>NC_084668.1:32130849-33355492 GCF_028389875.1 Rhea pennata | reverse complement strand
AAAGACTTGTGCAAATTTTTAAGTTTAGCAGATGATATAAACCTTTGGAGAATAGCCAGTATTCTTGAATGTGCGACATGTGCTCTAAGGAGTATTTAACTAAATCTTTTGGACTTTGGTTGGAAGTAATTAATGTTTCTACTGAACTTTAAATAATTCATACTTTTTCAGTTACAGTTCAGTTGCAGATTTGTTTAAAGAAAGCTCAAATGCTCCGTAGGTGCACTTGGTGGGGGGACCAGATGAAAATGATATACATGCTCCAGGAATCTTGTAACATCCGAACATTATTAATCTACAAGAAGAGCCAAGTGACTGCAGGTTGGGCTAATAGCACAAATGCACTGAAACAAGTAAAAACTCTGTTTCTAAGTCACTTTCTAAGAAAATGCTCCTCCATGCTATCGCATCTTTCTGTTCATTAACAAGTCCCATGGAGTAATGGCACCTTTAGCAGTCTAGCACAGGCTTAAGGCACATTGTTTTGGGGAGGAGATTGTTTTGGTTGGTGATCCTTCAGATGATAATTTGGCTTGTGTCTGCTGCTTTCACAGGCTGTCTCTAAGAACTTCAGGGAGCTATTGACCTGACCTCCCTTAAGCCATCTTAGTCTCATAGATGGTTGCTTTTATTGGCTAGCTTAATCTCTTATTGTCTGTAAGAGTTGAGGTTGTCAAATTTGGATGCTCTTGATAAAGCAAGAACAGAAAAGTTTGAGCCTGTATCATCTAAGAAGACAGGATGCCCTGGCCTTCCACGTACTGGGGGCTGCACATACATAACTGGTGTTGTCAGTGTGAAGAACTGGTGTGTCAGGCTTGCCTCATGTGCACGCATCAAACAGGGTGTGGCCATTGTCTGTCTTCCTGCACCCTTTAATCTGCAGCCTAGACCTTCTGGCTTCATGCCTAAGGTAGCTGAAAGTAATATTGGGACTGACATTGGGAGAAACAGGTTGCCAATCTTTCTCCTCACATTTGTTCTGTGATAGGGAACACTCTTTTAAGTCTGTGCTTCTCAGAGCAGTTGCTTACAGTTCTTGTGGTTAATGCAAGGTTAGCATTTAAACATGATTTGTGGATTAACTTTTATCTCTGTGGTGCAGGGTGACAAGCCATGGTGACTAGAGCCTCTGCAATGACCATGAGGTGGTGCTGACCTCAGGTGGAGTGGCAGGTGGGTAATGAACGACCTAAGGAGAAACCTCCCTGGGAAGGGCCAGCAGGGACTCCGTATAGTGTGGATGTGACTGCCAGGCATAGGGCTCCCGCAAGGGGCAGGACATTGTGGATGCATCACGAGAGGAAGGAGCCCTGAGCTAAAAGACATGCTAGGAATCTTTAATTTGGGGAGAAAATTTGGAAGAGAGCCAAGAGAAGGGAGGGAAAATTCTTCAGTAACTAGTCCAGGTTCAGCTTTGGTATTAAACCAAAGTTTCCTGTTTCCTCAGAGATGTACCCTGAGGCAAGGGCCTAAAATAGACTTGGGCATGTTGCAGGCTCACTATAGTGTCGTTAGTACATATCACTCTCCTTTCCCTGCTCCCTTTCAGGAACCTTAGTGTTAAAACAAAGCCAGAATCCTACTATATTCCTCTACTCTCTGAAAGTCAAAGCTTGTATTTCAGGAGAATACTCTTGGGTTGCAATCAAACAGCAGCATTAATCTGCTCTGTTAATTTGAGTTGCTGATTGTCTAAGTAATATTTTTGTGGTCTGTTTTAAGGAAAAAAAATGTGGGTTAGTCTTCAGCTGGTGGAACTGAATTCTCTTACTCCAGTTGAACATCTCATATCCCTGTTTTCTTGGACATTTATCTTAAAGCAATAACCCAGTAAAATGATGGAGAAATTGTCTGCCTTGTTGTTGTAGAAAACTTGTGACATTTTGTCCAAATTTTGATTATGAATGCTTTGTCTAAAAGATTATTAGAAAGTAACTATTGGTAAATAAATGTCATCAGGTCCACAACTTCTGTAAGTTTTTAGTGTATTGGGAAGCTATACCAGCACAAGACATCAAAAAAATGTCTGCAGATATTTTGCTATTGTTTCTGTACTTCTAGTGCTGGTTAACATGGGATGCGTGGAAGAACAGAGTCATCATCCATTTCCGTTCTGATATGCAACTTAGTTGTACAGTCATGTACATAGTGTTCAGCTTTGTTTGCTTAAAGAGGCTTTAATAATGTAAGACACCTTAAGAAAATATATAATAGTGTGCAATTTGTTTAAGAATACACAGTGCTTCCCACTTGAACTACTGCTGCCTCCTGAAAGCAGGAGCGAGGAACATGCCTCCTTTGAATTTGAAAGTGTCTTTTCCCCTACGTGCACAGTGACAGGATGCATAAAGCTGGTCTTTGGATGTGCATATGCAAAGTGAGACTGCAGTGAAGTCTGTTCTGTAGTAAATTTATTGCAGCTATTTTGTATATGGCCATTACTTCCTGTTGTAGAAGTAGTTACTTCAGCTTTCTCAGTAGCTGTTCATCTGCCTGTAGGTTCTCTCCTTGCTCTCCTTTGGCTCTGCCAGTGTGAAGCTAGGCTTTTGTTCTTACTTGGATTGTCTGGGGGAGTTGTTTTATATGGTGATCATATGGGATAATCAAAGAAGGTGAAAGAAGTGCTGAGGAAGTCTGTTTCTATTTTTAAATTCCCTCCCCCAGCATCCAAACTATCCTTTCTTTTAAAGAGACCAAAAGATTAAAATTCTTAGCAATGTCCTGCAGATCCTAGGTGCTGTTTCACCCCCTCCTATATACTGCAAGCCCTACCTACAGAGTGGGCATGGTTCCTTGGTCTGCTGGCTCTGAAGTTTGTTTGCTCATGTATTTTTTCCACTGCCTGCAAAAACAGGTATGTTAGATGCTCCTAAAGCTGCAAAGATCTCCTGTATCTAATAGTTTGCATGGCATTCTCCTGAATGTCCAAATTGTGCTTCTATCACCTTTACCTTTTCATGTTGAGATAAGGTATTGCAATGCATTTGGCAGGACCTGCACTTTAACCCAGGAAGTCAGTCTAGTACAGGAAGTACAGCCTGTCTATTAAGCAGTGTTTTTTGTTGTGGCTTTTTGTTGGGTTCAAGGTACTGATTTTAATCTGCAAGATGCCAAATGGCTTATGCAGCTATTACTCTGCAAGGTTTCTCCCCCCTCTTCTCTTACGCTCCAAACTACTGAGTCAATCTAAAATGCACTGCTCCCAAATCTGGGAATGTGAATGACAAACACCATAGTCAGAAAGAGCCTGAGCTGGGGCACCTAACTTGGGGCAGCAATTTTTATTGAGATGACTTTAAAATAGCCTACGTTGAGTATGGGGAATTCGCAGATTGTACTGCTTGATATAGTGGTACTTTAAATATACGTGCAATGCAGAAACTTGGTGGGAGAAGATGCTGGATTTGAAGAACCTTATTTGAACAAGGAAACATTTCTTTTTTTTTTTTTTAACTGTTTCCTTTTCCTTTCTGCAAAATGAGGATGATGATATCTACTTAACTTTCATTGCCCTGGAGATCAAATCTAATCTTGGTTTAAGAGCAATGGTGTATGGGTTGTTGGGGAGCGGTTGTTTTTTCTCTCTGTGCACATTGCTTAAGAGACCACTGGATTACCCTGCTAGGTTTAGGACAGAGCTTCAAGAGGGCTGCCTTTGCTGCATGATGATATGCACAACTCACAAGTGTGCACTTTCACTTTGTTGCTCTGGAGCATCAATTGCAAATCAAACACAGCTTCTTTCTTGGCCCCCAGACACCAAATGGAGACAATTGCTCCTGTGCTAACAGATAGCAGCAGCTAATTTGTTTGACTTCCTGATGATGGGGACGAAAACTGCAGTGACTTTGGTCATTGTGCATTTTTCTTCTCACTGCTTTCTCCTCAAGTCTAAATTTTCTTAGCTAATTTACCACATCAAGGTGCAAAACTTCTGCCTTGCAATTTTTCAGTTTTGAAGACCACTAAAAACACTCTGGTCAACAAATGTTCAATTTCCAGTAAAAACTCATCACCCTCCTGAAGGGGCAACCCTTATGGTGAAAAGCCACAAACCATTTTGGGCTGACCAAATGCTTTCATCTCGTTATTTCAGCTGAGTAAATGATTCCTATGGTTCACCCCCTCCCAGGCCCCCTCCCACTGCTTTATTTCCTAACACAATAATAATAGGATCCAAGATAGGGGGGTTAAAATCCCATTTCTTTCTGCTCTTTTTTTTCCCCTCCTCCCTTTTCCCTCCCTTTGAGGACATGACCTTTTCATGTAATTATTTTTTTGCTTTCCCAAATCCTAATCCCATTGTGGAATGTATGGAGGCAGCAAATAAATGATACTTTAAAATGATATAATTACATTGTCAGTAAATATGAGATTCTCTTATTAGTGTTGTAATGAAAAAGCTAGTCACCCACTCCCAGGAGAAGGCAAACCAACATTGGATCAAATATTTACAAAAGACAATAGTAAACAAATAGGGTGCAATTAATGTTTTTGGTATCTGCTGAGACAGTAAAACCTTGTATTGACTTCCTAAAGAGTGTCTGTGCTAGAAATCTGCATCTGGTTCCTTTTGATTCATGGGGCTGCAAATTCTTGTGGAGATGCAACTCTTCTGCATTGAAGGTGACCAAACAGACTTGCCTGCTAAAGAAGGGGGAAGGGGCACTGCAAATCGCATCTACCTCTGTATTAACTGCTTTTGAGAAGAAGGTAATGAGCAGGGTGAAGGTGTGATGCTGGGGAAGGCAGAGAGGAGGGAGAGGTCAAGCACTGGGGAGTCTGCTCCTTAGACTACCTCTGGATGTGCAGACATTGAACTCAGCTGGCACTGAGCGGAGTGCTGGAAAATACAGAGAAAGCCCAGCTTTATAAGGGACGTAGCACAGGTGACAAAATGTTTTTTTCTGTCATATCATTCATGTCTCCTGCAAGCAGTGATGGCTGACAGTAAGGTGCGGAGAAGGAGCAGTTGCCTTGGGTTTCCCTACCCTGAGGGGAATCTAAGTTGCTCTTTAATAGTGACGTTTGCTTTTGGGAGCCCTCCCATCTTTGGTCTTCTGTGGAGCTTTGCTATCCTTTAGGTGCGCTTGAGATGAGAAGGGGCAGGTTTTTGTTATGGATGAGTTGTCAGATGTCTGTGAACCCCTGGACAAAGGTCTGTCCCCAGCTCTGCAGCTTCTGGGTGGTAGGATCTACTGCCAACAAAAATGTTGGGAAAGAGGTCTGGATCACCCTTGGGATGTCTGCTGGGATTGTGCCATGTCCGTTTACTTACTGCAACAAAACTAAACCTGGAAGAAGAGCCAATTTTCATTTGTATATGAGCACATAAGAAAATGCTAGTCTTATCTATCCTATTGAATTGACAAAGGCAATGCTAGCTGGTAAAAACTGTTGTATACTTATGTATAACCAAAAAAAAAAATCCATGTACAGTAACCTCAAAACAGCAAGAATGCAATTTTAACATAAGCTGTTGCCAGTGTGATATGAAATTAACTTTGTTGTTGTATTAGGTGCCAAAGAATCCAAGGTCTCAGCTAGAGAACAGCCTGTTTAGTTTATATTTTTTCTTTTGCAAAATTTGAAAAGAAAAGGCTGTACTGTTGGCGTTAGAACAGCACAGGAGAAATAGAGTAATAAGTGATTTAGGATGCTCTATAGCCTGTTTCTCAGTATTTCTCACTTATGTGGACCAACATGTTTACTCTTTTAAACTTCTAATGAATTATAGTCATGTTAGAGTTATATTCCGTGTCCTTAAGAAACAATAGTAAGCTGTCAAAGGGGAAGCATGAGTTTTTGTAAAAACATTTCACTGCTATTAGTGTCTGAGCACTTAAACTTATGCTATAGGTTTATGTTCTTAGCAGCGCTGAAGGGCAGAGATGTAACTGTTAGCATTGTAAAAGTAGAGATTCAAGGTCCAGCAGCTAAGGTTGGCAGTCGCTGAGGAGATTAGCCAAACTCCTGATTGCCTTATGTGGAACAAAGCTTGTATTAAATGAAAAATTAAGTTTTAAGAGCTTTTGAACCTTTGTATGTAGTGTCATGCCATGCAATAAGGAAGAGGACAGGGAGACTGAATAAACCAGTGGCTTTCACATGATGCAAAATCTTCAGCACCTTTAGATTCTACCTCTGTTCTCTTTTCCCCTGGTTCTAGTTTGAAATAAGAGCATTTTCTCTCTCCTGAGCCTACTGGAGACAACAAAGAGTATTTGTTACCTGGGATATGGTGAACGAGGAGCTAGGAATCTCCTCCAGGTTGAGGGGCTGAAGACATGTTGGTAGCAAAACTGGATGACATGAGGAGGAGCAATCACTGAGCCTCTGCAGAGAAAAGCCCTAACATACTTGCATGCATTTTAAATGTGTGCCTTGTAATGAAAGTGCTACAGAGGCAACTTGAACATCTGGTCACTTCATTCTAGTATTTCTTAATTTATAAGGATATGAAAATTTGAAGATGATATTCGAGATAAAGTTACCAATCTGATAAGACTGTCATTCCCCATGAATGAGCATTGTTCTTGTGAATATGGGATGGAACTATTATTGTATCAGCTGTGCCTGCAGCTCATTAGCAATGTACATTTTTGAGCTGGAAATCTACTTCATTTATGACTTAAAACTTAGTGTGCGGATATCCCAAACTCTTTGCTATTGTGTCTTAAAAAATGCTGCAGAAGTGTGATATACTCAGGAAAGATCGTTCTCCAAAAATACTCTGTATGTGCAGTTTGAAGAGCAGGTGACTTATTTGAAAAGTCAAACCTTTGGCAGGTAAACTCTTTCATGTATTACACGTCTAATCTGTGAGCTTGCTTTCTGGGGGTGCCCTTTCTCTGCAAAAGCAGAATTGGAAGCAGGGATAGCCTCCCTTCCAGCTCAGGATGGAAAATCCTCTCCGGGTCTTGATGGAGCCTGAAAACAGATCAGGGCTGGTACAAGAACTAAAGACAATTTTGTTTTGCTGTGCAGAATGAAGGTGACCCAGTTCAGGAACATGAGCAGCAGTAATTCCTAGTGATCCTGACCGAGGGAACAACATCCATTAAATGCCTGCTTCTGTTTTGCTTTCTTTGTCTTAAAATGCAGAACAAAGTTTGGTGTTACGGCTTTTGTTTAAATCTCTGCTCTCTTTTCCATCTCTCAGCTAGGGTGTAAAGTGCAGTGCTTGTGTGGTGGCAGCATGCCAGCTGTAGATGAAGGCTTAGAAATGTTGGGAGGTGCCGTGGTTTCAGACACCTGGGAGTGCTTGGGTTAGTTGCCATGAACTGTTGCAAACTGGGGATCCCAGAGCAGTGCTGAGATGACTCTCTAGTAGCCACTGTCCCCTGTGTGCTGGTAGCAAGTCTCCCAAGCTCCTGTTGAGGTGGAGATGGCAGTATTGGGCAGAGACAAGCTCTTTGGTCTCTGTTTTCTCCCTGTTCTGTCTTCTCTGAGAAGGCATGATCCCAAAGCATCTTGTTACCCATATGAACTGTGAAGCCTAAATGAGACCTGTAGGCAGGTGCTTGCCTTTGAAGGAAGTCCTTTAAGGCAAAAAGTTCCAGGGTGTGTGGGTTTGGCTGTAGCATTTTTGGTGGCTCTGCGCCACATCCCTGCTGCAGCTCTGGCCAGCTTTCCAGCGCGACCAGCAGCCTCCATGTCACACCTGGCGGCAGGGCCAAAGAAGGGATGTGATGTTGGCATCCCTTGTTCAGCAAGACAAATACATGAGCATTGTGAAGGAAGGAGGAACTGCATTTGTAAAGGGTTAAAAATGGCTAACCCCATGATTCTGTGGGAGCCTAGAAAGCAAGTTAGAACTGACTCCTAAAGCCCCTCTCTTCAGGCTTTATTTTTATTTTTCCCCTCTCCTTTTATGAAACAAGGAGACAGAGCTAAGGGTTACTGTGAGAGTTCGGAGAGTTTGGAGTCAGAATGTTTGGAGTGCTCTTGCCCTGGGACACACAATCTATCTTTTGACCACTATTTCCTCATTTATTACCCCCACATTATAATAAGTAAAGCCCACAGTGTTTGGCTCATCCTGGAAACAAAAGCACTCTTCATGAGTGTTTACGAAAAACCCTAGTATTCTCAGAGAAAAGTCTTGGGAAGTGTCAGATTATGTAATCTTCGCCTCCTCCCCTTTAAAATTGCCACTTGGTGCCATTTCATTGCCACTGAAGAGTGCTGCTGTTTTAGGGCAGGAGAGCATGTTCCTCCTCTGTCTCTGCCCCAAAACAAAATTACAGCAAACTAGAAAAGAGAATTCTGTTAATCAGAATAGTCAATTGGGGAATCGCTAGCTCCAATTTTAAACACTATTTGTAATTTGCTTTAGGGTCTGTAGCCTGATTCTTTCCTTTGAGTTAATTAAAATATGTTTGAATGTGACAGACATTTCCAAATCTCCCTGCACTCCTGGAGGAAGGGTAGTGTTTTTTTTTTTTTTTTTTTTTTTTTTTTGTCATCCTCCATCAAGTACAGAGGCTCTAAGCACAGAAGAATTTCACTACAATGCTGCAAGGTTGTTTACCTTAGCTCCTTCACAAAAGATAATCCAACAAATTACATTAATTATAAACCAATATGTTCTGTTCAATTCCCACATGAGCCAAACCTGGGTATGAGCATCTGCTCTTATTTTCTGAGCTGGGTTTTGAGGACAAGACTCACAACAATGCTCAATCCATAATTAACAGAAAAATTAAAGATGCAACATCCCTAGCATCCTGCTTTTTGAAGCAGCATGTTTAAAAATATACATGGACTGTCCTGGCAGTTTTTATTCAACATAAAAAAAAAAAAAAAAAAAAAAAACAATACTCTATTGTTACCCCTCGTGTGTTTTTTTTGTTTAAAATATTTACATTTATGTTAGGCTTAAAATAAATATGTAAATACTTTCCATAAGAAAAAAAAAAGATTCACAATTCCCTCTTGTGCCTTTTTTTTTTCTTTTCAATTGTTTCTGTCCCTCTTCCCAAAGATGACCTCTTTTCATAAAATTTGGTTTATTCTGCATTAAGCATATTGTTTTCTTTATGAAAAAAGGACTGGCTGGACTTCTTATTTTAAGTGGCATATTTTTTCAGTTTCATTTCATAACAGGAAACAAAAGAGAACGTGATTGTTTGACCTGGTTACCAAAGAAATATTTGGCTAATAAAAATCCCATTAGCGTGATGCCAAGTTCTGCTAGTTGTTTATGGTAAGCATGCCTATGCAATTACGCTCCATTTGCATGTCGAAGGAGTGGAGGGAAGCGTGCTTTTGTGGTTTAGGCACTAGACTGGCACTTGAGATAAGAGATCAGCTCCCAGCTGTGCAGCAGACTCTGACTTTGAACAGTCTGCTAATTTCTGTGGCTTACTTCTATAGAGGGATTAACAACATTTCCTTTCTCCCACCTTCCATCTTGTTTCTGTAGAAACCAAAGCCTGGAAGGCCGCTTCGCCCCGCGCACGGCAGCGCTGCCGCGGGGCCCTCCCTGTCGCCTTCGCTTCAGGCTCCTGCAGGACAGAACTTGTAGCTGGCTCTAGGGGATTTATTAATTGATGCTTAATAGAGCTCACACGACACAAATGCAATAAGTGATTATTTGGTGGCTACTATACACTTCCACTTTGGGGAGGAGGAACTGAATTTCTTCATAATGAAAGCCTTTGCTTCGAGCTTCCCCGGTTCATCCGCGGGCCTGACGGCGCTGACAGCTGCCAGGGCCGGTAGCTGCTGCGGAGCAGCCTGTCGGCTGGCCTTGCGTGCCCAGGGGTCTGTGCCAGGCCCTTGCCCTTGCTGGGGACCTCCTCGCTGCTGCTGGGGACGAGAGCGCAGTTGCTGTCCTGTTGGAGTTGCAGTGCTTGTGCCCCTGTGCTGTGTGGCAGTGGCTGTAGGCTTGCTGGGTTCCTGTGTTTCACACAAGCCTTGTTCTAATGAATAAATAATTGACAAGAAAACAATAGAAATTCGTTAACTGCAGAAAAAAATAATGTGGAAAAGCTTAATGTGTCAAGAAGCATTCCTTTTGGAGAGGGGGAGAAGGCCAATTTCTTTGAAAGCCAAGACATGTAGCCCCTGGAAGCGAAGAGCTGTTGCCTCTGCTCCCTGAGCATGTTTGCTCCCTTGGGACTTGCTGCACGGGTTCAGCTGTGAGCACACTGCAGAGCAGGCTGTGGTGAGCCAGAGGCTCCTTGGACTCCTGCTTGGCAGTGCAGTCAGAGCTGAGGGCACAGCCCAAGGAAGGATTGCGGGAGCCTTCCTGGAGTGACTGGTTGGTGCAGAGGGTTTTTAGCTGTGCCTGTAGAGACGGCCCTGAGCCTGCGTCTGATATTTGGGACTGCCAGCTCTTACTAAACCCTTGGGTCTGCAAGCTTGCTATTCTGATTTTCTCAGTGTTCGTTTGAGAAACAGAAAAGTTCCTAGCCCTTCTGATTAAAGCACTTAGCTCTGTTAAGAGGTAGGAATATTCCCCCCAAGTCCTAAATGTTGTGGTGTTCAGGCTGAGTGCTGGCAAATGAGCTCCATTTCTGGATATAGAGACACTACCCCAAAGACAAGTGGGGAAAGGAGGACCCACGTGAGAGGGAGCCATGCCTGATGTGGTTTCCCTACCCAGATCACAGGAGCATCCAGTTTCCAGTCCTGTTCCAGCCTGAAGCTAGTGTTCTCCCAAAGTTGGTGTGGCTGGGAAGTGAGTGTCCTTTGTGCCCAGGTAGGGGTAGCCTGCGAGCTACTGTGACAGAAGCCAGTCTTCAGCAGCGCTGCTTGGCAATGCTGCGTGGCACTGGTTCAGAGTGGGGCGCTGAATTTCCCTTCATCCACGGGGAGTGTGTACGGATGTGCTTGTGGGCGCTATGACTGCGTGCTGTAGAGGTGTGGGGAGAGCACAGCTTCCGTGGGGCAAATGCCACAAAGCATCCTCATCCTCCTGCTGTGAGCGGCGCAAGGCGGAGGCGCAGGTTGCTGCTAGGCTGGGAGACGTGGTAAGAGGCTGCCGTAGTACAGTTTCAGCACCTCATGCCCTTGGAGCCAGTGATCTTGCACCCAGAAGTTGTCCACTTGGCTGAGGAGTGTGGCACTGGGATGGGGCAGGGCCTCTCTCATTTCCACGGGGCGACTGCTCCGGCTCCGTGCCCGCCTGCTCTCATGGTCAGGGGCCAGAACTGCTAGAGCTGTTCACAGCAGTAGCAGGGAAAGTAGCAGTCCCGATGGTGGCTCTTCATTGACAAGTCTATCTCCTCGGGCTGCAAGTGACAATAATGGCCTTGCTAAGAGAAATTTTCAGGCAAAGGCATATCTCAGCCTTTCTCCAAATTTAAAAAATAACCAACAGGCAGCTCAGTCTCTTACATGTCTTTGATCATGCTTCCTTCCATTTAAGCTGTATTCCTTGTAATTTTAGGACACACATGTGGAAGCCTCTTTCTTTAATGGGACTGTAAAGTCTTCAGCCGTGCAACTTGCAGTGCGCCCTTGAGAAAACGCCCCATGCCTTCAGTACTGCATTTGAGGAGAAAGATGTGTTCAACACACAGCTAAGGCATATGCCGTGGAGCAGCCCTTACTTGCTTGGTAGGACTCCGAAAATGGCTTCAAAATGGCACACTGTGAACACTACATGCCCAAAGTGTGATATTAAAACACTTAAACTAGATCAAATCAAACCCAGTTTTCACCACAAATGCTTAGAGGCTGTTCTTCTCGTTTGAAGATTCTTCTTGCCAAATTTCATCTTTCTACACTGAGTCGCTTAAAAAAAAAAGGGGGGGGGGGCAGAGCCTTGTGTGTATATATTTATGTAGCTGATTTTTGATCACATTTTATACAAAAACATTGCCTTTTGGCAGGGAGTCAGCTAGTAGGTGTTGGATTCAGAATTATTGTAAAGTTACAAGCAACTGCAAATGACACTTTTACCCTATAAATCTGGTAAGGAAGTGTTAAGGTTGAAAAATAAAGGCCTTCAGTGTTGGAAAATGGCAGAATTGAGTTCTGTGTGTTTATGGTCTCAGTTACATGATTGCATACTTGGGACCTGGCTCTTTCAGTGTGTAGGTGGTTACGCAGTCTTGCATCATGTGTGATTTGCAGTGCCAAATCTTCATAGAGATCTATCCCTACATGTCTGTGGCGGGACCAGGTCAATGCCATGAGACTCTGACACTGGGAGTACCCCATCTCAAGAGACCTGTGCGTTGCACTGTGTGAAGCCGCTGGCTATTCGTTGCAGGATGGATGTGTGCCAAGGCCTTGGGCTGTGGAAAAGGGAGGTGTTATTTTAGTCTGGTGCTCCTGCACATCCTTCAGCCTCCAGAAGCTAAGTGAAAATACAGCTGTGAACCCCAGGGCTCCTGTAGCAGCAAAAAAGACCAAGATACCAGTGTTGTAATAAAGAAGTGTGGAAATACACACATTTGCACCCTGCTTCCCAAGTAAGTTGTGTCCTGTATTACTGGGCAGAACTTATGGGCCAAAGTGCTACAAGTATCTGCAGAAGTTTCTAGGAAGCCTGCAGTATGAGTGAATAAGCCAAAGGGATTTCCCACGGGAGTGCGTGCTCTAAGACAGAATACACTGGAGGTTCTCAGTGAAATGCTGCAATAGCCCTAATTTAAGGAAAAGTAGGGTGCATCTGCTCCTTTCTGAGCCCATGTCAAGAATCCCTACCCCCTCTCTGAGGATTTTATATTTTGGGTGTTTAAATGACCTATGAATGAGGTTCCATAACCTCCCACAGAAGGCTTGTTTCAGTACTTAGCTACCTTTGTTTTTTTCACTTCCTGATCATAATCAAAGTGATGCTTGCTGTGAATCGAAACAGTTTCTCCCTGTGCAGTTCCTAATATTGCTGGAGAGCAATTGCTCAGTGTCTTTTTCATAACCTCTTTTGGAAGAGCCTTATGTAATCTGGTGTTTCTAAACAAAAGTTTACAGTAAAAGCTGTCACTTGGAGCGAGGACTTAAAAAGCATAGGAGTGACTGCGTGCTATTCCATTGGTTTTGCAGTGCGGAACCTTTTGGAACTCGCCACAACTTGAAAGGAAAGCCTCATAAAGTGTTTGTATATTATTGGATTTTGGAGTTATTTTCAGTTATTGGGATACTAGGTTTCTACATATTATAGCTGACTTAGGCTTTCGTATTTGCTTGAGATTTTCTTCTCTTAGGATATTTTTTTTTTTTAATAGAATTCCATTTCTTTCCATTCTTTCTATTTTAAAGCAATGTGTTCATTACACTTGGATTCTTATTTTGGAGTTGCTTCACTTACTGGAGGATTAAATGGCATTTCTATGTGAGTAAGGGGTTTAATAAAATTGAATGGCATTTATTGAATGATCTTATTTTTATTTATTTACAAAGTGCACGAGGATATTACTCACTAAAGCTGAAGTCCAGTTTTTATCTGATGTCCTAGCCTGAGCAAGGGACCAAAATAAGGGCAAGTTAAATAAGAACATCAATAAGAACGCTAAATTTGTGAAGTTAGTGAAAAGTAAAAAACAGAGGAAAAGTAAAAGAATAAGGGGGGAAAAAAGCCTTTTCAAAGGTCAGCGAGAGAGGATGATACTGTACGAGTGAGGGGCAGACACAGCCCCATCCGCAAAGCGTGTCTGAGCAGTAGCGGTGTCACCTGCCGCTCGCTCCCTGGGAAGGCTGTAGGCCAGCCTCTGACCTGGTCTTCACCCTGTGCAACGCTGACTTCAGTCAGGCTGCACAGACACAAGCTAGAAAGAATGACTGAGTGGATTTCTAAATATAAGCAAGTAAAAGAGTAAAATTCCTGGTTCTGGTCCCTAAGAGCTTTGAAATCTTGTCCTCCTGTGCTGGGTAACCTTCTTTACAGTGCTTGCTGAAGGTGCCAGGCTGATAGCCCTGCACCGCGCTTCGCTTGCAACAGAAATGTGAGCAGCAGTGTAGCTTTGCCAGGGCTCCACCATAAATATACCTCCCCACTGAGTCTTCATGAGGTGCGGTCCTTGGAGTCTCTGCCGAGACTGCCACGACTGAGACCAAATTTATTAATCTAAATGAAATAGATGTCCATCAATGCAGTTTGGCAATGCAAAACTGGCTGTCTGCGAAGCAGAACTCCTTTTCCCGATAATTTGCTAGAAGGATACAACTATTACTCAGCGACGGCTGTGCTATCTTGTAATCTGCAGCTTGTGGAAATCACTGTGGAGCTGTTATAACCAATATACATCAGAGCAGTGCAGAGTGTGTTCTGGGTTATGTCTCTTGAGTTAGGAGGGGATCAAAGATGATGTGACCCACACTCCCTTCAGGTATCTGCCCTGAAGGGCTCAGGAAATGGAAAAGGTTTTGACATGTCTGAAAGTTCATACCATGCAACTTAAGCATCTAAATCAACTGCTCCAGCTCAGACTCCAACACAGTGGAGAGGGCGAACTTCCTCTTGTGCTGACAGCTTCTGGAGGAGCTCAGCTCCCGGGTTTGGCGGTTACGCAGGAAGCCTGGCTCCTGGGGTACCAGTCCCAGCGCCTCTGTGCCAGCGGCCTGAATTAACACCCCACAATGCCACCCCCCAGCACTGGAAACTGTGCGCCTAAATCCTCATTGACCTGAGCACCCTGATCTTCCAGGGCTGCTTTATTGTTGGCATGCCTTTCTTGAAACCTATGACTGCTTCAGCTGCTTTTGAGCTTATCACTGTAAATCGTGCTGTCCCTTTTATTCCATTTAGAAAAATTAACCTGTTAAACAGCTGGCTGCTTTGAGGGTGTGTAAGTGTGTGTATGACAGTGCACGCTTTTACTTCTTAATGATCTATTTCCCTTGGCTTCCTCTCGCCTCCACAGTCTATTTCTATTGTTAAAATGACACTGGTCAGCGAAGCTCAGAGGAAATCAGTGATCAAGCTGCATGTTGCTGAAGCAGTATTTCTGCTGTCGTGAGGATTGCATTAATGCTTTTGGCTGTTTCTTGCTATTGTGACTACTACATCCATCCTATAATGCAGAAATACTTAAATTGCAGCAAGAGGCAAAATTTGAAGCTATGTGATAAGTTACCTAAGAAAAATTTCTGGGGACATTAATTTTACCTCATGCCAGAACAGTCAAAGTGACTCCTAATATGTTCTGTGGGGGTCTCTGGCATCTGTTATCTTTCTTGTGCTAATGTACAGGATTTTCTGTCTCCATTTATTCACTAGCAAAACTGGCCTGGAATTTGTGAAACTTCAAGGTTTCTGAAAACATGAAGGAAAATGAAGAAAAAACCCAACGACCTTTTAGAAGCTAAGGTTCTTCTAATTAGCCGTTTATAGTAGATTGTTTTGGATAAAATATCCTCCAGTATTTATCTCCTAGAACACTTTCTTAAGTGGTTATTCTGTAACAGTTCTTTGTTTTCCTTCTCCCTTTGTGGGTACCCCCTTTCCACCCTCTTCTGTGCTGCCTTTCTCCAAGTGTATCACTATTCTGGTATGTGTAAACATGGTCTTTGAACTGTAGCTCTAAAATGGAGAGTTGGGTCTTATTAAGCAAAAGTGTCCTGAAGCCCTACAGAAATGTTCCTAGCTATCTTCTGACACACTCCCCAGGATCTTTTATCCTTGAGATGTTTCTAAGATATTCTTCTTGCTTCTGCTGCCTTCTCTTGCTTTATCTCTTATCTCTGCTGGGTTCCTTCACATCTTTTCAGAAGACTTGAATAAAAGCTGTGGGGAAAATAAATGGAACAAGCTTAGACAAAATGAAACACTGCAACCTTTTTGCTCAGCAGACCAGGTTGCTTGGTGAACAGCCACCTTTTGTTCCCCACCTCTGCTGTAGTACTTCTGTATATGTGGGTGGTTCAGGACTTCTGCCTCAGTGTGCATAGTCCTAACTAATACATCTAATTATTCTTGAGTTTTCCCTTTAGGAGTTCTACCTCAGCTAGGTAGGATCTTGAAGCATATATGCAAAACCTGGGTTTCTAGTTCTTTGGAAAAACCTCCTCTGCTGTTCGTGCATCTGATCTTTTAGTTACACAGTGGATATGTTCAGACAGCAGGGTAACAAAAGACCGTGTACATGGCCTGGTAGCCTGTACGGATGGACCACATAAATGCAGTTAGTCTTCAATAACCCTCATGAAATAAATCTGATATTAACCAATGATTTTTTTTTAACATGGAGGACTGGCTTTTTCATTCTTTTCTCTTAAAGAAATAACTGTAAAAAAAATGTGATATTTGAAACTGTAAATGAAAAGTCCTACTTCTTTTTGCTTTTTTTAAGGTGACCACACTTTACCTGAACCTAAATTTGTCAGCTTCAAATGTCTTGTCAACATAAAGTTGAGACAAAAACAACTTGTAAATTGTAAAATTTATGAAAATAAAAATAGATTAATATTTGATGAAGCATCCATAAAAAGAGACTTAATTGCTTTTGTATTATTTATAACTGTAGGGAACAATTTATCTTGTTTTTACCTTTTAAAACTGCCCCTGAGAGCTGTAGAGCAAGCCACCTCTTAGTGTAGGAAGGACTGGTATTTCTTCTTCCTGCATCATCTTTTTCTCTGCGACAGAGCATGGGGAGGGAACTCTGGTACTGAGACTAGACCCACCTCTCCACTGCAAACCTGCTCTTGCTATCCTTGATTTGCGGCCAGACCTGCTAGCAAAGAATGTTGTGTCAGGTCTCCCACAATCACATCATCCACTGTCTGCATCATCTGGCCGCTTCTACCATTTCTACTGTTTCTACCCATTTCTGCCTGGGAGCAGATTACGGTGTACTCACATCATTCCTTGCTCTGTGGGCATTCACACTGTCAGAGAGGAGAAGGTGAAAAACAACTGGTAACAGTATCTTCAGGTGGCACCACTGCTCAAAACATGGTGCTTTATGGCCTGAATTAACCTGCGGGCAGGCACTGGGATGCTGTTATCTGCTTTGGGATAAGATATTTTGATGGAAGACTACTTAGGATGGGCAATCTCCCTTAGCTGTGTGCAGCTGATCCCTAAGCCTTGCGTGGCCACGCCGTGGTGCGATGCATGGTGCAGGGTGTGCCTGCTGTATCGGTTCATTCTAGAGTACTCTGGCTCTGAGGGAATCCAGCTGGTGCCACTGACAGGAATATTATGGTCTAGAAAGGGAAGAACACTGTTCCAGAATTAACCTTGTGTTTGCAGAAGTTAGCACCTGTGTGAGAAGGTCCAACTCTAGCCTTGGCGCGCTAGCACAAAACATGCTGTGAAATTGTCCTGCTGTTGTGTGCAGGAGCTTTGTTGGTTTTGCAACTCCTTGCTGAGGTCAGAGGGGAGAATTTGATGGGAAAATTTTGTATTGCAAATGAAGTAAATCACAAAACCTGCTAGAAAACTTCTGGTTAAATTTTTAGTTGGATTAGTGTGTGTGCATATGGTATATAAACATGAATTGCATTATGGGTGTATTTCTTCTATTCCTATGGATACATAAAGGCAGTCTTCTCTCTTCAGCTGCCCTGGTCATCAAGAGATTTTTTTTGTTTATTTTTTAATGAAATCTATTCATGCAGAAGAGATTTGGATAGAACAGGTAGATGAAACCTCTCCTTCTCCTCCTCCAGGAAATAGAACTTGGCAATGACTGTCAATACAATAGAAAATGTTTCCATGTTCTACCAGCAGACAAGTACTTGAAAGGGCTTCTCATTAATGAATGTTGTTACAGGCAATAATGTGAGGTGTAAAAGTCACTTTGCCAGAGATCAACTTTTGATAAATATATTTAAATTTCTTTATTGACTTTTAAAGTATAACAACCATTGTTGAATAGGTGCAACTGAAAACATGTTAAATAGCCTTCAACTCTTCACATTTGTATTGAACATCATCTCCAGGAGTGACATTTCATGTTACCATGGAAACAAATTTGACATTTCAAAAATACATTTATTGCTGGGTCACCAAGATAGGAATTCTGAAAGAAAAAAAGGTCAGAATATTTGCCTGTCTCAGATATATTATACAGTTTTCATTTCTTCAAAGGAATATAGCAATATATGATGGTATTATAAAATAGTAGGCTCCAGCTTGATCCAGTTTGAAAATATTTTGACAAGATGGTGACAGTGTTACAGGTCAATAAAACGTGCCTGAAGTGCTGGGATTTTGCAAAGTGATTAAAACTGTTTCTTGGATCAAGACCTCTTCTGGATCAATTCATGTTTCTAAGGACTTTCAGTCACAGGTTTCATAATCACAATATCTGTTCTGTACTTTACCATCTATCCTTTTGGAAAATATTTAAAAGATAGATGTCAGGATTTTATTTCATATTCAGGAAAAAAAATGCTATCTTTTAGTTGAGATTATGCCAAATTTTTATCCCAGATAATATATTTAATGTAAAAATAGGAAATTAAAGAATTAATGCTAAGGTTTGGTACTGAAGAATGTGCATGTGTATTTTAGAAGAAATACCTTAAGTAGTGTTTTGCTAAGGTAAGTCAAACTCTGCTCTTTAATTTTTTAGTGTAGTATTTTTAATATTTCACTTTGTGGAAATTGCCTTGAAACATGTAGAGTTGTTGAAAGCTAATAATGACTGGAGAGTGAGCTATGGCCTGTAGGTGAGGTCTGTCATTTTTCTAGCAACAAAGATATCTGAGCATCAAAAAAATTGATTCTGGAAAAGTCTAGCTCATTTTGAATGATACTGAGCAACTGAAAAATGTGCGTGTGGAAGGATACATTAAAAAAAAAATCTTTTTTTGCTTACTGGCCGGGTGTGGGTCAGCTCTGTTCTATGGGCCCAGATTGCTGTAGCGCCCCCATGTTGCCATCCTGCAAGGGCTTTTCAGCCTGCAGACCTTAGCAAGCTTGTATCTGGCCAGTTTGGAGCACAGAGTTGGCAGACCTCTGTCTACCCACATCTGCATGGACATATATCCACCAAGAATCAACATAAATGTATTTCATTAGCCAAAGAAATACTGCTGGGGTGGGGTTGCTCTGTTCTCCTTAAGTCTGTGCATTTACTACTGTGTCCCACAATATTTCCCCAGCATCGTGAAAGGGAGAATCTCTTGACTCAAAGCCGTTTCTGAAGCAGCAGGGATTAGCTCACTGAGATGAATAGTTGTGGTGTGTGAGGACTGGGGAGGAGTACTTCCCATCAGTATCAATGGACCCTCAAGGACCACGCAGAAGACTGACCTGCTTAGGTATTAACACTGCAGCTGCTAGACTGGCACCTGCCATCAAACACAGTAAGGCTTTCATTTCTTGAAATAAAACAATCTAGTTTTATTAAACAAGAGTTTTAAAAAAGAAAAAATCTGCAGAAAAGGCTGCATCTAATCCCCAGAGAGGTGGGTGTCACTGAAAAACAAATCTTTGTGGCCTTCCCTCTTTCTGCTCATTTTCATAAAGAATGCAACCTGGGCTGGGTTCTGCTCCTCTTTGTATACGGACTTGCATGAAATCAGACCAGGCCAGCCATTTGTCTATTCAGTTATTTAGTGCAGCATGTACTAGGTAAATGCACAAGACCAAAAACTCCACAAGAAGTCGGGGGGGTGTATATGTGTGCATGCGCATAAAGGCACAGGCTGCAGGCTCAGCTTTAGGATAGGTTGTCAATACGTGACTCAGGTTAAGCCCATGTTCTAATGAGTGTCCACATGCAACAGAATAAATCTTTGTTTTCCGCTGGTTCCTTTTAAGCACCCTGTGTCTGTTTAGAAACCAGTACTTGCAAACGCAACAGCTGTGCAGGCAAACATAGTGGCTTAAAACTTATGTTCAGTTTTATCTTACATGACCTTGGATGTTAGAGCCTATTTATTGAGAGGAGATGTTGACCACGATGCTGAGGTTATCTGCTGTCCTCTCTTAGTGTGCTCTGTTGAATAGCTCACAGCTTGGACAGATGGAAGGACTTTGTTTCAACATCTTTTCAAAGACAGTGTTCATGCCACAGCAGCAGGAAGACTCCTGAGATTAGCATCTGTGTTTATGACACTGAACAAAGCCAAGTCAAACTTTGAATGTAAAGACATTAGTTAATATGTTAAATAAAACCCAAACTAACAGCAAAGCTAACAGGGATACTTTCCTGCTATTAGCAGCTTTAAAGTAAGCTGTGATAGCGTAGTACAACTTGAACAAGTTCCCTGGAGTACTGCTGAGCTTGGTTTGGCTTATTCAGCTAGGTGTACCTGGAATTACAAACCCTAAATTATTAACGGAATTGTGGTCTACTATACAGTGACATGGTAGAGTGCAGTCAGAGTTTGATGCCCTAGTTGGGCCGTGTGCTTACTGATGAAAACCAGCCAGTGATAAGAAGAATGTGATTATTTCCTGCTGGGAATTCTCCATTTCTTGGTAGCAGGGGCCTTTGAGGGATTGAAATCTTTTTGTTTTAGGCAGGGCACACCTGCAAGGAGAAAACCCTCCTCCCAAATGTTTTCAGCTCAGAATATCTGAGATGCTCTAAAGTGTCCAAGTGGACCACTAGAAGCATCCTCCTCAGGCCCCTGGCCACCATCCTGTGCAAACTATGTGTAGCTGTACTCCTCAGGTCTCTTTTTTGCTTTCTCTTCCTTCTTGCCAAAAAAACTGTCCTGATGTCATTGTGCTATTTTTTGTTTTTCATTGTTTTTTTTTCCTTAAGCTTATGGATTTAGCTGTTGGTGACTATTCTCATCAATATAGATAGATTCTTAAGCAGCTCACACCTCCTTAGTCTTGCTTGGTATGTGATCCATACAGGCACTGGATGGATACTGGACTTTGTGAGGTAGGAGAGAGGAGAAGGAAAAAAGGATGCTAGCACGGACAAATCAGAAGAAAAAACTTGTGGCTTTTCTACAGATGCGTGTCACTTGTATATCTCCTCAGTCTGTGAGAGGGTGGTGGTTCTACTTCTGCAGAAACCCCATCTGCTTTGTTGTACCAGTGCATTGCCTACAGAAACACTAAGCATGCTAGGGTGGCTGAAGATTTTAATTCAAAGCTCTCTGAAGCAAGGTGAGGTGTTCTCTCTGCTTCTGGTGGGTTTTACGGAGAAAATGGGCTTACCTTTTGCTGTATTGTATTTCTTGCAATAAGAAAGAACTTGGATCAAAACTGTCCAGCACTATTCTTTCCAGTAGTGGTGAGGATTGGGTAAAGAGTTGTTTCGACCTTGCAAAAGTCTTTCTCATCAAGGGTTTTTGGTTGTGTGTGTATGTGTATATATATATATATATTTACACATACACATACATACATACATATATGTATGTATGTATGTAATGTTGTTTCACTGCGGCCTGGGAGTCTGAGTCTGCAATCACATCCCATCCTGTGCAGACCCTCGTGGGCTCTGTATGGAGAGCTACGGCCCCCTCGTGGGCTCTATATGGAGAGCTATGGCTGACTGAAGCTAGGTGTGCAGCCAGCACCCCAGCAGGAAGGTGGGGTGTCTGCAGAGCCTCTTGCTGACCATAGCACCAGCTTTGCTGTACCATACCTGTGCCCCAGACAGAAGACATGATTATTCCTTCTCTCCAACCCTGTTTCTTTAGAACACGAGACCTTGGAGAGCAAGAGTGCTCCATCTCTCTTACAGTTGGCACCTCTGTGGAGAGGACATGCGCTCATATGAAATGCTGCGTCCTGAAGGGAACAGCCCTAAACCAATGGGTTTTGGAGTAAGATGCTTTCAGCATGTATATATCTGTGTGGTACTTCACTCTACTTTGTAGATGTACTCACTATAACTTAGTGTAAGCTATTAAATTCCAGCTGACCTTTTATGGTGCTTGCTACTGCGTTTCAATTTGAAGACACGCTTGCTGATTTACCCTGAACTCATTCTAGTTTGAATAAGAGCTGATCTTTCAAGGGTAGTCTGTCAAGGAACACAGTCACATCTCCATTCCTTGTTTAATTCCATGCTCTCTGTTGTTAAGTAGTTGCATAGGTTAGGGCTTTGTTTCTGTTTGTTTTCCAAATCTTTTATTTTTGTGATGTTCCTCTGAAGCTGTGCCAGATCTTCTGCACCTTCAGACACAGCAATGCAGTAGTAGTTAGCAGACAATACAAAATCAAAGGCACTTTAGGCTCCCTACTCTTTCTGGGAATTCTTCTGAGTCAAGGAGGATGTTTGTCCTCTTGCCTGCATCCTCATTACAGAAGTTCAAATACAGGCAATTGTCTGCTATGATTTCATAAATCTGTCTTAGAGCTGAAGATAGCTCTGTCCCCATGCCCACAGGGCATAACCTGCAGTCTCTGATATTTGCTCCCATTTTATGAAGTAATCCAGGTTAGTCTTTCTTGCAAACCTACCCTCTTCATTATTTGCTATTCTATCTTGTGTCATCGACTTCCTTTATCACTTATGACTTTTTTCTTCCAGGTCACTAAAGAGTATAATGTTAGGCTGAAAACTAGGGCACTGCTAGGGACATGGCTGCTCAGTGAGGTGGGCTTCTCCACGCTTTGTGATCTGTCAGCTCACCATTCCTGAAGTATGAATATGCACCAACTTTACTTTTTTGTGTTGCCCTAGTAGCTCAGTCAAAATGTCATGCAGCTACCAAGGCCAGTGTCTTTGGAAGTGTGTGTATTACATCAGTACTGCTGCATTTATTGGCCGCACTCTTTTTATTTAGAGAAAAAGTTGTCAAATCTGTTTGAGCTCTGGTTTCCATAAACCTTTGCTGCTCAGTATTAGTTACATTACTTTCCTTCAATTTTTAATTGATTGAATTTCATATCTGCTCTTCCATTATTCTACCTGGACTGGTCTTCGTTTTGTAGGTCAATATTTACTTGGGTCATTCCATTCACTTTCCTAAAGCATTGCTACAGCATATTTTTTTCATTCATCTGGTTCTATACCAGTATTCAGAGAGTTCTGGAAAAGCAGAGAGCTGTGATCTTTTTTCTTTTAAAAGCCCTGCATGTGAATTTTGGGGATCAGCTAAATTTAAAACATTCAGCGTTAGCAGCTACTTCATTCTCCCCCCAAGTACAGAGTTTAAATATGTATTAGCCAATGAAGCCTTTTCTGTGTTAATATTGACAAATCTACCTCCCATTTCCAGATAGTGATAGTATAATGACTTTGTTCTTAATAATTTTAAAGTCTTTATTGTCTTCCTTCTGCTCATCCTAATTTCTCTTGTGTATTTATATTTTCTACAGTTTCTAGTTTTCTAGTTTTTGATTTATATTTATTACTATCAGCTTTTTTCCTTCCGTTTCTATTTTGGTGAGTGTGTGTATTTCATTTATTCTGGTTGCGCTGACTTCCCCTGAGCCAGGTTGTGTTCCTAACCAATGTGGCCTTTTTTCCTTGATTGTGGCTTTTGGGCATCTCATAATACATTCTTAAGTAGCTCCCAGTTATCATTCATGTTTTTCTATTTAAATTCTTTCCCCTAACTGATTTGGTCCATAATTGTTTTCAGCTTTGGGAAACTGCCTTTTTAAACTACCGTGTGTATAACTTACTAGTTCGAGCTTTACTCTGTTTGCATATAAATGTAATCAAGTCACTATCACTTGTATATAAACTACCACTAATTTTTTGTTCTGTGACTGATTTCTTATCTGTCAAAATGAGATCTAGTATAGAATTCCCCAATGCTGGATTCAATATTGAGTTAGGAAATTGTCAGTTATAATTGTTGGAAATTCCTAGGATGTTTCATTACACAAGACCTCCAGCAAGTCATTCAGATTTGTGTTCTCTGTTATAGTGCATATATGTGTGTATAAATACACTTGCATGCTCGCACACATCTTATTTGTCTATCCACAAGAGTAGGAGTTGCTGGAGGAGCCTAGTTGATATTTAAGAGAGTATCCCAGAAAATATTCCAGTAATAATGCTGGGGAGGGTAGGAGATAAATCCATTGCAGTGACCCAGAGTTTGTTGTGTATAGATTGAATAGAATAGAGTAGAATTCAATGTCTGCTTTGATTATCTAGTTCTTTGTAAGGAGCATAAGGTTTTGAACAGCTACTGAAAATCTGTGACAATTCACTATCCTCCAAACTTGTGAATTGTTATGCACATAAATGCCGTGGGCACAATTTCATCATTTCCATTGGTAAATTCTTCTGTTTCTTTTAAACCCCCCCCCCCCCCAAAAAAAAAAAAAGAAGGAAAAAAAAAAGGAAAAGAAACCTAAACCACACACACAAATCTGGCTATAAACTAATTTAACGCCTGGGAAGAATTATGGTGTACTGTGCTGGTGCTGGACAGAGGTTTAGCTCTTGCACCCCCAGCTAGCATGGGAATTATTCAACCTTACCAGCAGAATCAGTTAAGAGGCAGCAATAATGCCATATGACCAGTCCTGCATTTACGCATGAGCAAGAGCTGACATCGTCAGACAGCATCCCATAGGTCAAAGATTGTTTCTTTAAACTGTTTGGCAAGCATGTATGTATAATACCCGAGTTTCTGACGACTCACAGACAGAAAAAAGTCTGCTTGCAAATTGAGTTGTATGGAAAAAAATCCAGCAATTCTATCGGTGACTCTTAGTTGGGTCTATGACAAACTATCATAGACAAGTGAAGTTCTTACAATTAAAAGTATTCCCTCAAATATTTTCTTGTGATGTAGTGCAAGAATACTGTTTATGGTCGAGGAAAGAAGGTATGCTGTTGGCATGGTCTGAGACCTTTGCTCACTATTTTGACTGACAGTACTGTTGGGGTGATGAATTTCTGCTGTGCTCAGGGTATCTGGAATAAATGAAAAACTTCACATTCTTCTCAAACATTTCTGGAAGTAGCTTTCTGCTGAAATATTTAGCATAAATCCTGCCTCATTGTAGCTCGCAGAAGTTCCCAATAGCTGTTCTTGGAAAAAAATATACTTTATCCTGTCTTCTCCTGGTCACCTGCCCCCCATTGCTAGTCCTCAGTTCCTGCTTCTTGTGGTGACACTGCGCTACCTCCTTCCTGGGCCAGGCGTGCACCCTGTGCGAGGGGCACCCTTCCTAGGCTTTGCTGGCTGATGAGGACAGCATGCACCTGGCCTTGCGGGAGGGAAAATCTCTGAGCAGCCTGGTATACGTGGACAAGAGGTGTTCGCGTGCCTTGCCGTTAGCCTTAAATACACATTCCAGCACCTTTGCCTTGACCTCTTAATGGCTTACTTAGTGGAGAGCACAGGGTTTTGCGTGAGTGTTTGACAGTTCCCCTGTGCTGAGTGCTTTACCCATGGCAGGGGCTTATTTTCCTGCCTCAGAGAATGACACCAGCCATTAACCTGACCAGCAAGAAAGAACAGCTACACAGAGAAACAGGCAGAGAACTATGCTTAGGGTGGGAATAAGTGATTGCATCCCTTTCTGAGAAAGTCCAGTCAGTCCCCTCAGCATCACATAACAGAACTGGAAACCTTTTCTCCAAGTTTTCAAGTATGCCAGGACTCATGAGTACCAGGGCCATTAATGCGCTTAGGGCGAGCCGCTTTGGACAACGCGGGAAAGGTCAAGATGTGCTGATTTAGCTTTGCAGGCAGGAGCAGCCTGCAGCTCCTGCAGCTGAATGTGTCTCCCCGCTTAGATCCCAGAGGTCCGTTATGTGGACAGCGACAGCAGAGAAAGAAGCAGTGGTGGTGTGACTGAGGTGATGCAAGCACGCAGGGGAGGCAAGATCTGTGTAGAGATATCGCTGGGAAAAGCATACCAGTTTGGGGGCTTGGTAGGTATTTATTAGGAAGGAGAGCTGAGAATGTCAGAAACATCATGCTAGCAGGCCTTAACCAGGATTAGCGTGAGCATCAAAATATTTACATCTTCCACAATTTTTTTAAAACTTCAGTTTCCTGTGAAAATATTTTTTAACCAAAACAGATGGGAGAGGGAGAGCTGGAATTTTTCTTTAGGCTAAAATGTTGAGAAGTTTCAATGCTTTTGTCTAATTTTGCTGAAAGAGAAAGCCCTGCTGCTCTTTACTGTTATATTTTCTATCTCTTGTTTTTCAAAGAAAAGATATTAAAAAGTCAATTAATTGACTTTTTAATTAAGAACTTGACAGTGTCCTGAAGTCTTGAGCGTAATCACAGTTCTTTTGATATGTATCAAGAAAAATTTTCTTTGCAATCAATTTGAAATGCAGACACACAAGCACAGAGATTGACAGGACTGTCCTCTGAGTGCCTAGCATGGCAGCTTTGATGGTTTACTGCTCTTTGGGCTGTCTTGAAGTGAGGAAGCTGAGCCCTGCTGTTGACAGGACAGGTGTACCAGGGCCGAGGAGAGGTCCTCGCAGGGAGAGGAGCTTGCTTTTCTGCTGTGCACCTGTACAGCCCTCAGCAAGGAAAGGCACTGAACAAAGTGCTCATGCTGGTTGGTGAAAGTGAATTCCCTGCTTTAGATGAGAAATGGTATGTGAAGGATTTTCAGAAAACCCCACTCATTTTCTGAGGTTCAAGTCTCTCTGTCCTCCCTCCCTTCTCCCTCAGCATAGGGTGTCTCCTACTTTCTCCATCATTTTGCTTTCCTTTTATGCTGCTGCTTTCCTTGCTGCCTGCTATCTGGAGGAGCAGTGGCCTCATACCAGTGTGTGGGGTTCACCTTAACCACTGGGTCACGGCTTACGGCTCAAGGCCAAGCATTTTTCTCCTCTGGCAGCTGCTCCTGGACTGCTGGCACTCCAGTTGCCTCTCAGGCTTTTGTTTAAAACTTGGACAGTTCTTCATCTTTGTTCTAGCACTGGTGCAGCTCCAGAGAAAGTAGTAGTAGTGAAAACAATGTCTTATTCATTTTTATCACTGTCTTTCCTATAGCTGCATGGCTTTAGCCTTCATTTTTGCTTACATGCAAGATAAAATGCTTCAAGGTCAGCTCAGAAAAGCAAAAAGGCTTGTGCTGTGCTTGGTGGCTGGAGAAGCTCACAGTCCATAGCAGTGTTGGCCAGTGGAGCCTGTGAGTGAGCTCCCCAGCTGAAGTACAAGGTGCCACTATTCAATGGGAAGAAGCCTAGGCCACATCGCCTGACCCACTCCAGGCGATGCAGTCTAAGGGTTGCTCTTCCTGCACAAAACCCTCCTTGCAAGGAAGAGGATGTGCCAGGGCTTTGACATGGAGATTTCTGTTGCAAGGAGGAGGGAAAGTCGAAGGAGAGATGTTCATCACTCTTCATGATTTCTATCACTTGGTTGTTACTTGAATGCAAAGAAAGGGAAATGCAGCCCCAGCAGGCTGATCTTGCAATTGCCTCTGCTCATCCAAAGCTGGCCTCTGTCAAGGCCAGTGGGGTCTTCATGTTGTGGGAAGAGGCAACTTCAGGTACTTGAGTCCGAATGACTAACTGGCAAGTCAAACAAGTCTGAGGAAAGGATCTGGTCACAAGCCCTGGTTGCATACATGATCATATCACATGTATTTTAAGGAATGGCAGTATTTTCCTTTAATCTGACTAAACAGAAGAAAAAGAAAAAGTAAAACTGAAAATACTTGTGCAGTGTTTCACGTGAAAGAACAGAAAGAGGCCCATGGCAACCTTCAGATAGCATTTAAGTAGGCCTAGGTAGGTGATGCTTTGCTCACTAGCAAATTGCAGGTGACAGGCCTCCTGTAGCAGTAGCTCATGTGGGAAAGTGCTATGAGTAAAGTATGTTGCGTTTTCGTGGAGAAGTACTCTCAACTGGAGCATGTGCAAGGATCAATCCAGCAATTAAATGCAACAGTCTTTGCTGCCCCCTGCTCAGAACGCAGCATCTCTGACTGCCATTGACCCCTCTTCCCCCTTGGAGGCACTGGCCTTTTGAAGGACAACATGTTTAATAAATCACAGACTCTATTTAAATAAACCTTGCTTGGTTTATTTTATTTTAATTTGGAGGTGGGGGTGGGACAGCAAAAGCAACCTGACATAATAATAGTTAAAGAATTAGGTGAGTACTGTTCTGCAGAAAGAGCACAGGAGAGGGAGAAAAGGAGTGTGTGCTTTTGATATGAGAACCAGCTTGCAACACTGTGTTGGGTGAAGAAGGTAAATAGACTTTGCGTGGGAACAGGCCTAATAGGAACTGCATGTGCCTGCCCGCTCTCAGCAGCCTGTAGAGAGGCAGCTGCGCTCGGCTCGCTCTGCCCGGCTTGGCCACAGCTGCCTGCTTGTGGGTGGCCTTTGGAGCCAAAGCTGTGCCGTAACATTGGACGCTATCCTAAATGTTCCTGCCTTTGAAAGAAGAGAAAGGAAAAGCAGGAGGTGGTAGGCTGTGGTGCTGCTCTTTTTCTCTGGGAGTGGAGGCCAGCAGCGCTGGTCAAACCGGTTCACTAATGGTGGAAGTGGAGCTGCGCTCTGGAGCGGCACTGGCTTCTGCTGTTTTTCTGATGACAGTATTTGTAGTTTAGGGCCATGCAAGGTCATGTGACATCACTTAACAGCAAGCCGACGTGGCTTTCAAGAGTATGCTCGGAGTCTTACTTCCTCCCCTCATTCTTTTAAAGATTGAATAAACTTAATTATCTCTCTGCACCTCTGGGCCCTTCCTGCCCTTGCAAGTGCAGTTGCAAGTCATTTACATCTGTGTAAGTGGATCTGACCAATGTATCTTTCTATTAATCTATTTTGATATTTTATGGAAATAAATTTGTGGTTTAATGTTCTAGTTCATAAACCCAGTTTAAAATATGGATTTGGTGACTGAAGTTTGCTCCGTGTTCTGTGCTTTGGAAATTCTCCTCGAAATGAGTCTCCTCCTCTCTCCGTCCCTAGAGATCCCGAGGGTTTGTGGTCTAGAGTTCCATTACGACAGGCTGCCTGTTCTCCCGGCGTTCAGTCCTGAACGATGGCAAAGTCTGCCCATGCGGCAGAGGGAGTATGCCCAGGAGAGAAAAATGAACGGAAAAACCTCCAAATACGAGTGAGCTCTAAAAGGAATAAAGCCAGCCTAATCTATGCCAAAGGAGTATTTGGCCCTGGGTCTTGATAATTTTTCCCTGATCTCTGAATATAGATATACTAAACCCTCCTTAACCTCATTATGTTCTTCGTTTCAGTGTTAGCAAGCCAAATGTAAGAAATCATGCCTTCCGCTTACCGGCCTTCAACTTTTTCTTTTGTTTTCAGCTAAGATTTTCTTTCCATCTGCTTAAAAACAAATGGGATTCCTCACAAATACCTTTTCAACTTCTTTCTACCATCTTGTAAATTATGCTTTTAAAAGCATTTTTTGAAAGATGTCTTTCTGTTGACTGCGTGTTTTTTTTTTTTTTTTTTTTTTTTTTTTTTTGAGAAAAAATATCATTGGAGACTACCCAACCCCCATTTATTTAAATCACAAGTCTTGGTCACTACTGGAAGCTGTATCTATTTTCTTTGAAATGGTAAACTAGGATTGTAGCCAACACCTATAAAAGTGGCATTAGTAGAGTTGTAAGAATCTAATGGCTGTGAATTTAAACTCTGTGTATAATGTAGTAATTTTACAGTCCACATTCTCAATGTAAAAATGGAAATGAGATACAATAAGCAGCTCCCCCAGGGTAGCAATATAAAATCTACAGTAAATTCTTACTGCATAAAAGGAAAAATCACGCCTAGTTGCTAGCTACTGTAATCAGGAGGAGTTTCCTGGTTACCTTACTCCAGGTATGCAGAATTTTGCATAAAAATGCAAAATCTAGAAATACTGCTACTCTGAAGAGCTGGAGTCATCTTGACCGAGAAGAGGGGAGGTGCTGCCCAACAGACCATAGCAGGGAATCACCTCTCAGCTTATCTGCCAGGAGAAGTGAAGCGACTCCGTGCTCGAGCAATGACCCGCAGCAGTAGCTTGGGGAAGCTGCAGTACTCCAGGGGAGGAAGAAACCAAGCGCTCTAAAAGCGGTACCAGGAGATCCTGCTCTAGCTAGTCCTTAGCAGAGCTACCTTCGCTCCAGGGGCCAGGGAGGGTTTGTTTTGCCCTGTATCTCCTAGGGCCTTGGGGAGTTGCTTGTAGGTACCTTACTGCAAGAGTTCTCCTCTGGTCAGTCCCTGTCTTCCAAGAAACAGGATACGGAGGCAGCCGACACCGTTACGTGGCCAACTTTGCCTTCGCTATGCGGCTGCCCTTTCTGCCACAACCGCAGCCTGCTTTTCCCTCTTGCTGCCCTATGCTGCCCAGAGTATATTGGCACGAGGGAGAGCATTTTCCATACTGTCAGCAGAGAAGCCCATGCTTGGCACGAGTCATCTTCCATACTGTCAGCAGAGAAGCCCATGCTTTGCAAGTCCCAATCATGCACGGACATGACAGACAGTGCAACATCTACTCCTAAATATCTAGATGAATGGTTATAAAAAGTGCTATTTTTGAAGACATAGCAGTCGATTATGCATTTGACAGAAGGTTTTAGGAAGTAGGCAATGTGGGATGTACTGGGAGGAAAAAAAAATCAATCTGTGTATTTGTCTTTTAACTAGTTGGAGACACATTGGCACATATTTTTGGCACATTAATGAATTCTGCCTTATTTAATCTCTGCTACTCTTATAATATGAATTTGTGTTCCATTTGGGTGTTAAAAATCAGAAAGTCAGCGAGTGAAGTTTCTAGAGGAAGTTATAATCACTTCAGGCTCATGCGCCGGAATAACAAGGAAGCAGTCGTTGCTCCGAAGGGGAGCAGCCAGACAAAAGAGTGGGTAAGGGCCCTGCTACGCCTCCGCGGCCGGCCCGCGCAGCGCTCCGCGGCTGCCCCGCAACGCGCGCGCTCGGCCGGCGGCCTGAGCGTGAGCTTACAGCTGCGCCGAAGCGCCAAGGGCCTCCGGGGAGCCGGAGCTCGGCACGTGTCGTGGCGGCTGCAGTCTGCCCTTCGAAAAACGGTTAACCCTATTTCGCCAGTTTATTCACGTGCCAGCTCTGTGCTGATTTAATGGTGCAAGTGCTCGTTACTTTTTATTTTATCGTGGGCTTCTTTGCAGTAAATTAAATGCATTTCTTTGTCCTTCCTTACTTGTATGTTCCTTTCAGATACCTGGGTGGGATAAAAGACACTGGGTACTGGGGACATTTTTTTTTTCTTGAATGTTGACCAGAGACCTACTAAGTACAACCAATCTTACAGTTTAGCAAAAGCTTAAATTAGGAAAGATTTTGATATTCTGTGAAATAAGTCTCAACTGCATTCCCTCCCCCACACGCCGGGGTGAGCGCTCAGGAAGGCAGAAGAGGAAGAGCTGCAGAAAGCGGTCCAGATTCGAGCATGAGTAACGGAGCTGCAGCTGGCAGCAAGAGCGGTGGTGGGAGCAGCAGCAAAGGAGCTGGAGAACCGGCTTATTTTTATCACATCAAGCTTGCTTCAGTAGTGTGTTATCTAGGACAGCTGGGGTTAAAGTTGGCACTACTGGATTAGTCGGGGAGCCAGAGCTTAATGGTACATTATATGTAACTAGCTGTAACTTAGAGGGGGCGTCGCAGCTAGAGGTGGCCTGAGTTTTTCAATGGAGCAGTTTCACTGAAATCAAAACATTTCAGTAGTGCAGGTAAATTGTTGATATTTACAAGGGGGAAAATGGTGAAATTTATTTATTTTTTTTCCTCCCTGTGGTTGACAAAACAAATTTATTTTGACAGTGTCAAAATAACAGGCTTTTAGAGAATTGTTTAGAAAACTCAAAAATGTGGTTTTGTCAAAACCATTTTTTTCTGGTGAAATTGTCACTTTTGATTAAATGTTTGATCTAGAATTTCTAGAAAAAATATAAAAAATCAGGATGTTTCATTCTGCATAATTTTGTGTAATTTTCAGTATTTTCGTACAATGCCTCATATTGTCTTTTCTTCTCACAACTGCCTCTGCCTCTTTGTTCTGACTAAGATTGGATCAAAAAAACATAGTTTAAATAAACTTACTGCATAGGAAATACTGAAAATTTGGGTTTTATTTTGTTACTTTTAAGACAAAATATTTTGAACATGTTATCAATAGCTGTATAGTCACTATGTTTTTTTTTTTTTTTTTTTGTATTTTCTCTCCACCTGACGACAATGCCAAGTTCCAAAACTAAATCAAATTTTTCATGAAGTGTAAATGTTGAGGTCTGCCTTAGAGTTTAATATTTCTGAGAGAAAAGGGTTTGGAAATATAGGTATAAATGATATCATTAGTGCTAAACTGAAGTAAAAATACTACTTCATCTAGGGAGAGTCACATTTTCCTGGGGCTTGGCGGGGCGTAGAGGAAGGTGTGAATTCCACTTTCCAGCTAAATGCAGTGTCATATATAAAAATTCCGCTGATCACAGGCTGCACAGTTGGTTGCAAATAAGGAGGAAAGAGAGGAGGAGACCGAGTTTATGCTACAGCAAGTGGAAGCCGGCGGTGAATTTAAACGCCGCGTAGGGCGGCTGCTTGTGCCTGCTCGCCTGGGGGGCCCTGGAGGCGCTCCCACGGGCACGGCGGAGCTCCTGCCCGCTGGCAGGCTGGAGCGGGGCCGGCTCGCGCCCTTCTCCCTCCGCAGCGACCTTGCCCGCCGTGGGGGATCCCTTTCTGGTGCAGCTCGCTGTAGCCCGTGTGCCCACTTGCAGCCTCACAAATAAGCACTTAGCGATTTCATTTTATGGGAAGTCCAGCTGTCCTCGTTCTTTGAAGTGCCTTCTCTAGCATTAACAGATGTTCAGTACCACTTTGCTGCTGCCATCAGGATGTCCTTGAGCGTCATTAGGATGCACCGTACCTCTGTGCGTGGGGATGAATGTGCACGCGCGCACGCGTTTTCTCCCTGGCACATTGGAAGACTGCAGGTATGGAAGAAGCTGACTCCAGTGCCTGGGTGGACATGAAAGTCTCACCAAATATGGCAGATAGCTGGGGCAGAGTGCTGGGAGAGGCTGCTCAAGTTGATCTCTGCAGTATCCTAGACAAAAGTTAATTTTATTTGCAGAGCTATTTGGAAAAGTCTGGATGTCTGTATGGCTGCTTTCCATCTGATGTCTGACTCGCTGTGCTTTTGGTTTCTCACTGTTATGTCATTTAAATTCCTCTTTATTTAGCAATTTCTTTTTAAAGGAGAATTAATATACTTCTGGAGATTGGTGAAGTGGCACAAATACTATTTCCAAGACACAAGTTTTAATCCAGTGTAGGTCACCAGATAATTGTGCCATTCAGTAACTGTTCAGTGCATTTCTCGGCGGAAAGGCATTTGTATCCAAGCTCCACTCTGGACAGTGTCCACCAACAGTGGGAGTAGCGCACTCTCAGCAGTGTTGTTGCACCTTACTGACAGTCCAGTCTCTTTATACCTTAAATGCCCTATTCCTCCACAGCAACAGTCTTCCCATGAAATGGGAGATGGATCTTTTGGCTTTTGTTTGCCTTTTCACTGAGGTAGATGCTGCTACTAGTAAATAACGATAGACATCCTGCCACTGATAATGACAGAGGGTAATGTTTTAATGCAAACCTGGTAATAATAAAACTATATATTTAATTTACTGTAGTTTATTACCTATTAAATTAATGTCCCATGCATGAGGAATGTGACAAGAGTTTGTCCGAGTTGCTTGGTAGGCAGGTTTTCCTGAGTTCACCCCCGATATTGCATTAGTTTAATATGGATAATAGATACTCTCTTTCCAAAGTCAGTGGAAGCTGTCCTTGTCTTCCTTCATTATTTCTCACAGCTGCACCCTTTCCTGTTTGACGTTTGGCACGATGGCTGCTGGGCAGACTGTGGTGACTCTAGGCCCATCTCCCAGCACAGACTTAGCCCTTTCTTTGTATCAAACCAAGATGCTAAGTATTTGTTTTTTCTGTGAAAAGATAGAGTTTTGAATGTGCCCCTTTTCCTCTAAGGACATAGGATGAATTCTGGGAGAATTTACAAGTGAATACACTCGTTAAAACCAGTCAAAAAGTCTTCCTGTGCTAAATCGGTCTGTCCTTCTGTTCTGGGTGATGTTAATGGAACAGAGCAAAGACCTCAAACTGGCTGTATCATCAAGCAATTTGTGTTAGCTGTATTTGAAGAAACTGTGATGAAGGCGATGTATTAACGATTGCTATCTAATTGATCCTGTGGATTTGCAGGTGAGAAGAGTTATGTTGACACCGAGTCACAGGTACCAAGGGGACAACGTACCTCTGCCAAAGCTCTTGTTGGGCGATTGTACCCAACTCTTGCTGTTCTTGAAGGGCCAATAGTGCTTGGAAAGGTTGAGGTGATGCTGTTTGCTTCCTTGGGACAGAGTAAGGTGAAGTATTGTGGGAAGAAGTGGGGTCACCTTAATGCTAAGGGATACTGAGATTTTGGCTGATCTTCCCAACTTGGACCGTGCCAGCCTCACTCATACAGACCAGTAATACAGTAGGTCAGCAACAAGAAACGAAGGGCAGATCTGCTACTAGAAAGACTACTTTTTTTTTGGTATATTTTCCCCCAATTAACAAATCATAGCCAGCCTGACAAAAGAGACAGCATTTGATTGCTCATTTGTGAGATATATATATATATATATATTTTTTTTTTTTTTTTTTTTTGGAGCACTAACTAAGCCTATGACCCAACTTATGTCATTTAAATGAGGTCTCGCCCACAACAACAAACAGGGACCTGGTTGCTCCATTTGAAAGTCTGGTTAGGTTGATATTACCTTTTTGACTAACTGGGTCTGTGATGAAGCTCTCAACTCCAAGGTAATTATGAAGGAAGGGCTGTCCAGTAACTAAGGTCCTCAGATAATTTATCTGGAGATTAATTGTGCTATGTAGAATACTCCAAGCCCTTGGGCATGTGCTGAGACTCCTACAGGTGTGTGGTTATCCTAAGGCCTATCCATGTTGTTTAAGTGGCATGTGGCTTGCTGCCTTCCCTTTGGGGTTTTCTTCCGCTCCTTAAAACCTTGGCCATCTTTCCAGTGTAGAGTGCAAAAACATTTCCTGAGACAGAAAGGAGCATGGAAGTGAAACAACACTGGCTGCTTCAGGGGAAAAAAATGAAGGGAATATATGATCAAGCAACCCCCCGTTAAAGAAACCTACCTAATAATGTCTTTAAAAACAAAGTTAGTCTACTCAGAGATTACAAATATTAATCGTATGTTTATTGCCTAGTATGAGGACTAGATATCTTTACCGTTCCGTGTTTTAGCTGAATATCTCTAGAGCTAGATGCCCAGTTAGAGACCTCTGCTTGCACATTCATAACACTAAAATAATTGCTGAGTTTGAACTAGGAGAGGATGTTTCACCTGGGTCAGATCATCTTGTTGCTGTACAGAGGACCTAAGGTGATCCAGGAAGTTCACTTACAGGGAATGTCTTTAACACCTTTTTTCTGTGCCTTGTTACAGTTAGGGGTTTTTGTCCTTTTGCGACATGATTTTAAGTTTATTGCAGATGTTTTTCTACCCACAGCAGGTGGAGGTGTTCTGGAGACTCTCTTATACTTGTTATATGGAGAGTACTTGACTCCAAGGTGACTGTAAATGCTGAACTCCCTCATCCTATCTGGGATGAGACTTTTAACATCTCTGTAAAGAGTTTTTTCCCCTAAATTACTATCATATACTTTCTTTCTGCTTTCTTTTTATATGAAATATACACACAAACATACATACATGCATTTTTAAATATATATATATATATATATATGTATATATATACACACACGTGTGTGTGTGTGTGTGTATGTATGTCTTGAAGCATTGGAGGCACTTTGCTTGTTGATCAGGCATCAGAGATTTCCTTGCACCAAGGAAATACATCCAAAATAAAATGTGGCTTTAAAAATACTTCCTCTGGGGATTACTTATTCAGTTTCCATGCATGATTTGCGCTAATGTCAGTGGGAATTGCTATCACAAAATAACGAAAACCAAAGCCATGGACCCTGAAGCAGGAAAATGTTTTGTCCCATGCAATGCATTAGTCAAGAGGGCCGTTCTTGCCTGCCTTGTGTTGTGGTGGTCAAAACAAAAGCATCAGACATTTAATATGGGCTGTAAAAAATTGTTAGTTGCTCAAATGCAAGTCCAGCTTATCCCAGTGGCTGAGTCTAGATGTGCTCCTTGCACATTACTGCTCTATCTCATCACACTGAAGAGCCCCACTGGTGAGAGAGCCAGAGACCAGCTTCTAAGAGAACCCAGGAACAGTGACCTCTTTGCAAGATGCATCCCCAGATGTTTTGGTTCTCTGTATTTTAGCAACATCACCCCAAGAGTTGATTCAGAGAGTTGCTATATGTGTATGTCGGTATTTATTTGTGGAGAGAGTGGATTTCAAACTAGGCAGCTTGGCCTGGTAGGCAGAGGGCAGCGTCCGTGGCTCCAAAGCTGCACTGATAACGCAGCTTGCGCCCTGAGTGGCGTTATTCATTCTTTACATGAAAACTCACTCAAGCACGTGTCATGCGAGTTCTGGACTGTAACAGCAGCTAGCGGCTCTGGGGCATGCCCCACGCGGCAGTGAGAAGCCAGCATTTAGGGCTGGGGACGTTTTTAGGCTCACCTCAAATAGACCTATTGTGTCAGTTCAGGCTACAGAAATCTTTCGAACAGTTGTTACATATTATTTATTATCCATATTGAATTAGATGCAGTGCAAGCACAGAACATAAAGATGGGCCCAGCCCAGAAAAACTTAATAAGGATGTGAGTGGCCTTATGGCCTTTTTTTTAATAAAAAAAAAAAAAAAAAAAAAAAAAAAAAAAGAAGAAGAAGAAAATATGTAACAGCTGTTGCCATTCCAAAAGAAAGGCTGAGCCTGTGAAATATCTGGCTTATATAAAAGTTAACAGTTCTTTTAAGTTAGACTGCAGTGATGGAGTGGGTGTGAAGGGGTGGGAAAGTACTCAAATTACCCGCAAGCCCGGGCGAGTCGGGTTTTCTGCTAATCAGATCAGCAGTGAAACTGTTAACAATGTTGACATTCACATTGTCATCATTAAACTGCAGCCTAAACACTCCCTTCTGATTAGCGGCAGCATCTGAAATCTCTCCTCGCTGTTCGGCCGTTCGAGCGGACTCGGCCGAGTCTGGCGTTGCGTCCCGCCTGGATGGCTTCCCCTGCGAGCAGAGGGCGGAGGCAGCGCGGCCGCTGCGCACGGCTGGGAACTCGCGTTGCTTTGTGCGGGACAGCCTGCAGCCTGCCAGCTGTACCTGCAGCGTTTTGTCCTTCCGTTGAGTAAACGATGAGTACGTGGTTGCCTGTGCTGTAACTGCGCCGCCTGACTGAACCTCGCGTAAAGGTAGTGAGCCACAGAGGATACCTGACTTTTGTCTGCAGTATAAACATGGGTTTGAAATTACAGGTGCAGGTTTTATGGCTATAAATTACCCTTTCAAAAAGAGGAGGGAGGTGTGCCTGGAGTAAACTCTGCTATCAGCTTTAGCGATGGGAAACTTAACGTGCCTGAGCGATAGTGTTGGAGAGTAGTTAGCATCTTGTAACCACCTGCCCTACTGCAGTGAGACCCCTGGATATAATTAAGGATAGACTCGTGCTCAAACAAGAGGAACAGATTCTCCCACTTCACTCCTCTCTCTCCATCTAATTAAAATAAGACAATATGCTTTATTAAATAATGTGAGAGGAGAGAGTGGAAGGGAAGTGAATCTGCTCCAGCGTGTATAACAAGTTTTACCCCAGCTAGATTCAAAGCCGCGTCCTGGGACAGCCACGTGAGGGGGTTTGAACGGGACCGCAGACAGAAGCTGACCTGCGGCAGCAGTGCTGCCTTCCAGGAACAGCAGGACGGCTGAGAAGCTGGAGTGAAGCCCTGGGTGCGGTGCAGCAGTGGCAGGTTTTACAGGGTGCCATGTGTATTGGAAACATGGTCATAAATGTGCATAAAAAAATATTGTCTTCAACATATTTAATAAAAAAATGAGTCAGAGTAAACAGGGAAATGTGAAAATGCATTCTCTGCGCATTTTATTGAATAGGGGTTTGGCTCTAGATCTATGGTCATTCTTTTAGTGGAAGGCTTTTTCTTTCTTTTTCTGAGAGGATGCATGTGTGTGAGAGAGGACACACTTTTTTTTTTTTTTTTAAAAAAAAACATATATATCCTTCCTAAATGGCTCAGCTTCCTTGGTGTAAGGAGTCCTACCCCACCTCTCTTCACTGGGCAGGATTTTGCAGTTTTTTTTCCCTGTTGTAGGTGGACCTGCTCGCTGCGAGCCAGCCCGTGCAGGGCCGCTCTTCAGGGGTGGCGGGTGCAAGTGCACTGAGTCGCGACTACCTGCTGAACACGGTGCCGACACCTGTGTTTGGACACCTGATGACGTTGGAGACGGTTTCTCTCTCCCCTTAACGCTGTGATAAACGCAAGTGGCAGAATGAAGGAAAATAAGAACGTTTGGAGAAAGTTAGAAAATCTTCATAACAAATTGCTGGATAAATCGTCACAGGATATCCTACTTGATTGCATGCAACTTTTTGGGGCCTGTTGGCTGCTGAAAGTCCCCAGAAGTTGCATGTGAACGTCTTACGCAGAGTAGTGCTCTGCAGGAGGAAAACGCCTAGGGTCAGATCTGTCCTCTGCAACCTGTCGGCAGACAGTGCAGGGGCTGGGCAGGAGCTGCGGCAGTGGCAGCAGCGCCGGAGCGTGCCCGGCGGCCGCGGGCTCCCGGCCTCGGCTCCTTGCTGGCGCGCCCCGCGGCGCCGGCTGGAGCCCTGGCACGCTGACCCGCGTTACTCCTGTGCTGCTTGCGCTCCCCGCTGCTCCTTCTAGAATGAATGAAGTCCAAAGCAGCGCCTTCCTGTAAGGGAAAGGGCTAGGGAAACTTTTTTTAATTTTATTTTCCCCCACTTTGTTCAAACTGAGCATGGTGCCTGCAGTGTCCTGGGGGTGTTTGATGCTCCATATGCCATTCCTGCGTTCTGTGGCATGACAGATGCAAAAAGGCCCATTCATATATACTGTGGTGGCATGACAAAAATGCCTGTCCCTGCTCACAGGCAGCACGTCACTCCCAAGGTCGCAGGGTGCAAATGATTCTGTAGCCATAAAAAATTAATCTCAATGTTCTCTGGTTTGTTGGTTTATGTATAATTGGCCACATTCAGATCTCCATCAGGCCAGTGAAAATTAAGAATAATCCAGCTGAGCTTATAATTGCTTGATCTGGTATAAAGGTTGTGCAAATATGGTATCTGTCTCTCTCTCTCTGTGTGTGTTTTTATGTAAATATATATGTCTGTGTATAAATATATATACATATATATATATACATACACACACATACATATATGTAAATGATTCCTACCTCAAAATACCTTTTGAAAAGATGGAAAGATGCCAAGAGGGTCATATTGTAGTGGAAGTGTTAAGGGAGTGACGGTAACCACAGTGGGAGTGCAGGTGGGAGAGAAGGGGGTTTCAATGAATGGTATGCAAGGAAAGGGACTCTAAGATAAAGTTTTCTCTTTGCATCCCGTTTTTTGTGTGTGCCTGCAATATTTAATTGGGAGTATATTATCATGGTAGAGATGAAAGAAAAGTTTGTTTACTCAGAGGAAATTCAGCAAAACTATGAAGGCTTAAACCAGTGAAATGTAAAACATGCTGGTGGCATTGACCTCATCCTGTTTTACCTTGACAAAATAAATAAATAAAGGTAAAGTTCCTGGAAGGTAGCTAGTGCTGTGACCCGTACTAATTAATCTGCCCATCAGATCCTATTAAGCACTTCAAATCTGGCAAATTGCCACTTTTCTTGAGCCACAAACATAGATAAATATGAAGGTGGTAAATCACAGCTCTCCAGTGATGCCTCTGTCAGCAGCTGCAAGCAAAGAACATCAAATATCGAGTCTCCACACACTCTGTGCTTGATAATAAAAATGTTCTTGTAAACAGGGGCTGTGCAGAGAGCATTGCCATCTGCTTGGGTCTCTGTTGGGCAGCACTGACGCCTGCTGAAGGTCCTTCTCTCCCTGACATGGCCCAAGTCAAGTAACAAGTCTAGTGGGCAAGAGCCTGTCCTGCCAGGCAGGGCAGCGTGTGCTGGGGGTGCAGCTTGTCCCCTATGTATTGGTCTGGGTGCTACCAGGACAGTTCAAACAAGTGGTCACGGCTTGGACTCGGCCTCAGCTGGGAGAGCAGATGAGCTGCGAAGCTGCCTGGAGGGGCTGCGCTTCTCCCGGGAGGTGGTTTGCAGGCAGTTCCCCCTGCTACTTTTGCAGTCGTCTGTCCCTTCCTTTGCGCTGTTTGAGGACTGAGAGCAAATGGTGATGTGGGCAGACCGCGGAGCTTGTTCCCTGTGCGTGCGGGAAGGTGCTTCTGCTCTCTGAGCCAAGCGGTTGTCCTTGTCCTTAAGGACCCTGGACAACCCCGAGCTGGAGCTAAGCCTTAGGAGAAAGTAGCTACAAAGGTGTTAGTGTTGCCACTCTTTGTAACCACCTCCTTGCTTTGAAGACTCTCTTGTGGCAGAAACTTCTGAACAACGTGCATTTAAATTGGTGAAAAGCCTTAGTTTGATCCTTTGGTTTGAACCATAAAATTATTTGCCTGGTTTGTTGGACTTGGTATATCATTAAGCATTTAAGGGTTTGAACGCCCTTGTGGGAAAGGACTGAAATTATTCCAGGTAAGGCAGTATTTTTTCCAGTTGCCTATGGTGGACTGCAGGAGTTGCTGAATTGGTGCCGCCTACTCTGCTTGTGTACATACAATAAAAAACAACAAAATATAGATGAAAGTGGGGTCTGTCTGATTGTTCAGGAGCTATGATCATGCCTATAAAAAGGTGTAGTCCTAAAAGTTTATAAATAACTTAAACTATCTTTACCTTAGATCACTTTGTTGTAGACAGCTAATTGTAACAAAGATCTTTAAAGTATGTATATAAAAAAAAAATTATGAAACTGTAAGGTGGGGGGCAGTAAGTCAAGGGCCATCTTTTGGATTCCCAAACACCTCAGCTTCCAGTGTCTGAAGTGTAGGGTGGCTGTCAAGTAGCAAGAACCGCTGTAGCCCCCGGGGTAGTTTGTACGGTGAAAGCTGGCCGCGTGGTGCAAGGATGGTGCAAGTTCTCTGTTCAGGAGAGACTTTGAAAGAAAAAGTGGGCTGGAAACGCTGCGGAGCGGTAGCCTGGGCCCCGGGGCGCCTGGTGTTGAAAGGCAAGCTCTTTCAAGGCATTTAGGGCACAATTTTTCAAGACGTGAAGTGAGATTTGTGAGGGATGGTTTAAAATTGTAGATCTCATGTCTTTATGTACCTGAGAAATGGCCTGGTTTTCAGAGGTGCTGAAGAATGATTGATTGATTTCTTTACAGAAATCCTTTTCTCTTTGTAACTGCATGTGAAGTTTAATCCTGTGTTGTAGGTGGTGCGAAAGCCTGTTTAGTGGAAACGAAAATGTTGTTTTCTCCCTCTGTATTATACAATAGCTCTGAAATTGCTTGGAGAAGAAAAGTGATTTGCGGTTTTAAAGGGCTCTGCCAGTGTGGAGTACCTTGCTTTCCCTGCCATCCGCGTGGCGGTATGGGGACAGGGGGGCCCACTGCAGGCAGCTGGGCTCTGGCCTTTCCCTGTGCACAGCCTGGCTCGAGGGCTGCGCCTCCTCTCCGAAACACGTCACCTAGCACCACGCGGCTGCGGGCAGGGGTCTCCTCGCTGACACCCGCGGTCCTCCTCGCAGGCAGGCTGTGCCTGTCACCATTCCCTTAGGCCTGTGCTTTCTGCACCCCTGTCACCAGAGTGGGGATCACACAGCCTGGCTCTTCCTTCCATGCCCCCCCCGAGCCAACAGCCCGAGGCGCCAACAGGGCCCTGCTGAAACAGCAGAGCAGAGCAGCTTACAGCAAGCCCGGCCGGGTGAGTCTGCCGCAGTGTCTCTCCTGCACGTGTCTGATTCTAGCCGACACAGTCCCTTGCCCTTTTCGTGGGAGCATCTAGGTCTGCCGGAAGGAGAGGGGGCAAAGTGCTGCTGGGCAGCAGCTGGGTGAGTAGGTCGGGGTGTCTACTTCAGAAACGAGGCTGGATTGTGGAAATGCGCTACTGTCTCATCCCCGTGTAGCTGCTGCGATCCATTCCCCTCGGTGACAGCCAGCTGCAGGGTGAATGGAGCGCACAGTCACAGGCGATACACACACCTGGCAGATGTCAAACTCATTTGTGGAAACAAGTCGGTTGTGATGATCTGCTTGGAGGCGTACAGATCAGGTATGGATAAAAGCTCTGCGAGGCGTTTGCTCCTGGACATTGCTAGCTCACCTGCAGGCTGCTGGGTTTTCCAGGAGTCAGCCCTACTGAGCAGCTCCAAGCACAACCCTGTACCCTGGGGGCTTCCAGTATCCGTGCCATGGCACTGGAAACACTGGTGCAATCTCTAGTTCAGCTTTTATTTGTAGAGAGCTGAGGCTTGACACCAGCCTTGCGGTAGGGGTTTCGGGTGAGAGCCACAGGCCCCATCTTCAGGTCTCCTTACTTATCCAAGGCAAGTACAGCATGATGCAGTCATTAAGCAGTATTAATTCAAGATATAGGCTGAATTTGATCTGCTGATGTAAAAAAGGGCTCCATCCTTTAAACGACACTGATCTTTGAAAATCCTTCTGCTCTGCATCATGTTCTGCTCGGGAGTTGACTTGAAGTGCCCTGCAGACGTCAAACAAGTAACTCGTTAACTTGTTCGTACCACGGCGAGTCTTTGGTCTTCTGACAGTCTGTTTTCTTGAATCATCACAACCGGATCCCTTGGCTACAGCACCTCCTCCTCGTGTACCCTCACAATGTTCTCTTGCGAGTAATCTTTCCTTAAATACAACAAAACAATAGCATCTTACCTACTAGGAAGGCGTTGGTTGATTCATGGGGAAAGCAAGCCATGAATATATTGTACAATTTCTTTAGAAAATATGTGCTATGGAATGCAGTCTCTGGCAAAATGTATTTTAATCCATTAGCCTTGCAGGCATAATTAAAAAAAAAAAAATCCACACCAATCTAAGCCATACCACATAAAACTGACACCTCATGTTTCACAAATGAATTAAGCGTAGTAGAGCAATTGTCCTTGGCTGTAGGTCCATGTTCTTATGTGACGGTGCCTTCCACACAATTATTTCATTATAAAAATGTTTACTAACGTTATTTTCCTTGCACTAGTTTTTAATAACATTCTTTGGGAACAGTTCCACTTAAGAATTGTAAATTACTATCTTTTTTTCAGACACGTATGTATCAGCACTTGTGTTTATGAATGTATTTTACTCTTTCTTTGTGTCTGATATGTTGCGGCTTAGTAGATTATGTGAGACTCAAAAGAGAATAATTACGGCTTTTTCACCTGCAGCTGATAGTAAATAAATCTATTCCATGAACATCTACATGTTTTTGATGTTTTTCTATGAAAGTGGAAAATGAATCAAATCTTTGTCTGTTCACTCCCTTTTGTTTTGAAAAGTGATATCAATATGGCCCTCAGTTTTTGTTGGAAATTTTTCTTTACTGCTCCCCAGTTTAACAAGTACTAGTACAGTGATAATTTAAATAGCATTTTTTGATTTACAAAAGGAAATATTTTTTTTTCTTCCCACAAAACCCACATTTTGGTGAAGTGCATCGACTTCTTTTATAAAAGCTCTCTTTTCATAGGCTCTATTTAGTGATGAGAAATGCAGCATTCAATTTGTTAAAGGAAAAGAAAAAACAACTATAAATATGAAGAATTCCACAGATTTCAAGGAAAGGAATGAGGAAGAGCTGATAGGAGACCAGAGACCTCTTAACCTCTTGCTGCCAGATCTAAGTGTTCCTTGAATGCAACATGAAAGGGAAGGACAGAGGTGCTGTTACTAGGTTAGCTTTTGCCCAGTACCTATAAACTGTAAGTTTTTGCAAGTTCCTAGGTGAGAAGTTTGTTTTTTCCTCTCCTGCTGCTCTCTCCATCGAGCTCTGCTTGTTCAGGGCTGGCAAGAGGGCTAGCACTGTAACTTGCTCCGCGCGCTGTGTAACGTGATTTATTGCACTGACTCTCTCCTGAACCTAGCTCTTCCGAGACACAGAGAGCAGTAGCACAGCTGCAGTGGGGACAAACTCAAACTCTCACTGGCCTCTGAGAACAAATTTATCTTGTCTCAGGGCTAAGAAGAAACTTAACAAGTGCCATTCATGCATTTGACCAAGCTGTCTTCCTCAAATTGCCCACCTCCTGGGCTCACTTCTCTAGAGAGAGCTCATCATAAGCACAGAATTTCATTTTCAAGTGAACAGACAGTGGGGCATTTCATTCTTGGTCAGAATTGTCAGTTACCATTAAAATGGAAACTTATTTCTTATGTTTTTTTTTTCTTCTCCTCCTTCTGTATCATCTTCACAAATTCAAATTATACTTAATGTTATGGAAAAAATGTCATGAGGAAACAAATACTCAGACTCAGTGCCGGTGATCCCAAGGTTAAAAAGGTATTTAAAAACAAAACAAAATATAACAAGTGGATACAAGTATTGTGTGGCAGGCACAAAAAGCCACACTAAAGACCAATTGTTAATTGCAAAAATTTCAGCTTATTATTTACTTAGGCCATTTGCAAAGCAGTTGAAAATAGAGAAAAAAGATGTCAAAGATTTTTCTCCCCTCTCTAAATGTTTATGCTTTCCTTGGTCTAAAACAAAAAAGCTTCAGGATCTCAAGAAATAAAGAGCAAGAGCTAAACTCTGTTCTTGTTTGCACCTGCCAAGCCACACTGAAGTCAGCAAGCTGGTATGGGTGTAAACTGGGAGAAAATGTCAATCTTTGCATTTTGTGCTGGAGAGATCGCACTTGCTGTTTGAGAGGCGGATGATGGATCTCAAGCAGCAAACATCTAAATCCAGATTTCCAGATCTAGATGCTCTGGACTGTCGGATGGGGGGAGCACTTACCAAGTCTGAGCTCAGTGAGAGCTTCAGAATTTTTTGGACAAAGACTTGGGTGATTAAATATGAATTTTGAGCCAGAAGTGATTTTCGACTTCTGACAACCTTGATCATAATCTCTGTGTGTTTAGATATCCATCTCTGTTTTTTTAGACCCCTTACATCATAGGAGTTGCTTGCAACTTTTAATCTGGTTAGCAGAGCAGATTCTAGCTGCCCTCCAAAATGTAGAGTCAGTTACATTACATTTCTAGGAATCAGGACACTTCTAGCTAATGAGAAAAACTTCCTTCTCTCCTGAAATGCAGATGCAAATTAAAATTAGAGTTCATGTGTGGGTACAGGCACCATTTTGTGCAGTGCTTGAAAGGTCTGTGGTCCATGATAGATTGTGAGAATGAAGGGAAAAAGACATGAAAATTTTAATGCAAAACAGTTCTTCCTCTCTTCTAAGTACTGTCTTTTTCTCTTTTGTAATGTTTGCATTCCTGTGATGGTTGTGTGCGTTTGTGGATGAGCTAACGTGAGGATCCCATGTTCAGTTGCTCATTTCTGTTTCTGCCTCCTGGACAGCCTGGAGTCCAATAACCCTGCTAACTCAGTTCAGTCACACTGAGTTCCAGCAGCCAAGATAATTTCAGAAATCCTAGGAGGAATGAAATAATGGTAGGCTTCCTTTCCTGCAATGCCCCTCTTTGCCTGAATAATGTTTCTGAGATTAAGCCTGTTTTTTTCTTCAGTAGTGTCTGTATAGGTCTTGGAAATATGTAGCACTTGGCACTTCTGTGTAGCAGTTTCTGGACAACTTTTCATATAAGCATTTCCTTCTTTAAAGCCATGGTAAGAAAACACTTTTCTTATGATCAAGTCATCTCAGTAATGCAAGCCAAGTGGCATTAATGCCAGGTGGAAATAGAAGCAGAGGCAGATCCCCACCCCGCGGGCTGCTGCCCGGGCAGGGGGGATTCTCCTCTCCAAAAGACACCTCTGCGATACGCGGGGACGTGCGAGGTGCTGCGGGGTGTGATGTAGGGGCTGTCTGAGAGAGTTAATGGGCTCGAGTGAACTGCTTGGCATGTATTATTCACTGCAGTCTAACATCGAGTTTTGGCACCACAGTACAGTAGCAGCTTTTACACAGCGAACAAGGGAAAGAGCCTCTCTGAATTATTTCATGAACAGTCAAAAGACTTTGTGTCTGATAAATTTGTACAGTGATACTAATTCAGAAGAACTTTGGCATTGATTAAACAGGTCACATCTGATGTATTATGCATAAATGAGCCAAAGAAGTGCCAGTCTTCACAAATGAAGCAAATATGATGAGGCGCTATACATTTCTTTCTGAAAACCAGCAAGTCACTTGGACTCAACAAAAAGTAATTAATACAGTTTTAAAAGCTATGCTATATAATTCCATGAATACTTAAGGCTAGGATGAGATAATACCCTATATTGGTCTTGAACCACAATGAATAATATGATTATTTTTACTTTGCAAGAGGTCACAACAAATGTTTGAGATTTAAGCTGCTATAACTACAAATTTAGCAGAAAGTAGGCATTTAATGATAGATTTCATTGCCGTGGTTTAGGTTTTATTTTGAATGTTTGTTTTGTCTTAAAAACACTAATGCTAAAATGTTGTCTCAAATCTTTATTTTCAAATTACTTATTATATTGCCATAAATTACAGGGTGCCGTTAAAGCCAGATTTAAAAGGAGGCATGCTTTACTTTCTCATCTTTCTAAAAATAGTGTAACACTTACGAAACAAGAATCATCATTAAAAAAAAAAAAAGGTTCTTTTTATACAACTGAAGATGCTAGTGCTGAACTACTGGCTTTCCTCCAAGTGGCACAATGGACTGCTCCAAATTTAGGACTGTAATGGTAGAGGTTAACTTTAGGAAGTCCATGTATATCTATAATCTATAATTCCACCACAATTACAATGTTTTCTCTCAAATGATAGTGAAGTCTCTGGGGCAAATGCTAGCAAATACCTTGTAAAGATGTTCTTATGGCTTTCATTGTTTTGATGCTTTTGCATTTTCAGCACATGTTATTAGCGTCGGCAAAAGACCTAGGCCGTGACCCAGGGCTGTTTAGAGGCTGTGGGTTGCAGCTGGCTGTAAGCGCTCAGCCAAACACGGAGGGTGGAGCACGTAGCTGATAGCAAAGAGTTGGATGTGCCACGTTGACAAGATGATGAATAAACAGAGTTCAGGGGACACTTGTCAGACACATCATAGCCAAAAAAGAAGTTTCCCCATCATATTTTTAGAAGGTTGCAGCTTAAGGAAAACATTCACCTAGGTGAACCTGAGGAGGAGTCTAGAGAACAGGCAGCTGTTTAGCCTCAGAAAATGCATGTGCTTCTTTTTCCGATTCCCTCATCAGTTCTTTCCTCCCAGGTAGGTTTCTGGAAGAGCCTAGCATGTTTCTCCCCGCGAATCTCAGTATCCTGCTGATTTGTGAGAGTGCGAGTGGGACCAGCACGCGTCACCCCTGAACCTAAATCGTATCTAGTAGGTGGGATGTGAGGGCTGCCAGCAGCCGTGCTCCTTTAGGTGGCTGCCGGCGGAGCTTTGCATCGCTGCGGAGAGCACTGCCTGTTGTTCCCTCACCCCGTGGTGCAGCCCCGGAAGGGGGGACCCAGAAGACGTGGCTGTTGTAATGGCACCTCTGGTTGGGAGCGAGAAGAGCTGGATGCCTGCCAGCATTTACACAGCGGGCCCCGGTGTGACCTGGGAGCAGGCGGGGGGGTATGTAGGTAGCAATCTGTGCAGGAAGCAGGCAGCTGGGGAAACTAGCTGGGGGACCATCAGTACTGCAGGAGTTTGGCCTTTAAAATCCGTGGTATTGAAAGCAGCTTTGCTGTGAGCTGAAGCCTGTGTGGTCAGCACGAAGTAAGCGGCAGCCTCGGCCGGAGCGCGAGCTGCAGCTGAGCGGGACGCGGGGTCCCTCGTTGGCGCGGGAGCGCAGAGGAGCAGCTCCGAACGAAGTGGGATTTCTGAGCAGGCCTTTAATAACGAGCTCTTTCAAGCACACCCCAAGTAAATAACAGCAGAGCGGAAGTCGATTTTAGCTAGCTTCGCCAAAGCTGCTGGCCTGGCGTGCTGCAGGCTCCAGCTCTAGCCGAGCAAGTAGGTGGCCTGTGCTGCTGCCCATGCTCTGCCAGGAAGACAAAGACTCGCCGAGAAGCATCAAGCTGTTTCTCTTCACAGGGCTGTCTCTTCCCGCCTTTGTCAGTCAAAGGTGTCAATGTCTCTCCCCTCTATTCTCCCCCCTCCCCAAGCTGAGTAGTGTCAGTCATTCCTGTTTTTTCTTTTTATTAATGATTTTGCAAGGCTATGTCATTACTGTGCTATACATTTTTATACAGATGGCACGACTGTGCATTTTAATGGCAAATCTGTTTCTCACATAACGCCTGAACTGCAAAAAGACTTTGACAGACTGGTTCAAGGAAAACAAACTGGTTTTAAATGTAGCAAAAACTAAAACAATGCCTTTTGGCTCTCCTAATCATCTGAACTCAAAGGATGATTTTATCTGGAAGTTAGAAATCTTAAGGAGAATGGTGGACTAAACGTGCTTGTTGAGAGGAGGTAAGGGAAAAAGATATAAAGGTTCATCGTTTATGGGCTGTACATTTTGTTCAGCTAGATACAGTGGATCTTCCTTTATCCTCAAACTGAGTGTTTGATCAGAATTGAATTTGGCCTGCTAATCTGTAACTCTGGGGACTTTTGGACTGTGTAGGGCTTTGAATCTCAAAAGGGAATGAGGTGCGAAGTTTGTAAATGTGCAAACTAGAATGCAGAAAAAACATAGAAAATGAAAAATTGTATGTATGTTTTTACCACCAGTATCAAAGAGCAGAAGACATATTTGTTCTTTTTTGGAGAAGACTATTTCTTCTCTAATTGTCTCCTTTGTGTGTTATTTTCTTTTAAGCCTACTTAAGTGCAAATAGTTCTAACTGGTCCTACCATCGCTGTTTCGTAAAGTCACACATCACTTTATTTATACCACCATCCATTTATCTGTAAAATGTCTTTACCCTGCATTTGATACAGGGACACAGTTCTCTGTAGCCCTGATCTTGTACAGTGTGTGAGTAGGTAGCTCAAATCAGAAATATTAGTGTTCTCTATTTGCTCTGTTCCAATGTGTTCACTTACAAGAATTGGCTGAGATCAGCAGACAGTTGCTGGCATCTTAAAAATGTTGCATTTCTGAATTTTCATGTGCTTTATGGTATTTATATCCTAAATTCAAAGGACTCGACAGCTCATTCCTTTGGCGCCTCTATTCATAGTGAAAAAGTGCAATGGCTATATTGACAAAGATGACCAGGAGAAAAGGGAGGGAAAATGCATTCTCATTAGTACTGCAAACCAAAATACCGTTTATGAGGGCCTCAAATCACATCAGATTGTCTTTCATATCACTGGACATATCTTTGTCTATGCTAGCTGCAGTGAGGTGTAAGAATGGTAATGCACATGTTGGAGCTTCTGCTCCCTCTTTCTTCTTCCAGTCTTAATGCTGAGCTAGTGTCAGACTAAAATCACATGGTCATTGACCACAGCTGCATTTTATATCCACTTCCGCAGCATGTGTGTAGAACTATAAATATAAATCATTGGTGAGTTGTTTCAAGAACAACAGTGTATATAATTAAAAAAGCATCATTTACAGCATTCTTTCATGGCAAAGTGTTATGTCATTTTTGTTTCATCATAAATAAAAGGGGCGTTGGATAAATTCTTGGCATGATGGGAAAGCTGCCAAAAATGAATGTGGCTTGAATTTATCGGAAATGATTATTATTTTTATTCACTATGTTATATAGAAGGCATCCTTTTGTGTGGCAAATAACTTCCTCTCTCAGCCCTAAATGTATGGCAGGTGAAAACTATTGTACGGTGACATCATACTGGCAATCTTTTAAAAGTCATTCCAATATTTTTTATTTAAGAGTTTTTCCTTTGTGAAAACTGTCCTCTAATTTTAATGCTAATTTTCCTAATCTGAATGCTCCACCAGACTCTAAGAGCTGTTTCAGGAAGGCTGTGGGGATATAGGTGTCACAACAATACAGAACAGGTGAAAATGCAGCAGAGATGTAATATAGTAAAGTACTAAAGACTGAGGTCTATATGCCAAAAACTTTACTAGTGGCATGAACTCAGAATACTTCAAGTACAGCTGGTGATGTTACGATCTGGAAGTTCATCTAAGATAAAGTGACTAGGCTGAGTTTATGCTTGTTTTTAACTATGAATATGATTTTGAAAGCATTTAATAAGTTATGACATTTGATATGCATAATCCAGCAAGACTTTGACCAAGAGATTTCAGCTTGCAATTAGTAAAGAGCATATAAATTGAACCAGGTAGATCCTGTACACTTCATTTTCAATACTGACTTGCATACTCTCAGCTGAGACTAGGTGTTGTTCTGTGCATCTCATCATTAACCTGCATGAAGAAGAGTAAAATTAATGATTTAATGATTGGTGTCTACTTGAGATGATATAAAAACCTAGGAAATGCATCCAGGAATATTTCAGTAACATCTAAATGGAAAATAGCTTCAACCTTGTCTGCAAGCCTTTCAGCTGACTTTTATACAAGCTGAATTTTGCCTACATAAGTGATTGCAGAAAGCAGATTTCAGGAATGTGGCTGTGAGACGTGTTTTAACTGTATCCTGTGAGAACAGAACTGACTTTTTGAGGAAGGCCAGAATTTTCTTGTAAGTTGGTAGGACAGTTCATGAGAAGGTGGAATATGCAGTGATTTCATCCAAAGCAGCAGCCTGTAGCTGGTTAACTCCGAGTCAAAATATAGGTAATGTAGACACAGGTAAGCTTTTCAAAAGCATCTTTAATGGCTCTTAGAATGGTGTATAGGCTTGCAAGAGTTTAGCTTGTAACTCACTCTTGAAAATTTTACTTCTAGTTGCCTCTTACCCATCACTGCTGTGAGCTGTACTTGTCCAGATGCTCATCCATGTGAATTTGTACTTGATTTAAAAGGATGAGCGCAGGCTAGCACTTTGAACAGTGGCAGCATGCTAATGACTGCCTTCTTGGCAACACAACGGCATAACATCTTTTAAAGAGTTAGATATATAGTACCTGCGGGGGTGGGAGTCAACTGGATAACAGCCACTTAATTCTGTAGTACAAAGAGAGGGCTGAGAGAACGTGGCAAGTGAAGCTCTGATTTGTGGTGGGCGTTTTTACAGGGCTGTTTGATAATAAAATATTTCAGTGTAGGAACTGGAAAATTTTCAAGGGCTCCTATCTTTATGGATCAGGATGGTAAGAGGTCTCTGCCATCCCCAACCTTTGTCCAGAAGTTAGTGGCATCTGAGGTGCTAAAGTTTATTTACTGTCTAGTCACTGTTTCTCTAGTAGAAAGCCTCTTACTCTGTCTGTGAAACATCCCTGAGCAGGTAGATTTTGTTCCAGATTTATCTCTCATTTGATGACATTTTCTACACATTTTGTTGAAACTGTGACTTGCTTTTTGATTCTCAGCAAAAATGGTGGTGGTTTTGCATAGGTTGGGATTGCTCATAAATCACCTGCTATTGAAAATAAAGATCAGATTTCACCCCAATGATAAATTTTCCAGGGCAAGCAGCTATGAAAGTGTACAATCCAAAGGGAACTATAGTGGGACTTGCTGTAGCGCTCTCCTGCCTGAGTCCTGCTTGTGCCACCTCTGCCAGCTTTGACTCACGTGGTGCACAGCTCCGTGGACACTGCAGCTTGCCTCCCCTTTGGAGACCTACCTAGAGTCCACGAGGGCTCCTTGCTAGCCCCAAGCTTGGATTCCCTCCGCACGGAAACCAGGCAGAGGGCACTAGTGCATAAGGAAGCCTCACCTCAGTGTGGAGGTCAAACGTGGCCAGAAGCTCAGAAGTGCTTTGAGGTCTCTGTTGCAACTCTCCCATGCCTCTCCCATGAATTTTGCAGTGAGATTCTCCACCTGAAGGCAGACCCCAGTGCTGGAGCAAGCTTAGGCAGTCGCATTCATTCCCTGAGTAACACTTTCAGGACAGCCTAGTTCCTGTTACAAACAGCAACAAACCTGTTGTGTGTGAGAGAAGTTGTGTTTCCCCTTTTTATGAGCAGTGCGTTAGGAGAACTAATTAGCAGCACCTTGGAGATTTCCCTTCTGGGAATCCAGGCTATAAATATCTTCACTGCTCAGCAAGGAGCTCGGCAGGATGGGACTGTGTAAGGGATGCTACAGCTGGTTAAGCAGTGCAGCCTCTATGTGGGCGTCTCCGTTAGATTAAGAGCAGCTATAAAGCCACTTCACTGAAAAATGGTTGTAATTTTTCATCAAAACATTTTTTAATTGAAAAAAATGGCTTTGACTTGCTGGAAAAATTCATGTGGCAAGCTTATGCTTTGGGTAATTTTTCCATTTTTTCTTCTGTTACAAAACCAAAATCATTTCACTTTTATCAGCAGGAAAAAAAAAAAGGATTGGGGAAGATCAGGATAGGAGGAGTATAGAAATTTTTGGTTTTGGGCTTCAGAAAATGAGCCCTTCCCCTTTCTTTGTTTAATTAAGAATACAAATGAGGTATTACAAGTACAGCTTGTGGAGCAGAGATGGGAATTTCATAGTGAGTCACAGTGACTCACTTCAAACACATGTTGTGAGGCCAAAGCATAAAGCTTCTGCAAAGGTACATTCAGAGTAAGAGCCTGGCTTAGGTTCTGTGCATCCCCATGCAATGGACCTCAGCCTTTTCCTCTGACTGAAGGTAGAGCCTATGCAGACTAGAGGCCTAACTTTAGGTATTTAACTTGAGCTGCACAAATGTTGCCAGATGCTCATTTTGTTCAGTATGCGCGTGCAGGCAGGAACACAGGGGTGCTGTGCGGCCATGCAGGTGCTGCGCCTTGCCTTGCCTTCGACTGCTTTGAGAACACAGAGGGGAGCTGGTGACTTCTGCTGTTTTTCCTCTCCTTTTTATTTACTTATTTATTTAATTTTCCCAGTGCTGAGTAGTCCTCAGAGCACTGAGGATTGTTTGCGTGCTGTGCAGCTGCCCTGTGAGAGGCAGCTTGAGGCTGGGTATCAGCTGCGCTGGCTGTTGTGGTCACACAGCTCGTGGTCCAGCCTCTATGGCAGCTCCTGCCTTTTAATGTCCAGCCTGCCCGTTTATTCAACAGAAGCAGTTTGACTTGTGTCGCAGAAGGCTGGGAGGCTGAGATGTGGGTCGCGTGTTAGCACAGTGGTTGCAGTATCTTGCCTGGTAGGGTTTGGGCTGAAATCAGCACCAGGCATTTTCCCTGAAAGAATTCTATGCTTAGAAAAGATTGCAGTGCAGACACCCCTGCTTTGGTGAGGGAACATCTCTGCCCAGCTGCAGGCCTGCCCCGGGGAACAGGCCCTCTCCTCCTGCCAGCGCGTGCCCCCTCGGGCAGCGTCACCGCATGCACCCTACAAGAAGGCGAGAGGCGTGAGCTCTGAGGAAGTTATGCGGAGCTCAGGCTGAGGGGAGGTGAGAAGAAAGGCTGGCATGAGCAGTGGGGTGGAGGAGAAAGGCCCTTGCCGTTGATGGCAAAGCTTCCGCTCACTTCCATGGAGCCTCAGCTAATCGCTGTAGCCCAGGAAAAAGCTAGAGATGGGAAGAAACCTCCTCACTGAGGCTGCTTGGACAGTCTGTGCTCAGAGAAGAGGCTTGCACTGTCAGCACGGTTTCTCTTAGTGAGCAGAAAGCTCCAGTTTCTAACTCAGACATCACTCACTATCAGAAATGTACCTCAATGAGAAGCCAAGGACTTCAACCCCAAAGCTGCTCAGCAGTAGAGATGCAGAGTGTTTTAGAGAAAGATCTAGCCTGTACTTGAATTTCCAAATAAGCAGCATCTGTCTTTTAGTTGCTCTGGTGTTTTGTATCTTTGCACCTAATTAGAAGTATGCAACCTCATTACTTTAGAATAACTACTAGAGAGTTTTAGAAACCTTCCTCTTTTGTTCTTTGCAGAAGTACAAACTTCTGGGGTCAGGAGAGCTGCAGAATCCAGAGAGAATAAACTGCATTAACATTTTAGCAGTTGTGTGACCCTCATGCACGCATGTTTGCTATTATTTCTAGGAGCTCCCTTGGATGATAAGCATGATATAAAAAATTTAACCCCCCCCCCCCCCCACACAAAATGTTTAAAGGACTGTTATGGGTCTGACTAATCCCAGAAAAGCAAGGAAGCTCAGGACTGAGCAGACTCCATCTGCAGTGCTGGTAGTGCTGTTTTTCGTTAGTGAAATCAGCATGTTGGATGATGCAATTCAGCATCAGCTCTGTATTACCCAGAATCAGACCCTTTCTGTCTATGGTTTTAAAATCCAAAAAACGTAGGGCAGGAAGGACCTCGGGAGATCTTCTCATCCAGCTTCAGGCAGGGAGTAAAGTTTCCCAGATGAGCCTTTCTCTTACCCATGCAGGTGCCAAGCCTTGTGCTCTGGAGGTGCTGTCTCACCTCCATCCTTCCTCTCCTCCTCCTCCGCCAGCACTTGGGACTGCAGAGCAGGGCAGGGGATCAGCTTTGGGATATGCTTCCCTTCTGTGAGGGCAATAAAAAGGAAGGAAACATGATATCAGATCTGGCTCCCACAGAATAAATGACTTATTTCTTCCACCTTCCTCTGCTTTCTTCATAAATGCAACTTGAAACAAGCATGAAAAAAATCTATATATTGTCATGGTACTCTAGATGAAATATGAAAATGTTACATATTTAACCTTCTTAATTAAGAAAATGAGACATTTACTGGGGAGCTAAGCAAATACTTCAACACTGACACTACGTTCAGCTGACCACTACATTCATCTGAACAAAAAATAGGCTGGATTGGCCAAAGCTGTGATCTTACCCCCGTTTGAATTTGCTTCCCACAGCAATTCTGGTGGACCCAGAATTATTCATAGATGTTTCCAAGAATAATGAATAAAACTGAACTGTAAGCTGCTTGCAGGCTTAGTCAGAAGGAGATTCAATTTTCCAGATTACTCAGTGTGAATTATTAATTCTACTTGACTTAATGTAGAGCAATCTCATGGTGTTTAAGAGGGGAGACAGTCTGCTTTATCAGATTATTGCTGATACCTCCCTGTATTTTTCACATGTCACCATATATATAACTTTCTGCATTCCTGAATTGAATGTAGCACCATGGGAGTGAGGGGAAGTGCGCTGGCTCAAACAACTCAGAGAGACATTAGTTATTTGATAACTTGACTGCTCCTGAGGGCTCTTCTGTCCTCAGATACGTGTAAACAAATCCCTCCCAAGTCAATCTGAGTTGTGAGCCTGTATCAAAGTAAAAATTGCACTTGTAGCCTGCAATAAAACCAAGATGACAAGAAATCTCCTCCTCCCCCCCCCCCCCCAGTTTCTTGGCTATAATTGTTTTTTGCCTTTTTGCTGTATTTGTACCTTTATCGAATTGTGCTAGCAGGGCTCAACCCTCCCCTGCCCTTGAGTTGCTGAGTTTACGCCATCTAGATGCAGGTGGCTGCTCTAACTGATGGGCTGAAAAGGGAGCCCTGCTTAGTTTGTCTGTAAGGAAAGCTTGTTGCAATCACAGGGTCAAATCCTACGTGTTGTACAAATTCTGAGTAATTTCTCTGTTTTACTAGAGCTGCTTACTCTGCACCTCCAGATTTACACCAGGGTGAATTGCATCTCACAGATCAAATAAAACTCAGAATGCCTGTGCCAAAACTCAACGAAGTATGTAAACACTTCAGTCACTCGAGGACACTCATCCCGAGGGATGCTTTAAAAATAAAGGAGCTTTGCATTCTGGCAGGTAACTCAGGAGCTAGTAACCTGAAGGAGATGAGAGCAAAATAACTGCACAGCGGAGCAAGTTATTGCAAGTCGTGAGAGCCAGCCCGTGTTAAAAAGCGGGATTAGCAAACTTTGTTTTCCCTGAGACGGAGGAAGCGGGCGAGCTGCGGTGGCGGGTGCGCTCGGTAGGAGCGGAGCGAGGAGCGCGCTCGTGGAGCCGTGACTTCAGCCGCGGCGGCTCGGGAAGGCCGGCGTGCCGGGCCGCTGGGAGCACAGCACGCCGGGCGTTCTCAAATCTGCTCTAATCTAGTTTGTGGCAGGGATGGGAAATGCCACAAAAATGAAGATCTTTACAATCATAATGTACAAACGCTCTCCTTTCTATAGTACAAGAGGGATTCTAGCCGAAAGCAGCTTTTCTTCCCCCCGCCCCGGTCAGTGTGTGTTGTAAGCTAGGCTTGCGTGGCTTGAGCTGCCGATGCCCAACCAAGGTAAGGGCTGGGCCCTGCTCCAGGTGAAAGCGTGAATCCAGGGAGGGTGCGTCTGTGTCACGCTGGCAGGTGATACCACGGGGCTGCCCCTGGTCTCCAAGCCAGTACCAGAGACTGAGACTCTCCCGGGAGGACACGTCAAAAATAAGACACTTTGCCTTAAAAAGCTTGTTACTCATTTCTGCCCTTTCCTAGCCTACTTTTTCTTTTCTGGCTACTTGACATTTAAGTTGCAGTTGCTTAATGACACAAAACATACCTCCTAATGCATTCTTGCTGAGCTGGGCTCAGAACTTCTCTAGCTGCTTCTTTTAGAGAGGAAATGTAAATTTTGGAGTAAATGCAGCACTGCATCCACCTTCCATAAAATATACAGATCACTTCGCCGCCTTGAATTTTAGTCAACGTTTTGGATATTCTTTATCAAAAGAACCATTAACAAGACTTTTCGGCTCGCTTTCCCTGGGCGCATAATGTGCTCTATGTCTTTAATTAGCACCTTTGTTCCCCTCCCCTTCCCCCTCTCCCAGGCAAAAGCCAAACCTTCTTCACTACCAAAATGGCCTGTCAAAACCTGACAACTCAAGTTCTGCCTTGTCAATATAAAATTGTCTGTACCACTTGCAAGCTGAGTATTTGGGACTCATGCAAAATAAGGCACCAGCTGCATTGTCTGTTTTCCTCCTTTATTCCATTTCTGCTTAATTCTTTCAGGGCTACTGAAGGATTGCTGGCCTCCCCGGAGCATTTGCTATAGGAAACAGAGCATGTTTCCTTAGGGGCTCTGTGCAGACTTGCTCTAAGAGGATTTTTGTGGATGCACATGGAAACTGTACATGCGTATCCCTCTCTATATACTTCTCTGCGTATATTAATATATTCAGAAGCACTGAGAACTTTTCTGTCGAATGAGATGTGAATTGAAGCATCATTTTCCACTCAGAAATGGGATTTTACTGGGAATGCTGGCAGGACCCTCACAACAGAAGGATGGGTGGGTGCTGCTACTGTATATATCTGTTGTTGTCACATTGGATTTTGTGCAATAAAAATAAAACCTTTGGTCAGAAGTGTCATAAAAGTTTGATTGACTTTCCTCTTTAATTGCTTATCATTCTTGAAGAGACTTCTTGGCATTTAGAAACCAGTGAATCTGTTTCCCATTTCTTTAGGCTTTATAAATACACCCTGTTTATATTAAAATGATAGACAAATATACATAAAGCTGGAAAACATGACCACAAACTCTTTTCCTCTCTCTATGCATAAAAAAGAAAACCCTAAAGACACTTTTATTGTTGCTAAACTTTTGCCCTTGGCTGGTAGAGCCTTCTTTATGTTTTAACAGATCCAGACATCCTTTTCATGTGGTCCTTGGATGTTCTGTATTTTATATCTCTTGTGGCTTTATAAAAAGGGAAGAATGAGCTTGCAGCACAAACATATCTGACGGTAATTTAGGTTTTTGTTTTTTGTTTGCTTTTTTTTGTTTGTTTTGTTTTTTTGCAAGTCAGAAGTATTGTGATGTTTCCATTTTAAAAAGAAAAGTGTTTCTGGGAAACTGTTAAAGGGTTTCAGTAAGTGAGCAAGTGTGAAAGCCGAATAGAGAAGGACTAGTTTGGTGGTGGGGACAGGCCGGGAGGACAGGGACCCTCCCTTGCTTGTGCTGTGAGCTCTCTCCGCTGGAAGAGCGGCCGCTGCTCTCTGACGCCTGGTGGGCGAAGGGCCGGGGCTGCGCTTGGGCCTCGAGCGCTAGCGTCCCACGGGCAGCGCGACTCCCCTGCGTTTCCCCGTCATAGCTGGCTTCTTGCTGTGAGGCAGCGTCTCCCTCGGACAGGCTGGCGTCCTGCTGCGGTCGAGCCCCGCGCGCCCTTTCGGAGGCAGCGAGGGGCAGAGGCCCTCTCCAGCCTTTCCCCGGCAGGACAGAGGGCGAGGGAGGCACGGAGGCTCTTTGGCCTCCTTTTCCCCTCTCGCCGCGGCGGTGAAATGTGTGCAGGTGCCTTCAGCTCGCACAAACCGCAAGGCGGGATGCAGAAGGAAACGGAAACGAGGACCTGCTGGGGGGTTCTGCTGGGCAGGCGGCCACGGCGAAGCTCTGCTGGAGCCAGTCCTTGCAGAGGGGCACGGGGTGACGGGGACCACGGGAGGTTGGGGCACCTTCTGCTGCTGCGCCCACCCTATGCGCCCCGGCAGCGAGGGGAGGACCCCCACGCGCAGAGGCTCTCCCCAGCCCTGCGGCGAGAAGCTCTTGGCGGGTTGAAAAGTGGCCGATGCGACGGTGCTAATGGGGCAGTTTTGTACCAGAAAGGAACTTGAGCCTAATAACACCAGTGTTTCATGCAGAGGAATAGAGCCTCCAGATGATTCAAGGGCTAAATACATCAAGCCTCAAATATTTCTAGAGTAATAAAATCCTAGCTAGGGAGAGCGAAAGTGCAGTTCAGCCGTGAAAAGATGTGATGGTTGTAAAAACAGACATATTAGAAAAAGGTTGAAGGACAACATTTTCAGATCTGTTTGCCAACTGTTTCCTTCTCATATAAAACCTCATTTCAGTGGAGCTCTCTTTCAGCATGGGGGCTCTGCTTCTGTGGACTTGGGGACAGGTCTGGAAGGTCTTGGGTAGGCAAGTAAGCAGCTTATTTTTCTTTTTGGGGTGCTGAGTGCTTGTATTACAGGCTCTGAGGGCCTCAGAACTTCAACCCTCAGAATGAAATGCTTAAATGCTGGCAGAAGTTGTCTCCTGTTAGTGGATTTGAAAATTTAGGCTTATTTAAATAGGCAAAGTAACAAACTACAAGCCCTAGAGGGCTAATTTTGATCTTTCTTCTCTGTTCAGGGCTCCTATGCGTGTGTTTGCTGGCCTTGCGGGGAGCGTTGCAGCAGTTCTTGTGGAGTGTTAACTTCATCGTTTGTATAGCTAACTCTTTTCTTACATAGCTTTATAAAACAGTGTATTTTCATGTGACTGCGCTGCTTGCCTAGATATGAAGGCAGTTGTTCTGGATCAGGATTTTTTTTTGTCTTGAGTGACAGGCAGTGAAGTTCACAAATTCTGTAATTGATGAAATAAAAAGTTTTGTTTTGGTAATGGAAGGAGGGAGAAGTGTTGCCACAGCTCAGACAGAAGGTGGATCCCTGTCTTAAATCAAGTTGTGTACTCAGTGGCTGTTTCTGTTATGCACGTTTTCTGTATCTTTCTATCCAGCCTTAAAGGCAAACTGACTGTTTTGCCCCGGCAGCTCTTTTTGTTGAATAATTAGGCAGCACAACAAATCAACCCGTGCTGAGGGTGCTTGGGGCCAGCACAGAAAGAAGGTAACTGTGCTCATGCTGTACAGGAGGGATGAAAAAGCCAGTGGGTGGCATTTGCAGAGCCTGTCTCAGAGGCCTCATCGCCCTCTCAACATGTAGGTCCACTGAAGGTAGCTAAAGCTATCTGGCAATCTCTGGGCAAACATGTGAAATTGAAAACAGATGAGTTCCCAGGTGAAATCCCTTCTTTCTTTAAGGGAGGCATTTCTTTAAGAAACGCACAGCTCCAGAGAGATGCTTGGGGTACAGGATTCCTGGGGGCAGGAACTGTCCCATGATCATCTCCACTGTGGTCTTCCTGCCTGCACCAGGCCATTCCTGAATCGATGGTAGTCAAAGATATCCACGGCATCTGAATATTCTAAAGAGGTCATTTTATCCCAAATTTCTGCTGTGTTATTTTTCTTCTGTGTTAATGTTTTGTGCAAACTGCAGCCTGATATACGTAGCAGGGTATTAAAAGCAGTGAGTGGATAGGTTAAATAGCATTTCCTGGATCAGAAGTATGGGTCGCCCTGCTTCCCCATGGATTGATTAATGGAGTTGCAGCACATCCTGTCCTGTTCGCTTACAGAGACAGCTCACAGCTGCCCATTTGCAGATGGGGCATGTGTTAGCGGGAGTTACTGTGTGCTGCGTTAGAGCACTGCAGTCTGTGTCACATCGCGGTGCCTGTAACTGGGTTAGATCTCCACCTGCAACCTGTTCACATAACAACACTTCTGCTCCTTTGCAAGTTCCTCTCATGACACTGTCATGGCTCCTGTACAAGAAGGTAGTTCCTCAAGATTGAATCAGTGACTTTCTCGCAGTTTGGCACTTGGATTGCAGTCTCATTCTGAGATTAAAGGGATCTGACATCTTTCATCAATCAAATGACTGTAGCAAACCTCAAATCCAAGTTGTGATACCATTCTGAATCCAAGATCAGCGCTCTAAGAAAAACAAAGGTCGATAGCTCTTGCCAGTTACTAAAATTAGCAGCCCGTTCTCACCAAGCTATCTTAGGAGTCTCAAGATTTTGCGGAAACAGGAAAACATGTTTAGAGAGCAGGAGTGTTTTAACTGTAGGCTGGAGCAATGAGATACTCAGGTTTTCCTTCCCTGGAGGATTTAAAAGGTAGGTTAGGAAAAGACTTGAATGTTGTTTAAGGGAGATAGAAGAGAGATACTCTAGACTAGTATAAATGTCCTCACTGGCCCAAGCTTATCCTTAAAGCTTAATGCTGGAAAAGGTTCAGCCCCAGCTTTCTCCTTTCCAAAATATTCCCTTGCCTGCCCAGCTGACCAAGAAGGCATTTTTCTCCTGTGCCAACCCTGCTTGAATAGCAGGGATGTCCTGGCAGGGATTTAACCTTGGAAAGTGCCTCTCGTTGCTTTTATACAGGAAGCACCTGGTGCCTTGTTGGACCCTTGACAGACCTTGCTGTTAAGGGCTGTACTGATAACTAGCAGGCCTAGCTGCTGCGGCTGCAGCTCTTGATATTTAGAAGGTAAAGGCCCATGGGATGTCCACTTGTGCTTTAAAAGGGCCTGTTAAACAACACCTAGAAAGAAGTCATTCAAGCTTCTGTGTTCACCATATGTATGAAGCTAGGTGGATAGGTCATTCAGGAGCATAAAACTGGGTTTTGTGGCTTTTGACAGACCATTATATCTTTTCATCTGTGGATAAAATAAGTGTGATCTGGAGGATTTTATCTGAAGGAAGTTTCTCTTCAGCCAAGGGAGACCTGCCATTGGATAGGAGAAAACCATTCCTTACCCTAGTTCTCTTCCCTGCTGAGAAGGGAAGCCCAGAGGTAGCTCATCGATCTGCAGCCTGAACCAAGCTTTTGCTGCCACGCTTCTCTGGAAATTTGTCATGTGTTGATGTGTGGTATCAAAGGGATTTTTGTCGTGAAGTTTGCGCAGGCTGTGGTGAGCCCTTTAGCATCCCACAGTGAATTCTGAGGAGCAACTCCAGTCCTTCAGACCACGAGACTTGATTACTGTAATTTCCTCAAGCCTGACTTTCAGTGTAGTGCCTCCCTAGCTCACAATAGTTCGTACTGTAGTGACCTAGCTGCTTAGTAGTGAGGGCAGGAGTAATCGCTGTTTGTAACTATACTTCATCATGTTTGAAACTGCCACATCACTCTTTCCTTTGCTTCTGACCTGCTCTCCATTGACTGATTACTTGTTCAAGCCCTAAAGTTGAATAAAACACAATGATACAATATTAATAGTAGGACAGAATTGAAAATCATTTATCATAATGGAAAAAGTATGAAAATAAGTAATGTTGCACTGGAAACATCTTGAGTAGATTTGGGTAGCCATAGGTCCCGTATAGTCTCCCAAAGAACATGAATGATGAAGTCTCAAGTTAACATTGGCAGGTCAACACAGTGTAGTTCTGTTACATGTTGGCTAATATTCCCCAGGGCACGTTTTGTTGGCAAGTAAATGTTATGAAGAGAAAGATCGAGTCAAATAAAGAAATAATCACTTCCAAGATAATTCTCACAGCATTAGTTTTATTATGTAGAACAGTTTACAGTGAATCTTTGTTGGGGTGTTTTGGGGTAGCTCTGTTGTTTGCCTTTGTATTAGTACTTTTCTTACCCTTCCTTCCTGTGCTAGAGCCATGAGAGGGCTTCAATGTTTCAAGCTATGCCTTGTTTACACTCTCACCATGCTAGAGCTCATTTTAATGGGAACTTTGCTTTTTTCAGTCTGTTGGTGTTTACTGGGGGCATTTCTAAGATAGATAAGGAAATTGAGAAGTGCATATTTTGAAACATATCTTTGTAAAATGACTTAGTCAAGAAGATCCTATTTGACCTTTAAAGCCTGAAAACTAAAGGGAGATGCTCTCAAAACCTTTTAGCACTGGGCTGACACAATGCTCATTGACATTAGCTGGTGCTGAGTCTGACTGGTAACAGATCATGTCGTTAGTTCGTTAAGAAATTTGTAGTTATTCCTTCCTGGTGGACTAGACTGTGCTGTTCGGCCAGATGTACAAGCAGTAGGGTGTGCAGTACAAGCGGCAGGGTGTATAACTGCTCTCTCACTCCTGATTCAAGCTGTGCTCCTGGCGAAGCTCCCCTGGACAGTGCTGTATCTCTGTATAGTCTCTGTATCTCCTTGGTCCTAGCATTGAGGTGGACTAGGATAAGAAAGGACGAAAGGTCTCTGTTCTCTCTGAGCAATGCCACATCTACCATGCACAATCCCACATACGCCCTGATGAGACTCCAGGAATGCAGGTTTAAGAAAAATGGATGATAGAGTCAAAACCATGGATGAAGTCAGGAGAACTTCCAGCAGTACTTCCAGACTTTCTGCTCTTAAAGATGTGCTGTTGCCTGTGCTGTGCTTGGATAAGCGAGGAGAAAGGCTGTGGAAATACTGAGAAATCTGCCCTCCGTGCCCTGGTCGGGTCAGGTGGTGGGCATTAAAGCAGCTGGCATATATGTGGTAACGTCATCTAGCTAACTTTTAAATTAGCTTGATCAAAAACTATGATGAATTCCTCGCAAAAAATGTATCTATTTTTCATTTGATCTTTGGAAACTTAAAACTAAAGCAGTGCTGGCTTGCCACAGATGCCATTATAACTTACATTCTCCTCCTTGTCTCTTTTCTTTCAGTCCGGCTGATCTTTACTCTGTTAAGAGAGACAGATAGTATCTCTGGGATCCTTGAACCCTGTTAGCAGGCATCAATTAGTTTTACCTGTCTTAAAATATACATATTTAGCACCACAATTTCACTGTGAATGGGGTTTTTTAAGTTTCTTTAGCAAATGTCTTTCCCATTGTAAATATATTTTTGTGTTTATACATATATATATTTATGAAAATAAAAACTCTGCACAGGAAACAAAGGTTCATTTATGCAGTTCTTTAGCCCTGGTTTTATTAGCAGTGTTAGAGGTATTTTAAAGGTGTTTGTTTAATGCAGCTATTCAGTAGTCTCTTGAGTTCAGGCTTCTGCTTTAGTGCTGAATCAATGCTTGGTCAAGCCTTAAACTTTATGGGTTTTGGCACAGTGTTGAAACAGAAGCTTTGATGCTTGAGACCGCTGCCCGCCCAGAGCAAATATAAATGTTGATGAGTACCGTAAGTGTTCACCCGGCAGTGGCCAGCCCCTGGAGACCCTTTGCTGCGGGTGCTGCTGGGCTGGGTGGCCCTGCCTGTGTGATGGGCACCCATAGCTGAAGGTGGCCGTGGCACCTTCCCGGGTGCTGCGGCAGGCGCTGCCCAGCTCCCCTGTGCCTGATGGCGTTGTTGTCTGGGCCAGTTTGGGGTGAAATTACTGTTTCTGAATTCCTCCTGAACAATTATTCTTGGTCTTGCAGAGAGTGAGGGCTGATTAAGGCAACCTCCTCTCCAGAAGCTGGAGGTCAAAGTCAGGTCTGAGGAACATGGTGCTGTGACCGGTGAATCAGAGCTGTAACTCCTAACATCATTCGTGTGTGCTTAGTCAACTGCAGTAAAACGAAAGCTTTGTCTTTTACAGTCCAGGCCAATTCTAGAGTTTTTCTTTTAACATGTAAGTAGATCTTCTCCGGATAATGTCTTTAGATAAGTCTCTTGTGCAGAAGGGAGCCACAATTTTATCCTTTCAGAGCTCTGTGGCTAAGACATATTTTTCACTTGGCAATCTCCATGCATTCTTCAAAGTAACGTACAGTGGACGAAAGCTTAATTAAAAAGACTACGTTTCAGCAGTTCGCCTCTGGCTCCTCTGCACTGCTCCTAGGGAGGGAGGCAGGCTGCATGCGCCAGCTCTGAGGCAGCGCTGCCGTCCTCGCTGACTGCTCTGGGTGCCGAGCAGAAGCAGGTCGGGAACACCTACCCACCAGTGCAAACAAGGACTGTGGGATCCTCCCTAAGGGCCTTGGCTTTTCTAACACAAAAATTATTGCAGATGAGAAAGCACACTGTGCCTGGGCAGATCCCCACCAGCTAATAAGTATTAGAGCCACCAGTGGCAAGGGTGATCCACAGATGCACATTGTTCCCTGTGTTTGGCTTTATACGAGTGTAAATTCCTCTTCCTGCTTTCCTTATAATGCTAATTCCTCTTTGTGCATTTGGCTTGTATCTTCATCCATTCCACTGCAGATGTGATTGCAACCTGGACTGTAAGCCCTGCAGTGCCAATGTGTGTTAACAGCATATGATGGAGCAATATTGTTTTGTTACTTTACTCCGTGACCCAAAGTCTGTTAATTTCCTCCCTTCCGTGTTTGCATGGGGGATATGTAAAACGTATGGTACGATTTGGTGCTGTAGAGATTCCACTGACATACAAACGCATTTTATCTACTCCACATGAGGAGCACATCTCTACCAGATATCTTCTGTTAAATTTTTGTAGAACGTAGAGCATGCCAGGGACCTGCCTGGGTCCCTGAATGCTCGCGGTCCAGGTCCTGCTCCTTCACCTCCTGGCACTTCAGGCCAGCTTCCCATCATGGCAGAGCCTCTGCTTTGCAAAGTTGGCATTGCTTCCTGAGTAATACAGAAATGCCAGGAAGCCATTCTAACATGCACTCGTGGTACATCACAGAGATTTTTGGCACAGGGTCAGCATCTGTGTCACGCTGTGCTTTGACCAGTCATTTACAGAAGGGACAGAAAAGGCTGTCCAGTCAGAGCAGCGTGGAGATCGCCCTCTCTAGCTAGCGACAACTGAATGTGGTTGTGCAGAGCATGCTCTTTCTGCTGTGGTGGTATTGAATATACAATCACAAAGCCAACTTCTGAGGACTTGATTAGCATGCTTGGCAGATACTGTGAAATCTCAAAATTGACCGCACGGGGAAAGGACCCCGTGCAATTTCACTGGAGTGGAGAGCCAGTTCCCTCAGCAAATCCCACCAGACTGATCCGAGCGTGGAAGCGAAGGAGCAACCAGGATGGAGAATTGCCAGAGGAGCCTATCCTAATATTGCAAATTAAATCATGGTCTTCTCCTGATGTCCTTCCAAGGCTACATTTGAAAGACAGGGAGAAAAAAAAAAGATGATGAAATCTGAGTTCTGGGAGTGCCATGAGGCTCCAGATAGCTGTGTTAAGGAGAAGAGAGAGCTTTTCCAACTTGAGTTAGTAACACTAACAGTTCTGGTCTTGTCTGTAAGCCCTTCCCAGAGGTGTGGGGGGAAGGAGGGGGCTCTCCTCCCCACTTGCAGCAAGCAGATCTCAGAAGGGTCAGCCGTGTCCGCTCAGCCGCAGTGCCTCTTTTAAGGAGACGCCGATAGCCGTGGGATGCTCCTGCCTCGCTGCCTGCCGTGTTGATGGCGGCGCTGCGTAGGGTGCGGACCGGTCCGTGCAGTAGCACAGAGGAGCCCCGATCCTTGCGCGCACCGTTTGGGGCACCGACTGGATCAACACGTGACGAGAGCTGGAAACTCTCCCCGTTACCCGTTGCTAGTTTTGCGCTCAGGTGCCCTGAAGCATTTTCGCTTGATCGCGCGGGGCGCACGTCGCCTCTCTGAGGCGCTGGCTATCGTGGGAGCGGTCGCGGGCTTCGAAGTTGCAGCCAGCGGCCGGCGGCGGGGGGGAAACCCGGGGTGCTGCGAAGCAGTCGGAGGGGCCGGGCCGGGCCGCACTGCACCGCGCGCGCGGCATTCGCGGCCGGGGCCGCGCGTGAACCGCCCTTGGGCGGAGGCCGGGCAAGGTGGGCTGCTCCCGTGAGCTCCGGCGCCCCGGCAGGCCTCAGCGCCCGTTGACCTTTGCAGCGCTCCAGTGCTTGATGTCATCTCTCCACCTCCCGGCGGAGGCGGAGGGTGCGGATCATAGCGCTCTTTCAATGTGTTGTGGTTCAAATTAGGAAAAAAAGGTGTAGGGGTGGGAAGAAATTGCTGTCTCAGTGACGACTTGCATCTGACCTCCTTTTGGCGGAGATAACCCGTGATTGGTGTCGCGTTATGTTGCCTAAATTAGGAGACTTTAATAATGTATGCAATTTATCAGAAGGTTTATGTGATAATGGTGGAAACTGACATAAAATGGAGAATTTATAATGCTGGATTAGTCTTATGAAACAGTGGTGTACCTTCATAAAGAGTCCAAAGAGCAATTATTATGTGTGTTTGACTCGCACTGTAAAGTCGTTAGTTCAGTCATCATTGACCAATTACTGCTTTATTATATTTTCTTTTTATTTTTATGGTCAGAGAATGGCATTTTTCCCACAATCAGTCCTTGAGCACAAAGACAATAACAATTAAAAGAAATATTTAAAATCTGGGTTTTATCTGCACAGAGGGACCCATCCATCACTATAAAGATCAGTTTTGCATGCAGCTGTATTTCAATCCAATAGCCCCCAAATATCCAGTTTTCCAGAGTCAGAAGTTTTAATTTTAAAGTGTTCAAAAAATAAATAGTTCATGTCTTACAAACTTGCTCAAAAAATTTGAGTTCCTTATGACCTTACACTTGTTTAAACACTGCGTGTTTACAAAGATGTGTGCGTGATAAGGTTACATATGACACTGATTAGAGTCCAGATAAGAATGATTATTGTGGTCATTAGGGACAGACTTGGGCAGTGTCCAGTATTATCAGCCAAAAGAAATACAGAAATGTAATACTGAGTGAAAATGCTTATTTATCCTGACAGAGTACTGACCCGCAAATATGGTTTTGGTGTGTAATTAAGCCAAAGGTATTACAGTAGCTTAAGTAATCATACCTGTCCAGAGCCTCGGGTGCCTGATCCAAAGCCCGGGAGCAGCCGGGCCGGTGGCTGCGGGTGAAGCGGCACCGCGGCAGGCTGGGGGTGACCTTGACTTCGGCACAGCGGCATCAATACGCGCCGCCGAAGGCCGCCGCTTTGGATCGCGTTCAGAGCTGTGCGCGCTGCGCGAAGACGTGCTTCTGACGCCTAGCACCACGCGCGTCCCTTTGAACGTAACTGCGGGGCGCCCGCGGGCCGGCGCCCTTCGGCTCCGCGAGCCGGCGACGCCTGCTGGGGGCTGCGTAGGCCGGGAGGGAGGCCCTCGCCCTGCTCTCCTGCGGGGCCTGCCGGGCCCCTGCGCCCCCGCGCGCGTGCACCGTGCGGGCAGGCGGCCGGACCGCGGGTGTAGCTGTGGCTCGCTCCGAAGTGAGCTGACGGCGCTCGCTGCCGCATGGGGAAACCGCCCGGCCTTGCTGCAAAATGGTGCTCCCCTTCCTGCAGGGCCTCCCTGGGGGAGGCCTTGGGGTATCAGAGGCCAAAAGGACGGATGAAACGTCTGTGGGACACCCCCCGTCCCAGCTGACGCTGCTTGTGGCGGGCGAGGAACTCGTCTCGTCTGTGATTCATGTTTTCTCCTTGGCTGCAGTTCTGCTTCTTCTAACCTGAGTAGTCTGACAAAATACCATCATCACCTTCACTCTTTTCCCAGTGATTTTATCCGTGAGCCTGGTTGCGCTAAGTCAGGCCCTCTTTTCCCTCCCCCCTTGCTTTATTTTCTTTAGAGACTTAATCAAAGGTAATTTGAGTTCCTATTTCTCTATCAATGGTCGTATTTAAAAGGGGCTTATCTGATTTCCATCATCAATTATGGGCTCCCATTTCTTGTTTATATCCATCTCAAATCTGACAAGGTCCCTGCTTGATTCTGATAGGAAGTCAGGGCTTCGTACAAAGCTAAGGAGACTCTGAAGCACATTTGTTCGGGTAAAATAATATCTCAGGAATTACTTCTCTTGTACTGCATGAGGACGGGGTGGAATAGGGTGGTCCCTGCCACTTCTGTTGAAAAATAAATTCTGAAGCTAAGATAGTAAATATTTCCCTGAGCCAACACAGTGGGAGGGAAATTACAGTGCCCAGGAATATTGCTATTAAGGAGGCTCGAGGTCAGGGGTTAGTGTAACAGGAGTTGGTCTAGCCAGAAAGGTCAGGAAAGGTTGGCCTCATAAGTACAGAGCTGTTTGATGACTTTTAACTATTTTGGGCAAGAAAAACATCTCTGCCCTTGTCTTTGGGAGACAGGGGACAAATACTGAGGCCCCTTAGGGAACTGGTTGCTAAAAAATAGTGGAGCAAATTCATGCATGAAGTGAGGTGTCCCTGTGCCATGAATGATTTGTCAGCTTTGACGGAGCAGCTTTTAACCTGCTCTGGTATTTTACTGTGCTTGATTTTTAAAATTTGTTTGTTAGGAGAATATAAATCTGCAGGATGCCACACTAGCTCAGTCAGAGTTTTGATAGCATGAGTTGAAGCATATTGTACCTTTCCCAAAACCAATTCACGTCAGCACACACCCAAAAGAGGCTGAAACCTGGAGCAGTTCCCAAGGGCGACAGAGGGTGGGAAGGCAAGCCTGCCCATCACGTGTTTGGGAGGCAGTTGCCACTACTTCAAGAGCTTTGTCATTGCTGTTTAAAAAAAATAGTAGATACATTTTGTTTTGTTTGTTTGTTTCTTGGTTTCCTTTCTTTCGATTCCCATAAGATAGGGAACGTTCTGGTGGTTGTAAAACCCTAAAAGTAGGCAGGCTCTTCTAATGTTTACCTCTGGGTAGCTTGGCAAGGTGAGTGTGACCGTCCTGCCCCCTTGCTTTGCTTCTCCAAGCCACCAGACACCACCTGGGCCATCTAGACAGGTTGCTGGAATAGATGCTGGCTCTCTCTGCCCACTCTCTGTGCTAACCAGGACCCTGGGAGGCTCACAGCTGGGTGACCTTTTCTCTCAGCCTGGTGCACAGACTGGGCCTGAGCTCAGCACTAACCACAACAACACGGCTTTGGGTTGGCTTGGAGCAAGGACCGGGTGAGCTTATGCAATCAAAGTCATCCTGTCAGGGGTGCTGCAGGAAAAACACATCTTTTACTCAGAGAAAATGAGTGTCAGGGTATTCTTTCTCTTTTCCATAGCTCTAGATGTTCCTCAAATCCACAAAACCCCTGGCTGCACTTATTTGTGTGGCGCAACGGGAGGCAGAGTGCTTTTGGAAAGGTGCGTATTTGCCGTGTACTGAGGAGCACAGTTATGGGGAGCCAGCAGGAGGAGTCTCGGGCACATGGTATCTGGGAGCTTTCAGGGAACTTGCAGTAGGCTCCCGGAAGCCTATAGAGTATGATGGCAGCTCTCAGCCAGCCTTATTCATACATAACACTACACAGAGCATCAGTGCAAGTAACCATGTGCTGGGATTAACTGATGATAAGTAGATTTATGTGGCATTTTGAAACGGCAGTCGCATTGAACTAGCCGAAAAAACAATGTATTCTTTGTCTGTTAGGCTATATCTAGATACTCTGTAGCTCTTCATTGTCGCTTTGGGCTGGTTGAGTATTTCTTGCTCCAAAAAAACAAAAAATCCCACAGTCTGTTTTCTGAATGAAGCAATTTCCTTTCTCAGGCAGAGAACTCTGAACTGAGCCAAAGCTAGTGAGAAAGAAGGTTCATCCCAACAAACACTGCAAAGTCATGCTGTTGTAAGCACCAAAGTATTTCAGAGGCAAGTTCCTCTGAAAGTGGATGATGTGCGTGTTATGACACTCCAGTTAATCCTCTTTTGGGGGCAATGTCATGCCTCTTTCTCAGAGGATATCAGCTTGGAGGTATGTCTAATTGTTTTGACTGGTATAAAATGTGGAAGAGCTGCCCTGGAAGGCCAGTCTGCCCATGCCTTGATGTGAAAGCTTGTAGACCCCACAAAAGTTCAATATTAATCGCAATAACTGATTGCAGACCCTTAATTCCTGTCGGCACCTGTATCTCATTACAAATGAAAAACCCCTCCAGTGGAGCTTTTCAATGCTGCATGTATTGCTGATTGCTTCTCCACAGTGAGACGTACTTTTCCAATGCAGCAGCCACATCACACGTAATGTGGCTTAGCATTATTCCATATTTCTCTTGCTCTTTCTGCAAGTTGCATGTTGGACAGCTTCCATTCTGCCTGCTCTCGAAAGGTCAGCACACTTGAATTGCCGTGCGCAACGCGCGTGCTGGTAGTCTCGTTCTCTTCCTGCAGTGGTATATATGCTTCGGCTTTACAATGAAGGGTCTGTACAACACAGAGCAGGATAATCGGACAGATATTGGCAGGCATCTCATCAGTGCCAAGCCAATTAAACCATTAAACTTGATACAGTAAGCTTGATTACAACTTGCTGTCTGAGGTCCTTACCAAATATGCTTCTTAGAAGGGGGATATGAATAGAATATACAGAAGGGGGCCCTGCAGGAGTAGCTGGGAAGCTTTGACATCCATGCTTCGGAGTAATTGCACTGGTTTGGACCGTAATGCAGAAAACAGCTGAAATTCCTTTTGATATGAAATTAAATATTTCATCTCAGGTAAAACAGTAAAAATTCTAATGCTTGATTGCTCTTGAGGTAATATTTCAAGACTTGACTCATTCTGTTTTAAAATACCTCAAGTTTACAATGATAAATCTATGAAGCACTAAAAATCCTACTCAATCAACTCTGGTTCTTGAAATGGCATCTGCCTTTGAGCTATAAAAATAACAGATGATTTTTTGATAGCTTATCAGTTAACAGACTGCTTAGTTAGGATAGCACATTTTTATGCTAATCTTAGGGCTGTGATGAGTGAAAGAGAGAAAGAAAATCTATAGTATTATTTTGTATCTACTTTAAGTTCAGCCTAGCTTTTGGAAAAGATCTGTCCTCTTCTAGGAATTGCCAGCCACACGAGGTTTTCAACACTCATCCGAGTGAATGGAGGTGGAATTGATTTAAATATGTTAAAGTGGTAATATATGTGGCTGTTTAATGGTGTCTCTTCTGCACCACAGCGGATACATGAGGCGAGCGTGACAGGCACTCAGTGCTTCCCGGCATGGCTGCCATAACGTCTCCAGCAAACCAGGAGAACACGTGGCGTTGCTGCCTCGTGAAGGTTTCAGGTAACTTTCTCTTGGAGAGCTGGTGAAACAGGCATCAGAAGCAGAGATTTGCCAAGCCCTCATTCTGTTGTCTGCCCTCAGCTCTGTTCTTCTCTGTGTTTTCTGGCAGAGATGGGAGTAGGCATGCAGTCTGCGCTGGTGGGATGCTTTTGGAGAGGGAAACGGAGGGGGCAGCGTAACAGGAAAGTACCTGTGCTTTTGGGTCTAATGCGTCAGATGTACACTCTGATTTTGTGGTGGGCTTGCATTTGAGCAAAGGTTCCTTACGTTTGTCTGATTTCTTGATTCCCTGAGATTGGGAGTATAGGGAAAAAATGGCATTGCAACAAATCTAAGGTTAGTTTGGCATTTTACTGGTGTGGGGTAGAAGTGATGGTACCTCAGTACATGATGGCCGAGTGGGGACAGGATTTGAATCTTTTTTTTTTTCAGTCCAAGGAATTCTCACAGTGCTTAAACAGAAATGATACTGACTTAGTTTAGCAGCCACTACCAGTCCCTATGGGAGACTAAGTATTGACTTAGATGGACTCTGATTTGATCTAGAGTGCCATTCTTGTGTCTTTGATCTCTCATTTTTGATGATTTTATTTTTTCAGTGGTGCAATTCATGTTTTCTGAGAAGCTTGAGGTAGACTTTTCTAATAATAAAAAGAATCCACACCTCCACTTGGTTTGGTGGAATTCAAGGTGGGCCCGAGAAAGGTAATGAGCAGCTTGAATCTGATGCCCCTTCCTGGGATCGCTTCGTATACAATTCCATATCTCTGGAGAATAGAGGACTATTTTAATTGAAAAGCAGCATAAACATTAAAAAAAATGTCTGAGGGTCAAATTCCCGTAGGTCTGTTCTCTGCTATGCTGAACATGACTTTTTCCTCTTTTGTTTCTTGATTTTAAAACCTTATAAAGGTTTCTCGTGAAAAACGAGACCTGTCCGCGGAGATAAAGCTGATTTCTTTCTTCTAACACAAATGCACCAACACCAGTCAGTGTCTTTGCTCTCTCTCTGAAAGGGGCAAATGGGAAGATAAGGGTGGAAAGGCACCTGAAATCTGACTGAAATTGGTTCAGCCGGAGATTTGGGCTTTAGAGCTGCAGCTACAAGACTGGCCAGTAGAAACAATTTGTTCCAAATCACTCAATGGCCAAGTTCTCCTGATGAATCTAGAGAGGAATTTTGTCATCTCTGTAACGGAGGGTGGATTCTTCTGCTCTAGATTTGACCCAAAGACAGGACTATAGAGCATACCTTCAAATAAAGATTAAAACGTGAAGATGTGCAAGGCTCTAAATTAGTATAGATAGACCATAAAATTAGAGGTTTTTTCCCTCTTAGTGTCAAAACCAAAGAAACACCAAGCTGGGGTGCATGCAAGAAGGAAAAATGAACAAGACTTATTGCTGCCTTCCCTACAGTTCGGAGATTTTCTCAGACTCTGAGCTCCCTGCCCAAGAGGAATTCCCGTTTCCCTTTCGGACATGTCACTCTGCTCCCACGGGAAGGAGTAGGAACAGCCTTGGTCTGCCACAGATCTCTGCATTCATAAAATCAGCCAAAGTGGCCTGTAGGGGAGCAAACCCAACCCCTTCCTCCTTTGCACCCAGGAAGGTTGGGTTTTGTACGCACAGTGCTGGAAACGCAGAAGAGGTTTGCATCTGTGGTTCCACAGGGGGTGCCTCTTTTAAACTCAGCTATTTCTTTGCAGAAAAGTTTCACTGGAGACTTTGGTACACAAAGAGCGTCCTTACCACTGACATAAAAACGCTTAAAAAGTTCAACAGCGCAAATCAGCAAATAGTGCTGTGTTCTCACAGATCCCCCCAAATCTGGCTAGGCACTTAAAAAGAAAATATCCTTCCTGTAACTTTTCTAGATATTTCTACTCTGAGTCGAGCCAAAAAGTCTGAAGAAATCAACATTTCAGTTGCCTGCATCTTTATCCAGAGATGCTTATCAGGAAAAAAAAATACTAAGGTTATGAGAAAGAAAGTTAAATGACTTTTCCCCCGTATGGCCAAAGTTCTGGTAAATTTTGAGCTCCTGCCAGGGCAAGGCAGGGAAAAGGCTCCTTCCAGGAGTTCACTCACCATGCTGGCAACTTGCTATTGGAGATCTCTCTGGGCTAATCATATTTCTCCCAATTCTGAACTTACGAAGTGATGCAGCACTGCAAGGGCAGAGTGACTCAGCTGCACGGATCCCCACCCTGACTCCCTGTATGCCTCACGCCCTCCCTGCTTCCCAAACAAGGGTGCTCTCCTACTTACACAAACTGAAATGTGAAATTTTAAAGGAGCCTGCAGTTCCCTTGTGCTGAATGGAGCGTGAGAAAGAGTAATAGAAAATCTTTATTTAAAACTGCAAACAAAGTGTGTTAGTGGATAGAGCTGAAGACAGGAGAGTTTCTTGCTCTTTAGTTGCAGAAAAAAGGAAGTCACTCAGATTTTAAAATAGCTATAATAAGTCTGTGTGGCAGAGGCAGGTGCTCTCCTTAAAATATACTACAGGAATGTTTAGAACTTTATTTTCGTGTAGGTTTCATGAAACGAATGCTGTAAAAATATGGTTGCACAGGTGATAGCAAATAACAAGGCTTTGAGCAGGTTGATAAGAATGAAAAATTTTGGAGAGCTGGGTTAAGACTAAGTTAAAAGTAGCTACACTTGCTGGATCGAGCTGAGATAAATGTCATTATACAGGGCTTGTGATAACTCTATTTGTCACATGTGGCTTGTTGATTACTTGAGACAGGTCAAATAAAATGTGTGTTAATCTTGCCCTCACAAACTTTTCTGGCATGGTCAGACCTAGGTGTTTTGGATGCTCTATGTCATTCTGGTTTATCATTTCCTCCTTTCTAATATTTCTTTGGCTTAATTGCCCCCCTGTACTGAGACATACTGTGCAAAAGAGGTGGTGTGGGCTTGTTTTCTGTGCATGTGTGAGTGAGGGGAGCGAGAAACCTCACAGAGACCCATCCAGGTCCTGGATCTCCTATGAATTAAGCCCTGGTGTTTATATACAGTCTTCCTGGGGAACCACAGGTGTGACCAGAATGACTTCATTGGGGATGTGATCTCCAGCCAGATCATCTTTTAAACCAAGTTCATTTAATAGAGTGCAAATTCCCTGTTGTTGACCGTGCAGTCAAAGCTGATCTCAGGTAGTGTCGCTGCTGTTCGGGAAGCTCTTGCATGCCGTTAGTGTTCAGCACAAAGGCTAGGCAACTTCTGTTCTTTTCTTGACAAATATTTGATTCACTGACAAAAGATGTTTCAGCAGACTCAAAGGTGCTCGAAGGTTTTACTTGAATTTCCTAACTGGCTTCAGTTCTGAAAAATGATAGCATAATGTTCCCAAGATCAGACAGAAAATCGAATTCTGGATTCCTACCTCCTTTGCCTGCTTCTTACTTAGGGAGCAGTCCTCAGGTAGGCAAGTTTCCCACTTATATGGAGGAAGTATGAACACTCAAGCCACCATCCAAATTCCATTTAGGCGTGAATGGCTCTTAGCTTTTTCCTGCTTACCTCTTCCATTGTCTCTGACTCAGATCTTAACCATGCCAGGCAGATTCATTTCTAAATGCGCAAGACTTGCATTCAAGCCTCCATGCTTCCTTATTAGGGCAGCATCCTCAGCCCTGGCCTCTTCCCTGCCTCGAAAGTGTCCTCTCCTCTGGGATACAGAACACCCAGAGCAGATGTTTCTATCTTTCCTGGGCTGAAGTTGTTCTCTTCATATAAAATATTTATTTTTTGTCTCAAATACATAGCAAGGACTGGGATGTGGTTATTACTGGGTGATCGGTCACTGTCCTCTCTTTCAGTCCAGTGAATGTTGAAATATTTTTTTAGAAAGCAGAACAGATCTGTAAGGATCAAGCACTGCAAACATGCCTGGGATACCCACAACTCTGTAGCTAGGAAACATCTCTGGGAGTTCACCACCTCTTTGGAAGGCAGGCTCCCCTTAGACCCCTCATCCCCACAGCAGTCTGTGAATTGGTACCTTAGAAAAATTAAAAACTAAATGTTTGGGATGGGGTCTTTTTTCAGCACAGTAAGAGAAGCTTGAGAAAATGACTTCTCCATCAATGTGAATCTTTTTTATTTTTCTTCGGCTGTTTTGAGTCGATCTTGAGAGCTGATAAATGTGTTATTCGTGTGGTGCTCTTCAAAGTCTTGTGATATTGGGGCCAGCCTGTGGCCGTGGTATTTAGCCTGGCTGTCAAGGTGTGGATCACACCAAGGTGATTGCCAACTGCTTTGCGCTGAGACATTTTGAGAGCATCGACATTTCTCTCTGCAGAAAGGCAAGAAAACAAGCCATTCTCCTCTCCCCCTGCTGCAATGGTTTTTATTTTACACCACCAGAGATGACATACAATTTGATGAATTTCATCCCTTTTTTTTTTCTACCCACTTGAACTACTATATAAATATTAATAGCTAAACACATTGCAAACAGGTGGGACCCGTTCTGCCTCTGGAGAGCTGCCACAGCTAAGTGATATCTCAGATGGGGTGACAGAACTTTCCCATGTGGGCGCTGTCTCTCCCTGCCAGCCCCTCGGACACGCCTGGAGCTGAGAGCTCTTTGTTTTTTGGGTTTTTTTTTTCTTTTTATGGTATCGCTATAACAGTTTTTCTTGGTCTTTTAACAGCTCATTCAGAAGGGGAAGGACAGGGAATTAAAAGGCATTTTTTCATTACCTTTTCTAGTTAGTCTGATTTTTCCAGTGGGGTTTGTTCCCGCTGACAACAGCAAAACCCCCATTTTGTGTCTGAGGGACGTGTCTCCAAAACAGTAAGAAAGAAGTATTCATCTGTGGGCTGTAAGTTAAATTCAGCGTTCTACCACCTTGACTCTTCCTCTAACCCACTTTACAGGTACTGTACAGGGAATAGCTGTGAAGATCTACCTTGTGTGAGTAATTGTGCGAGTAATGTGTAAATCTGTGATTTATTCCAATGCCTGTGTGAGCTGGGCTCTTTTGGGCACCGTCCTGCACGGAAGAGCAAAGGGAAGGGGATGGTTGCAGAAAGCTGCAGCTCTCAAAGGAAGACTGGGAGGTGATAGGGATGCGGTGTGCTGGGGAAATAACTGGATCGCCCAGTTACTCTGCCTTACCCTATGACTATTTGCTCCACCCTTTCCTGATTGTGGCATTCGTCCATCCTTCCCTGTAAAATCTCAAAAGAGAAACAGTGTATAGAGTTACTCATCACGGCTGCCCACCTGCACACTGTCTCCTCTTCCACCTCTCCTCCCTCCTATCCCCCAGCTGTTTCTGTACAGCCAGGACTTGGCGACCAAGCACACCCGGGAAAACTGAACCTGTTACCTTACGGTGTGCAGGAGTTAAAGTATGTTCAGCCCCTTTTGTAGCAGTTCCCGTGTGGGGCTCGTGGAGGCTCGTGGAGACGTGCCCGTGCGGGGGCACGGCGTGCTACGGGGCGGCCATCGGCGGCGGCTCTCGGCCCGGCCGCGGCCGCGGCCGCGGCGGCTGCGCGGGGCGAGGGCTGCTGCCGGGGTAGCCCGCCGCTCAGGGCGCTCCAGGGGCGCCGGCGGGCGCGCGGCCGCCTTCCCGGGCCCCGGCGCGCGGCGCTTTCTGGCTGTCGCAGCGGAAGCAGCGGCCTCTTCCCTGAGCGAGGTCGCGCGGGGGCCTCCGGCGGGTTCTTTGGGGGTTGTCGTCTTGTTTCTACAGAAGCCATCACCACAGCACTATTCAGAATAGTTTCAAATGAGACATTTTAATTATTCTTAATTTCCCTTTTCATAAGAATCTAGAAAAAAAGAGAATTTGTTTTGGTTGGGATTTTTTCCTCAAAATCCCTTACAAAACGAAAGACTCAGATTTTGTCTCTGGGAGCAAGAACACAAATACTAGCGATGTGCCACTAGCTTGGAGGCACCGTGGCGGCACAGCATAGGAATGAAGCGGGGGCTTCTGGCAGAGCCAGTTTCCAACGCCTGCAAATGAAAATGCAGACGGTGTACTACAGCTGGGGTCTGAAGATTTACCAAGCTGACATAAGGCCATAAGTTTGGTTGTTTGGAGTTTTTGCTTTTTTGAACCATGCAAACAGGCTGCATCAACTCACACCTCGTTTTTTTATTAATACATTTCTAAGGCTGATTCTGGCTGAGGAGACTCAAGCATTCCTATTTAATGTTCTGATTAATGAGCGTAAACAATGCTTTTGAGATATTTTTTACCTGCATATAAGCAAGCCATCTAGCCACCAGTAACTGCAAATGTCACAGATTTCAATGGTCTCTTCGGGACTTTTAATCTGTTTGCTTTTATAAAGGAGGTGATTTTATTTTTACATTAAGGAAGCATTAACATCATTAAATGGGCTCCCACTTTATGATAACTGCAAATGTCACATTGATCCAGAAAGATAAGAAAATGTGCTCGTCTTTGGAACAATATCCAAGGCAAGAGCAGGCAACCCACACTATTTGCATTAAAAAACAAATTGTATAAATGCAGAAGATTGATGTGCCATCTGTTCATGTCCTTCACTTTTCTGGCTCTTCTGTGTTGAGATATTTTTATGGAATAGTTACGTTTATTATTTTGAAAATGACTCACAGGTTAAAAAAGTTTACGATGGGTAATATAAGTTGAAGATACTGGTTTACAGAATTTCAGGTTTAAAAAAGCATTAAAATTAGCTTCTATGACCACGAATAAACTACAGTATTCTGCAGTCTGTATTACCTAGATCCTAGGATCTGAGTAAAAGACTTTACTAGCAACACTAACAGTTTATGAGGTGGATCCAAAATATCTGACTTGTATATTGTATTTCTCAAGTAACAGAGGGGAATTCAAGAAGGTATAGCGTCTGGAAAAAGCTACTGGCCTGGCTTTGCAACAGGAAGAGAAATACTAGGGTGAAACTCATTTAAGATCAGGCTGTACTTTTTCGATGAAACAGTTGTGTATTCTCAGGTGAATGTGGTGAACAGAGCGCTGAATTGTCAAATATTTTGTCAGAATGCTCAGCAAAAATCCCAGATAGCAACTGCTGAGAAACCTTGCAAACACAGAAGGATGTCTTGAAGGAAACTTCATGTCTCCCCCCGATCCTCCTCTACACCTTTCATATCGCTCCTGCTTGCCCCACACAGTCCTCCCCGTTGCCTGCAGTAATGCCAATTGCTGCAGTCTTCTGCAGTGTGAGTTTATTTTGCTCTGTACCAAAACTCATTTGGAAATGAACCTTGTGCCAGAGGCCTCCGGAGCGAATGCAGGAGGGCTGACAGGCAGGGGGAGGCCGGAGGAGCCAGCCCCAGCTCCCCCAGCGCCCAGATAGCAGGGCTCTGAGCGTGCCCGGAGGATATTCGGGATCCAAGGATGAGCATACGGGAGGGAGGAAAAGAGGGAGAGTGCATAGCTGCCGGAAGTGCTAAAAACATCGGGTCTCCGTATTTTCTGATAATAGCGCCCATTCAGACCTTCACAAAGATGAGCAGGAAGAGATAGCTGGGAAAAACAGTCTGATATTAGTTAGTCCGGGGTAAGAAAACCCACAAGCCCCATGAGATCCTCTGCTTCTAGCAGGAAGAATGTTCATCTACATAGGAGACGATTTACCCTCATTCAGTCCAGGCTGTGGCACATCTCAAAATATGAACTTCCTGGGAAAGGGCTTTGCCGTTCCTCACTATTGGTGTACTGTTGTCTTGCTAGCGATCCACTTCTGCTTGGGTAGCTGCCGACCTGAGGCAAGCAGAGCTCACAAGTGACTCAGACCGAATAAAAGATTCCAGTAGTCGTTACAAATGTTCATAGATGTCGAGAGAAGTTCTTGTTTATCTGCATGCAGTCACTGAGGACAACTGAAAGAAGGGAATGTCATGCACAAGCTGAGAAATGAACAATGATTAAAAAGCATCTCAGCTCCTGTAGCAGAATTTCCCAACATGATTTTGTTATGGAAATGAACTTTAGGATACTGTGCTGTAAATCATGTAAAAATGGTTTTCTGAAAGAGGGTGGAAGTGATTACTTCAAATTTAGATACATTTATTTGTTCCAAACTGCTTGTATGTCACATAGGGACAGTGTGCCTTTTGTTTCCTGGTAAGAAATGCTTCCATCCTGGGGGTCCTGCCCTCTGCTACTTTACAGTAGGGAGACAAAACCCTGTGGCACCCTATGCCCTATATGATATCTGCCCTTTGCAGAGATATGATTTGGACAAAACATGACTCAGAATCAGCCTCCACCCCGCAAACCAAGTTAAAAAACATAAGAATTGCCTACCGCAGGTTAGACCAAAGGTGCGTCTAGCCCCGTGCAGTGTATAGCAGGCTTCAGGAAAGGGTAAAAATGGGATAAGGATACATGATACTGGCCCCGTCCAGCAGTTCATGGCTTGGAGACTCCCTGAATCTGCAGGGTCTCATGTCTCTGAGTCAACAAAATTGTCCCGTCGCTTTCGGAACCCATTTAACTTTTAGCACCCTCAACATCCTGCAGCAAGGAGGTCACACCTTCACTATGCCTTGTGTGAAGACATACTACTTTTGCTCACTTGTAAACTCCCACTCATTAGGCTTATTTGATACCCTTCCCCACCTTCAGCTCCTGTTTTGGAAGAAATGGTGGACAATCAGCTCCTCTGAATGATTTATCTTCTCTGTGGTTTTATAAACCTATGAATTGCTGATAATTCATTAGTCATTTACGGGAGAAGATTTAGTATCAGGTAAACCTGTTATGAGTTGGCTTCATGTGTCTTTAAACCCAAATGAAAACATTATATTGACATTGGTGCTATGCTTGATAGCTCCCTCTGAAATGAGGATGCTGTCATATAGCCCACAATGGATGGAGCCTGGAGATATGTGGCCTTTTCTGAGAGGCATGGACGATGTAATTAAGAAGAACAAGTCTATATTTGATTGGCATAAATTTCTAATAAATGAATCTATATCTCCTCTACTAATTTTTTCAGCATTGACAAACTGAAAAACTTGAAAATGATTTCAGTGCAATGCCAGAACATCCTAAAAGGTTCTCTGCCCTGAAGTGGGTAGTCAAAACATGGCAAAACAGGAAACAGGGGCACAGATAAACAAAGTGGCTGGATATGCTCAGAAACGGAGAGCTGCTGACCATATTCGGCATGGTTTTATAACGTGTGTCCAGTGCCTGGTCCATTGTGCTGAGGAGTCGTACCTGTGTGATGGGACTTGGCGACCTCCAGTCTTTTGCCTGTTTGTATTGATCATGTATCCATATGTGATGCCATATCTAGAGTTGCAGGAAGCCTATAGATGACTCAGATCCAAGTGAGTACTGGATACCTACTCTTCGGTTCTGTGGTGGAGCTGGAAGTATTGTAAAAGCTAATACTCTGGCCTGCTTCACAAAAATGAACTGCAGAAACTGAAAGTGGAGCAAAAGAAACCAGGCTAATTCAGAACAAAACAAGTTTTAGTTTTGGTGTTGGAATATCTTTTATCTTCTTGGAATCTTTTTTAGGAATGTCCATCTAAAAAATCAAGTAAATACAATGGATATTAAATAAGGGAACATACTGCACACCTGGTATTCAGAACTTCCAAATTTTTTTCTTAAGTAAGGCCTTGTCTTTAAAATTTCACTTATTATTCTTTTAAAAAGAAGCTCACTTTTGAATTGAAGAAGGCAGAAGTCCATCTTTCTATTTAGTGTGTCTGATGTTGCTGCTCTCAGGTCTGTTGTCATTAGGATCATATGCATATTTATCAGTGAAGGACCTTTTCAAGTAACTTGTGCGCTAAATAACTTCACTTTGAAAAAGCCTGAAAATTTACCTTTCACTTTGAGAGGGAGAACAGCTTTGATGAAGCCTGTATGTCGCAGACTTTTCAAATAATCTTCATCATGTCTGCACAAAGCAAATTCCACCTTACAGATCAGTGTGCTGTACAGCTAAAAGGTAGTTTCTATTTTTAGAAAAGAAAATTAAAAAGCTCCAGATGTTTCAACTGATGAAATAAAAGAAAGGGTTCAGCTCAGCACCGTACACACCAGTCTTCACTCATCCTTTTTGGTGCTTCCTCTCTCTGGACTTGTTTTTGTCTTTCACTTAAGATTTAGGTTGCAAATAGTCTGAAGCTGCCGTGCTGTTTCTTGGTGCAGTGACTGGCAAACTGACCTGACTCTCAACTCACAGCCAAAGCTGCTGGAGCTGCTACTGCTGTTCGAACAAAGACTATTAATTCCAGGTGCTCCAAAAGTAGTTCTGGAGCATTGTAATAAAAAGGGAGTATTTAATTAGGACAAGATTTATTGCTATTATCCCAAATCTAAATTGCCACTGTGTTCCCCGCCCTGAATTACTTGAACCTTCTCTGTTTTCATAGAACTGATTACTCAATTTTCATCTGAGCCTTCTGTAAACTTGGGAGTCACCCATGCCAGCAAAACCAAAATACATGTATTTGTTATGAAATGAAACCAGTGACCCAGGTTTTGTGCTAGTTTATCCCAGTTTGAAGGAAACTGCATAGTTGTAGCTGAAGAGCATTGCTCACTGTCAACATCTCTCAGACAGCAATCCACTTGACCTGCTGTAGCTGGCCGGGGCTGGCTGAGATGTCCCAGTGCGCTCAAGGCATTTGGCTCTAGTGGGATTAGAGCACCTTACTCTTTTTGTGGATCCCCATTTACACAAATCACACCAGGAAATTACCAAAAACAAAGGAAAGCTCAGATAAACAACAGAGGCAAATGACCATTCTGGAGACTATCCCCTGCATCCTTGTAAAATGCTCTGTGGTTGACTGTGCATCTTGCCACGTGTTAGATACCAAGCCCATGACAGAGATCACAGGTAATTTTTTCTGAAGATTGTCAGTATAATTTTCACATTTCACAAGTTTTGGGAGGTGGAGCATCTACTTCTGTATCTGTGGTAGCAGGAAAACAGGCTGGTGTAAGGTAATTTGGGAGGCTGGTTTCATGCAAGGCTGAAGTCCCGTGTGAGTTTGGTCAGCTCACCCTTTTCCCCTCTGCCATACTTTCTGTACCTATAGGAAGGCTGTGCTGATACGGGTCTGAGTATTGAAATGCTTAGCCTTTATATCTCACTTTAACCGGCATCGTTGTTATAACCAGGAGCTCTGCTGTGTGTTTTTCCTTCCCTTTACTCTTAAAAAATGTGCCTGGAAGTTATCCTCAGCTCACCACTGACAGCAGAGCCACAAGGGTAAGGGCATTGTGTCTGAGCGTTTGTCTGCATGATTCTGCATACCCTTCTGCACATGTATGCCCCGCTGCTGTCGTGGGTGGGACACCCAGGACTGGGGAGGGAGGACTTGGGCCTCGCTCCTCTATGTGTGAAAAGAAGCAGATAGTACAAAAAAAAAAAAAAAAAAAAAGGCGAGAGGGAGAGAGAGAGAGATTTATATCTCTGTGAAAATGGCTTGAATTGCCACTCAGCAGCTTTGGTGGATGACCTTCACACCAAGGAAGAGGCTAGACTGCAGCGAGTGCATTTTACTCCTGTTCGTAGAAAAACCGCATAATATTTTGACTGTGTTTGTCACAAAAAATAGGTCCCAGAGAGAGAGAGGCCGCTAAGCTAGCTGCCTTAGTGTGGGGGAAGGGAAAGAAATTTAGCGCTGTTTTATATGTTTGTCTGTAGGAAACCTCTAGAGTTTTGCCTTGGAGATGGCCAGGGTGTGGTGGTGCAATTTTTTTGTAATGGAAACCTTTATTTACGCGACATTTAGACCACAATACTCATTTCACTCGTTAACTCGGTAACATTAAGACTGCTCTGCAGACAATGGAACTTAGATACTCGGTGTATTGTTATTGCCATTCCTGTGCCATTTATGCAATGGAAGATGTTTGCATATTACATTTGTCACAGACAAGTATGGGGTATCAGATGTAGTGGTATTATTTTAAAATAGAATTGGAAAATGCAACTAAATATGCTGAGCTCCAGAATGCTTTGGATTTTCTAAACTGAAATTCCCACAATCTTGTAAGAATGTGGTGCAATGTGAAAGTTAATGGCTCAGGGGGCTGGCAAAGGGAAACAAGATTTCTTAACCCTTGATAAATAACACAAATCAAACCCAGCTTGATCATGCCTGAAAGTCACTATTATTCTCAGATTTACTTGTATTTTTGTTTTGTTTTGATTGTGGTTGGACTGTATGAATTTATGATCCCATTCCCCAGATAAAAAGGCGGCTTGTTCCACTTAAAAGAAATCAGAGTTGAAATTGCAGGACAATCCTTTTTTATGTACTAAGGCAAAACCAAGGCACGCTCACGCCCCTCGTAGAAGGAGGGCTCCAAAGGGTTTACTCCCCAGAGGACACCCTCCTGCCCCCCCCGGGAGGTGGGGTTGCGCTGCAAGTAAAGCCGGCATTGATTTGCACCTTGAGTGTGTTTGCAAAACTTTTACTGCACCTTTGGCATGAGGAGTATGGTTAATCTGTTGGGAATTGCCAAATGGGAACCTAGAGAGTCAGAAGTATGGGGTAACCGATCCCAGGTTACTCTAAGTCATGGTAATAAAGATTGAGCTACTTTTGCTCTAAGGCCACATTGTATTTCAAGGAGGTGAATTCTGAGAAACTGTATTCTTTATATTTTAATGAAGAGGATAATGAATTTAAAAAATCTGAGAAGGAGCAGGGGAAGGATATGTTAAAATCCAGAAGTCTGGAAGAGGAGCAGGTAATGCTAGAGACAGTGCAGTTGAGGTAAAATATACAGCAATTTGGTTCTGCTATGTAAAATAAGCTTTTGATTTATGGAGTGTCAAAAATGTAGATTTCTACGCCTTTCACGATGAATTTTTTTGGCAAATTTTGGGATGAAAATGATTATGGGAAAAATGTTCAGAATATAATTATGACTTTGCTGAGGAGTTAAGGGCTCTTTAAAGATGCTTTCTGCCATTACTGCTGTCAGAGTGCCTTGCTGAACTACTGGGTGGCCCCAGCTGTTCTGTATATTTTACTCCCACCCCTCCTCCAGGGAGTAAAAGCATAATTTGGCCCAATACTTGCTAGAAATGAATTGATTCGACTGCAGACTGCATGTAGTGCATGCTGAGATGATTAAATAGGGACTATAAGCTGTTGTAAAAAAAAAATACAATGATTTGGAGTAGAGATAATCATCTTTGTCTTGTGGTAGGACAGCACCTATGGGGTCCTGGCCCTTAATGCCAATAAAACAGATAATAAAGAAAATCCTTTGTGAGCTTCAGCTTCTTTTGGGAAGTGAAGTCCAGCTGAAAGCATTCTGAATGCTGGTAATTTGAATGAAAGTATTTTTATTTCTAGCTTCTGCAATTAGAACAGTGAAATTTGAGTGGGAACATTTTTCTACCACAGAAAAGCTCAGCCGACAACTTAGTTTGAGATTATTTGGTTAGAGGAGCAGGACAGTAAGACTTTGGGGCATCTACTGTTTAGGACCCTTGTGGTGGACCATTGGAGGGGCATCTCTCCTTCAGCACCTGGCATCGCTGTCATAGGTAACATGGTTCCCCCCACCCACAAAGGAATTGCCGTTGCTTCCTTTGCTTTGGATGCCGAGGGAGGGGGAACCTCACTCCGCTCTTGGAAACTGGTGCCACCCCCAGCCCAATGGCTCGTGCCCTCTGCAGGCCTGGTCTTGGTCTAGGCATCTCTCTGCGCACCGGACCAGACCAGCTGAACTCCTGCTGTTCACATTGGATCTTTCCTACTGCTTGAATATTGCATACTCTTATTCTTAATAACAGTGGGCTTGAAACAGTCACTTCTCTGCTGTAAAAAGTTTCTCTGTGGTTTTCAAAGAAGCCAAGAGTGAGTTAATATGATCCATGAACATGTTAAGGTTTGGATGCTTAACTCTTCCTAGAGGCTACCGTGAAAATGCCAGGCTATGCAGGAGCACGTCAGGATCGCCTCCGCGAGGTGCGGGAGCGGGGAGTGGTTGGAACTCAGTCTGTGCGCCATGTCTGGAAAGATTTTCTGTCCAGCATGCCTCTGTTCTTATCTTGCCATAGTATGTAAAGATTAAAGATATTAATTAACACTTCCCTCATCACTACATAAGGTCTGCATTATGGCGTGCGTTTACAGCAGGGGCTTTTATGGGAGAAGACGCTAGTGCAAGGATGCTCCTTGATGACCGACACGGAGCGTCCTGAGCCTTCGCTCTTTGCCAGTGAACGGGCTTTCGGTTCGTACAGCATTTACGGATTTGGGTCAGGTCCTATTTGGTAAAAAATCCACGTAGCATGACTCCAGTGACCCCAGTCCAGCCGAGGAGCTGGTCCTGGGCGCTCGCTCTGTGCACTGCCCTAGAAGGGCTCGCTGCCGCTGCAGCCATGTTCCCTTCCTGCCATTAGTGATGCTATAATTAAGCTGCTGCCATGGTTTGCTGCCCTTTTCTACACGTACACCCTCCTACATCTTTCGGAGGAATGTTCCCTTAGCAAAACAGTTTGCAAGTCAATTGCTGATACAACATTGTGTTCCTGATGCCATGAGGTTGTATTAGCACTTAGATCTGTGTTCACAAGGGCTGCTTGCACACAGAAAACGTGCAAGTGTTTCAGAATTGGGGCCCTAGCATGCAGTGTTACTGGGCAATAATCTTATGATGTAACCATAAACCTCGATTGTCTGTTTAATATCTCAGATGTTTCAATTTGCATTTCGTTAAAACTTGGCAAAAGGTTATCAGCTCAGATCCAAAATTCTCACAAAAATTGTTCTAATATGTAAAGTAAGTTTTGATTTATGTAGTGACAAAAATGTAAATTTCCAAGCATTTCAGTTTATTTTTTTTTGCCAAACTTTAGACTAAAATGACTTTTTTAAAGTGAAATGATTCTGGATGTAGTTATTTTCATGGTGGGGGAATAAAAGCTCCCCCATCGTGAAAATTTTTAATTTAACTGGATTTACAAACAATTGTTACAAGAACATTACTTCCCAGGATATGAATAAGATGTCTCTACTGATTATATTAAGAAGTAGTTCCACAGAAAGAATGTGATATTATTTTTTTCAGAGACTCTGACTGTAAAATACTCTATAAATATATTTAATATTACTAAAAATATATATTTCTCTTGATCTTATCATGAAAGCTGTTTACTCATTTCAGAGTTGTGTATTATAAAACATGACAAATCATTATTGTGTAACACTTTCTATAAAAAAAGCATGGTAAAAATATGTAGTGTTTCAGAGGAGATGGATTTTGCAATAGGAATACTTTTGACCACTGAGAAGAAGGTTCATTTTGTGTTCTGTTTACTGTTGGAATATCTCTGCAATTAACACAGTCATCCAGTGTAGGTACAAAATTACATTTTATAGAAGAAGTACGTAACAGCAGACTGCATTTCATAGCGTAAAGTTTGAACGCTGGGCTGGTATCAGGTTTATATTAGTAATTTTGAGAAGGAAGAAGAGTAGAAACAACTCACAAAAAAATCCTCAGTTTAAATACAGTTCTCAGCTTTTCCTTTAAGATATACAGCAACATGATATTTCTTTCATAAATCGCTACTTTGTTGTTGTTTTATACATAAACCAGGCAATGGGGTCTCTTGTGTTTAATCATTTTAATTAAAAGTGTGAATTTTGCCAGTTGCATCAGCTGGTCTCTCTTTTTTGACGGAGGGATTTCTGCTGTGAAACTGGTTTTAAGTCTGGTTACCTTTTGATAGTTAAAATCCCAGAAAAGAGTTTGGGTTTGAGGAGAGAAGGGTAACCCGCTCACTTTGCTTTTAGCAGAGGCGGGGTGTTATTTCGAGGCGGTGTTTCACAGGCCTCCCGAAGGGCCCGCGGTGCGGGGCGGGTGCAGGACCCAAACCCTGCGCGTTGCGCTCGCGGGCCCGCCTTGGTGAAACGTCTCGGGTGGGAAGGGTCCGCACTTCCAAGTTCTTTCTCCCCAGCGGGGCCAATAAAAGGAAACCGGGAAAGGAACGTCTTCACACAGCGGGGAAGGATCCTGAGCAAAAGAGAGAGCGTGACTGTTTGAGTCCTCCGTTTCTGAGGAGCCTGGTCCCCTCCCTGGCCGAGGAGGGGGCCCTGCCGAAGCTGCCGTCTTCGCCTGAAACCGTTTCGGGTTCTCAAAACCAGCCTTCCGGGGGCCGCGGGGGCGGATTTTGTTGCCGGCGGGAGCTGGGCCCGCTCGGAGGCGCGCCTGGACGCGAGGGGCTGGCTGCGCGGGAGGCAGCCCGCGGCCGGCCGGCCGGCCGGGGAAGGCTGCGCCGCGGGGCCGCCCCGCGTCCCGGGCCGGGCAGCCCTTCTGCGCAGAAGCAGCGCTGAGTCTGGAACACTTACCTCCTGTTTCATACATTGGTTATGTTCGCTCTCCAAACCGGCAGTGTCTGAGCAGACGTTTTTGCCTATTATTCAGCCATGCCTTTAGCAGCCCACGGTGCATGTGGCACTCTAAATTACTCTTTGCATTAGCACAAACAAAAGAAACAGTTCAAGAAACATTAGTATGTTTTCCCTATATTTGTGTTAATTATAAGTACACCATACCCAAGTACTGATATAACTTTATTGTATAGAAGGCTTCAAGTAAAACAGTATTTATTGTGAAAGATGATTGCAGTTTCAATAACAACTCCTTCTTATTACTTAAAAAACATGTATTTAGCCAGATACCATGAACACTAAGTTTAGTTCACTTGGCAGCACTTTAACCGGCGCTTTTATAATCTTTGTATTTAAAATCTCAAATAAGCCATAATTCACTAGCCATGCTGAGTAGTGACTGTATGTATCCTATGTTTTAGAATAAGAGTATAAAATTACAGAGATATGATCAATTATTTAAAAAAAATGTAAATGTAGTGAAATGGTGTAGAAGAGAACTACATTGGACTTCATTATTCTGAAAACAGAAATTGCTGGGAACCAGGGGAAAAAATGATATGAAGAGAAATGATTCCTGGGGAGAAATGGCTTTTCTACAAATGGCACTGAATGAATGCAGAAAAAAGCGGCTAACAAGGCATTTCCTAATAACAAGCCAAGGGTGTTTCATACCCTTTCATCTTTAAAATTACAAATGTAAAGTAAATGTACTCTGTTTTGTCGCAGGATTACTCACTGGAACCCATGTTTTTCTTTAGGCCAGGGTGTAGGAGAGTGCAGTCGGTTGTTTGAGACTCCTGCACTGCTGCAGGAGGTCGTGGAGTCTCCTTCTCTGGAGATCTTCAAGGCCCACCTGGACGCAACCCTGTCTAACGTGCTCTAGGTGACCCTGCTGAGCGGGGAGGTCGGACTAGATGATCTCTGAGAGGTCCCTTCCAACCCTGCTGATTCTGTGATTCTATGCAAGGGAACGTCTGCTCGGAGCAACGCTGGGAAAGAGGCATCCGCTTGTGAGAGACTTCCTTTCACCTCTGTCTAAACGCTCTCCTTTAGCCAGGAGATGGAAGGCATCAGGGAAAATATGTGGTACTCTTTTGCTAAAATGCAATTTAGATTTTTTATCTTCCTTCCTTCCCAAGGGAAGCTTTTGAAAGAGTCCTTCTTTGGGTTCCTGTAAAAAAAGAGATTTTCTAGGCTCTGATTACAGTGTGGACAGGCCCTTAGAGTAGAGTAGAAAGTGGAGCAGGTTGTTCGGTGATCCTTGCATGCAGCTGGCCGGAGGATGTGAGGGTGAGGGTGTCTCCCCGCTTCTGCCACCACAGGATTCTTTAAAGGATCTTCTCCAAGATGCCATGCAAAGTACACTTCATTCTGGAGCAGAACTGGGAAAGGCCCTGCCTCTGCTAGGTAGAGCCACACTCTTTCAAATAAACATTTAATTAAATAGAGGTAACCTCTTCCACGGAGCATTTCATTTGGGTTTGTATGTCCTGACAGCACAGGATGGATGAGTGAAAATTCTCATTGATTACTTTGCTGTGATTTTTTAGCATTGATTCCAGAAATGTGGCTATGTGGACTGAAACAAAGCTTTCCCCCAAGAGGGAAGTATTTAACAATAATAAGGTGGGGGAAACGTGTGTGCAAGTCACTGACAAGACACGGGGCCTCATGAAAGCATAACATTTTGAAATTTCAGTTAGTCTGGTGAGAATTAGGAAAAACTTGGACAATGAGAAATGGTCTGTTGAGTCTTGCTTATAGGAATGAGCTAATATTTCAATATTTTGGGTTTGGTGTAGTTTTTTTCCCCCCAAATTTTAGGATGCACAATGTAAAAACAAAGCAAAAAGAAGTGGCGCTACCTAGTGGGTGAGGGAGCAAACTGGATAGATGAAAGGAGCAGAATGCAGTTACTGACCTGCAGAGGAGCTGGAGCCTCTCCAGGGAAATGACTGTACAAGAGAGACCTGAAGGCTGCTGCAGGCAAAGGGCGTTATGGAGGGAGTGCCCCAGGGCTGGTCTTGTACATACATCTTCCTTAATCGTGGTGATCGCTTTTGTTGTTGTTGTTGTTTTGATTCTTTTGTTGGCTGATTTCTTTGGTAACCCTGTTTCGTGTACTTTCACCTCATTCAAAAGCAGCCAAAGCTGTTGCCTGTCCTCAACCAAATTGGTCCAAGCAGTTAATACCTCTAGGGTAGTTAAGTCCCTACAAGCTGTAGGACTATGCGTGGCTGATTAGAGGAGGAAGGCCCTGTAAGCTTTGGCCGACAGATAGGACGTGGCACGGACGCACGTGGGACTGAGCGTGCCTCGGGAGCTGTACGGCACGTGCCCGGCCGTAGGGAGCCCTTGCCCACCAGCTCACAGCCCAGGGCCCTACGAGCCCAGGCTGCGTTATTTCCAGTGCCATCGGAAACATGTGGGTGGCAATTTTACTCAGGTTGCAGGTTCATCGTCGCTTTGGCTGCTGCCCAAGGCCCTGCTGTCTATCCCCGTGCCGTCCCCCTGCTCCCGGTCATCACAGCAGCTCTGCTGTGCACGCTGCAGAGCAGCGGAGAGACCTGCTCTGTCCAGAACCGAGGACTCTTTGGTCAGATTAGTCTTTAGCTTGATCAAGTGCCACAGTCGTGGCAGTGCTGATGCTGGCCCAAGGCATGGGCTGGAGCCTGTGCTGGAGCGGGACTGTCCTTTTAGGTATCTTCAGCTGAGCGTGAAATCAAAGCCTGGGGCTCCCAGGGAACTGTGTAGCGTGGTTCCCCTGGCTCCTTTTCTGTTCGAGTTTCAGGTAAATGATTGCTTTTATCAGGCAAGTCACCCTGCATCTTTGTTGCAAGCCTTTTGGGTGAACAGCAGCAGCTTTGCGCTTGTGATTTTTCTTCTGTTCCTCCTAACCATGTTCTAATTTGGAGTTTTTCATCTTTCTGTTTAAGGGGAAAGATGCCTGCTCTAAAAATATAGAATATGGCTCCAGATCTCTGTTCTGAGAACAGCTGGTCACGTTCAAAATGAATGCCTAAAGAAAATAGCAAATTGGAGAAGAAATGTGAATTCCTGCATGTTGGCAAGGGAAGGGCTGGCCGGAGGTAAGCCAGCCAATTCCTGGATGACTCTGGTGCCAGTAAGAGCAGCAGCACTTTTGCCTTCTCGGTTTCGCTGCAGACCTGGTGCTAAGGTTTCAGCTTCGCGTACAGCCATTCCCCAAATGGTTAGTTCTGGAAATAACAGCCCAGCTCCAATGATGACACAGGTGACATTTTCAAAATCAAAAACTGGGACAGTTCTGTTGTGACATTTTTAGGGTCTCAAAATATCCCTGTAAAAGGCGAACGTGTGCTTAAAAAAAACATGCTGATGTCACTACTGCCAGTGTCTGCTTCGGCAGCCGTACATGCGTACTTCCCCGAGCACAAGGCTCTTCCAGTTGCTTTAATTCTAAGTGAGTTGTGTCATGAAACACCAAAAAAGTGTCGTTAACGTTCGTTCTGGTCTTGTGTGAATCATGAGGCTGAACCGATTTAACTTAAGTTAGTTCAGTAAACCAGCGGAACAAGCGTGTAGAGTCTCCTGGATTGCTTGAACTCGTTAGCTTCTAGCCCGGCGTTTGATCAGCGCGCGGTGGCTAGGCACAGCTCGGGTGGGAAATGCCGCCTCGGTGCCGCTCGCTGGGGGCGAGCTCGCGCGCCGTGGCGACGCGCCGTGAGCGGCGAGCGCTCGCGCGGACGGCTGCGCCCCGGGGCCGGCCCTTCCCGCGCCCGGCTCCCGGCGCCCCCGGCTCCCGGCGCCCCCGGCTCTCGGCTTCCTGCGAGCATCAAGCCGCTTCTGCGCAGTGCAGGGAAATCCTCCGACTGAGTTGTCATAAGAGCCTAGCAAAAAGGGGAGTTTGGCCTTAATTTAGGGGACACCTCCGAGCTTAGGGTCCTCGGTGCGGCGGTGGCAGGCGGAGGGGCCGGGAGCGAGCCGTGCCGCCCCGCAGCCCGCCGGGGCTCGCTCCGGGCGCCGCCGGGCTGTCAGCTCTGTGTGAGCAAACATATAGTGCTAATTTGTCCAGACCCCTTGGCTTAAGGACAACTGCTTAAAGTGCTTTACAATGTTAAGTGTACACAGCAAAGGGTGACAGGTACACAGAAGTAAATTGTAGGCATCTTAAACGTACCGGCTCTACCCCTCATTACAAAATGGCTTTTCTGCTGATGGATATTTCCTACAGTGTTTGTCAAACAGTAGGTTCATGGCTTAGTCAGGGACAAAGTTATTAAGGACATAAAACGCCATCTGGATGATGCTAATAAACATAAAACCTAACCTTCAGATACGCTGCTGCAATGACCAGACTGCACCAGACCAGATTACCCTTTGTTTGTGTTAAAATCTGAGCCCCGCACTAACCCTCTTGACTGCCCAACCTCATATATTTTATTCAGAGAACCTAAAAATGTGGTTATTCCAATAAGACAATGAAGTGACCTGTCCCTGGCATCTTACTGGAACACTGTCTTAAAAGGGCTGGTTTCCTAGTCGAGTTTCTTTTTTGGTTTCTAAACAGTTGGTGGTTGGTTTCGAACTTTTATTTAGGATTTCTGCTTCTCAGTTTAGTTGGCAGTTCATGTGGCAAGGAAAAAAAATTAAAACCCTCCTGCAAGCTGAAAAAACCCCAAGCCTATCCTATAAATGCATTTTTGGACTTGTTTTTACAAGAAAATGATGGGATTTTCCCTTCAAAATCTATTCTGTGCTCTAGGAATGACCTAACTAGCACTTTGCTCCCAGGACCTCTTGCAGAGTACATCGCTATGAGGGAGAAGGTGGCTATGCAAGCCTAACCCTGAGCTATCTAACGTTAACAGATGACTTGCCTCTGGGAAAAGGGTTTGATTTTCCTTCTATGATGGGACAGGTTTTTTCCACCAGAAAATGCAGTATCATTGCAGTCAAAATGGGTTGTGGTAAATGGCACACATATATCATTTTCAGTAGAAAAATTTTGAAACGAAGAATCTTTTTGATGAGATACAAATTCATTTTCATGATTTTGTTTGAACTTCTATATACATCAAAAAAAGATTTAATTCATGTTATTTTATCATGTGGTTCTTCCAGACTACTGGAAACAAAATTGGGAATTTCTGTTTCTCAATAAATTTCTAAATATTATTTTGCTGTTATTGAAACTTAACCAAGGTCAAAAATGATTGACTTGCAAGGTAGAATAGAAATCTCTCTCTTTTTAATGATGAAAACCTGTAAATTGCCCTGGCTGGCATGTTTTTTCATATTCGCACAGAACCTTGAACACGGTCCATGCTCGTGCTTGGCCCTACCGCTGGTTTACAACATGATAGCCAATTCCAGCAGCTCTTCAAATTCTTGCTGGTTCTTTTTAAAAGGAATAAAGCTATGAATCCTTTGCTTCTCTCCCTGCTCCCCAAGTAAAGTAGCCCCTGAATAATCCTTAGTACCCTCTGCAGCATCACAAGTGTGTTGAATTTTGTGGTGGGCCCCCAAACTCCCGCGTGACCACATGACAGCCTGGGGGAGTGGAGGACATGTCCCACCTGCAGCATAGTGATTCCATGCTGCCTGCTGGCCTAACTGGTTCCTGGAGGACAGAGCAGCTCATCTAAAACCAGCTTGCCTTGGACTTGCCCCTAGCCCACAGCAGGAGGAGCTCCTAAAATTACCCTGCGGGTCTGTGCGAGCAGAAGAAGATCCTGCCTGCTATGATGGCTGGTTCCTCACATGGCTAAGTGCCTGCAGATCTGTTCCATGCTCTGCTGAGAGCTTTTTATGGAAAATGTCTTCAGGCATCTCCTTAGCTGTTTTGACCCTTTGCTCCTCCAGTGAGGCTCCAGGTTTGTACGGACTCTCCCTGGGGCAATGAGGACACCCTACAGAGGTACTTCTTGGGGAATTTTGTATAACAGACACTCGGATAGGTGGACAGCCCAATTTCATTTGGTCTAAGCACTAACGGAACAGTTTTAAAGTTTCTTGTGTATTCTGAAAAGAGAGAGTGTTATTTCAGTACTGGATTTTTTAAGAGCTTTATCCTCTTGACCTAAAGCTATGTGAATGCAGAACACTAAGGTGTCTCTCTTCTTTATGAGAAGGCTACTCTGATGAATGTGTTGCTCTCAAAATGCCCAAAAGCTGTAAATAATGCTCAGGTTTGGAAACACTGCTTGGTTTCATCTCCAAAATTACGCTAACTCGCTCAGAACGAGCGAAGTGCTGGAGTGTTTCAGGAATCCTTGCTAAGGCGGCCAGGGTGGGTTGGGGCCTCTCCACACCCTGAACCCAGCCAACGGGATCGGCCCCCTTGCTGGCAGCTGCAGAAATAAGGGTCTGGCATTTCGCTACCCGAGGCTGGACTGAGCAGACCTCTAGGCAAATGCAGATTCTTGCGTTATTCAGTGGTATGAGGCTCTGAGAAAGATAGACACATTAAGGTGTCCAAATCTGATGCCAGAACTAGTCGGATGCTTCCCAAATGAGCAAGCACATGTATGAGAACAAAAATGTTACATTTAAGAAGGACAGAAAGTGAAGCTTGCTGTCTAATCAGAGGCTTCTCCGGGCTGTCAGGCTGATTTGCAGCTTTGTGTATGGCAGGTTAAAATAGCCCAGACGACTGTAAGGTGCCTGTCAGCCTAGCCTGTTGGGAAAAGCCATGGTTTCCAACACATCGAGCAAGCCGCTCAGCAGTCGTGTGGTTAAAGAGGCTTGTCACTGTCAAACAGTATCATTTTGGAAAAAACAAATTCAGGAAATGCTATGAGCGGAGCTCTGCAAATTGCTGTGCCAGCAGCAGCAGCAGAGGCTAGACCACTTAGCAGCATCCGCACATATCCTCAGGCCGGAGCAGTTAGCCTCACGGGCAAACTGCAGCTATAGGCATATATGTGTTTCTTTTTTTCTCTTTTCTCTTTATGGGCTCAATATTAGGAAAACACACTTACTAGAGGAGTGAACATTTGCATTACGCTTAAGTGACAGCTGTAGGAATAGTTGTAGGAGCAAGAACGTGCATAGCTGATACTCATGCTGTAAAATGTTATTAGCATTAAATATTCCTCTGCACTTTTTACGTGTTTGTTGTGATCAGCATTTAGTGTTTACTGTATATTATACTTTTGTTACATACCTTTAAATGCGCCCCTTCCTTTGCCCCTGGAGAAGTCAACTGCAGGAGGTCTATTCCCCGTCTGATTGTCTCAGATTGCTAATTTAGAGCCCGCTTCAAAACATGCATCTTTGATCTCTGCAGAGCAGCAGAGCACCAACGCAATTCTCGTGACACCTCGTACAAACCCATGCGAAGGCCTCACAGCTCCCAGAAGTGTCCTGCCCCAAAGGGAGATAAAAAAGGAATGGGGGAGTTTTAAGCATGGCGGGGGAAAGGTGAAGGTGTTTTATTGCAGAACCTGGATTTCATCTTACTGGCTGGGGACGGGGCTGCTGCTCCAAGGACAGTGACCTGTCCCCAGAGAGTGCTGCGTGCCTCCTGCCCAGGCCCCGCTTCATCCCCTGCACCCTGCATTTGGCATAGGACTTTTATGCATACTCCTGGTCGGGAGCCGTAAATAACATGGAAGACACTAGCATTTGGTGAACTGAAATATTTTCTGCTCATGCTGAGAAGCTATTTAATAAAAATTCTCATTTGTTTGAAGCCATTATGAGTGGGTGACATGTGAACAAAAGTAGCAACTCTGGTTTTCATTTGCTAATACTTTGTCTCCGATGTTAACGTTCCATTTCAAGGAGATATTCCCTCTAGTTGTCTTCATGTGTAGTGCATTTAACTTCAGGTGGAAGAAAGTAGAATTTTTTTGCAAACAAAAAAATCATCCTTATGAAAATTGGTTGTAATTTAATTATTCATAGAGTAATATTCAGAACAAGAAACATCAGAATAGAACTTAACTAAATATTCACAGTTTGGGAATATCTGTGTTTACTTGCTAACGCTTTTTGCAAAATGTAAGTCCAAATATAGGAAATCTGTGCTATTATTCATTACAATTAAATGGGCTTTGGTTCTCAGAGACTCCCACTAAAATCTGTACTCTGGAGAACAAGTCTGTACTAGATTATTTAGTGTCTGCTATTAATAAATATTTCATCATGATGATGGAAAATATTTCTTTTGCTTTGTGATACAAGCCCATTTTTTCATCCTGAAGAATATTTAAGGCTCTCTTTTTTTTCTGGGATGGGACTTTCATGCACAGGCAGCTGCTGAACTGATTTAACGGCTTGTTTTCGGGTTAGTTGGCTGGGATGTGATTGAGACCATGTGGTAAGCTGGGAAAGCAAGTGGAAGAATTGATAAGAAGTTGAAATAATCCTTTGGAAACTGCTCTTCAGTGATGCTGAGATGCTGCTGAATGCAGACAAGGCTCCTGACCTTAAACTGGGATTTAAAGTGGAGGGGTCTTTTCAGTCAATGGACCTTTTAAGGCCAGTGAAAACAAACAAGTTTTCCAAGAGTCATTTTTCGATGGAAATGTGCCTTTGCCATGAACTGTGTTGCTTCTTCGATAGAAAAGTGTTTAGCCTAGATAGAAGTATGGTATTTACCGTGTAGGTTTTACGGTGTATGTTTACGTTGGAGGTTCTCTGTTGGGGGGCTAAGGGGACTTTAGTTATTTCCGTATAGAGGTTTGTCAGCAACGTGGTGGTAGTTTGTACTATCTGCCCCATGCCCTTTAGGCAGCACTCTAACGTTACTACTGCCGGTTACTACTAAGGCTAATAATACTGCTTAGGAATCCAAAACTTAAAGGTTACTGGTGGTTTTCAGTTCTTCTGTTACCTCTGGCGATTGACTCCATTTTTCTAGCTGAAGAAGTTGGCTTTTTATGTTGAATGAACTATATTCGAACACATTTTCATTATTTACATTCATTAATGAACATCTCCCCCTGTCTTACCACCTCCCACAAGCCCATAATGTAGTGGCCATTATGTCCCTATACCAAAATTGCACACCCTTAACTGTTCTTAATATTCTGCGTGTGGTCTGTCTGGCTGTTCTGTCTGTCTGGCACAAGTTGCCAAAGCTATTAAAAAAGGAAAAATGGCACTGGCTCCTGTCAATGAGACTAGGGAAGATTTTCAAGGTCAAATCCTGCAGCAAACTGCTTTCTTTCATAAATGTGAGAGACTTGCAAGGACCCCATTCATGTGATAAATATTTATGATTTCAGGAGAAGGAATTCAAGAGCAAGTGAAATCTGACATTGACTATCGTGGGAATTTTTTGGAGGAGGGGGAAGGACAGGAAAAAATTAAAGGGAAAACCTGCAGCAATTTTAATCATTTCAGTTGGATGCTCTCAGCAATTTACTTTTCACTTGGGAAAAATCATTTCCCATTTGAAATAGTGAATGGGAGGGGATTTTTTTTTTTTTTCCTTTCAGTCTAAGTTTCCTATATTAAGCCTGTAAATCCTGAAGTGGGATTCTCCCAGTGCAAAATACATTTGCAGTAATGGATTTGTTGGCATCACTCAAAGCTGAGGGACTACATGACTTTGCCAATGTATGGATCTGTTTTCCTTCATTCCAAGTTTCTCAGCTGACTTGTAATTACATTGCATGGAAGGCAAATATGTTTTCTTGGGGTAAACTGAGACTTTGAGCCAGGGGAGGAGTAAATTCTCGTTCTTTTTTCCTTCCTTCATGTAGAAGAAGCCTGAGGAGATGGAGAGCACTCTTTTTAAACTTGGGCGTATTTCTTTGCCAAGAACGTTAGCTTGGTTCAGGGGATGAAGTGCGCTGAGTAAATATCCGTTGCCCATTATCCGAGTGTTTAAACCCTGAATATTGTAGAAGAAGCTGGCCAGATCTTCTCATTGACAGCTGCACATTTCTAGGAAGGTCTGGAAGAAAGAGGCAGCAGGATCCCCTTGCAATATGATTTATCTGTGGGATTCCAATTTCTTTTTCTTTCCATCAAAACTGTTTCAACTTGATGTGTCCTTGTGTAGCTTGGACTTTTTCTTAAAAAATACAGTTGAATTAAATTTAAATTTAAATATAAATATATGGCTGTTCTATAGCTTTCAGTAGAAAACATTTTCTCCCTAACAGAAAAGTCCCTTGGGGGATGCTGAAGCATTCACTCAGCTATTTCTGATAGAAACACAGGGAGATTTCATATTCCCAAATAGCAAGGTTTTCATTCTAGCTGAGTTTGACTTTGTGCTGTGTTTGTGTGTAACCACAATCTTACTCCTGCGTGGACTTAGGTCTTTGCATGGACATAGGTCATTAGTTTGGCTGAATCCTCCAAGATGCACCTTCTACAACATTTTCTGTGCATTATGACAGCACGTATGGGTACTTCTGCCCCTATTGCAGACCAAGCTTTCTTTAACTTTGAACTGATAAGAGAAGCAAAGGGAAAAAAGAGTTTTATACACACATGTATAAAAAAATAAGACTCCCACTTCCCTCCCGAAGAAACCCAGCCAAAACTTCGTATATTAAAGTTCAGAAATTTCAGGTTTAGCATAGCATGTAGAAGAAATATCTTTACGCACAGTTAGAGTAGCCCACCAACCAACATTGATTTTCCAAGTCCAGAGGGGGCTTGGGTGCAGGGTAGGCAGGACGTTTACGCCAGCATGAGACGATTCCTTGGGGCTCCGACTTCTTCCCAGCTGCACTTCTTGTACCCCCACCTCTCCCCTGAGCACCCTTCTCAGGTCACTCGCTTCTTGCCCCATGCTCCCTCCAAACCTCTGCTCTTCATTGCCCCCTCTGGCCTCCCCAAACGCCCCTTGTGTCTCAGGGTTCGACTGTGGTCTCCAGCACCTGGAGGACTTCTTCTAAGCAAATGGGGCCGAGCAAAGAGGCAGCAGATTCCCCAGGAGAAAAGGGTTGTATTCAGCCTGATCCCCTCCAGGTTTGTAATGCTTTCATGTAAACCCCAAACTTTCCAAGTGATGCTCCCACGATGTAGAAAATCTCTTTGCTGAGCACCCAGAGGGTTCACCTTAGCATGGTGCATGGTGTTCTGGAGCCCGAAGGCACCTCACCTCTGGTGAGGACCTCGGCCTGCAAAGCTGACAGATTCTGGGGAAAGCAAGTTACTTGCAACGAAGCTGCAAACAAAAATTCAAACTGCCCAAAATCTTTTAAAAAATTGTAAGATTCTTCTACCTATTTTATTTCATAAATTGTAAACAAATCAAGCGCTGTGTTAAAGATAAAGGCTTACGATCTGGGAATCTGAGAGAAAAGGAATTCAAACGGGGCCCCGTAGTCTAGCCTCTGCCCTGGCAAAGTTGCAGCCCTCTCTTCTTGACACCGACTGCGAGAGAGCTGCATAAGCTTTGTTGCCTTCGTCCTGAGTGGATGAGAGGGTGTTTTATTAGTTACAAATACTGTTTGATAACCCAAGTTAAACGCTTTTCAGTTTTGAGTGGAAAGATCTACAGTGTGACAAGGTCGATGATGTTACTTTACATTAACATCTACTTAATACTTGATTAGTGCTTGCTCTGTGTTTAGTGGGTAGCGGAAAAATATTAAGTACCTGCCAACAATAGGTAAATGTTAAGTGAGAGGGCGGGGGAGAGAGGAAGGGGTGAGCCAACACTCACGCGCTACCCCGTCGCTCCAGCCTCCTTTGTGTCAGTCACCTAGTTCACGGCTCCTTCAAAACTGCCGAACAATGGGGAGAACAACAGATGGCGGCGTTGCCCATTTACCCTGCTTTCTAGCCCCTTGCCCATTTACCCTGCTTTCTAGCCCCTTGCCCATTTACCCTGCTTTCTAGCCAAGCAGCAAAAGAGTAAGAGGAATGATTTGTGAATGAGGTGCACATTTTTGTAATAATTAGTCATTTATTAGTAGTATTTTTTTACTTTTTTAGTTCATTACAGATTTTACTTCTTCTAGGCTTGAGGAAAAGCAATCTTGTAGATGGCAAAGACTTCACAGTGCTTCCTATTTTAAAACAGTTCAGTAAAGTCCAGGGGAAACCACAGGGATGAAAACACTGTGCTGTAGTGCTCCTCAGAGTTGCTCTTTTCCTCTTCCTCTTCTCCTGGGTCAGTTTGGGAAGTGAGCTCAGCTAAATGACTTTGAAGGCAAAGCGAGAGCGTTCCCTGCCCGTGGCGGCTGCGAGCAGTCCCGGCCGGGCGTTTGCTCCCGAGGCGCCGGTGCGGCCGCGGGAAGCAGCTGCCGCCCGCCCGCCCGCCCGCTCAGCGCGTTGTCCTTTGCGCGCAGCCCTGCGCACTCGGCCCACGCGGGAGCAGGGGGGTCGCGGCCTCGGCGGCCTCGGCGCACCTGCCAGGGCACCCGCCTCTGAACGCGTGAGCGTGTTGGGTGCGCGGTGCTCGGCACCCGCCTCTGAACGCGTGAGCGTGTTGGGAGCGCGGTGCTCGGCACCCGCCTCTGAACGCGTGAGCGTGTTGGGTGCGCGGTGCTCGGCACCCGCCTCTGAACGCGTGAGCGTGTTGGGAGCGCGGTGCTCGGCACCCGCCTCTGAACGCGTGAGCGTGTTGGGTGCGCGGTGCTCGGCACCCGCCTCTGAACGCGTGAGCGTGTTGGGTGCGCGGTGCTCGGCACCCGCCTCTGAACGCGTGAGCGTGTTGGGAGCGCGGTGCTCGGCACCCGCCTCTGAACGCGTGAGCGTGTTGGGTGCGCGGTGCTCGGCACCCGCCTCTGAACGCGTGAGCGTGTTGGGTGCGCGGTGCTCGGCACCTGCCTCTGAACGCGTGAGCGTGTTGGGTGCGCGGTGCTCGGCACCCGCCTCTGAACGCGTGAGCGTGTTGGGTGCGCGGTGCTCGGCACCCGCCTCTGAACGCGTGAGCGTGTTGGGTGCGCGGTGCTCGGCACCTGCCTCTGAACGCGTGAGCGTGTTGGGTGCGCGGTGCTCGGCACCCGCCTCTGAACGCGTGAGCGTGTTGGGTGCGCGGTGCTCGGCACCCGCCTCTGAACGCGTGAGCGTGTTGGGTGCGCGGTGCTCGGCACCCGCCTCTGAACGCGTGAGCGTGTTGGGTGCGCGGTGCTCGGCACCCGCCTCTGAACGCGTGAGCGTGTTGGGAGCGCGGTGCTCGGCACCCGCCTCTGAACGCGTGAGCGTGTTGGGTGCGCGGTGCTCGGCACCCGCCTCTGAAAGTGAGTGGACTTAGTCAATGTTATCTGCAAATACCCAGAGAAAATCAGCCACTGAAACACACCATATAGCCACCAGCATAATGCAGAACAGCAGAATATAGCTTAGAATTAAATATACATTGTTTTACCAGTATCGAGTTTTTCCCCGTTCCTGTGACTGCCAGACTTTCTAGCATGTCTCCTTTGGCTGAGAGCAAGACCTAATTCACTTCTGGCTTAAATCCAGTCTTGCTATAAACATAATGAAAATTATTTTTTCTATTATCTGCAAGTGAACAAAAATGCACGTGCATGCATGGACACACACTGGTCAAGATGGGAATGCGGAGTCCTGGCGTGGATCCTGTTTTCTCGTAATGGTACACATTAAGTGTATTTTAAGTGCCGTTGTGGCCCCTGCTGCCTATCAGCCCGTTCGCACTGCTCGCCGTGGACGCGCGTGCTTAGCCACGCGTTACGCTCCAGCCACAGCCCAGCAGTCCTGGTCTTGCCTAAGTCCGGACTCCTCTGTCAGTGGAAGCGTGTGGGCTTGGGCTTTGGGTCCTCCAACACCCGCACTGCTTGGGCAATTATTTGTGTGCAAGGTGATTAAGCCGACAGTGTCGGTGGCTGCCTGCCCTCCAGCAGAACAGGCACGCAGGGAGCTTGTGATGCGCGGGATGTCAGCAGCAAGGCTCACAAAGCTTGCAAAAGTTAAAAACCTGCAACTTGCAAATAATTTTTTCTCTTTGTGTATGATACTGAAAGAAAAGTGACTATTTCTGCTTTCTATTCCTTTGAAGGAGAAACCGTGCTAATAATTAAACTGCGTGCCAGAACATTTAAGGAAGAGCAGATACCGAGCTGAATTCTAAGCAAAAGTGTAACAGAAAGCAGCAAAACTGTGTTTTCTGTCTCATTTTCTCAGATGTTAGGGCCTATTTATGATCTCCCTCATGCCTCAGAAACCTCACTGAAATCAACACATATGTGCTGTCATGCAACCTGGTTAAATTTAGCATGGGATGAATTTTCATTTAGGACAACTGTTTGCTCCAAGCTGATATTGTTTCAGTTTCAGGAGGAGTTCTGGATTTAGTTGTTACTAATTGGCAGCCTGGAGAGCTGCGTGATGGTCCCCATAATGTATTCCGCGAGGAGTTTGTGTCCGCCGGCACCCAGAGCTCCCGCTGCCCCGTAGCCGCAGCCTCGGGGCCCGGACCCTCACCTGGGCGTCCTGAGCGACCTCTCCCCGAGCCGATGTGGCTGCTACGCCCAGTTACACCAGCTGAGGGTATGATCCTGCCTGCAAACTGCGCTCGCCATTTAAGCCAAGAAATCACCAGTGTTATTTCTGACTGGATGGTCAAAATGTGGGGCGTAAGACAGCCAAAATGCCCAGAGACCAGACTTCTCTTGACTTCACCACCATCACACACGTGAGAAGCTGTGTGTCCTCTGTTGCAATGTCTGCAAGCCAAAGCAGCTTAAGAGTCAGATTTTCACAGATGTGAAAAAAAAATCTCACCTGGCCCCATGCTGCTGTGCTGGTTTGCCCACCTTAGATACTGGTCTATTGGTTTTCTAACTTTGCACTAAACAGTATCTATTTCACAGCCTTTGGTTTTGCCTGAAAACAGTACTTAATAAGCTGGCTGGGAGGAAGGGAGCCTGAACGGTACCAGCTTTTAATGAACGTTATTGTTCCAGTGGATATGGATGTGTACATGTGAAAGAGAGAATATGGATAGCTGGTAACAACTGAAATTTAATTTAATAAACAAACATAGAGAATGGAGGGCTGACTAGTGAGGTGAGTTACTGGCTTTTCTATCACTGAGACCATGAGCCGCCTCCATTCCAGATCAGAGAAAGAAGGAAAACTGTTGATTAACTACAAGGTTTCCCAAGGGAAGTGGGAGTGCCAGGGGGCCCCTCTCTTCCGTGTTTGCCACACACAGGTTGCAGGATGCCCCGGCTCTGTTGCCAATTCCTGGTGAAGCATCAGGGAGCTGTGGCGTTGCAGCAACACTGTCCGGAGTCCACATTTAAGGATGCTGTTTCGCTCCCCTCTATCAGAAATCGGAATAAGACACAAGCTTCTCCAACAATTTCCCCTGCCCTAACTTATGTAACAGCAACTCTAGTAGGTTGCAGGGGGGGGGGAAGTTGAGTGGTTCTTTTTTTTTTTTTTTTAACCTAAAATATCAGCAGACTAGACTCCTTACCAAGAGCATTGGTTTATATAAGTTTGAGATTAAACAGAAATGGCAGTTTGGACATACTAAGGAATTTTTTTAAATAAGGGCATTTTCGTTGTTCACTATTGCTGGTTTCCCCTAAGAGAGGATGGTGTTACCATATGTGAAAATGACTTGGTCTGGAAATCTTGCATCTGTTTTATCTACTTGCTCTTGCTGTGAACTAGTGCATTTGATTAAAGGTTTTTAAGCTGTGTGCTTACTGTTGGAGCTCTTTGGTTTGAAGTGTTAGGAGTGTGGAAACTTCACTGGCTACTTTAAATCTTATGTACTTACACCCTGCAAGAAAGTTATTTTTGTTGGCCATTTCTAAAGCAACAGCAAGCTGCTTGGTGATGTGAGAGATGCTAATATCAGGAAACTTTCCTTCTCAAATAATTTACACTAGAGAAGAACAGATTCAGTGAGACAGGGTAAAACCCCAGACTCCTGTCATGAAGACAACAGGAGGTGTTTTCCTTCTCTTTAACCCAGTGTGTTTTTCTGTTTCATGTCAAGGTGTTCTGGAAGAAGAGGTGGTTTGGCTCAGTCATGGGCTATTGGGGCTAAGCATCAGACCAGAAGTGTCTCAGCAGGTTGGACTGAAGGTCCTTCCACCATGCATCTTGTCTAAGACCACCAGTGGTGGTGGCTTACAGATAAGACTATGAACCATGCACGATGGTCAGGGATTTAAGGACTTCTTGTGCTGGTTCTTGCATCAGGTCACGCTATTCATTAACGACCGGGAGCCTAGCCGCTGGTGTGGGTGGTATCTCTGCTTTAGGAGCTTCCATGATTTAAAAGACAGGTATGAGAAAAAAATGAAGGGGTATAGAGGCTGATGTTATTGTACCAGACTTGTGCAGCGCCCTGAGTATGTTTTAATGACTCTCTGGCAGGAAGGAAGAGCACCTAACGGATAAGAGAGGGTCTGGCTTATTGTGCTTTGGGGGGTTAGAAAGGCTGAGGCCTCGGTAGCCCTGATTCTGAGTTGCCCTTGTGCTGAGTGGGTGCTGAGCACTGCACCTGCAAGCAGGTAGCGTTTTGTACTAACTGCCGTGGTGTCTGCAGCTACACAAGGCACAGATGGCAGGTTAGATTCAAGTGTTCCAGAAGTCCCTGGACTTGTCATTTCTCTAAATTTAAAGATACCTTTGAAGAATCTAAAAATGTCACTTGTCCCCCCTCCCTCCAAAAATAATAAATTGAAAATGGTTAAGATTCCTTAAGGAATCTGCTCATCCAGAGCGTACCTAAAATCAAGGGAGTGTCCACTTAAGAGAGTACATTCTCTTCCTATTTTAACCCACACAAATCGCACTTATAACTTCCCCTGACAGACACTGTCTCTATAAATAAGTCCCCATCACCTCCCCCGGGTACAATAACACAGTATCCTAGAGGTGTCAAACATACGGCCCATAGGCCAGATCAGCCCACATATGTACTCGGAACTGACAGAATCTAATCTTTCATCTGAAGAAAACAGTCTCTAGACCTCAGAGTTCTCTCTTAAAAAAAAAAAAAAAAAAAGAGAGAGAGAGAGAGAGAGAGAGAGAGAGAGAGAGCTTCCAGAAGGAATTAAATATGAGGAATTCAGAAACATCTGCTTGAATCTGCAGGCAGCCAGTCGCAGGGGTGGAGGGCAGGAGTTTGATTACTTGTTGTTGACTTCATTGGGATGTTAATGCTTTGTGAGGATTATCAAGCCTTACATTTTTTCTCTGTCTGAGAGACCATAGTTCAGTTTAGCACCCTAAAGGAACAATTAATGTTCCTTTATGGCTAGTTAAGCACTTGTTGTTAAATATCTTTTGCTGTTACAATTAGTTAAAAGAATTTCCCTCCATCATGCTTGTTTTTCCTTTTCCTTTTGCCTTCTTGTGAATTGACAAACAGGATGATGTTCTCCCTCTGCCTTCATTTTGATGACTACATCAGCCAAGATCCTCAGGATCTGTGTTTCGCTGATCACTCTGGTAGCCTCTCTCTACCTATTTCATCTTTTCTCAAAGTGGGTGGTGACAGGGATGAGGGTGATAGGGAATAGGGATGACCCTGCTTAGGTCTTGTGGCCTCCTGAACAAGGCTGTTACTACTGCCTTACACCTGGTGGAATTAGCTGATGTGATCCATACTAGACTTCTGCCTTTCTCAAGGCCACGTTGTGCTGGTGACTCACACTTGTCTTGTGACCAATTAATAGCTCCAGGCCTTCCTCGCTCGCTGCCATTTCAGCTGGCTGGTTCCCAGGGCATAGCAGAAATGTTGCTCTAAGGCCTGGAAACATATGATCTAACTGTCCTATTCAGTTCCATCCTGTTTCTATCACTCTGGTCATCCAGCAACTTGCTATCTGCTCATGCAGTTCTCCCGATCCTGATCAGAGATATCCACTCTGTGTACGTTCTTTTTTCTCCCCCCTTGTTGTGTTGATCCACATTTAAAACATTAAGAAATTAAGAGGGCTTCTTAAATGGGGTTGCTTAGGATTTTTAAGTCATGCTTTTTTAAGGTCAGGGGCTTTTTTGATCTTAATTCACTTTGTGACAAAAAATGATAGTGGAAGATGGAACTGTTTTCTCCTGCAAAACTGTTTTGGGTTTGTTATTTTGTTATTTCGGGGGGGACTGGCATTTGGAACTGGGTGGGTAGTATGGACAGTAATTTGATAGAAGGCAGCGGTCCCCGCTGTGTCCTGCTAAGCTGGGAGGACTCCCCCTTACCTGGGGCTGAGACACCTCTGAGAAGTGCGGTACTCAAAAGCACGTGCATTTGGAAGGGTAATAGCACCATGAAGCCAAAGTGCTGCTCGTGCCTGAACTCCGCTTTGCTCCGTGCCTAAAGCAAGTCATTGTTTCCCGACAGGGTCGCAGGAAATTAGGGGAGGTACAAGTAATGCTCTTATCTAAAGGCGGCCTCTGCGGAGCGAGGGCTGTACCTGTAACACTGTAAACACACTAAGATGTCTCTTCCCATGGGAGGGACCTGTGAGGCTGTGGGAACCTATTTCTTCCTGATCAGGTTCCGAAGCTGGTTAAAGGGACCCTTTTGGCCTTCCTCCTTTCACGTACCAAATTATTTTTGCTGCTTGGTGCTCTCGGTTCCTCGCTCAGCAGCGAGGGAGTCCCGCTGTGCTCCGCCAGGGACCCGGAGGGGCTTTTCTGGCGTTTAAGTGCTTGCTTCTGTTTCTGTAAGCAGCACATTCCCATGCGTGGCCGTTTAGGGCACACGGAGCCTTTTCGGCTGTAAACCAAGAGAATACTATTGGGGCGAAACTGGAGACCATCACACCCACGCCGAAACAGCGTCGTAAAGCACCAGCAGGAAAGAGAAGGTTGGGTCTCTTGCTGCCCAGTCTCATTTAGGAGGACAGAGACATTCAGCATTGTCTCACTCAAAACTTTATTAGGGGAAAAATCATTTAGATGTATCTGTTTTCAACCACAATACTCAAGTTGTTTCTCATTTTTAAAGTCAGGTTATTTCTGCAATGAGACTTTCGCACGAGGCGTAGAGCACAGGCGAATATACCATATCCATCAGGGCTGGGAAAACCAAAATGACTTTATTTTTGACCCTTGAAAGTTTCTGATATCTCCATTTGGTTTGGATTTCCCCAATCTCCAACATGATGCTGTAGCTGAGTAGAGCATATGGTCCTAATAGATATTCAGTCCAGATGTTAGTTGTCTAATATGTATCCTGAACGGCTGTACCGAGCAGTATATAAGAAAAGCTGGTGGAGTAGTTAAATAAGGAACATGCACATTCCAGTATTCTCACCAGTTTACTAAAGTTAAGAGTTCCAGATTGCAATACCTCCGGTTCTGTCACTTTGAATTTCTGGGAAATGTTAAGAGCATGAAACTGGCTGTACATGCTACGAGCAGGCGGGGAACAGGCCCACCTGAAACCTGATCACAAATGCGAGGCTGCGAGTTGTAACGCGTCCCGGCTTTGCGTGCAGGGAACGCTGCCCTCTACTACATGATAGTTGTGAGAAGCGCTCAGATGTTTATAGCCGCCCGGCACAACCAAGGCTTGGAGAGCAGCTCCCTCAGCTCGCAGGCTTTAGGCCCTTGGGAAAGAGGGTTGGCTGGAGAAAAACGTTCATGCTTAGTGAGGGAGGGGGAAACTTTCCTCCTAATGATTGTGGAACCCAAGGGCTGGTCGGTCTCTGCTAAACTTGAGCAGAGGCTACGAATTACAAAGATTTTAATTCTGGCAGAGTTCATGAGGTTGTTGATGGGGAGAGAGAAGCAGCATTAAAGCTGTCGCGGAGGGCAGGCTTCTCTCCGGGAATCCGCCTGCGTGCCCCCCACCAGTGGAAAGAGCTGCTGTCAGAGCCTGCGTATGCCTCGGCACAAGAAAATCCCACTACAGCTTGCAAGCCCAAGGAAGCCTTCGCGTTCCCCCTGCTGCTCAGAGTTATTTGTGTTTTAGCGTTGGGCACAGCACGTAAGCCGAGAGCAGGCCTGCTTTCCTTCTCCTGCACAGTGCCCTCTCTGCGTTGAGGGAGCGCTGGGGCTCCTGGGGAGTCCCTCGCAGCTGGATGCTGGCATGAGTAAGAAGAGACTCGAGAGCAAGGCTTGCGCTACTGAATTCAGCCAAACTGGTGCCCAGCGGCTAAAAGCAGTCTTAAGACATCTTGCATGTCCTCTGTTCCCTTTTCTTTGGCTAGAGCTGAGGAAAGAAAAATGTTTGGGATGCTTAGCTATTCTTTACTTCTCTGGGTTAGATTTTAATTCAAGAATAAGGGCAGGGCTATATCCACTGGATTCTAAAAAGCAGAGATCTCTCTGTTTATCCCTCCTGTTCGTCAGTAAGATTTATTCCCTGCAATAACCTTCAATAAGCTGTGACCAGATCAGGGTCCTGACCTTACTCCCTGAGTCCTTTCAGCTCAGGCGTTGCTCTGATTTCGGTGGAAGCAGGACCCTGTGTAAGGAGATAACGCAAATTGCTTTATAGTTTTAACCTGTAAGTGCAACTACTTCAGCAAGGAAATTAGCAGCTTCAAACACACACACAGGTACACACAAACCGTCTTATTACGCAAATAAACCTGCAAGTAGTTTCAGAGCTACAAGTTTATTGACTGGGAAGTCAATAAAAAGGATTAGCATTTAAGATTAACAGTAAAACTTGATTGCTGTTTTCAGCAACTAACCTAATAATTTAAGGAGCAGAGGCTCTGGGAGCTGTAGATCACATACAAAAACTTGGTGAACATCTTTGAAAAGGAATGTTTTTTACACATGGGTGGAAATAATTTAAGCCACATAAAGCACCTTAGATATGCTCTACTATGTGTGGTTTTTCTCTTTGTCAAATAGAGAAAAGAAGGCTTTGACCTTTTTTAGGAACAAAAGGAAAGGTTTTTCTTTATGAGAAGTACTCTTTAGTGATTAAGTACAAGTGTCTCATTGTGTTCAATTCTCAAGGTCTATGCTTATTAATGTTCAATTGTTGATTAAAGGCATTGTCTGCAATTAATGCCTGTCAGTGATGTATGCACAGGATGATGATATTTCATCAGAAAAGGTAATATTGTTAATAAGTTGCAGCCCTGAGAAATAAGCGGAGGGTTAGTGCCACATAAGGGCCATCAATCACATATATATGCTATTGGATATTAAGTTGGATTCTTGCATATTCTCCCTCTGCTTGTTCACTAAGACTTTACTTGAACTGCAGATACACTTGGGTTTCTGCCTTTGAATTAGCCTGGGGAGATGTTAGAAGGTGAGCAAAGGGAAAAATGACAACAGAGCAGCCTGGGTCCCAATAGCACTTTTTTGATGGTAGGACTTACAGGGTAAATCCCGCAGTCCTCTACACTGAAGAACAGCTCAGCCAGTTTTTGAATTCCTTCTCAGTGGCCTTTAGAAGAATTTATATGACTATTCTGTCAGGCTTTCACAATTTTGCCTCACCACCTTTGGAATACTTTTTAAAATACCTGTTTTTTTGAGGTAGTGCTGTCACTGGGCATGCTTGTTACTTCAACCAGTAGTGTAGCCACGTGCCTGTCCTGTATTGTACTAACGTCTTGACTGTGGTCCCTGAATGCTGTAGGGAATTTGTACTTCTCAGCTCCCTCGGCCTCAGGAGAAATCTTGAGTTTGAAGCGAACCTCTCCAAAAGTGTCTAGTTAGAGGTGTGCAAAGGAGGGCCTGAGTTCTCTTTTCCCAGATCAGTGGCTGTCGCTTGCCTGGGTAAGGTGCAAAAGAAACGTCTGCTTTGTCAGCTGTCAACTCGGAGTCAAAGCTAGGAAGTGCAGATTCAGCAAAATAGAGAGTTGTCTTGAACATCCTCTTGGAGAAAATAAATTTAAGAGAAAAAGAAAAAAGAAAAAGAAATGAAATGAAATTGTAAGGGGGGGGGAGGAAGAATTCCATTGCCTTGTAGCATGTCTGTAACTATATGTGCACATAGTGTATTTTTCTAGTAGTTTTATTACTCAGTGTCACACCTGAAGCAAATCCTGACTTTAGTGGGGTTAAGTAATTCCAATGAGCTGGCATTGGCTCCCAGGCTTGAACTTGTGCCAGGACTAATCCCAGGCAGTTCAAAGAAAAGCTCTGCCTGCTTCCCTCTGCTGAGATCAAATTACTCACTTCTTAAGGCTAAATTCCAATACTGGTCCTATGTGGAATACTGAGCTGATCAGAAACCTATAAAAATCACATGTTCTTCACAAAGGAGGTTTGAACTCTACAGAGTGTTCACAGGAAGAAGCTGTTCCCTGCTGTTAAACTCTGGCGGTCCAGTTCTGGGCTCTCTAATACAAGGAAGATGTGAACCCACTGGAGTGAGTCCAGCAAATGGCTGCAAAGATGATTAGGAGTCGGGGGTATCCCTCATATGATGAGAGGGTGAGAGAGCTGGGACTGTTCAGCTTGGAGAGCAGAAGTCTCAGGAGGGGCTTACCAATGTGTATAAATAGCTGACGGGGGGAGAGAAAAGAAAAGAAGACTGAGACAGGCTCTTTGCCTAGTGACAGGACAAGAGGCAATGGGCACAAATCTTAATATGGGATATTCTGTCTCAACGTAAGAGAACACTTTTTTTTTTTTTTTTTTTTTTTTTACTTTGATGCTTACAGAGCACTGGAACAGGTTGCCCAGAGGTTGTGAAATCTCCATGGAGGTACTCCAAACCCGACAGGACACAATCCTGGGCAGTTTCTTCTAGCTAATCCTGCTGTAGCAGGGGGTTTGGACCAGGTGACCTCCAGAGGTCTTTTCTGGCCACAACTACTTAGTGATTTTGTGACTGTGCTTTTAGTTCTGTTCTCAAATGCCCTAAAGAAATCACTGTGCAAGAATTTGTGGATGCAAGCAGATCCCCCACAACTGAAAAACCCATTTGGCAGTGGAAGCAAGGGGATAAAAAAAATGGATGTAAGTATGGAGAAGAAGAGAGCCTGCATTTCATGGAGCTCAGGCCCAATGCAAATTTTAAGTGGCCTTGGTAGTTGAAGAGGCCAAAGGCAGAGCAAGAAGGATTAGTGGAGTATCTGTCACTATGAAGAACCCTCTCACTCCACTTGCACAGATGCTCCATGGAAGCCCATTTCCATTGCTAAGAATCACTCCTCACTGAGGCCTGGAAGAAGTTTGAGAAGTATAGTGCCACATTCCTACCTAGAAAAAAGGAAATATTTGGCCTTTTTCCAGTCAGGTTGCAAGCATAAACATCTGCACAAAACTGTAGCAAACTGAGGCATTATACAAGGTTTTCTGCCTTCATTTTTAACAGGACTGCAAGAGGAAGAAAGCAAAGAGTTTCAAAAAACTTTCACCTTTGCTTCTCCATAACCTAAGACTGAGCTGCCAGTGGAAGGCACTTTGGTGAGCTGTATGTTATTAAAATCTCATTTTGCACTGCTTGCCAAGTGGAGATTTCCATTCTCAAGTTAGTATGAGGGGTATATAAATACCCCTCTGCTTTCCTGGGCAACCCATGTTGATGGAAACAGAATATCATTAGATTTGTGTCTTCAAAAGTCTTACCCTGCTTACACATGCTGAGTGTAAGGACCCTCTTTCAGTATCTCTGTTGTCTTTGACTGATTTGACCCACCTCATTATTGTTGTCCAGGATCTGGTCAGGTCTCTGGCGTATTGATGGGTAGATGGTCTTTGGAGGCTTAATCCAAAGTTCAGTGCAGTCAATAGAAAGGCCCTTGCTGGCTTCTGTAGATGCTGGATCAGATCTCAAGTGTCTTATGCTCCATTATCTTTGATGTCTACTGCATAGGGCACACAGCTTGCAGACATTCCAGAGCTTCTGAATTTGCCCAGCATCTGCATTCCAGATAACTAAGATACTTACTTCTTAAAAGCAAACAAAAAAAATGGTGCCTATAAACCATCCTGGAAGTTTACATTACATCAAACTTCAGAAGAATGCATAACCATTTCATTCTGCTTCAAGTCTTTTGTGCACAGTTCTAGGTTATTCTATTTTAGGAAAACCTTTAAACATGATTTGGGACGATATAAAACAACCTTGCTCACAACGTGACAAAGATAGTATGCTCTTTCAGAAAAATCATTGTGTCTATTTAAATATTAGGCTTCAGCTTATTCGTGAAAAATGTGTCACACAGCATTTTTTTTTTTTTTTTTGGTGTGGGAAAATACAGTACAGATTTTGAAGTTTAAAAAAGTCTGGCAAATTACAAATTAGGATAATAATTCATGGGAGTAATAAAATATCAGACTTTTATTGCACAATTGAGAAGGGCATTAAAAAGCATCTGGGAACTTGAGGTTTGGAAAGATGGGCTTTGAAAGACTTGGTGGGTTAAATATTAATGTAGAAAATATGGCATCTGTAAATGCCTGGAAATATGCTAATAGGGCTTGATTCAGCAAAGAGCCAAGCATTTCTTTGGGGTTCTGAGCACCTCCAGGAACTCCACTGCAGAGCAGGAAGCTGAGGGACTGTGGTTTCTCCTAAAAGCCTGTGGTACCTGAGAAAGCAAAGCTCACCCAGAACATCCAGAGAGCATTCAGCGCCCTTCAACAAGCTGAGGGGAACATCTCGAAATGAGAGCCACTCACATATCTGGAGTTACCCCAACAGGTTGTCTTTTCAGCCCAGTTTTGGCTATGCCAGCCACCATGGGGCCTGTTCGGCAGGTCATTCTGGAAGCTAGACTGAAGGAGGAGACTAAGGCTGTGTATCTGCACAGGCCCTGTGGTCCCAGTATCCTCTGTGGCCAGACTGGAGATAATGTAATCATATTATGCATTCTCCTGAAATTTGATATTATGCTTCAATGATATATGATTTGATATATGATATATGATATATGATATATGATTTGATATATGCTTCAATAAGCTAAAGTAACCTTGTCCAGAAAATCTTTCTCTCCAGTATTGTGGGAGCGTGAGACGTTTTGCTTCCAGGGCCAGCAGGGCAGGAAAAGGAGACCTTAATGGTCCTCCCCTGCTTCCTCTAGCTCTGGGTAGTATTTATGGTTGTCCTCCTATAAAGTTATGTTCTCTTTTTACCTTAATTCTAGTCTTATTTTTCTGTCTGTTATTTGTTTACGTGCAAAGGTCTCAGGAGAATTCAACTCTTCACTCGTCAACCCGTTATTGTTTGTGCTGAGGAAACCAGCCCTTGTTAGCAGTATAAACCTCCAGAGGCATGTGCTTTTCATGCTGTTTTTCAACATGGAAAACCTGTCTTTCTGACTTGCTGTCCTTTTAAAAACCATGTGAATACAGAGGAAGATCGATGTGCTCCAGTAAGCTCCCATTCTGCTGTGGCCACTGTTTTCTGCTTCCAGTGAGCTGTCGTTGCTTCGTCTTGCCTTGCTCTGCTGGGCTCGCTCCATCAACAGCGGATTACCAAGGCAGCTACTAGGGCCACACTTGTCCGCTCTTGAAACACCTTGATTTTATTTACGCTATGACTTTTAATATCCTTCTTCTTACTCCCTCTGCACTCCCAGATTTCTTGCAATTGCTGGAAGACTTACTGCAGCATGTGCTCCAAATGGTCTAAGTGCAGCAGTAAAGTGGTAATGATGCACGGGGGTAACGGTGCTCAGGCTTTGCTGGCAGCCAAGGAGCGAGCAGGAAGCATGGGCCAGACTGAGCTCAGCTCTCCAGAAGCACCAGCAACATGGACACAAGGTGCTGGGAAAGCTCTAAAGGTAATGTGGATCTAGTGGCTTTCAGGGTCTCTGTTAGGACTTGTTACCAAGGGGAGCTGCGAAAGGGCTGCACATTGCAGAATAAATCCATCTCAGCTTTCTGGCATTGATTTTTGACAAAGGAATCAAGAAGCTGCAGCTGTGCTGGCTTCCTTGTCCCTTCCCCCGCTTTATTACAATGTGTGTTGTTCTGAAATACTCAATTCAGCTATAAGCAATCTACTCGATCAACAACATGCTTTTGCACTTTTTGAAATGGTGCTTTGAGGCAGATAAATGAAAGTAAGTATGGCAGCTTGCCAGTAAAAATCCTGCAAACTGTATCATCACAGGGGCACTGACTAAGACAGCACATTATTTTATTTACTGTGGAAACTGAAAATCCATTTCTGCCCATACAATAGCTGTTTATTTTATCTTTGCTTGATGTTTGTTCTAATCTTACTTGACACTTCTAGATAGTAATGGTTCACAAGCTGTTCAGATCAGTGCTCTAAGGGCTCCATCAGCCAGCACTCTTCTGATTTCAGCAGTCCAGCACCCTCTTCACTGGCGTCTGCCATGTGGCCAACGGGATGGGAATCTGCAGAAGGCCTGGACACTGGCAGGGTGCTGGGGTGGTCCTACAAGCCTGTAAGTCAATCTTTCGGGTGAAATTAGCATATACGGCTCTATCCATGAGGATATGCATAGAAGTCCATACTATAAATGCTTTGCAGAAGGCTACCTCAGAGAAAGGAACTCTTTAGGTTCTTGAGTTTTCCTTTCTAGATGCTCTGTCTGTCCGATGTTTACTTTGGCAGCTGTCTAAATTATATCATGGTCCCGTACTAAATAAAACTGATTCTGAAATACAGAAGGATGAGGTGACGGGCTGACCTGCAAAGGCCTGCCAGATTCAGCCTGGTCTTGGTGATTTCTTAATCTGGGCAATATATCCTCTGACAGCACTGTGGCCTGCTCCTCCGGCGCCACTCATCACAATGGCTTGGAGATGAGACAAAACTAGACGAGGGAAGAATGTTGAAAGCAGTTGAAGGAGAGAAAATTAGTAATATTTGTTTTCCTGAATGGTTTCATTCAATTTAGGGAAAATAATTGCATTTGAAAGATACCGGTTTTTGTTGTTCTGTTCTTTATTATTTGTTTTCACATGCTTTTTTTAAAAATCATTCTACTCCTTTCCTGCCTCTTTTCTTTGTTACCCCTATTCCATTTGCCACCACAAAAAAAGAGGGAGGGTGCAGAAGAGAAGGAAAAATAGAATAACAAAATGAGAAAGAACATTTCCAAATTTCCTTTTCCGGATCCAGTGAAAGAAAGTAGGTTTTTTGTTGACTTTCAGATCTTAATGACAGCTTTTATGACCAAAAATCAGCTGAAAATGATTCTAAGCAGCTGTGTTTACCTCTGTTTGGTTACCTAGCTATTTTGGGTGAGAGCCTATTCTGTCCCTTGACTCAGCAAGGCAGGCTACAAGATTCATTTTGCCCTAAGGAGTTCTCCTCTCTGCTCATCCCGTATAATCCATCATGCAGAACAACCAGGAAACTCCTGAAGAGCTTTCTGATGCTGTTTTGTTGACCAGCTTAGGCCAGACTTGCCCCTTTCATAGGCTTATTCATAATATAGTCTCTTTCTGCATCCTTGTTTTGAGTTTGAGGGTGGTTTTTTTTAAAGCATAATGGGCTTCTAGATGTGATTATGTTCCTTCCACTGTTACGTTATGATTCGATATATTCTACATTCATCATTTCATAAGGAAAGAACAGAGGCAAAAGCAGAAATAACAGAGGTCAAATAGCAGCCAAAGAGTCCCCAAGGCAGGGGAAATACAGAAATTTGTCATATCTGAAAAAGATACTAAACTGACAAAACATAAGAGTTTCAAAGCTGCCATCCATGGCCCATAGATAGCATCCACTTGACGTTTATGTTAGAAAAGGTGATGGCACAGGACAGCTGAGATTCATAAGCAGAGAAGCTGGTAAAAGTTGCTTGTGTGATCACTGCCCCATGGGGCAGTGCTAGTGCGCAACTGGCAGTGGCAAGGCAGAAGAGCCATGCATGGCCTGAGATTGGTAGCTGTACTAGTGAGAAAGAGCCTTTAGCAGGTGAGGGACTGCTGTGGATGAATAAGTAAGAGTTACATTGTTTGGACAGAGAGGTACCTTTGAATATGTGGACTCAGCTCTGCTTTTACCAATTTCTTTAAGTTCTGAACAAAAATCTGCAACACAGTTCTCCATATGAGAACATCTGAGGTTGCTGACCACTTTGAAACAGGTTTCAGGCAGATAGGATGGGTGGTGTACTTCATTCTGCTAAACTCAGGATATATCTGGGTACCTGCATTTATATCTCATCTTGAATCTATTCAGCATAAACCAGAGCTAACAATTACACACATGCATTGTACATTTGAGACTCATAGTTGTATCTGCAATGCAGCCTATGGGACTGAAATGCATGTCTTTGATTAATTTTAGTGGAGAAGTGTCCAAATTCCTTATGTAGCTTTGCAGTGTTCACTATAACTAAAGCTGTACTTCACTTTGGTGGCTCTTCCTATTTTTATTTCACAAAACATTTATTAATCTCTGTTCTCGGTCTATCACATTTCAGAGCTAGGAGGAATGGCCCTTTTTCTCTGCATAGACTTTTTCCTGGAGAATTTGCAGTGATAAAAGGTATCTACAATCTTTTGTGCATTCTTATTTGTAAAAAAAAAGAATTAAATCACTGAAATATCACCAAGGCAAACTCAAGATACTGAAAGGCTATGTTTCAGGCTAGGGGGGCAAGTCCTCAGCTAATGCAGTTTAGTAGGCTATCTAGGAAGGCCCAGAAAGGATCTGACCATCTCTCTTGTCTGTCTTCTGCAGCAAAGTGGGACAAAAAATTTCGTGGAATTAAGGAGTTCACTTTTAATATCTGTTGGCCCAAGAAATCCAGCAGAAAGGAGAATAAGTAGGGTCTCCTGTGTAGTATTCCACTTAACAGTTCCCTCTCTCATAAATGTTTTTGGAAGGGGTGGGAAGAAGCGAGGCCAAACTGACATCCTACCAAGGTACTGCTAGTTTCCGCATTTGTACAGGGCTGCTACAGTGCATTGCACAGGTGACACAGCCCGTAGCAGAGGCATAAACAGCTAAACTTGCACAGGTTCTCCTTTCCTCCAGCACAGGAACCAGTCACAGGGGTGTCAGCTCTTTTACGGCAACAGCATACTTCTGCAAGAGTAGGGGCTTCACAGCTGTAACTGGATGCGTGTTTTTGAATCAATACTACCTTTGCAGATGAACGTAGTCTGAGCCCTTGGAAATTTGTGCTGGCTAAAACCCAGGGTGGACAAGATTTTCTTTTAAGGCTTGCCCTAGCAGCCCAGGGCCTAGTCATCATACAAGTTTATCCTAAAATGACTGGCAGCATATTGACCGCGGCAGAGCTGAGGTAAAGCTGTTGTGCACATGCAGCCATCTGGGCAGCAAATAGGAAATAACGGTATGGAAGTCTCATAGTGAGTACAGCTTCTTTCGTTCCAGAAACGGGTAGACACACAGCCAGGGAGGTGCCCGGCTGGGAGCGGGGGAGTCCTCCCTGGAGCAGCTCCTGCCTCGACAAGGAGCAGGTTTATGTTTCTGTGGTGTCAGAGAAATGACACCAACCTGTACAACACACAAGTGGCTGCAGAGCTGGGTAGTGCTTACCGGAAAAGTGAACAGGAGGGAGCAGGAAAAAAAGTCTTAAGGAAATCCCATTAAAAATGAATCCTGGGCCAGAAGTGCCTTATTTGTGTTCTTACTACAAAGCAAATATTTCAGAAGCCGCTTCTTCAGGCCTCCTATATCAGCTGTAATAGTGTCACATCCTCTGAAGTACTGACAGGGTTCCCAGCTCTCAGAGAGCTTCAAAGGGAAAGTGGTCCTTAAAGGGATACAAGAAAAGATGGGAACACAGCAGACACTGCCAAGTGCCATGGGTAAGCAGCAAAGCAAAATCACCCCACCTTGGCAGAGTCTCCAGTGCTCCTGTGGATCACAGCTGGTGAGTTATGGTTGGTTCCAGGGGCCACTGGACACCTTTCTTTGTCCAAATATGCAACAAACCACTGTTCGATGCCGTATTAGTCAGCATTAATTCTGTAAAAGCTACATGTCCTCTGTCTTTCAGTTCATGCACCTTGTGATAAGAAATACTCATGGTGTGTTGTCAGTTTGAGTGCTGCTGTGAAGGATACTGGTGGTATCAGTCCCTCAGCTGGTTTATTAGGGCAGTGCAGGCATGGGCTCCAGAAAAACCTCCTCAGGCTGTGTTCAGCATGCTTTGCAGAGATCGCCCACAGGTCCTCAGGGAAGCCCTTTTCTAAAGCCTCCTCTCTGCGTGGTGTCAGTGAATTGTGTTAGGTGACCCACAGCACGAGCTTGAACAGAGCTGTGAGCAAGGGGACTGGCCTGACATCTGGAAGTCTCCGTGGATGAAAGGAAAAGAAAGTTATAAATTCCAGCTTGGGTATCCCAGATGTTTTGCACAGGCTCTGTTTTGTTAGCAGGTACCCTGCTAGCAAGCGCTTTGAGAAGACACTACAGTATGACCCAAAGAAGTTACTCATTAGTGCAATTAATGTAAAATGTTAAACATTAAATAAGGCAGAGTGAGGTTATGAAATCATAAACAGTGCATCTGCCAAATACAATAGGGGTGAGCACCTCAGGGCTGCTCTGCTGCCCAAGTCAGGTGGACAGACCCCCCTACAGCTCCTTTCAGCTTGGCCTTCAGGATGGTTCAAGTGCTAGCTGGTATCAAATTCTGCCCTAAAATGTGACAGTGTTGATTCCTAAGAGGAAATGAGGCCTAGGTATTGGCAGGAAGCAGCAGTAAGAGCAGTCACATAGATAGTGTATGCTCTACCATCACCTTCCTCCTCTCAGCCCAGGTGCAGGTGAAGAAGGGTACTTTTGCCCTAAGCTGTGTTCTCAATGTGATGTGCACATACATGTTCAGCTGAGTGAGTGGCCCTAAATGCTCATGCTCCCGCCCAGTCCTTCTCAGCTGCTGGAGGGGAATATTAACTCTTGGCAGTCACTGTAGAGTGTGGTATCATTTCCTTGAGCTGGTCTGTTTCTGAGATACCTGTTCATACTGCCTTATCATACGGGTGGTGCCATACCTTGTAAAGCAAGCAGCGTTTGACCGCATAGATGTCTCAAACACTTGAGACCAGAGCTGCAGGTTCGCAGTGCAGTTGTGCTCGTTGGAGGGGTAATGTAAGAGTGTGCTCTGGGTGCCCTTGGGTCCAGAAAAGGATGCCTGACATCCCTTTGAGAGAAGGTCAGTCAGTAGTACTAGTTATTTTAAATCACAGACCTACAAAGAACTTTTCTTGAGGAAAGCAAAGTAAATTTAACCCCCCTGGCCTCCACTCCTCCAAAGGGTGAGTGCTCCATCAGTCTCCAAGGAAGAATTTGCTACCAAACAAAAAAAGACAGTGAGAGACATGGAGCTACTGGAGAGAGTCCAGCGGAGGGCTACAAAGATGATCCGAGGGCTGGAGCACCTGCCCTGTGAGGAACGGCTGTGAGAGCTGGGCCTCTTCAGCCTGGGGAAGAGGAGACTGAGGGGGGATGTTACCAATGCGTATAAGTATCTGAAGGGAGAGTGCCAAGGGGACAGGGACAAACTCTTTTCAGTTGTCCCATGTGACAGGACAAGAGGCAAAGGGCAGAAACTGAACCACAGGCAGTTCCGCCTGACCGTGAGGGGGAATTTCTTCCCTGTGAGAGTGACGGAGCACTGGGACAAGTTGCCCAGAGAGGTTGTGGAGTCTCCTTCTCTGGAGATATTCAAGGCCTGCCTGGACGCAACCCTGTCTAACATGCTCTAGGTGACCCTGCTGAGTGGGGAGGTTGGACTAGACGATCTCCAGAGGTCCCTTCCAACCTTACTGATTCTATGATTCTATGATTTTCCATGCCGTAGATGCAGTGAATGTAACTGCCAGGGAAGAAAGCAGGCGGAGGGACTAGACATGCCTGATGCTGACAGGAGGCATGTTTGTGCCTAATACATTGGAGAAATTGTTCAGGAACAATTCAGCCGTGTGAAAATGTGACCCTTGTAATATTGCCAAGGTCAAAAAAACCTAAGGAGTTCCACTGAATAAGTGCAAGAAAAAGCCATCTTTTTGGAAGGAAAGCAGAGGCAGCGTGGTCATGTTGCCTCTTCAGGCATCTGCCAGCTTCAAGCAGATTTCTGTCCACACCACAGCCACCGGGTCCCACAGGGGCTGAGGCAGGGGCAGATGCTCCTTCTGCTTTCCTCTATTGCTATGTTCTCCACTTGCAAGGAAAACATCTATAACGAGATCCAAACCTGCTCAAACTGCCATAACTGTTGGCTCTTTAATCACTTCAGAGTTCAGTCTAAAAACCACTCTGGTCCAAAAAGATTCTTGGAGCCTGTGGGCAGGAGCTGAGTCTCTGCTATGTCCTCTTTCCATGCTGTTGTCTTCTTTGCTTCTTCTTACCTGCCCCAAAAGCCCCTCTGTGAGTCCAGAAGAGGTTTGTGAGCAGTTCAGGGCAGCCCAGGGGTGCTCCAGCTCCTGGTAAGAGGGAAGATGCTACTACGGAAAAGTGATGAACAGACAGACAGGAATACTGCTTCTCCAAAGTCCTCTCTTAGTCTTCCTTAAAGATTTAAGATAGAAGACCAGTCCCATATCCACTACAAGAGCTGGGCTGAAGGGAAGTAAAACCAGACAACTAAGAAATGATGTGGGTTAGATATCTGCCATCCCCTGGACAAGTAAACTGTCAAGGGTCAGAGAACAGCCCATAGCAGGAAAGCATGGAAGAAGCAAACAATTTTGGGTTGGTACAGGCAATTGCCTCAGTGGCAGCTTGGCTCTCCATCACTTTCTTGGTAATATCTAGAGAGGTGTTTGCGAGGAGAGCAGCTCCAGAGATTGTCTGAGGCTGTGTGAGGGAGGAAAAAAAAGATGAACTGGCAAAAAGTTAATTAAAACTCTTCTGATTATGAGGTAGAATTTAATACTTTAAAAAATGCAGTGTGACACAGTGCAGCACTGCAGCTGAATTAATCATGAATGAGGATAGTAATTTTTAATTTTTGTGTGCATGAGAAAAACACTCAACAGATTTGACAATTAGAGCAGGGTAACAGCATTGCATGGCACAATGTGAAGTAGTTTTTCCCAGTGGTTTTTGAGAGGGAGCTAAACAGATGTGCTCAAATATTTACAAGTGCACAATATTCACATGCTTTTCAAATGCTGACCCTGCTGATTCGCAAAAGTCTGCTTCAATCTGGAGACCAGCTACTGCGGTGACACAGGCTATTTATCATAGGTAACACAGCGGCACTACCGCCACCTCCCAGCGTGCTTGTGCGCACCGATATCTCCTACCCTGCTGACAATGTTGCATCTCCTCCGCAGCTCACCTGTGACACCAAGTTGTCACGAGGCAGTCCTAGCAGCAAGCTGGGCATCCTGGTGGCTCAGCCCAGCTCCCCTCTTTTCTAGCCAAAGGAGAGCCAGAAAATGACAGGCTCGCTAAGAGCAACCCAAGAGCAGGCTTGGGCTCTGCAAGAGGCTCTGAGTGCTTGTGCTGAGGTACGAGTCAAAAATTCCAGCTCTTCCCTGCTCAGCTGTGCAGGGATGCTAACCAGGAATACTGAGTGATCCCATTACAAAAGCAGATCTGTTTCCTGAGGAGATACAATTAACGTACAGGCTTTTTTTTAAAAAAAAGGTTAGACTTGCCTTATAACGCCAGCTGCAATTTTGCTATAATCAAATTTCAACTGAAAGAGTTGATTACATACATACCTGTGTACAGTATTTGTTGTGCTTGGGACACAATGCTGCTGTATTTGTGTCTTTTCTAACTAATGATTGTCATAGTGCACAATGCCAGACTCAAATACTGTAGCCCCTATTTAGATACTCGCTGTAAATTGTTTATTATCTGTTAAGTACTAATGCACAAATTCTCTAACTCAGATGCACACCAAAAAATACCAACCTATCCAGGTTACAATGTTTATATTCCTGAGTGGAGAGCATTATGGTAAATGTCTGCTTGGGTCCTGGAGAATGATAAGTGATGAGGAGGAATGGGAGCATGTCTAGCTCAGCACTTTTGGATTCAGCTTCTTGCTCTGCTCTAGGCTCCCTGGCTGACCTTGCACCAGTCTTGCTCTTGGGAGAGCACTGTCCAGCAAGGACTCGCACTGGACAAGGTAAGCTTCCCCAATGCCCTGCACATAGCTCAATAGCTCAGGCAATATTGCCCACATCTTCTCCCCACACTGGCACTGTATAGCATACTCCTGCCTCTGACCTCCAGCCTTCCACCACCCTGTGCCCCAGATGAAGGCTGGAGGCCCTTGGTTGGCCACTCCAGCCATGTAGGGCTCTCCTTTGCTTTCTGTCTAGGCCTAGCCCTTCCCCCTGCCCAGTCAGCCATGGTCCCACAGCCCCAGTGTAGTAAGATACCATTTTGCCTATGCTACTGGGAAGCCCTGAACTGGCACTGATGTATGTGTCTGTCCTCTAATAACCTAAAAGCCATGTGATGTATTTCAACTATTTAGCACAAGTGTGAAAGAGGAAGAAGTTTCTACAAACGTCATGAAAGGAGGCAGCTGGGTAGGAGAGGCCCAGTAAGTCTTTCCTTCCCCTTCAGATAAAGTCTGCAATCTGATATTGAGCCTTTGGAGACCTTAAATTAATTGGTTCCACTGCTCATGAAACAGCTTGGGTGTTATTATTGCCCCATATATCATGTAGAGGTAGACCATCAGTAGGCCTGAATCTCTCCTTACACTTCCTCATAGTGCTTCTTGGACCTTTTCCTGGCTTCTCCCTTGTGTGGGTAATACGACATCCCTGCTTGTATCATCTTCCAGGGGGGTGAAAATGCCTGATTCCTGCTTCACCTTGTCCCACCTGACTTGCCAATATCCAGGCTGAACAAAATGAGAGTATGGACTTGATCTCCTTTGGTGTTTGGGGACACTCTCAAGCTTGTCCCGCTTGCTGAAGCTCCACTTACAGCACACATCTTTCGACTGTATTCTTGTGTGCCTGCACCTGAGCTTCCTCCCAGCAAGAGCGATCATGAACAGAATGCCACAGCAAATAAAAAAGAAGCAATGATCTAGAGCTGTACGAACAACAAGGTAAGTGATACCAGACTGGAGAGGAGGAGTGTTGATAGTAAATAGAAAGAAGTAAAGGATACTTGAAGCTTGGCTAGACCCTGCATTTCCATAGTTACAAATACAATGCAGAAACCTACACGGTAGAAGTTTAGTTTGGGAATTTCTCTTTCCAGTTTTACTGGGTGAAAGTTTAGCAGGAATATGTCCAATTGCTGTTAAACAGTGGGGGTGCGGGGAGGGGAAAGGCCACTGGAATTGTACCCTTCTCCTGCAGCGGAGGAGCGGGACCGTGAGTACAGATTTGATATCAGCCACAGCAATGAAAATCTGAGTAGTTCAGCTAAAGTGACAGTAGTGCAAAGCAGTCCTATAGGAGTCTAGTATTACATGTTTACACTGTGTAATTCAACAAGGTGAGCCATCAATTATCCACATCAAAGTGACCACCCAGCGGCCTGGTGTATTTGGTCATCTGTTACTTGGTTATCCCCTGTCACGCTTCAATTAAGAGCTAAAAATGCCAGTTAACGTATCGCTTGCATTGCAAGGTGTTTCGTTGCCTTGTTTACCTAAAAAGGAGCCTGAAGAAAACTCAGGTTTGTTCAGCACAAGCTGTAGCTGGGGAAGATTCAGGTAAGCCAGATGGCAATGGCAGTGATGGATGGTACAGATACCGTAGGGCTATGCCTGAATATCCTAACTGGGAAAGCTGAGCTGCTCTATACCACATTGAAATATTGACTATTGCAGCAGTTGCTTTACACTGTTCAATTGGCTGTGTAATTGCTTTCACAAATTAAACAAAAACAATGGTGAAAATATGTAAGATGTCACCCGAACTGAATTGTGGTTCAGATCCCCAGCGAAAATGAGTTTGGCAGCCTCCCCTCACTTCTTATCTGCTCTATTTCAGCCTGAATGCCTCTGTACTCACCCACCTGGGTTGGTGTTGCAGGACAGTCCTTCAATGCTTTGTCACTGCTGCTTTGTGATACTGCCTGCTTATCTGGCTCGAGACTGGGTCACCCAGTGGCCCACCAGTGTGGAAAATTCACCCATTTTCCACACCACTCTGCTTGTCCCATGCCTTGTTTGCTGTTTGGTTCGTTGTGGCTGCTCTCCTGGGTTTGTTTACTGCAAAGGGCAAACGTGCAATGCTGCACTTACCTCCCGAGTTCACACTTCTTTCCTTCAGCATTTAGCTCTGTAAATCTAACATTCATTTAATTAGTGAAGGCAACTGAGGGAACAAGAAGGCGCCAGATCGTGCAACTGCAAGTCAACAAGTCAAGCCAACAGATGCCTTACCTGCCGATCTCTCCTCCTCAGGCTCAGTGGCACAGACAGCAGGGAAAATAAGACCCAGATGGACAGCATTCCCAGCCCATTCCTCAGTGCTGTTCAAGCAGTGATTAGGAGGAAACAGCTGGGGAGCCACAAACGCAGCTGGGGTCCTCCTTGTGCCAAGGAGTCTCAGGCAATCAGACCCACCTGCATTTCAGTTTCTTTCCACTGCACCACTGGTGGGGGCTGGACTCTGCTCCATTTCTTTTCTCTCCTTTTCCAGCCAAATTATGTTAGTGATGCAGTGGCTTGTGTTTAGGAGCAATGTGGAGCTGCTGCACCCAAAGGTTGGCCAGTTGTGAGTTAGTCATCTGGGTTTTGGTTGATAGTGCTCTTTGGAGGAAATCAAAATGAGATCCATGCATTCAACTGGAAGAGTAGAGTAACCCAAGCAGCTCTAATACAGTCTCTGCTCTCAGTGAAACTCGGATAGTTTCTGTGTCATGAGAATGTGGATCACCACAGCTGGAATCACCATCCAACAGTCACAGGGATGTGCTGTTTGTATTGGGCAGGCTAGAAGAGCCTATGTCTCTCATCAGATAGATGTAAGAGTGCTTTTTTAATACTTTTTAATAGTTCACGGCATTATGATAAGCTCTGCAAGGCCATTTCAAATGGATAATCTTCAAGCGGTATTAAGGATTAAAATGGGTCTGCCTTGCCTGCTTTAATGGGCCCCTCACAGGCTGTTCAGCGTTATCAAAAGGTGATTTTAAGAGTTTGTAATAAATATGTTCCTTTGGGGAAGACTGAGAAACAGAGTGGGATTTGCCATCCTTCTGCTACCTCCAAATTGCTGTGCTCTAACTGAATTAATTACCATGGGTCTGCCTTGAACTCCAGAGTGCCAGCTCACTCCTGATCTATTGCTCAGTAAAGAGGTTTGTCCTTAGGGGGAAATGTTTGCTCCAAGAGTTAGGGCTATTTAGTGTTTGATTATCAGCCTAGGAGAAATTAGTCAAATACGGCTCCAGGTTCGTGAACACTTACATGCATGTTTAACCTTCCATTCCTTAAGAGTTCTTTAGATTTCAAAGTGCAATAAAATAAAGTGTGCCTGCAGAACTCTTTAGGGCACCAGGAGTATGAGAGCTGTTTATTCTCAAACCATAAGTGAATGACTTAATTCAGAAAGTTTTTCTTGAGCAAACTGCGCTTATCCTCTTCTAGTGCCCATCTCCTTTGCTGTATTGCAACCCATAGCCTTTGTGCACACCACTTTCCCCTTAGAAATTAGGGAATGAACACTTTAACAACAAACTTAGGACAAATGTCAGAATAAATTATTTTGGTGCCTGTTATGTCTATTCAGATCTCTCTTAAGCAGGTATCATAGCATAAATTATTCCTTTTTATTGTGTTCTTGGCTGACAAGGGTTGGGCCTGAAATTACTGGGAGATTTAGGTGTATGAGGAACACAGGCTGAAACTGCTGGAAATATCCTCCCTAAGCGTTCTTCTGTTGTTTTACACTTTTTCCCGTTGTCAGTGCCCTTGAGGAGCTGTTGCCAGACTGGCACAAACCCCACAATAATTATCCTTCTCTGGGAGCTGTTTGTTTTGCTTTTGCCAGATCTATTTGATCTCCACTCTTTTTGGACCAGGCCCTTACCCCATGGCTCCCCAGTTCCCCAAGCTTCATACTTTGCAGCCAGCAGTCCTAGTGATTTCGTGTTGCCTGGCTCCCTGTTGCTGTGCCAGGGACTGGAAATCTAGGCAAGGCTGAGATGCTCCAAGCTTTCCTGGGCCTTGCCGGCAGTTTGCAGGCCTCAGTTCAGGAAGAGAGCCCAGGTATCTCATTTCAATTTAAATAAGCTTGGAGATACATACTTCCTAAATTCCAGATTGCAGATTTTAAGTCTGTGATTGTCACTTAGACTCTAACTCTGTAGTTAAACTCTGACTCAGGAGATTAAAGTGGGTAAATGGTACTATTGCCTTCTTCAATTCACACCCTTAATGTTAATCCTGTTCTTAGGCATCTTGGTGAGCCTGCCTAATGTCCTAATACCGAAAACGTTACAGCAGAGGTTTAACTCTGAGCTCATAAATAATCCTGTTGTTCTCTGTAGGTCTATTTGTTCTTGAGCAACTGCACCAATATTTGAAAGCTGGGACCTTTTAAATCAGGATAAACTGGAAAACTCCACCAAGCTATGTATTACTTTTACGCTGCCTCACTGTGGTGTTAACATATTTTCCTGCAGAAGGACTATGCTGGGCTACTGAAAGCATGTGTGGAATCTGGAATATATCTGGTGCAAACATCATTTCAGCATTCTCCTACGCAAGAGATGATGAAACTTCCTCAGATGAGAGCCCGTGTAAATACATATCATGCATCAGCTAGCCAAACAGATGAGGGAACGTTGTTTTTAGAAGCTCCAGATGATGGCCATGATCCTGTAATGTGATGTTGTGAGCAGAGACATACACCCATCTGCAGTCCAAATAATCCATCCTCTGCAGATCCACTGAAGGATCGGGGCCCACAGCCAACAGTGCTGCCTGCGATTTCGGAAAGCTGCGCGAAACTGGAAAGGCTGAGGCCTGTGCCACTCAAACACATAGGAAGGCACCTGGACATGAAGACACCTCTCATCCACGCTGAGATGAGTCTTTTTCAGTCAAACGTCTTTTGCCTGCTTGGCAGCAGCCAGTATCTCTTGATGTGCAAAATGCCTGGCTTACTGCTAGTCTCTGCACATGGCACCTGTTTTAAAACCTCTCAGACCAAGGGGTGGCTCTTCCACCGAGGCGAGTGGGGTTTGTCCCCATCTGGACCACTGACAATCACCTCAATGATTTTGAGTTATTTTCTTTGCACTAAGCACAGAGAGCACGAGGGCATATGTCAGCAACAAGCCTGGCACCACAGTCATGGAAAAGGAGGTGTCCTACTCCTGCCTGTTCAACACCTCTCAGGTGAAATAAATAAATTTTAAAAAGAAAGTATTAGAGCTGCTACTGCTCACAGCTATTTATTAACAAGCCTATTATTTTGAAAAAAAAAATAAGTATATATGCATACATACATTTTCTTTAAACATATATATAAAAGAATACCAGAAACTACCCTTGATAAACTGCATCGGTTTCTTCTGCATTCTTATTAATGCTTAATTTAAAACTTGATACCCAACTCTTCTTGAGCATTCCTGACGGGAGTAGTTAATTTATGCTTTGTTCTGAAAGCATATCAGCAAACGGGCCTCGATGTTGATAGCTATTTATTGCTTCAGCAGTGGAGTTAAACAGCTTGTGCTTTTAACTACATGGTACAAAAGATATAAAAGTATTTGCTTGAGATATTAATCCAGGATGACCTGATGTAACGTGACAGCAAAAGTGCTTTCACCAAAGAAGGGAAATGTGCGCTCTGCGCAGCACCTCCTGCAGACTCTCTGCTCCAAGTGAGTAAACATACAACTGCATTCCCCCAGCCAGGTGTGATCTAGCAGCAAACTGGCAGCGCATCCTTGTGTCTGCTGATGTGAACTCTCACTCACAAAAGCAGCCTACCACAAACTCTGCAGTTAAAATGCTTGCTCTGTTTTCTCGAGAACCAGCATGAAAAAAAGCCATAAAAACATAAAATTCACTTTGCTTAATATGCTGAAGAATGAAGCACTATGGCTTATACTGATACACAACGAAGTGTCACATGCAAGAGTGTGGTTTCAGGATTCAGCTACTGTAGATGACATAGAAGCAAAAAAAGCAAATCTTGCATGAAGCTGACAATAAATAATCTAATGGTTACAGACAGCTTTACAGAGTCTCATCTTTGCAGAAACCCTAGTGATGTGAATGGGAAGAGCTTAGATGTTGAATATCTTATTGGAAATAATTTCTTTAAAAACTTGCTGCTCATAGACATCAGGCACACTTCCTTATACTGCAGGCTGTTGAGCTATCCAGCAAGTGGGACAATGAAAATTGTGTGCTGCTTTTGAATATTTGTCTTGTTCTTCTATGCCCCAGGTTTAACTCTATGCTTTTATTTCTGTTCACAAAGAATCTGAAACACAGTTAAACTAGCTCAATCTAGGCTGCACAGAATCCTGCAACTTCTTACCAGCTCTTGACCATAAAACGCCCACCTGGATTTGAGTGAGCCAAGCTTGTCTTGGTGTGGTCATAAGAAAAAAGAGAGTTAACAACAGAAATGGTCATATGCACAAAAATAAGAAAAGTTGAATGATAGGTACCAGTATCTGGACAGTCTTTCACAGTGAGCAGTTCCCACAGAATAGAAGAAAAATCAAGCAGGCTCCTGGTTAGTTATTATAATGGGACACTGATAGTAGCCACCGGCTGAGTATCAATTCACACATTTCTGAGCCCCTAATTGGCTGTGATTCTTTAGATGTTAAGTTCTGAGGTGATGCTGAGTTTGGCATATGCAAGGACAAAAAAACCATTCTTACTCTAAGCATGCTACTTTAGCTACCAACTTTTCATTCAAGAAAAGGATTTGTTGACAGCAAAATTATTTTCTTAGAAAAACGCTAAATGAGAAGATGACAAATGCTTTATGAATGTTCACACAACTCCAGGAGCAATCAACCGTGATTATTTAGACGAGGATCCTGTAGGACTGGATAGAGCTAAAAACTTGAGATTTGGCAAGAATGAGATTCTCAGTAAGGACTAGCAATTACGGTTGCTTTGGAGAAGTCTAGCTCAGCTAGCCAGATTCCCGGTCATTTGGAACTGACCATGTGCAGTGGAACATCTTGTCTGTATGGATGCAATTAAGACATGCACGGAGAATAGTTGCCCTGCGATAAGTGTAACATATGCTTCAGTTCTTCCAGAAGTGGCTGCTGAAGTTGGTAGCAAAATCCTAATGTCTTCAGAAAAGCCTAGATGTTAATCACATAAAAAAAATACTATATTTGGAAGCAGCTGGGGCTCTGTCTGTGGAAAAATGGGAGCGAGACAGACAGAGAGAAAGGAATCCATGTTGAAGAGCTGAAGGAAAGGCTGGAGAGACAAGCTGGTAAAGCCTTGGCTCAGGCATTCAGGAGACAGAACGATATTCCCACCCAGCCTGTCACCTGCTGTTTGCGCTCTGGCGGACACTTTTATGTCTTTTATACTTTGTCTGCCCTGTGCATCTGAGTAAGAATCTCCTCAGCCCGTCCCCAGCTGAAGGGTCAGAACCGGCCTCTCTGAGCTTGGTTAGCATCAGTGCGTTTGCATAACATTTCAGTCACAGGGCCATACCTGTTGTCACCTGAGGAGGAGGTATGTCTTGATCACTGCACTCGGCCATGGTCACAGTATCTTGGCCTCAGAAATTTAGGCTCACTTGGTGGCATCAAGTCCTGTTTGATTCGTGTCAATAAGAGGCTGCAATCTAAAGAAACAGTGATCTGAGGAGAAGTAATCTTAGTCCCAAGGGCAGTAGTGGATCTGAACCCTCCTTTAGCTCTGTGGTACCAAAATTCAGGGCTAAACTTTGCAAGTGGCACATACTTCCACATCAGGCCTACCCTGAATGCCGGCTCCAAACAATGCTCCTGGAGCTGTATCTAGTTCCCCACTCACTGTGGACAAGCCCGGTGGGGGCCCGCAGCCTCCCCGGCACTCCAGATTTCCACAAATGCTCTGGCTGTCCACGCTGCGGCACTATGCTGAAATGTCTGATGAGGCAAAAAATTTCAGGCGAGTTAAGGCCTGTCATGGTCTTTTACACAGCCAGTACTTATTTATGTGAGGTTTCTAAAAGTTCAGTAGATTTTACGCTGCTGCTCTGTGCTTACTGCTGTTTTCTGGACTCTGAAGAGGAAGTAACAAATTAACACAAGGGAAAGTGTTCCTGTGGCAACCCCACGGTGGAAAAAAAATCATGAACTGCTGGAAATCTACCGAGAAACATTCCTCTGATCTTGCAAGATTTTTACTCTGTGTTCCAGATCCCAGAGGTCTGTAGCGGAATAAACATGGATTAGGCTGCACAAGTCTGATTCCAAATTTGAAATGGGATTTTGGATGCTCTTCCCAGACTAGTTTCATTTTCACTAAGCAGAGGGGTTGGAACATTTCATTCTCCTACTCACTCTCCGGTTTGGGTCTCCTGCTTTTTAGAAATCTGGGGCCATGGCAGGAGCATGCCCTGGGTGCCAGTATGCCACTGCATGTGGGCAGCCACCCGCCGGGGCCGGGACCTTTGCAGCCCGCAGCCACTGAGGGTGTTGCTCTCTCTCCTTTGCCTCCCTGGCTGTCTCTTTTTCCTCCGCTCTAGCAGAGGTTTCCTCCGCTCTAGCAGAGGTTTCTGCCCACACAGCAGAGAGTGTTGTCTCCCTGGCCAGCATAAAGCAAAACAGGTTAGTGCAAACCTTCAGAGATACCCTGCTTTACACCAGCTCCACTGCTTTTCCCAAAAGCACTTTAAGGGCCCCAGAGCTCTGCAGGAGGCCAACCCTAGCTGGCAGATGTTAGTGCCATCTTCAGCCAAGATCCTGTCCATAGGCTCAGTAACTGTCTTCAACTCCATGACCAAATTCCCTGTTTTAAAGCCACATCTGCATTCTCTAGAACTATTTTGAACATCTGCATTTTAAAGACCTCAGTTACATTGTTTAAAGGAAGGTTAGATCCTGTTCAACCACCGTAGCCAGCAGGTAATGCAAGTGCAGATACACAGCCTAGGCCATGGATTTGTATGAACCGTGCAAGTGGATGCAAACACCCCCCTCCGTTTCACCTAAAGGAAAGTTACAGAGAGCACTGACTGGCTTTTCCATCATACAGCAGTAGTTAAAATATCACTGCAAGGTCATGGACAATATTCCAACTGTAGATAAATATGCTTCCTTCCTGAACAGCATCTGAAAACAGCCATTCAGCATTACAGTGTATTGCACAGGATTTCTTGTCTCTCCAAAGGCAGTTGTTCTGAGATAATACAAAGGTAGCAGTCTGAAAAGCACCCATCGCCTGCACCAAGATGCACTCACTAGAAGGAAGCTGGAGCAGAGAAGAGTCAATGATTTGCCAGACTCAGTGGTTTGCTTCCCACATTTTTTAATACATGTTTGAGAATTAAGTGGAATAAGAGAATCAAGCGTTTAAAGGCCTGACTTTGAAGGCAGGCAACATGTGAAGCATTTCTGCTAGAGTTGCAGGGTAACAGTTGCTTCGCTCTCCCTGTGCGCGTGGACTTTCCCAAGGGAGACAGGGACAGCGGGTCCCTCTGCATGGACCGGCGCAGGCGGGAGAGCTGTGCTTAGGTGAGAGATGCTCAGAAGCCAAAAGGGGTCACATGGGCTCATGGAGGCTCCTCCGCTAACATGAAACAGCTTGCAAATGAGATGGCTCTGCATTTCCCTGTTCACGTGGCCGTAAATACAGAGACAAACCAACCCGCAGCCCACGCCAGCTGAGCAGCCAGCCCGCTGGGCCCTGCAGGGTCTGCTAGCAGGAGGTAGGAAAATACATAGAAAAAATGTGCTTTAGTACCCTCCTTGTTCCCTTTTGTGTTGCAAAGCTTCCCAGGCTAGTGCTCATTTCTCATCCTAGGCTATGCACATCTGAACGGCATGTTGACTCTGTGTCTAAAAGCCCCCACAGTCAAAGCTTTCTAATCCAAATTAAAACCATTAGTTTGCTGTATGATCTATTGGGACAGCTGACAATTGATGAAAATGCTTTAAAACAAACAGAATCCTCAGCAATAAATAACGCAGATTCTCCTGCTGAACAGAACATAGCCCTGCAACCCCCCAAAACATTTCTTTAAAGATACTGTTTACACAGATTTAATCAGTTGTGTCACTGGGGTACAGCAAAAACAGCAATGTGACCTGCTGAGACTTAGCACCAGATTGCGATTTACAATCAAGGCAGCAAGAGTCACTGAAGTGCATAGCTCCTACCCCAATTACTAATTAATCAGGCCCAAAGAGGTCTCTGTGTAAAGCTTACTATTCAGCTGTGAGTCCCATAAATTCAAAGGGCCCCTCCATTTTTTAAGCAGGAAAGGTGACCTGCAAAACTGTATGTCCTGCAGTTAGGAGCTGGGCCTGGGAGAAAGCAAACTGGTCAAAGCTAAAGGTTTTCTCCTGCTTCCCTGCCCTTATTAATGCCATAGTAAGCTGGTTTGCAGTAAAGCGTTGTTATAAAGGCAGTATGAGATGCTGGGTGAAACCCAAGGCTGACTTCTTTTCTTGAACGAGTGTGAAAACCCACTTTTGGTTTCTTGCTGGTGGCATGTGGCACTCAGTGCCGTTTCGCTTGCTAGTCCGATGGCTACGGGGCTCAACACGCCCTGAATAGCATTTCAGAGAGGCCCTCAATGCACTTAGTGTTTCTTTTAATTATTTCAAGACAAAAGAGATGGCTTTGACGTTAAAAAAAAAAAAAAAAAGAAAGAAAGAGGGGCAGAAGGAAATACAAAAATATGAACTGGATCCTCCCATTGACATTTTTGCTTACTTTAGGCACTTCATCATCTCATTACTTTCATGGTCAGGCCAATCGTTCTCAATGCTGGTAGTTCAAAACAGAATCCCACAGTTTTTAATATGAAAATAATACATGCTTTAAGATTAAACCACAAGATATTGTGAAAGCAGGAAGTCCGGTGTGTCATTAAAATATGTTATTTGGCTATAAATATCCTATTTTCTATTTTTGAATCCTTCCATCTATATTTTAGGAGATGATATAGACTTATTTTTGAGAGCTAGAAATAACAGGGTAAAATTATACCAGTGGTATTTTTCTAGTCACTTTGTCAAATGCACGACCATACACATTACATGGGGGAAAGGAAAGCCTTCATTTGACTCACCCCTCGGCAACGTAACAGGGAACAGAACTGCACATCTGTAAATAAATGCATCATTAGATTCTCATCAATTTGTAAGTCTCACTTGATGTATGGCTAAAATAATCCCACAAGGATAACTAAAGAAGTGTTTGCTTTCAAGCATGCATAACACAGACCAGTGAAACCACTATTTCAACTGAGGGTTTTTTCCACTCGTTGGCTCTTTTTTTTTTCCTTGCAGCAGTCCACAGTGAAGGACTATTTTAGGTGCATTGCTACCAATATATTCATTAGCTGAGGATCTCTGGACATATTAAAAGAACACAGTAAAACAACTAATGATGCACTTGAGCAGTAACAGGTTGTCATTAGAGCAGCATCTGCTCTCATCAGAGTTAATTATTCAGTTGCTTTGTTTTCCAAGTAGGTGTCTGGTAGAATTTAGCAGAATCTTAATTAAAACACATTTTCAAACTCCATGGATGCTCATCTCATCTAAAGAAATCAAGACAATTTCCACCATAAACATCAAGCTTCAGTTGAGCCATCAAACAGAGGAAGGATCTCAGCCAACCTAAGTTTTAGGCATTAACCGTTCGAATGCCAAGGGGATGCAGGTAACTGCAAAATGGTGCCCCAATAAACTCACCATGTCCTCTGCACATACCGATACCCAACACAGGCACATGGTCAAGTAACAAAAACACTTAATAATACAGGATTGCTTTCTGTGTAGAAACCCCTCAAATGCTGCATCCAAGCTGCAAAGGTACAGCATGGGCATGTGCTCCTGCAGCCACCAGCGGCTCAGGGGCCAACGTGCCTTTTTGACCACTTATGCTTCTTCCACAGGCTCTAAAACCACCTCTCTGGCCACTTCACCAGAGCTGACCTCGTAGCACAAGCTGGTTGTTTTGAAACATTTTATTTCCCTGTGCTCTCTCTCAGCACTGGAAAAAAATAAGATTTTTTCCCTTTTATAAAACTTCTCTGTTGGAAAGCAAAATGGAAGCTTTCTATATCTGGGCTTTGAATGATTGCTATAAGGCTGTGCTGGCTGTTAGAGACATGCCACTAACATGGAGACATGCTAATTGGAGACGTGCTGGAGAAGTTTTCCCATAGGATGTGGTAAACCCACCGGGCTCCCGGTGAGGATGTGTGCAGGAAGGAAGCAAGGAACTACACAAATCCATGGCTGGGTTTTCCAACTTGGCTAAAAACTCTTTCTAAAGGAAAGAACCCTAGGAGGTAAACAAGCTTAGATCAAGACTGCTCCACCTAAATGCCATATATATAGTTGCTTTTTAGGGTAGATTTCAACAACTGCATACCAAACAAGTTCAGCCTATGAGCTGTATTTCCTAATGGCCAGTGTAGCATATGAATGCTTGTATCTTAAGGTTGGACTTCTTTGCTGTGGCATATGAACTTGAACTTAGAGCTAATCAGGAATTTTCTATTGCAAAAATGCTGTTTCATCAAAAAAATTGTGGAAATAGAGTGTTATAAGCAGGCAGAGACAGCTGGTTGCAACCTTGTAGATGGAGATGGGAATGTTTTGATATTTCACATTGAAATTTTTTTTTCAGTAACTACAGATGAAAGTAAGAACTTCAAAATTATCATTAGATGTTTCAGATTTACCACAATGCAGTGTGTATTTTAATCCCATTTTGCAGTGCATTTCAAAGTTTTGGGGCTTTGTGATGCTTTGTAATTAGAAGACGCCCTCAAAATTCTCCAAAAGTAGGGAATGCATTTCCAACTCCAGTAGAGATATACTGCTTTTTTGTTTGCTTGGGTGTGTTTGTATGTGCGTGCACACATATGTGTGCTGGTTATATGCTACTCTGTAGAGAAATCTTCATGTACCACATCTTAAATTTCTGCAGAACCTGTTCTCAAGAGTGAGCCAGATCTGTAATGGTCTCTCAAGCAGCTCTCAGGAGATGTCTTTATGTGGAGCTCCTCATAGAGAATTTCACTTTGGTTTTTGTTTTCTGATCCCTTTATAAAATAAAGGTGCTCTAACAGAGAGTTTGCTACTTGTAAAAGAGAAAAATTGGAAGCTATAACTCCAATGAATGTATTTTAATGATTTGTAAATTTTTTTCCAGGTCTTCTTGAGGGCTGGGTGAGCAAACCATTTACAGAGCAGGAATAATAAATAGCAGCCTCTGTAGTACCATGCAGTTTCTGACTTTGTTGAGGAAAATAACCTCCTGGTTTGGGCTCCTTAAGGAAAAAAGCCTCTGAATAGTAAGTACCGTAGCGTTTGCTTATGCATGAGCTTCTGCTGAATGTAAAGGCCTGACTGCTATTCCTCGTTATCGGGGTGGTTGCGGGGCCAGGCGAGGAGCGAGCTGAGCAGCAGGAGAGACTGGCAGCCCCAGGACTACGCCATGCTATGCCAGGCCATCCTCTCTCTCCACCCCGAAAGGCACACAGGTTAAAAGCCCCAGCTTTTCTCTCTTGCCCGGGTAACGTGACGGATCTCGCACCTGGCAGATCTCATGCCTCAAGAACCCAATGGTGTGGTTGATAGCAAGCAGGCATTTTAGGGGGTCCTTATGGATTTGGAAGGGTGCATGCTAATTTTTCATGCCAGACCTGAGAAGTTGGACTTGCTGGTTCTGGCACGTTAGCTCTATCAACAATAGGGTCTAAAACAACAGTGAGTTTAGATGTATCCTGCTTCTGCCAGCTCTGAAACCAAGAGCTTTCCTCTCTAAAGCAAAATTTAATCTTGCATTTGAGTTGTTCTGAAAACTGTGGTTTAGGCTAACCACCTGGTGGTGCAAAGTGGTATAAATCCTAGTTTGCCCATCCTGGAGATGGCCTGAATAACTCACCTGCGATTTTATCGCCCATGAATAATCCAGGCTTCTCCAACTCATGCCACTGACACCCATGGAGGTGGAAGTTTGAATTTGAGAGCAGTATGTCCACATGTGAAGTTGGCATGGTCTGTGCTGACTAAATGTGACTCTGAAGAGCTGGCAGCATCTAGGCAGGTGGGAGAGAAGAGCACTGCAGGGCTGGCCACTTTGGTGAAATTACTGTGATTTGCACAAGTCATGAATCTTGCACGTCCTGCCTACATTTGGAAAATAGCATGTATTTACTCATTACTGTGTGTTACCAATAGAAAGAGACATTTTATGCTATCCTGTCCGATCAGAGCTGATCGGATAGTCGCTCAGCCAAATTATGTGTGTGTACCTTTGCAAGTAGGTGTGTATCTGCACACGTGCTTACATTTAAGTGTGCAACTCACTGGAGTTAGAGACCAGCTCCCGGGACATGAACTGGGGTCAAATCGCTGAATTGCTGCACACCGCGCTGAAGCAGCCAGAGGAGCAGAAACCAGCAGCTCTGCCTTCACGGCAGGGCCCAAGGAGGCGCTCCCAGGCGCGTGGGGCCACTTCACTGGTGCCCATGCAGTAACGTCTGCTGTCTCTGTGGAAATACGGTTTTCCACCCTGAGCTGGGATCACCTGGGGTTTTAGCAGTGGAGCCGGCAGAGAGGGGCTCGTGGCAGGCCCATTAGTGCGCATGGGAAGGGACAAGGCTGACTGGGTGATTTTCTTTTCTTCTGCAGATAGCTCATTCCCAGGACATGCACTTTTGGCTGACCAGTATGATCTAATTGCATTTGTCAAGTTCTTTGACAGTTATGAAAAAAGGAAAAGAAGGACTTTATTGGGGTAAGTGTATTCTTACTGAAACCTTTAAAAAATATTTTGTTTCACTCAAAACTTAGCCTGAATCTGTTTGCCAAAGACTCCATTTGTGGTAAATCAGAAATGTTTTACCAGATTTCCTTTTCTCTTTGTGTTCAGGCACTGACCCAAGGACCAGGCTGCCCTTGTTCGAGGTGTCAGCGCAGCAGAGACAGGTTTGCCCTCAGGTGCTCTGAGTTACCCTCTGGGCAAGCTAATTTTCCTCCATTGATGGCAGCTGAGGCCTGGAGAAATGAGGCTGGGGGTGGATTGCCTGTCCTGGTCCCTGCTCGCCTGGCTGCTGTTGCAGGAGGATATGAGGATATGTGCTGGCCAGTAACACCAAGCAGTCGGGGCTCTGCCAGGTGAGACTATGTGTGTATGTGTGTGTCTGCAGCTGGTTTGTGGTACTCTTGCTGGGTTATCGTGCTTGGTTTTGAGGTAATGGTCTGTTGGTTGCCTTTGGGCTCCACTAGTTTGGTTGCAATGATGCCCAAGGGATATGTTGCAGAGGCTGCTTCTTACTGTCCTGGAAAAAATTGAGGTGGAGGCAAGTATCCTCACTTTTGCAGGAGGAAAAGGGGAACTTACCCACCTGAGTATAAATTTGGGGTTTAAATTGAGATTCTCACTGTCCTCTGAAAAATGTTGCTGTCAGAATCTGACCTGGTCCTTCATTCAGCCAGACCTGCTGGTACTGTAACCTTCCGCTTCCTTCAGCACAGCTCAATTAATCAGGCACTGTGTAGTAAAAGCCAAAATATTCTGAAGTGACATTTATCTCTATCTTCATTCCTGGGGGGAGGGGGGGAAGAAGCACACACGCACAATCCTCTAGTAATGAAAATCAGACAGTATGAGCAAGTGGCTCTGAAGCAAAGTTTTTCTGATCCTAAACTGTACTTCAAGTCATTACAAGCTTTGCTTGCCAACGTTACAGTAGCTGAAGCAGTATGTACAGCCTGCGATATGCAGACTGGAGTAAAACCTCCTTCGTGACATTTTGTTGTATGGGAAAGCTTGAGTTTTTGGAAGACGCTCCAATAACACAATATGGAAAGCATGCTATCTTAGCATTTCCTACGCCGACTTGGAAAGCCTTCTGTTTGGAGAAGATCCACTGGCAAGTGAGGGAAGGTCTGAACAGTCAATTTAGATTTTTCTCTTAAATGTATTCTGTATGCATATACTGTAGTTATTTTGAGATCTTTGCCTTCTGGAATGATTACTGTCTGATACCAGAAAGAAAAGTCATTATGCATAAAGCATAGGTGTACAAAGAGTTCAACAGATTAGGGGAGCTGCAAATGGGACCAATTAAGTTTTGTTAAAAGGTATAAGCCTTATTTAAGAACACCTATTCCACACCTACAAAGCTATTACTGCATCTGTTCCAGAGGTAGATAAATAAATAAACAGTAAGCCAGTTACATCCACTTTCTTGACCAAGAAAATAATCAGAAAAGTATAATTAACTTGAAATCAGTTGTGGAGGCTGTTGGTTTTTTTTTTTTTTTTTTTTTTTTTTTTTTTTTTTTTTTAAATCTTTAAACTATGTTTTTTCTGGGGATTACTGGACACCCCAGTTAAGAGAAACACATAGTTTCTGTCCCCAGGTCGAGTGAGTGATCTCTCTGGGACTTAGCCCCAGGTGACCCCTCTCCATGAGGAGCTCCTGCTCCTCTGCGTCTGCCACGGATGGGCTGGCCAGTGTCCCCGGGGAGGTCGGCGTCCCAGGCCCTCGTGATCGCTCATGGCGCTGGTGTTCTCCAAGCTGGCAGGTCTGTGGCTCAGCTTGCCTGGTGGGAGCAGCAGCGCCTCGGCTGTCCGCCCGGGTGTACGGGCAAGTTCCTGTCCTGCGCTGTGTCTGTATTGTGCAGCAGGAGCAGCCGCGTTTCTGTTCCAAAGAGCTTACAACGTGCAGGGGAATATAAGCGAGTGGGTTGCTGCCACAATATGTGAGAGTGTTTAGTGCACCATATCCACGATATTACCTAAATTGCTGTGAGCGGTAGGAGGATTTGGTGCGGTGACTGAAGCGGTTGGCTGGTCCCTGCGTGGGTGGAGAAGAGGAAGGATGCGCAGGGGGAATGGGAGCAGTTGTGGCGGGGGAGAAGCACAGTAGAAAGCCCAGAGATGGCTGTAGGAGAGGTGCCAGCACAGTTGGGTTAGGGGAGACAGGGTGACGGGGTAGGAGCCGGGCAGGGGAGGTAGGGTCCCTCTTTAAACATATCCCAGCAGCTCCCAGGCACCTGCTGCTCTTGAGGACTGCCCAATATTTATTTGCTGGGTGATGCAACTGCGCGCAGCAGGGCTGGCGCGTGGCTTCGTCCGCAGCCTGGCCCCGCAGGCCCCGAAGCTGCCGAGCTCTGGCTCCAGCAGCTTGATCCTGTTCTTGATCTGGGCAGTGTGTCAAAAGCGTGGGATGCCGCCGCGGCTTGGCGGAGCCCGCAGTCACGGCCAGTGCGGGAAGGGCAGGGAGCGAGCTGCCACCGTGGCCCCTGTCCCCATGTGCGCACAGCTGGTGTGGGCCTTTGGTTACTGTTGTCTGGCAGCCGCTTGTTGTCTCTGGTCAAAAACTTTGCTTAACGCGCTCGTAACAGCTGTACCTTTTTGCACTGCCTGCGCCCGGGCTGCAGGCTGCCCTGATCCCTGGGGAGCGCTGCTCGCAGCTAGGGAGAGGGCTTGGGCTGCTGCTGGGTTCGCACCAGGCTGTCTGTAAGCAGTGCTGGCTAAAACCTGCCGGTATGAGCTAGCAGGTACAGTGGCTTTTGCTCCCTCCCACTATCCTCGCTGAGGAGGCAGCTGTACAGCTGGGCACTGCTCAGCCTCCGCTTTCCTCTCCGTTGCGCCGTGCAAAGGCAGTCACCTCTCCGCTGTGTGCAAGCCTCCAGGGAAAGGCAGTCCAAAAAGCGCATGTGAACAGAAGGCTGGAAAAGGAGCCACTTGATTATTCAATTCTTAAGAGGAGGTGGGGGGGAAATGCTGTAAAAGGAGCAGAACTTATGAATCTTTTTTCCTCCTCTCCTCTGGCTGCCTCTCCCACGGCTTGACTATCTTGCCTGCCTCTGATTAAAGCTTTCCATGTGGCTGGGGTATTCATAACATCACTTTCCCATGTAGAAACTGTGGTATCTGATGGCACAGGTAGTTGCATTTTGCAGTCTTATTTATCAGAGGGAACAGTTGTTTGGGTCTGTTCACCTATTTTCTCAAAACTCATAGGAATTCAGTAACTCTGCGTTTCCTCTGTGGTATCCACTTTGCCTGCGATTAGCCAGCAGAGCCCAGCAGTGCTGGAAGGGGTGGAGAAGTGAATAGTACAGCTGCATAAATCTTGTCTCATTGCGAAAGCAGTCTTGGGGCGGGGGGGACAAAAACATGTTTTTGAACACCAGCGTCACTTCATGCCATGTATTTCCAGCTGCGCTGAAAGCTGCAGCTGCTTGTGGCTCTCTTGCACGCTGCTTTCTGTGAACCTGTATTTTGCCGTACCCGTGGTGCATGCCAGGAGGGAAAACGTTTTTTGGGGAGCTTTTGCCTTTGGCGCAAGTGCGCGTAGAAACGAGGTGGCCGCCGGAGGCATCGGTGTTGGATCCTCACTTTGTCTGGGGAGAGGAGAACTCAAAGTTTAGCGAAACATCCCACATCCCCAGTCCCAGAAAAACGCTTTGCTGTGAAACTCTTCTCCCTGCAGGACCCGGGAGACCTAGCGTGCTTTCGGTGCAGCCGGTCTCCCTCGGCCGGGCCGGGCCGGCAGCCCGTCTCCCGAGCCCCGGCCCGGCGTGGTCGCCGCCTCGGCACGCTTTGCTCACTCGACGAAGGCCTGGCCAAGCGTTTGCTGGCAGTCGCTCCGGCTGCTCAGCGCTCAGCACTGCAGGCAGCCAGAAACGAATCGGCAAAGTGCCACGCAAAAGAAAAGGGAAACATCTTACTCCTTATTTAATCAATATCAACAGACATATTAACAATCGCATATCAACATGCGCAATTATTTGTAACCCACCAGTAAATATTCCTGTTAGGCCAAATCCCGCGGTCTCCCGCGCGGGCGGGAAGCTGCCGCCTGCCCGGGAAGGCGGCGTTCCTGCGGGCCGGGGCCGGGGTGGGTCGTGGGCAGGCGCAGCGCCCGCGGGAGCTGCCCGGCGGGCTGCCGGGGGTGCGCCGGGACGGGGCCAGCCGCTGCGGCAGCCTGGCGCTTCGCTGGCGGCGTGCTGGGCCAGGAGGCACCGCGCTCCGGCGCGGGCAGTGAAACGGAGGGCGGGCGCCGGGCTCGTCGGCTGCAGGGCAGCTCGGCTCCCGAGCGACAAAACGCTGAGGGTGGCGCGCGAGCCGGAGCACGCCTCCGGTTTTCAGCCGCCAGTCTGCGGCGTGGGGGCTCCCGCGGCCGTCGGCAGATGCGCGGACTGAGCCTCCATCCTCCTTGTCCACCTGAACCGCGGCTCGAGCAGGCGAAAGGCGGCCGATGCCGTGGCTCTGGTTTCCCCCCTTCAGCAAAAGCAGTTTTGCGGGTCCCGCTGGCGACCCGCACCTCAAAAGGGAGGTGGAGACCGGCCTGCGCCTCGGGCTCGGGAACCTGCTCTTCCCTGCCGGCTGCGTTCCCTCAGCCCCTACCGTCCGCTCTGGGGCTGCCCAGAAAATGCACTTTTTCCAGGACGAGCACTACCCCGGAGCTGGCAGGATGGAGGCCTCGGCCCCTTCCCTGCCGCCCTGAGGCACGCTAGAGACGCAGCAGGGGAAAGGCCGCCCGTGCCGCAGGGCTGCGGCAGGCCTGGAGCCCCGCGAGGGTCGAGGCGGCGGGCTGGGCGTCTCGGCTGCCTTCTCTCGGCAGGGCCCTCGGGTTCGGGAGCTTCGGCGATTAAAAACAGCCCTCCGTGGCGAGGGGGCTGCGCGGCCCCGGGACGGGGGGTTTCTCGGCGGCTAAAGCGGGAACGCTTGGCGAGGAGCGTGCGTCTGCGCGCCGCCGGCTCTGCCTGCCTGCGCGCGTCTTTAAGGCAACAAGCAGCAGCACATTATCGGGTGTGTGAATACATATTTACTCTGGTAGGCCCAGAAGGGCTTTTCAACAACTTTCTCTGCATGTGTCGCTAACAAGTCACTCCGCAGATTTACCAAGTGAGCAGAATCGCAAATGTTTCTCTTTACAATGAAAAGTAATCAGAGAAGGTCTAAATGGCAAACAGTGATCCAATATATACATTTGTCACAGATCTAATGTAAAGTCAGCTCAGACTCTTTGATGTCACATAAACATGTCACTTTGAGCCGACTCGGTTTCGCTGGCGTTGCGGCTGCGCGGCGAGCGGCCCCGGTCGCGCTTCGGCGCTGTTGGGCGCTCGCCGCCTCCCGCTGCCCCCGCCGCGCCGTCGGCAGTGTTTAGTCTCCGGTGAGGGCGGTGGTACTCCAGCGCCTGCCGCCCCAGGGCGAGCGCGCGCGCTCTCGCTGTTTTAATTACTGCGCGAGTTTAACGGAGAGGGTGGCGGGGAGAAAAACTTTGAATCTTGTGTTCAAAACCAATGTAATATTTAGACAGGCTCTGAAAAAGAGGCCCTGGCACAAGGCAGGCGGGAGGTAAGTGCCAGGGCTGCTTTTGAGGGAGGGGAGGCTGTGCCGTCGCATCGAGCATTCCCCGTATTAGCCTGGTTTTCACTCCAAACGTTCTTCTCCCTGGGAAGCTGCCAGGCAGAGCAGGTTTGGGGAAAAATATCCAGCTGCGCCCTGCTGCCTGTGCGCAGGCTGCATCGAGCTGGGTCCGGCTACAGCCGGGGCAGCGCGTGGAAGATGACTCTGAATTAATCCCTAAAACATCCAAACGCATGTGCTCAAAAATGCACCTTACCAGTTAATTGAAGAGGGATGCTGCCAAGTCCGCTGTACAAATGCATCGTGTGTAGCATGCATCAACCCACACGTGTGCACGAAGTGTCGGTCAGATCCCGCACGAGCGGTGTTTCAAAGCGTCTGGGGTATGGGATACTGCAAACGCGTTGTTTGAGACACTAACATTGCCGGCTGCTGAACTCGCCGAAAATAATACTGTTAACTCTGTTCGCTTCCCTGCTAGTAGTTAAGAAGTAATGAGTCCTTTTATGCTTTCTTTACATAACAGGCTCCAGCCAGAAAACTAGATGTTTCCTAGTCAATAAAATAAAAAAGAAATTCCCAATATTAAAGGAGCAAAGATGAAATTAAGCAAGACTTATGTTATTGTGGTTAACAGTCAATAAGGAAAACCAAAGATTTTGTTCTGCTGACTCAAAAAGCATTAAGTTGTAAATATCTAAATCCATTCTATTTTAGTGTGTTCTTTTTAATTCATGAAGAAGTTTCCTCCCAAAGTTTGTGTCTGTTTGCTTTTCTTTTCCCCTCCTTTTTTTCTAATGCATCAAACAAATTATGTATGAGGGTCTTGTCTTGCTAAAGCTTAAACACCTAAGCAGTGACTTCTTTACATGAAAAATTAATTCTGGGTGCGCTCCATAGTAAAAGTGGGATTGCAGCATTTGTGCAAAATTCTGCCGAAGAGCAGAAACCAAGCGCCTGAGCCGTGCGCGTGGGCAGGCGCCGCGAGGAGGGCTGGGCTGGAGGAGGGAGCTCGCGCCGCTCTCCTGAGCAGCGCAGAGTCCAGCCCGGGGCGCAGAAAACCCACCGGTTAAGAGACGTGAACCACGATAAGATGTGGTTGCTCGCTGCTGACTTACTAGCAGACATTTTTGAAGGGTGTGGGTTTTTGTTTTGTTTTTTTTTTGCATGTACAAAGATACTCTTTGATAACTTCCAGCAGACTTTAGCATTTATCTTAGAAAACCCAGAAATCCTTGCCTGGGACATAGTAACCGAGCTCCCAGTGAATTTTACTTCTGGACAAGGCAGCCAGGGCCGCAAACTGGAGCCAAAGGCTGCTGATCCACATGTCAAAAATAATTATTACACTTAACATTAAAAAAATCTGAGCAACTTTGAGCAACTGATAAACAGGCTATATTTGGTATGTACATAAACTGTTGAGATTGTCTACTGATCGCACTGATCATTAAATGCAGGCGTGTTGTGAAGTGTGTGCACAAAAATTCATTGTATATTTTTAAGTGCCCTTAACAAAGGCTTTAGTTGCAGTATTTAGGAGAGAACTGCTTTTTTTCCCCTAAGCCCTAACTGTTTCCAATGAATAATTTGTCCAGTTCTAATGTATAATTAACATTTGAAGGTGGAGACAGCCTGCTGGTCCCTCCGTGCTGGCCCCTGCACCTTCCCTCGCTGCCCTGGGCGAAGGGGAGTAGCAGCGAGCAGGAGGCTCTCCGCAGCAGCTTGCAACCTCTTCCGTCCCGTTGTGGACATATCTAGTGGAGATGGACCTCTGTGCTATCGGGCGCCTTGATTAAAGAGCAACACGGCCCCTCTGCTGCGGCCTCGGCGGCAGAGGTGTGCCAGGCATTAGCTGCTGCTGAAGCCTCACCCCAGGGACGCGAGGGAGCTCTTGGCTGCCCTCAGAAACGTGGTGGAGCTAACCCATGACACTGATGCCCAAACCCCAAGGACATTTATTCCCTCCAAGGCCCCCAGAGCTGGTACAGCACCACGTGACCGGTACAAATGCAAGTGTCACACCAGCACCGGGGTCCTGGCAATGCAAGTTCATCGTTTGCCCGGGCAGCATGAAGGTCCCACCAGCATCTAGAGCGACGGTGCTGGAGGCGCCTGGGGAGCCCTCACAGCAGCAGGAGCCACCCGCTGCTTTTGGCGGTGTGTCCGAGGTGGTGCCTTTGTGCGTGGCCACGTTCAGGGCTAACCGTTGCTTTGAGAAGTTCACAAGAGTCTGTCCAAGAGACTACCAGCAGGTTTAGATCATCTGCAGAAACTCAAGTTTGTTATCTAGGGTTAGTTGTGGGTTTGCTGTTTTCTCCCCTTCCTAATTTAGTTCATTTAACAAATCATAGAAACATTCTAATTTAATCGCAAGAACCTGACTTTCTGGAGACCTACCATCTGCTCGCATTAGCTGCTCGGTGCTGAATGGTGTTTAATGTACAGGAAAGAGCACGTTGTGGAGGCCTCGCGTTTCTCTGGAGTCGGACCAGTGGTGGGGTTTGCAGCGCTCCGCCCAGCAGCACAGCCACACGCTGACCGCCGGCGGGCAGGACCGCGTCGGGGCCGGGGTGGCTTTTAACCAGCGGTGCGACTGGGGGTTTGCGCTCCGGGGAGCAAGGTCTGGCCCTCCAGACGTCCATCCGGAGATGGATGAGGCACAGCGCCATGGCTGATGGATGGAGAAAATTAATACGGGTAATGCGGCCCTGCCCGGCCAACCGCCCCGTGGCGCCTAGCAGAGGGCTCCTCGCAGAGCAGAGCGCCCGTAGCAGTCTGCGCCCCTCGGGCGGCGCGAGGAAAGAGCCTTTCTGCTGCGCGAGGTGGCCGGGCGGGCGATGTCTCCCTGCGCGTGGCAGCGTGCGGCTCTGCGTCTGCTCTGTTTGTTGTTTTAGGTTTTTTGTTTCTTTCTGTTTTGGTGTACTGTTGCAAATAATTGAATTCCCCCGTGACTTGCCGTTCGGCGCTGCGTTGCCTCTGTTCCTGTTTGACTCGGGGGCAGCGGCTGAGCTCTCCGGATTTCGGGCTCGGGGCCGCCCGTCCCCGCGCGAGGGGGGCCTGGGCGAGGGCCGCCGCGCGGGGACGCGGCCGGGGCCAGCGCCGCGCTCCCGCCGGGGCTCTGGGCCCCGAGCAGGCCGGAGGGCGCGTGCGTAGCCCGCGGAGGCTGCCCGCCCGGAGCACTCGCGGCTCCTCGGGGGCCGCAAAACCAGGCGGGGGCGGGGGTCCCCCTTCGGCAGAACTGTGAATCTGCTGGTTTAAAACTTTCCTCTTCCTGAACCCCGAGCCTTGAGGTTACAGTGCCTGCTCTTCTCGAAGCCTTTCTTCGTAGCCAGACCCAGCGGTTTGCAAACACTCCCCCCGCCCCGTGCCACCCGCGGGAGGTCGAGAGAGGCGCGAAGCGGAGGGGCTCGAGGGACCCCTTGGATCTAGCAGCCTAGACTTGCCCGTTGGGGAAAACGCCGTTCGGCGCCAGGCTCCCAGCGAAACGCTGCGAACGGGCCGCGGTTAGCGTCACGCCGATGGGTGCCGCAGCCGCAGCCCTGGCTCGGAAAATCCGGTGTTAATCCGTCGCTTCTCACCGCGCGCTCCGCGTTCCCGTTGGCACCCCTGGCATCGCAGGGGCGCCCCGAGGAGCAGCCGCAAGCGCCGTGCCGAGGGCGGCCGCGGGGCGGGGAGCGGGCGCTGGGCTCTCACCCGCGCCCTTCCCGCGCGCGCGGCTTTGGGAGGCGCACGCACCCTGCGCGGAGCCAGCAGCGCGCCACCGTCCCCCGCGGTTCTGCAGGCGCTTACAGGGCGCGCAGCTGTTTCTCTTTTTAATTTGGAGGAATACAGGCCTCACAGGCAGGGCGGTTGGTTGTTCCTACAAATAAAAGCCCACAGCTCAAAGGCAAAATATTTTGAAGACAATGTACAATAAGAGCCTTTTTTTTTTCCTTTAGTCATGTAAAAGCTGTTTTATGAAATTAAGCTGGAAATATCATAAGTGGGAAATGACCACGGAATAAATAGGAACCTTTTAGAAAGACAGCAAACATGTGTTATTTATTTTCCTAGTAAATGGAAGTGGCAGATTCAATCAGCAAGAAACATCAGATAGTTATGACCATTTTAATCACATAAAAAAAAAGTTCGTAAGTTTTGTTTATGGTACATTTAACAACATTTTCAGTTTAGTACGAGGGGAAGTGAATAACCCGTATTTACTAGTAAACTAGAGATAAGATGAGAATGCATTTCTCCTAACCCAGGAAGGACCGCAGAGAGAGGTAAAACACTGAAGTGTCTGTGCCGTTACCTTTTGCACTCTATATAAGCATCTGGAAAGCATTACAACCCGTTGCATCAGAAATATTTTAGAAGTATCAAGCAGTTCCAAGGCATGTACTGTACCCCATGGAAAGAGACAGCTTTGTGCTTGCCATTTCGGAAGGCTTGTAGGCATGCCAAGTCAACCTATTTTATCCGTGTCTGTCACTGCTTTTATTCACTTGAAAGCTTTAAAGTCGCATTCAAAAATGTTAATGCTAGATGTTAATTTTAGAGGTGGGACAAAGCACTGGTTATAAAATAGCCAGCTGAGATTAAATGCTTACATAATGACAAGTTGCTGATGTTCTGTCAGTGAAATGACTGCTGGAGGAATATAGGGCGAGTGACTTGGGCATGTGGTGTGTCTCTTGGCGTTGGGGAGTGTACGAATGGCAGCACTGACCAAAGCAAATAAAATGTTTGTGCATCGTTCCCTCTATTTTGGAAGTCGTTTATCCCAAGTTAAAACTCACTACATCATCAATTTGTGCATTAGAGGAAAAAAAATAGTAGTAAGCAGATGTGTCAACGTTACACCTTGATCTTCCAAAATATAAACATTCTTGTAGCTAGCATGCCTCACTTTCTCAGCATTTGAAGTCCCTGGCTTGTTGTCCATCTTGCTCACGGTGTGTGGTCTGAGAGAGTTGGGAATTTCTAATTGCTTGGAGATAAAGGTTAATTTTCCTCTCAGCAAATGCTCCATTATAGTAAGAGGGGAAAGCTCATATTTGAGGGACACAGAAGGAAAATATACAAGCAAAATAAATTCAAGGGAGTGCTAACTGCACACAGAATAGGCTGATTTATTATAACAGGAGACTGTACGCCATTGCAGCTACCGCACGTGGTTTTAGTGTCATCTTGCTTTGGGTTGAAATACTGTAACGATCACACTGCTATATGCTGAATGAAATGTGTGGACTGTAAGAGGTATCCCTGACATCATGTGCCAAATAAAAGGAAGGGATGCTACAAAGATGAGTGTAATTTCTGTCCACTTTCTGATATCTCTGCTTGTGGTCAAGTACGAGAATACGTTTCTTAAGTGACAGGAATAGATGGAGAGGAATATCCTTGGGAAATTGGCTGTATTTATTTCCACATAACAGTAAATCCAAAGGAGGATAGCAGACAAAAGCACAGGGAAGTCTTTTTCTGGGGAGAGATAGAAGAGTTAGCAGAGGCACAAAAGAAAAAACCCTCATGAAAGACCAGAGCAAAAACACTTTCAGAGTTGAGGAGCAGTGGTGTTTCTTGAGGGCCTTCATTCACCTGCATGCAGACAACAAATAGGGATGGGCTTTCGTCTTGGTTGCTCTGAACTGAAGGATGAAAACCCATTCTATGCAGTCTGAGAGTCCTGGCCCTGATCCGTGATGCAACATGTGATGGGGACGAGCTAATATGCTCAGCATGACTGCTTTACCCTGGGGTGACCTGAGCTCCTACCTCAACTGCATGAGAGTCAAGGGACTGGATGTCTCAGGAACTGGTTGGAGGATCTAGGATAACACTTCTCACCTCTTGTGATCTTGTTAACTTCCAGCAAGTGGAGGTACAGAGCATAAATATTAAAAATAAGAGTTGACTTTTTTCTAATGGATAGGTCTTCACAACATAAAAATACCTGTTTGTTCAATTGCCTTATGCCTCTCAGTGGAATAGCCGTAAAACACAAGGAGCAAATGGAGAGGTTGGCATGAAGGTGACAATAAAACCTGCCCTCGGGGTGGGGGGGGATGATTTGGCCAACAGCCACTCCGGACGGATGCCTCCATGCGCCTCCCGGACACTGCTGGTTCCATAGCTCCACTTTTGGGATGCGGGCCCTATTCCACTTCAAGCAAAGTCGGCCAGGTTAGCTCAGACAACCGCTGTTAGGCGTTGAGCGGGCTTGCTGTGCCCTGTGGTGTGTTAAGGAATGCCGATGGGATCCTTTCCCCAACAGAGGAGTGGGGCTCTGGCTGGCAACAGGCGCTTGGGATGGAAGAGGAGGTCCACAGCATGGGCAGCCACGTTGGCCGCATATCATTAGCTCTGTATAAGCAAAGCAGTCATGCAGTCCTGAAAATGCTGACGTAAACCACTTAAAAAAAAAAAAAAAATGCAGGAAAAAGATTTGTAGGCTCGATCCCATTATTTTCCTGCTGGCAGGCTTATAAAACCTAAGTATCTCTAACAGAAGTAAACATCTAAATAACATAACTAGATCAACAAGCTAATGCCAAGGATTGTCCGGATAAAGGATAAAATTTAGTTAGTTTGCAGTCCATGTTCTCACATCCCTGTAGTTTGACTTTGTGTGCTCGCCAAGCGACCTTATTTAGATAGAGACTTGGAGGGGCAAAAGTTCCAAGTAAAACTTTGTGCTGTTGCGTATAGTTCTAGGCTGCAGAGAAGATAACGTTCCTGGGGAGTGAGTGCAAGAATGTGTCTTTTTTGCTCATCCTGGGAAGAACTTCTGTAATCAAATTAAATGCAGTTTCTTGCTTTCACTCTCTAATTGAGCAAGGGGAAAGGGTTGTATAAATCCTCCAGTGCTCAAATTCTGCAAAGACCTGGGGTAAAGGAATTTTCTGTGGTTAAAGTCTCCAGATGCACAGTGTTTAGCTCTGCTTGTCTGAGGGCAAAATAGAGCCATAAATCGTTAAGATAAATACATGATGTACGTATTATTGATGTTTAAAAATCTGTGCAATTTAGTACTGCTCAATTTGCCTTTGCTTTAAAACAGTATTTGTGAACAAAGTTGCAGAAGGTGTTAACAGCTGAGTAGAACTGCAAGAACTCCTGGTTTTGTTTGACTGTGTGTCCCTAAATATGTACTTACAGCAAGAAGAAAAGTTTCTGTCAAAAGTACAGTAGCTGTTCCTCAAGTTCAAGGCTATCCCTTAAATTCTGAGTATTGTTTGATGAAGTGTGTATTCAGATTATCAAATATGGTATATGGACTTCTCTGCGGAATAAAGTCAGAGTGCCTACGGACCTTCAGGGATTTATTGGTTTTGTGCACGTCCAGCATCGCGTCAGTGAGAGATGATGGCCGTGTTGCGTTAGGCGCAGCATTCAGAGCATGCATGCAATTGCAGTTGAGTGAATTTTGACTGAGAAACCACTACAGAGCGCAGTAGCGATGTAAAGGTACGATAAAGCGGTGGTCTTTGCACTGAAGGGCTCGCACGGGCGCTGAGACACGAGTTGATAGAGAGGGGAGTGCCAGGTAACAGTGTCAGGAGCGCAGGGTGAAGCAGCGCTCATAGCCTGCCTGTGGTTGGCCTGAGCAGATTCAGGGGGTAGGTTATTGCTGAGGATGGGGAGGGCTGTGGTTTTTACACGGCCTCCTCATGCCACATGCATGCTGTTGTCTGTCTGCTCACGGGCAGGGCGCGCTACAGCATCAGTCACTGCCTCGCTGCCTCTGAAGAGGAGATCGAGAGGGGCCACCAGAGGAAACTGTGGACACCTGTTGTGATGGAGAGGAGGCTTGGGCAGGTGGTGTCCCGCTGTGCTACTCAAAGGTGGTCACAGCCAAGGGGTCTTGCCCTGCGTATCTGTAAACTCCTCGCTTACTCCTCTTCCCTAATGACAGTCCCTGGTACAAAGGAAATGGTCCCAATCAAAGGGGAGCGCTTAGTAGTTAGGGTGGCACAGAGGGTGCCATCAGCAATGGCTCCACTCTGGGGCATGAACATCAGCCTGTCCCAAAGGGGAAGAGTTACAAGTTCCTCTGCTTCGCCCATCATGTTGATTTTTTTTTTCTTTTTCTTGGATGAGAAAACACAGCTGAGTAAATGCGGGCAGAGTCTTTTCTGGCCCTTCAGCAGGTTCAGTACTGAACTGGTCAGAAATCTGGGGGTTTCTAGGCATGTCAAGTTGTTGTAGTTCACCAGCCAAAGAGCAGAATGCTGTTTGTTCATGGGAGAAAGCTGCGTGTCACCTAGAGAAACGTGACAGGCATGTTACTGCATTTCTGCTGAGCAAATGCATGCAGCAGTCAAGCAAGTGCCCGTGTTTCTGACAGCTTGGCTGTTCGTCAGGATGCCAAGCATGAGGAGGCTGAAAGCACAGCTGGGAAGGCACAAAACCTTTGGGAGAGCCCAACTTAGCAGAGGGTTTGGGGAGCAAGTGTAAGATGTATTCCTGTTGGAGTTTGCCAGCAGTAGTTATTTCTTTCATATCTTCCAAACACCCAAACAAACATCAAAAAGGATAAATGAGAAACAGCTTCTTCTGTTTGAAATGGCTGAGGGATGGACCTTTTCAGAGGCGTCTTCCTCATCTTCCTTTACATAGAGCATCATGAGCAGCATAACCAAGGTTCACTGCAGCAAGGTGCAGCAGGCTCAAATGTTGCCTCTTCCAGAGCAATGAGCATATAATAACGAACTTTGCAACAGATGGCACCTTTTTCCTCTGCCCCCAGATGTTTTGTAGAAAAAGAAGCATCCAGAACACGACAGTGCTTAGTTGAAGTTACACACTGGAAATACTGTGCCACGTCCCACCTCAGTAAGGTGCCTTAAGGCAAGCTGTGTTAGTAAGGTAATCGCTGGAAAGCTCTCTGGACATCTGCCATGTATCTGCATTTTGCGGGCTGATCATCAGTCCTGTGCAGCACGTGCTGAGCCTGGCATACAACTGGGAACCAACTCTTGAAGGATGCTATTTTGCTTTGACTTCTGGCCAGGAAAATGGTGTTCTCAGTCCATAGAGTGAGGTGGAAAAACAGCTACTGCTGGCCCATGCACAGGCAATAGTTTTGTGTCCAAGTACAAGCACCACTGCCCCATGGTGACATGTTTGTTGCACAGTGCAACTGTGAGTGCATGCACCAGAAAAACATTACCTGCTGCAGGTCTGTAGCCAGCCCTGAGCTTGGCAATGCAGCCTCACATCTGTTCTGCATTCAGGCTTGTGTCTTTTTCTGCCCCAAACACACACAACTGAGTGATTAAAGTCACTTAAATGCTCTAATGCAGAAAGGTGGTCTGCCTTTTGTCAAAAAAAAAAGAACGGTTGGCCGCTGTGCAGCTTAAGGACAATAGTTGGAAGAAATCTAGTCCTTTCTCCCTCTGAAGCACATCTCCCTTGCTAAAACGGATGTTTGCTATTGCGTTCTTCTGTCAGAGTCAAAATTATTCTTAAAAATTATATTCCAGGACATAACTTTAATTGTCCTCTGTCTCATGTCTTTGGGGTCGCTTATCTGCGCACAGCTGCTCTGTGTTAGTAGTGTCGCGAGTTTCCTTGGCTCCAGAGCCGGTGCCCAAGTGAGGCGTGGAGTCCCCCACTCACCTCGCACAGGGCGCTCTGCTCCGGCGCTGGACCGGCGCTGGCTGCAGCTTCGCGACGGCGCCGCTTCCCTGGTACCATCTCTGCCTACCTCTGGTGCATGGGATGGGTGGCAGAGCCCGGTGCGGGGCTGGTTACCAGCTGTGCAGAGGAGGAGGGCTGATGGCAACCCACTACCATGTGGCAGTGATTAGCAAAAGAATTGCGCTGGATAGATCCCAGATGAGTTAACTTAATAAAGTTGTGGCCTAATTAAACCACATCCCTTGTATCTTATCTGTCTTCCTGCGTGTCCAGAATGATGCCCAAAGACTGCAGTGCTACCGCTGCAGCCGAACCGTTACCTCGTGCTGCTCGTACCCAGGATGGCGTAGTCCCACAGCCGTTACCGGTGCAGGAGACTGGTCAGCATGCTGATGAAGTGCAGCAGGGTCTAACCTGGTCCGAAGCGCGCTCACCACCTGGAGCCATCGCAAGAACATACCTTAGACCTGCTGCAACATGCCTGATGGTTTTCCCATGCTACACATAGGGAAGCAGCTGCAGGGAGGTTGAATGATTCATCCTGAGAAACACAGGCCTGGGAAGCACTTAAGGCAGCACAGAAGAGCAAGAAATGGGGAGAACTTGATTTCTGCATCTTCTGTTAGCTCTTCCAGGCTAGATTTTCTTCTATGCAACAGTCTGTTCACCTGGTTGCATGGCAGGAAACTCTTTCAAATAGGGCTATTTCTATTAAATGTGTCCAAAGAATCTTGAGGCAGTACAGATACCTGAAAGCTGGGAACAAACTTGTAAGAGGTATATGGAGTCTTCAATAAAGAAGTAAAGCTAAGTGTAAAGAGTCCCTACTTACCACTCAGTGCTTCCAAGATTTATTGTTACACAGCCCTGTAATGGCCACCTATTCATGACAATTAATTTAATTCCTGTTGCCTGTTAAGTGAAAGGGGAAGCATTAGGAGGGTTTGGGGGCAGTGACTTTAAGTAGAGAATTGCAGATGTGCATTGATGTGCAAGACAGGCTGGGCCTGTAGTTGCTACTTGGTGGATGGAGAAGTCGCCTATGTAGTTTGCTTCAAACAGACTAGAGTTTTGAAGGCAATCTGCAAAAGCCAGACTTGAGTTGCAAGGGATTGCTTTGATCAAAAAAAAAAAGTCTGTTGGCCTGTCTGTTTTTCAGGGAAGCTCTAACTAGTGCTGGTTTCGGGAAAGGTATCGCTATATCACTAAAGCACATGGAAATCCTCTCATGAGAAATTCAGCCTGACCTTTAAGAAAATAAATAAATGCTTCTCCCAAGTAATCTTGATTCCTTGAAAGTTTAGAGAGGTTTTGTTCCCCCAGCAGGGGCCAGGTGACACGTGTTATGTCTCGTTCCGTAGAGGTGGCCGCTGGTAAATCTCTGCCTCTTACTTCTCAGCAGCAAAGCGAAAGCTGAGATGCAAAATTACATGCCATTAAATGGCTTGGGAAGGAAAAAAAAAAGTATACTAGAGAGGTCCTAATAGGAAGGTTTCTATTCTGCATATCTGGTCTATGTCTCACTGCAGAAATAAACAGTCCTTAACTGAGAAGTCTCTGCGGACGAGAACGTAATAGATGAAGGAGGGATGGTTGTATCATTTTGCTTAGCTGGTCATTACATGGAATTATAACTATTATCAATAAGCCTCAAAGTCATTACTTGGCTGTACTTGGCAAATGCGCATATACACTCCAGTGAACTTTTTCCATGAGAAATATCGCAGCGAGTTACCTAATCCAGGGAGCTCAGGCACCGCGCGGGCGGAGCGGGGAGCGGGCCGGGCGCTTCCCGCGGCGCGGACCTGGGCAGGGCGGCCTCCGCCTGCCGCGACGCCTCGCGAGTCTGAACGTCCTTCTGCAAAGAAAAAGCATCCGGGGCCCAGGCGGTAAATTCTGTTGCGAGTTTCAGAGTATTTGTTTTTAAAGAGAGAATTAATAATAAGAGTTTCCTCCCTAATGAAGATAAGCGTCACGGGGGACTCGAGCTATCGTGCGTTTTGTCTATACAGTCTCAAATTCTTTGGTCTCAAATTCGTCTCCCTCCGCAATTTGTTTTCACTCAATTAATTTTATTTTACGATGAAGCAAATGGCCCGCAGTGCCAGCAGCGTGAGCCGTGCCGCTACCGCGTTACGCTGCAGTCAGGTTCGCTCCTGTCGCTGCGCGTTGACGCTCCCGTCTGCCGCAGGTACCCCGAAGACGAGCGCTGGCTGAGGGCTTACGCTGGTCTGTTTGACTGGCGCAGCGGGGAGGCGCTCGCAGCCGGGGCGACGGGGAGCCCCCGAGCCCTGCCCTGCCCTGCCCTCACCCCACGAGCCGCGGTCGGGGGGTGTAAATCCCAAAGCACAGCGATAAAAACAAGTCAGTAAACAGAAACGTACACGCGGAGTCTGCGCCGCTTTTGTGCCCCGCTGCAGGGGAACGCGGCGGGCTAGAGCAGCTCGCTCCGCGGAGGGCGCGCGGCATGCCGCCGGGGAAAATCCAAGCGCCGTCCCACCGGGAGCCGCGAGCGACCTGCCCGGGCACCTGGGGGTTTTACTGCGTAAGCGCAAACAACCAAAACCACTTTCTCGACAAGCACCCAATAAAACGGTGTTATTACATCCTGTGAACAGCTCCAAAATCCTGAACTCTGGGATATCAGCAGCTCTTCAGTGAAACTAAGCTAATAAACAAGTAGATAATTAACAAAGGCAAACACGAATTTCGGTACCAGTGACTTCGTATTAAGGAACCGTCTGGTTTTAATATTTGGCATGTATGCCTGAAATAATTTATTGCCGTTTCAAAGCAATTTCAACTGTTAAAGATTCATTGGTTTGCTGAAGGAAACAGTAAAAAAATTTCTTTCATGTGAACATTAGTTCTTAATTTTAACATTTCCTTATTTTCTATGGTGGGATTTGATGTGGCAATAACCTTTAGGAACCAATCTAAGTGAAAAAATATTGTTAGCAGGTGAAGGTTTTCTCACCAGCTCCCCGAGCTATCCGCTGAACAGGAGAGTCTGCTCCGAAAGCGCGCGCCCGAGCACAGCGTTGGGATACCCGGTCTGAGCTGCGTGGGGAAACCAGGCACGAATCCCGCGCCCCGTCGCGCCTGCTCCGCCTTTGTACGGGGACTTGGGAAAAAAGACGAGGTTTTGCTTGACAGCGTGGTACAGACGAGAGAGAACGTGCAGGAGCTCCTTCGGTATACCTCCGGTCTGATTTTATTTTCAAAGCGTCCTGGGTGACGTCGGGTTGCGCCTTCCCCTCCGCTGGAAACGCGAGCGGGCGGCGCGGGGAGCCGGCGCAGGGGATACGCGTGCGCGGGGGAGTCGCGGCATGCTTTCCGGTAGGAAATCTAGCAATTCCTTCGTGGTGAGCTAAATCTCCTGCACTTTTCCCATCTTGGTTTTCACTGTTATTAGGCACAATTAAAAATTAGTAGGGCTGAGGTAAGAATTAAAGTTTGTAATTAAATTCTCTCTCCCTCCTGCGGTTAGGGCAAGTTTGATGTCGATTTGCAAGGAAGGCTCCTTTCTGCAGCAATTAGCTTGCAAAGAAAGAGGCAGTTATGGAAAGTATTTGCTAAAATAAAAAGAATATGGTAAACCATGAATATTCACAGTTGAGGAGCGCTTCCTTCTCAGCGCGGATGTCTCGGGTGGAAATTTTGCAGCCAGGGGACTCCTTAGCCAGCTTTGCCCTGCTGGCCCTGCCCGGCCCTGCAGGAGCTGGCGTCGGGGCTGGCGCTCCTGTTTGCCCCTTGTCTTTGCAGGCTGGACATTTCTGCGCTATCTTGGGCTTAATGCAAATTTTGCTGGAGGGATGTTAGGGCTAGAGCTGCTCTCGTGGTGGATTAGGGGAAATGGAGCACACCTGTGCAGGCAGCACTTTTTGTGTGGGAAAGAAAAAGGCAAAGAGTCCGTCACAGCCATGCAGGGAGCCGCGGGGCTCTCGGGATCGGGGACCGAGCTGACAAGCCCCTGGTGTTTACGCAGCAGCTCTTGGCAGGGTGGCACTGCCTCGGGGTGCTCTCGCCCGGCTCGAGGCCGCTTGTCCCCACGCAGCGATGACAGCGGAGGCGAGAAGCGCCCGCGGCGCCTGCCCCGGGTAGAGCAAGTTCCCCGGCTTGCATCTCATCTCGGTGCAAAAGTCAAACCGAATGACTCATGCCAAATCTTCTTATCTTGTCGCTGCTTCTGTCAGCACAGCTGAACTCCGGCATAGCTACGCTTAGTAGAAGGGTTATTTTTAAGTCCCGAGCGTATATTTATATATGCAGCAATACTTCATAATTTTCAGCTGATTTAATCTGCTGGAGCAGAATAGTCCCTCTTTATAATAATCTCAAACATGTTAACTCATTCATCTGGGTAAGGCAACAAGTTCAAGTGAGGCCTCCAATATGTTAATTATTCATACATGAATCTTTTATTTCATCTAGGCTCATCCGCACCAGACTGCCTTTTCTAGGAAAGCTCTCTGTTGAGAAGAAAGCAACAAATACTGTATGGTGATTTTGGGGGGGGGGGGGGAATCAGCTGCATATTGCAAACTATAAATTGTCTAGTCTCAGGCTTTTTTCTCTACTGCCATCTATTGTGCAGCAAAAAATGCATAGTTCACAGGAACAAAATTCTGAATTATAGTTTAAATGAAAATAGTCATTTATTTGGGCTCCTTGATGCTTGTAGTTGCTTCTGCTCATCAGTAAAGCTGTTAAGTTAATACAGAGGGGTAAAAATGACCAGGAAGCAGTAATTCGAAGGCACCGATGGGTATAGCTGGGATCTGGCATCGGAGGAACAACCGAGGCCGCTGGGGCTTGGCTCGCAGCAGCCGCGCTCGCCTCCTGCGCGCCGGCGGCAGCAGGGATTTTCTGCTCCACTCGTGGCTTTTTCCGAGGCACCACAATCAATTCGGATGGCGGCACCCGCGCTGCGAGCGAAGCAGAGGAGCCGTTTGCAGCAACGGCCCCGGAGGGGCGAGCGCTGCCGCCCGAGGGGTTTTGCTGCGGGCAGCCGGGGCTGCAACGCCGCTTTGGGGGTTATCGGTGACCCGCGAGCAAACGCCTGCACAGGGCGCACCAAACTCCCCTCCTGCTTCCGATTTTGTCCGCTGTCTCCTGGGCAGTAAAGCAAAACCAGCAAAGACGAGGCCAGTCAAGCCACCCTCCGCCTCCCGGGATGCGCCGGTGAGGGTGCGCTGTTCTCTCCCGTAACCACCGCGCAAGAGGGAACGATGCGGGTACGTCCCAGCTAGCAGTTTGAACACACCTGTACAGCCCCAAGGGGGTAAATCTACGAACCAGAGGGACTGCGGCAGCAAAATGCAAGTGCCGGGAGACAGCAGCAGTGAGGCGTGCAAAAAAAAATTCCTAAAAGGTTAAAAACAGTATCTTCAGGGGAAAGACAGGATAAAATCAGGAAAAATAGGATCGAAGTAAAGGAAAACACGAAAATTAACAGCCATCCTTAATATATCTTGCAGGAAAGACAGCTGAAAGCCTGTTACTAGCAGAGTACATACAACAGAGTATTGAACTGTTGTTGAATATGTGAATAGTGTAATGTGTCGTGGCCCTAGGGTAGAAAGGGATACACCTACGACACAAATTATTACTCCTTTTGCTGAATGCTATGACAGTACCTGTTTTACAATTTTGCAAGTACTAAAAAGTCATCCATCTCTATCTAAACCAAAATGACATTACATATTTTCTCTGATTTATTAGTAAACTACTAAGTAGTAACATTAGGCTTTTAGGAAAAGATTAACAACACTGTGCAGTGGTAACCTGTCATTTTAATTTAAGCAAAAGCCGTTGAAAATGCTCACTCTTCCTGAGGGAACATGCAAAATTCGCTGCCTAATGGATGTTGAAATGGTATTAGATCCCTTTCACATCAGGACATTAAAAGCATGCTATCTGTTCTGCGCTTGTTTTTCTTTAAGTTTCGTTCTGACTTTGGTTTGGTTTTAATCTTTATCGCAAAGTCGGATGTGCTTTGCTTCCTTTGTTTGCGTCCGTCCCCGCTCTTTGCAGCCGCGGCTGCAGTCGCAGCGCGGCGGGAGCTGCGTCTGGGCAGCGGGCGCCGCGGGAGCGGCCGGAGCCCCTTCCGCAGGCAGCCGGGGGGGGTCTAAACTCTGCGGCCCGCAGGGAGCCCCTGAAACACGCGCCCCGGCCGGGCAACGCTGCCCGTACTGCAGCGCCTGTGATGTCTGCCGGGCACCCGGGGAGCCGGTCGCCGCGGCAGCCCCCGGCGCAGACCCTCGCGGCCAGGTGCAGCAGTGCAAGCCACAGCTCAGATGTTGTTTATTATTATTGCGCGAAAGCTGGTGACATAAAGGTAGCTGTTTGCGTTCCGTTCTTCAGCCTAGCGCTTCTGCTTTTAGGCCTTGATTTACTTTTGGGGCTTGATTACTTTTTTGATTAGACTTGATTTTTAATATTATTACAGCTGATCTTATTCATGCTGGGAGAATCCCGATCCTTAGAAAAGCTAAACATTCAAGTGTGAACAACTGTATTTATGTACAAATGAGCGGACAGACTCGTTTTTCCTCTCGGGTCGGGAGGAATACCATCAGCAAATGTTTTGTCTTCGTTTACTGCGCTCAGATTGTTTTAAATGGTAACTTCTTCAATCTACGAGCTTTAAAAAGCTGTCCTGCTTCCTGTTGCCTGGAGCACTGCTGTAGAGCAGGACTGGAAAGGCGTTTGCTGATAAATGAGCTTTTCACAGGAAAATGCTGGTTTGTAGAAGCCAGTGATAGGTTTTGGTGGAGACGGCTCGGCTCTGCTGAACCTGTGCTTGGAAACCTGCCTGGTGTCAGCCAGGCTCCTGGCAGAGCTGGGGCCGCCGCCGTGCTGAGCGTCGCTTGGCGTGTGCCAGGGCAAACACCACGCTAGCTTTAAAAATCATCTTCTCCAAGGGAACGTCTAGAATGCCCAGTGTCTTGAAATTTCCTGGGAAATGAAAAACCCAGACTGGTTTGTGTTATTGTGAAGGGAGCACCGCGTGGAGAGCGAAGGTGCTGCTGTTGTGGTGTGGTAACGCCGCTGCTGATCGCGCTGGTGTGGCTGGAGGGGAAAATGCCGAACGACGGCGAGTCAAACCGGCAGAACAGGCAGAGGATTTGGAGAACGTTTAAACACAGAGGCAGCGCCTGAAGAAAAGTTTCCATGTCGAGGCTGGACAAAAGCTCCTGTGCTGACCTTCCCAGACAAGCGATGCTCGATAAATGCCAGAGCAGCTGCACACGCGTGTGCCAGAAAGGTGCAAGGTGCACTCACAGGCTTAGGCACGGGACTGTGGGCCCACACGTACCTCCAGGTGCTGCTCGGAAACCTCCTGGAAAGCCATGTGAAGGGATAAAGCACAAATACCTCGCTAACAATCTAGCGTTGAAACATAAAATAGATATTGAACCAACACCGCACCCCGGTCCAAAGCTCGCTGAAGTCAATGCAAAGATGCCTATTGATTTGGATACGGGTTGGATCAGCCCTTAATGTAATGTTGCAAAAGAAGTGCCAGTATAATATACAGACCAGCATATATTTTATGGGGAAGCTAGTCTGGAGTCAACATTACAATTTACTAATTCAGTAGAAGAACAGCTGGAAAAATAAATTTGTTTAGCTAGAATAGCACATCTATTTATTGAGCCTCCTTCTCAAGATATGCACATATCAACAGTAGGATTGGCCTCTAAAAAAGGGGGGAGAAGAGGAGGGGGATGATGGTGAATTCAAATTGATGTGCTACTTATTCCACAATAGTAATTCAATTAATGATTTTATAGACCCTGTGTTGTCTCACATTCGCGGTCGTTCTCAGTCGAATGAAATATGGGATCAGGCAATTAACTCGATTTGGCAATGCAGCAGGGGCTCGGTCTTAGCAAAGTGTGTCGGAAAACCTACCTTGTGCTGCTTGCCGGCGTGCTTGGCAATGCAGGGCTTGACATTAGCTTTTCGCAAGGAGGCTGTGCAATTTCATTCACACCTCCACCACCGGGAAGGTTGGCTCGTTATTCCCATCAGCAGCAAATGGACTGGCCAGTGTCTATGTTAGATGTTGCAAAAGCAAAGGAAGCCAAATGCTTTTGTTTAATCAGTCATTCCTATAAGTTTCAAGGGGAGGGAGGGTACTAACTGAAGTTTTTCGTATTTGGTCTTTGCCCAGGGTTGATGACATAAGGAAATAGTTGTATGTGATTTATGAGTTATGACCAAACTTTTAGTCAAAGCTACAGCAAAGCCCAGTGCTTGAAACTTGAAATGAATGTAGAATTGATCCAGGAAATTGTTTAGGTACCTACCTAACGTTAAGCAGTGAAATAGTCCCATTACATTCACCTGAATTTCTTAAGCGCTTGAAGATGAACGCTTGCTGACATCAGACTCAGCCTCCTGATCTGGGCTTCTCCAGGGTCCGCCTGAAGTCGGGGCTGAACAAACGTGGTGAAGGTCTCCTGTAAATTGTACACCGAGTACATACAGTACCTGCGCTGGCAGGTGCTCTGGCACACGTGTGCTCAGGCCCTCGGAAAATCACAGACACGGTGTTTTCCAAGCAGCGTAAGAGGTGATGGGGCAGGAGGAGAGCAAGACACAGGAATTCTTCATCCTGCCACAAAGCTTTGGGCAATCGAGTCGAAGCTGCCATGACGGTGTAACTGCACCTGAGTACGGACAGCCAGTTAGTTGCCTGATTTGCTATTAAATTTTCATGGGACTGTTTACTGATCCGTATCAGGCCTTACATTGCAGTGCCGTTGAGGAATTGCTCCCCAAGAGCACATGCCTGCACACAGAAGACACCTGGTCTAAGTGCTTCACCTCGAGCGTTTCGTGCTCTGCTGGAGGAGCTCTGTGCACAGCTGTGCAGGGAGATCCTGTGCCTGCCTTTATTCTCAAGTAACAGTCTTCCTGGAAATGCGGCAGGCATGTAGCATCAAGGCATTTACTGATGATGCTCAGTATTGCGACAGGATCTGGCCCTGGGTGCTGAGCCTCGCTCGCTCGGGCTGACGGGGCTGGAGTGCAATGTGGTCACGTCGGCTGTGAAGGCGCCCTCGGTTGTTTTCTTTCTGCACAGCAAAACTACCCTTTTCCAGAAGGCTGATGGAGGTCTCTATATTTTATTCACATAATCCAGACCTTCAGTGTCAGTGCCTGAAACGAATTACTGTTTATATTAGAAACTTAGTTTAATAAATTAAGTCTGGTCTATGAACTGTCAAAGTTCTTATAGTCTGCAATTCATATAGACCAGATGCCTTTTCCATGACTCTTAACTAGAAGTGGCCAACTTGATTGCTTCCTTTTTGCCATTACTACAGTCTGTAGGTTTAGTTATCTACTGCCTACAGAGAATTCAAAACAATTTGAAAGGGCATCTGGTATAAAGCACTCTCTGGGAAAAAAAAAGTCTTTCCATATACAATAACTTTCTGTTTAGGTCAGAGAATTATTCAATAATTGGCACTTGTTTAACTAGACCATTCAGAATCAGTTTGGTTTTGGTTTTCCAATTGTAGGTAGAGTTACAGATTTTTTTTTCTCTCCAAACAAGCAGGTTTGAGAGTCCTAATTTCCAACGTATTTGTGGCACCACTGTGATTAAGACCTAACAACTAATTTTTGTACAAGTAACAAACACATATTTCAAAAGTGCCATAAATAATTCAGTGATTTTTTTCCCAGATTGTTTATAAATTATAAATTTTCATTTACTCTGTCCTAGTTTTATGTAATACTGATAAAAATGAAGAGCTAAAAGCAATGGTTTAATTGAAGAATCAAAAACGGGGATAAGATGGTGAGAACAGACCTTTCTATTTTGTGTTCCAGTTTCACATCACCATCATTTAAAAGGCTGAACCCAATAATATGAGCTGTTATAAGTCTTCACTTCCAATATTTATGTTTTGTGAAGCATTTTTAATGCACAAACAGTTGTCACATGAAAAGTTAATAATGAAGCACATCTACGGCGATGAAAAGGAAGTTGGGGGGGTAATTTTGTTACGTTGGTAGCTGCATATGCAGGCGTTTTCAGGTAGAATTTAGTTTTCACATTGCACATTAAATCATTTTGTGGCGGGACCCCCGAGCCCACCGGCATGGGCAGCAGGCAGGAGGGCCAGAAACAAGTCGGTGGCGAGGAAGGAGGAGAACAGCTGTCCAATGAAATTTTCATTGTACTCCCTGGTAACACATTAAGATTTCAGCACAGGCTCTAACCCTGCCATGGTGGGAGGTGAGAAACATTTCCCCATGTTCCCATGCCTGTCGTAGCCTGGGAAAGGCAACAGCTACTGAGTAGCCACAGCAGCCCTGCGGCGGAGATGCCGTCTCTTGGGCGGACGTCGCTGCGTGGGCCATCAGGGCAGCAACTGCAGGGAGGCCACAGGGCTGGTCTTGAGGGAAGGTTTTTAGTTTGGTGCTTTTCCACTCTTTTTGAATAAAAAATGAGAGTCAGATCTGGGGGGGGGGGGGGAAGAGAGAAAAGAAAAAAAGAAAAGAAAGAAAAGAAAGAAAAGAAATTTCCAAGCAGGGAAAACCATCAGCCTGTCTGGTGTATCCCACCTCTGTCCATGGTGGGAGCAATCTCATTTAGAGGAAGATGCAGGAAGTTTAGTAATACGAAGTTTGAAATGACTATTCCTGAACTTCTGTAAATTACTGGTTGTCCTATATCCCAGAGGCAGGCAATTCTTCTGCTCCATGAATGCACTCTACCTAACGCAGTAGTGAATGGTGTTAGTAATCCTATAAGCATCTAGTTCCTGATGAGATGGCAGCTTTGCTCTTCCAGTTTCAGAAGCTAGAGCACGTATGTTGCACAATATGAAGATTTGGATTTGCAGTTTCTTTACCAGTCTTCTCACTTTAGCGCAAAGGTTAATATTAGCAAACGAAAGCTTTGTGAGTGCTCGTCCCAATGCCCAGGAAGGCTGGCACGAGGAGGATCGTGTTCCTTACCTACTCCCATTTCAGCCAGTGAGTGGAAGAGATCCAAAGTCCACCTAGGATATAGCAATGGTGCTTGTCCGTTAGTGAGATTGTCAGTTTACAGCAACTACGGGTCAGCCCTCTGAGCCTCTAAAAATGCCAATTACTCAATGTAGAAGAGGAAATACATCAGTGGAAGCTCAGGGAAGGAGTTAGTGGGCTGCCACACCTCTGCGGGGAGCTGTGGTTCATGTCAAATGATGAACAAGCTCATGGACCCCTTCAAGGGGGATCTGGAGAGCAGCTAGGGCAAGGCCTTGTCCATCCAGTTCTAGTCTTTCTAATGTTTTCCTCAGGCTTTTCTGTCTTCTGAGGACAGTGCAGTGTTCAGTTCTCAAAAACTCTTTATCGTTTCTGCTTTGGCAATCGAGCATGACAACATCCATGATAATGCTGCTCATTAATCATAAAAGTTGCTTCCTCTGTGGGAAATTGAACTTTAGGAGGGTGATTATATATACATGTGTGCTTACGGTATGTATAGGTATAAATGTCGTATCTGTGTAATACGTATATGTGTATGTACAACTTTGCTTGTGTAGGTGAAAAAATATTTATTACTGTGTTTGAGTAGACCCAAAAGCCCATGCAAATGCATTTTGTTAGCTACTTGAACACAAAAGAAATAGCAAGTTAAAATGATTTCCTTTTGTATAGGAGGAAGAACAACTCTTAAGCTCGGGGGCACCGGGAGAATGTCGTCAGTTCGCTGCTTGTAGTGCCGTGTCTATATTTTATCAAATAGATGCCTACGGTACTTTTCCCATGGTAGTCGCTGGCAAAATTCCTATTGGCTTGAGTTTTTTACAAAGAATATTCATCTCAGGTTTCTAGTAACGCAGGATACACACACAGTGCGACTAAGCAGGATTCGCAAACATGCAACTGCAGGGGTGGAGGGGTCTGCGACGCGCACGTGCTGTGGGCACGGATTCAAGCGCTTTGCTGGATGGGGGTCAGGCTTGTTAACACTGATCGTGGCAGTGCTTTCCATTCTGCATAGCTGATTTGTTTTGTTACCTGCAACGTCGTCCTCCCTGTCAGGCCAAACGTGAGAGGTCAGCTTAAAAGGCTGCTTCCAAAAGCAGCAACTTTCTCCTGCAGCACTTCAATTTCTAATTTTAAACCATTCAGAAAACTTGTCACTCTCAGCTGTATTTTTTCTTGGTGCTTTTAAATTTATCTATTAATCTAAATACGTTGCAGGGTTGGAGATTTCTTTTTCTAATTTGTGCTTGTCCTTTTTCTCCTGTATGAATTACATGATTCCAATCTGCTGTGTCCGCCTTTCTCCTTTATTCTGTTCCGTAACTTTCTTCATCTCTGTAATCCTTTTTTTATTTGCTTGTCTTTTTTTGTCTTCTACCCTTTATTTTACTGTCTCTCCTCTTCACAATGCTCTAATTATCTTGACTTTCCACAGCCATTTTGCAAGCCACTAGCCAAGGCAATTTCAATATATTTGAGCTTGCCAAAGTATTCTTGGATGGTCCCTGCAATGGAATTATACTGTACTGAACCTAAATCCGACCCGCTGCTCCGCTGATTATAGCCCTGCCTGGTCTGTATGGAACAAAACAAGCACATTTAAAGAGACAGGTTTCCTATTATCTTAAAAGGCAGCTGTCATTCTCTTAGCTTCCTCCTTTTTCTAATTAGTTTAGTGAAATGGTGTCTGTCAAATCCACTCTTGACGGTGATCTTTGCACTCCATTTCTTAAGCTGAAATGCCATTGTCCCATAAAACCTCAAGGTCCATTGCCATCAATTGCTTACTTTGTTACTCCATTACACTGCACTGCTAAATACAATATTTTCCAGCCAAATCCATATGCGCCTCGTTCATAGACCACTAGAATTAAAGGGCGCCTTTCCACTGGCTTCAGTGGGCTTTGGATCCTTCCCTATTTCTAGTCACCCTGAGAAGCATGAGCTTCTAGCTACCATCCCATGGGGTCATCTTCTGAGCCATAGCTTTACCTTTCACATGTTCCGCTTTTGGTGAAAAATAGCCTCTGTGTAGCAGCCAAAACTTTGTCAGCCAGCTCTTCCCAGTCTGACCTTTTTCAGCCTCCCCTTTCAGGCACCACAAAACCTGCGTCTTATAGCCGACAGATTTGTACTACTCTGTTATTTTCATTTCTTTTACCTCAAGTCCTGTATTTAATGAAGAAAAAGACTCTCCAAACGCACCAAACAATGGAAATAAGCCAGCTCCTGTCTTTATTTGTTTTAATTTTCTCTCTCTCTGTTGCTTCAACTTATCTTACTTTCAGCCTCATTGCATGCGTCAGCAAGCTCAACACTCTGTCTTACAGTTGGGTACTTGTCCCTTGAGGCTTTTCCTGTTTGCAGAGTTTGGTATGAGGGCCAAATTTTATGCAGGAACAGATTAATCTACTGATTCCTGCTGTGGAGTTGTCACGAAGTCTGAGTGATTCTCTAGGCATCCAAGGCACCTTTGTTTGAAGAGCTTCACCATGAATAGGGGGATTTTTGAGACCATTGCGATGTTGCTGTTGAACATGGTCTACCTGAACACCTTTAGAAGTCAACAGGAACAAACTTAGGGACAAATGAGCAGCTTTGAGGGCCTGTGGCCCGTGTGCACTGGAAGTGCTCCATGGCAAGATCAGAGATGGCGACTCTTGCATTCAGGTTTTTGGAGAGTTTGAGGTAGGTTACTCGTGTATACCAACTATCCTGTTATAGACTTAAACGGTGTGGACCCCCAAGCATTTCTTTTCCTCTGTCCCTAACTCCTCGCTGATGCACCTGAGTGCCTGAGCTCGAGGGAAGCCCAGTCCCGCTGGGGAGGCTCGCACGCCCTGCGAACTGCAGGGCCAGTATTTCCCACCCAACCAAGGAGCTTCTCTTCTTATTGCCTTGGTAATCAATGGCATTCCGGCGTGTTGCAGAGGGATTCAGCATTCGCCTTCCTCGCAGGTGGTGTTAGACTTGTTCGCGTCAAGGTCTCCAGCATCTGCAGAGCTGGGTCGGCAGCAGGTCTCAGTTGGCTCAGGTCCTTGAGTCCTTTTCTTTATTCCTCAAAGCCTGGAAAGTTTTCTCCTGGCAGGAGGTGAAGAGTCTGTTAATTTTGCACTTCAAAATAATCCTTGCCCTCTATTTCTCCTTTTTAAATACGATTGTGTTACCCAGAGAGATGTTTTAGGGCCTCAGCAACAATATGTGGCTTCTGCTTTCTCATCCACTGCTTCTGCAATGCTTTTATTCCCCTGGGCTCCCAGCACTTCTCATCATTCACAAAAGCTGCATGTGGCGATCCATGGGCTGCTGTCCCCTAGCTCCTCTCTCGTGGGGAAGCACACATTAAGTATCTAAATCTCGACAGTGCTAAGAAGTATAATGTCACTCTGCAGTGAGGATGGTAGGGTTGCAGGAGCACCTGATCATATTCCTGTGCAAAGGGAAGGAAGAAACTCCGTGTGTATCGACATTCCTGGATGCCTGTGGGTACATATCTCCCTGAGGGAGAGGGCAATCGCACCTTGCCGTGGATAGCGTAAAGCGCAACAGCCCTCAGGCTGGAGTCTCTGCTTCTCATTGCAGCCATCTCTTTGGCCAGACAATTAAGAATAGATGGAGAAGGTAGAAAATCAGTGCAATTTTTCCTGCTGCTTTTGAAATCGTTCCTTTCTCTAGCATGATGTCAGCGACGTGGTCCTGTGGGGATGCCTGGTAGTGAGCCCAGGCCCCAGGGTCCTTGCGTGAAGTCCAGCCCTGCCATTAGACTCAGAAGGACGAGATTTTACCTGGGGAGCCTGGTTACATGAGGGAATTGAAATGTTAGGGGTCTGTAGCAGCCTGGTTTCTGATGCTGGGCTCAGACTGATGTTCGTCTAAAGGCTTGCTTGAATTTCAGAACTCGTGCTTGCAGCTTCTTGTTTCATACAGCAGATCTTGTGTGCAATGATTGGGAAAAGACTGAATTCAGCGACCCTGGAAAATACTGAACCCTTCATTTCTCTGTTTATGGCCTGATTTAACACGTTTACCTTTGTGCATAGGGTTTTCAGTAGCAGGACCTGAAATATTTTTAAAAGTGAATTTTTCTGAGGAAGGGACTAAGAGATGCTGTGTTGGGGTATTAGAATGCAAAGTAGAAATAAGAATAAAAACTTAGGCTGAGCTTTGGCAGAATATCATCGGGTTGGGGATCTGTTAGGGTAACCTAACGGTGGGCTTCCCCAGCAGCCCACGGCGTGCTGGGACCCCTTGGAGAGCACCCCAGGTTGCATTTTAGAGGAGACCCACTGGTCACCTGTTTCGTCCTCCCACTCATTTCCAGGGGTATCTGAACCCATCACTGGTAAGGACGGGGCACGACTGACCCTTTTCGGCAGGGCTGGGTGGAGGGATTGCAGTGCGCTTCGGAAGCGACAGGATGTTTTAATCTTTCCGTGCAGAGTTTTGCACAAGGAGTAGTGTTATGTTTGGCCGTGTAGACGGGTCCTGTCTCAAAGAGCTATTTTTCTTCTTGCCTGAGGGGGAGCGAATGATATCAACCAGATTTAGCGAATGCCTGGCGGTTTTTGTGCATTGCTGCCCAGATCACAAAACACTCGGCTTGTAAACACTCGTGTCACGAGCCCGCCGGGGCCTCAGCCCTCGCCTGCTTCTGCCTTTGCCCAGGTCCTGTCGATGAGCCCTTAGCTAACGTGTGTCGTTCGGCAAAGCAAAATTACACGTGTCCCCCAAAAAAGGACAGTGTGCAGACAAATTACAGCATGCAGCAAATTGCTTGCTTGCAGAGGAGGGGGAAAAAAACCCCAAAGCGTACTGCCTTCCTCCCCTCCGAAGGCAGGCGTCAACGCAGCGTATCGAGGCGAGGCGCCGCGGTCAGCGCCGCGCCGGGAGGACCCGGTGGTTCCTGCGGGAGCCGCGGCGGGGGGCAGCGGGGGTGGCGTGCAGCGCGTCCCCGTCCGCCGGCCTCCCCGGGACCGCCCGCGCCGATACGGGCCGGCTCGCGAGAGCCCTCCGCCGCGGCCATTCGGTTCTCGTTAACCACGGCCGCCTCGTCTCCGTGTTTGCGTTCCTCCCCGCTCCGCAAATGCGACCTGACGCCTGATCTACAGGTTGCGGGCGCCAGCCTTTCCGCCGGCGTTCCCGCTTCGACGTCTCCGTGTTTATCGACGTTTCTGCCGGGCGCGTTTCGCTGGAAGCGACGTCCCGCGGGCCGCCCCGCGCAGGCGGTGCGTTCCCGCGCGTGGCGGTGCGTTCCCGCGCAGGCGGTGCGTTCCCGCGCAGGCGGTGCGTTCCCGCGCGTGGCGGTGCGTTCCCGCGCAGGCGGTGCGTTCCCGCGCGTGGCGGTGCGTTCCCGCGCGTGGCGGTGCGTTCCCGCGCAGGCGGTGCGTTCCCGCGCAGGCGGGCCGAGCGGCCCCGGCCCCGGCCCGGCACGCGGGGCGCCAGGGTGCCGGGCGGCTCGGCGCGGCCGGGCCCCCCTGCCGGGCCGCGTGGGGCTCGTGCCGCCGTTCCCGCGCGGCCCCTGGCGCTGTCCCACGAAACTCCAAGGTAATTTTGGAGCGGCCCCGGAGCAACTGCCCCTGCCCTCCCCGGAGGCCCGTTTGACGCGACGCCCCCGGGAGATGCTGAGCCCCGGCGGCGGGAGGCCAGGGCAGCTGGGAGAGGGGAGGTGCTTGGCACCAGCAGCGGCCAGGTGCTGCCGAGACCAGCCGGGGAGGCCGCAGGGGGAGGGCAGGACAGAAAAGCTGGACGTCCTGGCGGCTGGGAGCGCTAGGGCAGGGCGCGGGCCGGAGGAGAGGCCGCCGGCCGCCGGCGGGTGTCCTCTGCCCGCGTAAGGGCTGTGGGGCCCGTCCTGAGTCGGTTTGTTTCCAGCGACGCTGCCGCAAGCAGGGACGCGCATCTGTGCGGCGTGGCGCCGAAGGGCAGCACAACCGACGCGTCCCGCGGACACCAGCAGCTCGTTTGGATGTCCAGGTGGCAGGCGACAGTTCAGCTTCTCGGTGAAGCTCCGGACCGCTATGCCACCGCAGATTAGTTTAACCTCAGTACAACCTTGTGGCCCTCACTCTCCGCTGGCTTCTCTCACCGTTAGACCACATCAGAGCCAAAGCGGGGGAAGAGGAGGAAACCTGCAATAACCTGCAGGACTGGCTTCCCGAGCTCCTCCTGGGCACTGCTCGCCTCTTTTAGCTCCGGCAGCGGCTGACCGGCACGCTGCATCCCATGGCCCTGCTCCGGCAAGGCCAGCGATGAGGGCAGGTGGCACCTGGGACCAGCCCTGGGACCAGCCCGCTCTCAGCTCTTTGCAGCCTCTGCCCAAAGCCGGCAGAGGGTTTCTCTGCCACTGCTGGGCTTTCTGGGACACTGGTGGGCACGAGCCACGTCTGGGTGGGTTGGGGCTCCCGGGTGCACAAGAGGAGGCGAGCACATCTGAAATCCTCTGCGTAAAGGGGTGCTCTGGGGGGCTGCCTGCCACATCAGAAAGTGTCCTCCAAGGCTGAGACGCCGTTACCCTGGCCAGTGGTTACAAAACCAGCCCGTGACCTCCCCTACAGCCGCTGCACAGCCTCGCACTAATGGAGGGGTTTCTATTCTTACTTTATGGGATCCACTGGCATTTACCCATCCTGTAAACAAAACCAGTGCTCGGGAAACCAGTGGGTATCAAGGATGTAATTTAGTTTCTTAATAGCCTTGCGCCGGCTATTTCAGCACGCGTCCCAAAATGGTGGTGCAGCAGCCCACATGAGCTCAGCCCGCGGTCGCCCTCGCTTTCCGCCGGGAGCAGCAGCACCACGGTCTTGGGGAACGTATTAGCGTTCAGAGATCCTTAGCTCCGGAAGGGCTGTGGGGTTGGTTTTGCTCAGTCACAGCTATCTTGCTCAGACGAGCTCAAGCAGCCAGCCGGAGCCCTTGGACGGCCTCGCGACAGGCTATCAAAGAGACGGCGCTGAAAACTGCTCTGCAGTCGGCAGCAAAGGAGCTCGTGCTCGGGGCTCCTTGGAGGCACTTACAAGGTCGTGTTTTCGCTCTCAACCTCTCAAAGCGCCCGCGCTCGACGTGCGGGTCCCGGAGCCCGGTGCTGGTGGCCTTTGCCGCGAGCGTGCAGGGCTGCTGCAGAGCTTGGTCCCCGCACAGGTCGTGGTTCTCACCTTACAGCTGCAAAATCAAGCCCAGAAGCCTCCAGCTGGCCTCAGTACAGCCCACAGAAAGATACCCTAGCGGGGGCTGCGCTGGGACTTCTGCCGCTGCGGTGCTACATCACGAGCTCCTAGCCGTGGTGACAGCGTACGGCACGCGAGCGCTTAGAGAATAAATCGGTATTTCTAAATATACAAAGACAAAAATGCACCATATTTGAAGGCGGCTATTTTAGCTTGCTTTGGCCCACTTGGTTTTCCAGCGCATGGGGCGGAAGGGCTTGATCACAAGCGTACCCCGTCCGAGTGCTTCGCGACAGCAGCCGCGCGTGCGCAAGCGGTGCTTTCCTCCTCGTGCAGGCGCCTGCAGCCACGATCGATGGGCTCTCCGGCGGCCGCCGCGCGCAGGCACCTCGCCTCCCAGCCCCTGCCGGCAGGGGTGTTTCTGACGGAGATCTTAATCGCCGTCTTAATTCTTTTGTTCAGACAAAAATACTATTATGCATCTTTAGAAGCTAAAAGGAGGTTTGGGGCTATTTTTGAGGTTAGGGTACAATAGGACACTCTGATGAATTAAAATAAAATGCCAAGTAACAAATCATGTCAACTAGAAAATAATAGGTGGATAAAACACCCCAAAATCAGCAGCAAATTGATGCCTATCACAGAGCAGTGTGTTGAATTGCAGTGGTTAAAAATAACGCCTTTTTGTTTTACTTTTCTCTTTTCTTTTTTTAAGTAAATGACCTAGGAGCTTTCGTGAAGCTTCTCAGGGGTGGTTTGAGTTCACAGCAAACCTTAAAGGCCAGGAAATGACCTGTCTGAGGCCAGGAGGGGCAAACGGAGAGGGTGGAAGGTCGGTTAGTCCGAGCGATGTAGCAAAACCCTGATGATGGCGGGTGTGCTGCTATATTTGAGTTTCATCCTGCGAGTTAGTTGAATTGAGAACATTCAGCCCCTTTTGGCAACAGGCAGATCTCGCTAGATTAAAATAAATGGCAAACCTCCCATCGACTTCAAGTGAGAAAAATATCGCATCTTTTCATGTGCAATAAGAGTAATAATTAAAAGAAACATATGTTTTTTTAGCTGATGTACAACCACATAAGAATTATCAATGGTGTCCCTCTCCGTGCATGTAGAATACTTTGCAGATTGATTTGGTTACCAAACAGCATCAAAACTCAGAGAAAAAAAAAAGAAAGAAGGAAAAAGGCATACTTCTATTGTGTGCTTACAACTGCCGTGCTACCTTTTTATTTTCCCATAAAGAAAACTCAGACCGCCCTACAATTAACAGCAAAACCATGAATACTTTCTTCGTTAACCACAAATGGTTCTTTTCGCAGAGAACTAAGCTCACATATGTTCTAAATATGTTCAGTTTCATTAGACAGAGAAGTGCTGTGGATTTGCTATTTTATTCAGAAAGGAAAACAAGCGCTGCATATGTGCAGCATAAGTTTGCGCGAGCGGGGAAAACCGGAGGCGCTCGCAGGCTGCCGGGAGGGAGGCCTGGGCGCCGGCGCGGCGTGGGAATAACCCCCCAGCGCCCGGTGGCAGCGGAGACTCCGCGTGCCCGACCTGCGGCGCGAACGCGGCTGCGGAGCACCGGAGCTGGCTGGAAACGCCTCCACGAGAGCAGCCCTCGGTCGACAAGCATCCCAATATCTGCGGCGACTCCATTCATTTTTCTTCCTCTGAAAACAGGCGTTGTATTAATAATGTCTTTGGACGTGCATGGCTTGCTCCATAATCTTTGCAAAACGCTTTTGAGCAATCTTGCCCTCGTAGCCTGCGCCGTGGAAAAGCCAGTAGCTGCTAATAAGAATTCAGGAAGCATGGAGTTAAATAAGTTTGCGTTTTTCTAAATCTGAACAATTGGAATCAGCAGTTTGCATTATTTTAAAAATGAATGCTTAGAATCAGCAATTTTCTTTTTCTCTCTCTTTTTTTTTAAGATCTTGAGGGTTTTTTTTATTTAAAGTGGAAAACTACATTAAGTGCAAGGCACTCAACAAAGAAACAGTCATAAAGCCTAAGTATTCTTAGAGTTATAAAATATGTCCGTTGTGGCAATTCTACTGCCAACAATGAAGTTTTAAGCATTAATATGCCTTCATTGCAGTTTTAATGCCTTAATATTGACTCTATAGCTCTTTTGGGTAATTTTGCTTTCTCTGGTACTTGAAAGGTGATGATGTCAGCGTTCTTCATCCTGATTCATATGCAGGTTGATGAAGCTGAGTTATTTATTGAGTTCCATTATATTTTCTATAAACATTAGTTCTCAATAAACAGAGACATTTAGCCGAGGGTTTATTTATTAAATAGGTACTGTACAGATGGTTTTGCCACACATGATGTGCTGCAGAGGATATTACTCAGGAATAATCAGCTGTGTTATAGCTTGGCTAAATTAATAAGATGATAATGATGAAATTGATGCTTTTGAGCTAGGCTTGGTAAATGGTTTTTGCATAAACAAACTGATAAATTTGAGAAGCAATTACTTGCTTGTCAAAGATAAAAACACAACAGGGCCCATTTATAGTTAGGTCCTATTTATTTTTAAAGATTGTACCAGATTTTATGTTTAATACGCTGCAATTAAAAAATAATACTTAAATGAAGAATAATAAAAAACTAACTTTCTGAGCTCTCCTTCAAATTTGAAGATGCAGCATTGCTTGGTTAGACATCAAGTAAACTTTTTCAAGGCTTTCACTGCGTCTAGAAAAAATGTAATTGTTTGATGAAAGATGCTGTCTAGAGTTGCGTGACGCCGACTCCAGCAGTGTTTTCTGTACCGGTACTTGCTCGAAAACCGAGGTTGAGTTCCTATAAAGAAAGTAGCGTCCAATTCTTGGCTTAATGTGTATTTGACTGCCATGATCGCACAAGCAAATGTAGAAACATGTGAGTACTCCCCTTCCCCCAGAGAAATTAAATGTGATCCAAGTCCCACACCAAGGAAGACCTCACAAGGTTGTGGTGCAATTTGTTTTCTCAGACTGGCGGAGAACTACCGTGCTACTGCACAGCGATGGCGCTGAGCATCTTCCAGCTGAGCACCTGGCAGCACTTTATGGACATGCATTTAGCTTCATAACGTCCCAGAGAGGTACGTGTTGATCCTTATTTTGTAAAGAAGGGGGGAAAATGAGCCAGAGAATGGTTTAAACTAAGCCAAGTTTAAGGTTAGCCAAGGTTACGAGCCAGCAGTGGAAGCCAGACAGCCCCGAAAGCTGGTCCCAAGCCCTTTCCCTGCGTCACGGGAAGTGGATTTCCCTGTGGTTCAGCATCACCTTCTCGGCATGAGCAGGTGGCTCGTGCCCATGCTCATGCGTACATTGGTGGCAGAGCTATGCTCCTGCCACGAGGAGGAACAAGGTCCCACGCAAGACCTATGTGCACTGCGCAGACACACTCAGAAGGTATTTTACACTCCTAGGCGTGAAGGATGGGCTCGGCCCTCCAGACACCGGCACTTAGGAGATTAATTTCTTCTTTTCCTGGAAATCGGAGTGCCCGAAAGCGTGCCCCATACCTCCCCTGGCCTTGAGCCCTTTGCATTGTGTTTTGCATGTAGTTATTCTGATGGGACCATCTCAAACAGCAAATACTTGAAAAGGAGCCTTGTATGGCCAAATCCAACAAGCTGCCTGGGCATGAGCTAATTCATGAGCGTGTGATTGGCACCCCACCACCAATGCTTTTCCCTGTAGGCTTAGGGAGAGCTTTTCCTTAAATATTTTGCTCCATGAGGACTGAAAGCCAGTGGCAAACATGGGAGGAAAGTAGCGCTCAGGTTGCAATTCTGCAAGGACTTGTACGCGCGACCTCGCGGTGGACATGCTCCAGGTAGCTTGGCAGGATGTCGCACACGGAGCACTGGCATGGTTTGTTCTGAAGGGGACTGCAGGAGAGTCCTTTCCCTTGATATTTAAAATGCCTTACCAGGAACAGATTTCTAGCATTCATTTTTAACTATATATATAAATATATATAAACTAGCTTTCTTTGCTTTTTTTTTTAAGAAAATTCAGTATTAAAGTATTAGTATAATGTAGTCCATGACTTTATGTTACTAGCATATATGATTCTTGGAGCCATTCAGAAAGGATTTAACACATTATATTGACCTAAAGCTCTCATTAGAGAAAAACATGCGAATCCGTCTCTAGGACATCTGATGCCAGCAGTGGTTACATAGGAAAATCGGAAAAATTGCAATCTGCTGTGATGTCAGCAATATATAGACTATATTCCCCAATCAGGTACAATTTCTGCTGTTGGTTGTTTGTTAAGGTTAATTGCAACAGCATTTGAATAAGACAAAATAAGGTCATTAGGTGAACCTTCAAAATCTGTGAAGAAGTTGTCTATAGTGCCCGGGTTAAAAGTACGAAATTCATCGCTGGGTTTTGCAGCTGAATTTAATGCTGTAGGGGGGTACAGGGAAAGAAGGTGTAGTTTCTGTTGATATCACTAGGAAATCATAGATACTAAGCTACATTCAGCAGAGTTTAACTAAGTAGTTAAAGATCTGTTTAAGCATGCAAATAATCCCATTGACTCTTTCCATAGGAAATGCAAGAATTATCCTGCTAAACGAACCCCCCAATCCTCTTGGCCCTCGACCTGTCCCAGGACAGACGTCAGCACCCAGGCACAGAGGCAAGGAAGGCCGTGGGGAAACACACCCATACGTGGGCGCTTGCAGGAGGCAGCATTTCACCCCCCGATCAGATGCAGCCACCTGCCAACAGCTGTTGCTGCAAGACCGTGAGTTTGAGTGCTTTGTGTTGTCATCCAATACCTGGATGCATGTATGTGTTTCCAATTTGTGCATCCACAGATACTGCATGTTACTTGGGCATGTATGTGTGTATTTGCAATGCAATGTTCTTTTGCCAGTAAGTGCTAAGTTGGATTTGTACTTAATTAAAAGGCAGTTAAAGCCTTCCCCTCTCTGGAGATGTTGCTCGCAGAAATCACTATGAATATCTTCTTTTTTTTTTTTTTTTTTTTTTGGTCACAAAGACAGTTAACTGTTGACAGTTGGGTTGAGTCCCTCAAACTGAGCACAGACAGGACTGTGGGCAGCTGTCACACATCATAGGATGGATTTGGTGCTTTGGTGCTTTGCTCTGAGCTGTTCCCACCATGACCAGAGAGTCTGGTCCTCAGCAGCTGAACTGTATCCCACATCTCCTCTTACCAAGGGTATGCAGCAGCTCCGCAGAAGTGGTTTTTTTTTACTTTCTTGTCTCTCTCTCTGCTTTTTAACTATTGCTTTTTTTTTTCTTTGCTTTTTTCCTGTTGCTTCTCATCCCTCATCCACAAGTGGCCGGTGTCAAGGGCAAGCAATGCCACGGTTGGGCGGCACAAGGCAGAAAACTCAAGTGTGCATTGCGAAGGCTGCTATGCTGCTGGTGACTGCAGGGGGAACTGAGGCATCGGGGGGCTAAAAAAGGAGGACCTTGCACAATAGGCTGTATACTGCCTAACCATCCTGGGGGAGTCACCTGCACCTTCCAGAAAAGATATCAGAAAGATGTCAAGTGGATAGAGCACATTATTTTTTGTTCATGTGTGAAATAAGAGCATGCAATAGTTTAAAATGTGAAAAAAGTAATTATTTAGTTCTTTTTCTTAGCGTGACAGTAACATTTGGAGACCCTAACAGCAGACTTGGCTGTGCCAGGCTGCTCTGCGTGGGCAGATGCTGTGAAACACAGACCTCGCCCCACCGTAAATGAACAAGAACTCCCAAGGGCAGGGAAATGAGAGAGGAATATCACTCTTCTACCAATGAGGAAGACAGCACTGATGGCTTGAGTGATTTATCCAAAGTCAGTAAGTCCAGAAGCTGGTAACAGTACAGGAAACCTGTGTCCCAGCCTCTTCTCTGAAGGTAGGTTCACCAGAAGGCCACACGGCAGGGCAAAGCCTGATGACGTTGTGTGATGGCTGCTCCACGGTCACTGTCTCAGTTCGACCCCTTGTCCCATATCTGCGTTAGGTCAATAGCCTCCTGGAGAGCTGAGCCACTGCTTCGTATTTACCTGGAGCCAAAACATACTCTGGGACCGGGGAAGAGAGGTGGAAGTTGTTCCCTCCGGTAAACTTCATGTGTCTGCACCCAAAGTTGCAACATCTCTTTTATAGTCTCTTTATTTAAATGGCTATGCCTACAGCATGGAGAGGAATGAGTTTATGTTCACAAGAACTATTGTTTCTAATCATTTATAGACTTCCATAAACATTTGTAAAATGTGCTTGATGGTCCTCAGGTGGATAGGAAATTCTGTGAGTGTATAAAAAGCTTAGCTGGGACAGATTTGGGAGGGACCATGATTTTATTGTTCTGTCTCTTCAGGAACTAATTTAACCTAGAAACTAGTGTGAATTGATATCCCTACTGTTTAAATGTATTCAACAGTGAAATATGAAGCTGTTTTCTAGATTGTGGTGTCAGGCTTAACTGGACTGTAGATTAGTTTGAAATTCAGAGTTGATCTCTTTTCTGATAGACTGTATGAAGTGGCTTAAAAGTAGATTTTTGACAAAATAATGGGGATGAAATCTTGCTGGGCAAAGAAGCCTACATGTTCCTTTTGGTATTGCCGAATTTCTTGGATTGCGAAGGACAGAATCTCAGAAGAGCTGAACAGTTCATTTCACTACTTTCAAAATAAAATTGCTTTCTGAATGTTCCTGGGAATTTCAGGTTTAAAATGACAAGCATTTTTCCTAAAGTGCCATATTCAAACAAAAGGTTTAATTTAAAATAGAACAAGAGTTTCATCGGTCAAGATTTTCTTCCTCATCGGGAGTTTTACGCTATGCAATGATATTGTTAATTAACAAAAACCAAGGCAGACTTTTCCCAAAATACTGTTGCAGGATTTTCTTGCTCTCGTTGAAGCGGAGTCGCTTCGGTGTCATTTTCTCTCATTCCGGAGACTCCGTAAAATCCAGAGCATGGAAGTGCTTTAAAAGAGAATCATTCACTATTAATTAATTGGGTTATAATAAAAATCCGATGGACAACCTTTACGATCCCAAATGAGCTGATCATGGACGATGGGATCGTAACGAACTCCAAAGGAACAAACGATCATTAGGCCGTTAGCATTAGGGCTTGCCGGGGCTCTGCCGCGTGCCCGGCTGTGGCGAGGGCCACGCTGCCCCGCCAGTCCCCGCGATTTCGGGGGGTGCTCTGTGCTGCCGTTCAGGCCCTCTTTGCGAACCAGAGGCAGGGTAAAGAGGAAGCTGTGCAGGAAGATATTTTTGCACCTCTTGCTCTAATATATAATCAGAGCTTTTGTTCCGTGGCTTGCACAAGCAAATTAATTAGAAATTTATATGACCAGAAGTTCAGTTCAGCTCGCATTTAAGGCAGAGGCCATTACTGTGCATGTATTTGCTCTCTTCGTCATGGAACAATTATCTGCCCATTTAGAAAATGCAAAATTTGTTTCTATTTTAATAGATGCTGCTAACCATAAAAATATCAGCCAGCTTCTGATCGTGGCATGCTTAAAAACCTCCTGGAGGAAAGCATAATTTGTAACTCCCCTTCCGCACAGAGCACCCCTCAGCATCTCCAGGAGGCAGCACGGGCCGATGCAAAACTGCAGGTAACAGTCTCTCTACCTGGGCAAGCTGAGGGCAGAGATAAGGGGGGAAAAAAAGGATCCATCAAGGAAGGAGAGGTACCGGGAAGGGTTCTTTGAAAGCAAACCGTGCGTTTGGGTGCCCGCCGAGAGCAGCGTGGCGGCAGCCCAGCGCGAGACGTAGGTGCAGGCGGCGGCCCAGGACCTGTTTGGCAGCTCCCCCGTCCCTGCGAGCACCAGCGCAGACCCGCGCGTCAGGTGCTCGTGCCCCTCGCGTGCCTGCTGCTACCAAATCCAGCCAGCGAATGTCATTAGAAGCAGCCACACCATCTGCCTCCTTCCTCCCCTCCTCCTTAAATAAGGAAACACCTTGTCAAACACATCCCACTAAATATCCCCGGCCCCCTCCCGCCCGCTTCGCGCGGCGCCCGTCGCCGGGATCGTGCACCATCTGGGCCCTGGCGCCGCCGCCGCGCAGCCGCCCGCGCGGACCGGCGCCGCGACCCGGCCGCTGCCGCCTGCCCCGCTCCCGCGCGGCCCCGGGGAAAGGGAAGCGGGCCCGAGGGCCCCGCGCGAGGAGGGCGGCGGGACCGCGCCGCGGCGTCACCCGCGCGTGCACGGGAGGGCTGGAAATCGCGGAGCTGGGCGAAACAATGAGTTCAAAGTGGGGGGAAACAGGGGGAAAAAGAAGGAAAAAATAAGAAAAAGCCCAGCAACTCTACTGCATTTTCTTAAACCCAGAAAATTAACCAAAGAGGACCTTAAACACAGGCATTTATTAACATGTAAATGGACTGAGTCAGCAATTACTCAAGACTCAGCATAATTGAGTAGAATATAGTAATTAACTTGCCATTTAATTATTCCCATTGAGTTTAAGGTAAATATTTACTAGGCCCACGGTTCTCCCGTTGTCTCTCAGGTGGCAAGCCAGGCTCGCCGCGGCGGGCTGCGCCCCGGTGTCCCGGGGCCGCCCGAAACGCAGCACGCTCTGCCCAGTGCCGCTCCCGAGGCTGCCGAGCCGAGGGGCGCCCAGCAGCGCCGGGCACAGGCCTTGCTCCCGCGGGGACACCCGGATTTCCCCCCAAAAGCCGGTGCCCGGGCCGCGCGGCGCCCGCCAGCACCACGCGCGCTGCCGCGTGCCCGGCCCCGTTAGTCTTTGTTCTGGGCGATTACTGTGCAGACAACACACTCACCCGGCTGCGCCGAGAAACTGCGTACCGACCCAGCGCTGCGCTGGCGAGCGAAATATTGCTGAACGGAGCCTTAGGAGATAGCGGAACATTATTTTAAATTATCTTGAACGTTAAAAAAAAAAAAAAAAGGGAGGATTTGGCAACCTTGCAGCAAAGAAAAGCCCTCAAAACCAGTTATTCCTTTTAAATAAAAACAAAAATGAGAAACAGTAACTATTAGAAATCCCACCTGGTGCTTTTTCTGTGTTAATGATGCTTCTTAAATTGCATGTGGGTAAATGGTAATTTTGTCTCACACCATTAAAAACTAATGGAACCCTTGATGATAAGAAATGCCATAGCTAGCTTGTTGGAAAACGTTTAATTAATAAAGTAATAAAATTATTGTAAACTAGTGCAGTTTCACGGAGGATTCAATGGGATATAAAACAGATAAAACATCTTTGAGAGTTGGTACAAGAAATAAACGCCGCTCTATAAAAAGAAATACCATAAAGTTAAGCTGGTCTCTGCTTTGCAGAGTTAAGATAAGCTTTGTAATAATAAAGATACTTTTAGATTATTCTTTTGCAGGAAGTGCTGGAGAAACGTGGTGAGCCCACGAAGAGGGCGCCAGTAGCGATGACCCTTTTGGGGTGTTCCCAGCAGGCACCGGGGTCTCGCTGCAGCTCTGCGGGCAGCCGGCGCTGAGGCACGGACGGACCGGGCAGAGGCTTGGAACAAGCTTGGCCAGTGTTTTTCCCAAATCCCAATGATATTGTTCTCAAAAGATCTGGATGTGTTCTTGTAACGAGTTACCGTGATTTTTTCTTTCCATTTTATGCTCACCAGAACTGAGGCCCCTGCACTGTGCTCCAAAAGTGGCCCGCTTCCTTCGTTAGGGCTTTGCCCAAAGCCCGCTGTGCAGCCACCTTTCCTGCAAGGCAAAGGTATTACACTGCGGCGTGTACAACCCGGCAACGGCTGCGCTACCTGCAGGAGATGAGAGGGTGGGTTTGTCAGGCCACCTGTTATGGTAAGGTTGGGCAAACATTTTCCACAGTTCCTAAGTGACTGTGGACTTTATTTCCACCTTCAGAGCTTGTTTGGGAAAGGTTTGCCTCTGCGCCTCATTGTTCCTCTGCACAGGGTCCGTGTGGAAAGCCCACGCCAGGTCTGGGGAGATACAAGCCCACAGATATTCAGAGACAGCATTTCACGCATTTTGCCATCAAGTAGATTTCAATTTGACCGGATCTCCATAAATTATTTGCTATAAATTTATAAAGGTTCATGCTTGAGTTTATTAACCTCTTCCATGTTGACTGTAAGAAAATGATGATCACATGTTAGTAATAAAAAACCTATTCCACTCACCAAGCTACCCACAGACATTGCTGTTCCCACTGATGTGAAGACAACATCTAGATAGGCTTTGCAATGTCCATCCATTTCAAGTTTGAATTCTCTAATTCTTTCAGTATCCTCTGCGGTTTCCACCTTGCTACTTACTTAGAGGTCATCCTGTTCAATCTATAGTTTGAAAATAAAACATACATTTTTAAAAAAATATATCAGCATGAATAATTGTACATATAATAACAAACACTCCTTAAATGCATTTTGGCCGAATCAAGCCCTGAGATGAATGTGCCCCAGCTCTGCTCCCGTTTGGTGCTTTCTGCACAACTGTGAGCAACAGCTGTTCATGGGCCTAAGGAGACCCACCCGGCACAGCGGGAGCATGAAGGTTTCCATCACAGAGATGACGCCCTTCCAGAACGAGGAGCAGTTGCATCATCAGCCAGTGATGTGTCTCAGCCTGGTGACCGGTTTACCCAAACACCAGGGTGTTAAGGCGCGCGGGGTCCCTGCCTCGCTTAGGCTGGTCTTGGGTCACGGCCAGGCTGAAGACATGAAGGACCCAAGCGTGTAAGTGTTCGTGGGCCACTACAGTCCTACTTCAACAGCCATAACGCCAGGGAGGGATTTTTTTTTCTTCTCTGTGCAGTGGGGAAAGAAACATGAGAGGGAACTCGGTGAGAAGGGCACGGCCAAGGCTGGTGCATTTTTCCACTGACATACTACCTTGTCTTGATTTCGTCACAGATTTTTCCAGCCCCAGCTGAAATACCTGCAAGTGACACGGGAAGAAACGCGGTGCGGATGTGCCCCAGAAATTTCCTAGAGGAGATGTCGCCAGGCCCAGGACTACACTGCTGCTGCAGCTGTTCGGGGAAGTAGACTTATTTTTCCCATATGTTATATGCATGTCATATGATGATGACAAAATAATAAGTTGGTGACTGTTTGAAACTTTTTTTAACAGCTGTGTTTTTGGAATATTATAATTAGCCATCCGCTTGCCTTAATCATTTAAAGATTGCCAAAATAACTAAGAGCTTACTGAACCTTCTCCTGCCATTAAGCTTCCCCGTGTTGGGACCATTACCTTACTTTGAGGAAGGGAGGGCAGAAGCTGCAGGGCAGCGGTGCAAACACACAGCTCAGTTCACGAGTGGAAATTACAGTGCAGGTTACTGACACCATCCGGTAATAATTTTAACATGCCACGGTGGCACTGCAGGCCAGCAAAGAGGTGACTCTTTACATTTCAGCCGCCCAGTGACTGACTCACGTTGGCTGGGCTCGCGTCTGCCAAACGGAGCGGGTGAGCTGTGAGCAAGCGGAGAACATTCGTCAGCTCGCCAGGGAGGAGCGGGATTGCAAGCGGAAGGCCGATAACGCGTGGGGGCTGCCACAGCGGGCTCGTAACCCGGCGTCGCAGCCTGAGCCCGGTAAAAGCAGCGGGCCTCAGCCCAAGAGCCGCTCTTGTCCGTCAGCACCGGCTTTTGTTCTTTCTTCTTTAAGTAAGTAAGTGACGTGTTTTCTTTCGGCAGATGGGAACAAGCCTCGAAGAATAAATTTTTGGAGGCAGACAAATTGGCTGCCTGGGAGCAGACGCCGTGCAGAGGCTGTTGGGTCCTGGGGAGCGTCCGGACTGCTCTCGCCACTGCTGGGCAAACAGCCCCCAGCTGTGGCCCCCAAGCACCACCAGCAGCGCACAGAGAAGATTTGCTGTGGATATTGCTTTGCACTTCCCATCTATAAATGTCCCTGCTGGCAGTTTCTCCCACCACAGGGTTTTTTTTACGTCAGGCGCATTGCCCTCTCTCCTGGGCCCTGCATGTCCCCACCACGCGAGACCCCCATGGGCAGCGTCCCCAGGGCCTGGCGGCAGCCACCCCAAAATGCATTACCCCCCCCCAGCTTCAAAATTTGGCCAGAAAAATAGGTACCTGTCAGGGCGTAGACGTGCATATCGTCCTTCTGCATAGGCGGTGCAGTGTATGGTAATGCATTAGGCTAGGTCATTTCTAGAAATGCAGTATTTACTGCCTCCTTTTAGAGGGATCTTCTGCAAATGAGATCCTGGTATATAAGTAGATAGTTAATAAATAAAGCACAGCAAAAGGCACACTCAAAAACATGTAGCATTGCTCCCAGGTTTTGTAGGGTCAGTAAAACGCATAGTAGCTCCCTAGCAGTGCCTCCATCTCTACACTTACACAGTGTTCTTAACACCTTCCCGCACTGCAAAACTGGAGTATTTAACCCAAAACATACAAACAAATCTGTTATCCCCTTTCTTTTTTTTTTTTTTACAACTTTGACAATCTCTCCCCATTTTCTTTGTCTAAATGAAGAGTTTTAAATTTTACATATACGCGTGTGCATACATATAAACATGGATGTGTAATCACACATACAGCTTTCCTAGCTCTCTCTCCATATATACGTGTGTGTGTGTGTGTGTGTGTGTGTATTATACACACACATTCGTGTGTATGTATAGTATATACACATATACAGAGTATACATATGTGTATGCATACATACACAATGTATGTACACATATATACCTTATATATGTATACGTATGTGTGTATATGTGTATACATACTGTATATAGTATACTATATACTACATATTATATACTAGTTTATATATATGTACACACTAGTATATAGTGTTTCTGTGTATATATATATATATATATATATAATATAGTATGTCTATACAATGTTATATATGCATATATACAATAATGTCTGTTTGCATATATGTATACATATATACATTGTATATACATATATATGTATATTTATGTATGTGTTCACACACACACGCATATATGCAGGCGTGTGTGTGTGTGCGCGCGCGCACACGTGCGCTCTTGTGTGTGTACAGAGCAAGGGGGGGTGGAAGTCTTAGAAAATGAAAGACAAATGTTAGAAAATAATATTCCCAAGCCCTCAAATCCCTAATCATGCGTTTGATGCAATATTTGCCCTAATGGGAAATGATAACTGGCACTATTCCAACGCAAACCTCTCGGAAAGGCGCAATAAAAAGGAAAATGCTAGCTTGGCAGTTAAAGAAAGAGGAGCCGAAGCGAGAACCACTGTTGGAGATAATAAAGCATTAACCACAAGCCCCTGTTCTATTAAGCGCACGCGCGCGCACGCGCGCACACGCACACGCACACACACACGCACACACGCACACGCACACGCACACACACACACACACACACACGGGGGGGGGGGGGGGGGCCCCACTAAAGCGAGCGTCGCCTGCCCGTGCGGCTGGGGCCGGACCCAGCAGCGCCCGCAGCCCGTCCTGCCTGCCGGGGCCTTTAATGCACCGCTCCGCAAGAGCAGGGTCGCCGCCGCGCTGGCGGGGTTTCAGCGCGGCCGTCCTCCTCCCCCCGACCCTGCGAGCCGGGACTGTGCCGGGCCGAGGCGACACGCGCCCGCGGGGTGCCTACGAACGCGCCCGTGAAGACATGCCGTGCCTGCTACACCCGGCCTTGCCGGCCAGCCGGGCTGAGCCGCCGATAGAGCCCAAAACCAATCAGTAAAGGTGTGGGTGGCGAGGTTAACTAACTAACAACTGCTGCGAACGGCGAACCAAGAGCTTTAGCACCCCGTGTATCTGCCGAGGTACAAGCAGGCTTGGGTTTAGAGCAGTCACCTGAAACTATGCTGTCATAAAGTGAAAACTAATACCACTAAGAGTCATAGGCAGCAAACCCACTAACAGCCCCTTTCACATTTGCATCCAGTGAACCTCTAGTCCACTTAGATTTATTACAGATTATAAACTCTTGATTTATCAATCACCATTTTACATCATTGTTAATTCGTATGTTCATTAGACAAATCTGTCCCTCCAAGGTAATCACGTAAGGTACTGCTGGCATGTGAACATGCACAAATGGGTAATTCTTAATGACCTTCTAAGTTGACATATTTTTGGCATCAGTTTTCTGTATCCTAATTTTCAAGCTGCCTCTCTGGTGTTATTGTAGGGTTTACTTCACTCAGGAAGGAGGACTCACATTTGGAGGTCATCATTAAGCTTGTTCCCATCAAATAGCAGAAGAACAAGGAACAATTAAAATCATCTCCTTGGATAAAAACAACTCCAGTGTTCCTAGCTGGGGAGAAGCATAAGCAGTCTGCTACTCTGACGGCTTTGCAGCGAAGAGAAACTGCTCAGCGGATGTGGTCATGGGTGCCAGGTTTGCAGCATTACAGTAAGATTGGGTCAACTACCAGAAAACATTGCAAATGTTTTTATTTGCTAGCTAGGCTCTGATGGGCTGAATGACCATTACTCAAAATGAGGGCCAGACGCCTTGTGGCCAGTGAAGTAGGTCCTTGAAGAAGGCACCCCAGCTGCATCTACATGGGGGTTCTTGAGCCCCCCCCCCCATCTCACACTGTTACTACTGCCCATCCAGGCCCATCCAGCTCTATCAGAAGCAGGGGCTGGGGCCGGGGGGAAAGGTGGGGGGTGGTCTTAAAAACAAGACTTCCACAGCTGCCACATTTTTTATGGTGCTTCTCAAAGCAGGTCGAGGCAAGGGCAGAGCAACTCCTGGCATTTCCTGCAGGCCAAGCGACTACGAGAAAGGGGAAGAAGCCGTGTGAGGGGGAAAGCTGGGACAGACAAAGTCGCTTCATCCCACTAGGGGTCTGGCAATTGGCTGTTATCCGTTTGGAGGTGGGCTGGGAAGGATGTAGAATGAGATGATAGCAGAGAAAAATGCCCCAAAAGTTCCTTGCATTAACACCAGTGGCCGCCACGACAAGCCAAGCCCGTTGTTAGAAACGGGCTGGTTTAGTGAGAGGAACTGAGCTGCTGAGGCTGAGCCATGCCTATGTGTGAATTGCGTCCTCTGCGTGCAGGCAGCGCTGGCTCCAAACTGCCTGAAAAAAGTTGAAGAAAAGAGTTTGTATCCTTTCCTCAAAAGCACAGTTCTAGCCACAAATCCAAATGTATGGACAAAATGTAAATGCATTGTGACAAGCTGTACAAAGAATCAAAACAAGGAACAAGGAGCGTATGTTTCTTCTAGAGAAATGTCCTTTATCTCGCAGGCAGAATGAAGTGTGTGGCATTCAAATGTTAAGATTTTTACACACTTTCATGAAATACTAAAGAGAAACCAAAAAAAAAAAAAAAACACCACACACACACAACAAGAAAATAACCCAAGTCCATATCACTTCTCAGCTAGTTTGGTTATTGCTGCTCCTGAGTACTGTAACATATGCACTTTCCCTTTTGAAAATGTATCAAAGTTGTTATTTTGGGGGTGGGATAAACTCTTATCCATGCATATCTTATGTTTTAAAGCCAAGAATGCTGAAGAACCGACTCTGGATCTGCACATCAGATGCATAAGTGATTAGTGACAAGTGACACAGAAACAGCGAATGTTCTATGTTACAATGAATAATAAACACATGCAATTTATGCAGAAAGAGTAGGGAGATGGCATCATGCACTTTTTCCATATAAATAATGTGAATCTCTTTTAGAAATGGGTCCAAGTTAAAAGGGGAGTTTCTTCAGTCCACAAACCTCACAGGTTGTCAGAGGCTCATCCGGGGGCGCGTTACTGACGGAAGAACAAAGCAGCTATGGGTGAGAAAAGGTCATGTATAAATATGGGTTGTTTCTACAGTTTTATTACAGAGCAAACTAATGGCAATTAACCGTCACTAAATTAGAATAAGCACAGAAAACAGATTTAAAAAAAAGTTCATTTTTCTGAAAGAAATGATCTGTTTTTGATACATGAAAAAAAATTGTATCTTTTTTTTTTTTTTTTTTTTTTTTTGCTTCCTAGGTTTCTGCAGAACATCACGAAAGTATCCACAGGGGCGGGGGGGGGGGGCAGAAGAGATTGCCTTGCAAACACATCATATGCATGTCTGAAAAAGCTAGTAAGAATTGGTCTTTGCTGGCCAGGGCAGGCAGGCTTTCGTCCTGAGCTCCTCTCCTGCATTTTTCCTCCTTGCTTGTCAGCGATCGCTTCTGCATCTGCTGTGCAGACCCAGAGGCTTCGGCATTCTTGGCTTTAACATGCAAAACATGCCTGGATAACAGTTTTTCCCACCCTCAAAACAACACCAGCGAAATAGCCGCGAGGGGTAACTCCGCTACCCTTCTCTAACCACGCTCAAAATCACACTTACTTACGGGCAGGGCAATTTTCTTTTTTTTCTGCTCAGCTCTGTACCTGCCAGAGATAAATGCGGGGTTTTTTTTGTTTTGTTTTGTTTGTTTGGTTTGTTTTTTTTTTTTTTTTTTTTGGCAAAAACCTGGGCCAAACTCACGCTGGCTCCACCGCGGGCAGCCCAGCGCCCCGGGAGCCTTGGGTGCCCCGCAGCCCGGCCACAGTTCCCGTCTCTAGCCGGCGCTTGCTGCCCTGCCATGAGTAAGCCAGCAATCAGGAAAAAGCAAATGCAGGAGGGAAAAAGAAAAAAAAAAGAAAAATGAAAAAGAAAAGCCTAAAGAGCCCCCAAATGCACCTGCACTTGCTCCTTAACACTGCACATTTTTTCCTGGCTGTCGTGGCCTGCCAACTCTGAGCAAGCTTTTCTCGCGCGTTTTTACACTATCGCTACGCTTCCAGAAATGTACGCACTTGGATAAAAGTAGAACTGAGAGGGAAAAATGCATATTCTGTTAGGAAAGAAAAAAAAAAGTTGAAAAAGTGTCTAAAAGATGGATGCGTAAAGAAATCATAGCCATACTTTAACTCCAGGTTTGAGTTACATAAACTGAACTGTGGTAATTACCAAGCGCCTGAAGATTAATAAACAATTACCATAGTAACTGCACTATCATGTGAAACCTATGCGCATGAATTTTTAAAGCATAAATGGAAATACATGCTGGTTGAAAACGTCTCCTCTATTTTGCTCCTAGAAGCCGAGGGAGATATAGATGCATTAAAGAAGCCCGTCAAGTTATTCTTTCCTCCGCTGGTTCCCCGCACCGCCACCGCGCGCCGGACGAGTCGCATGTATTTATTATGTACCAACGCGGAAAGTGCATTACGGGGAGGGAGCGGCGCCGCTCCCGCGCCCGCCGGCCGGCCGCCCTCCCCGCCGCCTCCCAAACGCTTCTTTTGCGCAGACAGCCAGACTTCAACATCTGAAGCAATATTATGCACCTCTTCGCCCAACTGTAACGAGTGTCTCCCAGGGCGGCAAGCTGTCCCCTTTGCCCTAAAAAGTGATTTTTTTTTTTTTTTTTTGGCTGTTGCCACATGCCAAAAGGCCCCGGTGGCTGCTGCACGGCAGCTTGATGCCAGCCCGCGGCCCCACGTTCAGCCGCTCCGCGTGTGCCAGAACGCGCCCGTCGTCGTGCTTGCTCGCGGGAGACGACGGCACGGGTTAAATGCAGTCTCCGAGACAGACCCAAGCTCATTAAAAAAAGGAAAAAGCTTTCTCTTTCAGCGATAGCAGCTCACATATTTTACTATGATAGGCAAAAATTTGATTTGCAAGCTGCACCGTTATTCCAAAGCTTTAATCTAGCTGAGCTTTGCTTTACTGCAGTTTGCAATTTGTTTGTGACGCTTATAAAGAGAGACAGCAAAATTCCAAACAACAATATTATATATATATCAACCTGTTGATAATTCTGACAGGAAAGCTCAGAAGCGGCACTAAGTTAAAAAAATATAATGATGTACAGCATTTGCAGTAATATTCTAAAACATTAGGTGAGACCTCTACGCTGTAAGTTTGAGGCACTTTTTTACTTTTGATAATTTTGATGAGCTGAAATAATATCCCTTTTTGCAAGAAAGTATTTCTAAAAACACTCTAGGAGTTAGGAAAGCCATTAAATCCTTGTGAATTGAAGGTAGAAAAATAAATTGTATGTATTTTAGACTTTGAATGATCTTCCCATAGCAATTTTAGGGGGGGGGGGGGAAACTATGAAGAATTCTGCAATTTTAATCTCCTCAGTAGCTTCCCATTACTAAACAAGCAGAACGCCACAGTACAAATGTGGATGTTACATGTCATCTTGATCTGCTGCTTTTTTCTTTCATTAAAGCTTTAATGCAGCAATTATGGCTACGTTGCCCTATAAAAAAAGGAAAAGGCAGTTTACTTTAAAAAGTGAAATTGCATAGCCTACTATTTAATTATACACAAATGTAAATGGCCTATTTTTCTATAACTGGTTATTACAGCACTGTTTTACTTTCTGAGTTTTCACAATCTCTAAAACCTACAACGCTTCCTGCTATATAATTGTTTTGCTACATTATTGTTTTCATCTTATTTTTTCTTTTAATGCGAGTGCAGCGGGATAAATCTTGGTTTTAAGCCAGCCAGTACTTCATCTACTTAAGCTTTTATAGATGAAGATTGCTGTAATTATCAGAATACCCGCTTATTTCTGAAGTATTATCTTGGCAACCTGCTGGCATTTACAACCAATTAACAAGCTTTGCCCATTAGTTGCATAAGGGGTATCACGGAGTAAAGCCATTGTGTGCTAATTTTCTATTTTAGATAATCAGTTTGGCCACCCCAAATGGAAGGGGGAAGAAAAGCGAGGTCGGCCGCCCGGCGGCGGGCGCGCGGCGCGGCTGCGCGCCTCCCGGCGCCTGCCTGATTGCCGCGCCGCCGGCGCCGCCGCCTTTTCGGTGCGCGCTCCCTTTGTCTCCGCGGGGAGAGGGAGCGCAAAGCCCCGCCGCAGCACACTAATCTCGTCCTCTTTTTGTTTTTTAAACAGACTGGCTTTTCCCTCTGTCCTCCGGCGCTTGCGATTTCGCCAAATCGTGCGCGTGTTAAACACGATTTCCCCCCAAAACCGGCGCAAGGAGGACCAAGAGGCGGCGGCAGCCTTTGGCCTCGGCTCCTGCTCGAGCGTGAGTTAGACCAAACCAAGGCTGCGCCGAGGCTGGGAGGGCCCACGCCGAAGTCCTACAAGCCAGGGCGGGCGGGCGGCCGGGGAGAAGGGGGCATCCCGCGGGCCGGGCCGGGGCCGAGGGAGCGGGAGCCGGGGGCAGGCCCGGCCCCAGCTGAAGGACGCGCTTCAGCGCCCTGTTTTGTAACGCTTCCTCTCCGAAAGCTCCGTCGCTGCTCTGAAAGGCGAGACGCGTTTACGCGGCACCGGGATGCTGCGCGAGGCCAGCGGCGCCGGCCGGGGGAGGCGCGAGGGAGCGGCGGGGGCGCCGGCGGGCCGAGCCGGGCGCGGGGCCGGGCGCGCAGCCCCTCGCCGGCCCCCGCCTCTGCTCCCTCACTCTCGTGGGGAATAAGGAAAGGAGGACTTCTAAAAGGAATTTCTTTTTCTTGGCCTAATCAGAGGCTTTTCCAGGTTCCCTAGAGGAAACACACTTATACAACAAGCCGAAAAGTCGCACAGGGGGAACTGCAACACTCGCCGTGCCGTCTCGGACGACAACAGACGGAGCGCAGGGCAGACGAAGCCTAGGATAAGGCACAGAGGAATACGTATGTATATATGCGTGCGTGTGCGCACGCGCATGTGCGAACACGCTCACACACCCCTAGCAATTCAGTCAGATTAATTTGCTTTGGATAGTCCATTATTTTACCATAGTCCTTGTGTAGTATTTAAAGACTCAGGTTAAGCATTCTGCATGCGGCGCACAAACAATGCTTCCTTACCTCCACGCGGGTGTTGTGAGACTTTAATTAATGTTTGTAAAGTGCTTTCAGATCCCCAGAAGAAAGGCACTATAGAAGTGTGAAGTCTGATTATTCCACAGCATACAAAAGTAGAGGTGAAAAGAAATATTCTCCTCCTTACACATAAAACTACTGATCTCAACTCCTGCATTAAAAAAAAAGCAAGATGTTAAGAAAGAAAAGAATTCTGACCATGAACCTACTTCAGGCTTCCCCTTTGCCTTTTTCATCTGATTTCTGGTTGAGTGAAATAATAAACTATTGTATTGCTGTAAACTCTTTGTAAGTAGATTTGACTAAGACAACAGAGTTCAGTGCCAGCAGCTACTCTGATCATTCTTTTAAATGGAAATTTACCGTCTGCTGCATCACATGGAAAAAATATAGAACTATTTTTCACAGCTTGTTCACTGAACAGATTATTGGAGGGAAGAAAAAATAAAAAGGCTTCATTTTCCACAGAGCCCAAATCTCGGTGTAGAAAGTCTTGGCAATTTCCTTTTGAGAGGAGACAGATTTCACTTTCACGTTGATTTAACAACGAGAAGCTCTTCCAAAAGCAGGGCCCGATTCGGCAAACTTCCGCGCTTAGCCGTGCTCGAGTCAAGAGCTTATCTGTGGGAGCACAACTACTCACATGCATAAGGCCATGTAGGGTCTGGTCCTAATATAGACCCAGTTCTTGATGTCATAAAATCTTTTTTAACAGCATCTTGTGTTACATTTAATTTATTTCACATGGCCTCGTAAAATAAGATAAAAGCGTGTAAGTCTAAAAGTCATACAAAGAGGATAGAAAAAAAATCCTGCCATGTATTCATGTTTATTAAGTATTATCTTAGTGCAACTTACAGAGTTTTAACTCCAGCATTTCCAAAATCTTTTTTCTCAGCCTCACCGCAGCCAGCAAGAGCCACCCGCGTGCCGGACAAGCGGAGCACCACGCGCCGGCCCTGCCTCCCCGCAGGGCAGCGCTGCCGGGGCGCTCGGCGCGGGGCCAGCAGCGGTGGGCAAAGGCACGCGCGCTTGGAGCCGGGGGCGCACGAAGATCTAGTCAGAGCCCAGGCCAGCGTAACTTGCACAGCCTGGCGGCACAGATACATCCAATTAGCTCTAATTATCCATTACGTTAAACGTTATTCTGGTTCCTGCAATAATGCGTAAGATATAATATATCAGAAGGGTTGTTTAAACTTTTTGAGCACAGGATCCATGTATCCATGTATGTCCAAGGAAGCCTAAATGTGGAAAAGCAAGGGGGGATGCGGGGGGATGACGTACACACCGCGCACTCGCAGACCCCCAACCTGACCCCAGGACATCACAAAGGTGCCGCCAAAAAGAAAAGTCGGTGGCAGAAAACCATCTTTGAAGCCAAAGGTGAGGTCATCCCTCTTTAAATCAAGGTGGCGGTGTCTCCCCTGCAGCACTGCTCATGCCCGCTCTGCCCCGGGATTTTGGGCACGCTCCTGCGGGGCAGGAGCCAGAGGTGCCCGGCGGCAGGCTTCGGAGCTGCGGGGACCTGCTCGGGGAGGTGGTCTGCGGGCACAGTGCTGACACGGCCCAGCAAAGTGCCTCACAGGGCAGCGCCTTACTCACAGAAATGGTCCTTACGTGCCTAAGTGAGTACTGGAAATTATTATAAAAGTGCCTCCAGTGTCCCAGAGCGCTTCAGGGACTTTGGAGGACTATTGATGCAAGTACTTGCTTGCCAGCATTAGAAAGTAAAAATCAAATGTAAAAAATACAATGTAAAAATAAGAAGCAGTACCCTGGCTCTGCTGCCCCGAGATGGGCAGTAGTGATAAACCAAAGGGCTGTTTCAATAGAACAAGCAAGCAGCTGCCTTTCTTTGCAAACCAACGTTTCCTTACTTTGTCAGCAACGCCTTGACGGGGCTGTTGCAAGTGGTGATGGCGTTTGCGTCGGGGCGCTTGCCCAGGCAGCCCTGCCAAGAGCGGGGCGAGTCGCCAAGCCGACAGCGCGGTCAAGGTCTCGCCCAGACCTGAGACAGGCAGGGTCTAGCTCGGGCTGTTGCGTGGTGGAGTCTTCCTAATGGCAAACGATGAAGCTGTTGGAGTTTTCTCCCATGGATTGCAATTGCAGATTGCTCCCTTCAATACTTTTTTTCTCTCTGATTACACCATGCATAGCCTGTATTTTTGCAGCTGTGTCTATAGTCTTTGGGATAATAGCTTTTAAACAGAGCTCATCTATCAAAAATGAGACTGCAAGCTAGCTAGGAACTATTTACCTCACCCATTTATCAGCTACTGCTTTCTCACGGCTATCTTGCTTCATAGATAAACCTGCTATGTATTTCTAGGCCAGTTATTGAACTATCCAATTTTAAGCACAGCCAGAGGGAAATCATATTTTTTCCTCCTAAAAGAGGGATACTGCCCTCACTGCTAGCATCCCAGAGAGATTCCCCAAATTATTGCAGGGAGAATCAGGTCTCAGGCTTGAGAGCTGCACAAGCCCTGGTTGTTCGCTTGCTCTGCCGGTTGCTAACGCGCCGGGCTGGCTTTCCAGCGTTTCCAGCCGGGGAGGCTGCAGCGGCGGTCGCGGTGCAAAGGCGCGAGGCCGCCTGCAGCACGCCGCGCCAGTGGCGGGCAGCTCGGGCCCGCGCGAAGCCGCCCCGCTCCCCGGCACCTGCCAGCGTAAGCACGCCGGGGGCTTGCGGCTAAGCTGACGGCCAGAAAACGAAGGGCGCTTGAACAGGACGTTAAACCGGACTCTCCCATCACCAGAACGACCGGCCCAACCACCCTGCTGTGGAGTCAGTCTCCTGGAAGTCCCCGTGCCCGCGTGAAGCCAAACACCAGCACACACTTCCCGCATCGTGTAGGACCACGGTCGGGTTCAGGGACGGGCGCAAAGGCCCTGCGCGGGAAGCACCGTGTCGCGTTCAGTGCGATGCCCCCGCTGCCGCCCTCCCCAACACTCGCTCCGCGTTTGCGGCTCGGCTAGGTGTAGCCAGCAGGCAGGCAGGCCGTCAGGACACCGCGGCCCGGGAGCCCGAGCCCCGCCGGGTGGGACGAAGCTCGGGGGCTGCCGGCGGGACGTCACCCTCAGCAGAACTGGGCGGCAGCGGCTCGACAGCACCGCGGCGCTGGACGCGGAGACCTCGAACTGCAGCCAGGTAGCTTGGCCCCTTTCTAGGGCTCATCCTCGGCTCCTAGAGGCTGCGTTTATTCCTCACCCTGCGTGCTTTGATTGCAGCGCTGGCTCCCTGCTTGTCAACACGCCGATTTCTGAATTCTCAGTGCAAAGGAAGCCTTTCATGGTTTGGCATCCTCTTATATGTTTATGCTCCTCAAGATATATTCTCTAGCCAAGTCTTTAAGTTCTTACATTAGTCCTCAAGCCCAGACATCAATCTGTTGCTGATCAGGTCTTTTCACATCATGCTGCTTTTATCTGGAATGCTGTTTTTGAGGCTTCCAAGGAAGCTCTAGCTGCTGTTTTTAAGAATGTGGTTAATATTTTTTTCCTTTTTTTTAAATGACACTTGAGCACTGCTATTTCTTTTAACCTTTCACTTTTACTGTAATACTTTAGCAAGAAATTTGCCTTATAAATGCTATACTAGGGAGGTCCTGATTTGCATCTTTGTCCTTGGATAGTGTAGAAGCAGCACAGGGGTCCACAAACGGAGAGATTGATTTTTTTTTTTCCTTTTATAGTCCACAATAAAAAGTTTCTTTAAAGGGGAAGAAAAGGGAGGCACATGCTTAATACTGAAGAAAAGCCTGCTTGTGCTTGATACATTGGAGATATGGTTCAAGAACACTTCATCTTCCTGCAACTATTTGCTGCACTTCTGCCAAGGTTAGGGAAACCTTGGGTGAGCTGCTGCCTGAATACTGCAGGCTGGTATCAGTCTGAACAAGTTCAGCTGACTGCTTAGAAGATTTCTCTTTTTTATTCCTCCTCTTGTTGTCTCCCCGCTTTGACAAGCAGAAAGCACCTTCATCTTTGGCAGGGGCCCCAGCCTGAAAGCACCCAACAAAGAGAATTCCCTGAGAGCTGCCATAAAAAGGAGCCTAGCATGGTCTGGGACCAGCTGGGTCAGGAAACACAACACCGTTGTCTGGTAAGTGACTGAAAAATTAAAACAAAAAACCCAAGAAAAATCCAATTCCTCTCCCTTAAACATAGGCTCCCGCTTCTTCACATCACAGAGGACAGTTCTTGGATGGCGATTTTATTTTTTTGAACACAGTTCCTTTGACTCACAAGGGAGAAGATGAATAGCAACACTCGGGCAGACTGACCAAGGGATCCTGCTCTGACCAGCTACCACGTGTCATTGCAGACAGAGGCTGCGCCTCTGCCCCCTTATGTGCTTGAGTTGCCCCTTACACTGTGAACTAGCTCGTTCATCTTCCTTTTGGTCTACTTACAATATAAGCAATAGGTCAACACAAGGAGTGAGAACGGTATTTTGTCTCTAGTGTACGGCTCATTAAGCGGAGGCAAAAACTGAAGTATTCTTCCAAGAGGTTCCAAGAGCTACATTAAAAATAATAAAAACAACCCTAACAAGCATGTCTGGAGTGTGTCATGCAGAAATGGCTTGGGTCAGATCACCACATTAGTGAATATAAGCTCAAATTGGCTTTGACAGAGTTATAACTGTTTTTATCACCACGGAGCTGCCCCAGCATTTGTGCGGAGACAACAGTACTCTTCTGAACTCATTCCGTGTATTTTATAGTGAAAGCCACCTGGGTAAACCTGACCTGTTGGTTCAGGGAAAATAAGACAAAATGCCTCAGATACCTCCTCTAATGGTTGTCTTCTTTGTAAGAAGGATCCCTCTAACCGCTGTTTTCTCTCACAGGACCATGGTCTGGGCCTAATTGTAAGAGCTACAATCATTTAAAGATGGGAAATGGCGAACATGGGGATGGGGAAAAGCTTGAAAGCTTCAGCAGATAAAGGCGAGTAATTCCTTCTTCCCGACAACCTCCCTCTATTTTCTCCCTTGCTGAAACTGCTCAAGACGTATTACCATGGCTACCTATCCGGGCAGGCAACGCTCTTTTTCAGCTATTTCGAGGCAGCAGGAAAGACCCCGGCGAGGGCTTTCTCCAGGCGGGGAAGGCGAAAGCGCCGCGGGGGCGGCGGGCGGTGGTGAGGCCGGCGGCCCCTCGGACCGCCCGGCGGGCCTCTGCCCCGGCGGCCAGCCCCAGCCCCGGGAGCTGCCGTGCACGGCTCTGCCCTGCTCCCGGGCGCGAGCCGAGGGGACGCAGGGTGTCACCAAATCCACCTCCGTAAGCTGGGAGGCCCCCGACGGCGGACGGCGGCGCGCTCGCGGCGCCCGTCACGACACAGGCAGCGGAGGAGTGCGGGTTTACCGGCGCAGGAGGCGCTAGTGGCAGCGGATTGCATCTCACGATTTTCAACCCTATTTTAGGGCACCATTTTTCTTTCTTTTCCCCCAGAACGGCTGCGGTTAGGAATACTCCAACCGGCCGAGAGTAACGAGGCGAAGGACTAGTCAGCGGGCCCCGCGCGGGGCAGCAGCCGGGACGGCGAGGGGGCACAGCGCGGCAGGGAAGCCGCGGGCCCTTCCCCGCGGCTCCGCGGGCGACGCCGGCAGGCGGGGGCGCCTGCGCCGGCCCCGCGGCCCCGCAGCCCCGCAGCCCCGCTCCCGGAAAGCGCCGGGGCCGCCCCGCTGCTGGCCTGCCCCGCTTGCTCCCGCTCCCAGCGGCGCCCTAACGTTGCTCCTTTCTGTGTCAATCATTAACTCCAATGGCGTTAAACTTTAACACAAATATGCTCCCGTATCACCTGTATATATATTACCATAATTATATAGCTATAAATTTCTTTTAAAATACCAGTTTCCCTTTTGTATAGCTACCGCTGGAAAATGAAAGCTCACGGACTGCTCTGAAGCCCACGCAAAGTAATGCAAAGATTCCCGTTGCCTTTGGTCTGCTTCTCCAGGAACAATAAATTTGGATTATTAAACACCACTATAAATTAAATCCTCTATAGTTAATATCTTTGTTTCTTAAAAATGCTTCACCTAACTTTATCTGAGAGAAAAGAAGGGGGTGGAGGACAAGCACAAAAATAAAAGCCATCGTATTGTAAGCAGCTTGTAACGTTACCAACGACACAACAAGAATATTTATTTTTAAAAAAGCACTGCTAACTTTTTTACATTTTAGCAAACTTTTCAATTATGATTCTTCCTGGCTATTTAAATATGCTTAAAGTAATGATTTTCTGTAATTTGTCTTTTTTCCTTTGGAAACATACCGTGCTATTGTCAGCTTTAAAAAAGAAGCAATTTTCTGACTTTTGAGATTGAGCAGGTCATGGAAAAATTACTACTGTGGGAACCTATAATTAAATAGAAAATGCAGCTGCACTTTTGAAAAACTAAAATTAAGTTTATTCTATTAATACTTGATCCTAGAATGATATTTGACTTTTCAGACACAGGTGCTAGCTGAAGCCACCCCTCACCTGCAGAATGCTCCTAGCTGCACGGCTACTTGCAAAAGCGGCCGTAAGCAGCCACAGTATAACATGCACAAATATATTGCTAGTTATTTGCCATCCAACTAAATTAGATTCAGTACAGCAGGGTAGTCATTTACACATACAGCATTTTGCTTTCCTTTTCCTAATAATGGCCCTTCATCTTCGGTGGTTTTGTAAGGGATTAAATTAAAATAAATCTATGCTAAATCAGTAATGTTGGTTATAAACTTAGCTAAAATAAAAAGTACAGAAATGGACTGTTGAACAAAATTATATAGTACCTCTGAATCGGATAAAGCTCTCTTCCCAGCATTTGACTAGTCATGAAAGGGAGACACGATTCCATACCGTACTATGATAGGAAAACAGGCTTAGTTTATACATACAAAAAAATATGCTAGTTCCCAACTGAATGACTAGAGTACTAGATACAGATTTTGTATTTTAAATGAAAATCACCAAAAAATGTTTGTGCGCCCCACCATCAATTTTAAAACACCTAAAGTAAAAGCTTCACAGAGAAAATAAATAAGGTAAGAGAACTATTAACTAATAATTAATTAAGCTTGTTCTGATGTTTGATGATTGAAGATTACTGTGCAAGTATTTTCTAAGAAAGTATATAAAATTAGGAAGAATTTAAGAAGGGCAAATCAGCTTAAAAGCACAATATTTATTCTCTTTATTAATAATAAAATAGCTTTTTTTTAATTTGCAGCTGGATCATTGGCATTCAGGATAATCATCTAATTTTCTAGGGTAATAATAGGCAAGATTTCACAAGTTGCCCTTATTGCATGATACTACAGAAATTATTAAATTTGAATACTTTTTTATATGCTGTACAATAATTTGTCAAGCTATATCTCCTTTAAACCTCTACTATTGCGCTAAGTTTTGTTGGTTTTTTTAAAAATAAATTAAAAGGAATTTTTTCCATCTTCTTTTCATCAGTCATTTTCATATAGGTAGTTTATATGAAGAACATAACTAAACACATAGGTTTTATATAATGTCTAAACACTATAACACATAAGAAATCCTTTCTTTACTTGCAAATTCACCTTCACTATTTTTTATATATATTACATGGAATAGAGATAGACATAACTACAGAGACAGTGAAAACGGTACCTAGAAAAGGTACAGAAACGGGTCAGAAGGAGACGTCATACACCACCCAGGAAAGATTTTTTCCCCCTTCAGAAACAACTAGTGAGTGAGAGTGTAGTCACAGAGAAAGCCCACAAGAACTGTATCTTTGCATACACTGCTTGCCTAAAACTCCCAGAAGTGACCCTACGAGCCAGCAGTAAAATTATTTCAATTTCACATGTACAGCTTGCTTTCCCTCAGCTGCTTGGTTTGGTCAGTGGTATGCTTTTTTGGGGTTTTTTTGGTTGTTTTTTTGTTTTTTTTTTGTTTTTTTGTTTTTTTTGTTTTTTTTGGGGGGGGGTTGCTTCATGTTGTGGGGCTGGATTTCTTTTTTTTTTTCCAGTTGCATGTATTCCACGGAGGAAAAGAAAACTGATCCATGAAGTTTCTATTTGCATAAAGCACAGAAACATCTGTCGCAAGCTTCTTGCTGGTGGAGTGAAGCATCAGGAGACACTGCAGTTGATCATCTGCCCTTAATAATATTGAATTCTTTTTCTGTCAATAGGAGCTCAGAGTGAGAGTGTTTAAAGCAGCAGAAGGGTATTTGATCAGAGCCATATTTCCCACTATTATTCACAAGGAGTAATCGGTTATATGATGCTTTCTCACACATAAATGCACAGAAATGAGTTCTGCCCTAGGATCAGTAAATGCTCTACTCCATTTGATATCAGTCTTCACAAATACAGTTCTTATAAAGGTATATGATGATTTAATCAGTATCCTGCAGTTGCCTACAATGCACAGCAGTTTTTTTTGTTAAACTTCACACAATGAATGATCTGTGGTAGTAAAGCTAACATCAGAAAGCTCTCAATCTACAGTGCTGGTTTGAATTTTGATTTTAGCTTAGGTAATCAAATAAAAATCTTAAGGCTTATCTGCAACTTGAATCAGAAAAATTTTCATTCTGTTTCTGTATGTATATATAACGCATGTCTACAACCATAAATATCAGGTGAAGTGGCCAATTCATTTATACAGAACACATAAATAGAATAGAAGCTCAGCAAAATATAATAGCAACTATTTAAAAGTCTGAATGACTATGTTAGGTCAAGTGCTAAATCTAGAATCACTAAAAGCACTTCGGGTAATACACACAATTCATATTTCTGCATTATATTTTGCTCCTTTTTATTAGATTACTTTTAAATTAGTTGGGTGTGTTGATATAATTGTTCTAACACAGAATATAGGCTGACTCCCTCTCTCACATCATTGAAAGTCAAAAATCAGTCTAATCTATCCAGTTACAGTCTGCAGTGCAAAAAAGTGCTCTTCTCCGTTCATCTGTTTTGTGGAGTTCAACAGCCAAACTGAGAGGAGAATAAAGTTTCTTCACCTTTGTTATCTACTTATGTCAGAAGTAGCATGAAGGTGATCAGTACAGAACTATTCTCTGTTTTCTACCCACAGCTCCAAGGTAGCAGGCTTCATAAACTACGTCAGCAGAGATTAATATCACATTAGTAACACCTTGTTCATCGTTGTCACTGTAAAACAAAAAGTCTTTAAACATTTCCTATTCAGAGCTGATCTCTGTAACAATGCATGTCTGCTATTTTTCATTTCTTTCATTGCTCCTTCACACATTCACAGATACCTCAATTGCACTGCAGATGTCTGGGTGTAGGAAATACCTGCTTGGTGTGCAGCACAGTAAGGTCACGAGTTCAGCTAGGGCTGCAGCGTATTGTGAAACAAACGATTAAAAGAATAATATAAAACAACAACAGCAGGAGCAATCTTTGCTCGCGTACGCATATTTGTATAAAAAGTTTCTCTGGCAGCGGTTCACCAGCAGGCAGTAATCAGCTAAGATACTTCTTTGTAATTTTTCTGTTTCATAAATAATACAGGAGTTTACTAACAGGAAGTTTGTGGGAAGCAACAGTAAACAGTCTAGCAATCCATCTGTTATTGTGGAATGCAAGAAAGCTGAATCAGGTTCTTTGCAAGTGGACTATTTTCGTTGTTTGTGCTAGCAAAGATGTGTGGGAAATGGGCATTTAAATCATTATTAGCGTGAACTCTTTCAGACCTCCCTTTTCCCTTGCCTCGCAGAACAGGGTGGCTGGGTACAATTTCAGCAAGGCGCCCAAGCACTTCAGCAGCCATGGGGTGGCTCAGAATTAACCTGAGCAAAAAAGCCAACGTGGCTGTATCAAATGTGCGATATTCAGGTGACGGTTACAAAAAGACTTTCGCTTCTTTGAAATGAAGCTCAGAAAGAATGACTTCTAAATTAACACACACCCCTGCTAGCATCTTCCTCAGAGTCAGGGTGTTTGTCAGGAAGAAACTGAAGGGCTGCAGGGAGACTGGAGTGGAGGACAAGGAAATGAGGAAAAATAAGGTAACGATAGAAGTCCTACTGACAGGCTTTCTGTGCCAACACAAGTAGAGAGTCAAGCAAGGGTGAAAAAAAAACTAGTATCTTTTCCCTAAGACAGGCTGTTCTGCTGGCATTCATCCACCCTTGATATGTTGCTTATGAATAGAAAGCTAGAAAAAGAGCGGAGGCATGTGTGTAAATTAGTCACTACTACTACAAAAGCAAGGTTTCTTTGCCTGTGGCAATGCTGCCTCTCACCTCAAAGACTAATTTGTACCACTGAAAGTGCACGCCCAAGATAAAAAGTTGCACTGCCAAGTAACTAAGAGTCAAAAGCCTAAGAAGAGGGTTACAACCAGTGCTGAAGAGGAATTATTTCAACAGCCTAAAAAAAAATCTGCTTACTCACAAGGTGTCTGAATATTATACGTAGCACTTTGTTTAGAAGAGACAATGAATACATTGGAAACCTCTGTCTAAACCAGTACCCACCAGAGAGATGAAGGAAGTTAACAAGAAACAAAAATGTCAACTTTAGGGCACTGTATTAGCTAACCGTTGTGCAGTTAATGAACTTGGGATGGTAATGCAAAACTTCCATGCAGTAGGAATAATTTCAATAGGATACTCTTCATTTCAGAGTTGTTCTCTTCACGAAGTTTTTACAATAACAACCAAATGCATTTTGATATAGACAAAACCTTGCAGGTCTGATAATGCTGCCCATACAGGTGACGGGACTGCCGAGGCCAGTAAGGTCACTCTTCCCTAAATTGGGCCGAGGGAGAGCAGCCTGACCCCGCTGCCGCTCAGCCTTTCCCCCGTGCTGCTGCTAGGATTTGGGATGCTGCTCTCTACCGCCTGACAAGACTGCCATCTTCTGGCTTTCCTCCTTAAAACCACCTCTGGCCAGCAGCTAAGAAGGCCTCATACTAGGAAAAACATCATTTCTTTTAGGACAGTGGCTCAGGAGCAGGGCCAAGGTGCAGAGACGGGATCACAGAAGTGCAGGCTCACGCCCCATCCCTCGGCGGCACCGCCAGACGGGGAAGCTGCCGGGCACCTATCCTTCCCTTCCCGCCGCTTCAGCATGGCGGCATCTCACCTCGCTGCACAAGCACCTTCCCAAGTCAGGGCCCTGCTAACAAAATTGCAACGCTTTTTCCCTTTTTCCCTAAAGTTGCAGGATCCCGTGAGCAACAAGACGAGGGCAGCGCGTTGAGATGAGTCTCTCACCCCCGTCGCGGCCACAGAAAACCACACGCACGTTGATGGTAAGACCTGGGGCTGCCAGGGCCTGCTCTCTAACCGGGCCGCGGGCCAAGCAGCTCATGGATGCGGGCGAGTCTCCCCAGCCCGTGCCCGTGCCCAGCGGCCAGGCACCTCCGCCCGCGGGCACGCTCGTCACCACCGCCAAGGCGGCGCGGAGCTCGCCCTGGCAGAGGGCTCCTGACTGCGGCCACTCGCTCCCCGCCCGCCCTGCGGAAGGGGCCGCGGAGGCGGGGGCAGGCCCGCGGCGGTACCCCGAGGCCTCCCCTCCGCCCGGCTCCCGCGCACACAGGCGCCTCCGCCGCCGCGCTCGCGCAGGCGTTTGGCGCCCCCTGCCGGCCGCCGCTGCGCGCTGCTGCCCGCGAGGCGGCCGTTACCCGCGCGCCGCCCGTTACCCGCGCGCCGCGCGGCCGTTACCCGCGGCCGTTACCCGCGCGCCGCGCGGCCGTTACCCGCGCGCCGCGCGGCCGGGCACCGCCCGCCCAAGGTCGGCATAGCTGACCAAAAACTCGGTCTTAGATTTAAGAGAAAATTAGATTTAGGATCTCCCTCACCCTGGGAGATGCTCCTGAGGTCTCCCAGTGAGCGTGTGCCCCCTCCTCAGACAGCGGGGCAGGGAGAGGCCTGTTTGTCAGGGCCCTGCCTTGGGGGTGCGGGCAGCAGCGTGCCCCACACCATTTGCCCAAGAAAACACAAAGAACCTCAGTGCCTGCAGCAGCCTGCACCAGTGCACGTACAATGCAGGGAAACTCAGCAGAGCAGCCTTCCTGAACAACCTGTGTGATCTCGCCAGATTTACCTCAGTCTTCTATAAGCAAAGTGTTAGTGATGCTTCTTTTTATTTGAATATGGTAAAACTTGCTGCTGGTCCTGACCAGTTTGCTCTTACTCTGTGAGTATTTATCTCCAAGTGACAGACTGCAACTGTATGAAAGTGATTTTATTGCTTTGAGGATCAAGGAAGATCTCAGCATCTAAAGCTCATCCACTTCATAGTTCAAGAGATGAGCCTTCGAACCAGATCTACTGCAAAGCACATTCAACGGTAAGAATCAGTGCTATTTTGTTACAACTTTTTGCCCCATATTTCACTTGTTCAGGTAAGCTATGGTTAGGGGACATTCTGTTTATTTTTGCATCACTGCAAGGCTGATTTCAATACTTACCAGGGCTCACTACCCCAAAATTAAGTAAAAATAAATAAAAAACAAAACCCATGCAGCTAGCTTTATAAGTTGCATTTCCTCCTTTAGAAAATAGCAAAGAAAAAAAAACAGGAGAGATTTGCAATAAAATAAGAGAGTCTCAGAGTAATAATTAGACAGCCCCTATACTCAGAGGTATAATGTCCAAGCAGCAAGTGAGTTCCAGTACCAACCCTCATCTCTTCCAGTGGCTCCATTACTCACCCTCCTGCATGGGGTATGAATAAATGAGGATGGTCAGAAGCAGAAGCATGTTCCTCTTTTGAGCTACCCTCTCCTGCTCATCATGCAGAACACTGACATTGCCGAGCAGCTTCATTCTCTGGCCTGCCAACGGCCTTTATCATTTCTGTGTGATGCAACAAGAAAGGCAGTTTAAGCTATTGTGTGTTTAACTTTTTGACTTACTGAGTTTGGGGAAACTGTAAAGCAGCAATCTGTGTCTCCATAGCTGGAGCCTGGGAAGCTGAGCAAACCATCATGCTGTGAAAAAATCTGACAGCATACGATTCCAGCCAAAAGGACCAGATAATCTGCAGGCACAGTCCTGAGGAGCTGCGTATACAGGAAATTGTATCTGGGGGAGCTTGGTCAGTGCTGTGAAACCTTCAAAGCTGCACAACAGCTCAGCTCTCTTAATACATGTAATGTGAGAAAATTTGTAATATTACTTTCTTCTTGCAATCTCTAGCTCTCCCTCCTAAACTCTCTCTCTGCTAACACCTACAGCTGCAAGTTTTCAGCTTCCCTCCTCCTCTTAGTAGGTACAACCCCATGGCCACCAATTTATCAGTTTAAAAATCTGCAGTGAATGCAGAGCTGATGGCAATAAATAAAGACTGTAAAAATCCCAAAGTTCATACACAGCTGGGAGCAGTGGATACAAGGTAGGTCCAGCTCTGCATCTTGGGCTTACAAGCTGAAAAGGAGGATCTGCCTGGCAGTAATAAATCTGTGTCTGGAGGAAAAAAATCTCCTATTATAGAGAGCTCAGAGATGCTTTGGAACAAGACTCAAAAAGCCAGAACTAAAACTCCAGAATCATTCTGTGCTGCTAACTGTCTTTGGATAAACCTGGCAGGCAGCAACTCACTTGTCCAGCTGACACAACAGATGCATGGGGAACTCTGGCCAAAATCCAGGTGCTGCTGTACCAGCACAGCCCAGTTACTAACAGGAAGGGCTGGAGCTTCACACAGCCTGTCTGAGGACTAGCTCACTTGGACACAGCACTGCACTGGTGTAGCTACTTCTTCTATTTCTGTAATCCAAATGAGTCACAGAAGTATCCAGTGTTCTCCACTGCACAATACTGCCATGACAAAGAATCTCAGTGGTAGTTCTCCCCAGTATCCACTGGTATGCTTGCCTGTACCCAGCTTTTCTGCACAGGGTACCAATTAAGGGCCTAGCAAATGCCTATCAAGAGAGTGCTTGATGTTACGGACATTTGTGCACCACAAAAATTATAAATGAGAACTAATGGCAGGCTAGTAGAACAGTCCTGACAATTGACCAGTCTGGGCACAAAGTCAATAGCCTTCCTCTGTGGGAAGAGCATGACAAATGAACTCATTACTCATGCATTGAACAAAACCCCTTCCACAGGGAGCCTGAGTCATTTTAATGCTTTGTGAGTTTATCACAGCACATCAACAGATCAAATGCAAAACTCCACTGACCTTCATTGCTGCAATCCAGTCAAGTCCCTGAAAAACAGTTATCAAACACTCCAGCCAAAACTGTCTGTCAGCATGTGATCCCTACTGCAGCCTTGAGTTACTGCCAGTGTCTCCTCTGCACAACTTGATCACTGGAGGGAACTGAGCTGTTAAGGTCTCCCCATTGAACTCAGTTTTGCGGTAGACCCTCTGTGCTCACTTACTCTGGACCAGCCTTTCCAGTCACCTTGGCTGCAGCCTGCTACCAGAAGGGTCTGGTATTGGGTGCAACCTGTCGTATTACATATCCAGATTTCTTGGTCGGGGGCAGAAAAAGTGTTGTCCAGATCTGGATCCAGACAGATCCAGCAGGTCTCATTTCTTCCTCGGGGCTCTAAGGTAAAGCAGTAATATCTCCACAGGTATGGCTAACCTTCACCAGCAAATGCTCTGGCCTGCTGATGTGGCATGAAGAGATACTGAGCCCTCACTCACAGTGGCTGCACTGAGGTATAACACCACAAAGGCTCACAGAGTAATAGTTGGTAGGGAACTGGGTTTCTGACCACTTTTGGGAGCCTATCTTAATTACCTTGTTGGGTCTTTCCCTAAAATCACTTCCAGATAGCAAAAGTGCATACGACTGTTTTATATCCTCCTTTCCCATGTCAGTCCTCTCTTTCTGACACATTGGCTCAAGATACCACTTTCTCCGAGTCTCAGGCTCACCTAATGGTGCCTGCAAGAGCAGGGTACCTCTCCTTAGGAGTTCAGAAGATACAAATGAAGTCGACTGATTCCTTGATGCAAGGAAAGTCTGTCATATAATTACAGAAGTTAAGGGTCAAACTCCTCCTTGCCAGGCTTCCATTAGCTAATAGAGCTGCCCTACAGGAGACATTTGTCCTACAGGGATAAAGCCTGTTTCAATATCTGCTTGCCCCCATTGGATGAATCAGTCCATATTTCTTATGCTGCTTGTCTCTGCTATTTCTCTAGTGTTTAGAGGTGAACTCAAGCTGAAAACCAATTGCACCATTACGTTAGGTCATCAATTAAAAGTCGTATAGAGAGGGATCTTAAAAATTGATCCCAGATAGGAACCCTTTGTCCAGATTTATTGAGTTGTGACATTAATTTCTTTTGTATCAGGGAAAATTCTGCCTCTATAGCTATATTTTCTCATCAGTCTAGTTTTGTGCCTAATTCAGTTACCTGATTCTTGCTATTTTCTTTTCTCCTGCTTACGGCAATCAAAGATATTTTATCAATGGAAAAGTGTTTCACATGGTTTTGAAGTTGGTGAGATTAATTTAAAACACACACACTAACACAAACTTGAAATTCAGTCTAGGAATAAAATTCAGTGAGCTGGAAAACACAAATGTTGTTATTTGCTAGGAGTCATGACACTATGCAGCAGGTGGCAATGCAAAGCCTTCACATAAACACCCGGAAAAGCTGACGTTGAGAGGGTGTGAGCCGGAGGCTGAGAATCATGCAGTTCACTGTTTCCCCCTTGACCAAGCACAACAAAGAACAGTTTATAACACAGTAGCCTGGTATTTAAACACTGGTTTAACATAAAGTCATGGGGCGGGGGGGGGAGGGGGAGTATATGAGCAAGAACACCCAAGTAAGTGATCAGCAGGAGCATAGGGGGCATCCTCCATTCTTCCTCCTCAGAATGGAGGCTTAAGAACAGCATATACAGGGAAAAAGAACGAGTGGATAATCAGTAGTGCTACAGATATAAATAAGAGGAAACATGTACATTATGATGAAGAAAAGCTCTGCAGATTGACAGTATGCCTGTTGCAGAATCCTGGAATATTCCAGCCAGTAGTGAGGCTGAACATATATTCCCAATAGGACACAGCTGGCCACACAGATCCAGCTGAGAAAGAAACACTCAGCACTCATACAAACAGCAACAACAGCCTCATCCTGTTCTCCTCTCCAGCTGACGAGGATGAAGGTCCGTTAGCTGGAAATACATACAATATGGATACCTCCAGTAGGTGGCCTTAGACACTTGAACTACTCAGTAGCTGTCCCTTCAATCTACTTGTCTCAAGTTGCCCTCACACTCAGAGACACACACACACATACGAACGAGTTTCTCAGTTGACGGCTCTAGACCTTATACTCTTTCCAGTAGTTGGCCTGGATCGCCCAGTCCCTCCAGTAGTCAGCTCCTCCAGTTTTCTGACTCACAGACACACATATATCTAGCCAAAACTTACGGCCATTTCCATACCTGGCTTCGAAGCCACTTTTCCTACTCACTGGCTAATCTAGCTTGACATTCACTAGTGATCAAGCAATAGCACATGTACCCTCACCCATTGCAGTTGCTGGAGCCACAGATGCACAGGCCCGTGACCTGTGATCCAACTCACTTAGAACCTCACTTGCTCCAGTTGCTGGCAACAGCAACATACAGGCCCCTATGACCTGTGGTCTGACTCCAGTTTCTAGCACTTAGACTTCCATATACATGTGCACACAGAGTAGGGCGTCCCCTCACCCAGGAAAATAATTAGAAATAGAGTTTAATAGGAAGTCGGGACTGACTGTGATGATCAGGCACAGGACATGGCCAGACAAGTGTGCTGGCCACAGACCTGTTTACTCACAACTGTCCCCTTTTTATCCCCCTTCCCCTCTCTTTTCCCACATTTTTTTCCTCCCCAGGCTACCCTGATCCATCCCTTTTTTCACCATAGGTTCCTCTCTCAAATATCTCATAAGTTATGTATAATTGTAACATGCTCTTCCTGGCATCCCATAACAAGCCCCATCCCCCCGTAGGCGGTAACCCACCTCCTCCATCTGAACGCTGCTCAGGAAAGCCTCTCCCTGACTCGCCGTGACGGATACCACCCTGGCCCACAGGTCTGCGGCTCCCCAGCACTGCCCCAGGAGAAGCTGGGCCCGGGGGGTCCTTTCTCTGCCTCAGTTACTGGACTTCCTCCACCTGCTGGGGAGAAACTGGTCCAGGGCGGTACTTTCCCTACCTCAATTATTGGACTTCCCCCACCTGCTACTGTGCTTCTGTAGGGTCGTGGAGACACACCTTTTACCACTTAACTTAACAAACAATCCACACACTACAGCACAGGATTTAAAACAGGAACAACACTCCTCAAACATTCCTTTGAGTTAAAAAAGAAAAAATGAATGAGAGGGAAAAGAATCAGAAATTTTAATTCTGAAGATTCAAAATCTTCTATGAGAGCCAAGCATGGGTCCCTATGGAGCAAGGTCACTGAAATTCATCTGGTAAATTCATCCAGAGTTCTACTCCACTCTCCCTCACTGAAGACTAAGGCTAAGCTTCCACCTCGATGACCTGGGGAGAGTGGGCCATGCCCAGCTACTGCCTTTCCCTGCTAGGCAAACCATTCTGCCATCACATGTAATTGTAGCCCCAGGGGCACCGTTATGGAGTGCTCCACCAGGGACTCACTGAGGCTTCTGCAGAGCAGAAAGGGAGTATCTAGCATGAGTGGGACTGAAATGCTCAGGGGTTCAAATATATGTTTCAGAATTCCCAGCAAATTGTAGTTTTAACAGGATGTCATTCTCCATGTTCATCCCATGCAAATCTTGAAAATTCATGAATTTTCCAGGGACTGATTGAACAATTTCTCATAAGAGGACTGCAGATTTTAAGCAAGTCAGCTGCATTACTCACAATCCAAAAACTTCCTTTTTAGTGTTTATGTGGAATCTAAGTATATGTTTTCACCTTGCTTCAACATAGAAAATGCACTAAATGATTGTTTCTGATATCTATGTTAAAGCTTTATTCATTCCAGGACTTGGCAAAATCAATAGCTGCAAGTGAATTGCACATTTTTCTTAAGGGTACATTTAATTAAGTTCTTAAAGGTTTTAATTTTAAAAGCTTTTTTTGTAATTTTAGACTCTCCTGTGTTCTCTCATAATATAGGTAAGGAAGGGTTCTTCGCATAATCCAATGTGAACACCTAAGGCTACCTATTCTGAAGCTCAGCCATGCTGCTGGGAACTGATGAAACAAGTACACAAGGCCTATCCAGGACCCACCTCAGCTCTGATTAGCCATGTAATCAGGCAGACAATCAGGCAGTAGTTGCAGCAATTTTTTTTTATGCACAGCCTTCTGCTTCCTAGGCAGCTCCTCAGCTGAGGGGACTGAAGCCAGGCCCTGTTCCCCTTTGAGCATACAGGACCCAGGCAGAAGACAGGGCAAGCAAGAGAAGCTCACCACAGACACAAGCATGAAACAAAGGCACACTGTTCCATATAGGAAAATTGCTCCAGTCTGCAGGTTTTAAAAGTCACAACCATCCACTGTTTTCTTTAGGATGTAGTTTTCCAAGGCCATCATAATTGGTGTTTTGCCTGTTAGATCAAATTTTCATGAGAAAATATATATCGAGTCAGCTGTTAATGTTAGAGTGATAGAGTATTATTTACAAGCTCTAATTAATTCAGAATATTTTTTGACAGTGTAAAGGAGCCAGAATAGAGTGAATTTGGTTCTACTAATTAAAGTTGTGAAGATTTGTTTTATGTACCAGTTTCTGGAAGAAAAAGCTTATTTTGAAAAGATGACAATTTAAGGAAGGAAGAGGCAGGCTTAAGTCTCGAAAATGCAGCAGGTTTAGCTCTGTCCATTTTAATTGTCTGGACTGTAGGATCTTGGCTGACACCAAATTAGTGAAAATTGAAACCAGATGGTGTAGTTGCAGAAGTTTTTCCATACTAATCTTCTAAAGCAGCTTTGACACACTTGAAGGAAGGTGAAAAATACTTGTATGAGGAAAGCAACAATACATTGCAACTTATAAATGAGAACAGTTTCAAAGCACTGAGATCTTTGGTGGCTGTACTAACAGTAAGTGACAAGCAGCATGCTCAGTGACAATAGTTTCATTTGGTTAAATATTTTGCTTGGTTAAATTATCTTTTTTTTTTTTTACTCTCTCCTCTTCCCGCTTCCACCACCAGGAGTCCTACAGACATTAGGGCATAGTAAGAACTGTTAAAATGCTTACAAATACATGGTGCTTTTTTTTCTCCCTAAGCACTTTTAATGAAAAATCTTCCATTGCAAGATATCATAAAGCTGTTTCATATATATTCTTCTGTGCATAGCAAGCTGGCCCTATTTAGTGAAAGTTTGGAAAGTACACTGTCAACTTAAATTTGTACCCGTGTTAAAAAAAAAACAGGTTAGTAAGCCATAAAACTAGTAGGAATGTTTACATAATTTTTAAAAATTCCTGTGAGGAGTGTAGCTCTTAAACAAATCAACATGTCCCAGAGTGTTTGAAATCCAAACACTGAAGCATGAAGCATGCACAATATAACGGCCTGCAAACACTCTCTTAAAAATGTTTTCTGTTGTTAACAAAAGTTCCAGGAAAAACAAGCAGGGACAAATGAATATCACTGCTGACTACTGAGTGAGGTAAAGATGGTTACAAGTTTTCAGGGCTAGATCCTGAGAAGGGGTAGAATCAAAAAGTGGTGCTGATTGCCATAGCAGCTGGGCATCTTGATGGTCATTTATAAATTCACATAGCCTTCTAGGGGACCTCTAAGTCTTCAGAACATGGATGTGGTAAGAAGTTGTGGCCCCAGTGAAGTCAATAGCAAAAGTTCTCCAGTAGCATAAAGCATCATTTTTTTTTTAATTTCAAAGACTGACAGTACTCATACATGCATATACAGACACTCTACTGTACAGTAGAGTGCAGTCCCTGTGCAGGGTAGGTAAAAATACTAATTTCTAATAGGTGATGACTACTTCTATTTTCTTGGCAAAGTGCCTTTTGAAGAACATGGCAACTTAGGACTGGCCTGTGTCAGCTTACAGCCAGTGCATCCCTCTCTGAGGCTGCCTAAGGATCTTCAGCTACAGTCTGCCAGCTCCCTCAACACAGGGCTCTGCTCTCCTCCGACGACGAGGCTCTGCTCAGAAAAGCAGCTTTCACAGAGTGTCCCTTTCTTCCTAAATAATATGGCAGGAAGTCTTCCTTCTTTATATTCAGCCCAGTAGAGCCAGAAAGTCAAACCAGATTTGTTTTGGGGTAAACTACAGAATTAACTGTTTTCCAGGGAAAATGTAATTTTGCCAGTTCCATTAATGATACACTATTCTAAAGAGAATCCACCTCAGTTTTTCCTAGCAATGTTATTAGATTTATGAATTTGGGACTCTAAGAAAACATAATGCCTTTTCAGTCAGCAGCCAAGATTTGACATATGACTAGAATGCCAAGAGAGAACAAGAAAGTGCCACCTTTATAGGGGCTATCATTTATCACAATCACAATTTGCATATCAAAAATCGGGTACATCTATCCCACCAGAGTGGAACTGAGAAGGAATGGAGAATCACACTGTGGCCATTGCTGTTGCAGCCTGTATCAATGGAGCTGATTCAATTTTATGGGATAATCTAGTAATATATATAATACTAGATATAATGATCTATTTTCCAGCTCTTCACAAGCGTATTCTTCAGAGGACTGGATTCCCATGCAGCTGAATTCCATAAATAATGTACAGTTTGAATGACCTCAATTACTTAGCACTCTCAGGTCTAGGTTTGGAAAGTGCTTTGTATTTGCCTCCTGAGAGTAGGGAGTATGAAAACATGAGAAAGACAATTAGTTTATTCTCTAAGGATAATTTTTCTGTGTTCCCTCTTCTCTTCTGTCCAACCCCAGGAGTGATTATGTTTATGCTGAAGAGGGAGTGACATAGCAGCCGCTTGTCTTTCTGGCCCCGTATGACCCATTAAACTCCAGTTCTACTCTACCATGTATATGAAGAGCATCAGCACGTATCTGGAAATGTCCTGTAATGATATGCAATTAGAAGTACCATTATATATTAAATAATAAATACCATATATTGGTCTGCTTAATGGACTCTTAACCATATTCATTTATTTTTCTAAAAATCTGTATGGAGATCAGGTGGGGCTACTGCACTTCCTTCATCCCTCATGGGTACTTCAGAGTAGCTCCAGAGACCACCACTATTTGTGGAACATACTAAGGAGGGACAGACACATAGGCCCTAGGAGCGCACCTATCTCTGAAGCCATGGCACAGATTGCAAATGCCATGATTTTACCACACAAAGTAAAATGTTCTCCTCCTTGTTGGAATTCCAGAGCATACCTCCAAGCTGAAAAGTCTGCTTGGGGGACCCATCCTAGTTGTACATGAATCTTCCCAAGGAGGAAATTATTTCCTCTACAGCAGCATCTTTCTTATCCTTAAAAAAGAAAAATGGGGAAAGGGTAACATTTGCATCATTCCAGAGAGGAAAAAAAACATGACACCAGCTCAAATGGTTGTTGCAGTCTCAGTTGCAAGTTTCAGGGTAAGGTGGGTACACAGTAAGAAGAACCAGCAGCCTAACTAAAGTGGACCAAAAGAGGAGTCCTTCAAAGCGACTCACTGCAGAGGATTAAAAAAGGAACTCACATAGATAGCAAAGTTCTACAGAGCACTCATGATCTTTTGTTTGCAACTCTGCTTTGGAAATGTGAGCCTGCGTCACAGCAAGTAGGTAGATGACTGTTCAGCTTTATCATGATGTAACCCTGCAATCCATCCATGACTCAGTAGTTTCCTTCATCATTATCCCACTGAAACAAGGCACAACCTGGAATACTGAACTGTGATCTAGATAACAAGAAACTAACTCTAGACTACAGATACTCTTGTGGCACAGAAATCCAAGGATCCAAGGCCACCAACGAAATGGGGAGAGAAAGAGTGATTGTTTGGCAAGTGTGTCTTGTGTATTTTTGATATGGAGGACACAAATAATCAATCATATCCCTGTTATGGAACAGGGCTAGAAATGCTGTTCGATGTCTATGTAAGATCTTCCACTGAGGATATATTGATGCTAGATTATCAACATGGGATTTTTTCTAGATGATGGAGCTCTTTAGCAGAGACATGGCCTGATAGGATGAGTCCACATGACCTTCACACTCAGTACAGGTTGTCTCTTCTGACCTCTGCCCTATCTGGTGAGCATAACAACCTCTGCCTGTCTGACATGGGATCTCCAGATAGAAGTACAGCTACATACAGCCCACAGCCCTGCAGGTGTGAAAGAAGACAATGTAGCTTGTGCCGTCACTCAAGCTTGCTCTATCTGCCTTCACAGCAAAGGTACAGGTATCTGTGGGTAACTCAAGTACACACCAAATTTGTGCATCTTGTGCAATATGAATCAGATCAAGCAGGCCTGTGCAAGTCCTATCAGGGTCTCAGCAACTCACTGCTTCAGTTTAATAAGAGAGTTGTCCAGCCATTCATTTAAAAAGCAATGTTTTCCTTTAAATGTGCAATATAAATAAAATGCCAGCTAATGTTACTAAATGACAAAAATCTCAAGCACTTAAAAGCTATAAAATGCATATCTAAAAACATCAGTTCTCTCAAAAGTACATTATTCTTATGAGCTATAAAAAGCACATATTTCATCACAACAGTAAAGGAATTTGCACACAGTTTTATAAAAAATCAACACTATATACTTTCCCTGTTGTGAAAACCAAGCAAACTCTTTCTCAAGAAACAGCAATTATCAGTCTGTTCTTAAAAATATCTGGCCAGACAATACCACTTCTCTAAAAGCCACTCATTAAATCCACTGGTCAGAGCTGAAGTCAAAAGCAATGGTCTAATATTTGAGGGATATATTAAATATCCCTCACTTGCTCTCTCATCTTTGGTTTCTCTAAGTGGCATAGTAGGGACTACAATGGCACTTTAACAGTGATAATTACTTATATGCTGGGGAGCTTGTTTTGGAATTAGGTTAGTGAGTTTATTAAACACTCCCAGGTTTGTTTCAATTCAAAGCTGTTCTGAAGTTTGTTTTGGCTTTCATGTTTGAGCCCCTCCTAAAGAGTAAGATATTATCTCTTTACACCTTGCTGCCAAGATCTAAATTCGTAGTTTCTGTGTTTCCCTGGTAACAGCTAGTGATGTCATAAATTCAGTAAGTGCTACAGGGAGATGTTATGCTCGGTGCAGCTGTGAAAGTCTAAAAGAGAACAGCTAGCTCACTCTCTACCCTGTCACCAAGACCCGCCAACACTGCTGCCTGCCCAGCACTGCAGAGACTGTCTGGATCAATTTGGAGTGATCCTCAGGTTTAATTCTTTCTTGGCAGTGAGATGGGCAGAGGTATCTGCTCTTATTTCTCGTGTCTCAGTCTTGAACCTTTTGTGGGCTCAGTATGCTGATAAGTGGTTTTTAAGTAAGGTTTGTATCTGAAATGTCGCTCCCAGCTTTTTGTTTGGCACCAGTGTAGCTGTCAACCTGTTCAGAACTGGCAGCAAGCTCCGCTTCCATCATCACCATTGCTAACAGAGACTGGCAAGCTCTTCCAAATGTCAATACCCTTAGCAAGGTTTGGTGGCTGGTCCCTGATCACCCTGGACTACTTCGTCCATTGCTGTGTCATTGGGATATGCGGAGACAAAGAGAAAAGATGCAATGCCCTCATTTCTTACCTGGAAGTGACATCCAGGGAACATACCTATTCGCAGCAAAGTCCAAACATGCACAAGAGTGCTCCTGCATTGGACATTCCAGTATATTTCACAACAGAGGCACCTGCAAACATTATAGCAAATGCATGAGAGAAAAAGGTTCCCCATCATTAAATACTAGGAAATATAAGGAACAATCACAGAATCAGATGCACCACTCAGCTGAGAACAGAGGAACCTAAGCCTAGGAGGGATCACTGGAGTCACTAACTCCAGGCCCCTGTAGGCAATCAAACAATCCCACTTCATGGTCCAGTAAAGCTCAGCAAAAAATTTTTTTAAAAAAGAGAAATTAAAAAGTATGAACACCAGGAGAGACAGGGAAAGGAGTTTACAGGGCTTCCAGGAAGCAAATATAAGCCTGATTTCTGAAACTACAGTGATTATTCTACTGCTTGAACCTTTTCCATATAGCGCCAAAAACATATTCATTATCTTTCTTTTAACCTAAGATTAAACTACATCTTATGCTTGCTGGCCTCCAAAAGTCAGTGAATATAATGCATCATCACTAACAAAGAAACAGTACTTTGTTTAGCGGGTTTTGTGTGTGCCAGCAACTCTATGCAAGAGACAAGTCAGTAATGTAGCTGCCAAAAGCACCCCCTTCTGTTCCAAATTCTTTGTGTGTGGCTTATCCTTGCAAAGGCACTACATACACATCTGAAGATGAATATTGAAAGTATCTGTGGATGGACATTGCTGTTTCCAGACAAGAAAACCCCTGACAGCAACTGCTAGAGCCAGTGCATCCATATATTTGAAACATAGCCCTATAGTTCAAAGCAAGGCTACCACTGGCCAGAGAAAGTACTTTGAGGCTGTTGTCGACCAGGAGGAGACCCATTCCTGCTACTAGAGACTGAAAGGACCTCTCTGACCAGACCATGAGAAGGTCACGGGCTTCTACCTGTCTCCTGTAGGAAGTACACAAGCCATTCTCCAGCTTAAGTGTCTAACTTAGGAAGATATCTAGGCATAGATAGTGAAGAACCACCCACAATATTCCTCAATAATTTTTTCCAGTGCTTGACTACTTTCATGTTTAGAAATATTTTCATGTTCATAGTCCAAGTGGATGTGTCTGTCTTCAGCTTTCAGCTCATGGATCCTGGTACAGCTTTTTCTGGTAATTTAAAGAGACATCTTTTATCTGAAGCCATCTCCTTAGTTTGGAGATTTCTAGCACCCAGAAACCTTTTTTTTTTTCCCCCCGCCTTCACATCAGTAAAATGTTTTCCACATGGCATGTTTTTCAGACTTTTATTAATTCTGCAGCATTTTGCCAATGCTTTCTCTTTTTCATCTGCTTTTTGATGTGCAGCTACCAGGATCAGATACAGAAATCCTGCAAGAGTTTCATCCGTGCTCTACAAGGATAATTTCCCCTCTCTAGTTTTATATTTACTTTATATTTCAGATACATCTAGAAGCAGGAACCACCGGCATATCACATTGCAATGTCAAATGTCTCAGGCACCATAAGCAGACTCAGCTCAGATACCTGCACGCAGCTTTGTAGACTTTCTTTACATTATCACTGTTGGTCAGAGCATTCCTATGGGAGATCAAAGACTGGATAATAGTGCCTGAGATTGTTTTCAGAGTTACTGCTGTTCACAACACAGAACCCATTTGGTCATCCCCAAACCAAGGAGAGAAGTTTCACTGAGGACCCCTGCACAGCCAGGTAGCAGGAGTTACAGAGACGAGAGGGACATAGATAAGTAGCAGGATTATGAGAGATTTTCTCTGTCATTTTCTTCATTCAGATCAAGTCTTAAACCCAATCAACAGCATTTGATGGCACAGTAGGTTTTTGCAAACTCATGTCAAAAAGGACACTCTCAGGAAGGATCCAAGAACTGCACCTGCCAAGAAATATCCTTCTTGTCTACAATAGCTATCCCTTTAAGTTGGGCCTAAAGCATTTTGGAAAGGCTCTCCATCCTACAGCTGATGCCTCTTCCTTATCTGTTTCTTCTTTCCCTCAACCCATCAAATAATGAGTTTTCTTGGGATTCCATCAACACCAGAAATTAATAAAATAAAATTACTTTGAGAGATAAGACCCTTGTAATTTTCTTTTTTTTTATGGCTTTAGCCTAGAGCTAAAATCTTGCATGAAATAAAAGATAAACAAAAAAAACAAAAACAAAAAAAAAAAAAAAAACAAACCCAAAGTCCCTAGACAAATAAGAGGAATTCAGAATACAGCAATGAACTCTACAGCACTCTCTAAAAAAAGATGCCGAGGAAGAATATTATTTCAAGAAAAGCAATCATCTTCACCACTGGTGCACAGCGCTTCACTAGGGAGGGAAAGAATGCCCTAGGCTGAAATTGTTATTAAGCTTATTTTATTAATTTCTGTTACTAGAATCATAAAACCTTTGAAGTCATTAATAGGCTGATACTAGCAGGCTGATATATCAGACGAGTTATTCAGGAAAACATACTATGGAAGAGGAAATCTCTCCTGAATATTTGCAAGGAGCATGGGGAACTGCACAGCTTTGGTCTTGCTGAGGATGTGAATGCATTTTTTACGTTTTACAGTTTTTTGCAGTAATGGCTAATAGACATCTCCAGACAGAAATCAATGAAGGTTTTGTAGATCCATCTAACTTTTTTTTTTTTTTTTTTTTTTTTTTTTTTTTTTTTTTTAATATCTTCTGTATCTTCTATAATAAACATCAGAGTACCTGGACTTTAGACCAAAGAGTCAGATAAATACATGGTCATATGGTCTCTGTTAATAGAACATTAAGAGCAATACAGCATGAAGTGCATCGCTGTGTTAGGCTTATAACTAGGTGATGGCATGTTTTAACATCAAGTGTCCTTAAAAGAGGTTAATGAAGTCAGGCTGTGTTTTTCAAAACACGTATCAAGTTAATCTTTAACAGTTTGACACTGGTGACATTGGAATGTAAGAATAAGGGGTCGAGTAATGTTCAGTGCTTAGTAAGGCATATTAGTTGTAGCATAAGATAGGTAAGCAATGAATACAGTCTACAAATGCATATGTATATTCAATGGTTTAAAGATACTCAAATGCTTAATGGTTTAGAGGGAAGAGAAGCCATTTTTCTAAGATTTCTATTATAACTTATTCTTCCTGCTTCCATGAATCACAAGTAATGCAAATTATTATACAGAGCGTTATCCTGCAGAAGAACACACAGAATGCTTGCATGATTTTAATATAAACTTAAACCCTGTGCCTGTTCTTGTGCAGACTGCAAGATTTCCATTAGCAATTTTAATTAATATTTTGTGGCTCTTTTAAAGGACAAACCTACCTAAAAAGCAGATATTAAATTATGCTGCCCTTACTTTTATGTAATAGGCAACAGTCTGATAGGTAGGGGCTAGACAAATGAAGTCCAACTTCCTTATTAGCTGCACAAGCAATACAACTGTGACACACAACTGTGTTCTCCAATAGCCACAGAGCTGCCAATAGTATTTTTGTCTTGGAGACCACTTATTTCTTGTTATTCTGAAGGAAAAATAGTGTTGCGGAATACAGAAGTTATGTAAAAGCTGAGCTGAGCTTCTGAACAAAGCCAGAGGTTTGATGTTTGAATTTGCTGTTCAGACTAGTTACTCAATCACTGCTCTTGAAACACAATAAATGTCTTAGAGAACTACACGAATCATGTCCCCTAGACAATCTACCTAAGAAGTGTTACTACTGTTTCTGCACTAGAAAGTATTTTAGGAGAATATTGGTTACCCGTAATAGGTTTCCTTGTGCCTGTTCTGCATGTGACAACTAAGGGTATGTCACTTAAAAGCAAAAATAAAGGAAAGTCATAGATCACTTCAAGGTAGTCCTGCACTAATTCTGAAGTATTGAAAATAAAAGCAAAGATCAATAGTGTGATAAGAAATAGAATCATATTTGGGGACTCCTCTACCTACTGCTACTCATAAAATTCAAACAGCCACATCAAGGACTAGAAACGGACACGAGGCCTCAACTCTCGAGTGTAGTTACAGCCTTTCAGAAAAGAGATCTCCAAAGCAAGATATTATTGCTTCAGAAGTGCTTCCTCTAGTCCTTGACACAGACTCCATCAAGCAGCACATGCACTGTGGACATGAGGTCCATTGCCACCTAGCTTTTAATCTGCCTCACTCTCACAGTTACCAAGGGTTGTTATCTATTTTTATCTGGAAACTCATAAGAATCTGAAGAATACTTGAGATTCCCTGTGCCTTTTACCTACAGAGTGTGCTCCTGCAAAGTGTAACAAGTGAGAGATGTACATACTGGGCTGCTTCATTTAGACTTTTGCTTGTCGTAAGCACTACTTGCTGTTTCTCTACAAGGATGCCTTCTTTTGCAGGTTGTATTCTAGCTTCAGCTGAGAGATGCTGGAGACATGCTTACATCTGGAGGCCCTTTTGAAAATCCTAGAGAAAAGGAATTTCTTGCAGAATAGGTACAACAGGAGAAAACCACTGCCTTTCTCCTGCAGAGCACAACTGCTCCTGCATGCTCCTCTAGCAGATGTAACATGGAGGTGCTGCATAGACACAAACCACTGAAGCACTCAAGCACATCTCAGAGGCCACTAACCTAGATGACAGACGTATCCAAATCAGGACACATCTCTCATGTTGCTTCAAATTGCAGGATTTGCAGTAGGATCCTAATTTTACATTGATTTGTCTCATCAGGAACTTAGAGATCACTTAGGGATCTTCAAAATCTGCAAACAGCATCTATCACTGGGCGCTACTAACTGAGGCTCCTTAGAAAGATAGTGCTTAGCTGAAAAATTGGACTGACTGTGGTAATTACAGTATCTCTATAACCACTGCAGGGAGTCAACTGAGCTTTTAAGAGGAAAAATACTGTGTTCATGGAAAGATGATATAGTGGATTATACTCTTCCATACCTCATCTAGAAGGTGTTCACCTCCCTGACAAGGGAGTTGGATATAGCCTTTGCTAAGAGTTCTGTATTTCAGATCCTGTGATGCAGCTTTCCTTCTATTTAGCAGTCAGACACAAACCCTTGTAGCTTTGCTCGATCCCCTACTTACCACACTCTGTAAAGATTTAACAAGCACAAAAACCATCAAGAGCAAGATATCTAAATGCAAAATAAGATCTCAATTTAAACATTACCATTTAATAGCTGCAAATGAATAAATGCCACATTTGACATTCTGAATGTGATCAGTTCCATTGAGGGCTCTCCAGATATCTCTGAGTCAGTGAGCGCTGTATCTGAATAAAACCAAAAAGGAAACTTTGAGAATAAGTTTAACATAACCAGCCACTGTTGTTGGCATGGGTTCGAGAAAGCTATAATCATGTAGGATGCATCTGTGTGTTATACGCGTTGCATTCTTAATCACAATAAAAAAATAAGGATTTCTAGTTCTGGTTTTGTTAAACACAGTGTGACATTATTGATGGTAGCTGGCAACACCTCTATTAAATGTCCATATTTTGCTGAAATCATGAAGGCTTAGTAGTAATATAAAGTTTCTGCCTGACAGAGCTATGCACTGAACCATAAATCTCTCACAAATAAGTTATTCTGTGCATGGTAAAGTCCTGCGTAAAATCAGTCAGCAGCAAGACCCATAAGTGTAGACCCTTTCCTGGCCCTCATACCTCAGACATTTCTGGAGAATGGGATGGTTTTGTTTGCTATTTGAATGCAAGCATTGCAGAAAGGGAGGAGATCAGCAATACTGCACAGAGCCAGGTACTGTATGGTCATAGGTCATAGCACAAGATTAGTTTTCTCAGCAGAATGCAATTCCAAATTACTGCTGATCCAGTGCTGGCAACACAGGAAATCCCCTTGCAAGCTGTTCAGGCTATGTGCATGCCCTTCATCCGCAGTGGTTTTCAGTTATTTGATCAGTAGAAAACCAGGAGGATATAGATTTATTTTTGCTCATGACCAGATAAATTGGCTTTGACAGAGATCTCCATGGATGAGAGAGCACGCTATAAACTTGTGGCTCCAGTGAGTGATGGCCTTTGCACTACATGACTTCATTTGGTAATTTTAACCAAGATATCCCTGCTTCCATTTATCAAGAAAAGCTCTTTCATCAAGCTTTAAATTAGTTGATTGAATGGCTTAATACTGTTATCACAGATTTGCTTTGCTGAAGGTCAGCATCTCAAGACCCATTAAGGAAACAAAAACTTTGGCCTCTACACAACTTTACCAGCTTGTCCTTATAACATCTTAGCATTTGGACAGTGAGGTAAGTGAAGATACAGTGAGGAAGAAAAGTAATTAAATAGGATACAGAAGAGAGACCAAATCTGTAAAAAGTGTAAAAGCCAGCAGGGACCCACTGAGACACAGGCCACATTTTTTGCCTTCTCCCATCATTTTGCCTGCTTTCTTTATTGTCTTTCAATTTTTTTGGTCCCACCTCTTCTCTCTCTGGCAGAGACTATGTCCCCCCCAATAAGTCTGCACAGTGCTGCATGCATCAGGTCAGTACTGCACTGTAAATGGGAAAGGTAATGCTTGCAATAATACTGCTAATAATGACAAGCTTGTACCACAGCCTTAGAAAAACTCACAAAAAGAGCTTGAATTGAAACAGAAAGTGAAGATGTTGAAATGCCTTTAGATACAATCCTTAAAAATTGAAGTAGCTTGCAGAAGCACAGGTTTCCCTTACTTCCTCACGCACATCTATTTCTTGGTAGATGCAGATGTTCTGCTTTGAGGGTTGACTCATCTCCCACTGTGCCTTTCTCTTACCCTCCCTCATTTGAGGAAAATTAGCCATCCTGCTGCCCTTAAAAGAAAAAGAATAGGATCTCAGTTATGAGTAAAAAAGGATCAGCAAAATTGTCCTCAATGAACAAGATCTACAAAAGATGCAGGACATCAAGAAGCATTAACTATAATTCAGAAGCCTTCCAGGAGGAGATAATACACATAGCCCCACTTGAATTTAAGGAACAAAGCAAATGAGCACTTTAGCTGAATGATTGCAAGGCTATTGGCATAAGTTAATTGCTCTCCCTTTGCAGTAGGCTAAAGAAAAGGACAGTCAGAGAGAGTATGCATGACAGAGAACAATGTAGCAGTTGATACTAAATTGTCATTATTTACATTCAATAATCTGTGTCGCAGCACATTTGCAGGGATTTTAGGCTAAACTTTGATATAAAAATGGGGCTTATAGGCACAAAGTATGGTATTCGTGGAGCATAACCCACACTATGTCATGATTTGAAAATAGATCTTCAGGTAATCTCAGATAATTTGTACAGAATTTGAGATGGGGGAAATTAGGGATGAGAAGTCTATAGGATAAACTACTACCTGAATTATCAGTGCGTGAGTAAAACTTGTACTTCTACTGAATCCTGGCTGTATATATGTTTTCTTATACCTTGTGAATTACATGTGTGCAAAAATATTGGTTCATGTGGATTATATATGTGCAAATACATTGTTTCATATGATTATATCAGAAATACCTGTTTTACCTCTACTCAGCACCACAAACAATGTGCCATGACTTGGCCTTTCTGGTGTATGCCAACCTGTCTGGACACAAAACAGTTAAACAGTAGGCTGGCCCTTCATAGGAGCTTGCAACTCTTAACTCAGTGCATGTACCACAGGCAGCCACTGTAAACTGGTAGCAAAGAAAAAGAGAAACAAAAGCTGCAGCTTAGAGAGAAGGAAATCTTGGATGCTGTGCAATTTGCAACATGTTACTCCATATGTTCAAGCCTACAGTGTAACTGCTTTCTAAAGGAAAAAGATAAACAGCCACAGAAGACCCAGCACCCCACATGCACCCTGAGGAAGAACTCTCAGATGAGCTTAGTGGTTCTCCATTGTTGATTTTAAGTGGCTAACTGCAAATTATAGCACAAGAAGGTCCCCCTACCATTTCCTCCTATTGGGCTCACAGCACAGATACCAACATCCAGCAGAGAAACTTTCAGAGCATCTGAGGGCAGGAACTCAGAGTAAGAATAGTTCTCATTTCTGTCCAGTGTTGCATTCCTGTATAGTCACATCATATAAAATCTGACAAGACCAACACTCTTAGCCCCCCAAATGGAACTGAGATGATCATATTAAAAAACACATCTCATTTGTTATAAATCTATCTCTAGCGGAAACCACACAGCTGAGGTACTGCTGCTCCAAAACAATAGATGCACATAAAAGATGTGCAGTGGGTCTGAAGTAGATAGCACCAGTGAGAAAAGTCAGGTTCTCAGTGCTGTCACACAGGCTAGTTCTGCAGAACAGCTGATGCTTGTTACTGAAGAGATTACTCAAACAAGTTTTTAAACAACCAAAAACCAAAATATAGTTAAACCTTACTAATTCCGAGTCATGCCTGGGAAACTTAATAATATTAATTACCAAATGACTACTCAGTTGTACTGGGAGCCTGTACTTCATCATATACTTACAAATGATTTTTATAAGGCCATGTTACATCTCCCTATATTCATCAGCATTAACAGCAGCGAGATCATTAATAGAAGATCAATGTGTGTGTGCGCGTGCATTGACATACACACTAACATACACACGTTTCTTTAAAATTCTCTAGCTTAGAAACACTCCACTCTGAAACCTCAGGAGTGGAAGAGGAAATGGCTTTTTGCACAAATTAGAAAACAAAAGCAGTGGTCTGTTGTAGTATTTAGACTCTAGAAGAGACACTCAGCAAGCCCTAAAAAGCAAATGCCAGTGAAGACACATCAGTGCCTTGGTGCTGCTTGAGAGATGAGTGGCTTTCACTACTACTTGTTAGGGATATGACCTCTAGTCTTAAGTCTATTTGCAAGCTGGGGCCAATTTTCAAATATTTCATTTTAAAATATTCGTACACATTTTCCCTGACTAATCTGGAATGAAAAGCCTAGTGTTACAGCCCTTCTCTCGTGCTTGCTATCATTAATCGGTACTCAAGTAAAATCAGGGAGAAGAACTCAGGCCTTCCATTTCTATTTCATGAAGAGTGTTTGCAGTCACTCCATAGCCTTTTGTGATGATAAAGCGATATCAAAATTTAACTTCATCAGCTCCTTCGCCTTCTCCAAATAACGACATTTGTTACAATTACCATAATAAAGTTTAAAAAAAAACAGCAGCAGCAATAATGACTATATTCTGAACTTGCCACCTATGATTAAGGAAAATGTCTTGTAGCTGTCAACAGCTATGAATATCATATAGATTTAACACTTCTCTTACCTGAAGACCTTAAAGGACTACATCCAGGATGAAATGGGTCTCTCGGACACTTCTGGTAGCGATGGGCTGAAGAGACTGCAAGCAGAACTAGCAACAATACTCTGAGTGGAACAAAGTAACTCTTGAGAGTGCACAGCAACACTATGTATCCGAATGTGAAGACTGCACTACACACAAGAGAAACCATAAAGATACCAAGGTATTTAGACAAAATCTAAAGGTAACAACAATTAGGTGAATGAGATGCAGTTGACGTCTTTAGGCTATTTTGCAGCAGACATACTTTTGTAGAAAGAGCAATGTTAAAAAACGTTCTGTTTTCCATTTTATCTTAAATATTATTGATATGACTTCACTCACGATTACTAAATATTACTGTGGAAAAGCTATAATAATGACTAAGTGGAATAAATAGATCATAGATTCTTGACTGACCCCTGCATAACAAATGGGTTTACTTTAGGTTGCTGGCCCTACTGCACAGAGAATTTATTTAAAAAAAAGACATAAGACTTCAGAGCAACAATGTATTCATGTAATGAAAAAAAGAAAAATAGGTGAATGAGAGACTGCAAAGCAATAGCTTTTGATCAGCCAGCCATGTTCTTGACATGAATATATTCTTAACTATAAGAGAATCTTATCACACACTAAAACTGTACTAGAGACATCTCTGTTTTTTTCACAGTGTCCAAAGCCTGACCAAGGCAGAAGATTAAATCCTGGCCTTTCACATACAATGAGGAGGAGGAGGAAAAAAAAATGAAAGGATAAAAAAAGGTAAGAAAAGCAGCAGAAAACATTTAGTGTTTCCTTTACCAAAATAAAGATTGGCTTATTTGTAGCTTTTGACTTTCAGCCTTTCCTGCTAGGCTGACTGAACTGGTCAGGAAAAGATGCGTGAGGGGAGGTTTCTAGCCAAATCTCTTGAGGAAGTGAAGTTTCCCAGGAGAGTGATTATAGGCTGAAATGATGGGTATGATACAAGGCATCTCAGATAGACATAAGAAGAACAAACTAATGTCAGCTAAACACATCCAAAATGCACAAGTCTGAAAGTGCATTTACAAAATCACTAGCAGCTTAAAAGATGCCTGCTCCAGCAGAAATAACTTATCAGGGGCAAACAGCCATTTAGGACTTTTTAATCAGCATTTCCCAACTGCTGCAGTGCAGGTATTTCTCCTGGCAGCATTATTTCCTTAGCTGCCAATATGCCTGATCTCAATGGTTGTCTCTTGGCCTTATTACTGAGCACCAGATGCCAACTTGATTCTTCCTGGTTACCTACATTTATACGGCAAGAGCCTTCCAGCTGCATGAAGTATGTAGCCCACCTGAAGATACTTTTAACATGTGTGGCATCTTATCCTTTATGCTGTTCCTGTTGACCTGAAACAAAATTAGGAGACTGGGACTTCTCTGTCCTATAAACAGTCGGTACTTCCAGGAGCAAGAACTAAAGCTCCTGGTTTTGCCAGCCTAGCCTGAAGTATTAGGAATAATAAGGATTAAACATTGCCTTGTGTCTAACCAGGCTTTCATGCTGAGCATTCTCATCTTGACTTTTTCTTGTAAATTATCTTTCTTCTAACCTACTTCCTCCTTTCAAAAAGGAGAAATGCTGCAGTGCACTCTTGTAAGACTCATTTTGAATAAATCCTCAATGACACTTTAAATTAGATCACATCACTGTTGAGCTCATGAGACTTACCAGAAGGTAAAGTAGAGATGTAAGTTTTATACCAGCTATTCCTGATTTAAATCCATTTAAGTGATGATTGAATCAGAGCAGCATTTCCCCCATAGATTAAGATCAAAACCTTGAGTATTTTACCTGTCTAGCTGAGAAATCCTGTGACTCCCTTGGTCATTCATAGCCAGTTCCGAATTTGCAGTTGTGCTAGGATACTTGCACTCTGCCACATATCAGAAACAAGCACTCGGTTGTGCAAAAACTCCTTGTTACATCTAGAACAGGTTGTGTACAAAGCTCCTAATCCTACCATCCAGCAGTTACCGCATTTTTGCTTCAGGTTAAACAGCTATAAACATCTCTAGCTTAAAGAAGCAAGAAGTAGAATAGTCAGATACTCAACCTCAGCTTTTTCTCACTGATACATACCACAAGCATATGTACCCACACAACAGATAATCTGCTGCATTCAGAGCACAGATAACCCAGTGAGTCATAGTGATGTACTGAAGGATTTAAAATAAAACTATCCTTCACCAAAACAAGTCGTGAAGCATTGCTATATTCTGAGCATTGTGGAACCTTTCATGCGATAACATATTCCAAACCACTGTGTGCTCTTAGAATTTGCAGTTTTCTGCTCACAGAAGGAAACAAATATAAAAGGGAAAACAAGGGAAGACAGACTACTGTAAAGACTTGTAGCTGAAAATAAGAGTTGCTCTCTAATCTCATCAACTCTTTTCCCCACAAAGGTGTACATTGTGGTTCTCCTCATGATAAATTCACTTCATGATAAACTGCAATTTTGGTTCTGATAGTGCAGTGCACTGGCTCAGGATTACTTACAAGGGTCAGTTGTGGCAAAAGGGAAGTAAAAGAGGCTTTCACTAATTGGCAATATTTTAGCTACTTCAGAAGTGGGAACAAAAGTTACAGTCTGTTTGTACCATTGTTTAACTGGAAAGCAGTCTGTGAAACAGTCTGTTCACATCAGGAGCTGAAAATCTCCTCTGGAAGGGCTAAACTCCTCTTAGTGCTGGTGACAAGTAGCTTTTTTTACTTCTTCTAGTGTCTTTTGGCACTCTTTGCTTCCTATTTGAACCTGGGATTAATGCCAGTCTATTTCTGAAGCTGTTTCAGACCTGCAGACCATTTGTCAAACCGCTAAACCAGAGTGAGGCCACAGTGCAGAGAAGCAGGGTAAATTTATCCTATGCTAAGCACCACATCTGGATTGCTCTGTAACGTCCAAGACACTTCATTTAAAACTGGCTCAGGTACCTCTATATTCTACTGCAACACAGACGCACCCCTCAAGTTTTGTATCAAGGACACAAAGCCTCTCTAAAATGCAATGCTGCGCTCTGGATGAAAAATTGAAAAGCAGGAATCATAGAAGTCCTTCCTGACCCCTTTTGTCTAAGCCAACCGTGGATTAAACTTTCATAGTAACTGAAATTGTGAGAAGGGGTCTTACCATGATGGTGTTCAGAAAGGACACTACGTGCGTCAGGGCACACTTCCTTCCAGCTGCTCCCGGAAAGAAGGAAACTGGGAGCAATAACCCAGCCAGCACGGCCAGGGCCTGGGCCCGATCCAGGGAGCAAGACGGCCAAGGCAGCCCCAGCCCCAGGCATCAGGCACCTCCACGGAGACAAGGATAGGCCAAAGTTGGGCCAGGTGGTCACCTGTGGGTCAGGGTCTGGTGGGGCTGGAGACTGGCACCACTACTGCATCACTGAGTAGGAACTGACAGCCCTGGACTGGTCAGAAATGGGCTCCTGGGCCTGGACAGCACAGGGGGAAGTCATGGGGAGGCTCTGCAGGGCCAGTAAGACCTACTGGTACCCTCAAGGCTCCGACAGTGCAGGAGTAACAACATATGCTCTTGGGGCTGTTGCAGCAGTAGGACTGTGCAGCCTCCTGGTGCTAAACTGTATCCTTACTTAAGTTTTAAAACACAATGAAGAAAAAAATGCAACTCTCCAACAGGAAACAAAGAGGCATTTTGGTTCATTTTTTGCTTTTGGCAGGCAGAGGGCATACTCAGCCTAGACCTAAATATAGCCTTTCTGCCTGCTTAGGGACTATTTATTCTTTTTGTCTCCTGACATTGGTACACACAAATTCTACTTAACATTCAGCAGATACAGCCTGCATACAAAACCATACAATCTGTTCCTGATGAATCTGCAGTAATTTTAAGGAACCATCACTATACTGGAGGCAGAGGACTAGCCAGTAACACTGTGACAGTGTAATCTATTTCCCAGCAAGGAACTACCTGAAACTGGCACTGAAAGTCAGGAAATCAGGTGGTCAGACTCAGCTGAGACACCACTATAGAATAACTGATCATGATTTTCCAGCTGACTAATTTTTCCAGTAAAAAGTCATAGACTACGCTTCCCCCCAAAAAATCATGTTTTCTGTTAGCAAAGTCAGAACCACAGCACCCTGCCCAGCTGCCTCTAAAGTTTCTGCAGTTTTATTTCTGCCTCCAGGAAAATGGCTTTTTTGGATGGACTGCATGTATAATAACCACATGGAAAAATTAGCAGCCGTGAAAGTTTCAATGCAAATGCATTATTTTCCATACACAGAGACTCTGCTGTCGGTGATTAAATTAGCAGCCTTAATCTCAGCTCATATATTCATCAAAAGAGTTTCATTACATATTAAATAGTGTAGTGCAATGCATATATCCTCCTTTAATAACTATTCATCTGATGGAAATCTGGCAGGTCTTGAACTATTAGAACTAAACTATTTCACATATAAGATTTTACTCATTTGCTGTCAAAACTTCTTACTAAATACAGTGAGCTAATTTAAATATATACTGTATGTGGCACACAGAAACAGGATCTAGGACAGTATTTACTAATATCTCTTATTTCTTTGCAATATCAAGATTTATATAAAAAGGCACACACTTAGAAATAAGTTGAACATCTCAGTCCCCTCAGATGGAGCAGATGCCCTGGATACCTGGGGCTCCCAAAGGGCTGTGGGTCTCTTGGACTTCTGAATCCCTGTAGGTTGGTGGGTGCTCCAGATGCTGGGGTTTCTGGCACCCCCAGATGCCTGGGTCCCCAGCCTCCCCATGGGTCAGTGGCCATCCCAGTTGCCAGGCTCCCCAGCCCACCTGGTCACCTGCCTCCCTGCCCTCTGGACACGGTGGCAGTGCTGGAAGTGCTGACACAGCTGTGGCTGCACTCGCTGCGGCGGGACAAGCCCAGCCTCAATATCAACTTTGAATGTCTGATGGGGACACACTGAGGGCACCTAGATGATGTTGCTTTAGGAGCTGCAACATGTCAAGAGAGAGCTGCAAGTAGGATGGGAGGGATGGAGACAAGAGGTCTATAGGGCCTTTGTGTGTCTTACTCATTTGCAAAGCATCACAGCTCTAAAAAAGGTAGTGTTCCTGGACGGGATGGTGAGCGAGTGTCCAGAGGTTTCAAGGGTCTGCCAAATGTCCATGGCATTCTTCTCCTGGAAGAGGAAAGGAAAAATCAGCATGATCACAGATGCAGGAGAGTGCACTAGGGACAGCTTGTTTCTCTAACAGAAAACTGCCCTTTTTAATGCTTCGTGCCAAAGGAGGCACCATTCCAAATTAAAGAAGAGAAATTTGTCAGGCTCATCTGAAACCAGTGGCTAGGGCTTATAGTCAACACCCTCCAAAGCAGTGAGCCATCATTGGCCCTTGGGGCATCTGAAAGGTGAAATGGTACCCGCTCACTGGAGAACAAAAAAAAAAAAAAAAAAAAAAAAAAAAAAAAAAAAAATCTCAGCAAGGTATTTTGAGGTGGGCTTTCCAGACCACATGCCACCTGGAAAGGCTGCATTAAAAAGCTGGCACCAGTGTATTTAAAAGAGGAAAAAACAAACAAATTCAAATCTCATCCCAGCTTTTGGGGCACCTTTGCATTTCCCCTTCACAGAGGCTGCTCTGGGTAGGTTCACTCACTCATTCAGAACTTGCTTGACATAAAGAGCAGAGAATTCCCTCCCCAGCATTTGGCCACCCCCAGCACCTACCAGCTGCCGCAGCACATGAAGCTGTTCCAGCCAGGCCTCTCTGCTTATGCACCAGAGTCCAGAGATGGCAGAGGTACAGCTGCCATGGCCTGAGATTGCATTTCTCCAGAAAAGATCTGCATATAGGCATATAAATGCATATAAAGCTGAAGCCGTAAGTGGTAGCAAGAGCTTGGGAAAACCAGAATTACAGAGCCATGAAGAATTCCAACACTCTGTCAAGCTAACACCAAAAACATCAGCAAAAGTGGGAGAGGACAGGGAAGAGTAGACCCAGCTGCCACTGAAGTCTGGGAGCCTGTCACTGAATTTCCCCCAGGGCAACAGCTTGCCAGAAATTTAAAAAGACTACCACAAATCCTATAGAGATTTTATTTTTCACAAGAAAAAATAACATGAGAAATGCATGCTTCATTTAATGCTTGGGAAGATAAAACACTTAATCTCTCATTTCTAAGAGCATAAATGTGAACCTAATTCTCATGAAACACCTAGATCAATAGCTGCCACTGTACAGGCCTGCCTTTCCTGCGGAGACGTTCCCAATTCAAAGCACAAACAAAACAAGCAAGCAAGCAAGGTGCATGAATAAAAAATTAGACAAGGAAATATAAATGCTTTCTGTGAAAAAAAAAATAGAGGACTCTTAAACTCTTAGCACATCAATATACCTGCTGTGGAAAAAAAAATCACGGTCATTTACTCATTCTTTTTCAATGCCCTTCAAGAACTGCCTGTAGTTTTGGATGAGGGTAGATTTGTGCAGCAGGGTAGCCTTTCAGAAGTGCATGCACTACTAGCATTTTTCAGTGCATGCTCTTTTGTAAGCACACTTACATTCCATATTCTTAGAATAAGACATCTTCGAAGAGTTAGACCTATACATCTCTGAACATGGATTCAGGCATTGAAAAAGAATTTGAAGTTCTCCCTCAGCTAGGTGCCTTTTCCTAGGTTAAAAATTAAATTCCCAAGCATTTTTTTAGTTCAAATCTACTTCCCATATCAGTATTTAATCTGGAGATGAATTGGGGAATGCACATGCACTTTTCTTGTTTTGCCAAAATAGCTTGGCAAAATGGTTCCTCTCCAAGGAAAAATGCTCTGTCCCTCTGAGCAGATTCATAAGCAGGGAGAGAGGACATCCAGACCTATTCAGTGGTGCTTTATTTTACATGCCTGTGCTCTGTTTTTCAGTAGCAGCACATACTAGGCGTGGTTCAAACTATTTGGTTGGGTTTCTGATTGAAGCACAGAATTGCTGTGGAAGTAGTTTTGCACAATGCTGTTCAGCAACACAACCTGGTCCACCAGCTCATGATTCATGAACTCAGTAAACTGCAGGCTGATACTCATGAATCATGTTCAGAAAGCCAACCTTCGTAGCTTGTTCATGTTCTTTCCATCTATTTAGGAGATGAGTCTAAACTTCAGATTGCCTAGCTTGGGTTTAGATGGTTATGACAGTCTTATCTGACATCCTCTAAACACATAGACTGCACCATGGTACATGCCTTCTTGTCCTCTTCCACTTAGGATCACAACATATATCCATGGCAACAAGAAAACAGGGATGCTGGGACCTACCACAGTTTGTCATTAAAACAAAAAGTGTAGGTCTAACACCTGCCAGTTACCTGGGAGTCATCACCATCTTGTCCCTGGGTTTCCAGAAACCTCAGTCCACTATCACACCATAGTTACCCAGCAGTTGGCTCCAGAAAGCTCTTTGCTGCTGGAACGATCATGGCAGTGTAGCAAAGACATGATAGTAGAAGGAATACAGTGCAGGGAAAAGAATTAGTTAGTTAGACAGGAGCAAGAACAGCTTGCATTTCACATGGGCAGAAAGGTGAGGTCTAGGAGAAAATAATTGACATGCTGGAACAGTGTGTTCCAGTAAAGTGAGAAGCTAAATGTGGCACAGAGATATGCTATTCACCCACAAACTCTAAACCTACAGAGAAAGCATACACTTGTCAACATTTTGACTTATTATAGAATTAGCCTCACATTACTGCAAAACTAAAAAAAAAAAAAAAAAAAAAAAAAAAAAAAAAAAAAAAAGAAGCTTAAGAAAGACCCTCTAAATGGAAGATAAAAATAAAGATAACAAAAAGATTTGTTAATACTGTGCTGATCCTGGCTGACACACACTGAGAACAAAGAGGTTAGCTGGTCTTTATACTGTAAGAGTCTGCCACTCCCTGATATTTCCTTACGCTTACAGACATAACTGATTGGGTCACAGCAGAGACAGATCAGAATAACGCACAGCTGGCAAGAGAGACTGTTTTGGATTTGCCATTTGAATAGTCTCCAAAATACTTACTGTGACTTAAAATTTCTTATGAATTTTTGCTCCAGATACTTCAGCAATGATTGGTTTGTAAATGAAGGTCAGACTTCTCCCTTTCCAGGGATGCTGCATTTAAACAAAGGAATGGGAAAGAAATGCAAGAAAGGATATTCTGAGACATCCTAGTGGAACACAGATCTTGTTCTGTGAAATTCCAGTTATTACACCCAAGGCAGGGCTGTTAGAGACATTATGCCTTTTATTAAGCTAGCTGACATAATCAGGAAGAAAGATGTTTTCCAGCCTTCTTGTATACTTGAGAGTCTGTATGTTTTCTTTTTGCCAAGACTATGCAATTCTCTCTCTCTTTTTTTTAATTACCTCTTCCTACAAATCTTGCCTCTGTCCTTAAATCATGCTAGTCACAGGAATGCTATTACATTCATTGCAAATTCCCTACGATAAGATACTATAGGCACTGTAAATCACAGCAAAGTTTTCTGGTAAGATTTTGTCTATTTGTTCTGATTCTAGATCAAGCCATAAAGAGCTCAGCATGGATGCTGCAATGGTCTGCAGCCTAAAAAAAGGAGCCAATAACATAAATACAATCCATAAGTGAGTGCAGACAGAAGAAAAATAAAAATATAAGATAAAAATAATAAGTAATAAAAAGATACAAGTATACAAGATAAAAGTTTTTTTTTTTTTTTTGTTTTTTTTTTTTTTTTTCCTCCCCAAAATTGGAATATTCAGCTTTGGTACCCAAAGGATACCAAAAATCATCACTCTTGTCAGAACTCAGACTTACACCTCCAGCTAGAAGGAATGAAAAACAGTCATAGCTTGTGACCTGGCAAGCTGCAAATTACATTCTCTACATTGTTGAAAGTTTGTTGCTACAGAAAGTCTTGTTTTCTTAGGCATAGATAGAGGTTAGATGTTCACCACTTGCTGGCATCCAATGAATGTTGCATGTGCCTAACCAGCATATAGAAACAATCTATGAATATAGGATTTCTGCTGATTGTAGCCCCTTCCTCCATTTTCAGCAACATAAAAGTGCTCCAGAACATGAGTAATTTTCAAAGCACAGCAAATATCATTAAACCTAGATATTAACTGGGCTTTGTTATCGCATGCCCTCAGCTGTGACAGCTCAGATGCAACTCTAGGTCATTTGGAATGGAAAGGTCAGTTCAGTTTAGCTCTTCGGTCTGTTTGTCAAACAGTCTTTAAACAGTTTCTATCATACCAGATAATGCTACGAGTCTCCTGTATTGCACACTGAATCATTCAGTGCCTCCTGTTTCTTTAATACTTTTAAAAATTACTCTAATTGGTGATTCCCTTAACCAGAAAAAAGAACAAGAGGCTCTGGCAAGAACAGAGGTTGTGGCATATGACTCAGTGAAATACATTGTGATTAGACTCTCTAAACACCTTAGAAATAAAAGTTTGATAGTTATTACTGGTAACAAAAATGCAGGACGTACAGACAATGTAAACAGTAAATAATAGCAGGGTCTTGGCTTCCCCTGAACCAGAACAGGAGTGATGTGACCAGGCAAGAGGCAACAAGGCACTGCTTACAGCATTCTAATGCAAAAAGTTGTGCCCTAGATTCTAATAGGAAGGGATCTACTTGTAAATCACTCTAAAATTAAACAAGGATAGCAGAGGAAAATGGCCTTCCTATAGAGTTCCTTCTTCATTCAACCCCTCCCCTCCTGCAGAAGTGTAACAGGATATCAGAAAGGCTCACATCTTGTACAAAGCTAATGCCTACTAGAAGTGTACGAATTTCCTTGTTTTAGTGATGATTTTGCCTTCCACAGTAAAGCCTTAAATCTTTTACCTCACTCCAGGCTCCTGTTCCACTGAGATGAATTTAATCCACGGGCTTCATTAGCATTTAGACCCCATGCCTGCTCCTCAGCATTGTGTGGTGCACAGCAGAGGGCAAGCAGGCTGCAGCAGCATGAAGCACTGTCCTTGCTCTCCACTGTCAGGTATGGCCGAAATTTGATTGTGACAGTCCCAGCTCAGTCATTTAACTACATGGGTAACACACACAAGGTTCGTTGCCTCTGTTCGGCCACAGAGATTTATGGGTGCTTCACTACATGCAAATGAATCATAGCCAGTGTCTGCAGCTGTGAGTTTCTCCGTTTCCAGAATGTCAGTCCACATTCAGGGCCACTGGACACCCGCACTTCCCACACTTTCCACCCACAATGCATTTTAGGTATCTAATTTCTATTCATTTGTCCCCTCTGGTTCTCAGTGAAGCAGGAGGGCCTGGCTTTAGCAGAGCCTGTCAGATCAGGAAAGGACCTAGCTATACGACTGACAGCAGAATTCAAACACTCTGGTGAGGTCTTAAAAAGGGACGGATTTATGTGCATGTTTATGTGTTTTCTAAGAACAGAAACATAACAGAATGAAAACTGATGTGCAAGGATGTAGATTAAGTATTTGGAGTTTTATATTGCTTGCCACTTAGCAGCTAAATTCCTTATCCATAAACAGGGCTCCTAGAGAGTACAGCCATACAAGAGCAGTAGCCTCAATAATAGTTTTAAAACATCCAGATATTCTGACGTATCCACTCCAAGGCTACAAAGGACTCTGTACCTGCTGTCTTCCAGAAGACAGGAAAAAGAATAAATCCATATAATTCTAGATTACCTTCTGTTCATTGACTCTGTCTTCACCAGGATGCACTGAAGTAGCATTAGTGTGTACCAAAATTTGGACTAGTACCTCTTCAGTAATACAATAGCTAACTAGGTCGCTTGTTATTTTCCTTCTGCTCAGTTTTGCTCTAGAATAAAGGAAGACCAGTGACACTGCCCACTCCCATAAAGCTTTTTCCCAGTGAAAGCATTTGGAGCGTGATTTTTATCTAGAGTGCAGGTTATGCATCTGTCTTTAGTATAAATCCTCTTGCAGTCCCTACTCAGTCAGTGCCTGTCTTGATGAAGTCAGTGCTGTTGCATCTCTAGCAGTAGTTTATGACTGATAATATTTCCAAGGAAAATCTAGACATCTGACTGAAGTATTATACTACATTCTTCTCTTTAAGTTTCATTACCAGTTATCAATACTGTGCCAGCATCAGTCATATGAAATAGCAACTGCAGTGTGGTTTTCAATACTTCTGAAGTCTTTTCCCTTCACTGAATGTGGAAGTGGTATTTTCTGCTTGGTGTTGGCTCTAAAACTTATAACTGATGGGGAGCAGAAACTCCTGTACAAAGGAGGTAAATCTTCATTGTGTTATGCCAGCACTGCACATTGCTATTAAGAGGCACCAACAAAGAAAAATACTAGCAAGGTTTATCAAGTTCTGGTTGATACGAAATCCACTGTGCCCTCTTCGTTAAGTCAGGTAAAAGTGAGGATTCGTTACCAGATGCATGCCCAGTACCAAAACCATGCTTGCACCATACCTTGCCATCACGAGTTCACGTATGAAGACAGGGGCAATGCACTTTCTTGGAGTCCCTACAAGACAGCCTCTGGTGGCAGGTTTCAAATAATGAAGTCAGCAGTTCTGCTGCAGATAGGGCTCCTCTTTAGCACTTGTGGTCACACAGACCCTAGAAGAAAGTCAATAGCACATGTGAAAGCTATCACAGATTTTGGCAAGATAATCATACCTCACCAAACAAATTTTAAACCTTCAGTTCCACCATGGCTTCTAATGAGAATATTTATGGTTATCACAGCAGCATCTCTGCATCTAGGATCCCTTTGCGTTCACTGAGGCATATGCAGAGCCAAATATCATTCCTACCTGAAAATGCTTCCAATCTCAGTGCAAGATAATAGACAAGAAATGGATAGAGACAAATGGGAAGCAGAAAGAAATATAACATGCCTTCAGAGACAGGGCAATGCTATGGAGAGGGGGTCAAATTAGCTCCCAACGAACTAGTTAAGATGTTCAAAGCAGGTCAGTCACCTGGAGATCAGTTCCATGTTACAGCTTGCGTGAGTTGCTTTCCTGAGAGCTAGACCAGATATCTTCATCGTGTCCTGCAGGCATAACCAACAAGTATTAGTACGGTGGGTAATATTGGTCAAAAGCACCATTTGCCTAATCATTGTCAGGCTTATTTGAGCTACAGCCTGGTTCCCTGTTCTTCTATAATGTGTTTAGCAGTGAAATATATAATAAAATGTCAGACCAGGGCCAAAGAGACCCGTGACAGGGGCTTTAATACTTTTTTAATCTATGATGAAGTGGGTGGGTAGAGTTAAAAAAAATTACTAAAACAGTTTTAGTAATTAAACAGCTGTTTTAGTTCACAGAAAAACATGCATTTTTATTGTTACAGAAAGATAAAAGCACTGGAGTATAAGTGTGTGTATATCTGTATGTTTCTCAATCTGTTGTTGGGTGGTGGGTGTAAGGAGAAAAAGCTGTTCTTCTTGAGCAGGATAAGATAAAATGTTGATATTGTGCTTCTTGATTTTAATATATGTATTGAAAGTAGTTTCAGAAATGCTGTATCACAGATATGCCTAGAGAGAGTGCCAATCCCTTTTGAACATCACACTTCCAAATGAACAGAACAAAGATGCACAGGATCAAGTTTCTTTGAGGAAGGTAAAGTGAATAGTCTCTAGTCTTCTGTTTTGATAGAAGATCTCAAGAGAAGACACAAGTGAGTCATTGGCCAGTCCTGTAGGGTGCTTATATTTATGCTTACTATGAGGAGTTGAATGTGTTCAGCTGGTCAAAGACTCAAGACTCCATGCCATAATAAAATGGGCTTCTCATCAGCTTGGCCCCAGCTTGTGGCTCCCTGAGCTGTGCTCCCCATAGCGCAGAGATATTTGCTGTGGGCCTGCCAACAGCAAATACTTACCTGGCTGAGCCAAAAGCCTTGCAGAGCTGAGCTCTCCTGGTCTCACCCCACTAGCCTGGCACACCGTACAGTTGCATTCCTGCTGCTCTCACCCCTTGGCCAAATTCCAGTTTCCTTTCATTCAGGAGCATGCAAGTAGTTTTTGGACTGAGAACCAGTTCCCATGTAAATCCCTCCTAAGGTGTGTCCTCTCAGGCTGGTAAAAAGAAAACAAGAATGTCTCTCAGAGTCCACTTAGAGAATATTTACATCATTTACATTTGAACATGGCTTTCTATCAAGGCTTCCCCCACACAAAGCCATACCACAGCTTGACTTTATCTCCAGCCATGTGATTCTTTATTATGGAGCCAATAATAATAAGGCAATAGCTAGCATAGCACAGAAACTGTAACTTGCACATGAATCAAGTATTTCTGCTAAGCTTTGAGGGAAAATCAGAGCATAAACTCTTGATATTAACCTTCAGATTGTGATTAAAGACCTTGTCCTGTAATTTTAATTGTAATTCTCTCCACGGAAACGAGAAACAGCAGGTAATAGAGGCCCGGACATTGCTGCGTTTCTAAATACTGTATCACTTTTGGAAGATTAAGAATAAAACTTCTGTTTATGAAATATGTATTACAGTGCAAGTTAAAAATGCAGCTGGGATCATTCCTTTTCTAAAATTAGACATCTAATGTTTAGTAATTGCCACAAAAGGTTATTTGAAAACAGCTGATGGAAGAGCCAACAGCCAGGAGCAAAGAGGCCAAACACAAAGCAGGATGCACAAGGCCTCCTAGCAGCAGGCTGTGAGAGCATGCGGAGAGGAGGAAAGGAAAGTAAGGAGCCCTTGAAAGGCAGGAAGGGGACCAAAGAGTTTTTCCACAGCACTGCATTGGCACAGGCTGTTTGTAATGAGCAGTTCCCCAGCCTGCTCCCTAGGCTGCAGTGCTGCCCTCCCTTTCTGGTCCTGTTTTTGATTACCACATGCAGAGGCAGGACTCAGAAGAGCTTGATGATACTCAGCCATCACAGTCACAAATGGAAAATGAGCAACACTCTCCATCTCCTCCCATCCTTTTCTAACTTCTTCTGTCTAACAGGTAAGATTTATAATTAATGAAAGCAGGTATTTTCTTATTTTTGCAAGGGACTTCAAGAAATAGGAGTCAGTGTATAATAACATGTCATCACCAAGGTTAGAGGGGGCCAGGGGCCCTCCCAGTGTATCTGGCCCTTCCAAAGTCAGCTGAAGCTGTCAGGGGAAAGTGCCCTTCATGGTCATGTCCAAGCCATGGTGGCAATATCTACCATGGATGTGGCTATGAAAAGACTGGACCTTGGACATTGTGGAGACCAGAAATGGGAGATGAAGAACAAACAATGCCAATGATCTCCCAGGGCACTGACTGCCAAGAGACAATTTTGCTCCTCACAAATCCTGCCCTAACTTCTTTAGGGCCGAATAGTCATTTGTGGAAGAGTCTCTGTTCCTTCACATACGATATTATTCTACAGATTCTGCTTAGTCTGGCTGTTCATCAACTATGTTCACCCATCAGACCTCCTCTTTGGGTATGCCCTAACTCTATGCAGGATATCTCATCTCTAGCTTTGATTAGGCTTAAGGAAGAGAGAAGGGAAGGGGGAATCTGAGCAACAAAAATTTAGCTCTGTACTCTTAAGTGTCTGAGAAGACAAGAAATCAGAGCTTTCTTGTGAATGAATAATGATATAAGATAAAGCTATAGGTTTTTTTGTTTGTTTGTTTTCCAGACATAAAAGACCTTCTAAATGCCTGGTAAATACAAACATGATTTCTTAAAGAGCTACACCCCATCAGGATCTGGAGTAAGGTGAGCTGTGCAAATCCCCATGAGAAGGTCTACTGCTTATGTACATAATATTACCTATACAGAGGCTGCGAGCGTGATGGGGAAACATGGCAGAACTGCAAAGGCAATGCAGGAGCTCCAGCTTCATTTCAAATATAACAAGGATGATATTTGACATTCTTAAATGGTTTCTTAGCACTCTATTCTTCCCTTCACTTTTAGCATTTAAGAAGCTAGTGGTCATAGGATGTTAGGAATTTTTAAGGAGGTTTTTCGTAACAGATCTTATCTTTTCCAATAAGTGACTTCAATAATTTAGAAGTAGCAGCTGTAGAAGTGTATCTGCCTGATACAAAATTTGCAAAGTTGACAAGTCCATGGAAGTCTCTACACCAGTTTCAGTGGGAATGGGCTCAGCCCCTACACACACTGCCAGACTTCACACAAGACACCTAACACTGGATTAGGAAACAAAAGGAAAGGGGTAAAAGACAGTGAAAACAATCAGCTGCTTGTAACGTACAGAAGAAAACTGATTTTATCACTAATCTGCCATCGTGCCTTTAAATTCTTAAATCACAGGTAAAACTATTCTCTTCTTTATAACTCTTCCATATGTCAGTCAGGTCCATTCCCCTTGCTCTATTTATTTAAACCTTTTGTGCCTGTATTCCCCTGACGCTACTGCTATTGAGCGAGCCCAGTGTAAAGGGAATTTGATCCTCTCATGCCAGTTATGTAACTTCACCTTGTCCCATGAGATTTTGGGACACAGGCAACTGCCTCAGATCTGCCTCATGAAGCAGCAGCTGCATACTCGATAGAAAGGTGAAAAAAGGTAATCTCACTGAAGATAAAACACACACCTAGTTCCATTCTTCTGAGAATGCTTACTGGCATACTTAGAGACCCCTTATTTCACAACATATAGTTAAAACTGACTGTTTGGAACAGAGGAAGTTTCTTTCATACCCACTCCCTTTCACTACCTCTGCTGATCTGTGGTTAGACTTTCATCAGGAAATTTTACCTTCATAGAGCTTGTACAAAGGTTTGAGATACAGCTATGCAAAAATCATGCTGTTGAAGGACCAGCCTCATGCTCAAATTCCACTTGTCTCAAAATCCAAAGTCATCAGCTCTGCACTGAGCAGGGAGGCAGGCTCAACATGCCCCCTTTGCAAAGTGCAGAGTGATGCCAGGTACATGTGGCCTTGTCTACCCTGAGGGGTGAAAAGCAGCTTCAAGAGTATATTTTAGCTCTCTAAGCCTCAGTGCCTGAGTACCTGTGCTTCCCACCAGCACCTAGTAGTCCTAATAGCTTCACGTGGCCATGAAGGCCCACGCTCTGCAAGAACTGAGCTGCTGAGACCCTGAAGCAGCACAGGAAACATATACTCGTGATTGACACCAAGCAGCCAGGTGTACACATCTGATGTACGGATGGCTCATAAAAACATTTTTTTGACTCAATGGTCTAAACAGAAATAAAATTGTAGAGTAATCGGGGCCAAAACATGCCTTTGATTCAACTACTTGTCCAGTAGACAAAAGAAAGGTGAACGTTATGACCAGCATTTGAACTATTTCTGGCGGCCATAAAATGTCTGTATAAAGAATGCATTTAACTTCAGTGCTAGGACTTGACAAACCCGGTCACAGGGCATCATCTACTCTCCAGATATCCCTACTGAACTTAGGAGGGTCCTTCATGGAAACAGAACCACTGCAACCTTTGCACATGCAGGATAACACAACTCAGGTTACTGCTCTGAGCATGGCCTGCTCTTTAGTAACGTTTGTTCAGTGAGGCTCATAATGGAGGTACTGCAGAGCAGTCTTTTGCAATATAGCTTGAATACATTAGCCCAAGAGATCTGGCAGCAAGTTCAGAGGAAGTGAAGCATCCAAGTTCTTTTCTAATTTGCCTGTAAAATGTGGTACATGACATGCTTTGCTTGTGACAATCCATTTTACTTGGCAGGCAAGGCAAAAGGGTTCAGTCATTGTCCAGTAAAGCTTTCATGCAGGGGTAGCTGGGAATCATTGCAAATAGGAAAAACAAACAAAAAAACAAAGATAGGTTTCTCTAGTCCTAAGACAAGGCAGAGTTTATGCTCAAAATACAACTTTCTTTTATGAAGAATGTCTTGATGAGAGCAAGTATAAAGTAAGCGGCATCTTTGCCTCCACTCAGATTATTTTCTCTGAATTCACCTTGGTCTTCTTTTGCATATTTAGTTACTAATGGTACGCTCAGATAGTACAACTTGTTTGGTTTGCTTTCTAGAAGAAGCAAAAAGTGTGCTTACCCATCCACCCTGGGCAACAGCACTACAGAAAGTTGGGTTGGGTCCTATCCATAAGCATCACAAAGCGGGAGAAATTAAGGCACCACAGGCATGAATAACTAGGCAACCTGCAAAGGCTTTCCCAGCGTTTCCCAGAAATAGTCCTCAGCAAGCTGGTGCACAGGCTGCCACAGATAGCCCACATCTGCCTGTGAGCACTCGGGGCCAGCTAGCCAACAGGCAGCCTCTTTGGCTCGGGGGCATCTAGAAAGAAGTGAGATTTTCAGTGTCTGCTTCAGACATAAAGGCACACAAAAAGACTTTGCATGTTTAGGCTAGTTTTCCCTTTAGGACTGGAGCTATGTTGGAGCTGCTGCCCTGCAGCATTTTTATGACTATTCTGGGAGAAGAAACACAGATATCTTTCCAGAAACTACAGTGATGCACATAGCTGGAAGATCCTTCACTCAGCAAGCAGAGTTGCTAGCTTCAGCCACTGCAGTTTTATTTCGGCTCTAGCAAGATCCTTCAGCAGATTCGTGACAGTATTAAGCCTGTCACTCCCAGCCCAGTGCTGCTATAGCAGCTAGTGCGCCAGGTGCCAGACAGCCTGCTCGAGTCAACCACTGCTTCCGCTGGATAACATGCTCTTCAGTGTTGGAGCAGACGTGTATAAACAGCTGTTTGGATCATAAACACATGCAAGTCCTCCAGTTCCAGGGGAGACATGTCCACATCTGTGTTATCTCTAAGTTGTTACCTATTTGATCTATTTTCCTGAGGCAGTACAGGGGAAAAAATAGTGACTTTTTTCCCCATTGCATTGCTATAATCCTACTTGCTCAGCAGCACTGCTGGGGCAGTTTTGAGGCTTGTCTAAATGCTCATCCATCAGACAGACAGGACAAGGAACAATCTTCAAAAGCAGTAAGATCCTGAAACCCAGAGATAGTGTCTGTTCACACATTGCTGAATAACCTTTGCCAACAAACTAATGTATTGCAGAGTAATATGATTATGGAATTTGTTTTATGTGAACTGGTTTTGTACTTTTACACCCTGCATTCTGATTTTTATAGCTGTTCTTTAATTGGAGCAAAAGGTCTCCAGACAAGATCAGGATCCTGTGGTGGTAGGACACTGAACATACAATACTGTCACTGTCGGGAATGGCTCATAACAGAAATTGCTTGGGCAGGCTAGGAAAGTATCAGTCGCACTTTAATGGGGTGTACCACAATTACTTTCCTAAAATCATTCCGAATGTCTCAGTCCCACCCTTAGCCTCTCTGAGGACCAATCCAGTGCTTTCTCTACAGGGCAGTTCTTCCTCTCTGTGAATGATAGGGGAAGATTTTACAAAGCTGCAGTAAACTTTTCTGTGGGTAAAATTGCCTGGCTAGGGGCCGTATGGCAGGAAAGCAAACACTGTAAGTGAGCTGTTTACCATCCCATTAGATCTTTCAACATTTTAGTAGTAGTTTCAGTAGAGATCATGAAATCTTGGGACTTCTGAAAATAAAAACCCTACTACTAAACCAAGAGGCAGATCTTTGACAAAGCATCTGCTGAGACCTCAGCTACCATATTGCAATACACAACTCTGAGTCATCAGCAGAGCTCAGAATTTTCCCTTTAAAATAAGCCTACTGAAACCAGCAACGATCAGAAGGTCTTTGTCGTGCGTCTAATTTACCCTGCCAAAGCGTCGTTACCATCTGAATCTCTATAGCAAAGACAGAATCATCTCCTGTGATTCTACCTTTAGTCAAGTCCACTGTACCCTACTGGAGGTGACAGTGATAATATTTCCTGTAACATCTAACTATTGACTGATACTCCATGTTAGGCTTAGTTCATAATCTTTCTCCTTTATTTCAATTTAAGTGAAAGCAAGGCAGGTTTTATCCCGCAGTGCCTGAGAAACTCTATTCAAATACACTCCCCTTTTTGAACTTTTTAGAGCTCCTTGCTTCTCTGTTCATTTTTGCCATATAAAGACACAACCTTTCCTAAATGTCTGCAATCATAGGAGAAAAATTCAAGTTCAAGTACCTCTGCCTACATCTGATCAAACGTAGTCTCTGAGTTCAGAGTAGCTGTGTTGCTATTTCCACTGCACTTCAAAAGAATGAAGCTTCTCTTCTGTCAGAAATTCTTAAGAATGTGCAAAGCAAAATTAGTATTTTGCACACTGAATTCCCAGCAGTCAAGCTTTTGAACAGTAAAAAATAAGTTTTCAGAATAGTCCAACTGCTCAAATGACTTCTATTAATAATTTGTCAAAAAGATTTAGGACAGCCTTCTTGAAGGCATATTGATCATTTTGAGTCAACGTACAAGATAATAGCCCTGGAACAGCATGTACAAAGCTGCCAAGTAAAAGTCATCCTTCCAGATAATCACATTTATGAGGTCAGCAGAGGACACTAACTCTTGGCACTTGGTTAGTTTCTGCATGATCACTTCACCCTGGGGAGTAAGGTTTGATAGGGGAGGGAAAAAAAAGTTACCTTTCTTGTCCTAAGCAACCATCAGCACTGTGTCACATATCGCCTCTCCTAGGTCAACTACCAATTGCAGCAACCTAAGTCATGGCCAGGGCACAGTGGTTGGCAAAGGAAAGGACTGACCAAGCTCTCACTGTGGCCCCATCCTTTCTGCCCTCTTTACTCATCTGTGCTCTGCATCACCTCTGTGACAGGTCTCAAAGCAATGAGCTGGCTCAGCTGGGAGCTTCCAATGTCAGAGGTTGCTGTTCCTGGGGCTTGGACCCAAAGAGGAGCAAGGATAGCAGCAGCCTGAAGGCAGAAAGTGGATTGGGATTGAGGAGCACAGAGCCAGGAAGGGTCAGTGGGATCCTCAAGTCTAGTCATCTTGTGGGCCAACTTGGAGAGTCAGCACGCTCCACTACTGAGGACAAATCAGTGCAACTTACTGGGGATATGAAGTAATATAACAGCAAGGCCATCAGTCCCAGGACAAGAGTGCACGGCTCTTCAGTCTCTAGGGCCCTCTGTGCACGCAGCAGGGAAAGCTGACACATTTGGGATGATACAGCTGGCTAAGCCAGCCAAACTACAGAGGAGCAGGAACACCTTTTGCAGAGGCAGAGGAAAACAGAGGCAGAGTTGAAATCTCTGCCATCTCTATGGCAACTGTCAGGGAGCTGCACCATACTCACAGAGGGAGAATGGAGAAAAGGAGAGGGAAGAATAAAAACAGTCAGCACAGCCAAGAAAATGCTTAGCAGAAAGAAACCCACAATAAAGAAGAAAAACAGAGATGGGAGAGAAGAGGTGCAGTCCCTTCAGGTGCACTGGGGCAGCTCTGCAGCTTTCTTATCCAGCTCCCATGGCAAGCGGCCTGCTGGGAGCCTGGCTCAGCATTCCAGCAGGCTAGCAAAAGTTCCCCACCATTTTCTAGCAGACACCAAAAAAAATGGGCCAGACTCAAAAAACTGCACCAAGGTCTTTAAGTAAGAGGTGCCAGCAGTGCTGCAATACATATATAATTTAAGGACTGAAATTTTAATTTAACTCAAGCCATAGATTAATATTAAGCTCAGATAAAGATTCCAAGTGGGAGGTGAATAAATGATAATCCTTGAAATCCATCTGAAACAATGCAAGACATAAATATTGAAAAACAATAGGCCAAGGAGTATGCCAAATCTGTATGACTGTTGTTTCGTATTTGCATCAGTGCAAGGAAAAGGAAGCTTTGATTCAAAGTAGTGCCATACATTCAGGTTTACCTCATCCAGAAAGGCTCTATTCTGTACGATCTGGAAGACAAGGTGAAAAAATCCACTCTTTGCTTTCCACACAGACACAGCATAAGAATTTAATCCCCCAAAAATATGGAAACCTATTGTATTTGGTCCAGGCCACCAGGAGATGTCCTTATTCTACCATGATGTCCATATTCATCTCCTCACTCTCACCATTAGTCAGTGGTCATCCATAGGCCCTAAGGATTTGAGGGAGAGTGGAAGAGGGTCTTTGTGGACTTCTCTTTGTGTAAATGATAGCAAAAACTCATTTTAAAATCCTGCTTGTGCATGTGATATGGGCTTTCTGGCTTGCCTGAGTTTCTCAGTTATGGTGACAGAGTGATTCACATCACTGAACTGAAATTCCAAAGTGCTGAAACTTTGCCAACCAAAGGAACCGATAGTGCAGCCCCCTCCAAACCAGGAGGGCAATGCTGGCACCAGGAGATGGCGGAGCCAAGGCACACCCCTCCCTACATGCAGCCACAGGCTGGCACAGCTCCTCACATTGCCCCTTGCTGCTGCAACCTCCTTGGTGGTTTCCTTTCTGCAACAGAGCTGCCCTTGGAGCTCTAGCCTGGGGCAGGGGATCCTCAGCTTCTCCCACCGATGGGAGAAAAGAAGCTGCGGTGGCAAACCCCAAGGGCGCAGGGAAATCCAGTGACAAAGCACACTTGTGCCTGAAGTCAGTGATAATACAGAAGAGGTGCAAAGTGCCTTTGGCAAAGAGCCAAGCCAGGCTCAAGCAGAGACAGAGAGGCCCTTTGCACACTTATCTGAAACCTCCTCCCATAACCATCTTGCACAGCTTTTGCTAATGTCCTGGGTGCTGCTGAGGAGAATGTAGTTCGACAGAAACTTCCCACCACCAAAACTAGAGTCAGGGTAGCAGACTGCAGTGCAGTGATCAGTAACTAGCACAAGACTCCTCGGGGAGGCCTCTGCTTGTCCTAGTCAACAGAAATAGTCAAGTAGGACAAGGCTGCACCAGCACTGCCAAAGAAGGTTTGTTTGCTCAAAATGCACTGCACAGGCCTCGCTGGAAGAAGCTGGATAAACAAAAATAGCAGTGATCACAGGACAGCCCAGGAGCAGCTTCATTGTAATGCCATGCTATACATCTTGCAGTGAAGCACAGCCGAGAACCTCGCAGACCACATCAAGGCGTGCGCGCAGCCAGTATGGGCCCGCTCACAGCAAGCTGCCATCAGTGCAGAACCCTTGCTAAGACATCCAGCCCACAGCAGGAGAGGGGATACGGCCTTGGATTTTCAGCGCTCTGCTTGAGCACAGAACAGTTAGTAACACCAGTGGCACATAAATGCTTCCACTAAAGTAAAGGGGGTTGCTGAACCCTCGTAAATCTGGCTGTATTGCAACCAGTGTTCATGCTCTACAGGAATTGTGTCCCCTGGGGAGAAAGTGCCCATGACCTCTTATGCTAAGTGATGGGCAAGATACCGTTATATGAAAGGACCAATAAAACGATGTAGCTGTAGCATATTGGGTGACTCCATACCATTTGATGTCAGTATAGCAGAAGAGTAGAGTCTCCGTGGCTTCTCCTGAAAGGAGCATTAGGCTCACTTCAATGCTGGAAGCATTTGAGATGCTGGAAACAGGTTTAAATGCCTTTCACATGACAAGTGAAACCTCAAAACTCTCTTGTATAACCTCTATTTTTTTCCTTCCTACAGGAAGATTCATTGACCTGAAACAGGGATTAATAACTGAAAGACACTAGATTGAGGCTACCAGGCTGAAATCATCACTATTCTTGGCTAATCTTACGCCAATTTAAACTCTGCTTTCAAGCACTTCCATTCAATCAGTTACTTAACAGCCTACATTCAAAAGAAAGACCGATCAATTATCTTTCATCTCGATCATCTCTCTTTCATCTATTCTGCCTTAAAGAAAAGTTTGATGTGCATTTACAACTAGGATTTAACCTCCAGTTAAAAGCTTTCCTTAGACTTTGTGGTTCATCGAGGACGAACATTAGAATATTGGAAGTCCCAGTCACAGGAGTCCCAAAGTCCCATGGGAGCCCTTCAAGAAAAACAGGACAGACTCTTCTCCACCCCTTGAATTGACACAACAAGAAAAGGCAGTTTCATGGCATATTTTCTCTGCTGTCTGACACAAACCAATCACTCAGCAGTACCTCAGCACCTCAAGTGTTTGAGGTGCCTTCCTCAAAGGGACGACATAAAACTGAGCTCTCGTTCAATTGAGCTAAACTACGCCACGAGAGCAGAGGGCTGTGTGCCTTCGTGCCCACCACTCTTGCACCTTCAGTACAGATACACTGTCCCCGCAGAGCTGTTTCGCCTAGCACATGTTGTGCCTTGCTCCCTTCCCTGTCCCCATCCCTCACCCAGGTGGCTGGTGCCCAACACGACACACAGGTAGAGGCACCGTTACACCCAGGATGGTGTCTCTCTAGCATACGTAGCCACACAGACAGTGGCACTAAATCCCTGTCTGACTCTTCAGCCATTCTGGATGCTATAATAGGCAATTTTCTGTCCAGCATCCCTTTTTAATGGGCTGTGCAGTCAAATAGATTCATTCTTTCCGCTTCACTCTGCAGAGCCTTTACTCTCAACCTGCCACTGCTTCCATCCCAGGGATTTATAGTCACTCTGTGTTTCTCTCTTGCAGACAGGCAGGTTGCTCAGATAAGTAGCTCTTGCAAAGCAGACTGTATAATCTAGAAACTCACATGCTCAGCTTCCATTCTTTGAACTGCTCAGAATCAATTTGCCTTCTCAGGAAAAGGTGTAACTGTTTGCAGCAGTGGAGGAAATACAAGATTCATGATGTACTATAAAAAGAACAGCTAGTCCCAGAGAAAAGGTTAATTAACCTCACTGAAGGGACTGGAACCTGTTACGCTGGAGCAACAGACACATTCAAGGATCCCTGATGCTGCCATCTTTCCAAATTTCCTGACACGGTCCTTGTGCCTAGTTCAATCTCTTGAAGATTATCTTCATGTTCCTGTCTGTCCAGGTTGCAATGTTACTACCACACAAAACAAGATGTGACATTTTAGCTTCCCAAAAGGTCTCTATTTCCTCCCTGTTGCTTTGCTTCTGGCAGAAAAAACACTGTCAGTTGCTGCACTTGGGGCAGTGGTGTCAGGCTGATCCTCTTGACTGGTCACCTCACAGCAGGGTCACTGTCCATCTTCAAATCCAAGTGCTTGAGGTGAGGAGTACAAGATCTATGCAGCTTAAAGCAGCCCTTTCTGGTTGTCCTTTGCTTTTCCCAGACACAAGGTTCGAGTCATTTGTATCACAATTCTTAACAAAACATTTATTAGCAAACAGTATTTGCTCCACAGCCCCTCTGTCTTTACAGGGTAACCTGAAGCCCAGAGGATTAAATCCCATAGACTGGGTGGGTCTGGCTCTAGATGGCCTGGCCCCATTTTGCCTGACTGAGCTTCAGCTCTGGCACACAACCCTGTCCTGCACTCCTTCCCTACCTGTGATACATTGCAATATGGTGCTGTCCCTTCTCTTCCCCTTCAAGGCCCAGATAAGATTTCTCTTGATCTCTTCCCCACAACCACCTCCTCATTGTCTTTCTTGGATTTTCTTCTCAAACAATGCAAAAAATGACCTAAGAGATACATCATTTGGGCATGCACAGGATAAGCTATCACAGCTAGTTTTTTTTTTTTTTTTTTTTTTTTTTTTTTTTTTTTTAATGTATGAAGCCTTGGTTTCTTTTCTACAGTTTCTACTTTCTACAATAAATACTTGCAGGAAATGGCAGGAAGTAGGCACTGTCAGGATAAAACTAATCCTCTCCTAAAGTCAACAGTTAAAATAGATAGGTCTGAATTACCGCCTAAAAATACCTATTTCAGCCTTAGTTATAAAGAGGGTTTAGCTGCCTGGTAAAACCTACCTTGCATGAGCTGGCTGTGCATCCAGGGTGCAGTGGAGCTGCTACAGGCAATGAGATGCTCCACCAGCTCCCAGAGTCGTCCCTGGCTCTCCACGGCAACAAGCTGCTGCTAATTGCACTGCTTCTTCAAGCAGGAGCCCCTAGGATGACCCACAGGGAGCACCCAGGATGTGGGCACTGTTCAGACAGTGCACCAAGTATTTCGCAGGGCTGCACCCATTAGGGCACAGAGAATCATCTGCATCTTACCTGTCTTCCAAAAAAGTTACGTTTTACCACTACCTGTTTGGAAACTCTTGTTGCCTTGTATATTTGCACAGATACAAGCTGTCTCTTTTCAGTGGATAGCTTAGATCTAGAGGCCCTAAAATAAAAATAACAAAAATTCTTCACCAAGCCTAAGGCTTATTCCCATGTACATCATTACTAAATAATATTTAGTCAATTTTCACATCCTATTCATGTAAATAACATGAAGAATAAAAATTGGTGCCATTCTGTCTTCATTAATGCTGTCGTCTGACTCCAGGTTAGACACTTTCATATATCCTTAATTTGCTGCCTGGTAGAAACATTTTTCCTGTGGACATTTGTGTTCATTTGATGTTAACTATGACCTTTAAGCATTAAAAAAAAAAAAAATCCCCTGGCAACAGCCTCCATATTCAAAGAAAAGAGAGTATGACAGACTGTGGTGCCAGTTTCCACATAACCAAATCTTCTCAAGAACTGCAATAGATCATTCCAGCTAAATCACAGTTGTAAGTTTATTGCAATCTCCTTGCTCTGAAATACCATGATAATCAACAGCTGGGAAAAAAAAAAAAGAACAAACAGACAACTCCCTTGCTACACCCAGGCCTGAGCAGTAGCACTGAACTCATTGGTACCAGTCAGTGGCATTAATTCTCAGCACTCGTCATGGGATTTCACTTCCAGATGCCATTCTAAAATTTCTCAGGATGAGGAAGAATATCAAAAAAAAAAAAAAAAAAAAAAAAAAAAAAATCAGTGTTTTCAAAGTGCCCAGTGCCAAGGGCCCAGGAAGTCACGATGAGAAGTGCAAGTATCAAATGGTGAACAATTTGGATGCAAGTTTATATGTAAGTCTATTTCTGTAAGGAGGTTAATTCTGCCAAAAAAATGGCATCCAGCTTGCTGACAAATAGTTCAAGGTAATGCCCCAGCCCCAACACACTGACTTCTGCCAGACAGAGCAGCACTTAGGGGAAGCTAAGGCTGGTAGAAACTAGTAAAACCCTTTTAGACTGGAAATTTTCAGCTCCTGATCAAGTGGGTGCCCCGGGGTATTTGCTGAACATTTGTCAGACAAGCTTTGGCAAAGGATGAGCAAACACCCTACCATGCAAGTTGGCTCCTCTGTCCCAGCAGAGGGGACATGACTCCCACTAGCTTCCCAGGTCATGAATGCTTGCCCCATGCTGCTGCTCCCTCTCCTCTCAGGTCCTAATTATCCCACCAAACTTTACAGAAACACAGGATAAACTCCTGCTTGCTGGAAGCAGCACATGCCTTGCAGCAAGTCATGGCAAACACTGTTTGCAAGTCTGACCCAAACAGCACTGAACAGCAGTGAAGACAAAACACACGTCCCAAGGTCACCCATCACCTCCATGTCTCAATCAGCTTCACAGAGAGGCACTCGTGGAGAGCCCAGGCCCTGTGGCAGCTCCCCTCTCCTCCCCAGCTCCTGGGCTTTTGTGGGAGCCAAGGAGACGCTGTTTTGTTGGATTGAGAGCCATTTACTGAAGGTTTCTAGCAGCTCTACAAGGGTGCAGGTTGGATTTGGCAAGATGATAAGCACCCATAGCCCACTGGGATGAAAACTAACCATGCCAAAGGAAGTGCTGGGTCTGCAGATTCCTCCTATGTAAACAGAGCTGCAACCCTGGCCAGGCACCAACCTGCTGCAGCTCTTTTAAAGCCAGGGACCAAATTCAGTACATACCAGTGGCTTCCAGTAGAAAGGAATTTACTGAATTCATTTTGGAAATCAGTCATCAGGATGAAAGAAACTGAAAAAACTGAAATTCACAGCAGATCCTGAGATAGCTTTGATTTGTCTTTCTTCAGTCCCTCTGCAAAATGCCCATGAGTCAGCACCCTCACATGGATGACACTCTTAAGAAGAAATCATTACAGAGGCTTACCTATACTGATGTGGGACCAGGCCATACCAAATTTCAAGCAGAGCAAAGCCAGTTCCCATCAGTTGGAAACCTGTATTTACTCTTTCCAATAATCTCTTCTCTCCTTTCTTTGCAGTGTTTCTGGGACCTTCCTCAATCCCAACCTTTGAAGAGGAGACAGATCTGCTACTAAAAATTGCTTCAAATGGGAGAAGCAACACAAAGGACAAATCAGCTCCATCAACTCTGACACAATGAGGGCACCAAAGCACACATCTGGAACTCCTGGAGGACCAGAAATCTGGTAGGTCTCATCTGTTGCAAAGACATAAGGTAGCAAAAGTCCATAAAGAAGTTTTCTTTCCCTTTCGTTGCAGATTTATTCCCCTTCGCAGCCCCACGGGGCTGGCCTGAGCCTGCATCTGTCCCACAGCACAGATATGTCGGAGCTGGTGGGGCCCAAGATACAGCAGGCATAGCCACTGTGCGGACCACAGGCAGCCCTCTCACAGCACATGACATTCCGCAGCTGAGGAAGACAGACATTTGGAGGCTACTCTGACCACCAGGGCAGCTATGAGCACCTCAGCCTGCACAGAGCTCCGTGGCATGGGTTGTTGCCGTCCTGGCCTGAACTGATAGGATATCTGAAGTCTGCGGGCAAGCTGTGGCTCAGGAATTCCAAAAAGTACTACTGACTTCTGCCTTCATTTCTTCTAATTCTCAGTGTTCAGCCAATTTGTTGGCAAGCTCTCAGCATTCAGTACAAATTTAAGTCCCTTTAGGAAGTCTCAGGCTTAATGTCCAAAAACTGAAATACTCCATAACACCAGTTGTTTCTGAGGATTGTGAGCCCCAGGGCACTGGACTAGCAATGCCTGCACTACTTCACAAAATATTTTGGCTGATCTGACAAGAGGGTAACCTACCACATCATTATCTGCCCATTGTTGCACACCTGTAGATTATTTTCTTCGTCAATGCATCTAGTTTGTCAGAATAATTTGGTTTCCAAATCACAGTCTAATGATAAATCCAAAACAATATCATCACCTTCCTGCTTCAGAGTCAAAGCAATTGACACTGCTTTCAGGCAACACCTGCCAGTCAGCAAACATGGAGAAGCCACAACCTGCCTCACTAAGAATAAATGGGCTGGCTGCGCCTCAGCATATAGCTAATTATAGTCAAGATACTGGCCAAATTTAGTCAAGGCCTAAGCAAGTGAAATTACATTCTGATTTTGGTGGAGCAGAAGACCCTTGCACCACAGGTAGTTTTGGTTTCCTGACTTCATCAGATCTCACTGGATGGTTTCTGAAAGAAGAGACCTGCAGTGAGCTGCTCCCCACTCAGGAGCCCACAGAGGACAGGCAGAAAGAAGGTGATCTGCCCAGTAGGTCTGAGGCCCCAGATGTCACAGGGACAGGCGACCACAGTGCCTCATGTTGAGCAGTTCATCTCTCCAGAGCCTGCATGGTCTCCTGGCTGAGCTAACAGAGCTCTCGGCCTGCTCATTCTGTCTCTCACATCTGGCCAGGAAGATTGAAGGTGGCATGAGGGTGGAAAGCTTGAGCTTAGATGCTGAAGTTCAAGGTACTGACAGAACTGACAGTGAAATACACGTTTCTCATGGTAGTGCTATACTTAGGAAGCTGCAAAACTCCCGCTGTTCTTTGCTGCTGGTATCCCTCTCCATCCATCAGCACCATAAATCCTCACAGCAGCTCCTGTTCTCTGAACCATAATTTGTATCTAGTTTCTAATTGTATTATGTATAGCTGGTCCATGGGAGCCTATCTGAGGAAGCATACAAATAATTCATCTATATTCCTTCATCCTTTCCATACGTACATTCTTCCAGTCAAGCTAAATTAAAACTCACCTTTGTCTGCTTCTAATCTCATCTCCATCCTATACACCAAATATCTTATTTAGCTGCATTTTCAGCTGCCATTGGAAACTAATGCTTCAGGTGGCATATTTTATTTCTTCCCATATTCTAAACTCTTGACTAAATTCAACACAGAGACTGAGGATGAGCTATAGACATTCAATCAAATTGACTTTGAAGACTAATATTTTTGGTGCAAAAATGATCATCAGTTTCATCTTACAAAAATGTTACCTGATACGTTATTGCAAGCAGAAATATCAATGATGCTCTTAACAGCACATTATATCACTGAACTGACAGCAATTTTGTGAATTCATATGCCACGGTCAAATGAGGTGATTTAACAAGATGTCACTTAGAACTGATTGACATCTACAGTCAGAAACTACATCGAACAGTACTCACCTTCGGGGCCTCAGCAACAAGCTGTTTGCATCTGGTGCCACCAGAGCCCATGACAGGCTGTGACGAACCAGCCCGGCTGCGTCATCTCTCATGGGCCAAGGCAACTGTCTGGTGGTGGGGCTGGCCCATGGTCCCGAGGCAACCACAGAGCCAGCCCATCCCCGCTGCCTTTCTCGGCTCTGCTCCCGCGCCAGGCCGCTCCACGCTGCAGCGATGCTCTGCAGGGAGCACCCTCCTGTCCCTGCAGAGACCTGCATCCATGCTTCTGGTGAAGCCCATGGTGGTGGAAACTAGCCCCACTTTTTACCAGCTCCTTGCCCAAACCACCCCTCTGCCACGCCCATGTGCCCAAACAACCCCTCGCGCGCCCATGTGCCCCCCAGGACCCACTGTCCCACCCATCTCCCCTGCACATGCCAGGGGCTCTGCCACACCAGCTGCTCTCCATGCTTGCCTTTTTTGGCCTAAAGCATCACACTTACTTCCCAACCCTCCTGTGTTAGCGTCTTAATAAATTAATAGGTCCCTGCTGTATAATTTAACAGGGAAAATACTTCCAGTAACACCAATAATTCAAACTTGCCTTTGTAATCATTCATTTTCCTTTTAGTGTCCAGAGTACAGTGGTGTGAAACAGCTGTCAAACATAACTCTTCATTCTGTTCATGAATTGTCTGAAGATTTTGATTTCTGCAATTTTTCTTGGCATTATTCCATGAATATTTTCTGCAAAAGCAATTCAATTTATTGCTCATAAACTGTTTCAAGTAATTAAAGACTGCAGAAAATCCTCATTTAAAACGTGACCTGCTTGATCAGGAGTACACTCACACTGTAATTTATGTTCCACAGAAACAGCTTGTGCAATAGCTCTTGCATCACGTTTCTGGTGGGAATGCTCATGATCTCGGTTACTAAACTCACATGTTCCTCAACATTAATTCTAAAAGGAAACATTTTTCAGAGACCTGGCTCATTGGAAGTGCTGTGGAAAGCAAATGCAAGAGCCTCAGCCCAAACCCAGGCAAAAGCAATCCAAAGGGATGTGCCAGAGTGTTCTCAAATGGTGTTCATCTGCTTTGGAGCCTGGAAAAACACCCCACCTTCTTCTTTTTCAGCAGTTCTACTTTTAATAGGCCCCCTTTTCAATAAAAATGAATGCGAATTGCGCTGCTGCTCCAGCACAGTGCAATTCCAGGGCAGACAGTGTATTTCCAGGATTTCGACTTTACATTTGCTCAGCTTTCAAGTAAAACCACACATGCAGAGGTGGTATTCCTCTGCCTACCAGCAAACCTACAGTTTCCAATGGATCTGGTGAATACAATCACAGGCAGGATTTTCTCCTGTATTTGGAGTTTAGTGAACAATTTTACTAGTTCGCCACAAAACAGCAATAATCTAGCACAGGCATTTATATACATATATATATATATATATATATATATATTTTTTCCTTCTCACCTTGGTGCTAATGATAAGTAGGAACATGTTCTCACATTTAACTACATCAGCAGACCAGGCTTTGAAGAAGCCATAGGCAAGGAGAAGCTCACAGAGACGGTTTTGTTCGCCGTGGCTCCCCTAGCTAAAACTTAAGCTTCCCAATTTCCATAACACTGGGCAATCCATCCAACACATGTCTAACAGACCTTTTTCCCAACATTCAGACACCCACCTGCCCTTGCCGGTGCAGGCTTCTCCACAGCAGAAAGCCATAACCAGTTGTAGATGAACATGAGAGAAAAATCAAAAACATTTCTTAAATAACTATTCCTTAAATACTGTTCCTGCCCTTCATGTCCACTTCTCATGCATCCCAAGAGACTCAAAGTAAGTATTTCTGGAGTGAAACCCTCTGCCTGAAACCATTATATCTTCCTCACTTCCCAAGCACATGTTCACTAGGTCCAGATGTTTTCACTCTTCACAATTACCTTTCTCTTACTAAGCACCTCACTTTACAAGATGAAAATCTCAGCTTTATTGAACGTGCACATCTTCTGCTCCTGCTGCAAGGAGAGATGGGACTACCACACTCAATCCTACAGCAAGCAGAGAGGAAGGTGAAAAGAGATTGCTCCTGTGACCCTGTCATCTTTGTTTCATGAGCCTTCATGAGTTAGTCCCCTGTGTGATGCTGTTGTCTATTGCTATAGGAATGGGAAGGAGTCCAAGGAGGCTATGACCTAATGTTTTAGTTTGAAAAGACAGGCGGAAGAGATGGATTATACAGGAAAGCTCTCACTGTCCATGCAATTATCTGATAACAATCTATCTGGGGAGATGAGTCTCAGAAGGAGAAACATACAAAACTCATAAACATGTTTGCACCAGGAAGCTGCAATATCCATTTAAAAAAGATGGAATAAAATCAGTGAAAAATTATACCAAAAAAGAAACAGAAGAGTATGGCACTTTAATTCATGCTGAGCTTGGGACAGCGAGGGAAACGAGGTCAGTCCCACTGGTCAAGCCAGTGTATGAAATCTGGTAAAAAAAATATCCCTACTGATTTAAGAATAGTTACATCTGCAAACAGCTGGACTAATTCAGCCACATTTCCCATGCCTCACGGCCAAATTCCTTCATGTAGATAAGATGCAATATCTAAGTGAAACCTTTGCATCCCCTCTCTTCCCTACAGGACTTGACATCTAATATAGGCAGCAGTCCCACTGCAGCATCAGCCCAGGGAAGGTGCTGCCACGGTCTTGCTCAGCCACCTGCCCCATCCTGTCCAGGGAAGTCTGCAGCATCCGAACGTCTCTGAGATAGCTGCCCCTCCACCACACTTGACCAAAGGTGCAGTTCAATAGGAATCAGATGCACAAGCACATGGACAGCATCCTCGTCAGTGCTGGCAGAAACTACGCCCCGAGGAGACGGGCAGGTCGCAGGTTCAGCCCCTCCTTGCACATGCTGGCTCACCTGCGCTCACCAGTAGTGGAAGACTTGGTGGGCGCTGGTGTTACAGGACAATCTGAACAAAGTGCCTGGATGTTCTCAGGAAAGCACCAGTGCACTCAAAGGATTTCAGAAACGTCTGAGACAGAAAAAGAAATAGTCTTATTTTACAGACAAGAAAATAAAGGGGAAAATAAATACTGCAAAGTTTTAGGAATTGGTGGCAGAGCTAGAACAAGAACCCAAATAGTTTCGCTCCTCTGCACCCTCCACTAGAGGTTTCACTGCTCCAATCTGCTGAGAGCTCCTCTGATTTCTAGTTGCTAAAACACACTGAAGACAACTGCAAATACTTGTAACCCTTTCCTGCCATCACTTCCCCAGAAGAAATTGCTACAGATACTATCTGCCCGTTCAGATGGGAGATCAGGCAAACAGTACCAGCATGGAACATGATGCTGTGCAACTGCAAGACACCAGGCATGTCAGAGGGCCAGCAGTCCCCCACATATTGTTGGTGGCAATGCTGATCATGATCTTGCCATGCTCCCTCTTGCAAGGCTGGATTTTATTACGCTGACTGCTGCATCAGCATCCACTCCAGCAACTCCGAAACAGGAATGGATGAAGTGGAGAAGCATGTAGGCTGCAAGTCCTCTCTCCGTGCAGGAGGGAGCATGAAGGCTGCTCCAGCCGCGGGTTGCAGGCACCAGCATTAGCAGCGTTCTCAGCTGCCCTGGGTTCTCCAGCAGGCACAAGGATTTCTCTTCCCTGTATTTCCATGTGGAAAGCCACACACTGTGAGCTCGGCACAGTACGTGATACGATCTAAGCATGGCATGAAAGGTGTGTGCCTGCACAGTATGGATTTCTGCCCAGCCACAATCTTCTCGTTCTGCAAAAAGGTACAGAGTGCTACATGGTAGCTCCTCACAATCACAGCACATGAAGTAAGTCCTCCTCTATAAAATTGTTCATAGCATCAGAGAAGGAAGAAAAACTGAAAGGCACTCTGCCCAGCAGTTTCTGTGCAGACGTAAGGATAGCCTTTTAAACTGAGAAAAATCAATCTATTTCTATGCCTAAATGAAACCTCAAGAGGCAAGCCACTCACCCTTTTTGAGGCAACCTCTCCCTTCCGAGGGGGATGGTCCCTGAAGGCTTTGTGGCTCACCACTGGTGGAGTTAGGTTAACAATTTACATCCTCACTAACTGTAAGTGCTATTTTCATGTAAACACAGCCCATGATGAAATAAAGAAGGTAACCTAGGAGGGCAAGATGTGCCCATGCACACTCATAACATTGCTCTGGGCTCTGTGTCTTGCCTGAAACACAAAGGATACTCCTCTCCTACCTCAACAAAGAACAAATATACACTGATAATCTAATGGAGAGAGAAACAGAGTATTTAGGAATGAGTCTGAACAAGTATGGCAAGTTTACTGAAATAACATTTAAGGCATCTGATCTTTTCAGTAATAGTTCCTTTCAGAGCAGGCAACTTGCATACAACGTACCCAAACTCTAACACTTTTGCCAAAGTCTCATTGGTTATCTTCTAGGTTAAATCACTTTAAAAACAAGGGTCAAAGTTGTTTCATAGCTTTACTCTCTCAGTAATGTGCAACATGAACATAATAGTGTTATTAAGAAGTCAAAAATAACTTAACACAGTAGCTATATAAGATTCTCCAATGGTCAAATTTTCAGCAATTACTTTTTGTGAAGTTCAGAAAATTAGCATATTTGTTAATCAAATTAATTTAAAAAGTAGCTTTTCAAAATAAAAGCAATGCTTTAAATAAATATAGTCTTTTTATAAACATAAAACACTTAGTTTTGTTAAAGGTAACACAAATACTACACTCGAGCACAGTACTTAAAAGATTGAAATGAACATTGTGAGCACACATGAGCTGGACACAGGGATGGACAAGGATGCATTGCTTTGAGACGTTCTTGGTCTCCTTTCTAAAGCAGCACAAAAAAGGCATCCATTTCTCAAGTTACCCTAAACAGCTGGTATGTGTCAAGACATTTATAACTGCTGCACAAAAATGCTGGTACCTTGTTTTTTCCAAGCTATTTCTCTACACTACATCTTTAGCAGTTCTGCAGCCTTGCTTTGAATTTCTAGCCCAGCACGGTTCTCAGCAGCCAGATCCTGCTTGCTTTATCCAGCTGACTTCAACAGGATCACTGATCTGTGCAAGATCTGACCTCTCACCAACCTTCCAACAAAGCCCACAGTTTGTGAAATCTATAAAACCTTCCTTCAAACACCGGCCGCGATGGGTGTTTCATGTTTACCTGTAGCTCACCTTCTGAGTTGGCGATCACTGAAGAATATTCACAGCTCTCATCATAACTAAAGGGCTGACTAGCTATGCTCATTACTACACAAGTTAAATGCATATCAGCAAAGACGGTAGCTGTCCTGCAGTTCTACAATGTAGCAATGATTTTCTGAAATGAAATAAATAATTAGCTAGTTCTTATATTAGTACATACTACCTGGATGTATTCCAAAGAGTAGTTTGCTAAAATTCAGTGAAATGTACATCTGAAATCTAATCATCATCTATCCAAAAATTCTGACCACTTAATATGTCATTTACTTAGTTTTAATTGTTCGTTAAAAAATCATGTTCAGGATCTGCAGCAAACCACTGTTTTTGCACTCACAAAAACAGTTGTTGGTGATATTTGTTGCTGGATTTTGTTTGTTTGTTTGAACAGCATAACAGTAATGTAACCTATAAGTTAAATGATAAAAGCTGAAAAGTAATATAAAGCGCAAAACTGATACAAGTACTCTCCATTTGTTTTGATCTTCAGAATGAACAGGCCTCTTCAAATATGACACAGAAATAAATTAGCAAATGTCTAACGTAATGCATAAAAGCTTCTACAGGATTTGCACGTGCGTACACACGCACTCGCATACAGACAGCATGGCTTCATTAGAAATCTCACTAACAGAGAGTTTAACTTAGATAAATTGACTGCATTAAAATACTGACATTGTGAGAATTTTAATACTATCAACACCCTGCAGAGGGCATTCCTGTGTGAATTTTTAAATGCTTTAAAAAAATAGTTTAGAGTTATTGAAATCTATGACAAATATGACAGGTCTGTTTTCTCTCACAGCCTCCCGTTCTCATCCCCAGTGTCCTTCTCCTGTATCGCCTCCAGGCACCTCTTTGCCTTTGCATCCATGTGCCCACTTCCAGCTCTGCTGAGTCCACATGACAAACACGCCAGCTGGATCTGCTTCATGTTCTCCAGGGCCTCATTCTTGGCGTTCTTCAAGAGGTCTCCTTGTCCCTGCAAACACAAATACATAAGGATCGTACACACTGCCCGAGACCGCAGGTGAGAACACTGCTCTCGTGGCCTTGAGCCCTTCTGCACGGCAGGAGAAGACCTGCAGCCAGCCCACAGGGAGCCGACACAGGGAGCCTGAGGGAGCCCGCAGCCAGAGGAAGGCCACGAGGGCCTCAAAGCATGGCCACAGGCTGCAAGCTGCCCACAGGAGAAGGGCCTTCCTACAGGTAGCCCGGAGCACCTCAGTCAGGCCTAATGTGAGGTGACTAAGAGGACATCAATCCAATTTGTAACTATCAGGAAAAACGTCTAACAAAAAACTTGTGTTAGTGAGTTCAGAAATGCCAACATGACTATTTACGGAATATTGATATCTCAAATGCTATAAAGGAACAAGATTCTGCGACGAATAAATAAAAGCCAGAAGATGCTCCTCATTATTAAAATTCAGGGCCACTAAGAACTTGAGCTGCTCTTCTCCTCATGTCACCTAAAGTACAGCTTCAAGTACATCACTGTATACAGATGTTTTATATACGTATTCAGAAGGAATACCTATGCTGACTGAAAATGTTACATTTGCATCCATGCAACCTGCCTCAACCTCCTGCCTACCACAGATGCTCTGTGAGGTCTCAGAGGAGGTCACAGATGTTCCTGCAAGGTCACACTGAAAGGGCGATCGATCACAGACTCTGCTGCCATTTACAGAATGAACTAGCCATGTTGGGGGAGTCAGCATGGCACCTTCCAGCAATGGGAGCATCTCTCAGCTCTGCCATTCCCCCAAAATAAGAAAGATTTATCCCACATCGATGACCACAACTCCCTTTCTGCCAGCGCCTGGCACCGGACTTAGCACACAGCACTGCCTGAGTCCCTGTAAACAATGTTCTCAATGAAGAAACAATGGCAGCTTGCAAGTCCCTCAGCACTGGTAAACACCACGTGGGGAACAACGGCAGCCAGAGATGGCATCCCATGCCCGAGAGCGTGATTGCATCATCTCCTGATGACATGAGTTTGTCCCTGCTGAACAATGTAAATCACCACAGATGCGAGGAATGCAAGTTAATGCTAGAATAACAAAAGGCATTGCGAGTCAGCAAGGAGCTGTGCTATTTGGTATGAAGCACTGTCAAAGAGATTTGTATCTCTACAGTACGACAGTTATGGGAATACACAGACAAATAGCTTGGAATCCAGTGAGCAGACATGGTTTAGAAAAACAAAACAAGAATAAAATTTATGCAGCACATATTTCACATAGCTGTGATTTTGCTTTTAGGACAAAGGTTGAGTTTATGGTTAAAGGCAACAGGCTGAATTCAAGAGCTCCATCTCTGCCTGCGGCACCCCAGTCGCCTTGTCTGTAGATTGCATGGGAAGCACGCCAGTACTGGAGTGGCAGGGATGATACACCCTAGCATAGCTAAAGAGACTGAACAGCAGTATCATTAATGACACAACCAAGTTATCAAAAAAAAGTGGTTGATTCTTCATTATGCTGGGCTGGTTCTTTTTTCCCTCACCCGCACAGGACTGGTGCAGCCTTCAATGTCTCCAATCAGCAGAGAAAAATGAGTGTGATCACGCTTTACACCCTTAATGTCCGAGTCAAAAATTGGCAATAGGTAATCACGCACAAAAATGGAAAAATCTCCTTAGTTCAACAAGTAACTCAAAATACATGTTCCTACAGCACCAGGAACAACAGAGCCTGAAACCTGGGAGAGCTACTGCAGTAGAGGTGAAATAATGCTGTTGACCACGCTGTTTCCCCTAAGCTGGGCCTGGTTTCCCTTTGGCTAGGTGTTTCCCTTTAGCTTAGATGTGTTGTGTGGAAACACATCCTGCCGCTCACGCTGCACGTGGAAGAGGAGCATTCCCTGCCACGCAGCAACGGCACAAGGTGGATACTGTTCCGTAGCTGACACAAGAGCCTCAGGTGAGTCTATGTCACCTTCCTCGTTTCTTCTTCTCAGGTGAGGGCAAAGCATGGGAATCTTTCTCAGGGCAGCTCATAAACTGAGTCTTTGGTTACGGTCTCGCCAAGAGGCTCATTTACAGAAAGCTACTTGGGATTTCATACACCCTCATTTGGAGGATGAAAGGCTCAGTCCACCCTGCCAAGACTTGTACCCAAGAAGCCAAGGTACTTCACAGCCAGTGTGACAGTGCTGAGCCATCAGCTCGTTCTCTTATGCATATTCTAATTCCATATTTAAATAACTAGGCAATTCAAACAGATTATAGGGAGCAGGTTTAGTCTGCGGTAATGCATGACACATCTCCTGGTTCTAAGAACAAAAACACACTTCCTTAGCATACTTCCAGTATTTTGAAGATATTCTTATTTTACAGTGTTTCTAAAAATGGAAGTGAACTTAAAATAGAGCATAATTCCATTCTGTGTACAGACCAATTGATCTATGTCTTAGTTTCCTTGTACTTTTTTATTATTATTATTTTCAAACAACTGGTTCATTTGAGCAAGCTGAAGGAGTAAAAATGATTTTGAATCATTTGTCACAAGAAAATTAATGACAAAGCAACCCCCAATGACAGAACTGTCATAATTCTAGAGACACCATAAAAAATATCTGTGGGCATGCTCTGTTTGAAAAGCCATCTGTTTGCTTTGAAAAACTGGCTATGAGCATAATCCACTTAAGAAAAATGTCAGCAAAATTATGTCAACGCCTTAGCAAACTAAATACTGGATAGAATCTGGAGTAAACTTCAGAAGTATGATTACACCGAAGCAACCTTCATATATCACAGTCGTGAAAATCACCAGGCAGAAAACAATCCACTTGCTCTTACAAACAAAGCATCTCTGTTTCAGACAAAGAGCCATCACATTGGTCCATTCCAGCATCTATCTATCCATCTTCCTTCTGCTATTGATATCATCAGCCTTTCTGAAAATAAATACTTGTGAAAAAGTTTAAATTCAACACTGGGCAGGAGATTAATCAAGTGTTGTACTTGAAAAACTGATCAAGAGGCATATTTTAATTTATATTTAGGGAATATTAAATGCCAGGTTTCATACACCTGACTACTACTAACCATGCAGCTTCTGTGTGAATAAATATTTTTGTACAAATAATACAGTTTGTCAAGTAAGGTAAGATTATGATTTAAGCCTTTACCTTGACAGGCTAATACTACTTAGAATACAGGAAATATTTGACATGGGTTTAAATATTGCTCAGTTTCAGAGACATTCCAGGAAGGCTTTAAGAAGGATAAGAATAGTTTAGTTCAATGGCCACAGATGGAAAGAATCCTGTACATTGTTTTTTTTATTATTTATAATTTTTGCAAAATCAAACCAGAACTTATGAGTCAAGTCCACAGCTCATTATATCCAACACCTTAAACTCGGAGGTTGTGGAAATGAGAGGAAGAGGTGATTTAGTCAAGCATAACCATTTTATACTCAGTTCCACTATACCTTTTTATATATGGTGCATATATATATTTTTACATAAATATATAGGTATGTGTATGTATATTAATAATTACTATTTCTATTCCTGTGTTTTCTAGGAAATTACCCTTGAGATTTATTTAACGATGCTTTGCTTTTTCTGAGCACCCACAACTACCAGTGACTCAGGCCATCACCAGCGGAGCTACAAAGCTCCCAGACTCAGCAGCCGCCTCTATCAGCCTTAGGCAGGCGGCAGCAGGATCTTTTAAGCCCACAGCTCGGCCTCTTCAGGGATGAACTGCGCTGAAAGGCAACGAGATTGCCCAGCACAAAAGCCTTTCTTTACTACCAGTGAAGGGGAAAATCCCATGCTGGGCAATAGGGTCTTTGCACCTTTCAAAACTGACCGTGTCTTCAGGCAGGCTCTAACACTGCTGCTAAGGCCATTTTGTAATCGGCCGCTTGTGAAGGCAGAGTGCTTATCTCCTGGTAGACACCTTCTCTGACAGCGTATTATGGGAGCTCTCCTCCTGTTTCCTCAGAGACTGCATAAACAAACAACAACTAAAAAGAGATTTGAGTTTCTCCCCTTCTGCTTGTATCTCATCACAATATTACTTTAAAAAAAAAAAAAAGGAAAAAAAAAAAAAAAAACCCTCAGGAAAACAAGCTGTTATGTTGTTATTTAACAGCACAGTAAAATCATCACCCCAGAACCCCTAAACGGTTGGCTGAAAAGGTCAGACAACCAAATAAAACAACCATAAGCACTGTGTCTCTTCATATTGCCAGATGTTTGCATTTCAGATATAACACAGGTGAAGTAACGGCATGGGAAAATCAGTGCTGAGCAGCTTTGGAAAGCAAAATGCTGGGGAACCATTGTGATATTTAGATAATCTCTGTGGAAACTGCATTTACAGCAAGGGGTGCATTTTCAAAGTGTCATAGTGGGAATCTAATTCTATTTAATATTAATAGGGGAGGCACACAATTAAATGGTCACACATTGCTTTGAAAATGTAATCCTCTAGAGGAAATCATTAACAAAATAATACAACCGCTATGTTAAATTTATCAGAAAAAGCAGACACTTTTCCATGCAATCTTCGAAATTAAATGTGACAAAGATTTGATGTAAATTATTATGTATTCAAGTTTAAGAATACAGAACTCAACGTATTGAGTATTCTTTTGTCAATGCAGACTTTAAAACATCCTTTTCATATTACTGTATATCATTTATCAAGAGATTTACTTTATGCTCTGTGATATAGACCATGATGCATGTTAGCACAAAAAAATTACTACAAAAACTGTACAAAAAGTATATAATCCCTTTGCACAGAGTAAAAAATAAGGGAGTGTGAAAATGAGTTACTCCACAGGAGAAAGAGAAAGAGAGGGAAAATACTACTTGCCAAATTTGTTATAGCTGTATAGGAGAAATTCACTTCCTGGCAAAAGAAACAAAAGAAAGAAACATAAAAGATTGCTTTTAAATGTCACTTACTGTTGTATCATCTAGGGTCGTGGGATCTGGGGGTTGTCGTGTCGTGTTCTCCCCCCCTCCCCCCATACACAGTTCTGACCCAAATACAACAGCTTGTTTCTACCTGGCTGAAACCAGGAAGAGTTTTGCTGCTAAGTAATTTAGAAGATCCAACCAAATCCTCGTTTGGGCTTGAGTCGCCCTGGTTGTTCAGTATGTGCATAGAATTTCAGACCTCACACTGAGCACCTCATTTTGGTATCAGTGTGTCACTGACAGCTACAGACCGTCTCTCCTGCCTCCCAGAGCAGGGTCTAGCAAACATTTGCAAAAAGAAAACAGAGCTGAGATACAAATCACACGAGAATGGATCTGAAACGCATGAAAAAGAAAATACTCATGCAGCGAAAGGCAGCTACCATTATATGAAGTGTTGCAACTCTGTAAGCAAGAGCAGGAAAAGGAGACTGTTGTGGAAGAGATTGCTTTCCATAGTTTTGTTTGACACAAGGTTAGATTATAAAAATAAGGTGAACATAGATTTTCAGACAAGCTGTAAAGTAGAAGGAAAGGTCAATGAGGTCAAAAGCTCTAGAGCTGGTCTGCTCAAACCACACAGCCAGCAGCTAGGACGCTTCGGACAGCAAAGGCGATTTCATAAAGCTGCTGGGGCCTCTGCCGCCCCTGGAAAAATGCGACAGCAGAGAGCAGCAGACGAGGCCGTGACTTCAGCCCCGTTGCACTGCTGTCACACCCCCTGAGCTGGCTCTTTACACCCACACGATGGAGCATCACAGGGTGCCTTCCAGGAGGGCAAATTATGGTGATTAGAGTTTAGATGGATTTTAGTAGCTCATGTTTTAGCCAGAACAGCTAGTTTGAGGAATTTTTAGGAGTTACAAAAAAATGCCGCCATGGTGGATGTAGACACTAGAGAGAAAAATGAGCAGGAGGAAAAAGAGCTAACAGTAATAGTTTCAGGCAACTATGTGGGCTAGTTGTAGATAGAGGTGTGTGCTATGGGATTATTTAAAATCTATTATTATTATTATTTAAAACTATGCACGCAAATAGCAACAGCAGTCCCTTGAACAGGGGAGTAGTGATTAGCTGCTTTCTAAAAGGCACCACAACGTAACTGTATCTTGAGAGGGCTCTGATGGGAACCCAGCAGAAAGAAGCTCTGCCCAGGGTAAAAGGCAGATTCACACTTTAGGAGCAAGAGTGAGAACAGTCACAGCAAAGAGAGGTGTCTCCTCACTCCCAGGGACAAGGCATCAAGCTGAGACCCTGTTTTCCCATTTGATGATTATTTACAGGCACACTTGCTCATAGGACAGAGGTGATGCACAAGACTCCAGGAAAACACTTGTCTGGGGAGAAAGTCTGCACCTAAACCAGTTAATTCCTTGCTACATTCTTCACTGTTTATTTCATGAACCTGCAGGATGGATGCTGATTCCACACTTTCCTGTCAGTGTCTCAGCACACAGGGGCTGAGGGGGTTCAGAGAGTGAAAACAAGCTCGTTTTCCCACGAAAAACACCCAGATCATGGCACTGGCCTTGGTTACACTGTACTTCCCAATTGTTTTATTACTTACATAGGGGGAAAAAGTCCTGTTCACACATGCTACTCGCATATGAGTCTTGGAAATGAAACCACACTTGCAAGCAACACTAGCACCCTCAAAGGCACTGATTTGCCAAGACGCAGAGCAGCGAGAATGACATATTTCAATCAGCATCCTCCTGCCTAACTTTGTGACAACTCCTAGGTGAAGAGCTAACAAGTAACTATCTTTGACAATGCTCTGTCTACAAAGCAGTCTCTTTTTTAGTGCAGTCAACATCAGAACCACAGAATAACTCCCGCATTGTTCCATGTGGTCAGTAGAACTCGCGTGGAAACTCCAGAGCAACCCCAAATGGGAATTCCCTGTTCAAAACTAGAAACGACTCTCAACAGTCTAAGTGAAATCAAACAGGAATCTGGACAATGATCCCTCTGCAGAGCCCGCTCAGGCCCCGGTCTAACCCATGTGCTCAGCAGGTTCCAGAGATCAGTCAAGCCCTCCTCAGCTTCGGAGGGATTTCTGCAGTCACAGTAGGTGTTGAGTTACCACAGCAAGGGGCACAGCTGATGTCATGAAAACGAAGAATAAATAAATAATAGAAGAAAGGCATGGATGTTGGATTGAACACTGGGACAGGTTGTCCAGAGCGGTTCTGGAGTCTCCATCCTTGGAGATGCTCAAAACCCCATGGGACATGGTCCCAGGCAACCTGCTCCAGGTGACCCTGCTCGAGCAGGGTCTGGACCACAAGATCTCCAGAGGTCCCTTCCAACTCCAACTACTCTGCGATTCCGTAAATAGATGGATACATATATAAATAAATAAATAAAATGGCCCTGATTTGCAACACAGATTAAACCTGGACCTCAGTCACAGCTCTAGCCTCATGTCTGATCACAGGCACAAGCTGCACTATTATGTTAACAGGTGCTGTTCTGTGAACATGGACTTGTACTCTAACCCAGGGATGGAGCCTGATGCTGACATCACAAATGTGGTGCAAGTACTAAGAACAAGATACAACTTGAAAACCAGATGAATCTGGTTTTAACTACTGAAATTTAAAATCCCAAACTAGACCCCTTTGCCTGTTGCTCATTATCAGGCAGTTCTTACATGACCCGGAAGAGTTTTAACTGATTCCAGTTGCAATTACAGTCTCAGCCTAAAGGTCCGGATTGATGATGATAATTAAAGAGATCTACTAAAGCATTCAGAATTAGTCTGGCTAATTATAGAGCAGGCAAGTGACTCTTCATTGCACCGCTAAGCGGTCATCCCAGAGCACACGGCAGCGCAATGAGCAGTTGAGAAGAGAGACCGCCAGCTGCCCATGCTGCGTGGCACCCTCTGAGATCACTTACGGCAATTCTCACTTCCTTTTCCAGATGTGAGGAAGGTGCAATTAAAAATATAAATGGCTGTGCTGGATACCGAGATTACTCCAGGCAAGGCTCAATGGTTTACTCCAGATCTGCCGACCTCTTTCAGGGTTATCTTCCCGAACTGCACAACAGAGCCAAAAACAGACTTTGAAGGTGGCCTGAGAAGTGGAAATTGGCAAAACACCTCTGCGAGACAAGGAGAACCGCAAAGCTAATCATGCGATTAGCAAAAGAGCAAACCTTAGCAAACCAATTCTGGCTGCTGGCCTCCCCAGTGCGAGTATTCCATTACCTCGTGCAGCCATGGCAACTTAGGAAAGACTGTCTGTATGTGTAATTCCCTTATATGATTTGCCTAATGAAATAAAAGAGAAAGACATACGCAGCCAACTCTCTGTGGAACAGTCAAGTGCCCTCCCAAAGCCTTTTGGCCGTAGACCAAAGTTTGAGAAGGAATTAAGATCAAGCACTTCCTTGAATAACTGAGCAGTAAAAGCAATCCTGCTGCAGCATTCCCTATTGATCTTTAAACAGAGCTCTCTACTGAAATCTATGGGCTCTTACAAATCAATGGCGCTACACAGCTACTAATCTATTCCCTCAAGCAGGCATTTTACGTATAAAATGAGTGGGCTTTTATTTTCATTTTTTAGAATGCCTCTTGTTTCTCTCTCGTCTGGGCATTTAAATTAAATTACTTTATATCAGGCTGTCAAGAGCAATGAAAGTGAACATTGACAGTCTGTAACTGTGCTGCAGCAGGAATTTGCTTTCAGAAATAATGGTATTAATTTGATGTTAGCAATGTGCTGAGCAGTTCAGCTCTTTGCGCGTCTCTGAAGCATTGCATCTAGCAGATAGTTTGCAAGCACAGACACAAATGTATGGACTCTCACTGTCAACTCCTCCCTGCCAGGAGGCTGCCTCTTTTCTGGTGGTAAGTTTGAGATCAAAGGGTTGGCTGGGAGCCCAGGAGCGCACCAGTCAATACAAAGAGAACCCCATATTGCTGAAGAAATTGTGCCATTATTTATTTCAGCACACAGCCGTGGGATGGAAACCAAAGCTGTATGCCCAGGTGTTTGTTAGTCCTTCTCTGGTCACAAAACCTAATTCTCCCACATACACCAACACCAGCCGGTAACTCCAGTAAAGGCCAGAGAGCCCCAGCAAAAACAAAACAAGGGGAAGAAAATGAAGCAGAAAGGGCAAACTTTTCTTGTATTTCATTTGTCTGAGCAGAAGGACCAGCTGCAGGAAAAAATATGCTTTGCAGCTCGCAAAACACCTGTGCAAAGCAATCCATGAGCAATGGAACTGGCTGGGGACAGCCGGCACTGCCCCACTCCCTCCGCATCGATGCACTGGCTCCGTTTGCAGCCCCTCAGGCTGAGCATGCCACAGCTAACAGTTAAAACTGTGTCTTTAATCACAAATGTTGACACCAAAATATCAACTAAGTTCATCAGAAACCTGGATGGCTTTACTGACCATCTCAGTTTTGGTTTGGGGGGGGGGGTGTCTTTTTTTTCTTTTTTAGTAATAGCACAAACACTCACTAGAGAAAAGTTGCTCCAAGTAGCAACACACAGTGCTGTGTAATTAAAATCAGGAAGTGGTGGATATGTTGAAGAGATTATGCAAAGCCTAGAGCATACTCATAGAGCAGTTGTTCCTATATAAAACTCCAAACTCTGATTGTCTCTGAGTATCTGCTTGGCACAAATGCTAATTTCTCAGCAATGATATAGTATATGCAAATCCTTCTACTGTGGTGGCTGGCACTCATCATCAGCTAACTGGAGGAGCGCAGGAATTTGCACAACCCATCTGCGTTTCCCATTTCTATAGAGTGGACATGTCAGTCCCTCTAGTTTGGCTCCTCTTCCCTCTCCATCTCGGGAGCTTTGGGCACTCAGTTTCTAACATGTTCACAAGCAACAGAGACCAGAAACAGCTGTATGCTGATGCAGAAAGCTTTAAGCTGAGACAAAAAAAAATACCAAATCATGTGAAAGGAGAGTGAAAAGAAGAAAAAGCTGTCAAATTGCTTGGAGGGAAGAGGTTTTAAAAGGATTTCCAAGTAAATGCTCTGATCCATCTCATCTCTGTGAGCCCAAAATCTGGTCCTGCTGAAGGCAAAGGCAGGTTTGTCAGGGACCGCAGTGAAAGCAGAACTGAGCTGTTTTCTCTGCTCATGTTCCCTCTGCCAGAGGTCAAAAAGGTTCATGTCTGCACAACAACTGTGCGACCTGCACGCTAACAGGCTTATTTGCCTTGGGAGAATCCCAGCTTCTCCTTCCCTGTGCAGATGTGAAATTAAATACAAGTAAGAACAGATAAAGTTATTTTTATATATAAGCAGCATGCTGACCCAGGAAGCAGAGAGCTACTGAAACGAGGCAACTGTGGGAGAAGAGGAAAATAAGGAAGGGTCAGAAATAAGCGTGACCAAATGTGAGAACTTTCCATGAAACATAAAAATAGAGAGACAAAGCAAAACAATTCCACCAAGCACAAAAAAAAAATAGTCAAGGAGGGGCACCATAATGGTCATTTACATATTCATTCCTCCCAAAACATCAGCGCAGAAAAACGAACAAGCGTAATTTCCAACTTCCTATAACGCCATGCCACAGAAAACGAGGCGCTTTTTATCAAAATCCAGCTCAGTTTCTAATCCTGGTACCAAGGGCCCTAATAGTGGCTCTACGTCTCTCTCAACTTGTGAAGGCTGGAGAGAAGGTTATACTGGGGGAATTATAAATTACCCAACTTCAGACCAGAGTCACCTCTGAAGCAAGGGGTCCCTCCCCTGATGCTACTGGGAGCCTCTGGACACAAGTCATCTCTCTCTGCCTGCTCAGTAGAGCCCCTCAGGCTGAGCTGTGCAACTCCCACCGCTATCCTCATCATGTGAAAATGCAAACCCAGGCTAGTGAACACGAATTCACGGCCCCAAGGACACATCAGTCAAGTTATCTCTTGTTTGAAGCTTGTTCAACAAACCAAAGCATAAGATTAGATTATGGATCTCAGTTGAATACTATGCTGCTTTTATTACAGGTTCCTAAAGAGGAGTGCAGGGTCTCTATCTAATAACGAAGGTAACATGAGCATTCAGGGTATGTTCAGGGCAGCTAGCTTTGAGAATGCTCTTTGGAGGTATCTACCTCCCTGTGTTACCCATTAAGACAGTCTGGAGAAGTCAGAACCAAGACAAGTTCAGGTGCCTGAAGTCAGGGATCTGAATCCAGTTGCAAATTCCAGTTTGCTTTAGATAAAAGATTGCAAAATTTAGAGAATCTCCTGATCCTCTATTTAAATAATTCTGCAAGGACTCCTTAGTTCTCTCTCTCTTGCATGGTCGGTCAGAGGAGCTTTTCTGGATTTACACCAACATAAATCCTCTCCATTGCTCCCACTGCTAAAGAGCAGGAGTCCAGGTGACACCAAGTGAGAACATGCAGAGCACTTAGCTGTAATTACTGTTACTCTCTGTTCTGTCAAACTGGAGAAAATCACAGCATTTCAGTAAGATTCTCCCTGTCAATACAGGATTTGTTTCAGATCTGTAACATGGAGGAAATCCTGGAGGAAAAACTTCTATATAAGCCTTTTTAATTTACTCCTGTTAAGTCTGACTGCTATGTCTTTTTAGCCTGTTCTCTCTCACATACACAGCGTTATCTGATGTAAGTAATGCCATTTTTTTTACTTTTTGTGATCTAAAAATAAAAAGAAGCTGCCATGGCAATAGAATCTCTCTTCCTCCTCCTCTCCCCCCGCCCCAGCTTCTTTTCTCCCTAAGCAGACCCAAGCTATACCAGGAGAAGTGACCTGTAAGGAGAAGGAACCACCTCCAGCTTCCACAGGGTTCATCTCCTTGCACCTTATTTCACATGACATAGTTAGAAGACAACTGTAGTTGTCAAGGATATGACATACAAGATCACAATTTCCTGCTCAATTGTTTATACAGTAAGGCTGAGTTCAGACTGTGAGCACGTCATCCTTTGATTCCTCCAACTGCTGTCCCACAGCTCCCGTGCAAATTCACCTGCCACAGATAGGGCTTACAGGATCCACCAGCGTAGCCAGGGAAGAATAACTACAGAACAAATGCTCGGTCTTGCTGAACATGTAGAACTCCTGTTTAATAGAGTTTGTGGCTTTCAACTAACTGTCCAAGTCCTCCCTGGAGATCCATATTGCCAATAATCATATACGTTAACATAGAAATCTTTACTCAGCAGACCGCTGCAGCTAGTGACTCCAGACTACAAAAATGAATCACTATCGCCACTGAACTAAATAAGTATTTTATTTCTTTAACCACGGATCTCAGAATGTGTTAGCCGTGTGGATGAACATTTTGTCATTTTTATGTAAAGAGGCAGGAAATGGAAGTTTGGCTGATACCTGAAATGGAAAAGGTTCCACAAACAAATCACAGCCTGCTGGATTCAGAGTTCTCTCCAGACTTCTATTTTTACATAGGTGTAGAAAAGATCAGAAGGGTTCTTGGTAGCAATTGCACTGTACACATCCCTACAAAGGCAGGGGGGATTCTTCTGTATGATCATGGGGCAGAGGGGAAGGGGACGACTTGTCAGTCATAAAGAGATGCCAGAGAGAGGCCAAGAGTTTCACCTGAACAGGAACAGACATCACTTTTGGGGTGATGAAGCAGATCCACAGGTTATCAACAGTTATCTTTGCGAGCAATCACTCAGAGAAATCCACAGACACATCACAGCGATACGTAAGAATGGAATCAAGAACAGAAGCCCGAGTCCCCCAGGAGACATAGGGGGGAGGCAGAGGGTCTCCTTGAAAGGATGCACCAGTGGGGCTATCTAGACAGGGGAGAACAAAGAGAAGATGGTCCCAAAAGCCTAAGGAGGACCAGACTTCAAAAGGCGTAACACGGTAGTCAGGCTGACTGTGTCCAAAGTGACAAATAGGGCCACAGAGAATAAAAGTGGAGAGAGACACTAGCTTCTAGTTTCACTAAAACATAAGAACCAGATATTACTCGGTTATAAAGCATGTTATCAGATTTGACTGAGGCCACTGACAACACCTGGGAAAACTCAACCATCATCTCAGCAACGGGAGAACAGTAAGATCCCACGAAGCGAACATCGGCTTTCATCACCTCCCGAGCTGCAGGACTCACTCCTGCTGGAATTAGCTTCAGTTAGACACCGGTTTCCCCCTTCAGGAAGCAAGTTTTTGTAGATGTCGGCACAGAACGTGCATAACAACAGGGGCAATCAACTTCACTACGCTTATAAGCACTCAGACTGTATCCGAGCTGCTGACAGTAGCTCTAATGAGCCCAAGATAGACCACAAAGGTAATTTTTAAAAGATGTTAAACCTCTTGGCAGACACTGACGTTTACACTCAAGTATAACACTTTCAGATTAGCAAGTTACAGTTGCTCTAAAGTTTTTTTTTTTTCCCCAATACACTTACAATAAGTAAACACAGGAGATATAACAAAGTATGAGTCATCCTCCCCTAGGGACCTTCACCCTGAGCAGAGCAGTACCCCAATCTCTCTATGGTACTTGACAGCATTACACAATTCCAGAAAAACACGTGTGGGTGGAGGTTTGCAGCAGTAACTCCCATCAGCTCCCCTGCAGGATGGCCACACACAAGGGCTGCAAGAAGGAGCAGCTCCCTTGGGACGCAGAGACTAGTGTTTAAATCAGTGATTTTAACAGTCAAAGAACACAATACTTGGTGTAAAAATCCTCCCTGAGCCCTGCAGGTTACCCTGCCCCAAGCAGTGCACTGAACTGACATGCACAAGCTCCAGCTCGAGAGGAAAACTAAGGAAATTTTCCCTACCTGCATTTCATTTGCTCTGAAGCAATCACAGCTCCACCAGATCTTTATCAAGAGACAAAGGATGTTGATTCACAACGACACTGAACAACTTAAAACATGAGGAATCCAAAATACCCTGGCAGGCACTGTTAGCTTCATCTCCATGCAGGCCAGAAGAAAGCGACAATTTGTGTTAGATGGGGACAAGATCAGCACCGCAGAAATAACTCAGTCATAAAGCAAATTTCCTAAGTAAGAGAGATTAAAATATAACTGAAAGCATTTAAAAATGTAACATGTCTTCTCAATAATAAATAACTGTGCAACTGAATCTCTCTTCTCATATATTATTTACGGGACACTAGGAATCCTCCAAGTTGTATAGAGAGATAACTGGAGTTTTCTAAACAACAGTCAGGCCCTGAGTTGATACAGACAAATCTAATCAACAAGCACATCAAAGAAAAAACATCCATGCTAACGTGTCCCAGGATGTGAAAAACGCCACGCTGCTTAACTGACAACCCTGCAACAAAATCGAGTTCCTCAGTGCCGTGACCGATAGCCCAGGCGAGGTACGAGGGCGCCCGCCAGCTGCGGAAGGAAAGCGTCGGCCCCGGCTCCCACGGCCGGGAGCCCCCGCGGTGGGGACAGCTCGCGGGGGTCCCCAACGCAATCTTGAGCACTTCACAAAGGCGGCTGCTCGCTTTCTTAACAAGTTAATGCCTCTACTGAGGGATAAAAGCAAGAAAAAACGTGTGAATTTCTGCTGAAACTTACACTTTCACTACAGCCCTTCCAATTCATACGAATGAGCTCATGTTGTCAGATTGGCACAAATAAAATTCCACGTCTTCCAGGTCCTGTTACTTAACTCCAGCGCCAGGTATGGCAGGCTTTGATACCTGCAACCCAGACGAAAACGCCCCCCCGCCAGGGAAGGGGGCTGTGGCAGAAGCTGCTGAAGCTCCTGCGACACTCACAGTTCCTGCATTCATCACCTCCTCCTTCCTCAAGGCACGGAAGAAGATACTGACCCAGTTTTCACACCACAAAATCCTCCTTCAGTGGGGAAACAGCTACACACACTATTCCATTCAGCCTTTATTTTGTTTTTGTCCTACTACTACCCACTTCTAAGCTCAGTTCTACTCGGGCACACATTCGTGCAGAAATAGCTCCTTCTCCTTAAAAGATCAGTTGCCTCAAGGAACTTGCAATCATATCTGCTAATCTTTTGAATAACTTCTTCATAGGTGATAATCTTGCTACTGCTCAGAGCAGCACCCTGAGAATAAGCTCTTTTTGTATCACACATCATCACCTGAGCTTTATTAATTACTTTATGGTTGGACAGTCTTTGTGAGCCTGATAACCCCAAAGGAAAGGGAAAGGAAGAAAAAAGCATCAGGTTGGTACAAAACAAAGATCACACTCACAGCAGCCAGGGCTCTGCCTGTGACTGGGCCCACCCTACCAGCTAGGACAAAGTTGAAATGAAAGAAGTCACCAAACGAAAAAACAGCAGCAGATAGGCCTGGAGTTTCACACAGCAGCAGGAGATTTGGGAGCTGGGGAGAGGAGACAGGGAAGATGCAGAGAAACATGAGGCCTTAGCTGGGGGGTAGCTGAGGCAGAACAGCTGGAAAAGCAGGGGGCTTCAGTTAACAGCTGGCCTACGCAAGAAGAGACTCAGACATCTATTTTGGTAGACCTCTGCTATTAAAAGTCTTGACCAGCCCCCACTGGCGCAGTGATGCTACGATGGGTGCCTACACGCAGCACCGTCACGTGTCGAGCTCCGGGGCGCAGAGCCCGCAGGGCTCCCAGGGGCCTGGGCACCCTCACCCTGGCCGGGTCTCCTCTCCACTGCTGTCGCACGAGTCGCCTCACCTGGGGCGCATGGCCAACAGCTCAGCACTATACCCACAGCTTGTCCTATGTGTTGTATTGCTCAAAAGACAAGATACATCACAGGATTGCTTGTCATGCCTGGCATATTTTAGTCAAACACAAGAAAAATGGGCTAAGACAAGGTATCACTGAGGGTATTTTGTATCATCTTTCATTTCACTATTTTCTGTTCTTTTTCTCCCAAAGTACTGTTGTTCCATATATATTTGATGTCCTCTCTCTCACCTTCTATACACATGCATGCCTGTGCATTTGCACATATACATACATACACCTTCCTCATTTTAATTGCTGGAATAAAATTTATGTAAAAAAAAATGTAGAATCTTGGATTTGAGTCTGAGCAAGTAGTTTATATCAAGGGAAGGTGGATCACAGCACTTGTTTCCTGCGTGAACTTTGGCGACCCTCCATTCCTGGTCAGTGAAGGTGAAGTCTTGTCCCCAAGCCCATTGCTGTGCAACAGCTTCAGAGCAGAGTTCTGGCGCTGAAGGAGGACAAGGGAAGCGAGAGGAAGGGCAGAGGCCCAGCGTCTCTGCTCAAATGACCCTGCCTGTCACTCTCTTCCCCAGCACCAAGTGACTCTGGCTCTACCAGGTACTGAGTCTCAATGTGGAGGACACTGCAGCCTGACACTGAGTATCTTTTCACGCCAAGTATGTGAGCAGGAAACAACTAAATATTCATTTTGATCTTGCTCTGAGGCAACAGGAGGAACTACACAGCCTCTCAAGGTGCCTTCCAGCCCCATTTCCTATGCATCTGAGATAGTTGTCAAGGATTGGAGAAAAGACGGAAAACAGGACCAAGCCCAAATAATAGTTTCATGCAGGTGGCATGTACTATAGTTCCTAGCAGGGACACGAGAGTTGCATGGTGAACGCTGCTTACTGCAGCAGCCACGCAGGTGGCACGTGGAGGAGCGACCTTGAACGGGGACTCTTGCTCCTCGACATGCAAGCACCACCTCATACTCTGTTTTACCTGCACGTTCGTACAATCGCTTCTTGCCAGTCAAGAAGACAGACTCCTGCAATAGCAGTATCAGACAAAAACCACCAGCGTTAAGGACTAATACAGGATGAAGTCTCTCCTCCTTGTCAAACTGTGCCTCCTTCACAGAGGGCGTCCTGGGAGTCTGTGCCCCAACTCCTCCTCTGGGAAACTCGCAGCACCGGGCAGCTTCGCCGGTGCTGGGCACTTGCAGACTTTGAATCATCTGGGCGGCCTTTGTGCGTACTTTAAACAGATGTGAGTATTTAATTTGCACTAAATTTGCACATCTTGAAATTTTCTTTGGCCAAGAAAAGAGGGACGTTGTCAGAAACCCCAGCAGGCCTTCAAGCACATGCAGGGCATGAGGGGAGCAGTGAGGTGGCGCAGCACCGATGGAGGCTGCCAGCTGCGCCCTCCCCAGAGCAGCACTCCAGCAGCGTGGTGGGTGGCCAAGGGAACAGGACATTCCTGCTGATTTACCAGGACCCAAGAGGCTGGGATTACAATCACTGTACCCTGATGTACATCCTTAAAGCAACTTGAGAACTTTCCATCACCAGATCCAACTGGCTCAAAACCCACAGACCAAGCATCTTCAAAAGAGCTCCGCAGGCTTGGGCAAGAGATGCAAAACTAGGTGCTGCGAGCAGTACAAAAGGGAGAGCCCACTACTTTTAAGTGAACTGAATCAAATTGAGCAGGTTAGGATTCACAAGAACAAAATCACGTTGCCTTTGCTGGACCTTTTCACTTTCGCTTTAGCATTCACCTGGAAAGTCTTTTCTGTGTTTTTTTTTTTTCTTTTTTTGTCCTTCAGTTAACGCATAACAGATCAACCTGAATGAGGTGAATCGCCAGAAGAGCTCTGCATCTCCTCACACATTTCCAAAATTTGTCACCCCAGAGAACAACTAGCTCAGCCGCTCTCACCTGTAGCAGGGCCAATCTCAGAGTAAAGCGCCAGATGCCCCAGAAGTAGCCAAGTTGCAACGTATAGCAAGCTTTAAAGGCTAGAAGCAACCCCCTGAACTGCATCGCCAAACAAAAGGCAAACAACATGGGGACAAGAGAACAGAGAGGCATGCAACTCCGGGAAAAGGCATCTTCTCTGGGGAAAAAAAATCCTTCAAGGCAACAACATTCAAAATACGTTTATCTAGGGAGATCTGGAGACAAGCAGAAATGGAGTAACTACTACAAGCATCTACCATCAGCATTTAAAGGCAAACATGAACTCTCCCAGCTGCACAAACCGTTCTGGCCTGCTGCTCTTGCTGGACAGTCCAGCCACTGTCACAGGATGACCGCAAATCACAAGAATTTGTTGCTAAGCCACTATAGTTTATTTTTCATCTATTTTTGCAGTTTCAAAGACTGAACACCTATGTACTCTGATTCACAGAGAGGGAGGGAAAAACAGCCTAATTGTCATGCATAAGGTCAGAAATACGCACTACAATGCAACACATCAGCTTTACGAGTGCTCACAAATTCACCTTGTTCTTATTTACACAGCGTAAAGTGCTGTGTAAATCTTTGGCAGCAATTACATGACACGGAGTAGCACACGTTGTTAGTTGTGCTGCATTACGTAACATAACGCCAGGCTGCTCTGTTGCCCACTCCGCAGCGCACCAAGGAGCAAAGCCACAGTCCTTGTTTAACAGCAGGAAAAAGGACTGATGTGAAAACACGCCAGTAAGTCTTAGTTACAATTTCAGGGTACTGCATTTTATCCATTAAAAACACTCCCATCATAGCGTAGTATTATAGCCCTTAAATTAAGGCCACAAATGGACTAGTTCTCACAAGGATAAGCAGCATCCCTCTGTGTGATACCACTGTTCACAAGGAGGTTTTTGAATTATTTACTAAACATTGGTCAGATATGCCACTTTTCTTCCTAAAGAAAAATTATACCTTGTAGCAATGCTAAATTCAGCTCAGTTTAAGTGATACTAGATAAGTATAGGGCTGCCTGTCTGCATACATCTTTCATAAATCTGGCTTTTATCTCTCCAAGTAGCCTCCTTGAGGTGTGCGTTTGGGACTCTGCCATCCAAGCAGGAGGTCTGAATGCTGCAGGTCTCCCAAGCAACAGAAGGGTGATTACGCCACTGCCACAAACGACTGCTGAAGCAACAGGTCCATTTGTGGACCTCATCCTCCAGAATTGCTGTTTGTGCACAGTTTCACTGCATAAAACCACTTCTATCAGAGCTAATATCACTCCATCCACATCATAGGAGCTTCCTGCTTCACTCCCTAGCCACCAGCAAAGACTCGCATCACAGTAACACAAGGCAAATTAAAAACAGTGAGGAAAGCTTCAGCTGACATGTCTGCATGCACAGCTGAAGAGATGGCAGTGTCGATTACTTCCCCAAAGAGGGGGCTGCATTAGCAATTTAATAATTGCATGCCTTCTGCATTCAGCAACCTCTCTCTGTATACATCTAATCAGCATTAATTTAAGCGTAGGATAATTAGTGGATGTACTGATGGACAGATGATGAAATGATCCCTGAAAATTTAACCACTCAATGTCTTGTGGTCTGGTGGGGTAAGGAAGAGCAGCATACGCCAGTGTTGGGGATCAGTGAGACAAAATACGCTTTTGGCAGCAGTGAAATCTTATCATGGGCAGCAGCACAGGCTTAAAAAAAACATAAATACATTTTAGTGCAGAGACCAAATTCAAACGTTTGGGTCTTTTTCCTCCTTGAGTGGGAGACCAAAGCAGTAAGTGCCACTTTATCTTTGCCTTTGCTTGCTTTGTCTATGACATAAATCAGTTTGTAGGTACAGGACCTATCTAAACGTTAACAATCAATATGCAGGCAAATATTTGGCAGTATTGTTCCTACACTGTGGATGTGCTGAGCCACCAAAGCACAGAAAACCCACAGAAACATGTCTGCTGCAGACAAAGCACATCCATGTGAAAGCCGTAAATATAAATCGCAGACAACAAACTTGAGCTTTGCTTGGCTTACGTAACAGGATCTTGGGACACTGGCTCATCCTCATGACTTTGCCCAAGTAAACATCTCCTGGTATTATTATTATTTTTTTAATTCCCAAACATTTTCAAAAATTCGTAGCGCAGCCATTAAGTGAGCAGTTACTGCCCCCATAGAGGCAGAAGCTGGGGTCAGACCCTCCCAGGGAGCAACTCCTCAAGGAGCACTGAGGACGTGGGCCTGCCGCTGCCCACAGCCACGGACATCTTTGTGAGATTTTAAATGCAAAATCTCTTGCTACCTTTGCACTTAACTGGCATGCAAATAAACATCAAAATAAAAACAGGGGCACAGAGGCTGTGCTGCAAGGAATCAAATGTGAATGCGAGAGTAACGTTTAGGATCATAACCACTCCTCAAACTGTGCGGCGAGAACGTGTTTCTTCAGTCTGTTGTATTTACACTGTGCACCTCAATATTGCTGACTGCGTGTCTGACATCATTTTGCATGACATGGGGGCAAATAAGATAATGTGACATTTTAATAATATGCCTCAACGTCAAAGTTAACTTATTAGACTGCCACTGAATTATAAAGCCCCTGGTCTACTAACATTTTTATGTTCTGGCAAATAGTTTGTCCTTCTCCTGGGTATTGCTAAGATGTAATTAAGTTTATATAAAGTAAGGAAGAATATAACATTTTATTTTGATTCATTCCCATTAAGTACCTCACAGAAGTACTCCAGAGTATTTTTAAACATGAAGAATGCTCTCAGCTATAATTTTTATAAAATACACTTTAATCTTCAGCTCTATAACTATTTAATGATTTTGTCAGGAGCAATTTCTTACTGCAGGCCCTCTTTGTACTCAAAGCTTACCTATTGCAATGAATATTTATAAATAAATACATTAATTAAATATGCCTTTGCTTCGCAAGCCTAGGAAAAGACTATTAATCATCTGACAAGCAAAAGCACAAAATAATACCTGCTATTGCTCATGGGCACCTCACATAAACTTGCAGGCAAAGGTGCCTATTGCTGCATGATGCAATTGCCTCCCCCAGCCCCAAGCACACAAAGCTACCTTCTCCCACAGGCGTTTTGCCGTTCTCTCTCTCACCTCTCCTCCTTTAAAGCAGAGGATGTATTTGCTAGATGTCACAGGTTATTTTTTCTATTCTTACACCACTATATCAACATTCAGTGAGATCTATTTGTAGGGACCCTCCACGTCCCAAGCGGACACACGGAGGACACTGGTGGCCGGAGCGGAGGAGTGCTGCTGGTCTCTGCCTCTCTCGCCAGAGCCTCCTGCAAGGCTCCCACAAGAGCACAGAGGCAGGCGGCAGTGCCAAGCACAGGATGCATCTGCAACGGGCAAATAGGTTTGTTATTTGCAGCATCACTGCAATTCAGTATTAAGGTGGGGGGGGGGGGAGAAGTAGTTAAAAATAACAACTATCTCCTATCAGACGTCTGACGTCTGATGTCCAGCCACGTTCCCCACTGCCCAATGGCATGGCTGAACTGGACTCGGGTCAGAATGAAGAGGTGTTTCATGTGCATTTGTACCAGTGGGTAGTCAGCACAGGCACTGTTCATATTTTAATGCGTGTCCAACCTACCTCCTTGTTGAAGGAAAAAAAGTAGTTGTGGTTTCATAACGAAACATGTCAGTTATTCCCTGACCTTGATTAAATGTTGATAAAGCTCTTTAAAATTTACAGCATGTGGTAGGCAGCAATTACGCTTCATGGGAAATGTTTCTCTGATACCCTACTCGTACCTTCAGTAATTACAGGTTGCCCTCAGAGGACTGAGCTTCTCATTTGACAAGCATCTAAATATTTAAAAGTTTAGAGTAACTGTGGCCACATTTAGAGTCACTCCGAGCGTGAGGTATTTATTTTGCCTAAAACAGCTAAAGCTATTCATATTAACATATATAACTGCCTAGTGGATTTTTTTTTCATCTTTAGCTACTTGCCTCAATTATGCAGCATGGAAAAGGTCACTTCCTTCCATCACGTTTGAATCGGTTGCCTTTTCTTTTCATCAAGGGTCCTGCTAACCGAGCCTGCGCCGCCCCCATTACTCGCCTCCCCTCTTCTTTACAGCGGATCAAGGTGCACAATGAACCACACATCGTCCCCAGGCCTCCTCTGGCCATTCTGCGCTGCAGATGGCCTCTCGCACCCCTTCTCACCCCGCAGACTGTCCTCCCCTGTCTCCTCTTACCCTGCTCAAGTGCTCATGCTCTTCATCTCCACAAGGCTGAAGTGTGCCAGCTCCTGCTACTTTTGTTACCACGACTGAGCTTTATGTTTATGCATATATTTGATGAGGAACCTCAAAAATTAAGCTCTCCTCAGCAGGCTTTCTCAGTAACAACGAGAAGGGACAGGCTTGGGAGGGTCACAGCGACACGGTCCGACGGGGCAGACCGCGTAAGCGAGGCAGGTGGGAGGGAGCAGCAGTGCAAGAGTGAGCAGAAATCACCAAGCAGAGGGTGATCTATCGGAGCGGGCTGGGAAACGAGGCAGCGAAACCAGGCGCGAGCTGAATGCCAACATCCTGAACGCTCGGCTCTGGGGCAGGAAAACGCAGGACCTCTCCTTCCCGCCTGCCCTAGCTGCACCAGCCTCTCTCCTTGCATCTTCGGCTGCCCCTGGGCAACTTTGCCGGGCGCAGACATCCAGCCAGTGTGGCGACCTGTGCCTCACCAGCGCACAACCACTAGCTCAAGCCTTGCGGGCGATGGGCTTACCCAGGCTTTGCACAGCCTGGCCACAGGGATGTTCACCCCTCCCTCTTCTAGATCTCTAAATAGTGCTCTGCTTTGCAAACATCCCAGGCACTTCGGCAGCATCTACAATCTCTCTCATGTTTTTTCTGGCAGCCCACTCACCCAGCCCACCTAGAGGAGCTGTTGTCCTCACTTTACAAATGGGCAACAGTGAACACTAAATCATACTCAGATGGCCTCCATTTTTCCTACATCAAAATCTCCATTTGGTAGGCTCCTTGGAAGGCCCAGAGCCCGCCAAAAGTTACTTGACACCAGACACGTAGAATTTAAGTTACTTCAATCTGAGACTTGGTGACCTTGAACAGGCACCATTCAGGGTACGTGGAGCAGAGCAGGCGACCAAGACCAGGTCTTCATGCATGCAAACCAATGAACTATCTTTACACCCTCTCGTTCAGGCCTGGATAAGTTCCACTCCACCGCTTCCAGTCCAGAGATGTCAGAAAGATTTGATAAATCTCAATAATTGAGAGTAATCTATAAGTCCAATTAAAACAAAATGTTGCTTCAACATTAGAATGACAGTACCAACAGGTGAACTAAAAGAGCAAAAGTTTGTTGACAAAGTTAGTAAGAGACATAGGATGGCGCTTTCTTTCCTTACCTTCAGCACTGTGATATTCCACGCAAAACTTTCAATGGCTTTGCTTAATTTTCTTCCTTTCAAGCCTTCCTTTGTCCCAAGGTTGTGAAGCTCTTCGTGGAACTCCATTCCTAAAAAACGGATCAGTGCGTCACACAGTGCACGAGCGATTTCCCCTGCGCGGTGTTCACGGAGCACTTTGAGCCTTGCAGCTGGTACTTCCCAAGTCCCTTTTGCACTCCCTCCACCCTTCCCCGGCACCATCTGCCCTGGGGAGCAGCTTCCTTGCGGCTGCCCTTCCCCTTCGCGCTGAACTCTGAACGCTGCTGGGGCTCTACACAGACACACGTCTGATCCCAACGCAAACAACGCTCCTCCAAAAGCCCGCATGGCTGGCAACAGCACGAGAAAAGGCAACTGCTTGCCGCCCCCCTTCCAGGGGGGATTTTGCATGGGGAAGGCAGTCTGATAGACATGCAAGAGATCTGCTCGGCACTGCACACACAGATGCAGGGGTATAGCTCATCATCAATCTTAATCACAGTCACACAGAAAAATCCATGCGCTTCGCAATGATAAATTATTTCACAGTCGAATACTGCTAATTACAGCCTTGCTATTGCTGCAGCCTGCTGAAGTGCAACTGCTAACCAGAGCCCAGGGAATCGCTGCATTTCATTGCTAGGTGCTGTGGCAAATGTCTGAAAATCTTTTGTTGGATATATGAATTGTGAAAATTCAGGATCAAATAAAAAACCTTAGTGAGTTCATTATCCCTCCAGTTCTGGAAGAGTTGCACAGTGTACGCAAATATTTCTGAGATACTGGCAAGGATGAAGACAGGGCTGCTTATACTGCCTTCATTTGTGCTTTACAAAGGCCAAATGGGCTCCAAATTTCTCCGAAGCTCACCCTTGAAGCCCATCCTGGTCAAACAAGCTAAGGTCAATCCCCAGTTGTTTCGTAGCTCTCCCTCCCCTAATGCTTTAAGGCAAACGTCCCTCACGGATTTGAGCTCCACAGAAACTCCATCAGAGAGATCCTGGTGAGGACACATGCAGAGGCACTGCAACCCCGCACAACGCCAGGCTTCTCTGCTACCCCCTTTCCAAAGATTTGCCCACTTGCAGGATTTGCCTATCTAAGGCAACAGGGCTCCTGTAACATTTTATTTGGAAAACAGTCCTTTGGAAAATTATTTATTTCACTTCAAGCAAGCTTTCCCTGCTAGTGCACCTCATACCCCTATACTTACAAATCATTGCACTACAGCAAGTGGCGGAAGGAAAAAAAAAGAAAATTTCAAATGACTTGTTTTGTCCTCTGAAAAAAAAAATAAAGGCTAATAGTCTTCAGCACCTGCCTTTACATAGCACGCATGCATTTTTCCCTCTGGATCTCCCTTTCTCACTGGTAAATTGCAGAAAAAATATTGCACCGGAGAGAGGGAGACGCTCCTGCTCGTGAAGCGCCCCAAGGCCGTGGCAACAGGCTGGTCCCCGCGCCGGGCTCACTGAGCGCGCAGTGAACCGAGAAGCGCCAGGGGCTGCTGTGGGGAGGGCGCGCGGGAGGCCGGGCTGCCGCAGGAGGCCCAGCGGGAACACGCAGCCAGCGGGACCGGGTGAGGGGAACGGCTTCCCGCAGGCAACTCTACCTCCAACATCTCTTAACTTCTGAGCCCTGGATTTTGCTACACTGGAAGTATTGTTTGAAGAATTTGCCCAAGTAACGTGTGTAATGAACTATCAGCAACTAGGCCCAAGGCAGGAGCCTCTCCCCCACTCCTCTCCTCCTCTGTGTCTTAAATCCTGCGGCTGCAGAGGAGCACCTCGTACCTCCTTATCTGCCTTCTCACTTTGCAAGGAGATTTTAAGGGTAACAAAGCAAAACACACGAAAACACAAGCTGACCCAGCAGCTAAGAGGAGAACAGACTCGAGAAATTAGTCTTCATGGCGGGGGAAAGGAGGAGAGGGGACCTGCATCCAATTTTTGACATTGTTATGGTGATGGGGGCCCTGTGCCATGTTACCTGCGCATCTCACCAGGGCTCTGCTCGCAAACACCCCGGTGCTTGGGGACGTGGCAGGATTTATTCTGGCTGTGTGCAGAGCAGGGCCCACAGTCGGGGCGGGCAGAGCACTGTACAGCTCTCTGCCTCACCACCGCGCTGATGTGGGCTCCCTCGCGGCTCGAGCAGACCCGTGGGTGCCGTGCACGGCAGCAGGACGACGAGGCTCAGGAACCGCAGCCAGACACACCGAGCAATCCCTTCCCGAGAGCCGAGCCCACATCCCACCCCGCTCCCGTACCCCATGCTACTGCTGAAACCGTTTTCAGACTTCCTCCACTCTAATAAAAAAGATGAAGTAACGGATTTACTACAAAGCATCACTTTCACTCACTATTTACATTTAATAGAAGCAAATGGCTGTGGTCTGTGTTGCTCGCCAAATCTGAAAATGCTTATTAGAGACAGAAGTATTTATGACTGTTGTGGTCTCACAAGAGTATGGCTGCAAACAAGTATTATGTGCAGGGGCAAGCATTTGCATTACTGACCTTCAGCGGCTTGCTGCAGATTAAAAAAAGCACAGCTGTACAAATGTATCAATTAAAAAAAGATTTAATTTAGCAGTGTAACCCCCCTAAAAAAAATACACTGCATGCACTGATTCAGCGTGGTTTTAGACATCTGAAAGCTGATAAATTTAGTTGTAGAGGTTTAATATCCTACCACCTCCAAACACGGAGTCCACCTCTGACAGTGCTCCCACCCCTGTATCAGAGGAAACTCTGGAAAACGTGCCCCAGTTTAGCATCTGGCTCACTGCCCCAAGCAGCTAGTGAAGATGGGTTTGCAAGAAGCTGATGTGTGAATCGCAGAGGCTTACACAGAAACTGAGAAAGGAGTGGGAACCTCCAGCAGCGAGACAGAGCGGACAGCGTTGGGGTGGCCCAGATGCCTCTCCTCACAGAGGCAGCACAGGTAACATGCCAGTGCCACATAACCTGCTTGAAGCACACTCGCACTGGTTTGGGCCCACGTACCTGACACGTATAATGCACACCCATGAGGTTCAGCTGTCACGCAACGAAATTACTTTGGCTTCAGCTCCCAAGCTCTAAAATCAACCTCAACAACGGAGTAAGTAAAGGCGAAGGGCAGGGGGAAGAGGTCAGTCCCGCGGGTTTCAGGGACTTTGCCTGCTTTGTATTTAAGGGAACGACTGTGGTAGCAAATGGAGCTCAGTGAAGGCTTCTCACTCTCTCTTTTTAATTAACTAGCTTTCTAGCTCATCTGACTAATTTAAACATCATTATATGCTTGGGGGCTGGTAGGGCAGATGGAAAAATATCATTTAAGGTGAAAGCTGAGGTTTTTTCCCGTAACCCTGAGCTTCCTTTGCTGCCTGAGGAGGGTGGCATGTGCCATGGCAAGATCAGGACACTTGTGCTTAAGCGCCGGGTGAAGGACACAGTGCTAATCGCAAGCTGTGAGAAAATTACAGTCCATTTCCCCCCTTCCACTGAGAATGGCGCAGTATAGATGGGTTACCTGCTTTCTGACACTGCACAATCTTCTCATGAGTGATGTCTGCTGTTTCAATAAGAAACTTGCTCTCTTGGATCATCTGTCAGAAAACAAATGGAAAACAAGGGCATTACTAGGATTTCCTGCAACACTGAGTCTACAGAAAAGCATGACAAAGGTAAAGCTCAAGGGGAGCTCTGCAAGCAACACGGAGAAGCTGGGATCTTTCCTCCATAGCAGATCTCCCAGGTCTGTATGAAGCAAAGTGACAGCTGCTCAGGAAACGTTTTGCTTCGGAAGTCACAGATCAGCTGTTTTACATCAGTATGACACCACTGCAAATAATGCAAAGGAAACAGAAATGGTTCCAGGAGAAAATAGGGTTAGCAGACAAAACAAAACAAAACAAAACAAAAAAAAAAAAAAAAAAAAACTACTCTGTGAAACTGAACGCTAATTAGTCCTTTTCTTTAAGTGAAATGAGAAATAAACACGGCCCTCAACCTAAGTGGTTATTGCAATGTTACCACATCATGAATAGCACCAGTTTCAAGAAGTACCTAAGTATACGCTTAAGCTTTAAGCGCTACAGTGGTTCAAACAGCTACGACATTTCTTGAGTTACTCTTTGGAGAAATTCAGACCCAAATCCAACAGCTTGGAGCAAAATTTCCATTGAAATAAACCAAAAAAAGGCAGCTAATTCAACAAGACATGTTTCAAGCAATATCCATATTTATGCACCTCCCTGGATTAGGGCTTTAAGAGAGAACCAGACAAGCTGCCCATCACAAAACAAGTTTCCTGCACCTCTCTTCCTGCCCCTGCTTTCTGGCTTTGATGCTAACGAACCTCCCCAGACCTTGCAGCAGCCCAGGAGAGCAAGCAAACCATCTCAACGCTACGTTCTGCGAAACCGCGAAGGGCGGCACATCCATCTGTTGCAGGCAGGGAGTGCCTGCGCCTAGGCTCACTCTCTGGGGACTCCCACCACAAAAGCCAAACTCAAGCAGCGTAAAAGCAGCGCCAACTAAAAAGGAAGCAACCTGATCACTTCCTCATTTTACCTCCTGAAATCGCAGCAGCTACCACCTGAAAGCTTTGTGGAAGCACTCCTGCTTTCACGCAGGCAGAGGCAGCGGGAGCCGAGGCACCAGCCCGAGCAGCGCGCAGGAGCCAGTCGCATCGGTCGGGCAGCGCAGCACCTCGGCCCCGTGGGTGCCGTCAGGAGGGCAGCTGGTGCCAGCTCCCATCTCCATCATGCCCGAGGCCCCGTGCAAACGGGCGGCACAACCAAATCCCCCCAGTGCGTCCAGCCATCAGCAGGGAGGGCTGAGGAAAGGAGAAGGAACATGGGCAAACGAACATGCATTAGCACAGTCACACGCACGGGGCGCAGTGGGACTTTGCCAGGAGGCAGCGCAGAGCTGATTTCAGTGCACTTCCTTTACTATCAGGATAATGTCACGGCCCCTCTCTCCCCTTGCATTAAAACACAATGCAGATGATTTTAGTGCAAGATGGTATGAAAGTACTAAGCCAATACGGTTAAATTAGCATGTATTATTATCTTAATTACACACAGGGTAGGGGAGATGCTTCTCCATGTCACACCCAAAGCTCCAAGTTTTGGTGAAATTCAGTTCCAAGCTTTGCTGCTCATGTCATTTCCACTTCTAACTATATTTATTAGAACAGGTTTCATTTAACAAAAATACCTTTGCTTCTGACATAAACAAGAGCATAAGAGAAAGAAAACTCATTACCAGCTCCCCATGCAGAAAGGAGGAGGCTCAATAAATCTAAAGAGCACAATATTATTTAAGAAAACATGCCCAGTGGATCTGCCCTAGACTGAAATTAGCTCAGACGGTGCCCACTGCCTGTCATTCACTACTGCTGGCTTGCTTGTGCATCAGTTGATTTCTTCTCTTTGATATCTTCTCTTTTAATCTGGGAAGAAATGATGATTTGTACCCACCCTCTGCCTTTTCTGAACCCCTGCACATTGCCATTTTGAGCTGAAGCCACAAATGCTGCAGCTGGTCTGACCAGCAAAGAGAGTCAGGATCCCCCCAAAACCACAGGTGACTGCGGACACAGCAAGAGGCCGAGGAGCCCGCAGCCAGCTCAGACGCAGCTGCCCCAGGGCCGGGAGAGACCCTGTTCTGCCTCCAGTAACTCACAGGGCAAAGGAGAGGCCAACAGGCTGCACGTTTTGCCCAGCAAGGCCAACGCAGCTAAGTCAGGACAAGAAGCCCAAAGTGCGCAATGCTCACGTACCCACATGTTATAACATAAGTTACGAACGTTGCAATTTTCAGTATGTAAAAAACTGTGTTATCAGCAGACCCTCTGGAAATTATCCGACTACAAAGCCTTGACAATCATGAGTTTTTACATGCAATTTGGTTAACTGAGTTTGACCATATCTTCCTCCATTTCCTGGACCCCTTGCTAGAGTCTCTGGTAGGGCTGCGTTAGGACTTTCAGACATGAAGGTTTCTAACCCCAGTTACAAATGTTGTTAAGAGGAACGTGGCAATGGGATGTCAATTCTCCTTTGCTGCAGGGGAGGTGGAGCAGCCCTCTGCTCCTTTGATGCTGACTTCAAAGTCTCATTGCTCTCACCTCAGCAAGAACAAACAATTAGAAACAGATCATACGGCAGAATTTAACCTGTTACTGTTTTCTCACGCGGCAGTAAAACAACACGTAGCCTTTGTCCCAGGGTAAGTCCTGGGAGTTAACCTGGAGTTCCTCGGCTCGGCAGCTAAAGCAAGCAGCCCCCTTTGGTCATACTGGTGCTTGAAGGCTCCTCTGGGAAACAACACTTCAGGCAGGCGTCATACTCCCGGGCTGACCAGGAGAGATGACTTTGGCAGGCCTAAGATGTCTTTGCCACCTGTGAAAATACTGTGTATAGGACCTAGTGGCTCTATTTTGCAAGCCAGGCTCTGCTCCCAACAGGAATTGTGTGTGCAGTTTCAACTGCCATGAGATGAGCCTTCCTGAACGCACAGGTAAAAACGGGGTAGCGGCAGGCTGCTGCATGGATGAAGCACTTCAAGCAACCAGAGAAAGACTTGGAGATGTGACAGGCAAGTAATTGCTATACAGGGATAAAATTATGGCAACGAGCTGATTGGTTGTAGTAAAGCACAGTCCTTGACAACAACAACAACAAAAAAAAAAAAAAACCAGACAGCAATCCAAAAAATACTTTTTTTTTTTTTTTTCAACTCCTCTCACAATTTTTCCACTTACATACAGGGCAGCACTTTGAATGTGTTTAGGAGGTAACTGCTGTGAGGGTCACCTGCAATACTGGGTAACTAGCAACCACTCACAGGAACTAGTGCTGAAGATGGGCCAGCATGTGACCCAAAGGAGGGTGAGCAGGCACCCCAGTGCCCTGCAGAGCTGCCGTGGAGGCACAGGCTCTGGGGCGCCAGGGACCCTCGCTCGGCCCGGGAAGGGCCACTGTGCGCGGTGGAGGCCACTCCCCAACGGTAGCTCTGCTTGGCGAGCGCCTCTCGGAAAGCAAGAGGACTCCCAGGTGCCAAGGAAATCCACGAGCCGCAACATTACCTCCCAGACGCCGAGCTTCCTGGGGCTGATCCCAGAGAAGCAGGGACTAGAAAGCCACCTTCAGTAGCTGGATGCTGATCTCTGGGTCCACCCCAAGTCAGGGAGGAAACCTCTAGCAGCTGTTGCAGCTGCCGGGACTGCCAGGGCTGCTCACATTGCCGTGTCAGAAAGATGATGACAAATATTACCAGGTGATGGGTGTTGACCGTAACTACAAGAAGTGGACAAGAACAGCAGTGAAACCCCAAAAAAACTGACTCTGTTACAGAGACTTCAAAAGCTGCTTTGCTGACCAACAGTACGCATCCATTAAAGTGAGCAGGAGGGAATGGGGAGGAAAGGGAGCCACTACCTTCAACGGAGTTTGGAAGGTAGACGCCAAACAGAGAGTAGAAAGCATTGCCTTCACCAAAAGTTACTTCACATCAGCTTCAGAAGAGAATTTATGGAGGCTACTATTCTGAATTTTGTGTCCATGTTACAGCAAAGCGTAGAGATGAAGTCACAGACCTCAGGCTCCTACTGATTGTGCCCGCCGTCCACACTCCTCAGTGCCATCCGGAGCCGAGGGAGGGCCTTGCTATTCCCGCCACAGTCACCCTGTTGTGTTTCTATGGTGGCTGGGATACAAGGACTTTTTGCAAGTCCCAGAGGTGCTTACCAACTTGTGGAAGACACAGCGCAGGAAACGCTGAATAAGACATCGTTCAGACTGACACAAGATTCATGGGGCTTGAGTCCCCAAAGCAAATGTCATGTTTAATGAATTAATGGTGGTGAGGAATACAAGATTTCATCTGCATACGTTAATTTTTCCCACAAAATAGCTCATTTAATCTAAATATTCCTATGAAATGCTGAAAACAAGAACCTTAAACTTGGTTCATCTTATCCAGCTGAAGAACCCCATTAAAATCACTGGGCTTCTCACAAACACCTGGCCAGCAAGGGCTCTGCTCCACAGCCACCAAGAGCAGGACGTGCAACGGACCAGGGCTTGGAAATATAACTGACCTGTCTCATTTAAGCACCACATTTTAGCATGCAACATCAACTTTAAAATCATATGGCTTTGCAGAGAGTACACTGATTAGCTTTGACACTTCTTTTAAGTGTTAATTACAAAGATCAATAAATGTAACAAACTTTTTTTTTTTTTTTTATAACTCACGAGAAATCAACAGGTTTATTTCTTGCATGTAGTAAAGGTTGGTCAAAGGATCAGTACAAAATGACCAAAAAACGTTATTTCTTTTTACTTCAGTGAACTCCTGTGCAAGGAACCAATTTTTTCCTTCTTTTTATTACGATCTACGCTGCCAGCCGAAAAGGGGAGAGGGAATTAACACAGCAGTCTCTCACCAAAAAAGACAAAAAAGGCAGGAAAAAATCCTGGTGGCAAATTAAAGCATGGCTCCTGCCAGGAAGATAAATGATACAGAAGGGATAGCTCAGAGTCTACTCATAAATATTCCAGAGTCTACAGCAGGAACTGCCTGAGTATCAAATTCAAAAAAACCTTGCTCTCAGGTGCCTGCCCATTGCTGCTGCTCCTGCATCTCCTGGGCCCTCCCCAGGCAGCCAAGAGCTTTGCCTAGGTAAGGAGCAGAGTACCGAGCCTCTCCGCTACAGAAACAGAGCCAACTGGAAAAGCATCTGAAGTGCAAAGGGAGCTCATGAAAGTTTAAACAGGATTCCCTCTTTAGCATCAAGCGTTTCTCACAGACATCTGGGATGTGACACAGCCAAGCAATTAATCATGTGCCAACCAGTCTGGTCAAAAGCAGGGACGTCCACAGGCTGCAGGACGAGGGAAGGACTGCTGGTCATGTACACCACCTCAGTTTTCTCCCGAAGTACTTCAGGTTAGGTTTCTGAAAGTGAGCATTTTCCTGGGACTGACCCAGTCTTGATAACTATTCCCAGAAGAACAGGTATCAACGGTGACATCATTTGGAAACATTTGAAGTATCTTATCCACACAGGCTGCTGAAGGAACTGAATAAAATTAACCTTAAATTTTAATTTTGTATTTTTGCTTACAAGTATTTCTTGCAAGCAAAGGGGAAATATGGTGTCAAATCTTTATGAGATGTGATCTGGTACATGAAGAGCAGCCTTCTGTAAATCTACTAACAGCGGGGGGACTGGGGAGGGTCAGCTCTGAACACTCTTACACTGCAATGCACAAACTAAAGCAGCCAACTAGAATCTCATTCTGTTAAGAAAAATTCTGATCTGATCATATTTAGGCCCTATTTTAGAAGGGACTAATGGATGCAGATATCAAAGAAATTGAAAGAGTTGTGATTAAGGAGAGAGTTATAAGAGGAGAAAAATCAAAAAATTGCTTTCCCAGTCTATGTCCAATTTTGGATACAAAACTCTTGAAAACAGATATTAATTTAACATGAATGTCCATGCATTGGACCGTGTTTGACATCAGCATATTATAACACTTACTTGGCACTGAATATTGTGCTTTGTAACACCCCTTGTCCTCAGTTATTCAGAGCACTGTGAAAAATGTTCCTCTGGGGATGACACTGTCCCAGCTGAAATACAAATTTCACTGGAAAAGTTTACCAAAATCCATTCAGTCATTTTGCATACACGTGAAACAGGAAAATAAATTTTCTCCTTGGGAATAAATAGCTCTCCTGCCCACATGAAGACACAGAAATCTGAAAGGACCGAGCGTGAAGGACGACAGCAGGCAGAGCGGGGCAGTGCCTCTCCGACGCCTCCGCACACCTTGCTCGCCCGCCTCCACCAGCCTCGTGCCAGCAACAACCCTTCAAATGCACCAAAACACTTCGCTGTCCAACCTTTTTGCACTTTTCATTACTGGAGATTCAAAAACATATGTGGAGCTTCTTTTATTTTTATAGGAATACTTCTGTATGCATGAGAGCCAGGAGATTTGGGCAGAAATCAGAACATTTATTATCAGTTGTTCATTACTTCTGATTTTCAAATGATTCAATTATCTATCTAATCCTGGAGGTGAAGGAATGGTGAACCAACAACCAAAAAACAAAGTGCACAAGCACCACTAAGTTAATATGTGCTTGCATCAGCAAATTAATATACCATGCAGACAGAGAAACCACAGTCTGTTTCTGAGCAATTCCCGACCAAAAAAAAATTTAGCTTTGCATATAACTGTTTGCAATGAATAATTCAACCATCTGTCATTTCCAGCTGGGCCCCATCACTTTTGTTCTTACCGAGCGTCTCCTCTTCCAGGGGAGATCAGCGAGCAGCGGCACCGACTTGGCGGGTGACAAAGCCAGGCGCACGCGCTGCCACCTGAGCTAGCAGCCGCTGACGCCTGGCGCAGCCCAAGGGGAGCCGCCGGGGAGGGCAAAGGCAGAGCCCTTCCTCGCGGGAAAGCAAAGGTCGGAGGAACAGCCTGTAAAAGATGCGCTGTACCACCCGAGGAAGCATGTGCTCAATTAATGATAATATTCTCCAAATGTATTCATCACATGCTACATATAATAACAATCAAAACTGTATGCAAGTTGGTGGTTCTAAAGCACATTTCTGGTAGTTTACGTATTTTTCAAAATTTTTTTTACTCTATCAGCAATGTTCCACCCCACTTTCTTGTTTTCTAACAAATCCTGCTCTCTTTTCGCCTTTGCAGAAACTTCCATACATCCCAGTATCGACCTTAAAACCTCTTCCTCCACAAGACACAGCATTATTTGTGAGCTCCACAAAAACACTGCAATGCAACTATATAGAAAAGGAAAAAGAGCCTTGGAAAATCATTGCCGTTCCTTAAACACAGCATATTAAATTTTATTCTGATAGGGCCTCTCAAAAAGAAAAAAAAAAAAAAAAGAAAAAAAGGCTGAGCACAATGGTAGAATTAATTGCGCAAGACAAAACAAACAAATTGCACAGAGCAGCCCTTGTCTCACGCCGCTGCTGACAAAGGCTAAGGACGGAGAACAGACACCAAATTGTTTCCAAGATCGTGGTGACAGGTCTCAAAGCATTTGCAGCTCCATTTGCCTGGAGTGTCAGCGTGCTCTCTGCCCCATTAAACATACTAGCAGAGTTTACACTTTCCTTGAAGAAAAGAGATGCTCTGATGACAATTTCCAGTGATAGGGAAAAAATCCAACACATTGTGGCTTTTTTTAATCAGAGATTACTTTTGAAAACAGACCTTTAAAAAGCTCTGCATTATGTGATGTTTCCCAAGGCGGAGGGAGAGGAATGGCTTGCCTAGCACTCAAGCCACCTGCGCTTCAGACCTCAAATAATGAGACAGACCCTCACCTCGCAATTCTCCGCTATGAGACTTAGCACCAAGCTTTTTTCACTTCTACTGTAAAAGGGATTAAGAAATATAGCCCATTAATACAAGAGAGAGGCTGTTTTATTTTTAAAACTGCTCTCAGACCTATTCATCCAAAAAGCGCTTTGAGGTGAACAGGCATTTTGGGGGAAATAAAAACATGCAGCAAGTATGTCAGTCCAGTTCCTTGAAGTCATACTTACCAGTAACTTAACAGGTTGAACTGTGGCATATCACGTCTCTAAAAAACATATCCAAAACATTTAATACTGCATTCTACCAACATTTGCACTGCTATCAAGCCTTCCTTCCTGGACAATAAAAGCACAAAAAAAACCACTCCTTTTTGTTAAACTTCTTGTTCCTCTCTCTATCCCCAAATATTCTTGCAGGCTCCCTGAAGCCTTCCAGCTCGCGCTGCCAGAGCCGGCTGAGTGGCACACTGCCTACCTGCATTAACCCGTCACACGCACTAACAGGGAGAAAGCCCAATACACATCACCATTTCCTTTTTAAAAGGGACTATGCCTTGGATCACTACAAACACCATAGCAAGTAGGGTCCATTCACAACGTTAAAACAGTAAATCCCTCCCCAAGACACAAATGTTATGTTCTCACACGTCAGGATTGATATAGACAATTCATTTTTTCAACATAGAAAAGACAGAACAGATTTCAATATCTGGCTACTGACATTACCTGAAAAGGTAACTATCCAAGTTAAAGCAAAAACATTTATTAAATCTGGTTTTTGTTTTTTCAAGAACAAATAGAAGTTTTAGTAAGGTAAGATGCAGCCCCAAGTCAAAGTGGGTAAAAGTATTTTAAAGTAATGTGTTCGCATTAACCAGAATCACAGCTCAAATCAACCCTAACTGAGGTTCAGAACTCCCTCCTCTCCCTAATAGCCGAGTCTGAACCCTTCTGCTGCCTCCTGGCATTAGAGCTACATCGTCCTCCATCAGAGATAAATATGACCATAATCATTACTTAAAAACAGCTATACAAATGTTCCGGCTGCATCTGAAAAAGACCTTTCACCTTTTGAAATCAAAAGACTATTTCCACAGCACAAGAAGGCCTTGAAATGTCCCATTTCTCCTCTTCAGTACAGAACTACAAAGATAACTGGTGACACGTTCATTTTGGTACATCTGTGTAAGTAGGCTTCCAAAGACAAAAAAGTTTCTTATTTATGTGGCATCTGCTCTTTCAGGCAAATATCACACCATATAAGAACTCTGTCCAAAAATGGTCAAACAAAATATGGCAAACAACTGGACTTCCAAATCCTCATCCTGCTACTGTCACAGCTGATATTTTATTACCAAAACTTAATTACCTTCTAGCAGTATTGAACTCCTTGGAAAGAACCCAAAGGTTATTTTGGAGTGTTTTTAGTATTTTTATCTTTAAATTTGAACAGTGCCTCCCTTTTCCCCTTAACCTATTTAATCCTGGAAAGTGCATTATAACAGCAAAAAACAAGATGGAAAGGAGGAGTGCATTTGCAGATTGAACAGCTAGTCAAAGATTTGATCACCCTTCCTGGTGCTTTAAGGTCTCTGGAAGCAATTTGATGTCCCCAACTTATTCCCCATTCTGTTACAAACATAAGCTACTGCAATAATCGCAGCGCACTGTACACACATACTGTGATCTACGCAACGCTCAGGTGCAGGACAGCTAGTGAGCAGCGGTGCACGACGGCAAGGCAAGGCGCAGGGCACAGTGAGAGGCACCTACCAGGTCATACGCCGCCAGGACCTTTTTCTGCACGTCGGGCATGGTGCCCAGAGGCTCCAGGTAGGGGAAGGCATCCTTCATGCAGAGGGTGACCGAGGGTGTGTTGTCAGCATTCACGAGCCGTGAGGACAGGGTCAGGATGCACTGCTTCAGGCTGGCGATGGGAGGGAGCCCACACAGCTCCTTCACCGACACCATTGCGTTCTGTGGGAAGGAAGAGAAACATTTCAGCACGTTCCCATCACGTCCCCGTCTGCCATGAGGTCTCCCTCTCCTCCCCACACCCACTTACACACAGACTTGGAGTGGCCTTTGAGTTGGAAGAGTCTCATTATCGTTTGGGGGATTTTAGGGGTATGTTTTGCTTTGGGTGTTCAAGGTGTTCAGAATATAGCATTGCTGGGGATAAGAAATGATTCAGAATTAAGAGGTGACCTGTGAGGAGCAAAAGAAAGAAAATGGAACTGTGTCCTCTTTCACTTCCTTACTGACAAGGAGGTCTGAACAACGCGATTTCTGCCTTTTTTTGAATTTAAGAAAAACAACCTCTTCCCAGGTTTGGCTTTCTGGAGGACCAGTCCTTGGTCAAAGGGCCTGGTGTTTCATTCCCAGAGAGGCGACGTTCAGCTCAGGTCTGCAGAGATTCTGGCGGGAGGAGCACCTGGGCCAATGGCAGGGCTAACGGTGACCAGCGTGCGCAGGTACCCATAGCAGGGCCCAGTCTCATTCTCCAGCCCCAACTAGCAGCCAGGAATCCTGGCCATTGGCTTTGCAGCCGCTCTGCATCACAAACCAAGCCCCAAGAGGGACAAGGTCTGGTCTCTGGCATATTAAACAATCTGCCTAAAATGCTTTCTCTAGTGCTCGGCTTCCAGGTGCTTTTGAAGCAATAATCACCTAGTTCGTCAGCCATTATCATCCTCCAGCAAGAATGAGTTTGACAGACTTCATATTTCCCATGGGAAAGGCAGGCAGGAAAAAACACTCTGTCTCCAGCCTTGCATGATCACATCTTAGAGCAGCAGAAATGCTCCTTCCCCTTAAAAGGTCACATGTAAGAAAATCACTACTGGCTACACAGGTGAAACCAAACTACCATGACAGAATTTACTTACTTATCATCCAAGTCAGTGGACTTGGGGCTGACTTCCCTCGAAATTTAGCTTCTATTGAGTCATACTATGACTAAAATGCAAAAAATCTAGGGAAGAGAATATTCTAACAACCCATAGCTTGTAAGTGCTGCCCCACAACATCGTCCTGAAAAGCAGTCATGAGAAAACGCCCAACAAATTGAGAGGGGCTTTTCCCATTAATCAAATTAGCATGCAGTTAAACCTAACAACTGTGTCTTCTACAAAGTGTTCCTGAGAACAAGATGTCGTGTGGAAATTTAGTTTGGGAGGCACACGGACGCTATTTTTGAGTCCGATTCAGTGAGTACTTTCCTCTGTATACCTCCCGTATCTAACCCTGACCGAGACAGAAGGTGGAGTCAGAGGTTCAGACTAGCGACTTACCAGGCCTGCCAGGAAGGAAAGGCTGGGAAGAGTTTCCCATTCTTAGAAATATGCTAAGGATAGTCCTCTGAGAGTAATTTAAAACTCACGTCATTTTGTAAACTTTTCTAGCTGCCAACATTTAATTCGCTTTAGACTTGCCCAGAAGAGTGGGGTCAGTCAAGTTTTATGAATTTTTCTCCTATTTTCAAGAAAAAGAATGTGCATTGTTTCTGTAGTTTTACCAAGGAGACAGCTATGGTTGATTTCAGCTCTCTATTAAGGAAAATTCCTTGCTTAACGCTGCTCAGTTTTGTTTCTGGGTAGCCCCCTGAATTGAACTGACCATTACTGAACTTGCAAAATCACTGCCAGCAGCCACAGAGCAGAGCGCGAGGCAGACAGGTCAGTGCCGGGCCACGGCACAGCTCAACCTCGAGCGCCCGCGGTGTGACGAGGGCCGCGCGGCCGACGCTGTGCCAGGAGACCCTCTGCAGCGCGCTGTGCTACTGGTGGCTGTGCCGGCCCTCTGCCAGCTGGGATGGTGCAGCTACTCAGCAGAGAGGGAACTGTAAGCTGAGCGGCGTCTCGGGCCCATGCTAGGCATTCGCAGCCCTGCTGCGAGCAGTGGCCACGCGGCGCAGCCCAACGGGCTATTCTTAGCAGAGCGCGTTTCTCTGGTGCAGACGAGACCTTAGCGACACGTGCCCTGACTGCTGCTTCTACTCGCGCAGACAAGGCAAAGCAATAGCACAATTTTCCTGGAGCTGGCCAAACAAAAGCTAGCTGACGTTTTTCAGGACGGGTGAGGAAATGAAGATTATAAGGCCAGAGGCCTGGGGACACATGTGAACCCTCAGCTCTGCTCTCTCACATAAGCACAAGCAGGAAAGCATGCGTTCAGAGATCGAGGACACACTGATTTTTCAAACGTTTCTGCCGAACCTCACACACACTTGTTAGTCAACAGCTGTAAGCATCAGCTTTCCACGGCCAGTATGTTTAAAGGTTTCGGCAGGCCTGTGGGTCTGAAGCACGGCCGCCAGCTGCAGCAAGCTGGCCCTCCAGCGGCTCGCAGGAGGAGCTCCCCTCGCGCTCAGCACACAGCAACGTGTGCCACGGAAGCGTCATACCTGCATGTTTTCTCTCATGTCAGTGGCCTCTCGTAGCGGATGCACTGCCAGCTTGAAGATGTCATCAATGGTCTTGAGGCCAGTGTTCCTCAGCATGGTGTACTCCCTCGCTTTCTTCCCTATTCTCGCCGAGAGGCTGCGCTTTTGGGCCTTTCCTCCGCCGCTTCGATTAGTTATTGCAATGTGAACAAACAGCGTAACGTGCTCCATGATATCTCCAACAAAAGACCGCAGCGGTATATGCCTGTATCCGGGCTGCAAGCACTCCAGTGGGATGGTATACTGGCCTATGAACTCATCCCCAATGTAGTCGTCATCCAAAACAACAAAACGGATCATGGCTAGCTCTGGTAGGTTGATCTGGAACTCAAAGCTTTCATCAAAAATGGGGTTATCGCTGTTTTGCTGAACAGTTTTAGTTCTTTGTTCTGTGCAATCCGCGGGAATCCCATGGACTTCTATGCAAACGTAGGGGTCTATAACATCCCCCTTTGCACACGCACCCTTGGGCTTTGGGAAGTTCTGCCCGCTGATTATTTTGACGTGCAGGACTTGTGGAGAGACGCCTGGGACGATGCCCTTTGTATTGGCGCTGAAGTAGGAGACTTCGTCACGCATCACGGAAGGTCTGAGGACGTACCCACATCCCCCGTTCTGCAGAAACCAGCCAGTGTGCAGGTCCATCATTGGTCCTGGGGTCTGATAGTTCATTGCCACTATCTGGCAACCGCAGTTCCAAAAATCTTGAGGATTTAAGTTACTGGAATCTATTCTCATAGCACTCGGGTACACCCTGGACAAAAATTTTTTGTTGTAGTTGACAAAATCTTCAGGGTATTCATTTGCAATTCGGTTAGCTTCCGCCTCACTAAAGGAACAGATTTCCCAGTAATTTTGGTTTTTCATGGATGTCTCAAAGTCTTTGTACTGAACAGATTTGCATAGGGACACCAAGTCAGACAATTCTCTGCAGAGCCAGATTAGCTTCGGCTCCCTTGAAAAGTCCTCTGACAGCCTCCGGGATATTTCAGCCTCTTCATCTTCATCTGTGACTTCTCCTTCCAATATATCCTGATCACAGGGCAGCTTCTTCCCCTTCACAATGATTTTCATTTTCAGTTTCTCAGGTGACGGGAGGTAGGCTTCCGATGGTAAAGGTGCTTCCATGTAGAGTTTGTTTCCGAAGATCCTCTTCATGTGTTGAACCATTACTTTCTGCTGTTGTACCGAGCAGTGGTTCCCCAGGCAGAGAATAAGGGGATACTCCGAAGCAAAGAAAGCTAATTTGTTTATTACCTCAATCACATTTCGAAAGGCAAGTGGCGACATCATGTTGTTACGGTTACAAATTATGGGCTCGTTATCTGGGCCATCACAGACATCTAGTTCAATACTCCGGCAGTTCATCTTTAAAGCTCTGACGTAACCATTAATATCAGCTGGTCCTCTGAGCTGGTCTTCGATTAGATATGTATTGTGGGATGCATTGATGTAGTAATGAGACAACGGCTGTGTCATGTCTTGGACAACTTTTTTGTGTTCTGGGTCAAAAATATCACATTCTGGGGACAACAAATACTGAGTAAATCCATCAATTGCAAGAAATCCTTTCAACCGCCCTTCTTGAGAAAGTTCATACCTGCGTATAATATCTAGACACATTTCTTCTGTTATATGGGTCACTCCTTGCTCAGCCTCTAAAAACAGCAAGAGGTCATTGGCATCTAGATATTCTTTGTTTTTAGATATCTGCACAAGTAAGAAATAAACTTCAGGTCTTGTGCAAAGTTCGGTGAATGCTTCACAAAATTCCTCTTTTGTTACTCGCGTTGTCAGTTTCTCTTTGCTCTTCTGAATTTCCTTAAATTTTAATCTAATCTTTGATTCCTTTAGAGTGGGGTTAAGCTTTTTTATTAGCTCCACGGACGTATCTTCTAACATTATACCATTACCATCAACATCTGCTGCTTCAAATACAGTTTTTAGCCATGCAAACCGTGGGGTATTATGGCTGCCTTCCATCAAATCCAGAGGTTGTTTACTACGAGAAACCAAGTACCTTAATCCTGATACCCAAATATTGGCCACATCAGCTGAATTGGCAACCAGGTCAAGGGACTCGTAGTTCTCACCATGAATTATGGAGAGTGCACAGTCCTCAGAAATCTGGTCTGCGAGCCCGTTATTCCTGAATGTTTCCGTGTTCTTCCCTAATCTGATTTCTTTTATAGCAGAAATATCAAGCTTAGCTTTGTCAAGGTCCTTCTTGGAAGGCTCCCAGCGAAGAGCCTGCAGGTCAGGATCCAGAGTAAAAAAACGGTTATAAATCCGAGAATTTGGACGAACTTTCTTCAGTTCACACCCAGCCTGCATAAAACTGATACAGTCACTAGCACTGCTTATTTTCTTCTCTGATGGCATGCTGCTGAAGGACACCGTTTTCTTTCTTCCACATTTTTGGTTTGAAGGATCCTGTGGAATAAATAGATGAAAAAGAAAAAAGAGGAAAAAATTAGCAAGTTTTCTTTGGCCTTTCCACAAGTACATAACTAATAGGGAAGATATGTTTATGTAAAATAATTCATGTTTTTCTGAACTGCAAAACACAGCATATTATCCTTTTCCACAACTCAGTTCCCTACTGAGCTATAAAATGTAACCATACAGTGACTTGGTTGATGGCAGCATTACAGACACCAAGCTTTCATGAGAGGCATCTGTAGGTGGTTCAAGTCCCTTCCAGATCTCCCTTCAGCAATTAGCTACGGGCATAAGGAGATGGGATCTGGTTATATCATCTGCATCTTCAAAGCAAATGTGGGAAGAGATGTCTTGTGGAAAGCTCTAGTACTCAGTTAAGTCTTGCTTAATGGAAGTTTGTCCTGCCTTTACTCTGCCTATTTTCCACAGTCTTGGCTGCCTCAAGTAAAACTAAAACAAAACCAAACAGCAGTCCTAAGTCAAATCCCTGAGGTGTGCACCCAGGCAAGTTGAAGGGTTCTTGCTTTGTGTGTGTTAATACTCCTGGCCAAAAGGCCGTTCTCACCAGGCTGAGAAGCCCACCTTTGCTGCACACGCAACGGCATAGCTCCCCTGCGGCTCCCGCGGCAGCTCTCAGGAGAAGTTGCTTACCTCCTGCTCAACCTGAACCTACCTCATGCTCTCTTGTCTCTCCATCCACTTCACCAGCTATCTTTTCTGGCACTTTCTGTGTACCAGGACTGCAAAATGCAGTGGGAAAATTAAACAACGACCAGTCAAGAAGCCCAAAGCCCTTGTCTTCAGGCCATGTTTTCTATTTCTTTTGGAGAAAATACTTATCCATCCACATTCAACTCTCTTCAACATCAACTGCCCAGCTTGCTACTGCATATATACCTAGCTACCCGAAAAGCTTTCAGTAATTTTAGTGCAGCAGCTACGTTTAAATCTTTCCCCACCTGTTATCAATTCAAAACATTTCACAATGATTGTAAATCATTCTTATTGCTCTGCATGATCATCTTCTACTCCGTTAGTATATAAATTATCCAACAGCTTAAAAAAATATTTTTTGAAAACACCATTCAAGGCTGTAATTAATATTGAAACACTTAAAATTGCTTTCCCTCCTATTTCCCTGGCCATCAGCAACACTTCCCAGGTTCTCCATCTCCCTCACCTCCTGTCTGCCTGGATTTCAGGTAGGAGAAGTCTCAGGGTGAGGTAATTTTGTTGTTAATTTTGCCTTCGCCAGGCTCTGCCCTCAGGCCCAGCCGCGAAAGGTGCACCAGGACCAGCTTCCCAAGGGCCCTGGGGGACCTGCCTGGAGACACTGAAACCAGCCTACCCCAATTCATATCCCTCTGCAAACACTAAATACAGCCCGGGTTCTTGCGGGGCCCTCCACCACACCGTCGCTGCATTTCTGCTGCTGCTTACTGTCCATGTCCCCCCAGCACCCCGTCCAGCTCGCCGAGCCACCAAGCATCGGCCCTGCACCTTGCAGGAACGCCTTCACTCTTTCGCGTTTTTGTACAGAGACTTCCAGCAAGTTAGTCAGTATAAACACTTCTACTTCCTAAGTCCTGAGTAATTGCTCTCATCACTTACTCTGCAATAACATCCAAAATATTCCAAAACCTCAGCTCCTCGAAACTAGATTTAAAGGCATGGAATCTGCTGGGAAAAAACTACTTATGTTAAAGATTTCTCAATTTCTCATTAAACTAACACAGCAACTTCTACTGACAAGAGGAATTACTTTAGCCATTTATTGCAGTACTTATTGCAAAAATCAGAGCCAAAAAAAAAAAAAAAATAAGGAGAAAGTCAATGAAACCAATGGCTTGGGTCAGCTAATTTTCTAATTACAATTTTCCGCTAAAATGTTCTGTTCCTGCATTAACATACTGCCTTTTAATACAGCCATGGCCATGAAAATCTTCAGGCAACAGATACTACTGAATACAAATGAATGCAGCTGATTACCCTATGGGTTCTACCAGAGCCTTTTCTTTCTCATTTCTTTAGGTTTAAGGGAACAATATTTACAACTCTGTGTTCATATTTTCATGATAATTTCCACCTGAAATACCATACTGAGACTATTGCCGAATATTTGAAGTTCCAAAAACAACCAAAGACTCTGAATTCACATAAGTGGCAGCTAGAGCATCCAGAGCCTTCAGTATTACGACAGCACTGTACTATTTGGTGTCAATCTCAAGAGTCCCACCTGACTGAATCAAGAGATAATACAAAAAGCTAGGTTTTCATTTAAAATTTATTTCTTACACTATGAAGAAATTCTGGAAAACACTGGGCATGCACACTGTAAGGACTCAGCTCTTACAAAAGAATGTGATTGGGACCTTTCCCGTTTCTCAACTTGAGAATCTCCTCTCCTGTAAGAGGTGAGACTTGTGATATTTGCAGTCTTGGGTTTATCAGAACAGATTACAGTAATTCCAGATGTCCTGTACAAATGCTTCTCATACAGGAAGGCATATTAATGGTCTTTAAGTCCACAGGGATTCACTCCTTGAAGGAGTAATTCCTCAGGGCCAGATCTGGAAAAATCATCATAGCATCGCAGCTGATCTACCTCCAGGTCTGCCATTTTGTTTTTGCTGGAGAAGAAAAATTTGTTATATGACTCATTAATTTGTTTCTGCAGAAAAAAAAAGCCATGTATTTTTAGTTCAGATATGGCTGTACTTTTTGATGAAAATAAGCCATGGACTTCATCAGCCATTTTTCAGATATTAACGTGATAAAAATAATTGGCCTTGTGGGGAATCATCAGAAGTTTAATATTCACTCTTAACCTCGCAGAGATTTGGAGGAAATTAGATTATCCTCTGTGTTCTTTCTCTACTTTTATCTTTGATGGGTACTTCTGGTTTTGTACTTGCTGCTAGATAAGGGACATGATAATTTTACAGCTATAATTCCTCATCTTTTAGTAGGACTTCCCCATACCTTTTTTTATCAACTGCATAAAATTCAAGTCTAATCCATAGGACTAATTGCCTTAAATCAACAGGATTTCAGTGCTACTGATAAGATTATTTTACATTAACAAAAAAAAAACCTCTCCAATCTACCATATAATATACACAAACCCTACAAAATTGCAATGGCTAACCGAGCTTATTACCACATCAGGCATTTCCCTCAGGGTCTCTATAGTATAGGAACATTATAAGTGTATTATGCAACATATAATTACATAATAATTATACAACACTATAATCTTTCAACATGAGAGCTGCTGAATTTGCACACAATATAGATTCAATGACAGTTTTCATTCATAGTTACCAAAAAGGTATTTATGCTAGTTTTGCAACCACTCAACATGCGTCTGCACAGCTTTTTTCAACTACTATTTTATTAGATCTAAATCAGAGGACCTCCTTCACTCACATTGCACACGTCAAATACCTTGTCAGGGACCTAATTGCAGCCACAGCTGCCATTGCTCCACGAAGAAGCTCCAATGACCACCCAGCCCTCCTCTTCCACTACCAAATATTCCCATGAAGCGAGAAAGTTTCCCCAGTGCATCAGCTTGCTCCCATCCCTACGCAAGCAAAACATTCAAAGGTGATTTTTAAAGTTAGATTATTCTCTTCCTTGCAGCTGATTAGGAGCCATTTAAACTAACGCTTAAAGCAAGCTCAAACGTTGTCCCTCTCAACCTGGGCTCTGCTGTGCCACCCGCCCACTGCTTGAAGGAGCCTCCCCAGCTCCTGGTGCCTAGCGAGCCTGGCCACGCAGCTCTGGCTCGAGGGAACACCAGCAGATGGGAGCAAACAAGGGCTTTCTGTACAACACACCCTCTGGCCGTTGGCTCTGCTCACACCAGAGCCTGAAGAGGCAATTTAGGCTCTTTGCCTCCCCTCTGATTTTATGCTGAACTTAAGTTCCTAATACTAGCTTAATTATTTTCTTTAAGTCTCTACTTAATCCAATTTCTACATACTACTCTTCTAAGAAAGTCATTCAGCTAAAAATACTCTTGGGCCGCAGTGTTTCTAAAGGCTAAGTGCCTGCCCCGGGTCACCTTGCACTGGAGGCCAGTAAGGTGAATGACTGCAGACATCCAGCAAACTAAAAGCTGCCAAGATCTTCCATGAATAAATAGCAAACCTGCTTTCTTCTGCTATTCACCAAAAAGCATTCACATTGTAAATCACCAAAAAACTCCATAGCATTCACCCACACCAGAGCAACTGATACCCTTCGTTCATCTAAAGCACATACCCGATTAGAAAGCGCAATGCGATGCTCCCCTGAACCCTGCAGGAAACAACCGTTCTCCAAGAGCTAAGTGCACCAGACCCGAAGGGATCACACAGCAGCTGGCGTAAAACTGCAGTTTATCATTTTTTCTTACGGTAGCTGTAGCGGTTACACTTCACAACTGATACCTAACACGGAAACCGATTTCTGCTCAAATACTTAGTTACTATTTCACTGCCTTTTTATTCCTCAGTCCTGGGGCCTCCCTAACATGTCCATGGCGAGTCAGATTCCCAGAAACACATGCAAGGTTCACTGCTTTCCCTGAGCACAGGAAAGCAAGTGCAGTGACAGACGTTCCCCCGCTTGGTTCTGCTGCATGGGGTGGGGGGGGGAGGTCAGCGCTGCCAACGCTCAGCTGAGGTGTCCTTTGATCCTTAGGTTGCCCTATAGAGGGTATCCCAGCCATCACTGCTGCATCTTCTCTCCTGTTCCTGAGCCTTGTGACATGCATTAATTGGAAATATCCCAAGACGTCGCCCATAGGAACACTCCGGCACGTGCTTAGCTCCCAGCGTGTGCACAGCTGCACCAAACCCCGCTAGCGTCAAGGACGTGCTGGCCTGACCGCATCCTGCCATTGCAAATGACTTTTCCAAAGAAGTCTGATTCACAACTCCAGCCTATGCACAATCTCAAACCAACAGAAGCTTTCCCGTTGAACACGTCGCCTGCATCAGAAGGCCTGCATACATAAATAGCGCGATCAGCCAGCCACCAGCAGTTGTGGGAAAACTCCCTGCCCGCCCCAACCTTCAACCAATCTATCTTGTACTGTTTAAATCAAAGAGCTCACACAAATAAATATGTGGGATTTAAAAAAAGAAAAAACATGAAAAAAGATGGTCTCCACCTCTTTCTGCCCCTTTACCAAAACTTACAGGACAGAAATCATTGAGCATACAAGTGAAGAAACAGAGCAGTAGTAACAGCTGTACAGCATCCCTGAACTCAGAAGTCAAGCCCAGACATTATTTAGCCTAAAATCAGATTATCTGAAGGGCCTCTAAACCACCAACAATGCTGCAGGACTCTGCTGAGGAACAGAGCAAGGGCAGAAAGCATCACTAGCAGAAGGCACTGAAAGCCCTTAAACAGCTGCAGGGTCCAGTGAAAGGAGGTGAAACTCAGTATCAATGCTGAAAGCTAAAACTGTCAAGTACAATTAAGTGCAATTAAGACCTATTTCCCCCAAAACAATTTACATTTTCATCACCAAGTACCACTGTTGCTGAAAGAGAAACCTTATTCTGATCTTTGCCATTTCCCATGAACCTAGCACTAGCAAATCATTCCTAGGCAGCTTCATATGTCCTCACAAACAGGGTATGATAAACAGTGCATCCAAAAAGGTATCTGCTCCAGAAACACCAGATCATCTACTTAATTGGCCAAGTGATTACACACTTCCCCCCCCTCCCCACAGTAATCTAATTAGCTCTACAGGTTTTAAAGCAAGAGAGCTTCAGTATCAGGATACTCATCTTGCTCTTTTGGGACACTTCTAGATACTTCAGGGAGAATCCTAGTGCCTGAAATTCTTGAAGGTGTATATTATTTGTGGTGATGGGAAAGGTTTCTCTTAAATATTAAATGAATGTGTCACTAATGGCACTCAAAACACATCACAACAGGTTGACAAATGATGGTACAATTTTTCTATAATTAGGTAAACCAGAACAGGAAAGGTTTATTTAAACCATGCAAGAGAACACAGAAAGTCAGTGTTGAGGCCAGGGTTGCAACCACATCTCATGCACCCATGATGTTTGGTCCATCTAGTCAAAGATGTAACTGAAAGTTTCAGCCTACGTTTTTGGGACATTGTTACAAGAGGTAGTAACAATCATTAGAAACTGATATTCATTACAAGCACACAAAGATTTCTTCTTTGAATTTCAGCTATTTGGTTTAACAATGTGTACCATTCTCCCATCCTGGCCATCCTGACATAGTCCATTTTATAGATTTTATTGATTCTCATTATGGTCTCTGCTATCACAATAAATTAAAGAGAAGAACTCCCTGTAATCTTTCTTGGCAAGGCTGTAGGGTGCAAGTATCAGATATCCACTCTGACAACTCATAGGTCAACAGAAAAAAAGGCTACAGGCTCAAAACTCATCCATGCTGACAGCTCATGGCACCAGACAGCTACCTCTGCATACAGGCATCACAGCGACACAGCCTCCTCCCACGAGCAGCCTCGGGGACGCTGCTCGTCCCACCGGGGCTGACTGCACAGCTCCACAGATTGCGAGAGCAGATGTTAATGACGACGGACCAAGCCAGGTGGCCTTTTTGAGGGAAAATTTGATTTGCTGTTCAATAATTGCCTTTTTTTCTTTAATATATAAACATTAGCATTACCAAACTTACTCAATTTTACCTTGAAGAAAATTTGCCTTTGCTGTGTAAATGAAAAACAAGAGCGAAAGAAAAAAGCAGCAGCGCGTAAAGATTTCACCTGGAAACATTTCCCAAAATGGAAGTCTATGTAATGGAAGAACAGTTTACTTTCTGGTGTACAATAGTGAAGATATTCTTTCAACTTAGTTTTATAATTAGGGCCCCAAAACCAAAGTCAAGAAGCTTCAAAGAGCACCCATGCCATGCCAGTAACAGCCCTACCACTCCAGTGCTCCTTCTGCCACCATCGCTCCTGATGTTTCCTCTTTACACTTTGTTATCGAGCCGATCTCCATGACAGCATCCCTTAAGGGATAGATTCTTGTACCTTCATTTAAATATTAAGCAATTCAGCAGCCTACAGAGAGAAATAAATTCCCGTATGATACTCCAGTACCTACTTGCACATGGCATCCCTGTATAAGCCTATGGAAGAACCTATTTGATAGAGAAGATTTTTCAAGGATCCTTGTTGTTCCCTCCGTGGAGCAAACACCTGTGACACCCCCAATGCCAGGTCTACTCCTCGCTGTGTATAACTACATGCTTTTAGGTTGGAAGGGGCTCAACACAGCCCACTGGACATAATGTCTCTAGTCATTGCCCCTCCTGACGTTTCTTTAGTTTTTAAGCATTATGGTTGTTCCCAGGCTGTTCCAGCACACCTTGGACATGGTCGAATTTATCCCCACGCTCTACCAGAATATAAATCTGAGAAAGACTGAAGGACACTGTCTGTCTGCACAAAGCAGCAGTTACAGAAAGCCCTGGAGAAAGGAGATCTCAGCTGCAGCATTCCCAGCAGATCTCCACAGCATAAAATCTCTCTCCTTTGCAGATTCTCTTCAGAATGCAATTGGAGGCAAACATTTAAAGTGGTGCCTCCTCAAAGCAACTAATCCCACAGCAGTCACAGATCTGCCTCACCAAACTCCCTCCAGGCAAAGGAGACAAAGCTCCCAGCAACTCCCCATTCACCTAACAAGTAAGCTGCGCCAAAGAGCATGTAGAGACCATTAGATTAATGCTCCTCCAGACCAGTGAGGAGAAATGAGTAACAAAACTGAGGGTCCTTCTTAAGCACCCAGGTCAGGTATTTGAGCTGATCACTACTCTCATTATGTGGCACAGCAAAAGGGAGTCCCTCAAGCTGGAAGGTCCCAAGTTATTCAGACTTAAAAGATCAAATTAGTGCCCTAAATCCAAACTGGAGACAAGCCAGCACCAATAACAACTGATAGAGTTTAGGAAATATGAGCTTCCTCTCTTAAATCTACTTAGATTTCTGCATTAATTTAAGTTTTATGGAAGTGACAGCAATGATGGAGACTTGTACTGACAAAAGCCTAGGTTGTGGTAGGAGGATCTATATCTGAACAAAACATCCAGACTTTCCACAGAAGGCACAGATAGGAAACCATATTCCTGGCCACTGCTGTCGTAATGTCATTTAACAACATGCATTGCAGAGGGAGCCCTGATCTGAGGTGTGTTTGCACAGCTGAGTAAGGGAACATTCCCTAAAGCACTGCAGGGAGCACAACTTCAATTCATTAATGTACCAAGCCCACCAGTGTAATCTAAATGAGCAACTGGGTTTTCCTTCCTCTGGCATAATAAACAGTGCCTGTTTTGAAACACACAGCCCCTTTATTCAAAAAAGTATATATATGTCTAGTCCTCATATAGACACGAAGCAGAGGCATTCAAGTGCAAAGGGCATGCAACCAGCCTGAACCTGCAGCAGATAAAAATGAGAAGATCCAAGATGAGAGCTAGGAAACACAGGGAGACTGACGTCTCAGCACCTGCCTGACAGCACCGAGCACCACAACCAGGAGGACTGTGAGCAAACACTTGGCACATGCACTTAGAGCTAAGTCAGTCCCCAACAGAAAGGCTACGCTGCCCCTGGGGAGCAGGTAACGAGCACCGCGGTATATGCATATTTCAGCACAGCACTAATGTTCATCTGTTTTGCTAGTCAGAGATTGAACATTTTCACAGTGAGTGCAAAGACGTGACCACAACATCCTTCTGAAGCACAGAGACCAGAGCAACTCACTAGCCGAAAAAAGCAGCTGTTTGGCACGTTCACATGGGGTAGATGCAGTCAGAGCTACTGCTGCGAGCTGTGGAGATCTCTGACCCGGCCTCAGAGCCCTCAGCCATGGCAAGCCAGGGAGCCTCAGAGTCAGGCAAGCGCTGCCTTGCAGCAGCTCGCTGGCGCTCAGCTGGGCCGAGGCGACCTTGCTGGTGGCGTCCGAACCCGGGGCAGCTGCACTGCAGCTCCCCATGCGCCTCAGGCGGGAGCCCCTAAGAACGAGCCATGGCAATAACCCCCATGACTCGCACGACGCGGAGGACTAGCATCAAAACCAGAAAGAACCTGCAGGGCTCGAGTCCTTCAATACTGCCCCATGTAGGAGAACAGCATCGTGCTCCATAACACAAAAACCCAAATGCAAACAGCACACCTCATGCACACTTCTTCCCACAGAATTTTACCTGCAATAGTTGTGTTTCTTCCAGGAATTCTAGGAAGCAGAATATGCTTTAAGTATTCTGAGAATACTTAAACAGAGGAATACCAAAACTAAATTGAAGAGACTTTTTCTCTGAGAGAACTGCAAGTATCTGACCTAGCTGAACTTGGAAGATTTTTTTTGTTTTAAAGAGACCTCCACTGCATCTGTGGGAAGGCCTCCTTAAAATCCGACAGAAGAGGATGACCTAAAAATGTAGCTAAATCATCTAAACCTTCTCTGATCTTCAATCCATCCATCAAAAGCAGTACCCAAGCCAGAGAGGGCAGGAAGAAGGTTATGCTGGTTAAGAGCAGTCCTTTTCTTAAGTGGAAAAGAAAACCACATATAAGAAAGTAATACAAACAAACTGAAAATAAGAAAAGTTGTTGGTGCAGGTTATAAAGCGAGAAAGAGGAGGCAATTAGTAAAGGAAGATAAGCAACAAGGAGAAACAGCCACAAGAAGAGCTGGTACGAGCAGGAGACGGGTTTGGTGGCAGCTGGCAGTTATAACGGAGAGGGCTCGGGGATTCACATCATTTGCTTTTGAACATATTAGAAACAGGCAGAACGGACCAGTGGAACTACTAACGGTGCAAACGAGCATTCATTCCCTACAGGACAGCAGTGACATTCCAGTAGTAAGGCAGGCGAACGCTACGTATCATTAAACCAAAAAGTCAAGCGAGTTTGAAGACAGTTAGCTAATGACCAACTTGTACCACTGCTATTCATCTTCATTGCATCTTTGAGTGCTACAGCTGCAGCAGATCTGTGATCGGATATATTTCACAGTCAAAACAGAGAAGATTTGATTGATAAAGAATAAGAAAGCGATTAGCATTAACTATTTCCAACACTATAGAAAACAGCTTGTCAGACTAACTTGATATCCCTTCTTTCATAAGATTACAAATCTAGTTGATAAATGCAATACAGTTGTTGTAATAGACTCGGTAACATATTATGGTTTATGTAGCTCTTTTGACTTGGTACTGAGTGACATTTTGATTAAGAAGATAGAGCAATACAAAATCAGATCAGAAGACATTAAACAGATCAAACACTGGATAAATGCTGTGTCCCAAATGTAAAACCCTCATCAGGTAGATACGCTTCAAACGGGGTCCTGCACGCTCCGGTTCCTAGCTTGATGCTATTTAATATTTTTAGCGTGACCTGGAAGAGAGCATAAAACCAATATATGTTGAGCCTAGACAGGATACAGAACTAAGATCTGGACAGCAATAAATAACAAAGAACATGGGTAAGAGACAAAAAGTCATCTAGATTGCTTGACAAACACTGCAAAAAAAACAAAAAATGTATGTTCTGATATGTGCCAAAATATGAAGTCACAAATGCAGAAACGTGATGGGCAGGCTGGGCCACATTTACAAGCCTCTGACCTTAGGAACAACAATTTTGAAAAACACGTGGTCAGAGCAGATAATAGCAAAGAATGTAATAAAAAGATTGTGATAGGATACTTGGTTGTATAAAAATAATACCTACTAGGAATAGAGAAGCTACGGTACCTTTGTATTTGTTCAGTAAGTGATTGATACCCTCAGTTTAGGGATTACACTGAAATTTGGAGAGAGTTCAGAGGAGAGCCATGACAATCAGGAATATTTTGGAAAGCACATGTTAGGGAAAGATTCCAGATTTAGTTCAATATATATGTTGTGTAATGAAGGGCAGTTGCAGAAGCCTGAAGTAATTTAAGGGATGACTTTAAATGACACCTCTTACATCATCGTGAAGCTGTGTGTGGGAACTTTTATTCAGGATGTCACAGTTATAACTCAGTTCAATTAAATAGTGAATTAATCTATTTTAAGAGGGCCTTCAAACTAAGTTTCCTTCTTGATCCCATAGAAACTCAAAAGTTATGGATTATAGGTGATTATATAAAGATCAGTACTGTTGTGTGCTACAGCTTTTCCATCCCTGGAAGTCGACACATTCAGAGTAAAACTAAGACTTAAAAAAATAAAAAAAATAAATAAAAAAAGACAAACAACAACATAAAAGACATACACACAAGCCACAGTGAAGACAGTTGGCCACAAGCACAGCTTTTCAAGGACAGCGGTTAAGTCTCCATCACTAAAAGTCATAAAATAAAACCTCTATTGAACATAAATATGCCTTGTGGTTTGGTATTGTGGCACAGTAGATTACTAGACTCTGGGGCCCAAGATAGGACGGCCAATTTAATTTCATTCTGAATCTTACAACAATCCTCCAGGAATAAATGTGTAATCCAATAAGCCATCCAAATCTGCATAGTCTAATCACATTATTTTAAGCCCTTCTTAATCAACTTAAATTATTTTTTCATTAATCACATTTTATGCCAATTCAGATCATCCCCAATCCTTAAATTTAGCAGTGAAGTTCCAAAAATCAATAGAACAAGGTAATCAAAATATTATAATGGAAATATTTTCCTAATTCTGATGCTATTCATAAGCAAATTATTAGATAGGGTGAGAAAGCATATATAGAGCCAAACATGAGTGATTTCTGCAGGCCAACAGCATTTTTTTCATCGGTCTGCCATGTCCCTGAGGTCACACCGTGCCTCAAGCGCAGCGTTCAGGAGGCGCACCCCGAGAGCACGCAAAGCTTCGAGCACAGCGACGGGCGCAGCCGCCGCGGTGGCAGCTCCCCACGCTGCTCATCGTGCGTACACACGCACACACACACACGTGGGTACTTCCGTAGCATTTGACTTCTGCACGCAGCTTTTTGTCCTTTGCAATCCTGCGTTTACCTCGCCCGTCACCCAGCCGGTTGCGGATACGAACCGCCCCGCTGCTACAGCCGTGGCCCGGGGAGCTGCCGGTGCCGAGCCGGGAAAGGGGCTGTGAGACACGCTGCCTTCCCCGATGGAGAAACCGGGAGCTGACAGGGCTTAAAGCCGACATCCAAGGGCAACAGCAATCACCACGGCTTACTTAGTGACAGTGTACTAAATTATGTCTCCCTTAAAGGCAAAGCAGGGAACTCCCCTATAGCACTAAGCAGATGAGCACTCGAGAGATAGCTGTGGTATTCTCATTAAATTGGCAGGTGTGCAAATCTAGGACATAGCCATATACCGAATTTTTACCAATATAGACTCTGAATGTTTGCATCACTCATCAAAATCAGGAGCGAGTGATGCAGGGGATGAGCGCTTTCATAAGCTATGACAGAAAACTGCAGCATCATAACTACCCTACTTATTTAAACAAGAACCAGTCTGCTCGGGTGAGATATTATATTTTATTACATCTCTTCATAATCTTCAACCTTTAAGACCAGAGCTCTACTAGCTCCAGGAACTCAAGTCTTAGGAAGAAAAAGGAAAAAAAAAGGTGTTTTTGTTTGTTTGTTTTTAATAAAAGCCCGGCTGCAATTATACTGTAATTTCACTGTGATCATGTATTTTGGTAAGTGATCATCATTTCTTTTTCCTTACAAGTAAATTAGCTATATGCCTGAATATTATGGTCCCTTGGCTTTCACATAACACATGCATTTTTACAGCCTGGCTACATCAGCTACCTGGTGTAATTGCTTGCACCTGGCTAATACTTAATCGTGATGAATTAGTGACAGTGGGAGTATTAAAAAATGGAACCACTGTACAATTATGCTGTAACTACAACAGCAAGGTATTTTATGAAAAGAAAGTAACGCCTAAAATGACCCCAAGCTATTTTGGACACTGAAGCTGTTTAGGAAAAGTTAACTAAGAGAAAACTGTCGGGTCTGCTACTGGGAAGCGAGGAACGGCTGGTGCGGCGCCTGCAGGCAAGGCCACCGAACACAGGGAGGAGGCTCCCAGCTGACACCTGCTGAGCACCAGCAGCGTTTCACCGCACAAGCGGGCACAAACGCTGGCAGGTGCTCAGGGTAAAGGCGCTACGGCTCAAAAGCAGGTATAAAACGAGTGACTGATCCTTATACTGAAGAGAATTAAGCAAAATCCATGTGTGCCAGGCAAATATTTTGCTCTGTACATTGCTACACCACCCAGACAAGGATGGAAGCTATTCACAGGAAGCAGAAAGAACTGAAGGCAAGGTATTCTTGGGAAATTGCCATTAAACATTATAAACTATTTTTCCATGGACAAAAGCCAATTCACACATTAAGGTCCATTCAACAGGTTCTTTAAAACGGATTATGATTTGCAGTAACTGTATGATTTTGCAGTTGCTGGCTTTGAGCGTTAGGCCTGCGCGCACTTAGGCGCGTACTTGGTCCCCAGGGCCACGCAGTGCGCGTGCGACTATCCCTGGCAGCGTAAGGCGCGGGCGTCCGTGCACGTGCTCATCCCACGGCTCCTCCAGCCCCTGCTAAACATCAGTGCTCTGCTTAGAGTTAACACAGCCAGAGGAAATGCTTAGAAACTGAGTTTGTCCATGTAGTTTCATACCAATAGATACGGCAAAGAGACAAATTTTAAGGAAAAGCCTTAAAGAATTAGCTCCCTCTTTTCTTCTTTTTCTGCTATTTTGTGATGGTTCTGCCTGCCTCACGAGTTATGCTATCCCTAAATAATTTAGGCAAAGTAATATTGTGCCCTCAGAACAGTCTTGTGAACAAGTCAGCAAAGCAGCCTGAACGCAGAACTGCGGGGAGCAGCCACTGCACGTCCCTGCCACAGCCACGCGTGGCCACACGCGCGCACACGCGTGCCTACGCGGTTGCACACGCAACTGCCTACGCGTCCACACGCGCGCAGGGGGACAGGACAGCCGAGACGGCGCCAGCGGGGCACGCGCCCGCGTTCCCAGCTCCAGGGAAGGCAGCGAACACCCTCAGCACACTTTGGAAAAAAGTCTGCTTTGGAGCTCCATTTTACAGATGATACAATATTTTTTCTAGCTAGTAGCCACAGGGGGAAAAAATAATTAAAAAAAAAAAAACACTCTTCTGTAAATATGCCATTTTGCTACATTTTGTTTATGTCTGTATTTTAAAGGAAGGCTAAAAAAGATAGTAATTAAATAATAGTAATTTTCAGAAAACTACAGCATTCCTTTGCTTCACAGGTCAGCTTTCAGTTTCATGGATTTTCCAGCCTTAATGCTAAAGCAGACCTTTATGCTATTAAGGGCAGATGTGGTTTTTGTCCGTTTAATTATAACAAAGACGACTTTGGTAATGCATTTAAAAGAACTACAGTATAATCAGGGCTGTATCATGAAAACTGCTTTGTCGTACCCTAGAGAATTTGTCTGTCTTAATTAAGCCTCCTCTCTCTGAAGCAGAGCATAGCAGCTCTTTCACCCAAATTCCCTTACATGAGAGCACAACAGCTCTGCTCATTGCATTCGCTAGTTCTCACTGCAGTTTCTGAAACTTTCACCGTGCTTAAAGCAAGAACAAAGAAAACACCTGAGCCTGGCAAGCCGAGCTTGGGCAACGTGTTCGCACACACCACGCGGTGCCCAGCTACTACCGTCCTGCAGTTCAGCAAGTGGACTAACAGGGAATGTAAATGCCCTAATGCCACTACTAGTTTAAATCAGAATAAATTCCGTGAGTTCAGACAAAATATTTGTTTTTATCCTTACCTGAATGTTATAAAAGCCAAATCTAGCCCACAGGAGCAACGTATAAGGTTCACAAAAGTTATGCTGTGCTGTCTGACTATGTCTTTTAAAACATGTTAAGACTCAGGAGAATAGTACAAAACACTGTGGTAAAATCAGGTAATTTACAGCTAGAAAAAAAAATACTAAAAATACCATAGACAGTAAACTCCATAGCTCACTAATTTGAGTGCATTTTTCTCTGTCGTTTTCCAATTTTGAATCAATATTGACATTCATGGAAAATATTTTCCTTATTACCTCTTGTCCATACATGAACAAAATGAATTCAAGCTCTTTTCTAACGACATATTCACAACTGGGATCACATTGATCAAGAGAAGAAAAATCATCAAGTTTTGGTATGCAATTAAGAGGCAAATAGTTTTTAAATACATATTTTGGAAAATAATACATTTCTAATTCATTTTCCAAAGCCAATTAAATTATCAGCCAACGTGTTTTATTAGCTACTACGTAAATCAAGGCATGTCAGATACTCTGTAATTGCTGAGTATTTTCTATTGATCAAAGGACACCATTTATCTCAGCAAATTGAAATGGCATTATCACCCTAATGAAAAACAAATACCGCATCCAGTAGCCATTTTCTTTCAATACGTCTGTATCCTAAAATGCAAATGCTGGTGTAAGCGTTCAAAGCCAACAGCGGTCGCTCAGCGAGCGCCATACGCCACCCCACAGACCCTGAGAGATTTCAGCTGAGTTGTTTCTACATTAGAAGGCAGGCACAACACAACCTCAGTCGTCTGTGCTTTCCTAAGCCCTGACAAAACACATTTTTCTCTGATCGGGAATCACACGCCCCAGGATAAACTTGCGTGTCACATGGAAAACTGTATGCATCTGTGAAAACCACACCGTCTGGATATCAGCCACGCTAGCTACATACGAAGGATAAACGTGATGCGGTCTAAGCGCACCCTCCGATTTCAGAACCAGTATGGGTACCTGTAAGTGGCAGAAGGGCAGGGCCGACCGAGGGAGCCCTTTTTAGGGCATTGCCTTAGCTGGCTATTATTTTCCAGGGTTTATGGTTTTCTTTTGGTGGCATACTCATGCTAGGTACCTTAATGCTACACTCAGAGTTATCTGTGGGAATCCCTTTCTCTGCCTTGAAACATAGGGTTTGAAATGTCCTTCTGAAGTCCAAATAGCAAAACACGCAAGACTGGTAGGAAGCACGTTTTTCTTGCATCCCCCTAGTGAAAAGTGCAAGGGCAGACACCATATGTCCCATAATTAAGTAAAGGTTCCTGCATATTATCCTTGAGGCAGCAGATGTGACTCCAGAGTTAATATTCAGTTAAGCAGGCGTTAACTACTTTGCTTTGCACGATAGAGCATACAGTACTTCCCCAGCGCTTGCTGAGTCAACAAAACGTTCGAACACAGATTTACTGTATTCGCGAGACTCAAGCTACTCGAGCATTTCGCCGAATCCTAGGCAACTTATCCAGTCGCACCAGAAGCACAGGGCAGAGTAGCCGGAACATTATATTAAACCATAAAAGCACCTTTCTGTTTGCGTAGTTTGCTCCAACTTCCTACCAAGCCTACATGCATGGTAAATAACATCTTAACAGTAGGATTATATCAGCATGCAATAAAAAAATAAGTCAAACAGCTGAGTCTTAGTAAAGCAAGGTGTTTCTTTGCAAGTGCAAAGATACTTCTGCACTGGGCAAACCAGGTCGCTTGAGAAATAATCTACCTCTGAACATTACAAAAGTTTTCATTTTAGATAACAAACATGATTTGAGGGCAGGGAAGAGGAACTGACTCAAAACCTCTTAGCTTAAATTATATCTTTTGATCCCGAGCTCCACAAATTAATTAAGCAGGGTATAAAAAATGATTCAGCATGGACAGTAATACCATATGCTGGTTTCATCTCTGGACTTCCAGTGTTATTAGCTTCTCGTTTGCCTTTTATTCTCCCTGTTCATGCAGTACCAGAAAAGATACCGTAAACGCCCAGTTACCTCTGCCATATCCTTTTTATATGCTTCAAGAGGGTTGACACGAAAAACGTTTATTTCAGCAGTTTTCCCAGGACTGGCACAATGCAAAATGTAACATCAGCTTCCCGAGCAGTCCGCGTGCACCAACTTGCTAAGAAAATGACACATCGCCTGTAATGTATCCAGAATTTCCACAGACAGAAAACATCTCGTAGTCTACAAGAAGCCTGTGTTTATGCTAAAATGAAGAATGGATCTAAACGGCCTGGAAAATCTGTTCACTTGTTTTCCTGTTTAAACTCATGCACTGTTTCCTAACCAAAGGGACAGACAATGTTTGGCAAATAAATGTATTTTAAATACACATCCTGGACGTGTTTATACTCCTTTTCTGAATAATACAGAGAATAGAGAATAAAGTTAAGTCCTGTAACTTAAACCAGAAGATGTGGGTATCGGCATACAGACGCGAGCATGTGCATGCAGCTGGGCAGATGTGCCGCACACCAACACATTCCAAAGACAGAGCCTTTAAGGGACTCTGCCATCTCCTTCCCAAGTGCATTTTGTAAAACCATACAAGACTTAGCACATTCTCAGCCATTCCAAGAGTAAACATTTTCTTCTACACAGATGTCCTCCTGAAGCCCAGAGGGCAGTCGTGCTTTGCAGGGGCAACACAGCAGCACCCAGACAGGGAAAGAGAGACAGGAGAAGAGAGGAAGCATTCCAGCAGAGAGAAACAGGGCAAACCAGCACAGAGTATCTCTCCTTGCAGATATCTCCTTGGTAGGGTAATTCCCAGTTGAACCCTCCAAAAGGAGCAACCAGGAGTCCCCCCTACCAGCATACGCTGCTATTAGTTGGATTAGTCAGCTAGAGTTCACCTTGAAGCTGATACATACACTGACATTAATTCAGTCTGCACGTATAATTTCAATTCACTCATTTTTCACACTAAATGATGTCAGATTTTAATTAAAATCTTTTCGTTGCAAATTCAAATGTCAGTGGTAATGCACAGGATGCTGCTGAACAGATACATCTTGATCCTAATGTAAATAAAAAAAGGGGAGGGATCTAAGAGCAAAAGTTTCAAGAGACACCCTGCTCGGCCAGGATCAGGGACTGGCCACCTCTCAATCAAGTGCTAGCATTACATTTTCTTTCTAAGCATATCTCTGGCTCTCATTTGCATGTTCACAGGATCAGAGACTACCTAGCTAAACTCTATCTTTCAAAGAGTAAGAGAATGTAAAAGAATAGCTACTAGTTAGTACATGCAACAAGTATGACTTAGGATGCTCCAAACAGCTTTTTCACCTGCCAAAAAGCTGGCCTTGCTTCTTAGCAGGACCAAAGCCTTGAGCTCCTTTGTTTTGAAACTTTGATCTAGGTCTCCAGCTAACAACAAGAGGCCTTTGGCAGCAGCACGTACCCGGTCCTCAGTGAGTCTCGTGAGGACCCTGAAATGGATGAAACACTAAGCTAGTCCCCCAGGTTCCTGAAAGCAGAGCTCATGGTGTGAATTATATTTTGCCATCTTTTTGCAGCAGAATGTTTCTCTCTCTTTCTCTCACAGAGCAAGAGAGAGAGAGAAGGATGGACATGGCTGCCCACAAGCTAGCACCATCATTTGACGTCTCCCTGTGTCTGCATTACTGAGAACGTTCTCAAGGACTGACCCCACGGAGACATTAAGTTTCATTAAACGTCCAGCTATGCCTATTACTAAAATAGGAAAGTTCGTGTCTCCTGGAAAGCTTCTCTGTGGGCTTTGGAAACAATACATTCAAAGGGCTGGGTATCTCCATGTCATCATTACGCTGCTACCCATGCGGGCTGCTGCACAGCCGCCCTGGTTCTCCCGCATCCTCAGAGCCTGTCAGTGACGCTGCCCGGCATGTACACAAGCACACACGTGCTCCTCTCTGCCTCCTTCCCACCAAGGCAGTGCCACCCCCATTTGCGAGGGAATCGCATGATAATTGCATTTAACCTCTCCAAAAACATTTCTCAGCAATTTTTTTTTTTTTTTTTTTGAAGTGATAAGGGAAGAACTATGTAGTGGGATGCGCGTTTCCCAGAGGCTAGCACCTGCCGACAACAAAACCTACCTGTACATCTGCCAGCTGCAAAGTGCTTTAAATGGACTAAGGAGTCCTGAAGCACTGGCACCTATTTACTTAGCAACAGCTTTCAAGGGACATTCCCCAGGATCACTTTTGGCCCTGCCACTGTCATCAAACTCAATCATTTTACTTAACAGAGGACAGATCACCTATGTATCCAAGGTCAGCAGGGACCCCGGCATGAGGAGACCGGCAGCTCTTTGCCCTCCAGCCGCTTTTTCTGGTGCTCCCAGGGGCTCTCCTGCTCGGCTTGCAGGAGTCTGAGTTATAATCTCTGCTCGCCTGCTTCAAGCTACCCACCAGCTTCAGCCTGAATTTTTAAGTTCAGGCATAGTTTGGCAGGGTTCATCATCACACACAGTCAGGTCCGATTTATGTTACTGGCAGTTTAAGAAACTTTTTGATTCCACAAATAAAGCCCATCCCATGGCTTAACTTAGTTTTCTAGCTACAAATTAAACAGAGACAATAAAACGCCGTATTTTGCAATGCACTCTCACTGTGAAGTGGGAGCTCTTGAGCAGAGAGGACTAACAAAAATTAAGCCATGAATCCCAGAGTATAAGCCAAACAGAAAAGGGAAAAAAACACTGATACTTGCAGGAAGTAAAGGAAATGCAAACATAAAGGAGAAGTCATTAAAATAAGGACCATGTAGAAGTGGTTCTCCACTATGGGTATCACACTTCAGAAGTGGACAAGCTGAAGGTGTTTTGACATCTTGTTCATTCGAACTTTTCCTCATCAGTAAGACAGTACCTGAAGAAGGAAACTTCCACTCCTCAGGGAGCACATTTATTTCTTGACAAATGGTACTGAGGACTGCACTATTACAGCTGATGAAAGGAGGGCAGTTTAAGCACTGGAGCTAGTTTGGGGTTGCTCACTGAATTGATGAGGGCCTGCTGCTCAAGCTGCTAATGGCTAGGGCCCAATTTCCTGCAATTTGTTTCAGTGTTCTCAGGCAGCACATTTCTCACCCTCTGCTCAGTCCCCAGGTACCTACCATTACTGTACCTCTCAGGTACCTGGAAGAGAAATGTTTTCTTTGCAGTGTTAAAAAAGCTGAGAGAGGGGAGAAAAAAAAAGAAAATGAGAAAATGAACATTGCTAAGAGGCAGCTCCGGTGCTGCTCCTGACGCAGGATATAGCGATTCCACAGAGCCAAATACATTTTACATGGCACGCGGCAATTTGCTCTTTGCAGGAAACACTCTTCCTCCTTAACTGGGCCTTGCTGTTAGCACGGATCAGCTGGGGGGGTGCGGGGAAACAGACACTAGCAGACACGAGGCTTGAAATTTCACAGGGACCTTTAGACCGAGAGCTCCAACAGTGACAAGCTTCTGGCTTTGATGAGGACTGTTAAAACCCATCTTTGGTCGCGTTCACTTCCTCCCCGCTGGCACGAGACCCGCTATCTGCCTGCTGAACCTGCCAGCCTGCCCGCGGCTGCGGTCCCGCGAGGGACCCCCATGCTCGCTCGCTCGGGGCGGGTTTCACCGGCAGGCTGCTGTGGGTCCTGCCAGGGTGCGACGCGGCACGGCGAGAGGCGGCCCCGCGCGCTCTGCCCGTCAGCAGCAGCGAGGAGCCGCGTGCACCCCCGTCTGCCGCGCGTCACGCAGCTGCGTCCACCCGCTTCTCCCTCCTGCTGCCGAGGCACCAGCCGAGGCCCCCGGGGCCGCTAAAGCTGCCAGCTCTCGTGGGCTCCCTGTCCGGCCCACGGCCCAGTCGGACGAGCCTTCCTCGCGCCGTTCTCGACGTGCGAGACGGGGACTGCGGTGCCTCTCTCCAGCACACCTATCCAGGGGAGTTCAGCGCCACCAAAAAAGGAGGACATTCAGACGGGCCGGCACATTCAGAGGTGCTGAGCTCTCTGCAGTGACGCTGTTGGGATCTGGAGCTTTCAGCAGCCCTTAGCACTCAGCTGCTGTGGTTCATGCGCGTTAACCCTGCCCCGAGGGAGCCCGCGTGGGGCCAGGGCCCTGGGGCATACCTTACCATCTTCTGCCCGAGTCCAAATACGTGCTGCGGATCCAGCTCAAAAACTGAGGTAATCTGAAACAAATAGTATCTCGAACGCATTTCGGGCACATCCCTGAAAACAGAACGAAGCATCAAGCTTACTCAAAAGCCCCTGCATGAACGAACGCCCGCTCCGCCGTCCCCCATGGCACACACCTCACTTCTGTAATTCACTTCCCGTGGAGCAGGACTTCAGCTCATTCCTCCTGCAACACAAAGGCCGTTTCTCCAGTTAAACTGGAGGTTATAGATAGTTTTTTTGTGCACAGATGAGCTTGAAAAAGATGGTAGAGAACCAATCCTGCTCAAGGAAGGGGCCGCTCCCTCTCCCAGGATTTTAAGCTGTTTGCCAAGGCCCGACTGCTGTGTGGCTGTGCACCACGGCAATCGCGCTGCCAAGACTATCCTGATTTACTGCACTAAGACACAGAGACAAGAACTCACCCCAGCGCTGCAGTACTGAAGCACACTCCTCTCCAGAAGTGCTGGGCATCTAAACATGAAAATGTTAAAACCATGGTTTTGATAAGCATGTAAAGTCATTACATTTTTATTAGAGGAAACATCTTCAAATGCACTGATTAAATTAGGAATAACGACTCGGATCCAGAGATACCAACCTCTAATTGCATCATCACTAATGGCCTGCTGAGACGAAGGGCAGAAGCCAGCATCTTGAGGGACGAGACATGGCACACGTGGCGCATGCGGCACACGGGGCACGGGGCACAGCCCCTTTTACCGGCCAGCTGCAATGGGCAAAACTGATCAGGGAAGCAGAAGGACTGCAGCAAGCCAAAGCAGAGTCCACGCCGAAAATCACTTTGCCTGTGATTTTAACCACTGCTTAGTGACTGAATTGTGCTTCAATAAACACTCAGACAATAACTTTTAACAAAAAAGTACCCATTATTAAACCACCAACTGATACACTGTGCGCAGTGACTCAGACTGCAAACTGAAGCTGTTCAGCCTGCAGTTGCCTCCCCAACACCCAGCATGCACCCTCCAATCTATACATTGCCTGCAAGCCTCCCACAAGCCAAACCCCTGACACACAACCGAAGGGCATGCACCGCAGGGCGGGGGTTGTGTTCGGCTCCCCGCGCTGCCCTGACAGCAATACTCTTCTCCCTCACCCAGCTCCCCCCCCAACACAGGCGCCACTCTCCCTTCACAGGTCTCCTGAGAGGAGGGAGGTGAAGCAAGGTGCAGACCTTTCAATGCAGGTAGAGCTCAGGGACCTGATCTCTGCTCACCTCCATGATGCTAACTGCCAAAGAGAAAACATCAACACTGGAACAGGCCTAATCTGTAACCTGTATTTTGAGATGCTGTTGTCAAGAATAGGGAGACTTAAGTTTGGTCAAGATGACTGTGCCTCTTCTTGGATGTTCTCCTGGGTCCTGGAGGTGGCCAGGGATCTCTCTGGGCCCTGGCACACTTAGGGCACTCAGGGGCACCAGGAACTTAAGCTCTACTCCAAAAGCCTATGTCCGTTCAGCAGAACGGCTGGAAAGCAGAGTACAGGTTTAGCTCAGTTGGTTAGAGCATGGTGCTGCTTATGCCCAGGTCGTGGGTTCAATCTCTGTATGGGGCTATGCTGAGGGTTGGACTCGATGATTTCCAGAAGGTCCCCTACAACCTTAACATCGTATGATATGCTCATCGTGTCCCGCACCCCCACAGGAGCCCAAGCACTGACCCTGTGCTACCTTATAGGGACAGGCCTGCAAACCTGAGAGGTCTCTTCATACTGCAGGTGCTTCCTGGAAAAAACAGTCACTAAAATTAAATCACCTGTGCAGGAGCACATCCCTAATCAGAGCCTTTTGTATTGCACCCATAGGTGACACCAGCTATAAGGTGCTGAAGGGCCAGTTGTGGGAGAGGCAAAGGTTTTTTTTCAAGCTCGCCCCAGGGCTGAGTGAGGTTCACACCCCCAGAAACTGGCACAGCTGAGATTTGCCCAGTGCTTATTTTGTCACCATCACTCTGTTTCCTGTTATTTGCCAGACAAATTTAGTATTTAACTTAAGAGCACTGCTTTCATAGAAAACCCTGATCCTCCCCAAAAGCAAACATTACAAGGGATGTTTTATCATTTTTCTTTTCTCTTTTTTGATATTTATCCCCTCTCTCTTGCTCTGTGAAAATCCCAAACAAGGAGAAAGAGTGAAATGAGTGTATGCTGCATCTGTCAAAATACAGAAACTAAACTGGGGGAAAAAATATTTTTTCCTCTAAACACCCCAATTATCATCATATTAGATATCTTATGAAACATCAGTTAACATAAAATACGCTAATGGAAGAGGAATTCCTCTTTAAGGGCTGTATCTTTAAATTAAGCATTACTAAGGAAAAATACAAAAACAAATAGCATGTCAGCATGGAGAAACAGCAGAATCCTCTTTCTGAGCGCCTTCCCCCGCCGCCTCCCTTGACGTAGCTTGCAGATTTACGTACTGCTTTCTTGCAAGGACTGCATCACAAGCTAACGGATGAGTCACTCATTTGTTAGACTTTGCCAGCGTTTGGCCAGGTAAATGGGGAACCCGCAGGAACAACGCAGTGCTACGCGTTAACCCCATTTCCGCCTGCCTTGCAGTGGCAGAGCTGAAACACAAGCAGCAAGCCCCACCTCACAGCACGCAGCTTAGCCTCCTCGCAAGGCCCAAAACTCACGCAACACGCGTGAGCGCACATCGGAGTACCTGGGCTGCAGAAAGCCCGAGACAGAGAGCTTGGCATCCAAGCCTCTGAGAACGTCTCGCCTTCCTCAGCTGGCCAAGAGCACAGGTGCCCCCAGGACTCCAGGAGCAGCTCCTGGGCACCCAGCGCCCACGAGGACCTCGGCCCCAGAGGCTGCGACCAAACCCATCTGCCGACTCCTCCTTCCCCACTCCGGCCCTGCCCAGGCCTCGTCAGCAACCTGCCACCTCGCGTCCCTTCCGGGGGATTGCTGATGGTTCTCGCTTTGCTTCGCGCCCACTAACGGTTATTCCCCCTCCCTGGCAACGAATTCAAAGTGCTCACTAGAAGTGCAAATGTGGTCTGTTTTCAAAGGTGGCCTTCAACAGAGGGACCAAAAAAGAGTCTCCAGTGATGAGCACCCAACTCACTGCTCATTGCCGTTACGTTAGCCAGCCAGGGCTACAAGGAAGCTCTGCCGTACATCCCCGCAACCTGCAGGGACGCGATACAGGAATCATCTCATGTATGTATCCAGGAGCAAGAGAGAATGATTCATTTTATACATCTTACATAAATTCAGCTGTAATTCCAGACAATTACCTACTTAAAGTGGATCGCTATTATGAGATTTTTTCCTAAACTTGCATTCCAGCTTCAATGTGCAATTTTCTTCCCTTTCCTTTAAGCTAGAAATAAACTTTCTATTATTAGCCTGTATCTGTCATTAAATTTGTAATGTGTGCAAACACGGATGTGTGTTTTCTTGCTGTTTTGTTGTAACAACTACCAATTACATTTTATAAATATATTGCTTTATATACACAAAATACTTGGAACAAACAAAAAGAAATTGCTGGTTACACGTATACATTAAAAATCTCAAGTAAAGTGAAAATAGTAGCTGCGGTAGCACAGCTGCAGGGCATTATGATAATCTGGTTTGACCTCCACCTCTCAGGCCACAGAGTTTCAGCCATTTTCAGGATTCTTAAATTGTCTTCCCCCTCCCCCTCATTGTAACTAAAAGGATTTCATTTCCAAGCTCTTCTTATCTTTATTTTTCCCTAGAACTCACCTCTGAGTGACTTAATGAGGGCAGAAAATTGATAAGCAAGTACATTTTATGCTTTATTTGAAAGCACATAGTATTTCTCACAAGTCCCACATGCAGGGAAGATGCTTCCAGCAAACCATCTCTTCTGTAAAGATGCTAGAAAGAAACAACGTGGAAAAGACAGATATGGCACCCAGGACTCAGGCAGAGGCTGGTACCGTTCAACCGCGTGACTCTCCTAGGAAGGTTTGTCCGACTCTAGCAGTGAAGGGTTGGGTGAGCTGCCGTAACGCAATGCTGGGTCAGCTGCCGCTGCCCCAAAGCATCCCCAGCTGCATCTGCGCCAGCAGGCCCAGCCCCCGCGCTGGCACACGGACCGGGTGTAAGGCCGAGCTGAGCATTTGCTCGCCAGGGTGCTGACCCTGCAGCGGGTGCCCCATGCCACTAACCACGCAGCAGTACGGCTCCCTTGGGGAAGTGCAAGGCTCCACCTCGGTTTGTTTTTAGTAAATGAGAAAAACAAGCGAAACAACAAAGAAATAGAGCTCTGGCTAGCAAACGCGGACCCTGGTCCTCACTGTGCCTACTCAGCCCTTCCAACCTTAGTGTCACTGCGCAGGGACATCAGGCCCATTTCCCACTCCGTATCTCCACCTGCTTTTGCAGTTCCTGGTTCGTACATCAGCTGGCAGTAGGGGATCCCCAAGAACAGTCAATGCCCAAGCCTGTATTTTCATCTGTCTACGAGCCACTACCCATAGAGCTAGCACTTCAAAGCGAACTCATAGCTGTTTCTTCAGAAACACAGCATAAAGCACAGAGTAGGAGCAACCAGCCTGTGAGCAACATGCAAGCTCTGGCAGAGCCCACTGGGGCACAAGCTAACTTGCCTCCACAGGACAGGCAGGCAACGACAAAAAAGCAGCTTGTCTCTGTTTCCCCCAAAGAATAATTTTTAGTATTTTAAAATTCATTTACAGATAGCCTGCCAAATGTAACGTGAGGTAGGCACACACCACCTCAACTGATCAGTGCGGAGCACAGTTGACAGCAGAATTGGGGGGGGGGTAAATAAAAGTATATATTAGCTCTCCCATCTAATGTTCCTCACAACTTTTGTCACAAATACATATGAAATCCCAGAGATAGGTTTGTCAGGGCAATTACCATACAGTTTGCTATAAAGCCTAAGAACAGCAGTGTTTTTCTCATTCCTGTCACTAAACAGATTGTTGAATGGGAGGTTGGGGTGGGGGATGCTTTGAGACATTTCCCATCCTAGCCAGGAGTCATTTCTAAATTGAACTGTACAAGAGTTTGTGAAAAATGAAGTATATCTAATTGCCAAATGGAGTCAAGACATGCATTAAATCAACTAATCTTATCAGACTCCATTCACCCATAATTTGCACTCAGAACAAAACCAGAAAGCGGCTGGGAAGCCATTTAAAGTGCCTTTAAGCTTCCCACTCATACTCTGCGCAAAAGGTTCAAGGTTTCCATGGGACGAGTAATAAAGCCATCGGGACTTAAGAAAGGGGAGAACAGCCCAAGCTCTCACACGGCCCTCTCTCCGTTCCTGCCACCAAGGCACCGGGCGGGAGATGCCCTGCCTCACCACCACTGCGCCTCCGCAGGAAAGTGCCCCCAAGACTGGCTCGCTGCAAGCCGCTAATTCGAGTGGGAGGGTGTTTAACATTGCCATTCGCAGCAGTCTCCCTGTACAGTGCAGTTTGTGCTGAATTTAACATCTGTAGTAGCAGATCCTAGATCTTGTCAACTTATCACTACATGCAACTTTTTATATTAATTTGCAAGACTGAAAAATGAGAGGTTTTTTTTTAAAAAAAAAAAAAGAACTGAAGGAACTTGGCTGTGTTCGTTAACCTATAATTGATCTTCCACGGTATCATGTTAATACTTTCATGCACCAGGTGTTTTGTAAATGGTTTCTTCAGCAAGACTCGTGTGCGCACAGCGCAGCCGGCCCCTCCGAAGGACTGACAGCCTCACATCTCCCCAGCCATGCTCACCATACGCTCCTCGCAGGATGAACGTGCTCCACACAGCAGCCGTTGCCAGACACAGATGCAGCATATGCTGCAATGCAAATGTAAATTAGCAGTTTCCAAAAAACACGCTCCGTATTTTGTTTTCTACAGCTATGCAGTCATTTCTGTGCAGTTTAGAGAGCCCATCTTGCCTGACTGTAGAGGGCCATCAGAGAGTTTCTCTGCTCTTTGAAGGCATGGCTGTGGCAGAGGAGGGAGCAGGGGATGAGCATTAGTCACAGGCCTCGTTAAATTTTGTCAGTAATGTGGCAAGGAGACCAGAGGAGGCAGCTAAGATATGAGAACAGCAGGTAGAGATGCTACCAAGATAATACTGCTCTGCGGACAGCCATAACTTCCCCAAGCACACGGGACAGTCATCTATCATGTCAGCGTTCCTACCCTCGCATACAAGGGCAAGGCTCAGTATCTGTTAAACTGTTCCATCAGAAGAGCTAAAAAAAGTAGCAACAGACAACAACACAGTTTATCAGCCATGCAATTACTGACCTTACATGAAGTCCATATTGGCTATGTTTTCCACTAAAATTAGCAGAGCATCAACCACAGCTGAAGTCTAGAGCAGCAGAAAACACTTGGCCACCTTGCAAAGGGAGTCCATTGATGCTTTCTCAAGTATGCAGCTATGCAAACACTTTGAGCCACATTTTGGAGATGGATGTCTGCTAAGGAACATATGCATCTACTCTCATATCCATGTGCCTAACATCTGTGTTGCCCTTCATGCTAGGCAATTACAGCAAGAGAGAGGCACCAACATTCCAGTTACCCAACTACTTCAAGGTTTTGCAGACACTAGGTGTCAGTTCTAGAAACATGCACAGTTACGAAAGTGTGCTTTAAGCGATTCTTTTCAAAAGCATCCAGTTTGCTTTCCCAAGTTTAATAACTGAGAGGTTGATATCACCAATGCGCAGGAAGCATTTGCTGTTTAGTCCCAACAAATCGCTACTCAGATTCCCATCAGCACAGCCTGAGGTGTCTGTCACTGCCCCAGCAGTCTCACGAGATCGGCCAGATGGAGCACCTACATTCTCCTATCTAAAGCATCTCTATTATAACTGCTGCTTACTACACCCCTGAAAGGAGTCTCACAATATTTGCACCCATTTTTGCATTTACTGCAAGTTCTTTACAGATCATAACTCTCAACTGTTTCCTGTAGAGCAACTTTCATCTTTTAATCTGATTCTAGCTTCTACCGCATGACAGTTAAATACAACATCTGAGCCCTGAGGTCAGATTATTAAAATTTATTTCAAGCTCCTGCATAACAGAAAAAAACAGCTCACAGCAGGAACCCATGTGAGCAATTAACACAGCACAACAGCGAGTTTTTCTCTGCTGTCAAATGGCCCTGCACATCTTATTTACTCAGGTAAGCATGCTGCTGTTGGTTTCCTACTTGAAATGAAGATAAACACAGTTTGCCAATGAACATATTTTTACAAGGTTTTCATAAAGTAACTGTTACGACACAATAGATTTTGACTAAGATTTAAATGGTACAAAGGCCCTACAATAATAAAGTGCAGTTTTATACTAAACTCTGCCTAATGCTGTCATCTCCTGCCATGCACTTTACCTTCAACTGCCCTTCCTGGGCAGAGCTATAGTGTTACTAAGGGCTTCTAAAGAAGGTCAGATTCACTGAAAGCACCCAGGTGCTTTCCGAGATTTAGAGCAGCCGTAGCAACTCCTTCACTAGCTGTCTTCCAGCACTCAATTCCTAAGTGAGACAAATGCAAAGACCTTCCCCAAAGCCACCTTTGCCCATGCAGTGGCTGCTGCCACAGGCTGCAGCGTAACCAGGGTGCAAAAGAGGCCACTTTAACCTTTACTTAGTGGACAACACTGTGCCAGCTTTGGAAATGGAGACGCTTTCCCCTCTTCCCATTTTCTGTTTCAGAGCCTGTCCCCAAGTTTCCAATTACACATATCTGCACCTCCACATGGGATTTGACAAGAGGAAAATCAGACTGTTCATCTGCTGGCAACAGATGGTGCTTCTCTATGTGGAACGTCGTCAGGGAAAAGGTCACTAGGAACAGGAATTCCAGGTGATTTAGAGTGTTTTACTTGACCACTGAAGATCTCTGCACACCTTGAAATAAGAGGCTCCTTTACACTAGAGAGGTACCTATAATTTTAAAAGAGTTCCCATTAAAAATACATTGAGAAATTACACTGACTTTGGTTTTGAGCTAGTGTAAGTATATATAGCTCTGCTGTTTTCAATGGAACAACATATAGCAAAATACTCCTAAGCGGGGGGGGGAAGAAAAAAACATTTAAACATATTTAAGAGCCCTTGTTTCAAAGTTTAGGGGGAAGGGGAATAACTCAGCTCACACCTAGCTCTCTCGAATTTCTCATCTTTAAGAAAAGAACCAGGATGCAGAGGGCTGCAGCTCACCCATACCAGCAGAAACTCTGCTGAACTATTCGTTTTGCTTCTAGTAAGATGAATTCACCCCTTGCACTTTCTAAGAATTAATTCTTGTCAGGTGATTTACTAATACTTTTAAAGCTTTGTAAGAAGATACTTGTTTTTACATGAAAAAATGCACGAGAAGGGACACTGAATAAATATTGTAACTAACTACAGAGTCATTTCTTGATACTTGGTATTTCTTGATTTCTTGATTTCCTGCAGGTTACGGCAGCGTGAAGCCCACTCTTTGAATGCTCTCCCAGCCAGCTGTTTCTGGCACTTCCAGACCATGTAGCAGCAATAGGAAAATCTTGAAGACCATCAAGCAGAACAGGAAGAGATTTCCCTACTACAGACTCCTTTCTGACACTCACTGTTCAAAAAAGAAAAGCTACGAACTAGGACTTCCCTGAGGGATTTCATTAAAAGGATTTCACTGAAAGAAGAAGAAAACCAAGAACAGAAAACCCAGGGCACGCAAAACCAAACGCCACCCCACGCTGGAGAGGGGACAAGTGAAGCACTGAAGCTCAGCACAGCCAGAGCCTCAGGACAGCGGCTTCTCCGGGAGCCAGCTGCAGCGCTCAGCAGCACACAGAGAGGCACCGGTGTCATCACATGTCACCCTGCAGCTGGCTGTCCTTGGACTAGCTCCATCCCTGCAAACAGGTTAACCCCCTTGGTTAACAGTCTCAAGGCTGCCCCACCAGGAGCCCTTCCCAGGGAATGGATGAGAATCGTAGGTCCAGGCCACCTGCACATGGGCTAAGAACAGCGATGCAGAACTGACATCTGCCCCCACCACTTAATGTTTGGACACTCATGTTTGAGGCATAAACCTTGCAAGTAACAGGATTATTTTGTGACAGCAGGTTTTGGAGGTCCATCTTCCCTCAGAAATCCTTCTCAAAACAAAATCCTGAGTACAAGCTGAAAACGACAATTATTGCTACCACTGCTAGGCTACTCAAGTGATGACAAATTATAGATGGTGTCATCCTGAAGTGCGCAAGCCAAAATACATCTCAGTGCTTTTAGGTTATTCAGACAAGATAGCCTGCAGTTCTGTAAGTACAGCCTACCTTCAGTGACGGTCCAAAGCTACAAAGTGAACTGCAATACGCATGTCCTAATGGCAAATCCCTTAGTAATCTCAAAAACAGGAAATGAAACAAAAGCACACAAATAAATTGTATCTCAGCTACTGGCTGAAACACTGTGCATATCTTCCCAGAACCTCTGACCTTTACTCAAACCTCAAGGGAGGAGGGGGAAAAAACTGAAAGACTTGAGGGATTTCTGTTTAGGATCATGTTTTCCTCTCTTCTCCAATGCATATCTGCAACCTCCGCATCAAAGAAACCTTCCCATTGACCAAAGGAGAAGAAAACACGCTTCTTTCTAGATCTGGTCAACCCAAGCAGGCGCGTTCCTCCATTCATCCTGTGGGCCAGTCTTCTGTCAAGTCCATGCCCAGCTACTCAAAAGCTTATGGTGGACAACAAGCACATCAAGGGAACTGGTGCTTTTTCTTTTTTTACGCTCCTGAGTACTGAAGCGTTTAGAATTATTTTATCTAATTCTTGCAGATATCTACACTGCAAGGTAGTAAACGTCATCACACTACTGTTAGTCTAAAATAGCTATGTATAGAATCATTTTCCAGATGTTCAGTGATTAAAACAAACTTGTTCCTCTAGCTTCTTCCTCCAAGACAGGAGGACATACCATCTGAAGTATGACTGATCTAAAATCTTAGGAAATAAAAAGTTGATTTTCTTTTTTTTTTTTTGGGGGGGGGGGGAGGGAGGAGGGAGAAGGAACATTTCAATTAAATGCAGTGTGGGCTTTTTCCTCCCTGCTCCTGTTGCAGATTTTCCCTCCGCTTTTATTTTTTCAGAAAATGACAACTATCTAATGTCGTCTCTATGCCAGAACAACCTCCTTATGTGCTGTCAATGCTGCAGGTTCCTTCTGTTCACTGCAAGCACCCTCCAGGACACGTCTGTAGGAGTGAGAAAAAAAAAGTCTCTGCTAATGAGGCTACTATCCATTCATCAGTTGCTCTGAACCACACTACAGAATCATCTGCCTAGCTCTTTTATTCCTTTCTACCATTGCTGACTGTGACACATTTGTCTACTTAAATTGTGTTTCAGTACAAATAATGAAGCATTAAAATAATTTTAATTTCTACAGAAAAGATTTACCAAAGATTGTTCTCATTTTCCTGAAGCACACATACATGCACACATGAACACACACAGCTTCCCTTAGTTAGTACATCATTAGGATTTCTTTCAAAGAATTTCATCACTTGCAAATAGACTCTTTTCAGCAAAATGTGTTCTGTGTAAAATCCTGCACAGAGGTGTTGATTAGCTAAATGCCACTCATTTTACATGGCCTTTTTTTTCCAGCTTCGATCTGTAGGAGCTTTCTATGAGGTTAACAGATGCATAGGGGAAGATTGTTTAAAATGAGCCAAGTGTTTGATACAAAAGATGGGCAAATTATCATAAGTACAAGCCACCATGGAGAGCTTAGACACACGCAGCCGTAGAAATTGCAGTGCACAGAACAAACACAAAGCAAGAGCAGCTTTGGGGCATGGGCAACAGGCGTCTTCAAGGACACTGCTTCCAGCCAACCACTATGTTTTAGATGTGCTGCAGATAGCACAAGGCTCCATCCAGTCCTGGGATGGGACCTCCTGCACAGCTGCAGGTCTTTCTTTAAGTAGATGCAGAGGAAAACAGCCCATTATTTGACTTCTTTTAAAACAGATTAAATACCCTCCCCATTCACCATCTCCTCCACACAAAAAAAAAGAGGAGGAAAGAAAAGGCATGTTTCTCCATACTTGCTCATGTGAACTTCTGACAGGAAAGGAATCTCTTGACCCCATCCATTGAGAGGTAGGAAGGAATCAGAAACATGTTCAGTTAAAAAAAAAAAAAAAAAAAAAAAAAACACAGCATAGTATAAACCACAAATACTTGCATAATTTGTTTCTGGAGAATTTACATGTAGATACACCAGGTAATTCATTGCCTATCATATTAAAGAAAGAATTTGGTGGCTTTGGGGGAGAAAAAAACTCAGAAATTAGTATTAGTTAGTTGTTGGGCTTTGATTGTGTTTTTTCCTCCCTAAACAAATGAAAAAAGAGCAACAATGGACATTTTCACATTGGGAATGCCAGAGCTACCGACCTTCATCCATATTAAATGTTGGGATTCAATCAAAGTCTACAGCTGGAGCGGCAAATACTCAAGAGCCTTGGGAAATCAGGTCACTTATTCACACAGGCAAACTCAGCACTTCAGTTTGAAAACACCTTTTAAATAGAGTTTAATAAATAATAATAAAAAAAACCCATGTTTTCAGTCAAGATTAGAATTTGACTTCAGACTCCATTCACACACTTGGACTCCACAGTCATTCACAACGTATCTTTCGCATACCCAACAGGTCCAGGTCCACATGAAATAAACGAGTAAGAACTCACAATTGTATTCTAGCATAAAAACTCCCTTCTAATTTATAAGCTTTCTCTGAGGTAGCATGCTGATTGATGCTTGAGTAAAGAATTTCCTCCACATTTCATGTTAGTTTAAGTATCATTTGATTTTCAACATATGGAAAAGAAAAAAAAAATAGTATTATAGTCGCAACATGAAACTGACATTTCTGAAATGCCAAAGGACTAGTTTCGAATTTTTGTCTGTAGAAAGATTGCCAATATTTCTTTGCTTCTTTCAGCATCCCTCAGTTCTCCCTGTCACCATTCTGAAATAGTGGGAATCATCCTTCACAGCAGAGCAACCCCAAAGCCTCCAGGATATCACAACTGATTGCTACATTGCAGAAAACACAAGAACTGCTCCAGTCTGTCAGGTCAAAAGCAGAGCATGGATATCTTAAAATATCTAAATATCAAAATCTAGAGAGATTTAGAAGTGTTTTGAAGCTCTAGGAAAACATATGAACCAAAGCTTAGACAGCAGCCAGGAACCATTTACTCTGCTTCAGATATGTTAAGCATATAAATGACTTTAAAAAAAAGATTTTTGAACTAAACCTAGAAATCATATAAAAATGAATGGCCACTTTGGGACTGCATCACTCACGGCCGCATTCATGCGGAGAGCCATGGCTGTGTGCCATGACACGAACGCCCTCGCCGGGACATGTCGCGCCAACCCCTCCGGCTGCACACGCGCTTTTCTCCCAGTGCACTGCGAGGGCTGACCTCAGTGTGTGGCAACACCTCCATTCCTTCGCGTAGCCAGCCCCCCAAAAATTCACTATTCCTACCTGACAGAGGCTTCCTCTGCAGGAGTTCCAACACCTTTAGCTAAAAAAAGTGAAAAGGAAATCAGGGAAAAGGGGGAGGTTGAGTTTGGAGCTTTGTTTTTGTTTTGTCTCCTGCAGTTCCTCCCCCCCAAATATCCTTTACCAATTACACACCATGTTTCCACACTCACGGTCTGGCTTTCATGTCTTCTCTCCTTCTGCCTCTGCAGAAGGCTTTCAAACCACTCCTCACTGCCCAAGCACATCTGCCTACGGCCCAGAGTACCACCTCACCATTAATACACTATAACGAGGCTTTGCTGGTATCACTCGCACAGCAGTAACCTCCAAAGCTGCTTCTTACTTGCGTGTCATGAAGACAGCTGAAATTTGTGGTTCTAACCAGCCATCTAGGCTGAGCATCCTGCCTCCTGCTAGGGCAGCGTCAACAGAGGGGAGTGATTAAAAATGTTTGCTTTTCATAGCAACGCGCTCTACAGCACCACCGGGTAAACAGAAACATGCCTGTTTGAAGGAAGTTTCACAGTGGATTTCAGTGTGTCCAGGATGCGACTCTTCACCAAGAACTGCAAGGCAGAAGCAGTAACACTAATTTTATTTCTATTGTGGCCTTCTGAACAGCCAAAACGTCTGTTGCTCTTCTAAAAGCCTGTTTTCACTTACTGAGTATCACTGACCCTTTATTACCAGGGTATAATTAGGCTCTTATCTGCTGATCCCCTCTAAGAAACACAAAAATGCAGAATGAACAACGAGCGAAGGGGGCTGCATGGCCCGTTAGGCTGCCAAAAGCCAGAGCCATCATGGCTAAACGAGCCTCCGGCTGCAGTGGGCGAGGGACAAGAGGACGGAAAGCCGCGCTTCGGCATGCTGCTCAGTTCCCTATGCTTCAAAATATTGGTGCAGACTTTTTAAAAAAGTATCCAGTTAAAACCAACATGCTGTAAATATACATTACTAATTCTGTATGTCCTGTACCTCCTTGAATTTGCTATATGAACATGCTTACAGATGTGAGCGTGCCAAGGTTGTACAAGAGGTGGAAGCTCTGCGCCAACAGCCAGTGCTGGCAGCGCCCTGCAAAGCTGCAGTAGGACCAGGACGATGGTGCAGCCTCCCCATCCCTCTCTCCACCGCCCCGCACGCAGGGTGGAAAACGGCAGTACAGCCACTGTGCTCCTCGTTGCTGGTCCATCTCCCTTCGCTGCCAGCAACGTTAATTTTCACTGAAGCACAGCTATATACAAACATCAGAGATGTCGAGCACAAAGAGGCCAAAACTGCGCTGCTCAACCTGCAACCACAAAATTGGCACCTGTGCAGAGGCAACACAGCTTGCAGTCATGTCCTCTGCGATGCAGGAGGCCCCTTCCTGAGGGTGGAGGGGAACAGAGACAGCCCTGACACCAACAGAGGGCAGGACCGCAGGACAGCCACATCAAGGGGCCGCAGATGAGCCAGGCACCGCAAATGCGGACAGAACAACCCTGCAAACCAGGGCAACTCCAACGCAGCACCGACGGGCAAGGGCAGCCCTTAGAGGAGCTCAGCTGTCCTGGTGCTCTGCTCTTCTCAGCCTGTCCAGCCGGAAAACAAGGAGGGGAATATGCTCATCTCCTCCGGAAATTAAGTGAAATTGCAGCGTTCAAAAGCATTTGGGTCAGATTAGGAGTTACAAAATGAAGCTTGCTGATTAAGAGAGCTGCATTAGGCACTGAGGTGTTTAAAAGAAGATTAGGAAAGAGCACGCGCTTCCTTAGTCATGAGAACCAAAACGATTAAACATTACTAGTCTCCTGGTGTGGTGCAGTAGAAAACCGTAACGCTAATGTCAGGCCACAAACAGAGAATTCTCTGATCAACACAACGTAGCTTAGCTTCTCCTAGAAAAAAACAGCACACCTCCACCCTCCCACATCCATCTGAGCAGCACACAGGCTTCAGAGAAGGGCAGGAAGCAGTGGGCAAAGCAGCAGGAGGGAAGGCGGAAGAGAGGTAGAAAGGGAAGAGCAGGAAGAGGGTGGGGGGAGCAACCTGGCACCAGAGGAGAAAGCTGTTGCTGAAGCACTACAGAGAGGACAGTGAGCTGGGGGGAAAGGCAACCTACCACCAGCTGGGTTAAACCACACAAGAACCTCCCTCTCACCCCAAACCACCTCAGAGCTGACTGGACAATGCTGCAGAGGTCCTCCCAGAGCTCCCTCCGGCCTTGTCCCCCATGGAGCCCCACACCTCCTTGGAACAGGGAATTTATTCTTCAGAAAAAAACCCTGGAATTTCATGGAATTTCTGTAATGTGCACCATGAATTTCTCCTTTGGCTGCAACTTTAATATGTAAGATAGGGAAAGACAGGGTATGGAAGAGAAGATTTAAAAAGACAGAAATACCAGTGAAAAGCATTGTTTAATTTAATATGGAAAGTAGTTTAATTTGGGAAGATAAAAGAAAAGGAGCTTTCCCTGAGACCCCAAGCACTCCCCCCCACACACACACACTCACAGAGATTTGGTGAAGCAGCAGCATTTTTGCAGCAGAGCAGCTGCCAAGTCCTCTCCCACGCTGTAATCACAAACCCCATGACACCTCTTAGCTACCTATTTCTAAAGCTTTCCCAAAAAGCTTTTGCCATTTTGTCTACATGCTATTTTAGTTCAACCAATGAGTCTAATACTATGATTCCTACACTCATTAATGCAGCCCAAATTCAAAACCAAAACCTGTTTTGGAAGCTGCTTCCTGAATATTTAGGAGCTGCATTCACCAAGAGAATGCTGGGGATAAGAATAAATTTAAACCTTTTTGTGTTCATTAAAACATCTAATGAGAAAATTGCCGCCTAGAGCTGTAAATGGTAACTTGTTACTGTTGATGAAGATAGCAGAGCTCATTTGTAAATACAATAACTGCTATTTCAGCAACTCTGGCCCTGATTCAAAGAACCAGTACGCTGTTCATTCACAAGGAAAAGCGATGGGATTTACACGGTCTGCAAATGCCTAAATATTGTGTTCATCCCCCTTGCAGAAGTGTGGTAGAGAACAGAGTCCTCTTCTCACTGAGGTCAGGGCAGCTTCTGAGTGAAATGGAAGCAAATTAGGCCGGGCTACCTTGAAGCTGGTGATCCAGCCAATGGGATCTGTTGTGCTTAGACCTTTAGGGGCACAAACAAAGCAACCTGGATTGAAAAAATGCAAGTGAACCACCACATCATATAATAGCTGCATGTCTCTTCAGAAAGGAGATATGGGCAACTGTGTTTGGAAAATGCAGATATTCGTATTCAGTCAGGCTTACACCTGGGCACCAGCTCATTGCTCTCAACTATTGAAGCCAATTAAGCTTCAGAGACACCCTGGAAGTCATGCAGATTGCAACCAGGGTTATTTCTGCGATCACCAAAACCAGAAGAAAATATCCTCTCCCTCATGCTTTTAAATGAGTTTAGAAAGAAAGACTGGGAGTGTTTTCTCACTCTGTAGCATCACTGGACACACAGTAACATTTTCATGCTGCAATAAATGACATTTCAGGAAACTATTTAGTCACCACTGCAATGGATGGAAATCATCACCAAGACACGCTTTAGACCATTAACAGATGCTACACCTTCACGTTTGGCTACCACCACACCAGTGTCCCAGGCACAGACAGAGTGGACACCACACCAGTGCCCATTACAAGACAAACTATTCTCTATTACATGCTGTCTTCTGTAATTTCTGCATGCTGATGTATCTGTTGCCATCATTGCCATTCAGAGCAAGGGCACTCCAGGCGGCAGCTAGAAGCAGCGAACCCTAACCAGGACTTTGATCTGCCATTTTTCTTCTGCAGAAGCACCTCTGCAGCAAAATTCATTATCACTACTCCGGTACAAACTGACAAATGGCAGCAGAGAGACCTCTGAGGTACATTAATATGAACCTGAACCAGAACTGAGGCAAACTCTTTTACTTCACCATGCTGAGTTTAATGTTTTGCCTTTCACCTATTAAATTAAGCAAGGGCAAGGCACTTTCCCCTACTCATAGAAATGGTATTAAATTATGCATTCTGAACTAATTATCTGACATGCTGCCTAAACCCTATCATTATACATGTCAAAAAAGGAGAATGCAAAATGTAGCTCCCAGGCAAACAAGATAGACACAGGATGAGCATGAAAGTGAGAAACTGCTCTTAAAGGGCTGCAGTGCTGGAGACACCAGCCATTGCCCCCACAACATCTGGGCAAACTCCATGGGGAGCCAAGACAGCACGACTGGGAGCATTTGGGACCCTGCCGGGGTCCCAGCCGGGGGTCAGCTGCGGATGTGGGCTGTCCTCTCTCACACAAGGCTGTCTCTCAGCATGAGCACGACTGATGAAGCACCGTGCGCAAAACCTCCTCTGGTTTTTCTCATGATGCACAGTGCGCATTCTCTGTAGTAGGGAGGAACTGGGATGCTTCCAAAGCCACTAAAACCAGACAGCACCTCCCAAACTTGCTAAGGGCTCACCTAGGCAGGTCCCAGGAACATACTGCAGTGCCCAACCCCAGACTCCAGGTTTGCTCATAAATTCAAATAAATGAAAATGTCTACTTTGCCACAAGGAATAGGTGCTGGATTAATAAAGTGACCAAACAGCAAGTTGGCACCAGCATGTTTGTCCTGCGCCTGCTTCCGCTGTGGATCTAAACAGCTACAGACAGCACCATTACAGCTGGCCTACACAGTAAGAAGCACAGCGCGAAGGTAAAACTGCCAAGCAGCTCAAGGAGCCAAGTCCCATTAATCACTGACAAAGCATCCCAATGCTAAATGCTTCACATTCATCTTTTTCTGGGCCTTTCACTTTGCAGTTTATTATAAACAGAGCTTGGCTCCAGAATCTCAACAAACTCCCCAGACACAGCCACATTTTTCAAGCTGTCGTCTTCACTAGTCCCGGGCTCCCCTCGTCACCCACAAACATTCCTCCATAGTTACATTACGTACACAAGAAATATTTTGAAATATTCCTCCAGCCCAACAAGTGAGCTCACAAGGATTTAGGCACTGTCCTTGTGCATCTGCACAGCAGGCAGATGCTACCGTGGCTTTTATGTGCTAAGTAGAAGAGGGAGCTATTTCTATTTTCAGCACTGCAAGTGGAAAACCTTTCCAGAACAAGCAGTGACTCCACAACTTTTTGCTCCTCTCTTTTTGCTGCTGCCTGCTCTGCAAGGGATGGTGCTGCCTCCCGCTGCGGTCAGGAGCCCACCTGAGCAGGCAGCACGAAAGGCCAGGCCCCTTCCAACAGGCTGCACACGCTCACAGATGCAGCCTCTGCTCCTCAGCACACCTGGCAAGCCAGCAAGATCTCTGTATTGGAGAAGCAGGATCTCTAAAGGATGGCAGGATATTTTGCTTACAATAAAATGTAAACTATCCTGTGGATCAACTGCAATTATCTGATGACTCACCCTCCAGCAGCAGTACCAATTTTGAACAATTACGTATTTTAACTAGGTAAGAAGATAAGAAACCTTTGGCTTACTACAAAGCACTCATCTCAACAAAAGCTTGAGAGTTTTGTTTTGTTTTAAATCTTCCTTTGCTTCCCCGTGATATTGTTTGCACCACCCTTTTCCATAGGCCTTACACACATCAGGAACTATTCTCCAGCAAGTTCCTAATTCTCTTTGTTCCTCCATCCAACTCACTTGATAGTCATCTGCCTTTCCCAGGTCTGCTGGCCCACAGTTACACTGCTACACTCTCCCAGGTTTCCAGGGAAGCAACTGCAACTTCATATAGAAAAATCTCATGTGGGCCTTTTCCACTCCCAACTCGTAAATGCTCAGCCCATTCCCCTTCCCTATTTGGGTTTTTCACTTCTGCAGAGAAATGTCAGCAATGGCCTACATGCAAAAGCAAGGCACAGGAAAGCATTTCAGAGTTTTAGCAGCCTGGACTGTCAGGGAGCAGCTGGGAAGACCAGGAGGGTGCGAGAGAAACCCCCCCCCCAGACACCCAGATCCCCGAAGCAGGATTCAGCAGCCGTTCCTCATGATGGAGGCAACCCAAGTGCTTTACACAACAAGCCGGTGTTACTACAGCACTGATCAACCAGCTGAATCAAGCAATGAGCAGAGATAATTCCTCAGAAGCCCCTTTCAGGCTCCACACTACCATCCCATCCATCAGCTCCACATACAGGTTTTTATATATTATTGTTATCAATTAAATGTGAATACAGAGGTGGTGGAGCCCAACAACAGCTCAAGACGGAAGATATCTGAGTCCTGAGGTAAATGTGAAACTGTAGCTCAGATCTGCTTCTATTTGCTGGAGGTGCTTGCACCATTCATGACAAATATCCAAGGCAGAAACAGTCCCTAACAGGAAAAGCTCCTTACTGATATTAAATATGTTAGGCCAAATTCTTCCTTAGGATAAATCAGATCTGCAAAATAGAATCAAACTAGAGATTGATTTACTGCTATCATCATTTTTAGCTACACTTCTGCTCATCCTCTTCCTCCTAGGACTTAGGCTTGCTGACAGAGGTGAAAGCCATGGGAGTGGGGAACATAACATGCTTTGTGGCATATCTGTTCAAGTTTTCCTCATGAAAAAGGCTTTCATGGTGGTGCTAACATTATAGAAAGTAATAGAGACTTAGCATGGTGGAGTTCAAAAGAAAAGACATATTTCTGTGCTGGTGTTCAAAGGCTGATAAACTGTTGACAGCTCTCACAATTTTCTTACCATTCAAATGGAAGCCCCTACTGCACAAATTCAAAATCACCAGACTGCAAAAACCATGGATAAGAGAATTAATGTAACTCCATTTCCAAGTCAAGCCTATTTAAGCCTTAACCCAATAAAGAACTTGTGCACTCAAGTCTCTTGATCAATCAAGTGTCTCTTGATTCAGCATGCCGCTTGCTCTCTAGAGTTACTGCTTCCCCAGAAACAGCCTCCAACTTCAAGAGCAAAGCAGGAGAGCAAATCTTCTCTCCATTCAGAGATCTAAAACATCCTGGTTTTGCCAGGGGAAGATGACACACAGACAGTGAAGAACTCCCTGGTTGAGGGCTTCTCATCCCCTAGTGCAGAAGATGCAATGCTGGCAGAACAGCTCACTGCATCACATGCATATGTCCATAGGCACTGAGGCTGCTCTAGTTCAGGGTTGTTTCCACCTTCAGCTCAGAATCAGCAAAGCACAGAAGCCTCTTAAAATAACCACTGTATCTATATCAGTCTTCTCCCAGGCTAAAATCTAACACAAGACCTTTTAACTCTTCTCTGAACCGTGGAGTATAGTCTAACAGGCCCCTGCTAAGACTCCAGCTGTAGAACATAGGCTTCCTGCATCAGTGACAACCGAATCATTCTGTCGGGCTCTAAAGAGACACTTCATGCACTGAATGTCTACAAAGATCAATCTGTGCATTCAAGATGCTAAATATTTATCCAGGCTGAAACTTCAATGTGTGTAGTAACAAGCTGTAAAAACATGTCATCAGAATTTGAGCTGAAGTTGTCAAATGTCAAAATAGGATAGCATTTAAATATTTGCAAATTTTGCTTATGATACAGCAGCACAATGCAAATATACTATCATTAGCATTTCAAAAATAGGTTCTGAATGAAAGGGAGCTTTAAAAATAACCTTTTTTTCCTGGCATCCCTATGCTAATAATTCTGCTTTTAATAAATAATAATAATAAAAAAAAAGTCTTCCATGAAGGCACAAGGTGTCACTCTCTCTTTATACAATTTAAGTTCTTCCTGCAAAGTAAATCAGACCAAGGACCATCCCTCACTTCTTCCCGTAACAAAGCTAAAAGGTTTTGTGCACAGGTAGGCATCTCATGCCACTCCAGATGTCCAGAGTCAGAACTGGAGTTACTCATAGGTGCCACTAAGCTCCTTGCGATCCCTCCGAGAGAGCTCTTTTGAGTAAATTGCATCACATCACTGAGAAATATGATTTAACTACTCCTAGAGACAAATCAACTGAACTGGAAAGAAATGAAGCTGTGTATCCAAAGTCACCAGGAATTTCACTAGTACCATCAAATTACTGCCTGTCCCATCATTAATACTAGAACAGACCCTAAGGTGACAGACATCAACATAAAACCATAAGGCAAAAAAAGCAAGATTCCCACTGAATAAGACTGCAATTATGTAATAGGCAATAGCACCATAATGTGTAACTGCAAAGATGTTAAACTCTAATTACATAGGCCCTTCTTTTCCACAGAATACTTAGTTGTGCAACCTCAACATTTTTATATATCACTTTATATATTTTTTGCAAAAATACACTGAACTATTCAACTTATCTTTCATCATATGATTTTTTTCTTTTCCTCTCATTATCTTTTCAGGTATCCAGCCCAGTCCTGTGGTTTGTAAACACTGTTAACTAATTCCAGATCTGCCAGAAAATCTCATTAGCTAAGACAGAAAGCACTGCTAAAACAGATAAAGATGATTCATTTTATTTCTGTTAGCCAGAGGAATGTAACAAATAGCTGTGGAGATCTAAAATTATGTGCTTAATATGAAGTAACACTAAAACAAAACGCTTGGACAAGCAAGAATTTGACAAGTAAAGCCCTTTGGAAAGCAAGTTCCTGACTTTTAATCTGTTCAGCCCACTACAGCTTCAGTGGTATATGCACTGCAGCACTGTTTTTATTTAGGACTTCTACAGACCTCATTATTCAAATTCCCTACTGTCTACTTAATATCGTTAAAAGAGTCATTCTTATTACATGGCCTTTCATGTCTGGGAAAAGGAGGGAGAAAGAAATATCTTTAAGTACTAAGCATTACTAGGAAAGAGACTGCAAAGGTTCAGAGTATTTTGAGGCTAGTGTTTTTACAGGATTTTCTACGCAAGAGGCTGTTTAGCGTGGTGCTGCTAAAAACAGCACCATGGGGAATCAGTTAAAAAATCTTCACTACTTCTACCCTTGTTTATTCTGTAAGAGGCCAAGTGCTCTAATGGCACTTAGCACCTCCACGGCACTCTGCAAGCTCTGAGCAGCTCCATGACCTAACTCAAAGCCAAAGGAGCCATATCTTGGCTTGATCTCAAAACTGTCAGACTACAGCATCAGATGGCAGAAAGGATTTTCCCCTTCTGTCTAAGGCCAGTAAGATGACCAGTGGAAAATCTCACTATAGAGCCAGAATTAAGAAGTGCCCAGATGACAAGTCACATCCCTTCCATGTTAACATTCACTCATGAGCACTATAAAACATTGTACCTGGTTTTAGCTTTAAGGCTTCAAATGACAATATATCTGTGCACGTTTATACATTTTCAGAAACATTTTCATAAACTGATTAAGTTGCCTAACTTCAGAAGTGATAGGCAAGTTTACGCTTTTTATTTGAAGATACCTACGCTGACACACTTGGAGGGACCTGATTTTCACGCAGTACCACTCACCCTCTCCCTAGAGGCTGCCTTCCTGCACCGCACCTCCAACTAGCCAGCCAGAATTATAAGTCAGGCTGGAGAGTGCTGGCTACACAATCAATGCCAGAAGTCACACATCCAGCGCTCATTTTCAAATCCCGGTCGATTCATTTCCTTCTCCATTGGGTGCATCCAACCACAGAAGTTGGCTCACTGTACAAAACAAGCATGCTTTGTGCTCTGTAGTGAGATACCCCTCTTCGCTGGAGCACACGTTAGATCCCCAGTGCTCAGAGGAGAGTCAGTCTCCAGGCTGCAGCCGTCCATAATAGGAACTGGGTAAGAAAACTGTGCTTCAACATTTACAGCTTCTCCAGGCATCAGAGCTTGGAGGGACTCACCATGCCAAGAGTTGAGCTGTAATCCTTGCCAGTGCTGAAGGAATTAGCTTTCAAATGTGGATTTGAAATCCAGAGGAAAAAAAAAAAAAAAAAAAAAAAACAGAAATACATGGAGGAAGACATGAACTTTAGCCAAATCACTTTGGCAGAAATGCACAAACACAGAGAAATCAAGAAAACTTACGCTTTGTCTACACTAGAAAAAATACTGCCCTGTAGGGCTATCATGAAAGCAATGCCTGCTGGAGATACAGTATACATTTGCAGACAAATGCACTGGTTAGTGTAGCTTACATCAGTTCAGGTAATGAAATAATCTCTGTTAGGAACAAGACAACTCTTTTTTCTTTGAAAGTTTAACTCTGTTCACTCTAGGCTTTTTACCAGTCCAGAATTGTCAAAAGTGAAAAGCTAATAATCGTATATCCAAGCAACAGTAGAAGAGTTCAGTGCAGCAAGGGTTTGTACATCTTCATCTGATACAACTGGATTTATACAGTCAAAATCTTGTAAGAAATCCAGCGACACATACTACCAGTTTTCTCTTTAACTCATAACCAAATAGACTTGGCAATTATTTTCAGAGGCCAACAATGCTCTCAACCCGATCAGCTTTCCTACATTTCCAAGGTTCCAAAACGTTTCATGAAAGAACTGAAAAGTTTTATTCTCCTTCAGCTCTGAAAACCTGGTGATAGGCTAGATGGGGTCACCCTGCAAAGGCAAAGGTGCAATTCTCTATGTAGTTTAAACTGGATCCAAGTCCAAATTCCTCCTGAACAGGCCATTTCCTTGCTTTTGTCTCCCAAACCTCAAATTAACCATTTCCACACATTCTTGTGCCAGCAACTGCACCTGACAGCCATGCAGTAAATCAGGGAACTGATTCAGGTGAACATGGATCTATGTTAGTGTGCATCAACATATATGTAATTATTAACGGTGCAAACTGGCATGAAAGTGTTAGTGATGCCACTGAAGTCAATGAAGAAATATGAGGGGATGCCTACCCAATAGATCTAGCTTCAGAATTTCAGAAATCGTTTGTCTGTATTTACCTTATCTTCACATTTATTTAACGCTCACAAAATTATTTAATACTCACAAAACACCACAGATATCTATCAGGAGGGGACAGGGCCTTCCCCCATCACATCATCCCAGCCTCTGCCCTGCACAGCTGCCTTGCATCCCTCTGTGCGCCAAGGGTCCCTCTGACACCGGCCACCTAAGCCTCACCATGCAGCACCAGAGATCCATCTCGAGCATGACCTGCCCTTTCGTGTCTGGCCTTTCCAGGCTGCCAGGCAGCACCCGTACCAGCTCTAAACCGAGCCTCATAAATGCTACCGCGGCATGCCTTAATGGGCATACCTCCCAGGGTCTTTGCAAAGAATGCCTTCTGTCAAAACGGCATCCGAGCGAAACAGCCTCTTTAACTGCCCCGCAAAGCTCTGTTTGAGGTGCCACATTCCAGGAAGCACAGCTCAGTACGGTTTTATCTGTGCATTTTTGGCCCCTTATGCCTTTTGTTACAACTCCACAACAGGGGAGAACATATTCCTCCCTAATAAAGTACGCAGCCAAAAAAAGAGCCAGTACTCAAAAAAGAACCATCATACCAAGTTTCTCTGGTGTCAGGCTTTCTGCTTTTTTCCCTTCACTGATCTACGTAAAACAAGGTTTCTCCTCACCGCCTCAAATTACAGTCCTTTCTCAGGCCACCTGTAGCTACCAAAACATTTGGGCTAATTCAACTGGGAAGGCAAAAAACAGAACATGTTTTGTTCTGATGTGTCCCCTTCAACTTCTACTGTCTGTGCGCTGCCTAGTTTGTTTTTAAGCTGTTAGTCATGAAGATTATCTCACTGAAGTCAGTGGGGTGCCTCACAAGGGAGAAGGATGCTTCCTTTCTCCTGCAGGCAGGATGCTTAAGCCTAAGGTTAAGTTTCATTTTTCATGTCTGTGTAGGCTTACAAAAACAAACAGAAGAGAACATTCTTCTCTAGTATCAGTACACATTCCGAAAGGAAAATGAATATTCAAGAGAAGTTGTACCAAGTCTCTCGGGTGGTCAGAAATCTCAATGCAATCAAAACTAACAGACAAATTAGGTTGAACAAAGGTCCACCTACCTGCTATTCTCTCCTTGACAGTGTCCAACACCGGAGATTTATGGGAGAGCACGAGGTAGTAGCCAGTGACAATCCCCCAGCAGGGCGTCTCTGGGCAGCCTCTAGATTCTACAACTGAGGGACTTCCTAGGCCAGCAACGGTATTATGTCTAATAGCTCTGGATTGATTTTTTTTTTTTTTTTTTTTTTGGGGGGGGGGGCATAATTTCATTTGTGTGGAACCAGCTCTGCTTTGGACATCTTTATCAAAAGATATTTGACAATCTATTTTGTAGGTTAATTACTTCTTGTATGAAAAAATGCATATCCTTTGGTTCTGAACCTACCACTTGATACTTTCATTTGATGTACCTTAGCTTTATGATGAGTCAAAATGGACAGCTGGTTCCCATTCACTTTGTTCATGATTTTGTAGAGCTCGGCATCTCACTTCTGTCACCTCTTTTTCCAGGTTGAAGAGTCTTCACTTTGGAAATCTGTACTTGTTTAGAAGTCATCCCATACCTGAAAGCATTCCAGTAACACGATGCCATGCCTTCTAAGTACTACTAAGACTAGTCCACCCTCTCTGACACAGATGGCCTGTTATGGACACAAAAGTAGGCCACTGCTTAAGGGAGATATTAAAGGACAGGCTTTTCTTCTTTCTGGCCAAAAATAACCACCACGAGGCAATCAAGGCTTACAAATACTAAATAATACAAGCAAATAAAAGTCTTCTGTTTCGCAAATCAAGCTATTTTACTTGAACTCAGAATTATTCACATTTGCTGTTTAAAGATAAATTTCCAACCAGGCTGTCCATCTCCACCTTTGGTCTCAGATCTTTGCTAAGTCGCATGCAATTTCCTGAGGCAACAGCAAGAAAAGTCTTTGGATCTTACTAGGAAAGCTTTTAGATACTTCAGTAATTTGTTTCTCTAAGATACTAACAGATTTATAATTGAGGAGGCCTTGTGTTTCAAGATCTGTAGTTGGCCTTGGGAAAAAATGAGTCAAGGCTTATATCCATTGTTAATACCATGACTGCATCATTCCTTTTGAGATTTCTTGACAACCAGCAGTTTCTAAATTTCACCCATCACCTAATTCAAAGAATGCCACCAGAATTCTTTATTAGTTTCCTAATCTCACAGGACAGCAAGAGCCAACAATTCACTTCACATCCTGCAAAGCAACATTTATCAAATGCCTCGTGGCCACTGCTAGTAGCTGGAGGCAATCTGCTTTCACCAACACCTGCAGGCTACATTCGTCCTCAACGTAAAGTTTCAGCTCAATTAATAAAGTGACACCAGGGACAGTTGGGCTTGTCCTCTTTAATGATTTCATAGGAGAGTACTGACTAAACCTTTATTCCTGCAGAGAGAGTAGAGAATCACAGCATTTGCATGTCTCTGATCAGTACTTTGGTGCCCAACACAGCTGTCATAACTAGGTAGAATTGCCACGTTTTTCTTCTCATTTTCTTTCTTTTGATGTCAACACTGAATCCAGGGATGAAAGATCTCATTTGTCAGCCCAGCACCTGCTGAGCTGCGACTGCACTCAGGGCTCCCTCACCAGCGCGTTCAGCTCTCCACTCCATTACCCTGGTTTCATGCTCCTGAAACCCAGTTGCTGTCAACGGCGTTACACATCTGTACAACCACGCACACAGGACAGGAAAACAGGGCCCAGCATCTCTCCGCTTCCTTATCAACAGCACACATAGCAGTACTGGAACTGATGATGCAAGACACTCTTCACATCTGTCTCCAGTCAGCAAGGGCAGCAGATTTACAAAAATAACAAGAAAATTGTGACCATTTTGCTCCAGGGCTGCAGGATGGCAATCCCTAACATGAGAAGTGAGAGAAGCAGCATTTAATTAAAGCCAGCACAAAGGATGTTGCCTTTCAAAAAAAGGCAAGTATTGCTAGCAGGAGCTCAGGCACAGTCATTTCAACGGAAAATTATTTTCTAAACACCTTCCTCAGAGTTTGGGTACAGCGAGGTGTCTCAACCCATGGAAGCTGAGTCTGCTTAGCTATATAAAAATGGTTTTTGTCTTCCCTTGCAGATACTTCATTCACAAAGCACTCAAGTGTCCATCAGCATGCCTCTGGAGCTGCAGCAGGGAGGTGAAGCAACATTTACCTAGTCAGCCACTCTTGCACCGCCAACTGCCGTTAGCTTTTACACATCAGGAGCTTCCGCCACCTGCACTGTTGTGATTTTTGCAATTCAGTTGCTAATCTAAGAGGGAGTACAATTCAATCACCTTGCACATTAGGAAGGGACCTTTCCCTCTCGGATCACAGTTTGCACAGCTCTCTGTACTGCTGCATTTCCATCTGTTATGTATGTGATCCTTCTATCCTTCTTCCAGCTCAACATCTCTCTCTGCAATTCACCTTGCACTTCTGGCTTCTCTCACCAAATTGCTTGGACCAGACTTCCTTTTTTCTTTTTTTTTTTTTTTTAATAGTAGTTTGAGCTAAAACTAAAACCTATTTTAGTGAATATTAACATAATAATTACAGGGATTTTTTTTTTCCTTATGATGTAAATGATGTTCTTAGTTCCTTGCTGCATTACCTTACTTTTGGCTGGATGAAAGCTGAAGTGATTCAGATCATTCTGTAACTCGATTTCCTCACTACTTACTGCACTGCAGTATGCAACTGCTACCAACAAAGCCTTGCGCTAAGGCAAAAACAGATATGGAAAGGTAGAAGTAGATCTCATTGTTCATATGTGCATATTAAAGAATACATTTATTCTGCTTTTAATCCACTTTAAGGCTTAATTAATGCAAGTTTTTCAGATTTTGTTTTTAATCAAATCAATGCACATTACTAGTTTAAATAATTTACAGAAATCCAAGTGTATAAAATAATCACCATTGCTTTAATCATGAAGGCATGTAGCACTAACAATAAGAAAAACAAATTGACAAATCTACCAGCAGTTAAACCACACTAAGTAGCAATGTCTTTTTAGCCCTTAATATTTTGTTGATAGAGTCCAAAATAGACTGTTCTTTCTTTTTTAACCTACAGCTGGCATCAAATCAACCTGACCTGAACTACTGTCACTCTTCTTGGCCCTTTTTAAATGCTGGACCAACCTAGGAGTTCCCTAGGACTTTGGGATTTCCCCAGTTTTCCAAGATTCGTTGAAAACTAACATTATTGTTTCAAGGAGCCCTGCAGCTCCCGCTGGAGGTCTCCTGGGTACTAGCTCCGAGCACCTGTGGATTTCAAAGTATTTTACCAGATGCTGCCCCATAATCTCTTCTGTTACAGACAGTATTCTCTCTCTTCTACACATCTCTTCATAAGGAAGGGATACATCCTGCCATTTGGCCTGAGTATGGAAAAGAACATCATTAGCTTTTTCTACATCATTATTCATCATCATACCACACACCTAACTGAAAAATATATAGCAGGCCTAGAGTTTCAGGTGAGTCTTAGGCTTTTAAATTACTTCACTGCTTTTAACCCCACTGACTGCTGATATTTAAGCAATTTCTAAAAATTCTTTTTTACTTCCCATTTTAACTGAAGAAGTTTTGTCAGTAACCACACGAGAAGCCCAGCAAAATGCCTGCCCAGTCAAATATTTCTCCCCTCCACATTAAATAGCTCTTGGTAAAGAGCCATGCACAGCCTGTCCTCTCCTGAGGCTGAGTGGCCTGTAACAAATGCCCACCTCCATCTTGTGTTTATTTAAATACACACAATAGGCTAAATTATTTTTACTATAAAATATTTACAAATAACACTTCACGTATACAGCTATTTGTACATAGGTACATAATCTTCTTGTATTGGCACCTAGCTATATAAGTATATATACACATTCCTGTGCCTACATGAACAGGCAATTGTGGCTTCTCACATATGGATATGAAAGACAGGCTGACTGCTTGTTAAACAAGCAGCTGCTCTGAAGTACTTCCTGAACATACTTAGCATAAAGCAGTTTGCATCCTGACTAGGATTTCCAGAAGCTACCAGAAGATAAACAAAGTGTTCCTAGAAACAAATGTAAGACTCCTACTTTCTATTTTACACAGCACCAGTATTTTAATTCCATGATATGTCATTTAATTTTTCTAAAATGTGACATTTAATTGCCATCATTTCCATGCATCACCTCCTCACACCATCACATCAGAAAGCTGCTTGCTGTACAGAATTGCTTTAATCTGCAAGGAGAGGGAGGGAGCATGTGAGTGTTTGAGTGCAGGCATCCTACAGAATAATTTGCACACATTACCAGGTAACTTTAAAAGAGATCTTGAGTCACTGTATTGCACCATCTTCACTGCACTGATTACACCTTTGCCAGGCCTATTCTTTCAGACCAAATATTGCGTTTGCCGCTTAATAGCAACAGATTCCTAGCTGAGTTATCCAAACAGGAAAAAGCTCCTTAAACAGTACAGAGAAACAATAGGTTGCCAGCCTCACAACTGCCAGAGGATTTATAAAACAGAGAGAAATAATCTTCCTAAGGGATCTGACACCTTGATATCACAGCTTCCAGCGTATACCTTGGGTTATGCTCTTAGAAAGCAGTGCCCAATTCAGTGCACCACACTGAACTTTAAGAGCTCTGAAGTTCACTGAAGGCAAAATTCATTCTGCACATCCCAGATCAAACTGGACTAGAAAAAACGAGCTTTCCCCCCAAGGGGGGGCTGAGCCAGGCCGGGTCAGGGTGGACACGGGCCAACCCCAGCGCTGAGCATTTGCGGGGCCAGGCAGTGCGAGTCCTTGGCACCGCATGTGCCCCAGGATGTTGAGACCTCTTGGCCTTGCTGATCTCCTCTGAGCACAGCCAGACTCATGGGCAGGAGGCAGCCTTCGCCGGGGCGTAGGCCAGGCTTTGCCCATGCTCCCTTGGTCTCAAACACAGGAATAAAAGGAAAGAAATGGTGAAACCCAGCCCAGATCGAGCCGCTTGGCTGGCAGGGCTCGGCTCTTGCAGCCGCCCCTCAGGGAAGCTAGGCTGCCTTGCAGGTGCCATTTGACTCGGCTGCATCTCCCCCCAGGCTAAGGCTGCACCAGCAACTGCTATATATGGTCACAGATGTTGCTGCCTAATTCCTCTACAGTCATTTGCAGTTTTAATAATTTTTAAAGACAGCTAGAAGGGGCAACAGACTCCTTTGTATTAGTTTTACAGAAACCCAGAAATTAATATAATAAATAATGCATCATATTTCAGACCCATCTTTCACATTACCTAAGCGACAAGACTCTTTTCTTGCTCCAGAAAGCTTCAAATCTTTCTCCCACACTCCAAAATAGCAAAGGGGATACAATTAAACTTAAACTCTCTAAATCTTTGGGCTCACCCACAAAGCTGAGGTGTATTGTAGCTGTCATTTCCAAAGCAGCAAGCAGCCTGCAATTACTGGTATCACCAGCTATATACAGGTTTTCTAATGCTTCTCACTTTCCATTCTTATCTATTTGTTTTTCTTCCCCTTTCTTGAAGGAGCACACAAATTCAGTGATGTGCTGGAATAAAGATGAAAAAAACTATTACATAAGTCAAAAATCTTTGTATTCATTTAGGCAATCTCTCTGAACTCTCTAATCAGATTTGTATTAGTGCTCTTTGTCTGTACTAGCCGGATGCTACAGAAAAAGCCCTTATAAATAATTGATATTTCAGGAAAAACATACGCTTTGGGAGCTATTCTGTTCCTAGAGATCTTTCCCCCATTGCTCTTCTCTCTCCTTGATTGCTAAGGACGTTTGTAGACAACAGGATCATTGCTTCTTCAGCGAACATCTGCTATTAAAAGCAATCTCCCAAGTGAGCCAAATCTTGCTTGCCTTAGTCACACAAATAGTTTTATTGACTGCAATAGAACTACTTGTGCGAAGCAAACAGGACTCGACTTCTGCTGATCATTTTGAGTGCTACGTCCCCGCAGGCTGCTTTTGATACTCCTGTGATCCTACACGCTGATGATTAAAAGTAGGTGTCATTTAAACAGACGAACACTAAAGAAATCGGGTTCCTGCTTTTATACGTGACTCCAGAGAAACCAGGAATAGGGGACAACACAGAAGACAAAGAATAAGACCTTTTCCTTGCCATAATGTTTGTATCAGACTTCAGTCCTGTTTTACATTAAGTTCCTGCCAATTTTGTTTTCTTCCCAACGCACAAAATAGGCATAACTGTAACTCAACAGGAGAACGCCAGAAACTCAGCTCTCTTGCTTGGTGTTCCCGACTCCGGCTCGGGGTGAGCCGGCAGCAGCGGCTGCTCTGCACGGTGCCGAGTTGGCCCGCTGGAGGGATGCGCGGCAGCAAGGTTCTGCACAGGCGACCAGTCACACCAGGTGGCAAATCTGCAGTCTCTTAAGGGACAGTACAAAGAACAGGATTTACACTGCAGCCTAATGCAACTATGTTAGAACTGTTTCATAGATGCATGTCTTCATATGTAAAACCTGATAGATTTTCAAATGGCTTAGTTCAAAAGACTGCCTATAGGAAACACCGACTTTCTACTGCTAGCTCATGCTGCAGTAATGGACACGTTTGGTGGGATCTGTAACTGTTCCCTTTGCATGCGTACAACTTGTATGTGGTAAACCTAGTGCTTGCCACAAAGAAATTAGGCACACAATACTCAACATGGGACTCCTCTCTCAAGCCATAAGCCATTGCAGTTTCACACATACAACTCAGTTGTAACACAACATCCTGCCTGATCTGGACTCTCTACCTATGCAAAACTTCAGTCCAGGCCTGCTTTTTCTTTCAAGCAAACATTGGTAACCAGCCTGCTGCTGCACAGATGCGAACATACAATACAGTACACTGCAGCTCCTACAGCGCTACCCTTGCACAGCTGATTCATTCAGAAATGGCTGAAAGAGCCCAATGTTTTTTCCTGTTGCAGCTACAACAGGCTAATTCCTCCAAAAATGACAGCAAATCCACTAAGTAGTGCAGTCTGCCTGCTCAGTCTTTCTGGGAAGAAGTGAATTTGCTGCAAATCCTTTTAATGCTGTCCACCACATGTTGGCTCAGTAAGCACCAGACCCATTGTAATGCAGAACATTGTCACTGTCAAAATAGTCGCTGCTTTCCTTCTGATGATAATAGTTGTTTTCATGCACATGACACACAAAATACTTTAATCTCGCTAGGCTTTAAAACAGTTTGAGGTTTTATTTTGACTATAGAATTCAACATTTATGCTAGAGGCTTTTTATGGTAGTCAAAACACTTGACATTTTAATCTTCTTAATTCATGAATGGTGCCAAATACAGCTTCTTAGGACACACGCTTTATCTTAGGACCTTCATTCTGCTGTGCGCTTTCTGAGGACCACTGCGCAGGCACCACCCTTGACGAAACCCCAGCTTGGATGTTACCCACTCTCAGGGGTTTACAGCAATTCGCCTGCGATGGCTACTAGAGCGCCAGTGTTTCCTGCATCCCAAGGACTCACGTTCTGGGGTCAGGGCTTCAGCGGGCTGCCGGGAGCAGCCGCCACTGCTGCCAGGCTCAGCAGGGTAGGAGCAGCTCTCGACCCAGAGGGGCCCCGCTGCTGGAGCAGTGGCCGAGGCCTCTACTAAGGGATGGGTGACGAGGCCGGGAACAAGGGGCTGGCTCAGGGACAGAGACAGTGGTCTATCTGCTGCAGTCCCAGTTATCTTGTATGGAGCTCACTGTTCCTTCCAGTTCCTTTTATGGTATTCTACAGGCTAACTGGTACCAAAGCCAGAAAATGAGGTGGAAAGCCGTGGAAACCGAGGTAGGACATCACCGGAGGGAAGTTACCCGCTCCCAGACCTGAATTCCCCACACGTCTTTAAGGGGATTGCCGGTATTCTCCTCAAGCCTGAAAGGACAGACGGGCATTCTGCTTAAGCACACGCGCTTGCTTGGAAAAGCATAGCCATCCACCTTCTCCTCTCCACATTCATGGCCCAGCTGCCCGAGAAGCCATTTGCTGGTGTTCATTGATTTCCCAGACAAGCCCATGTTCCCCAGACCGTGATGCCATCCGTTTCCATAGCAATGGCACCACATCAGAGCCCCAGAGCCGACCCTGCTGCCCTGTGTTCCCGCACGCCTCCCTGCTCTGCCGCGGCAGGAGCCGCCACACAGCGTCCAAAAGGTGCCTCTGAGCAGGCCCAGGGAGGACTGTGCCGCGCCGTTGCTTCGGGCAGCGGCCAGATCAGGAGTTCAGCTGTACTCTCGACGGGCGCGCTCCGCAAAGCCCTCCCCGTGCGCCCCGCTCTTGTGCTGCCTGCTTTTCTCCCACGAATCGGCCGCAGGGCGAGCACCTTCCATGAGGTTCACCTCATGAACCTCTCATGCAACAGGGGCACAGGACGATACAGGGCTTCCTGTTTAGCAGGTTGCTAAATCTCCATTTCTGGCAATGCTCTAGCTCTAGTCTGTATTAGCAAGGTGTACACTTTGCCTCGCAAAGCTTCAAATGGCTACAGGAAGCTGGATAAGCCTTTTCCTATTAGCAGAGTATATAAACTGAGGAGGGATACTTTGAGTAAATTAAGGACTTCAATTATTCACTAGGTTGACTAATAAATCTGCTGTTCAGTATAAGTAGTATTATTTTCTACTTAAAATAGCCTCAGAATTTATGCAGATATACACCAAGAATTGATAGTGCAAATATTTTTTCCTATTACTACTGCATTAGGCTGCGCATAAAATTTCTTTTGACACCTAAGTACTTTCCCATTGAGGGACCACAGTATGAGTTCAGATCATCTCTGCCAACAAACAATACTTCCCATTTGTATGATCTCTATATCTTTCAGAGATTTCCCTCTGCTTCATAATTCCACTGTCTAACCCTTCGCAGTTCGCGCCAGCATCTGCAACCTGTTGTCAACCATGATTTGATTTACTTTGCTACTCGTGCCACTTCTTGTGCCCTTCAGTCTGTGTTTAAATATAAACTATATTGATAGCTACAGAGACTTGACTGACAGCTCCCCTTGTCTTCTTTGCTGAGTTTAGCCCACGAAGGTTGAGTACAGTCTCAGGAAGACGCAGAGCTGACGTGACTAACGACGTCTCAGTGACAGGCAGCCTTCCTGAAATATTTTAGACTCCCAAACGCCCAGATGCTCCCCACGGACGACACGAGTATCATTTGGACAGTGGTCCCTATACAAAGCACTAGAGAACATGCAACAAATTTAAATGACAGCATGTAACTAGACATACCACAAACCCTTGTTCTTCCTGAAGGAGGACACACAACTCTCCAGTTAAGCCCCTAGATCTGTTCAGTGGTTATACTAATTTCTACAGTACTCAGCCTGTGCTGTGCTGCCTTATTGCTGCTACCGTTTGGAGTGCACCCGCAGGAAGCCAACACGCTGCCTGCACAGGAGCGCGGCAGCTGGGCCAGGAGGCCCCGCGTGCCGGCCAGGGGCAGACGCAAGGGGCTGGCACTTGGGGCAGCGACAGAGAGCCCAGGCCTATGGCAGGGCCACTCTCGCAGGAGGCCTTGGGCTCACGGGGTAGGAAACCCTCCGCAACAGGACACCTCTGCAGGGGCTCGCTGGCAATTTCACCAGTGACCATGTTCTGATGCACTGGCAGACCATGATTTTGCAAAACAGAAACCCAGAGCTAGCCAAGGAGTTATTTATCTTGCCAGATTTTCAGATTCAGTTTCCATTAGCCCTTATTGACTTGAAGCTTAATCCTGTAAATCCTTGCTACTCTAGCTACCACTCAGCATAGATCTAACCTATGGGCTTAAATACTTAAGTTACTCCCTGACTGCCACAGAACTATGCTTGCGCCTGCCTAACACATGCCTAAGCCTCCTGCTGAACTGGTGTTTACTGAGACCCTAAGGGAAGGGGGTGGAGGGGAATCTTATTCCACATTACTTGACAAACTATTCCATACGAAACATGAGAAATTAACTCCAACAAATCATTACGTCTATTTTAAATTTAATTACATTTGGAATTTAAGAACGTACTACTTTTTCCTAGCTATTTGCCCTTTCTTATAATCATATACACATTAAAAAAAAATCAAGCCTCATCTGAGCCCAAAGTGGCATTGGTAAGTACCTCTATTACCTCTACCACTGTAAAACAGTTTGTCCAGATGTTCCAAGAATACAGTGAAATTTGCAGTCTGTAAGATATTGCAGATATTATCCAGAATAGGAAAGTGGAGAGTTCCAAAAGTAGGTTCAATTCTCCATTTACATTTATTTTCGTTTGTGCAATTAGCTACAGCTCTAGGAATATTTTCCTACTGTGTTCACCGGGCAACAGCAAGATCTCAGCCAATACAGCAGCCCATACAAAGCAAGTTGAAACAAATCCATTTATGTCCAGTTCTGCTCCTTCGTCTTTTGTGAGCAGGAAGAATTGCATATGATGGACAGCTACCAGCCTCTCAAAATCAAACCAGTTTCTTTCAAAGAACACTTGTATTTTGTAAACCAATTAAACTGCATGAATAGTACAAGCATGAATAGGCTTTTGTTTTATTCAAATTAAAATATTTTGGATTTGGGAAGATGCAAATAGATATAACAAAAAAGGTAACAAGAATACAATGGAAAATTGTGGAGCCAGCAGGAATTTAATTGCATGTCTGTTTGATTTAAAGTTCTGGTCTTTTTTATATTACTTCTAATTAAAAAAAAAAAAATCACATATCCCATGTTTCCCAAATATATTCAGGAAACTAAATTGGTTGAATTCATCCTCACATGGCTTCTAATTGCAATTGCATGCTATTTAGATTCTTTTATTTTCATGGAAATGCAAAAATATTTACACATAACCATTCATGAATTAACACGTCTTAACCAAGACTGGATCAAAATCTGCAACAGAAAAGTCCTGCAGAATTTAACAGTGCACCACAACCTTTCTGAAAAAAGTTTAAAGAAAGTCTAAGTTGACCAGTGGAGTTCTACAGCACTGTGCTCAATGGCTTAAAAAGCAAAGCTCTCCATCATATTCTTTAAGTTTTTAAAGCAGATTTTTAGTACTCTATTTCATTCCTATAAGCCAAATCCTTCCATGAGTTTTAAAACAGAGCCTGCTTCTGGCCACAAGCAAGGGATACTGCTCACATCACTGCCACAGGCTGGTGCTGGGGAGCCTCTTGTCCTCACCGTTATCTTTCATCTTCCCCAAGGCCATGCACAGGCCTCATTCCCCATCACCCACTAATTCTCATCCTCTTCAACTTCCTTGAGGTCATTGGGATTTTTGGCAAAATCAAGAAAAAGGTACTAAGAAGGCAACTTGCATGCATGTCAACAGCCTTTCATTTCAGAAATCAAATTAATTAATCTGTTCACATGAGTCAAGCGCTCCAGATACGTAGAGTTCTGCTGTATGAGCCAGGAACAGGGCCCTCAGGCTCCTGCCCCTCTTCTGATTCCCATGGAAATCAACAAGAGTTTGCTGGTATTACTGAGAGCTGCCAGATGTGCTTGATCTGCTGTGGGGAGAAGACATCTGCTAATAAGGCATCTTTAATTAATCACCTTCCAGGTGGGAACTCACTAAAATGAAACAAATACCATCAGAGCAGAGCCTTACAGGCTAATGAGAATAAAGAATAAGAACACACATCAAAATAATACCCTAGTTTGACCATCAACAGAAAATCTCCCCTTTCTCTCAGCAAAGAAAACAAGAAACGACCTCAGATACCATGGATGCCTAACAGTTTTCACTCTGCCATCCTTTTTAACGCAACCCACAGGCCCTGGGGTCTCTGCTGGGTACATAACCTGTCTGCTCAGCTATACGGATCCTCTAGCCCCGCACACCAAGAGCCAAAAGAAGCAGTGCTCATGCTGTCTGTGCTGCGCAGCAGGTAAAGGAGTGCGGGGTCCCCCAGCTCCCAGGGCTCCCCCACTCCCGCCACCTTTGAGACAGCAGCCAAAGGCGCTGGGGCCCTCCGAGCATTAGTGTCCAGCGCTGGCAATCAGTGGCTCTCAGTAATGGGGACACAGCAGTGCAGGCTGCTGTCTCCAGAAGGATGAAAGCACAGGATAACCACATAGGTCTCTGCACACCTTTTTTCCTCCTCCATAGGGCATAGAAAGAAATTGCCTGTGCAAACAGAGGCTTATGGCAGAAACAGAGGGGGCTTCATAAGCTTCACCATTCCCTCCACAGCAGGGTGGAACCATTCAAAATGTAATTTTCGCTAGGCTTTTTTCATTAATTTTTGCTTTTAAAGAAAAATATGCACAGGAAGACAGGTCTCTGCTTAACAGGTTCATACACTGTGAATACAACTTTGTCACCAGCCTATTTCCTTTTTTCTATCAAGACTATGCAAGTCTGTTACCCATCTCCCACAATAAGGCTTTCCAGTTCCAATTACAAATATTTAGGGTGGGATAAAAAGCATCGCTATACATGGCAGTGACTGGTGGCATGCCAACACTGCAGAGCTGTGGAGGAACAGGCACATCCAGTTCAGGGGATTACTGAAACAGCTTCTCTTCCTGCTTGCACAGATGAAGGCAAAACTGAATTTAAGAATAGCAAAGGGATAACTTGAATTGTGTCTTAGAAGGCGTACTCCTAACGCATTATTTGTCCTTTCTTTATTCGACTCCAGTGTCGGTAGGCTTCAAACTGTAACAAGTCTGACAACCAATTTCAGGGGCGCGTGGGGCCCACGAGGGAGGAGCTGTGCAAACTCTGCAGCCCTTTGCACATACGCTCTGCAAACCTCGTGGGACAACCATGTAACTAAGAAAAGCAAACCTACGATAGGAAGCTTACAGCCACTATCCACATCTGCCTGACCACTGGAAAACTGTTGCAGGTCTGCAAACTGAAAAGCACTCGTAACCCCTTTCATTTTTTACTGTGTCTGCATGAAGTCATCCAGAGCCAAAGCAGCATGATATTGTCAAACATAGAAGTACTGGCAGTACTTGGGAACAAGTAGGTGCTGCAGCTTTGGAGAAGAAATAGCAGTAAGAAAACCCCTTCACTACAATTACATCTATCAGTAATACAGGCTTTCTGCACACAGATAGTAATCTTCCACGCAGGTCAACTCCCCATCTCCAAGCACAGCTACTTCCTTCCTTCCCTCCTACGCTTCCCATAGCAGCTTCCAAATCCTGCTCCAAAAACCCCAGGGCTGATATCAGTGACCACCAACTCTGCTGGAATCAGTATTTCTTCCTGCTTGGGGAGGGAGCTTTGCCTGAGTACTGCATGACTTAGTCCAAAAAGAGCTGGCTTCTTTTGTCAAGAGCAGAACTCTTCTTTTTGCTCACTTGCCATAATCATTTGGCGATAGTGAGATTTACTTTCCACTAACTTTAGCCACAGCAGATGTTCTGTGGAAGCTGACCATTATATCTGAAAAATGGTCCCTGGAAGAATTTCAGAATTCAATGGCGCTATGCTCTCTAAACAGCCTGCGTATACATGTGGCACTGCCTGCCCAGAATTGGGCAATGTTTCCTAGAAGCCGCTAGTATTGCGCCTCTATGGATATGAATTTTAGCTCTCCTAAAACCTGCTCTTTGGATAAGGGAGTAGATTACCACAAAGAGCAGCTCTAGTCAACAGTCGTATTAATAATGATAACACTAATATCACAGTCGCATCAGGTTGCCATCTCCCTGACTGCACACACATTCACTCACTAAATTGTCTTAGTGAGTCAGCTAAACATGGATCATGCACTCTACTACTACTTTTGTGTTTTATAAGCTAGGAAGCATCAGTGAAATTAAGGGACTTGCTTGTAACAAAGCAGAGTCCAGAACTCAAATCTTCCAAATTTCAGACCAGTGTTGTACCTTCCAAATTCCCAATTCTTCCTCATCCTCCTCTTTTTTTGGATGGGGGGGAAGGGGGGGGATACTCAAGCCCTATTCCAATGGTAATCACGTATGCAGCTGCTTTCCTTGTTAAGGTAGGTTTTTGGCTTAGTTTTTTTTTTTTTTTTTTTTTTTTTAAGACTAGATCATAAAATAATTTTATGAACATCTACAATAAGACTTCTCATGGGTACTGACATTAGCTGAATAGATTTTTATGAAGGACCCTCAGACTACTTTGTGCACCAGTATTTGCAACACTAAGGGAACTCGAGTCCTTGAAATGGTTTACTTGCTCACACTGTCTGCTAAATTTATTAGGAAAATGTTAATCACTGTTGGTTGTCAAATTCAAACGGACAATTGATGCCAGATCTTCTACAGCAGCTCCCACAGATGGCCCAAACTTATCATTTGCACAGAAGGATGGAAACTTAAATTATTACAACAAAGACCTTTCCAAGCTGAACATGGCATAAGTCATTCTGATACCCCCAGCATTTTATAGCCATTCCCATTTTTAAATAGGTGCCACTGTCTTTTTACAGCCTCCAATATGCTTCTCTTGTAAGCAGCTAGATGTAACAGCCAGACATGCCAATATCCTTATGATGTCAGAGTCATTTCTGTTTAGCAGAGGTAAATTTCAAAATACCCAAGCCTCTTTAAAAATGGAAACCAAATACGCAAATGCCTCCAAGAGGACATCACGCTCTACAAGCTTCAGATGATGTTCATCATGAGTGTAACATTTTAGCTACTCCACAGAGGACTCAGATAGCTAATACACACAGAGAAACATCAACTTATACCTCTGGATTTCAAAACGACCCCAAAATCCCAAGCTAGTTTAGTAGAAGAAAAGCTATTGCACGCTTCCTAGAACAAAAGGACCTTCCAGAGCCTCCTTTTCAAAAGCGCTATCTGCCAATTACTGCTTTGGAGACTTTAAAAAGATGTTTCAGAAGCTGCGAGTAGCACGTGTAGAGATGAATACCTAACACCTCCCGGCAGAGATAGCTGAAGCCTCTCTGAGGAAGCTTCTGCTCATAACCAGCCCCCCTCTTACTCGCTCATGCCAACGGGCTGACCCTGCTGAGCGAACGGCATTTACAGCGGCTATGGATACGTCTGTACACTGCAGAGACACGCAAATGGTCCTGGCACCGCTCATCCTGTCAGGCAGAGTTTTAGGCTGTGAAATCCAGCATCACTTCAGATGAGAACAGCCCATCTTCTGCCTCACACATGATCATAGTAAACGTTCCCTGCATACCTCTGCATACCTTCATTCATCTCCCATGAGACAAAACTTCAGAGCTATTGACCAAAATACCATGAAGGAGGACTTGCATTCAAGAGAATAAATTCAATTGCTTCCCTAGTTAAAAAAAAAAAAAAAAAAAAAAAAAAAAAAAAAAAAAAAAAAAGACAAAAAGACAAAAGTCATCTTTCTTCCCTTCACTCACGATTCAATTTACTTTCCCATCACACACGTCCACCCCCTCCCTCCTCTGCTTTTGTTCCACAGACCCAAACTGGAAATACCAAAGGACATATACCTGGACATGCATGGACATACATATACCTTCAGTACATATACATGCCTGGACATATACCTTCAGAGCTAATCTGAGTGTGTTTTGCAATTGGATTAAGCAGAAAAATCTAAGACTTGACATATTTGGTGCAGATCATTAATTGTGATGATTTTTCTGCATTTTCAGCCAGCACTTATGTATCCTTAACAATAAATGTGCCAAATAGCTTGTCTCAAAGCAGAGGAAAATTGCATTGGTTTTCAGCAGTTTTCAGCTCCAGCCCATTGCTCTACTGCAATACAAAGTAAGAGCCGAGGGGTCTATTAAGACAAAGCCTCCTCTTCTGTGCCGTGCTGTATATCATGCTGTAAGACAAATGCTGAAAGGCAAACATTTTTACATGTTTACATTATAAAGCAAACCAAGGTCTTGAACCTTACAAAGTTGTGTTTTTGAAAAAAGAAACCTTTTCAGCAACCTCAGGGTGCTCATATGTTATCTCATTCATTAGGAGTCCAAGTTTATTTTATGTCTTCATAAAAGCTAACTTAACAGATGCTTATGAAACAACACTGTGACTTTACAGTAATAACTAAAAAGTCTTGTGAGACACAAAAGCAAGCAACACTGAGGCTGGAAAACAGCAAAGCATTGGGCTTCCTATTACACTCAATTAGATTGTTAATCATGTCATGTTCTCAGTATTTAATCTTTTTAAACCAACATTCTAGAATGATAAGTAATAAATTCACTTTTATGAGAAAGCTTCTCATATATCCTTGGTTGCCAGGAATGAAAATTATGTTTACAAAAAAAGCAATTTACAGCATACATTTATATGAAGTATAGAGCTTTACAGCTATCAAGCCACACGAACAACAACACAGGACAGACAGAAGGATAAACATGCTAAAGTTTAATATGACTTCCCCATATTTCTGGGACCTTTACTCTATAGTTCATAAAAAATAAAATTTACTATATAGTTTCTACTGTTTCGCAGTAGTTGGTATCTTTCTAGTTTTTAAAAGACTGGCAAAATCCTGCACATGAAGTGCAATGAACACTGCGTTGCAGCTGATATGTTTTAAAGTTTGGGACATTATAGAATCTGCTGCCTCAGATGATAAAAATTATTTCTCTTGGTCCTGCAGCCCAACAGGATTCAGAGGGAACGTAAGTTTCTCTCTCTTCCTAAAACTTAATCCTCACCCCAGTGATACGCACCAACCCTCATCCCAATTTCAGCACCTCCTCAGGATCTCATGATAAACAAGCTCCGGGACCCCATTAGTTTCACAACTGCTCGTCCTCTTCCGCACACCCTCACCCGAACGGTAACGCTAACCCAGTGGTGCCCACATCACTGTCAGCTTCCCTAGCCAAACTTCACACCTTCTCCCTCTCACTTCAGTCCTCCCCCTGCACCTGAGGACCGTGAAAGATTTAGTAAGAAACAGAAAGCCTCACCCTTGTGTTTTCAAAGTGCAGTGATACCAAACCCTAACTCCAGCCTTAGAAGCACCCAGATCATCAGCACCTAAAAGTAGCTAAAAATAAATATGGCATATTCACGCACACCACAGCACCAGCTTGCATTGCAGCTTGCTGCTTCAAGTACAGGAAAAAAGGAGACCCCAGCCTTTACTTGCCCTCACCTCCCTAGCACTGCCTCAACACCAGCACCCACAGGAAAACTCAACATCCCCAGGCCCCCCACAAAAGCTAGCTCTCTTTCCCCCCAGCTGCCTGTGAAGGATGCAGCAATAAACTGGTTTTCGTCTTTTCAAGTCAGAGAAAGGCAGCAGCTGTGAAACCAGCCTGGAAGGAAAAAGGGCCAGAGAAAGAAGACACAGAACTATGATGAATTTGCCATTACTTCAGACCTGAAGCACAGAACAACCGTCAGAGCCTGCGTGTTGACTGCTCTGAAGCTATGGTAATCTCTGGGCACATCCACAGCACCAGGCCGTAGGCAGTATGATTAATAGCCCACGCTCGCAGCTGTATATGAATGAGAAAATGATGACAGTGACAGATTACTGTGGCTGAGACTCTCAGTTGCCACTGGGCTCCAGAAGGTTATAAATGCTGTGATTTCTCTAACCTGCAGGTAAGGTGCGTCAACATCCCAGCCCCAGCAGGAACCCACAATTACAGCTTCATGCAAGAATCTCTGTTGAGCGAAGTATCTGTAACAGCTGGGTAAAGTACTGATTGGGTGAGAAAGCTAAAGGAAGGTTAATCACCAGCTGAATCAAACTATTTTATTTTATTGAACTTGCAGGGTGTTTAGGACAGAGCTGCACATTTAGAAAAATCAAATCTGTCACCTTCTCCTCAGTGCATTCTGAAGAAAAATCAAAGTTTGCGTTCAGATGTCTTCCCTAGTCTGAAATCTTTGGAAATTCTATGACTCTATGAAATTCAGTCTGCCTACCTAATTAATACATCTGCCCTCATGCTGTACAGTTTACAAGAAGCAGTCCTCATTATACCATTATGCATTTATACTTCCTCCATCTCTGAGTATGCATTGTGCATTTAAATTCTTGAGAAGGCCAGAATCTGTTTCACTTCCTGGTTTGGGGGGACAAGACAGGCAGTATCACAACACTTTGAAGAGCCAGCCTACCACTTCCATATCTTTTTTTCTTTTTGCTTAATTGTGTTTATAATCCAATTCTTTAAATTCTTCTCCATAAAACTTTTCTGAAATATCTGAAATCTGCTACAGCTTCAACCATGCAATTCTGAAAAGCCATTTGATCTTAAAAGTTCAAACGACCTTGGAAGCTCAGGAGAACTTGAAAGACAGCATTGGAGGTGGGGGAGCGGGAGAGTGCCCTGAAACCTGAGCACTGTGTCAGAATAATTATTTCTAATGTGTATTTGTACCTATTTCTACTGGTTTGAGGGTACAGATTTAAAGCTGTACTTCATCTCTGAGGATGCACCCCAGAGAGCTGGCCATGGATATGCGAGTGGCAGAACAGCCCCTCGATGTTCCTCCAACTGCATGTGCCAGCACTACTTAGCCTCCAGCCCCTTCTCTCACTCCCACGCCATCCCGGTGCATAACCAAAGCGCAGCATTGCAGCAGGGACAAAAGAGCAATTCAGGCCCCACTACAGCACTGCAAGAACTGGAGACATCATGCAAGTAATGCATGGTACTGCAAGAGGCAACTATGGATGCCATTAATGTATCCTCCCAGGTATAGATTAGTTGGTTATTTCTGTCAATGACAGATCAGCAACAGCTGTCTGGGAAACAAGTCCTAGCACCATCTCAGATGCTCTGCAATGCTGCTGATGAAACAGCACTGGAAAAGTCCCTTAAATGTTGTACGCTTAATACCTAACAAGCTAATTTGCCTTTCCTTTGCTTGCCTACTCCTTGCATCTTCCTCAAATAACAGATATTGTCTTGGACATGTCCATAGGCCTGTTAAGGAATTCCACATATCTGGGTAACTGAGAAACACACTTCTGCCGAGGCTGCAAACACTCCCAGGTGTTTTCCTCAAAGCTATACAATTCATTATACTTTTCCTGATGGGAAGTGATCAGAGGGCTGAGTATACTTTCTAGACCTTGAACCTTTCAGTTTTGCGACAAAATACTATCCTCAGTCATCTGTAAACTCAGAGGAAGGTCAGGTCCAGCACAGAATTTCATAGCTCAAGGCCTCTCTCCTACAGTTGTTGTAATTCATATTTTCAGCTTTGCTTGAAAACTTGGTATGACCAGGGGCATTTTTTGCTGTTCTGGGTAAGTACTATCCTGCAATTACCCATACTGATAGCCTGCTATTCATTTTTAAATGACATACATTTTAAATCATCTTGTTTATTATGTGTTTTTGATGGACTTTGACTTTTCTGATACGCTTCAACCTCTGAAAGGAACCTGCACCATTTTAACACCAGGCACAGCAGGTCCTGGTCCCTCACACTACAGTCTCTGGGGGATAAAATCATGGAGAAATGAGGGTGTACCGTAAAAAGACATCCTCCAGCTCCCAATAAGCAAAGCCATATTATACTATTATTTGAGCACTAGAGTCCAAGGTGCACATTGCTGTAGCGAGGGTGAGCCTCTGTGTTCCTTGGCGCTGGACAAGCCAACAAGCCCCAGAGCAGGTTAATACACAGGGCAGCACAAAGCAGGCACTGAGCAGTATGTCACCATGGGAAGAGCCACATTGCTCAGAGGGAGTTTTCCAATGTTTTCTTGAAGCAGGAGTGACATAAACTCCTGTGGGATTGTTCTAACTCTGCAATATACAGCCCAAGGGCAAAAGACTGGATCAGATCCAACACACACCTCACCAAGACTCTTGGTGGCCAATAGCATGCATCTAGAGAAGAGTTTAAGAACAGCGGAGTATGGAGGGAACCTTTCTCTGGTATACACACTCAGTTCTTAGAAATCCAGGGTTGCAGGTCTGATGCAGATAGGGAAAAAAGGTGCCTTTGCAGAGAAAATTTTGCATGCAGTCTTATTATTTATACTCTTGCTTCTCTAGCAGTCAACAAAATGTGATCCTCAGACAGCAGCACTTCATAGACAAATAAAGGGTATTTAAAGTGGAAGAGGAAAACAGGCTAAGAGGCAGGAAAGTAGAACAAGACAATTGCCATGGCATGATGCCCATCATTTAAAAGGCTGGCATGAGCTCTCAGGACCATGCCTATCCTGTACCACTAATGGGCAAGTAAGGCGAGTCTTACTCTAAAATGAATGATCTTCTCTAAATCCTCTTTTTCTTTTTTTGCAAAGCTGTTGTTTTAGTAAGATCTCATTACACATTAATAACCATTCATTCTGATTCCAGATGGGAAATACCAGCTACATAGGGCTGACAGAATGAGTTTTTATTCACGGCCTTAACATTTCACTCATGTTTCCAATTTCACCATGGTTTTACAAGCAAAGAGGAAAGAAAGAGTCTGGCACTCAGCCATACGAACGATCTACTCGACTTATTCCAGGACTACAATCTAATTGGTGTGTGCTGAGACTAACCAAGAATTTGACTCTTCACTTGTCACATCATCACTCTGCCAGCTACACTTTTCAGCCTGCTATCATTTTGTTTCTCTTTGCCTCCTCTTTTCTTTTGGTAGGAGAACTATTTACAATGAGCGCAGTGGGCTTTATCATGGTGCACCCTTCTGCAATATACAGTCATGAGGCTCAAATGAGAATATAGATAAGCACATTAACCTCCATGTGAGAATTTTAGTCCTTTTACAGTCTTTACATTGAAACTCTGCTTGGCATCTCTCAGTAAAATAAAACATGTATGTACATTGTAGCCATACAGTCCTATTCACTTTAGTTGCATATAGCAAAAATGAATGTACATCACTGGAATTCTACACAGTATTTTATTCTTTCCTCCTCTTTCCCCACTACTATTCCTGCATCATGACCTTTACAGACACTCCATGAAAAACAAATAATAATTAGACTTCAATCTCCCTTGCCAGGGCCTATCTTTTTTTGGTTGACCAGCCCCAAAACTAGAAAGGATTATAAAGAACGAGGCCCTCTCCATAACTAGTTAAGCACAAAGGAGAGGCTAATGAGGCATCACTACTGTTAACAGTATTGTAAAAATGCCTGACTAGTCTGGTGTCCTTGGCAAAAGCAGTGATCCACAGAATACCCCTCAAGCCTGTGCTGTAAGGATCAGCTGAACCATTACTCAGCATACACTCAGTCTCTACACTGAATAACATCAACCTGCATTTTGCTGCGTTGTGCATATTCACTTCAGAAAGATTTGTCCCCTGAATTTGCAGCAAATCCCCACCGTGAGCAAGCACCTCTCACATTTTTCAGACTTTGTCCTCTGCCCATTCCTCCGCAGGCCAGCAAGGCACATCACTGAGGACCCACAGCGCTCTCCAAGCCCCATCCTCTCCTTTCAGCATAAGGCAAACTGCCTAGGAAAACTCCTGTTTTGCTGCTGGTAACTGGGCTCAGCCCAAATCATACATAATACATTGTTTCGTGGATCCATACTGTCAATTTTCTCTTTCCAATAATACATTTTCATCATCATGCAAAACTATGTTTGTGCAAAAGCAAACATCCTTCTCCCTGTCACAATGGAAACACGGCAATTTAGTGCCTCTGGTGTCTGAACACGTTTCCTATTCGGTAATACAAAAGCTAATTACTAGCCAAGGCTTGAGCATATTTATACCTCAGCTATACAAAATGACAATTGTATATTGAGATGCTGTACGAAAACAAACAACCCTTCTAAACTTGAAAAAAAGTGAGCTACTTGGGCATAAGGGTTATTTATATAGCAGGTCACAGGTTCAAACATTTTAAAAATATGTGGCTGTGATTTTAAATACCATAAGGCATATATGTAAAAAGACTGCACTTTTCAGCATGTAAGATGCATGCACGTGCAAACACACAAACACACAAAAAAAGATTCAGCTATGAATGGAAATATTTCTATTGATATTTGTATTTTCATTAGCATTTCTTAAAATTAAAGCTTTTAAAGCTTAAAAAAATATATTTTCTTACATATATTTTTAAGTCAAGGGTAGCACTTCCTTTACAATTGCTTGCTCTCTCCAGCCTTCGGTGCTTCGGCTATGAAGGTGACCACAAAACTCATCTGCCTTCTCACAGCCACTGACTACTGAATTCCTCTTTTCCAGAGCAGCTGTTGTTCACTTGCTCCTTACTCACTTCACCTTCAGGTCCCTCGGGCATACTCTTCATGCCACATTTCTTAAATGACTGGTCAACTTCCAGTTTGACTTGATTCTCAACGGTTTTGATCTACTCACACACTTGTGGGACAATTCCTTTCTGTCTGGGATTTATCTGACAACATAAAACTTCCCTCCTGTGTTCAAAGCCCTTCACTAGCTTTTCATCCCCCCGAGAATGATTTTCTGCAGATTGAAGGCCAAAATCTCTCTCTGCCATCCTGTTTCCAGCTTCCTCTGTGTATAGCTCTGTCTTTAAGCTCAAACTCTCTGTAAAGAATACTAGAAAAAAATGTAGATCTGCACAGGAACCAAGTTGCCTGTGTGTTCGTAAATGTGTAGAACAACTTGACAATAACCAAACATCGTTCAAGAAGTTATCAGTACTTGCAGTTCCAACAGAATTACTTTCTATATTTAGACACTACTAAATCATACTCTTTCATGCTTCAGTTCATGAAGATGCCCAGAATGACAAGATTGCAATGTCTTCTTCAACCTACTGACACATAATTTCAATTACAGTAACTTCTGTTGTCTAACATCAGCTTGTTATTAAGCTTCAAATGTGTCTCACACTGAAGAATACAGAAAGTGGACTACAAAAAAAGGACATATATTCAAGAAATTTCCCCTTGAATATAGGCTTTCCTTAAGCATGGAAAAAAGCCATCTTCTGAGTTACCTATGCCTGAGAAGCTTCCTTTAGTAAGCCTTTTATTATTTTTTTTTTTTGCCTATTTCTGCAGAAGTTCAAACACTTTCTACAAGAATTAGTTAATAATCTTGGGGGGGGAGCATGCGTGTGTGCAAGACAGGCAATTTCCAGATGTTAATTAATGCGAGGATTCTTCCAGAGACTACTGGTATCTCTGGTACTGCATGTTACCTTGTCAATAGGGGAAAACTAATATGTATATAATTTAGACCCTGCAGGCTCCAGCAATACTGACAGGGAAAAGCATCTCAGCTTCAACTGCGGCTCGGGAGAAAGCTGAGCAGCAGGTAAGGGCAGACACAGGAATCGTTACAAAAGAGAAGGAGGAAGAGTAATACCTTTTGCCAAAATCTAAGGCTGTAAACCAACTCTCATCTAAGCTGGCACTGCTGTCACAAAGGGAAAAGAAAAAAGACCTTTGCCTTGTTCCTAGCCCTTTAGCAACAAATTTCTACCCCGCGCGGTCTTCCAGCACAAGCATTTTTGTATCCGTACAATGAGCTCAGAATAATCCGAGCACACAAAGAACGATGACCAAGATTTCAAGGTTAATGAATGAGAGAAGAAAAATGGAGATGATTTCCTCCTCCTTTCCAACAGCTATAGAAATAAGTTAGAGTGCCCAAATTACAACACTAGGCAGGCTGCACTTTGTGGATATATGCCGCTCCTAACTGCACTTGCAACTACACAGCATCTCAACCACTATCACTAACTAACAGAGGTGATTTACCTACTGGAAGAGTGCCAAAAACATTGACCAGTTGTTTATATTTAAGAGTTCAGAGTACATGTAAACAAGTACATGTAAACATACCATTTTCAGTTTTAAGGCAAATGATCTTTGCATTAGCAAGCATTTTAAGAACAGCTATTACTGGAAATGAAGATATTCCTCTCTCCATGCAACAGTTGAGCAATAGCCATCAACGTAGACAAAAAAAAGAAGTGAAAAAAATCAAAGTGTAATAGCCTCTGTTATAAAGGATGAGCTCTGTTGTCCAATTCTTCTTGCCCATTAGCAGACAGCCAAAGTTTATAAAGAATAACGAAGAGAGAAGCACTTTTTAGCAGGTACCGAACACCAAGGCTCCGGGACATCAACTTTCACCATTTGCTCACAAGAAAGAGACCAACATGGTTCAACAGCCAACAGTATTTCATATAGTCTGTTTAAACACTTACACATTGAAGAGGTAATCGGTAGGGACAGTTGGTATCTGCTATTCAGAAGAGCAGCTTCAAGAGGTTTTTGGGTTTGGTGTTTTTTTTAATAGTACTTCCTACTCAACCATAATTTGCTGTTTTCCACCAGCAGGTTATGCTATTCAGAAACTCAAGTTCAGTCATTTCCACACTTATATTAAAAAACACTCCTAGGCAGAAAATCAGGAAGAGCATCATTTATTAAGCCACCAATTCAGTGGGTGATAGTTCAAATATAAAGGAAGGATATTCCCAAACTTGCCAAGTATCTGCGAATATTACTTTCTAGTGAAAAAGCTAAGGAGCAAAGACTAATGATATTAGCTGCAAAAGCCCAAATTTAGAGAAGGCTTGTTTCAAGCTTTAACAGTGTGTACCCAATCTTCTGTACGCTTGTAAAAACTTAAAAAAAACTGAAGCTATTTAATACTTAGGTCTACTGGGACTTGCAAACAAATAAATGCATCAGAGGCCATCATTTTAATTTACCTTCTTCCTTATGCTAGGCCATCTGTGCAACCCACTGCACAGCTAGACAAAAACAGAAAGGAGATGGACTAACATTGAAGGAAAATAGTTGGTTGGAAGAAGAGAAGAGCAGTTACATTTTAATGGCAGTAGCACGTTCAACAGAGAGCACTTCTGAATCGGAGGAGACAGCAACTCTCATTTCAAGGGAGATTCATCTCTGTCAACCTCCTGATAGTAATCTCCAAAACTTTTCCACCAAATTCAGCTCTTAACTAGACCAACAGATTTTTAGACAAATGCATTGTATAGAAAGGTTAACGGCATGGCATTGCACGTTCATCACAACAGATAAAGGGGGTCAAATTTTAGCATCAGCCTCCTTTGTTTCTCCTGACTGTTATCCCTCTATCTTACATATCCTGTGTTATCGGGGTAGGGGGAGAGTGGGGAGGGGCGAAATAGGCTTTAAAACCCTTTAATTTTGCCTCATGGTTTTATTAGCAAAACATAGGCACCTAATGCTTAAATCACGCAAAAAAAATTAATCTCTATTGCAAATGCGAGGTTTTAAATCTGAAATTTAATCATATGCTGAATGCCTTCTTGAACACTGGCCAGGTTGTGCAATGAGAGTAGGTATCCCCAAATCTACAAATCTAGGTACCCAAGAGCAGCAACACCTACATGCAAACAGAATCAATTAGAGAGAAATCCAGGCTCAGTGCTAGTAAGACTGTCAGATTTTGGAAGATGCATTTGTTCTGATCAAAGACTGAAACAGTAAGGTTTTACTCATCATGGTCAAGTCAGTTATACCTTTCGGGCCATCTGTACTGCAAGACTGATGAGTTTATATGCACTGCTAATTTATGACTCTTTCTTCTACCTTAAACTTCTCATTTCGCTTACTTGAAAGATGTATCTATTTACAAAAATGACAGCATGTTTAAGACATGTTTTCCTAGTAGACCCATCAATATTACTGAATTATGTACTGAGGAAGTTTATTCGTCTCTAGAAGATTTACAAAGGCTTAAATGATGATTTCTCTCCTATAATATGATTTTTTACTAAAACAATGTTTACTGCAGTTCAAAGGATTCTTTTTTTCTAAAAGAACATTTAAAGACATTATTTTAATTAGTCATTTATTCCTCTATTTTCCCTAGTTTCATTTAAGATAGCAGTTCATTTTTTTAAACATATACAAGTTACCTTGAACACAGTGTCGGAGTAGGGAAGAACACAGCAACCCCCCCACGCCCATTTACAAGTGCTCCCTCAAAGAGGCACTAGTCACCTAGGGTCTTCTCTGGGCACAGGGGGTTGGTTATCTCTTAGCACAGGCTTTCTCTGCACATCTCACCAATGGTAATCAGCTCCCCATTCTCCCTCTGTCTCCTCTGGAGACACAACAAAGGAGACCATTCTTTTTCTCTCCATAAATACTAAATCCAGTCATCAAGACAAGGCACAGAGCACTAGGCTTTTAAATGGTTAGTGAGTCGCTTCCACAAAGGCAGTTTGGGTATCTCTTCTTAGACTTTTTTTTTTTTTTTTTTTGGGGGGGGGGCGGAAGAGAATTCTATTCTAAATGGAAAACAATGTTTTTTTAAATCTTTACAAATGCAAAACGGGAGATAGCAATGTTGCAGCATCTCAGCAACAGTACAATTTCATTCCTAGATCCACATCCCCTCCCTTCAGGGATGCTGGTGTTGCTCTGTCCCTCAGCCTTTCCAGGGTAGGGGAACTAGCCCTTGAGACCCTTCTCTCTTCACTCCCCCAGCCTAGCAGTGGGCAAGGGAGAGGTATGCCAAGAGCCCAGCTTACTCCAAGATCTGCCTGTTTTCCAGGGAAAGATGAGGTGGAAGAGGAGCAAGGCCAGTTTCCCCAACACCTCCAAGCCTCTGCTGACAAAGGCGCTCCAAAGACGTGACTCCCCTGCATGGGCACCTGCCAAATGCTGACCCACCAAAACACTAGATCTGAATTTGCTTATTCCTCGTAAAGCCTAGAGGAACATACAGAAACAGTAAATACCATGGAAGCCATGTATGAACGCTGGTAAGCTCTTACAGGATGATTACTGTCTTGGCTCACACTCAGGGACAGATAGCTCTCAGTGAGAAGGCACGGAGGCATGTTTTCCCACCCCAGGGGGACAGACCAGCACCAGGAGCTGCTGCCATGCACATCCTTGATCAGCAAAGATTCTCAGTGGAGATGAGGAGAGCCTCAAAGTTTCAAGCAGTTCAATATCCAGGAGCAGCTGCCTCAGGTCTACAGAGATCATAGCATGGTGAAACAGTCTCAACCAGTCTAGTATTGCTGTATCCCACAGATGAACCTCAAAATATACCAGCCATATAAGCCATTAAGATAAGAAATCTGGATATAATCCCATGAAAAGCTTGCTATTCCAACAAAAATGCAACTCCTACAAGTCTTAATTCAGGAAGGTTCTTCACACATATGCCTATTTTCCAGTGCACAGAGATATGCTTGAAGTTGGACACACAGTTATGTACTTTGCTGAGACCAGGCAAGCATCCCAGGACATCCTGTACCACCACTTCCCACCAATATCAATCCCCGTTGGTAGACCCTGGCTCTAGGTAAACAACTTCACAATTTAATTTAAAAACACTCATAAATAAAATGAAAATCATGGCAAGAAGCAGGCAACCATACAAAAGCTATTAAGATAAAGACCAATCATTGTGCCAGCAAGATGAGTGGCTGCACTCCCATGGCTCGCTGGGCTGAGGAGCCACCTGAGCACAGCTCTGCTCCATTTGCTTCCTGGAAACCCCTCGACTGCAGTCATGATACTTCATCAGGACCTGACAACCCACTGGCTTCACTCAACATCAGCAACAAAGTAGGTTTAAAAAAAAATAAACAATAACTTTAAGAATGGCAGCGCTAAGGAGGTAAAGCCAAGAATATCCTTTAAAGATGCATAGAAACACTGCTGAGAACTACATTGCCCACCCAGACTTTGCTCCATAGCCTCCCAGGTCACCCCTCCACTGGTCTCTCCAATCTTTGGGTTTATTTATGGGGATGGGGGGCACTTTTACTTCAGAAAACTCAAACAAGCCTGTTACCAAATGATAACTATAACCTCAGCAACAAGATATTGAGCCATTACACTCCAAATTCTTAATAAAGTGCTTTTGTTTAAGATCTGCATCTTGTCTAGATCACCACATGTGGTATTACAAATGAATTAAATATAAGAGTAATAAAAAGAAAATACTCTAGCACTTTACTCCACTGCTTTCACTTGCAAACAAAACTGAGAACTTTCATCTAGATGCCAGGTTTGCAGGAACATAAAATACCATTGCTGAAACAGGGAGATTTTTTTCACATAAGAGAAATCAACCTACTGTAGGCATAAAATAGTCCAAGTTTCCATGTTATGTCACGTTTGTGAAAGCTTCCACTGAATAGATCTTCATTTCAGTGTATGAAGGCACAAAATATTTTGAATTTATTTTACATTGTTCACAAAGAGAAAAAGGTCTTTTTTCTTGTTTTATTTTTTTACTCTGTGATTAAAACAGAACTATTTTCCATTGCTGTTATTGGATTAAGTTGCAAGTTTGCATTGCCCAATCTAACTGAACCTGGATCCTGACCTACCACTGGGGAGGTAAACGAACAGATGAGCTGAAACATGGAAGAGAGGAGACATATGATGACCAAAAGCCTACTTATCAATCTTTCTAATGATTTCATTCTGATGGTAAGATCACTGCTTTTTCAGTATTATCTCTTTTTTCACAGGAGACTCCTACAGTAGGAGATAGGCAGCACTAAAATCTAAAAGCTCCCATAAATTCTTCATACTCTCTGCTGTGGATCCAACCCTACAGCAGATCAGATTAGTACACAGCCCAGCAGAGGAGTCACCTGCACAGATCTGCAGGACTATGCCCGGCGACTCTTTTCCATCTTTGTTTGTGACTGTGCTTCGTTTTCACCCTCACAGTTCTCCACCTCAGGAAAACCACCTTAAGCTTCGCATCACATGCAGATTACGAGCAATTATTACAGCATCTGTAATCCAGAAGCATTTGGCATAGCTTGCACTCTCTGCAGTAAAATGAATGCCTAAAGCATCCTACAAGGTGACCTGAATCCAGCCCTCCCACTAACATGGTAAATGAATCCCATAAAGGAAGGTCAGAGTGGCACAAGCTTTGCCTACAGGAAGTTCTGGCACTGCTGTATTCCTTCTACCTCTTTATTTTTAGAGGTGACTGAAAATAAAGAGAAAACACTGACCCTTATTCTGTGTGACACCTTGCCCGGGGTGCAGCCCTTAATGTGGCCTCCCCATACCAGTGGGTCCTTGGAGGATGCTGCCGCCCCCTCCACTGAGCACCCCTCTCCCTGGAATGGACACCACAGGCAACCCACTAGCCACATGCCCTGCCCCATGCTCAGACCTATGCATCACTGGAAATCAGCTTTGCCTACTGTTTATCTACTGCCAAGTAGGGAAAAAAAAAAAAAAAAAAAAAAAAAAAAAAAAAAGCAGTGAACATTTTGATCTGTTGATCTCTTTTGGTAGAATTGTCCAAGTTTCCACAGAAAAATAATTTCAAGTCCTTGTTGCAGAACAGTGAACATTCTTGTTCTGGGGTTACCAGAAGTTTAAAATGTTCAAATTTTCATCTCTTTTAAACCAAGATTTTTTTTTTTTTTTAATATTCCCTTTATTTGGCACAGATGTGAGCTTTCTTCCAAGAATGTCTGTTAAAGCAAAAAGTTATTTTTCACCCAAAGAACACCAACCATCTCTCACACTGTGCCCCAGAGCACTCTGGAACAACTCGGTTTCACAATGATAGCACTTTACTGAGCCACAATCAGCTGTCTATTGAGTTCAAAAAGCTTACTAGAAAAATTTATTTATTTTCTCATCCTAATTTTCTATATTTTCATTGTGCACCCCGTCTAATTAATTTTTCTCTTTTTACCATGCTCTATTACCTCAGACGCTTTCAGCAAATAGTCACCTACCAAATTTACCATTACTTCACATGGGAAGGCTTTAACACTCACCGACTACCCTATACTCTATAATCATTTTCTACAAATTGAATTAGTTTCTTAATGCAGGTTCACCAGACACGATCAACCTTTCTACACAGACAGCTTGCTTCCAATGTTTCATTCACACTTCTCAGTACCACTCACAAAAGATAAAATTGCAACTCTCTCTCTTCCTCCTTACTTCTGATTCTAAATAAAAATCAAGTCATTCTAAAAACAAGCAACCCACATCTTCTTCTGTATAGTTAGAGGGAAAAGGAGAAAATAGTAATAAAAATAATATATCTGAATATGCAAAACACATAGATTATGCAATTATTTCAGCAATTGCAGACTAAACACTGAACAAGTGTCTACACTTCCACATAGTCTGTCAACCCAAGAGGACTCAGAAGTTTAAATAAGGCTAAAAAATAAAGAATCTTAACCTTGGAAACTGAATAAATAAATAAATAAATAAAACAGCTTCAGAAGAACAAGACAGAAGCTTGACTTTCAAGAATGCAGTTCTTTCCCCAGGTTAGCTCCACAATTGCTTCCTTGGCCCATGAGTACACCTCAGCTGGATGCTCAAGAATGGCTGCATTCCCATGAACGGGCTTTCATAAAATCATTGCCTGCAAATCCACCACAGTCGCTTCCCAACAGAGCAGTCCTGCATCCCCCTACCACTGCCTCACAAATACCCAATTCTAAATTTCAGCAGTTTAAAAGCAGAGCAACCAATCAGGTGGAGACCATCACTGCGATTAACACAGCTGAAATATTTATGACAATTAACCAGCTTCTGCCACTCTTCAGTAAAATTTTATTGTGCATATTTTAGTACATTAGCATCACATTAGCCTGTCTGAACACTTCTTTTCACATAATTCTAGTGGTGAGCCTGACACACACAGCAACACACAGGGGAGAAGATTCATGCCATACCATCCAAAAAACAGGTTTCAAATACCTTGTCAAAGAAAACAAGCCTCTATGTCCTCTCATCCACTGCACAACTAGCTAGAATATCTCAGTCCTGAGGTATCTGGAAGGTAAAAATATAGGGTGAAAACTGCATCCCTTTATATTAATAATATCAGTTAAATAAGATCCAAGAGAGAGTCATATAGCACTAAAACATCAGCTTTTATCAGGAGATACCTGAGGCACTGCAGTATTTTTGTACACTAGGAGCGAGATACACAAGTGTAAGCTCTGCTGACATGATAAACATCGCCTTTTCAAACAGCATGAGGTTATTCAGATCATTTTACCACTACGGCTGGATTGTTCTAGACAGTATTTTTTTTTCCAGTACTTAATCCAATTTAGTTTAAGATGCCTCTACATGGAATGTGATTATTTTGCTTGGGAGATAATCCCCAAAGTGAAGGGTTCTCAGTGTCCAAGAAAAAATTAAGGTCCATGAACCCTAAGGGAAATTCAACCTGCTTTCTGCTTTAATTTCGCCTAATCTGTCTTAGTCAGAGTTCCTCCTAAGTATAAATTGATTGCAACCAATGATTTTGTGATAAAGCTTGTAATCTATTAGAAAGTCATCTGTGACCACCAAACTCAATTTACATCTGACCTTTTAAGCCATTCGACCAAAATCATTCTGAGTCATTTTGTTTAATGTCAGGTCTGACCTGTAGACTAAGAAAGCTTATTACGTGACATATTTAGCTGTACATGTTGATGTCGCTCCCGAGGAGTATATTCTCTGAGATCCCTCTTCCATTCCCACATGAATCACACACGACAGCACACACTTCATCTGCTGCTGTCTTCGGCTCTAGAATCACAGCGTCAGAAGTGACCATCAAGGGTACAGCCATGGCTGTATTAAAACATTCCTCCAAGCCAATTGGGGGGGAAGGGGGTATCCAACTCTTCTGTGATAACTACTACTTTGAGCCTTACTGTGAGGAGTGAGAAAATAATGTAAGGACAGGGTATTGCAATTCAGAGCATTCAAAGCACAGAAAGAATTCACTGGTCCACTTTATTGCCATCATTGTGAAAATCACACTATCATACTTCCTATCTTTATTTACAAAACTTTACATTTATGTCAAACAGATGGATCAATTACTTAAGAGTGTATTTAAATTAATCTTCCTGAAAGATTTAACTGATTTTCTAATGATTTAAGAGCTGTGGCTCACAAGACACTTCCTTGCACTGTCTTTTTCCCCTCAGGTAAGAGCCCAAAACAGGCTGCCTGTGTTTAGCCAGTTATGTAACTGGGCTGAAATGTCATCAGCCAGTTAGGTGATTAGAGGGACCACAAGATTCATAACGAAAAAGGATGAGCTCTGAGAGTTGGTCACCATATAGCCTGGAAAGAAAGGGGAGTTCTTGTCCTTCTGCTCTGGCTATTAGAAACTGCTCTGCTTGACCAAGCCCTACACAGACTCAATTTAATTGTCTGGGCATTACCTTATCTCATTCAGTTATGTCCAAGGGACTTCATGATTTCCCACAGCAAAGGAATGACAGCCGATTAGCCGTTGTGGGAGTCACTGGAATATTTTCCCAATCAAAAAAGGGATTAAGCGATCCCAGAGGTTTCACATCTGAAGAAACCCCACAGCTGGGTCTAACACATTGAAAGGAGACGAGACTGTCCCAATCCACACTGTTTTCTATATGCACAATGCCAAGATGAAAGTAAAGAATGAAAATTTCCTTCAGGAAGCCCTCAACTTGCTCCAAGGAGACAAGAACCTGCGGACCTAACCCAAATAGATAGGTAGATAAGAGAAATACTGCATGTTGTTTTTAATTTCTGTTTATCCCTATTTTTGTAACAATATAATCTTCTTTAAACTTTATAAATAAGTGCCTGTATTCCCTTCTAGCTGCTTTCGGATATGGGCAATTTCTACTTAACATAAAAGCCTTCTAGGCAAAGCAGCTATTAAAACCTGGACTGAAAGAGCCTTATAGTACCCTGAATCACCATGCTTTTCCTCTAAGGCACTGCATGCACCCCCACTAAGCTGCCCATGCCAGCATGGGAGTAACATCTAGTCTATATTCAAAACATCTCAGGTGAGCCATGGTAGCTGGGCAAGCTCTTCGGCAACTGCACAGAAGCAAGGAGAGTGCTTGTACCCTGGGAATCCAAGCAGCTTGTAACATGCAAACTGCAACAGGAAAGCCATCATGCAGATCAGGAATTTCCAACTAGTAAAGTAAGATCACATAAGATGAAAAGCCTAGACTAAACAGTACACAAAAATTGTGTTAGGAGAACTTGCCACAGTCTGAGTAAAACACTGTAATCACAGAGCTTCTAATAAAGTCCATTGAACATTTCTAAGTACGTTGCAAAGTAATAGCAAAATACAGAGCCAACAGGCTATGGCATTTGCACACTCCAGTTAAAAATGAATTTGCATCATATTCACAGTTTTCAAATAACTGTGAATGTTAATACAAAACAGAGCACTTACTTTTAGCTTGCTGTTAAACGAAAGCATCTTAAAGCAGACTCTTCACATGTCATCCAGAGATAGGAATATAGCAGGGCAAAAAGCCTGTCCTAAGAGGGACAGGTTAGGTATCAACTCAGGTAAAAGCAGGAGAGGATGTGTGTGAGGCTCCCTTCATGTTTGTGCCCCCCACCCTCTCCCTCCTCCCCAGCAGCCTTGCTGTAGCAGGCTTCCTGCTGTCTATAACTACCTCTGACTGCTTTCAGGCCATCAGGCTGGTCAAGGCACTGGCTTACAACACATCACCCTGCTGTTCCCTTTCCCAGGTCCACCTGTCCTTAGCCTCCACATTCAAGGATGACTTTCCTGTGCCTGCATGGGGGAGCATGAGGACATGAAGAGGAAACATCCAGGCCCATTGCCTTTACTGGTTCCAGCATGCCACCAGCATCAGGTAACTCAGCCTTCACAGTAGCTTTTCCACTCCATCTCTCCATCCCACGTTGCTCCACACAGCAATCCCCACCTCCTTCGGCCACTCTGGAAGACAACTGCACAGCCTAGCCTTGAAAGCCAGAGCCAATGCCTGGGCTTTCCAGTGAACCACCCCAAAACACAGCTATCAGCAGCCCAAACCATAATGAAGGGCACTTGATTCCCTGCATTCCCAGGCCTGCCCAGGAAGTACCTCCTGTCACTACTGCAGCCAAAGCACTGGTGTCTTCCAGCTAATTACACTGGCAGGTCCCTGCTGCCAGCCATGGTCCCACACAAATGGGCAAAAGTGGCAGCCAGCTCCAGAGCAGCTGGGGCAGAGGAGTCCAGCCAAATAGATCCTGCTTCACCACTAGAAATCCCTTGAAGCACCTAATGCTGAGGGAGAGAGCACTGCCCCGGGAGTGGGGAAGGAGATGCATCCAGGAGACTAAAATAGCAAGAGCTCCCAAAGAAAGCCATGAAGGAGAAAGTGCAGCAGCTACAGGTCCCTTGGAGACTAAATTCTAGCTTCTGCTGCTTTGCTAGGAGGGAGCTGCTGAAGGTGAGGAAAAGCAGCTGCTGCCCTTGGGCCTGCCAGCTGCAGGCAGGGTGACCAGCAGGTGAATACATGCACAACAGAGTCCAAAGTTGTCTTTTTTGGTATCCAAAAAGGAGCTATATCCTAGTTCTGGATGTAAACATGGGACATGGTGTTCCAATTGGAGTTGCCTCTAGGTCATAAAATAACTCATGCGTGACATTTCTGGTTTATCAGTTTTAACACACTCAGTTTAAGAAAGTTTCACAAGGCATGAGACGCTCTGTGAATTATCCATCTCAGATACCACAGGAAAAAGAAAAAAGGGAAAGACAGACAGAGCCACTCTGTTTAAAAAAAAAAAGAAGTTTTTTTAAACTTCTTTGTAAAGAGAACTAGAAAAAAAAGCTCTTAAACAATACAGCAAGGACTCCACTATTTTGTTTAAAAGGTACATTAGCAAATGTATTAACGTCACCTACCGCATGGAGAAAGCAAAGCCCTAACGAATAAATGACACGGAAAAGCTATTACGGACCCTGCCAAAAAGGCACAGATGGTAAATTCAGTTCCAGCGAGTCCAATAAAATGCTACGAAGAGTCAATAGATGGAATTATTCCTTTTCCATTTCATGTCATTTAGACCTTCAACCCCAGATGACAGAAGTAAAACATTTGCCTCAAAAGATAATCTCTTGTAATACATGATAGTAGGAGAACACAGACGGAGGTTTTAGGATTAAAGGGAAGTATGCGATTTTTTTCCTTTTTCTTTTTATTAGGCCTACAAACCATTATAACTCAAGGCTTTTCTTCTGTATTTTGAAAAGCTCCTACCGGCCTTGCCTTAGCAGGAGTTTAATTAGTTGCTCAATTACCTTGGTAGGATTATTCCCATGCTTACAACAGCATGTGAATTAAAGCTTTTACTTTGTATTCCCTACAGAAAAGGGCAATTACTTTACCTGTTTTTTTTTTTCCATTTTTTGACATCAACATACATGACAAGAAAATTATCCATTTAATTTTGTGTTCACCTTTAATATTAACTTGAGAAATCAGTACTTCCACAGAAAGACTGTTAATGCCCATCTCATTGTTATAAACATTTTTCAGATAGCATTTACTAAATCTGTCATCATTACCTTCTTTGCACAAAACCCTTGCAGTACTAAGCATGAGCACAAAGACCAATCTAAAATGCTTTACCATTATCGATCCCCTTCGCACAGTGAACAGAGGCAGCAGTTTGCACAGCACTGTCTCGGCTCTGCCTTGAACTTCTGGGGCCCGTGTTGGATACTGCGGTCTGCTGACCCTTGTGGAACAAGGGGACTACAGAGTGACTCCACCAACAGGTAAGGGGAGCTGCGCAAGGGCAACTGCAGGAAGTCTTAAGCTCTCCTGGGAGAAGCTCCAGCACTTATCCCCCACTGTAGCTGGGTGTAGCTACTGCTAACAAGCAGTCTCCCTTGCCCCTGAATAGAGGGAGTTGGGGCTTTTGACACAGGTAGCCCTTGTTTACAGTGGATCAAGTACCCTGTGAGTCGGTAGTAGGGAGAGGTCTATTTAAGAGCCAGGCCTGGAATGCAGCTAACAGAGGCAGCAAACAGATGCAGCAGTTTGTGCAGAAGCAGTGCAGTTAGGTGCAAGAGGACATCTTTCTTTTTCCTGCACTACTAGTGCCCTCTTGCTAACATGGTTGTAACTCACCATAAAGCATATTTTCCAGTAGCTGTGGGAACTGTCACATCGACTGAGTCGGAAGCTTCAACCCAGACAGACCCTCTTGTAGCAGATGCTGCCCTACAGGTCCCAGGCTGCAGGGAACGCATGGAGCCTCTCCAGAAGGCCTGGACTGATGGTCTGCCCTCCTACAAGAGGTGTGTTGTTGTTGAGGATTTGTGTGGTCAAGTCAGGGAGTTGCGGGATGAAGTTCATAGACTGTGAAACATACAAGAAAATAAGCAGGAGACAGACAGGGCGTTCTCAGAGACCCTGCTGCTCCTGGAGTCCCAATGCCCTGCAGCAGGGGAGTTGCTAGAGGACTCTGTGAAGAGTGAAATAGTACAGCACAGCATTGTCAAAGAAGGCTAGAAGCCAGCTGATTCTCAAACAAAAAGAAAGGCCCCTCATCCTCCTGTAGACCTGGAGTTACAGTTGAAGAACAGGTTTAGTGCACTCCAGGATGAGGAGAACCCAGACCTGGCCTCAAGGGAAGCAACTGGGCTGTCTGACCCTGTGCCTTGCATGACCACTTGGAAGAGGCAACAAGTGGTTGTAGCGGGTGTTTCCATGCTGAAGGGGACAGAGGTGCCTATCCGCCAACGTGGCTCCTCCTCTAGAGAGGTTTGCTGCCTGTCGGGGGCGAGGATACGAGATGTGTCTGAAAGGCTACCAAGGCTTGTCCACTCATCAGACTACTACCTTCTGCTGCGCTTTCACGTGGGTGCTAATGATACAGAGAATAAAGTAGAAACAATCAAAGATGACTTTGAGGCCTTGGACATGGTGGTCAAGGGTCTGGGAGCCCAGGTGGTCTTTTCATTGATCCTGACGATTAGGGAGAGGCATGGGAGGAGGAGTAGGAAGATTTTCCAAATCAACAACTGACTAGGCCGCTGCTGTTGGCAACAGGGTTTTGGATTCTATAACCATGGAATATGGTTTGAAGACCAACAACTGGTGCAGAGAGATGGGATTCACCTCACCAAGCAGGGCACATTTGCCTCTGCAAACATGTTAGCCAGACTAGTAAAGAAGGCTTTAAACTAGGTAGGAGGGGGACGGGGAGGTGTCATACAGACAGGGTAGACAACAAAACACAAGTTGGATTGGGGGCCTCCAGTGGGTACATGCAGCTGGGGATGTGCATTTGGGACATGGCTATGGCAGACCCCTGTACATCCTTCCTGGGAAACCTGCAGGCATGATCACCTCTTTGAAATGCCTGTACACTGATGCATGCAGCATGGGGAACAAACAGGAGGAGCTGGAGATCTGTGTACCGTCACAGGGCCATGATCTCATTGCAGTCACAGACACATGGTGGGATAGCTCACGACTGGAATGCTGTCATGGATGGCTATGTGCTTTTTAGGAGAGACAGACCACGGAGGCAAGGTGGTGGAGTTGCTCTTTATGTGAAAGCACAACTGGAATGCATCAAGCTCTGCCTAGGGGTGGAGGAGGAGGAGGCAGTCAAGAGCTTACGGGGAAAGATCAAAGGGCAGGCTAACACAGGGGACACTGTTGTGGGTATCTACTACAGGCCACCTGACCAGAAAGAGAAAGTTGATGAGACCTTCTACAGACAGCTAGAGGTAGCCTCACGATCACAGGCCCTGGCTCTCCTGGGGGACTTCAACCACCCCGACATCTGCTAGAAGAACTACACAGCAAGGCACAAGCAGTCCAGGAGGCTCCTGCAATGCATTGATGATAACTTCTTGTCACAAATGGTGGAGGAGCCTACGAGGAAGGGTGTCCTGCTGGACCTTTCCCGTACCAACAGAGAGAGACTGGTTAGAGATGTGAAGGTTGAGGGCAGCCTTGGCTGCAGTGACCATGAGATGGTGGAGTTCAGGATCCTGCAGGAAAGAAGTAAGGCAACAAGCAGGATTGCAACCCTGGACTTCAGGAGAGCAGACTTTGGGGTCTTCAGAGACCTAAATGGTGAAATCTCATGGGTTAAGGCCATAGAAGGAAGGGGGTCCAGGAGAGCTGGTTAATACTCAAACTTCACTTCCTGCAAGCTCAAGAGTGGTGGATCCCTATGAGTAAGAAGTGCAGCAAAAGGGGCAGGAGAACTGCATGAGTGAGCAAGGAGCTCTTGACCAAATTCAAACAGAAGAAGTACACGGAATGTGGAAGAGGGGACAGGCTGCTTGGGAGGAATATAGGAATGCAGCCAGAGTATGTAGAGATGCTGCAAGGAAGGCTAAGGCCCAGCTGGAATTGAGTCTTGCAAGGGATGTCAAGGACAACAGGAAGGGCTTCTTCAAATACATCAGCAGCAAGAGGAGGACTAGGGAAAATGTGGGCCTGCTACTGAATGGGGCGGGGGCCCTGGTGACAAGGGATCCAGAGAAGGCAGAATTACTGAATGTCTTCTGTGCTTCAGTCTTCACTGCTAAGGGCAGCCCTCAGGAATCCTGCAGCCTGGACGTGAGGGAGAAAGTCCAGAGAAGGGAGGACTTTCCTTTGGTTGAGGAGGAAAGGATTAGAAACCTTCTGGGCAGGCTAGACAGCCACAAATCCATGGGCCCACATGGGATGCACCCACGGGTACTGAGGGAGCTGGCGGACGTTGTTGCCAGGCCGCTCTCCATCATCTTTGAAAGGTCCTGGAGAACTGGAGAGGTGCCTGAGTACCGGAAGAAAGCCAAGGTCACTCCAGTCTTCAAGAAGGACAAGGAGGAGGACCCAGGCAACGGTCAGCCTCACCTCCAACCCTGGTAAGGTGATGGAACAGCTCATTCTGGATGTCATCTCCAGACATACAGAGGAAAAGAAGGTGATCAGGAGTAGCCAGCATGGATTCACCAAGGGGAAATCCTGCTTAACCAACCTGATAGCCGCCTGTGATGGAATGACTGGCTGGGTAGATGTGGGGAGAGCAGTGGACCTTGTGCACCTTGACTTCAGCACGGCTTTTGACACCGTCTCCCATAACACCCTCTTAGAGAAGCTCAGGAAGTGTGGGTTAGACGAGTGGACAGCGAGCTGGATTGAGAAGCGGCTGAAAGGCAGAGCTCAGAGGGTCATCATCGGTGGCGCGGAGTCTAGTTGGAGGCCTGTGGCTAGCGGAGTCCCCCGGGGCTCAGTACCGGGTCCCATCCTGTTCAACTTCTTCATCAATGTCCTGGATGAGGGGACAGAGTGCCTCCAAGCTGGGAGGAGTGGCTGACACACCAGAGGGCTGTGCTGCCCTTCAGAGAGACCTGGATAGGCTGGAGAGTTGGGCAGAGAGGAACCTCATGAGGTTCAACAGGGGCAAGTGCAGAGTCCTGCACCTAGGGAAAAATAACCCCAGGCACCAGTACAAGCTGGAGGCTGACCTGCTGGAGAGCAGCTCTGCAGAGAAGGACCTGGGAGTGCTGGTGGACGACAAGTTGACCACGAGCCAGCAATGCGCCCTTGTGGCCAGGAAGGCCAATGGTCTCCTGGGGAGCATTAGGAAGAGTGTTGCCAGCAGGTCAAGGGAGGTGATCCTGCCCCTCTGCTCAGTCCTGGGGAGGCCTCATCTCGAGCACTGCGTCCAGTTCTGGGCTCCCCAGTACAAGAGGGACAGGGAGCTACTGGAGAGAGTCCAACGCAGGGCTATGAAGATCATCAGAGGGCTGCAGCACCTGCCCGAGGAGGAAAGGCTGCGAGAGCTGGGCCTCTTCAGCCTGGCGAAGAGGAGACGGGGACGGGGGGATGTTATCAATGCGTATAAGTATCTCAAGGGAGGGTGTCAGGGGGACAGGGACAAACTCTTTTCAGTTGCCCTGTGTGACAGGACAAGGGGCAAAGGGCAGAAACTGAACCACAGGCAGTTCCCCCTGACCGTGAGGGGGAATTTCTTCCCTCTGAGAGTGATGGAGCACTGGGACAGGTTGCCCAGAAAAGTTGTGGAGTCTCCTTCTCTGGAGATCTCCAAGGCCTGCCTGGATGCAACCCTGTCTAACATGCTCTAGGTGACCCTGCGGAGCGGGGTGGTTGGACTAGATGATCTCCAGAGGTCCCTTCCAACCTTACTGATTCTATGATTATTCTAGTCATATAAATCCAGTGGCATTAGGGCCCACTGACTGCAGAAAGGTGAAGGCCCTTTTGACACCCAGACACCACAGACCTACATTACATGTGTAAAAATAGGAGGAGCTGCAGGGCTCTAACAACACAGAAGCACAGCCTGCAATAACTGTCTGGGCAAACGCAAAAGTGCCAGAGGAGAGTGTTGGGTACCGTGATGTAACCCCACACTGGGGAGTACTGTGATTTTCAAACACTTTTCTGTAATAAAGCTCTGGACAATTAGCAAATACACTGCAGAAGCACATGCACTGTGCTTACTCCTGTCCCACAAACATGCTTGTCCGTAACTTCACAACTGTGAGTAAAATGCACCATATTCCCAGCAGCAGCACACTGGCCAGTTAAACCACCCTTCATCAACAATTTAAGGGAATTTCCTTCTTCTCAGCAATAAATACAAAATAAAAACAGTTGAAAAAGCCTCCCTCAGAGCACAGCAACCCCCAGGCCTGCTGCCTCACGGAGCTGTTAATTTACTTTATCTTAAATTGTAGGTCATGTTGTCATACTGATATTAGTACACTTTCCTCTCCCATCTCCTCAAGTCACATATACCCAAAAGACTTCCATTTATTGCCGTTTCTAAAAAAAAACCTAACTTGAAGATGTTTTACATCTTGATTTGAATGCTTCCATAATATTTCTCTGAAAACGTTCATAAAAGTTGTTAGGACGTGATGAAACTGTCCTAAAGTGACAATCCAAAAAATGCACTGAGATTAATTATCCTGCTCAGTTGAATCACTTATTTCCAAAAACAGATCACTGGCAGGAGACCAATTCCTTCCTGTGAGAAAACAACAGGAAAAAGGCAAACAAAGGTGCAGGTTATCTACCTCTCTCTACACCTAAATGAGTGTGCTTGGCAGGAGAAGACTCTGCACATCATATTTACCTTATTTGCACTTCATGGACCTTTGCTCTGCCAGCACAAAGAACTGTAGGCACTACTGGGTATATGCACTCGGCCTTAGGTGGCTGAACAGGAGCCCTCATGAATAGTAACTTCAAACTGAAGCAATCAAACAAGTCTATTGGTGAGGAAATGCGTTATACTGTGAATCCCCCCAAACGCTATCAAAATTACGAATGAAGTACAGATGTTTGCTGTTTTTTATATGATAGGCATGACCAGATTCACACACTTAAACAGGGTTTGGAGGACCACTGTAGCAGAACATTGTTTTTGGCCTGGTCGAACTTGGAAAAGGTCTGTACCACTCTGTTCATCCTGCTACACATGCCTGATGCAGGAAATGCATGTATATGGTTTGCTTAACTCTAGGTAGTAAAATTACTCCATAGCTACATGTTCGTAAGAGGCCAGGGTCACTACAAAAAGCCTTTCCTGAAGAATGAGTGCATTCCCTCATTCTCAACTGCAATGGTTGCGACTGCCGAATGTAGTAAGCTGCAGTGCAATTACAGCTGGATTGCAGCCATGCCCTTCAGATATATTCTTGTCTGTGAAGGACAAGCCTGCTAATTAGAATTGCTACAGTTCTAAAATAACAAAAGTCTTTCAAGCAGAAGCCTCTGATGTTTTTAACTACTTCATACTTTTAATACCCATTTCACAGTAACCACATCATATGTGATTTGGATGCAAACACACTAGTATTTGCTTTGCTTGTTATACTTAATGCAGCTGAGGACCTTTTCCCAAGGACAGACATACAGCCTAGGCCAAATATTTCTCCAAAACAAATAAGATCTATTATAAAAATAAGAAATGCTTAACTTAGAAAGTATTGTTTTTTATTCAATTTGCACATGGATCAGCATCAGAATGTGAACTTTAAAGACCTTACCCTCAGACACATCAACTGAGTTACGCATATTAAGGTTTTCACTTGCATACACCAACCACAATGCCAAAGAGTTGCCTCAAGACCTGTGTATTTTCAGCTACTTCACTAGCCTAGCTTTAGTGCAAGAGCTGACACTCCTGTTCCTGAAGTTCTGACTCTACAACCTAGGAAGTGTCACTCACTCTCTCTCTCTCTCTCTCTCTCTCTCTCTCCTTACAGTTCTTCCAAACAGAGCTGTTTGGAAGTTTTCTGATGGCACACATTCATCAAAAGATGATGCAAAGATTTCTCTCTTTGGAAAATGTAAAGCTACATGAGAATTTGCTCTTGTTTTCAGGAGTTTATCACTTCTTAGTTTAAGAGTAACATCAAGAGCCATCTCAAAAATACTTGTAACTTAAAACAACACGAAGCAAAGAAACGGTTTTCCTTTCCAAACCCATTAGGCACTTTTTTTTTCTTTCCTTTTTGGCTAATCCAGAGTTATGTTATCCCTTGTATTATCTTCAGTATTAAAGCACAATGTATTTAAGCACAAGAGAAATATATAGCAACGAAAGCCAATGGTTTAAGTCAGGTGTGTTGTTATATATGTTGCTGTAGGAAAGCCTAGGAAGTTTTCCCTGACATTTATCTGAATTTTTCCCTGCTTTAGTTCCACATTATTGCTGATAATTAGGCCGCTTCTCCCCGTGCTTAGCTTCTGGTGCCACCCCCCAGCAACACCACATCCCTTAGCTGGCAGCCCCTCAGCTGGTGCCAGGGTGGGCAGCCCTTCACAGCAACCCTACACCCGGGGTGCAGCCACCACCAGGCGTTGCCTTGGCACTGGCCCCATGAATTCAGCCAGTCATTTCATTTACTATTTTCAGGTCCTTAACCTTTTCTGGAATAGTCCTAGGAGGCTCCTCTCGTACTTACACGCATGCACAGGAATGGCAGGTATTGCCGGGTGGTCAACATAATTTTAAGATCATCCTTCCTTGCTTATCTGGGCAAAAGTAGCTGGCTCACAGCAGGTTTGCCCTGAGTCCTGTAGGGGTTTGGCCACCTCTGCTGGCTCATCTTTCCCATCACACAGCAAACTCATAGTAATTTCCCATCTATGACCAGCTTAAGGTCCTTTCCAGCACTACTGCTTTCCAAGGATCTTCCCTTCTCAGGGAATATCCGTTTTGAATGATTTCCCGCCAGATGTGCCAGCTTGTGTTTTTTCACTTTGAATCTCATTTTATTTCCTGAGGATGTTTCTAAGCTCTCTAGAAATTCTCCCATTTATATTATTTCTCCAACTTCAAGTATTACCAGTTAATTAGTTCCCCCACTGAATTTAACCAGCTCAGCAGTACACCTCTATTTTATGAGATAGTTGTAAGTCCAGGTGAGGCCTTTGCACACAACACATGCTATTCAGTCTGGGAAGGACTCCTGAGGCTTATAGCACCCTCAGCCTCATAAAGAAACAGCTTTTATTTTCCTCAGCTGAGCCCTTGTGCAAGGCCTGATCCCTCTGGCACTGCATAGGATCCTTCTCCCAAGCATACACATTGCTCTTCCATGCTTCAGTTGCTTATCCATCCCGCAGCTCAGGGATTACACATACCCTGGCCAGCCTGAAGACAAGAGCAAAGAAATTGTGCAGCATATCCCATTACTACAATGCAGCTTCATTCTTTCCCAGTGCAGGCACTTCATCCCCTACCTTTGTAATTTGATCTAAATATGATCAAACCTGCCTGACAATTTGTCCTTTTTAAACTGATGCTGTTTATTGCTCCCTGATCTTCTCCAGACTTCCTCTCCTCCAGCTCCATGCCAAGAAAATGCCTCACTACTGAGGTCCATTGATTTTTTCCATGCTCCTCCTTTCTGAGCACCTCTTCCTGCCATATTAATTATACATGGTTTAACGCATATTTGTGAGAAGCAGTTGCATTGCAACTTTTCGGATGGAAGGGTTCTCCAGTCTGTCAGTACTACTAGGTTATAGATTGTTCACAGGCCTTTTAAGAGCAACTTATGAAGCACCTAATGTTTTGAAGGACAAAACTGCCCCTCATCCAGTGTGAAGGAGCAAGCAAACACAGGTCACCCCCAAGTCTTCTCATCAGAGCTAACTCAGGCTCCTGCAGAGCAGCACCGTTCCCAGGCCCTGCACTCCCACGCATGGAAGCGGCAGACAGGCACCCATGCACTGTGCCTCCTCTTAGACTATTCCTCAGCATTCAGCTGCTGTTCTGGGTATTTTTCTCTGGGTAGGACAAATCCTAGTACAGCTGCTGCTGAAGTAGCCCCAAGTCTTCCTCCCAAAAAGCTTTTTTTAATCACTGGTCTACATAACATTGACAGAAGCAGCTTTTCACCAGGGAATTTTCTGATACAGTTAAGAGTTTTTCCCAGAGATCACTTCATGGTATAACTACATTTGCAGACAGTAATGATAGCTTTTACTAGTTTTCATTGCACTTTTAAAAAAGTTGGATAAAAGGTACATGGGAGGGGCGGGGACACTAAAATGTAAACTTTTAAGCCATATAAGGTCTGTTCTCACTGTGCACATAAATCCTCTTGATGATAAGTGTTATTGCTCACGTATTCAAAGGGAAAATGGCCTTGCTTAGAGAGTTGAAAATGTCCTTAAAAAAAAAAGCTAAGCTAAGCTAAGCTATTAGAAAAATTACAAATGCTGCAAAGGACAATTGCAGCAGTAACATCAGTATGTACACAGATAGACTGCAGTACTAATTAAGTGTTTTACTGTCCATGTCTCAGGTTAGTATGATATTTATGCCAGGTTTTTATTTCTCCTGATTAATGGGGTCATGAAAGTCTGCTCAATGCCAATAACAGTGCGTGTTAACCACAGGGAGCCTCACTCAATTCTTCTCTTCACGGTCACGGCTCTGCTAAAAAACAAGAACCAGAATGTGTCTTCTTGCCAGGATTCATTTATCAGTTTAAGTAAACGATAATGTAATTTCAAACAAAATACTTTTTCAAACTAGTAGCTGGCCTATTTCAACTAATAGCTAGACTATTTTCCATGGTTATCTGGCAGCACCTTTTGAGGGGAAAAAAAACAGTACAGAATAAGTATTTTCTTCACAAAACAGTGGTGCTCAGGCAGCTATAACTATTATGTTTCTAATGGGATTACTGGCCAAATGCTCTAGTGCAGGAAATCTGCATAGCTCCACTGGTTTCCAGTGGAGATATGTCAATTTACCCCAGCTGAAATTCCCTCACATGCAACCTATAACTGTACTATATACTTTCACATTTAGAGTGTACTTTTTGCATTAATCACACCAAAACAGGATGAAGAAATGTGTTACCACTGTTGAAAAGCCTCGCATGTGCTATACATATTCCTCAGCCCTCTTGCTCTCACATGGCTCTATTATTTAGCTTTCTCAGTGTTAATTCACATCTGTTATGGTCATTTTCTTCTAAAAGCAAAGGAAAACTACTACATTTGTTGGCATGCACTATACAGTGGATCACATGAAATGTTTAATTTCCATAGAAATACAGTCATTTCATCCTTCCCTGGAAGTGATATTAACTTCTCATCCACTCTTACCTGAATCACAAGATTCAATCCACTAATTTATGCCTGCTCATAGCTGCTGTTTGGAATGAATTTTTTTTCAGCAAAGCAAGCATAATTACTAATGATCTTATGACTAGTTATTCTCTTCAGATAATCATTAAACCAGCCATAAATTCATTCCATCTACTAGCATCTTATCTTGTCAGGTAAACTTATTGACAGGGAGTAAGAACAGCTTGGGAAGGAAAAGACCAAACAAAGCCCGTATGCCTTTACCCCCAAGCTATGGAGGCAAGCCACAAAAACTCTTTGAATTCAACAGTCTAAGTGCCAACATTATGTATTATATATATATCCACGTTAAACATCAGTCCAAATAAACGTGCAGGCTACATGCAATGTCTAGGTGCCAAGTAGCGTGATCAGAGGTCAGTGATTTCTCTCTCCTCCTCCCCCCCCCCACACAGACACAGTTTTTTGGAAGCATGACTCCCTTTCCCCACTCTTCCGCCTCTGAGCGTCCACACGCCCCGTGGGACTGGTTTATTCTGCCCTCCTCTCTACCAAGCTGGCAGCAGCTCAGTTCCTCCAGTGCAGAAGCCAGTTGCTATTTTGGACTATGAAGAGGTTCATCTCCAGTTCTAACTGGACAGAGTGGATGAAGTCAATTAACAACAATCTGTTCTTTCCTGATCCATTTAGACACTCAGTGAACTCCTTGAAACTTTCCCACGGCTCTGTGTTGCAGGGATTCAATCTGCAACAAATACAGGCCTGAGGCAGCACCAGTAGGTGCAGCCTCAGAAAGCAAGCAGGAACAACACAGCACTGCAAGTCAGCACGGCAAGACCCCCTCTTCTCCAGCTCTTACTTTGTCTTTCCTTAAAGCTTCTGCCCTTTGCTGTTACACAAACACTCAGTGCCGGTGCTTTTCCAAACACAGACTGACTTAGGATCTAAATCCATATTCATGGAAGGACCAGTGCTCTGGTAGGAAACAGAAGCTCTAACAAATTAATGCTCTGTTTTCAATCAAATTCATTGAAGGTGAGGAAGATGCAATCTCTGACACCTCAAAGGCTATCCCACAGCAATCACATTTGTTTATAACAACAGTGGAGCTACAATCATCACTCTTCCATTTGGCCTATATTCCTGCAGGTTGCTTGAGCTTCACAATTACAAAGACCCCTTAAACTTGTAATTGTTTTGGATTCCAGATTTTTCTGTTTATTATTTAATGATTTAAAAGCAATTATTTATTTATTTCAGAAGAATAACTAATGTCTCTTGCTCCAAGTGTTAGTCACAATGGACTGCTCATTTCTGGCATGGTTTCCGCCTGTCTTACAGCACATTCTCAATGGCATTATGCAATGCTTTCATTAGTCTCAACTGTTTCACTTGGCAGTAAGATGCGTTATAAAGTGATGTCAGCTCTTGGAAAAAAGAAACAGAATTAGGACAAGGTGAAAGTTTCAAGGGTACATAACTCTAAAATCACAGGCATTTGGAATTCAGAAATTGCCATTTGGATATCTGTCACCTCTGTTTCTCACCAATGTGTCACATCATAACACCACAGTTACCAAACATGTACATAGCTGCTCCCCACTCCCAAAAAAGTAAAGAAATAGAGGTTCTCTAAAGAATCTTCTGAACTTGCAAAGGCAAATTCACATCCAGCGTAGCTGTGGACAACACAAAATGAAGGACACAGAGCATGCCATCAGGGCTTTTCACCATTGCAGTATGATGTGGTATCACACCACAAGATAACAAAGGATACCTTGTCATTACCTTGTCATTTGACAACTTTTCTAAACAGGTTTTATACCAGAAATAAAGAATTTGGATTTTCTAGATGCCCAAATACAGACAGCCATTTGCAAAGGGCGCACACAGTGCTCTTGACTCAAGTCCCCCATTGGCTCCTGGAAAGCCAAACGTCTCTGTACCAAACACAAGTAGCACAGACGTTTTGCTGGCAGGAAGAGAGCTGTTACTAGAGGAAGGGGTCTCTTTCTCCCCCATTTCCCACCTCACCGTATGCCAGTTGGGATCCTTTCTTTAAGGACTAAGCAGCAACAAACCTTTTCAATTATAACATTTGGAGGGCTCGTCTCCCAGATTGCCTCCTTTCTAACAGGTCATGCAGCCAAAATGGGCAGAGCATTGATCTGCAACTGCTGAGGAAAGTCGGTTTCTGACTCTACCCCCAATCTCAGTATGGCCTCAAAAGTGTCAAGCACCTGTACTCAGATTACCTTCCCTTCTCTATAAAACACACAGCAGTGGCCACAACTGTAAAATGCTCTAAAGAAAGTCACAGAGATAGTATTTCCTTATAAAGGCAACAGGATACAGACTGAACCATGCAGCCAAATGATAAATAGCCACTCAATATATTGACAATATGAAAAATCAAACCAAATCCTGTCAATAAGTACTAATAGCAGAAGATAGTTATGTGTAACCTTCCCCTGTTTCTCAACAATTACCTGTCAGCCTGTGAAAAGAAATTACACAAACTAGGAACTCAACCTGTATGGCTCTAGGAAAATTTATACGCAAAAATCTCAATGAACATAGTCCTCCAGTTCTCAGCTAATTCCTGGGTAGCTTCCAATTAAGTTATTAACCCCACCTACAAACACTGCACGTCAGCACGCAAGGCCGATGTCCTCTAACTTTGAATGCTGCTGTTTCTTGCCTTCAGATGCCAGTTCCATGTGCATGTAGACGGAGTTAGAGAACAAAATGATTCCTGCAGAAGGCTGCATTTTGAACACACTAACTGCAGTGCTGGGGTACCCAGGATCATAATCTCAGATGGGGAAGTTATTGATTTTGCCCATGTCTGGTGATTCTAAAACCATTTGCAACATTTGAGCAACCACTGCCAGGGAAGGGAGATAATGAGAATGGAAGCGTTGGGCATCTTACACCACTGGACATCTAAAACAAAACCATTAACAAAGCAGAGCCTCCACTGGGCATCTAAAACAAAATCATTAACAAAGCAGAGCCACCACTGGGCATCTAAAACAAAATCATTAACAAAGCAGAGCCTCCATCACATGCAGACATCTGAACGATCCAGTACTACTGCTGCTGCAAAACAGGCTGCTCTGAGCAACTGGATCTTTTCCCACTCCACAGCAGCTGGCACTGCTGGCTGGGGATCACATTTCCTCTGTCTGCACTAGGGCTCGTCATCTGCTGCTAACACCCAAAAGAGGCTCACGAAATCTTCACAGGAGGCCAGGAGAAAAGAAAGGGCCACGTGGGTGGGGGAGAACCTCTCACCCCTCAGCTCAGCCGTTCCTGACAGTTTGACAGATTATGGCAAAAAGTAGATGAGGAAAAATCCTATTGTCAGAGAAACAGCTACTAACCAACAGACCTGAGAAACACATCATGCTTCCTGATACAGAGCATGCAATTTTCTGTGCAAGGAGCAATTAGAAACAGAACAACCCATAATGCCCACTGCTGACAAGTTATTTCACCTATATATAACAATATTTTCCTCTACTGACAAGTATCTAGAGAAGTCTCCTTAAATCCCTTTGTCAAAAATGAAATATGCCATAAACAACAATTCACTTTTTTAAACAATGTCACTGAAATGAAATACCATGCATCATGTGGATGAATAATTATTCAGGGAGACTGCGAATAAAATTTGCAGGGTAAAAGCAAAGCAATCAAGATCAATGCCTTTTTTTGGATAGAAGAAACTACCGCTCTTTCTGTGGTGGCTGCATTCCATTTTTAACATGTTAGATTTGAAAAAGAAATGATCTTAAACAGCTTTGAAAATAAAGTTGAGCTAATATTTGTATTCTTCCTAGAAACCAAGTTCTGCAAGCACTAATATGAGAATTTAATTGCAGTTTATGCATAAATCAAAATTACTGGGAATATATGGGGAAGAGTTCAACAAGTAAGGATCTGCAGGACTGGAAATCAGAAAGTAAAAACATTTAAATAGTTTAATAGGCTTAGTTTCAAATCTGCCTTTGGTCAATATGAATATAAAAATTTGAAGTAAAACATACATGTAAGTCATAAAAATGTAAACTTATTCATGGTACTACAAAAGTTTGGGGGGGGTTTTAAATACAGAAAAATATTGGATGACAGGTCTAAGCTTACAGTGTCTATTGTACCATACAGGTCACTGCCAAAACTGCTACAGCAATGCATTCAGTGCACATATTCTGGTCTGCATTTTCCTCGACTTTTTCTTTACTATTTTACCTTCAAGATATCTCAACTCAAACATTGTTCAGAAAGGCAACGCTCAGATAAGCATCTTCTCCCTGGGTTTCTTATAATAAATGCTTAAAAAAAGCAAATTCCTTGAGAAGGAACAGCCAAGTACTTACTTTTAAGAGCCTGAGGAACTTCAGCAGGAACCATGACTTCTTGCTGATGGGAAGAATTCCTCTGACCTCTACTGCATTAACCCCAGTTTTGCCAGTCCAGAGGCATTCACAGACTATGTCTACATGGGTACAGCTGCCTCTCTCGAGCTAAGAGAAATTCAGCCAAGAAAGTCTATGTGGTACAACACTAAATTCATGCTATCACTCTCGGTTGGTCCTGGTACCCAAGTCACAGCTGCACATCCCAGAAAGGCCCTGGGGTGCTGACAGAGCCCCATCTCCAGATGAAGAGGAGGAAGAGGCAGCAAACGTCAGAAATGGGAAAGGGGAGGTTGATATGGCATAAGGTGGGAATGGGGGAAAAAGGCCCTAAAATACTTTTCAGAGTTGTTCTCCAGGACTTCCTGCTCTAGGATCCAGACAGAGCCAGCAGACACTTCCCTGCACTCCTAGTTTAGGTATGCTCTCACTGTCTGGTGGTTTCAATAGCGCAGAGAAACAAAAGCGAGCTTTGCCTTTATTACAGCAGTAATTACGTGCCATAAATAACTACTTAGGAACAATAATTATATAAACACTTCAAGCTATATTTGTCAAATAAGCTGTGCAGAGTACGTTTTGTGATCCCATCAGCCTTGCTGTTGTATTTATTAATTTGCTTTTTAATTCAGCAAGTAAAAACCCTGACCACAAGTCTCGCTCATTAACAAAGTCCGATTGTTCTTGTTACTCCTCGTCTTCCCAGAGAGTCCACAGGAAAGAACAGAGCGTTTAAGGGAGAAAGGCTTGCAAGCCCTACAGCAAACTCGGAGAAAGGCAGGCCAGCCAGCAGGACGCTGGGTGCTGCTAGGAGGAAGGTCCCCCGAGTGCTCAGCAGCTCCCCCGTGCTGGCACCCCAAGGCAAAGCTGGCGGGCCGAGGGGGTCGTGCCCTGCAGCCCTCCTTGGCCACAGGGATAGTGACCACCAGGGAGGGCTCGACTGCATTCAGAACTGAAGCTCTGGGCAGGATTTGGTGTTTAATAAGAGCAACTGTTTAGGTTTTTATGAATTTCCAGTAACATAATTACTGGGATATAGTTTGCTCAGCTGTTTAAGATACTCTGAAAACACACAGAAAAACACTTTTCAATATTTAGAAAGTGCCTGAAGGTGTCTTGTAAAAAGCTTACAAGGAGAAATCCCAAGAATAAGACAGTATTTAATTGTAAATGCATCTAAAGCTTTAAGCTGAATGAGCTGTTTGCACTACAGGCAGCATCACACTAACTTTGCACTTCTGCATGAGGTTTCCCATGGTTTTAAATATTGTTTAACTTTCTGAAGACTACATTTATGAATTACATTCTTCTAGAACAAGCTCAGGTAATCAAAAATTAAGCATAATGACAATTTAGCAAAACAACCCTTGCGTATCTGCTATACTGCCTCTGCAGAGCTGCCCTTTTGAAGAAGGTAACCTCCTAAAATCTGACCTAAGAATCTCTCTTTCAAAGTGCTCTCTGAAGCAACAAATCCTGGGAAATGCAAAGGACCATTATTAATAAAGTCAACATTGCAACTTTTGCTCAAATGGCCTGGCAACTTTCTCCTCTCCAAAGGAAAAGCATTAACCCAATTCATGCGTTACTCTGCATTTCTGAGATACTGTTTTTGACAGATATAAGTTTCTGCCCCTTCTTTGGTGAAAATAACATCACAGATTGATTGCTGCCAACTTGTGACATTATTTCTCATAAACACCTCCTACTGTGTATAACACACTTGGAAAGCTGAAGAATCAGCTCTCCCCTCTCTCATTGTTTTCCAGTAAGTAACAGTGCCCAGATGTTTCAGATTGCTGAACAGAAAAGGATTCAAAAGCAATTAGACAAGTTAATGGAAGAAGCACCTAATCAAGCGCAATGGGGCAGACAACACTTAGCTTAAAGCTGAACAAAAGGCAGCACAGAAAACAGGAGCTTCTTCTAGCTTACATTGTTTAACAGACAGCAGCTGCTCAGGAGCCACCAAAGACAGGACACCGGCAGAGGTGGCCGTGGTCCAGCCCCGTACGGCTGTTCTTCAACAACAACACAAGCTGCAAGTTGCTGCTCTTCCCGCTCGCTTTTCTCCTAACCCCAGAAGTCATCTGGATAGTGTGAGCCTTGGTTTTCACATTGGCTGAACTGTCATGCAGGAAAACTGTGCCTTCAGCAAAATGTCCATCTTCTAACAGCATTTTTAAGCTGTGACAACTGTGCTGTGTCTGTCTAGGATTTTCCCCAATAGGGTCAGAGAGAGTATCTCAGAAATATAGGGTAACAGGTGAATCGGATCAAAACAGGAAGATGAAAGGAGATCTCTTTTTTCTGACACCAGGGTTTACATTAAAATAAACAGACTTGAGCAAATGGTTTAAATGTGGAAGCTGCAACCCAATTTAAAGCCTCGGTGTTGTCAATGATTTTTATTGGTATACTGTAACACTTCGAAATGTGCCAGAGCAAGCCACAATGGAAGCTGTCAAATGCTTTCTCAAACCTGTACAGTCAGGAAAAATTGTTTCCTTGCCATGCTTTACATGCTAGTTTTGGGGGTGGAAAGAACTGGCTAACACATTATCCCTACGCTGAAATCAAATCAGACTCTCTCTGGCTTTGCCAAATTTGTTACTGGAAAAATTATGCTTCTTGCTACAAAGGTGGCAATTTTTCCAAGACAGAAGGATTAATTGTAGCAATGGAACCAGATAAAACCTACTCACAGCACTGCCTCGGATGAGAAGGGACTTTGAGCCGAGCAGCACTTGGCAGACAGGGTTGTTGCTGTGCTCCCGAGCAAAGATGCCTGTTGCATGGAGCAGCCCCAGAGCTACTTTCAGCGAGCAACACGGTGCTCTAGTAGAAAGGCACCAGCAGGCAGGAGGCACGTGCACTCAGCGTGCCAGTGCTGTGGCCAGCCAGCCAGGTTAGGCAACTGATGATAACTAGTTACTCCTTTCCTCTCAGGATAAATCCTTTACGTAGCCTAAGTCACTTATCTCATGTTGGAACCATTTTGTATTTGGCAGCCATTGTACAGAAGGAGCTGCCTTACTGCACTCTATACCTTGACACCCGGGGCAGCTCTGCTCCCTGCTTTGTGCAAAGCCTTTCCAAAGGCTCACCCAAGGCAGCACGGCATTGCAAACCATCCCAAAGACGTGCACTGCAGTCACTCGGATCTTTTTAAAAGCCTCATCAACAGTAATGAACCTTATTACATCTTCCAACAGTAAGTGAATGACGTGATGACTTGCAGTTAACCAATTAAATGTTCCCCTAGAAAGTAACGCTTAGTTTCTTTTCATAATGCATCATTGTACATTTCCCAGCAGACTGATAATGATAATTTAAATATTACACTAAAAATAACAAGCACCTGTAAGGGGAAGACTGCCTCTATAATATACCATGGCAACTTCTGTCTTTTAAAACTATTCAAAGAAATTCCAGTGAATTCTTAGCAGAAACTTGGAAATTTTATTCGGGGGGGGGGGAGGGGACATAAATCACTCAAAGCTAAACAGCTATGATTTCTGCTTGACATTTTTCAAACAATGAGACAACTGTTCCTGCTTTCAAGGCCCCTGTGCTTCAACCTGACACTGCTAATTAAAACAAATCTGCATCATAAGAAACACCTCAACAAGAAACTGTAGTGTAATTATTACAATTCGAAGTGTGAACAAGTTCTCTTTAATACATAATAACAACAGCTAACAAATTATCTTTTCCAGTCTCACACCGCAAGAGATTTGTTGTGGTTTTTAATGCTGGCAGCCTTAGCTAAAGGATGGGAAGACGTTAGCAAGCCCTGGAGTTGTCCTGGTTGCCTCCAAGGGCTCCAGTGCTGAGCAGCTGCCGCTCTCGCCACTGGAACAGCCCTGACAGTGTGTGCAGTGTGCGTTACCCACACTGCCACGTTGCCGTGGATACAGCGAATGCCAGGGCAAACTTGATCCTATCAGAGATTCCTGTTCTTCAGACTTTTGGGCAGCAGTGTACCCTCATATAAAAGGATTTGGATTGCAGCTTCCCCTATGCAAGGGCAGGGCATGATCTTTGCATTCATACCTTGCACATTCATCAGAGGATTGAACATAGCCTGTTCCAGAAGGCACAAGCTTTTCTCATAGCATGTTCAGGCAGCCAGTGCAGATTTGGTACCATCCTCATGTGATATAGTCCTGTCCACTTCTCCTCTCTGCCAATCCTATCTTCCTTTGATATTTTGTTTCCACAGAAGAAAGTATTTAAACAGAAAAGCACACTAATCTTTTCAGGCTCCAAAATGCACAAATCTGTTATAAAGTCCTAACTTTTCAGGAACATGCACTCTCCAAATTCACATTCCACACTCCCCAATTTCTTTAATTTCTCCTTGCTAAGACACAAATTTAACAAGCCAATTCAAACACTAGAAGTTATAGTAAACAAATAAAAATGTTCCCGATCTTAAATTTTATTTTCAGTGGTTTCATCAGATTGAACTTTTTACACCCACTAAACAAGCTGGAGCTTTCCAAAGAGCAACACACATTTGGAAGTCTCAGCAAAGTCTCTCAGGGTGAAATACAACATCCTGAGGTCACATAACAGCTTCAGTTGTTCATATATTTTCTTCACATGCCTCAAAAACCAGCACGAGTACCTCATATATAGCATGGATGTGCTACTTCACCAAAAAGAAATAAAAATAAGTGAAAGAAAATATATAGGAAAACCCAATGGTAACTAGCAATTTAAGACTCTTAGCCCCAACAGTTAATGATATCTTATTTATCAGCAGAAGCAGCACACAGTTCTGCAAGTTCCTGGTGTTCAATCTCTACATACATAATCATTACTGCAATTGCTGCTTCAAATAGACAAGGAAGGCTGAAGAGATGTTAGCTCTGGAGATGAAACAAACTAAAGCTTTCAGAAAAGGCCAACTAAATATTCCTTATTATATACAGGAAAATAATACTCCAGTAAAGTTTATGGATTGATGGATCCTCATCTTACGTTATAGCTGAGTTATGTTGGTTTATATCCTATGAGGACCTGATCCAATATAACTTAGAACTATTGCCTTGTGAATCACTAGATGGTGATGGCAAATACCACATTCTTAAGATTTTGCAAATCTTTCCATAAGTAGCCTGAGGGATTTGAGATTTTCTGCAGTCATTTCCCAATATCCTTAATTGTCCTTCTCCTTACCATTCTATGATCCTCACTCCTCCCTGTCATTTACTATACTTATCACAGAACAAATAGACAAGGAAGAAATTCATGGGTTACCTAGAGATGGTTTTCCACCAAACACCTACTGGATCCTCAACACACTTTACCATCCCCAGTGGCTGATGGCATTTTAGTCATAGAAACAGTAAGGTTGGAAGGGACCTCTGGAGATCGTCTAGACCAACCACCCTGCTCAGCAGGGTCACCTAGAGCATGTTAGACAGGGTTGCATCCAGGCAGGCCTTGGAGATCTCCAGAGAAGGAGACTCCACAACTTTTCTGGGCAACCTGTCCCAGTGCTCCGTCACTCTCAGAGGGAAGAAATTCCCCCTCACGGTCAGGGGGAACTGCCTGTGGTTCAGTTTCTGCCCTTTGCCCCTTGTCCTGTCACACAGGGCAACCGAACAGAGTTTGTCCCTGTCCCCCTGACACCCTCCCTTGAGATACTTATACGCATTGATAACATCCCCCCGTCCCCGTCTCTTCTTCGCCAGGCTGAAGAGGCCCAGCTCTCGCAGCCTTTCCTCCTCGGGCAGGTGCTGCAGCCCTCTGATGATCTTCATAGCCCTGCGTTGGACTCTCTCCAGTAGCTCCCTGTCCCTCTTGTACTGGGGAGCCCAGAACTGGACGCAGTGCTCGAGATGAGGCCTCCCCAGGACTGAGCAGAGGGGCAGGATCACCTCCCTTGACCTGCTGGCAACACTCTTCCTAATGCTCCCCAGGAGACCATTGGCCTTCCTGGCCACAAGGGCACATTGCTGGTTCATGGTCAACTTGTCAATGGAATATTCTCAGGTCAGCCCCATTTTTACACTCTGAAGAGGAGACATTTATGGTTTTCATATTCACTGGGAAGCCTTTTGAGAAGAATGGTTGCTGAGGCACCATCAGTCTCAAAGAAACCATCTATACTGTGCCCAGGGACGTATTTTTCATGGTAACACTACTTGCACAAACAATATTAATAGTACTTGTATATACACCACCCACACAGTGGTAAGAGTCCTTTACTACTGAGGTTTGGTTCCCACAAGACTAGAGTGACCAGCACCTCTCTCCTGGCCTCAGCCAAAGGGCAGATAGTTGATCAGAGTTGGTAACATGACTTCTTCCTCCTCCTACTCCCAAGTACCCAGAGAAGACAAGGTAATGCTGGATTACATTACTACTACTTGAACTGGTAAACACAAGATATTAGTCTTACTTCCAGATATATCTGACAGTAGACAGGTACAGAATCTCAAAGCTCTGCAGCTCGTACTCAACATAGGTGTTTATATTCATACAGTGCTTCTCCCTGTTTTTCCAAAATGCTTGTTTTTCTTCTGTTTCCCTTTATTCTCTATTGATGCCAACAGTGCAGGGGCTGCGGCAGGCAGACGGGTGTTACAGCTTGCTCTAAAAATGGACAGGCTTTGACTCAGTCTTATCTCTTATAGTAGCTCACTCCAGGGTCAGTGGCTTTGGTAGGAAAAAACACATCAAGTTCTGTTTTCACCAGCTCAGCTCTAGCCTTGGAGAGCAGCTATCCTAAAAGATGTTTTTCATCACACAAGCTGCTGAATAGTTTGGCCTTGACTGAAGGCAACAAGGTAATTCTCTAAGGTTCACACACCCTTTTGGGGAGCTGCATAGGGATCATAGCTGCCTATGGATGAAGCAGCATTGCTTAAGCCTTGTACAGTATTACTGGACCAGATGATTGCACTAGCTTTGTTTCTCTTTTCAAGCAGATGATAAATAAAGCCAGAGTGGCATTAACTGTGCCTACAGTAAAACAACACAGGTTATGTGATGATAAAAGAGCTTGCTCTCTCTCAGCAAAGCCATAGATACCTTTGCCACAGAGGCACGGCATTCAGGACTAAGCTCCACCACGCTCTACACAAAGGAGGCATCACGCAACACTGCCTGGGGGCTGATGGGCCAGCACTGGCGACCACTCTCAGGAGGTCAAGGGCAGCACCCTGCCCCACGTTCCACGTGCACAACAGGGAGCCATTGATACATGTCAAGGATAAAGCCAATGCAAGCTGTTCACACGCTTTTTCCACTGGCTCACAGGTTTTTTGTTCTGGTGCTGGAGTTTTGGGGGTTTTGTTTCATTTTGTTAGGAAAGAAGCAAAAACAATAGTAGAGGCAAACTTTATGCAAAACAGAGCAAACCTCCTGGACTGCTTCAAGTCTTCCTGTCTCCACAGTAGGCCATACAGTTTTAATATTAAAATGACTTCCACTGCTGATTTCAGTCAAGATTCACTGCAAAGTAGTGGTTTTAAAAAGTAGATTTAAATCACCAGACTATTTTATCAAGCCAGTTTCTTTCCTTAATTACTTTCCTCAGGAAAAGCCCATTCACTCTGTGGGAGCACAGCTTACTTCAGTAATGAAACTGCAGTGCCATACATTTAATCTAGTCTTCTCCTTTTTCCAACTTGAGGAGAAAAAAAAAAGAGGAAAAAAAGAGAAAGTAACACTTCTGCATGGAGGTATTTGCAAATATGGCCCCTGAGAGTATAGAAGAGTAGAGAGGGTGGAATGCATCTGCATCTCCCATATTTCCCAATTTCTAATGGGTCTTTTACCCTGCTAACCCCTTCCACATGATTCTTCTCAGTATTTGGTATTTTATCATGCCACCTCTAACCTAATTCTAAGCCAAATCATTTTTAAACTCTGGGATTACTGCCATTTCACTCTTGAGCAGCTGTACCACATTTATGGTAGCCTGCGCTTGCGCAGCCCGGCCTGTACAGGCAGACCTCTGCAGACCCAGACCCCACTGCTTCATCGCACTAAACAGCCACAATCAGCTCACATGTACCCAACTGCAGTACTGCCCTCCCTCCCCTTCCTTGCTATTACTGTCCAGAGAGATGCAGATTTATATCTTTCCATAGTCCACACTTAGCCAAACTTCTCTGTACTTGCTTCTTTCTTCAGCATTCCCCTCCAGCATTTTAATTATTTATTGCTCTCTTATCTAAACTCCTTCCAGTTAGTCTACATCTTTCTGACACTGAAAGAGCACAGAAATAAAACAGCATTTTAAATGCAGACACCACAGCTTTACAAAGCAGGGCTATAACCTACAGGCAGACTCCTGTTTAATTTTACCCTGTCTCCTTTGCCATTATTACTTGCCAACTGTCTTCCCCAAATAAACGTCTGCTTTGGTTTGCTACTCGCCAATATATTTGCTTGCCTACGATGAGGTTGAATTTCATTTGTTTCTTATTCATGTTTCTCATGTTTCAAGCTCCATGTTTTGCTATTTATCCATTTTTCAGTGTATTTGCAATTCCTGTCAGTATGCTACACTCTGCAAGCCTGCTTCCTACCGATGCACTAGTCTAAGACAGGTCTCCACACTCACTTGAGACTTTCTGGGAAACCACTCCTCACCCTCAGTCAGCCAGACCAAGGACCTGGCAGAAGCACACCACAGCATCCTCCCAGTTCAGGTGTCTGAATTTCCTTCCAACAGAGACCAGCCATCACAGGAGGAGGTGGGAGTCACTCTCAACCTAAAACACTGCCTGGGCTGTCCCCCACCAGCAGGTCACCTCCACTCCAGAGCGAAGGGCTTCTGCAGAAGTGGCGTACAGCAATTACTCCTACTATGATGATGTCTATATGATGTAACCCAAAGTGTTACATTCAAGCATTTCTATTTCTCCTCCCCTCCTCCCAGAGCTTTTATACCTCTCCAGTGAGTTCTGCCCAAGTGCAGACAGGTGGCTTCTTCACAACACTGCTACCACCGCAGTTCTTTTTCCATGGTTGCCCAGGGTCCCTCATTTACCACGGCTCCCAGTCTCAGCTCAGGTCAGCAGCGCCCAGTGCGGCCGTGCCAGCACAAGGGAGGACACATTGCCTGTCTTTTCAGCGCCCCCATGGGTCAAGCTGCTCTCCTCCCTGCACTGCTAGCAGCCAGCCCATCCCTGCTCCCTGTCTATACCTGCTGGCATCCACAGCCACCCTCAGCACCTTCTGCTGAACACAAGCGTTTAAGTGCTGCCACTGTCACTACACCTCACATCTGGCACAGACAAAAGTTCTGGCCAGTCTCTTGCATGCTCTAAATAACCACAACTCCAGTACACTGAAGGGCTGATCCTCAGCCGTGCTAATAGTTTGGTAAGAGACTTGTCCCATCCGTTTCAGCCCAGCAGCACAAGCACCCAATGCCCTGGCTGAGGCAGAGTGCAGTCAGCAGCTATTCCCCTTGTATTATACCCACAAACATTTCAAAGTCCCTACATCACACAATAAAACCTGCATTATCTTTCCCCCCATCCCTCTTTCACACAGTCACTCCTCACTGCACTAGCTGAGTATCTTTGTGTAAAATCAATAACAGTGAAGTATCTGATGCATCTATTGAATCCTCTAGCATTTCTCTTTAGGGAATAGGGCACTTACCTACCCACACAGGACACAAAGCATATATGCTTTAATAATGGCAGTTTCTTATATTTTGGCTACATTTTATATATTCATTTCTTGCTTATCTCCATAACTTGCTTTCTAAACAACATTAGTAGTAATATCATGATTTTAATTTCAGTTGGAACATATCCAAAACATCAGATCTACTCTGAAGACCTACTGATTTATAGTTGTCTCTTATTAAGTTACAACTACTAGTTTTATTAAAGCACCTCTGGGTGCTATTGCAATAGAGGAATTTGCAATTGCAAAGCAGCAATAAGATAGATGATTTCCCAAGCTTTACAAAAAAAAATCCAGACAGCCATGAAGAAATATACAAAAGAAACAGCTTCAGCTACATGACTGCATACAATTCAGTGAAACGCTAAATTGCTACACACTGTGTTTAAACCGGACTATAACAGGTCTTAAGGAGAAATGTGGTTTTGATTGCTTCCATAGGCAAATCTGGACAATCCAGCATCAAAGATGCATTATTCAGAAGAATTATTCAGGAATATTTTCAGCCCTTCAGATTTTTTAAACAAAAAAAAAAAAAAAAAAAAAAAAAAAAAGGTTTTAATGAAGTCTTTGAAATTAACAAAGCCAACAGGCCTCCAAAACCACGGGTTAGCATATGAACAAAGAGATGGTTGCTACTGAGCTTGTGCAAAGCACACAAGTAGTGCTGGCCACACTGTATTTACAACTTCCTGAGCAACAACCTAGATGAGGCCATTAAACAATTCTCTGTCAACATTAGTTCCTTCCCATCCTACCCTCTTCTGTCAAGCCACAAAGAGAAAATAATAAAGGAAAGAGAAAATAAACATAGAAAAATAAGGGAATAAAAACCACACCATGGATTGATTAGGCCTATTGTATAGTTCAGGACCTTGGCTTTTACCTCCTTTGTCATGATTAATTCCTCTGTAGACACTCAGTTGCATATTATGGTACAATGGGGATTTTAGAATGAAAGACAAACTGTTGTTATAACCAAGTAAAAATGGAATGGGATCATTCTAGCTTATTGTATTTTGAAACTGCAAGCTAAGGCAATGAAAGATTAAGCAGGCATGAAGATGAGGAAGTTATACAAATAGGTAGTGAGTAAAAGCTGCAAGCTGTATTATAGACTAACATTAGAAACTAGTTTTGATTTTTGTGTTTCTCAGAAAAAGGACAAAACTGCAGATCATTTACAGATGCCTTTGACTCTCCTGATACAATGCAGAAAAGGTACTGAAGGAAATATGCCATCAGCCCAGGATTCAGTGAGATTACTTAAATCAAAGAGAGGGTATTTCAAAAATCTAAGATAGGATTTCAGACAAATAACCTGTTTCTCCAGAATACTGCACACTTAAAAGCTCCCCAGTGATTTCCACCTATTGACTCAGGGAGCTGAGCCAGAATCCATGTCCAGATGATCACGGCAGAGCTCAACACAACCATGTTTTGACTTTAGTCTACCTGCTGCTTCCCAGTGTGAATAAAGGTAGTGTTCAAATAATTATGATTTATGGAAAAACTGGAATCTCAGAAGACAGAATGCGAGGAGGGGGAATCTATCAAGAATTAGAGTTTAGAACTCTTAACATTTAGTCAAGCATTTGAATGACAGGTATTTGGCAGGGAAGCAAACACGGTATGCGCCCACAACCACAGCCACATGTACAATCCCATCATTCTTAGTCTGTGGAGCAAGTTAATTTAGTGTTTCGCCATAGGTGTTCAAAAACATTTTAAATGCTAAATTAAGTAGCACAAAAATGAATTCTAAATATTAGCTATTGCATTCCCAAGACCATAAACCGAATGCCTTTGGGGTGGGGTGGGGGAAATGGAGAAAGCAAGCATGCTATTGAAAACTAAAGTGCTGAAGTCAGATTGGTCTTTCATTCCAGTGAAGCAAAAACTGATTGCATCTTGGCATCTGCCACACTCAGCCCCTCAGCAAGAGGAACAGATTTATACAGACTAGTAGCAGGGAGCATGTAAAGATGGAATATCCACTCCTCTTCTGCACAGATACACATTTCACTAAGTGCACAAAGGGAACTTCTGGATGCAGACAGGAAAAAGTACCAGAGAAAACAGCTTTACATAAACAGTAGCTGTTTTCAAACTTATTTCAACTTCCACACATTTGCACGTCACAGTGCAAATATCTCTACAGCAAACAAGTCTTCTGACTTGCTTTACCTTTCACAGAACAGGTAAGGTTGGAAGGGACCTCTGGAGATCTAGTCCAACCCCCTCTGCTCAAGCAGGGTCACCTAGAGCATGTTAGACAGAGTTGAAGCAACAAGGACCCCCACCCCCCTTGCTGAAGCCCAGGCTTGAACCAGGGATATTTAGCTCTTTAGTCTAACCTAATGCTCTTCTAGCTGAGTTATTTTGGCTTTCACAGATCCCTTAGACTGTGGCCTGCAGTCCACAGGCTACCCTGGTTGCAATCTGGTCTTCAGATGCATAGTTTAGTCAGAAATGACCAAGACTATCTCAGTCCTGAGCTCTAAAACACGAGTTAAGACCTGTGCCAGGAGTATTGACTTATCTGAAGGCATTCATCTTGGAGCCATTAAAGTATCTCTTTTAAAACATAGACAAGTGCTCTGCAGCATGGGGTAGTGCAGATCCAAGGCATAAAATAGCTGGAAAATTACAGCTCCAATTCTGCTAGCCTGTCCTATTTGGCAATGCCTTCACCAAACCCATTGCAGGGTAGAGAGACATGCACACTCCTCTGAAGGACATGGCAAAGGGAGGCACATTTGACATCAGTGCAACCAACCACTGGAAATATAAGAGAGGAGCAAAGCAGCTCCACGCACCAAACTTAGGCCTTGCAGTAGCAACAGCCTGACTTCCTGTTTTCAAGTGCTGTGGAGGTTTTCCCAAGGGGCAAAGGGGCAGGAAGGAGCTGACCAAGGCAGCAGGACGGAGCTTCTCCTCTTCTCCTAAGCCACGGTGCAGCACCACCAGCATGTGAAAGCTGAGTCTCCGGGCAACAGAGACAGCCTCTGCAAGGATCATCTCACCCTGCGAGAAAGGAGCAGGAGGAGGCCGATTACCCTCCAGCTGAGCAATGGCAGCACAGCAAGATGCTCTGAGTGTTTCTTTATTCAAATAAGCTTGAGGTTTTTAAATAGTAACAAGCTGAACAAGCACTCTCATTCTCCCCTGCAGTTTCAGCTCCTTTCCTCAGGATTGCCACCGGCAATCAGCTCTAGCTTATTCCTGCCACAACCAGCTCCCTGCTGCCAGCTGCAGTGTGCAACACCCACCAGTGCAAACACTCCAGCTACTGGTCTTAACAGGGTGTTTGTTAGTGCTAGAGTTTATTTACAATCACTTAGAACACTGAATGAGGTGCCAAAATTGCTTGCCCTATACAACTAGGTATAGCTGGGAAATGCAGTGGTCCTTCCTCTGAATGGAAGGACTGAAACCAAAGTTACCCAAAATGCAAGACCTAGGACCATTTTTCATTTTATGCTGACAACCTTTGCTTAGAAGAAAATAAAATACCAGAGCTCAATGATAGAAAGGCCCATTTCCATCTCCACATAATTAACAGGTACTCTACTCACACTGGGGTGACATTTAGCAAATTGTACTGTATAGCTTCCGTGAGTTATATAGTACTGGGAGCACTGCTTCACAGACGTCACCCATTTGGGCTCCTCCACAGATTCACAGTATCTCGCCAAGCCAGACAAACGCTGACAGTAATATCCTATTTTCTTATTTAAGGAAAAAAAAAAAAAAGGCAGAGCATTACATAGAAGAGACTGTTTCAATCTTATGGCTCTCAAAAAAAGCTTTATGTGACTGTCACCTGCTAGTCTCTCTAATCTTCAATTTTCATTTCATACAAGACTAACTGTTTCATGGCTACTGGCAAGAGTGGAAGAAAGAGGAATGGGAACAGAGAGCAACTCACAAAAATCACACTGGAAAAGGGATACACATCCCAATTCCATAGCTTTTTCACAAGTTCTCTTTCCTAGTAGCATTGTAATAGCACTTAAACAGCAGCAGAGCTTCCCTTACGGAGAGGGCAAACAATTTGATAAGCTTGCATGAAAATAAAGTCAGAGAAGCTAGTAAGATTGTCAACTCTAGAAACTCTTTAAGGAAGGGACCACTTGTGCTCTCCTCTTGAGTTCATTGCTCTGAAATAAGCCTGAGGAAGGCAAGGGCAGCCTTCTGTGAAAGCAAATCAGATCAAGCACTCTTCCTTTCTAGCAGATCAAAAGATACGCAACATTATACACTCATTTAGCACTAGACATGATCTTCATCATGCACAGAAGAACAGGTGTGTGAGGAGCTCCTCAGAAGTATGATTTATACATAGGACTCCTTTTCTATCTTATCACAGGTAATATTAGTTAGAAGTCAAACTGTTGGCTGGTCACTGTCAAAAAATTATCCAACATCTTATTAGGATGCTCATTAGGCCTCCAGTCTGTTTCTGTTGCAGATGTGTACATACAAGAGGTGGTTTAATATTAGCACCTATTTCACATTGCAGCATAAGCTAAATATTTAAGTGATAAAAATCTTGCTGTTCATAAAATACTTCTATTACCTCCAAATGTTTAGAAGATCACATAATCCAAGCAGAAGTCATGATGCATTCAGTGATAATAGTTAAAATACACAATGTTCATCTGATGCTGCACAGACTTTAGATAGTCGCATAACATAATCCTACCCACCACTTCCTATCTGGAAAAAAGCATTTTGCAGTACATTAAAAATCTCATTAATTCTTCAGCTTGTGATGTTGAGGTACATAAAACCCTAGAGAGAGGAAGGTACAAGAGAAGAGCAGGAGGAAGTATCTTTAGCACAAGATCACTTTAAAATACACTTGGAAAACACATGCCTTGGGGGGCTTTTTTCCTGCTCTCAGATGATCTATAGAGGTTCTGATTACAGTAAGCTATATTTAGGGGCCAAACTCTTCTCCCTAGTAAGAGTAATTCACTTCTAGGTGCACGAGTTTGAACATGCAATTTTTTTAAAAAAAATAGGATGATTGATTCATCCCTAACTAGAAAGTTACAGTGTAATCTGGATATAAAAGATGTTCAAGACAAAGCCAGAGCAAGACATGTAAATTCCTCCTCCTCCTCCTTTCAGACTAGATGGATACTAGGTTAAGGTTCAACATTTATAAGCAAGTCCTTCACACCCCACAACCTGACAAGTACTTACAATACATAGGACTTCGGAACCTGAGCGTGATGATTATTACAGAGAAGCAAACTAAATTTTTACGCCTTGATTTATGACCAAAAAGAGTGAAGCCTTCCTTTACCTAATTTTATGCAGGGTCTAAGCAGTATTTTTTTTTTAATTAGTATTTGCTTGATTAAATACAAAAGCTATGTTCATTTCAAAGTATTCCACTGTATACCTGTTTTCATAACATATCTTAACTTTATGAGCTAACTGATATTTCTAAAATACAGGTATAGAGGCAATGCACCAGCAGGGTATTCCAACAACAGACATTTTCTCTATTACTCATAAGAGCAGAGCTCAAACAGGCCCTGGTACTTAGTGGGAATCCTGGTCTGACTAGCAGGGATAAGTATAAAAATCATGCAGTGCCTGAGGTTATAAACACTGTGTGCAACTGCTGCACACTCAGCTTCAGATAGGCAGGACACTGACCATTATCATGGTGCTTTCTCTTCTCCCCATATGCAGTCTGCGAAGCGAGTTAAAATAGTACCAGGCAAAAGGAGGTGCAGTATCTTCAAGGACAGGTTAAATCAAACAGTGCCATGAAAATACAGTTCTCACAAATATCTTTTTAGTATAATCCCAAGAATGTAATTTTATCTTGCTCCCACGCAGTGCCTTCTTATCAAATCCTGCAGTCTGTGCTATAATTCAGGACAAACAGCCCCGACTGCTACGTTCTGCTGTCTCAAAGAAAAACCAGTGCTAGTTATTGGCTTTTAAGCACTGAACACAGAACTGCATCGCTCAAAAAACTGTATTACTGAAAATATTCTTAGACTACTTCACTTTTATTTCAAATAGGAAGATCACTTCAAAGAATTTGAAATTGAGTGCAAGAGGACCAAATCTAAGCATGGCGTTGTAAAGTAATGCAACAGAGTTCAAAAAAAGACAAGACACACTCAGTTTTTAGTTATAAAAATGATGTAGCCCTCAAACTGGCAAACTCAAAAATGTGACTGATGGGTAGCTGCTACAACAATGCTTGCTGGAGTTTGCAGACAGTCCAGACCAACTCCAAGTGGAGCAAAGCACATTATGGATTTGCAAGTGTTGTTAATTTCTCAGACACAGCAGCCTGGGTGATGGTGGGGGACAATAAGCCTCTCGGGAGTTTTAGCGAGTGGGATGGCAACTCCGTTTCCTTCTCTCAGGGGACATTGTGTTTGGACTGAAACAGTAATTAGATTTCATTCTGGTGGTCTGGTTTCTAAGTGTTTAGAAAACTGGATCTTGAAGCTAAACTGTGCATATCCTTTCACACAGCAAATATTTAAGAAGTATGCTCTAAGTGTGGCCTATGGCAGATCCATGAAAGAAAACACTTCAACAGGGAGCATGTGTAACAATCATTTTAAAAAAAAACATATAGGGATCTGTTATTTCCATAGCCCTCCCCACTTACTACAGTGCAATTAGAAATACGCTGTGGAAAGCCCTCATCACAGTCAACATAAACTGAAGCATTTTGAAATTAAGTATTATAATACATGATCATAGGGCTGAAATCTTAGAGAAGTAACAGGATGTTAGCAGAGAACTCATTGCTGCAAACAGTAGCACAATTCAAGGAAAACTAACACTCATTATCTTACACCTGGGTAAGTTCTACTGTTTCAGAGTGAACTGATAGTATCACAACACTTATTAGTAATTATAGCTAAAACAGTGTCCCCCTACTTAAGGCACTAAATAGAAAAGCAATTTATTGTTGCATGCACGGGAATAAAAAAAAAAAAAAAAAGACTGGTACATCTGGAGATCAAAGAAATAAGCACCAGCAATGTAACTTCAAAGTACTTCCTAACTGCTGAAGTTTTCAAGGATATTTCCTTTCTCTCCTAATTCCCAAATAAATATGTGCCAAATGGTTTGGCAGAAACTCTGTGACCAAACATGGGAAGAAAATAAATAAAAGATCATCATTTGGTATAGGTTTCCATATCCACAAGTGAGTGCACATTTGAGAAACTTCTCAGTTTTATCTTATCCCAGAGCCACCAGGGCCAGTCCCATATAAGACACATTTACAGATATTGCACAGTAGAAGGATTACTTGCAACACTTCTGTCTAATGTCTAAAGCATTCTCTCTCTCTCTTTTTTTTTTTTTTTTTTTAAAAAACAACAACTTTAAAGGGCTAAGTCAGGGGTCGGGATGCCAGGCATCTTCACCAAGAGAGGCAGCAATTAGACTGCTGTAGCTGCAGCAATAAGTTTTGTCACACTGCAAAGTACACTCAATTGTCTCCATTTCCACTTATTTCCTTTCAAATGCGTAAAGGGAATCTTAGAAACAATACCTTCCTAAAATTAATTTTGCTAAAAAAAGACTTTCTAAGATGCTGATGATTTATTATCTTCCTACAAGAAAAAAAAGCATTAGTAATGTATTCTACGGGTATTGAGAAAATATTAAAAGCAGACATCTCCAACAGCTTGCTAATCTCAGAATGGTTCTCTTGAAGCCAGCTGTGCTGTGAAAAAGCCTTTAGTGCTGCACTGGACAACTCCAGCAGGCTATGCCCTTAGACATGCCCCTTCAGCTCACCAGTGTAACAGGGAATTAAAAAGCAGGAGAACACTTACGTGGTATCTGTTGAAATTCAATAAAACACTTCTAGTTCAGCAGTAGAGTTCCCCCTCCACACACCCCACTCAACAGGACCATTTTTCTTCAGCTCTACAATAGAAACACCATAGAGCTTTTCTAGTTGGCAGACTTCTGATCTGTGTAAATCCATACCTTTGTGTGTCTCAGTTATTTTAGCAGGTGCCTAGCAGGTGCTTCAAATCAGTCAAGTCTACAAGCCACATGGTTCAAGCCAATTTTTCTCACTAACTTGATTTTCAAAACACAGAATAACATCAAGGCTAACATTTTCATTCCAGGTTCAAGATGTGGATCATCATGTACGTGTTTCCAACTGCCTTCTTTACTGTGGTCTCTCCTAACAAACAGCAGAAGGCTCCAGAAAGTCTTGAAAATGTGGGATTTTTGTTTGTGAATATTCTAGTCTTTCTTGCTTTCTTGCAATATATTAAAAAAAAAAGAAAAAAGAAAAAGAAAAAAGAAAATGAAGTAAGCATACTGTAACTTTAAAATATATTCCTGATTTTTGGTCTTAGTTTTCAAGGGAGTATCCTTCTAACATTACAAACTCCTCAAGCATACTTGATTTTTACAAGCTGTAGAATGATGTGAACCCATTAATACATATGGCATCGCATGCATAAACAACTCATGGATGAAAACCAGTGCGTGCTGTAGTGATTATTGAATTAATCCATCGTATTTCAGATTGATTAGAGAAAGGACACAAGGTATTATTGACCAACACCTCAGGCAAGGGCAAGGGGGGAGGGCACACACACTACCTAACTCTATAATCACAAACATATTAGTATATTTTTGACAGCTCTCTTAAATGAACACCTAGAGATTAAAGCCTAACAGATGGTGAATCTGTCCGAGTAATAACAAAGCCCTTCCCTGATGGGCGGTTAATGTCTGAACACTGTAGTCTTCTACATTGTTTGATACTACTGAAAGTTTTACCTAGCCATAACTGAAAGATATTTTCATTTCAGTTGGGTTAATAAACTTTCCCTGTTATTTTAGTTATTCTCCAGAAGGTGAAAGTTAATCAGCTTTCTCCCACCCCCCTATATACTCTTTCCTTCCACAAAGATAAACCTATAACTGGTTGAAATAAAAATATAAATAAAGTGCAACTACCATACACAAACCAAAGAAAAAAGCCTTTTCTGGGGAAAAAAGAAAAGTATAACCCTTGATTCTGCACTTAGCTGATTTTATGGAAGGGTGAAGTCCTTCAAGTTTAACATTCAGACTTCCCTTTAAAAATACTTCTAAAACTTAATCTGCAGGCAGTAAAGTAAGCTTGTACAACTAGAAAGATAAAAACACCTCCAGTTCTAGTTAAGATACCATTTTGCCACTTTGCCAAAACAAAGATTGTGCAAGTACGATTATAGCTGGAGTATGTTGCTCTTTTCCAGCTGCTAGGCTCTGTGACTGGCCTGATATCAGGACACACTGCTACAATAGTGGGAGTTGTTCAATATACTGCCCCACTCCTTTCCAAGGAAATACATCTAAGAAAAAGAGAGCACACAAGAGCAACCAACGTTCAGAGCCCAGACCATCTTCTGCTCTCTCACAGATTGCCTGGGAATCCTGCTGGAAGTCCAAGCATTAGCAGTATCACAGCATTAACTATCCAGTTTACCATATGTTAAGACAGCCTTCAAAATTGGGCTGAATTGTAACTTTCAGCCTCAAGATAAAAGGCCCACCTCTGAGCCACAGTGTCCCTGGGGTTTCCCTCTTGTAAATAATTCAGTCATGCTCATCTTAAGTAGATCATGAAAAGGACAATAAATAAGCATCATTTAACAGTGAATTTGAAATTAAAAAAACAAACAATTGTGGGGTATTTTTAACACGATTGTGGGGTGTTTTTATACTTTGCTAAGTAATCGCAAAAGAATTACCCACCTGTTGCCACTTCCTGTGGATGATCAGGCAGAATGAAATAAAGCTATCAATTACATTTATTGCTTCCAGAAAACCTGAGGGATATAAATATTCTCTCTCTCTCTCAAATTCACAATACTACATTAACATTTGAATAGTGATGTTATGAAGAGAATAAATAGTTGACAATTTACTTTCAAGGGCACATGATCAAACTTACCACTATATTTTATCCACTAGAAGCCTCTATAGCTTATACTTTCATTTTCATGCTCGGGTGATGTTCCCAGAAGTCAAATATATCTCAACCAAGACTTTAGAAAAGATATGGGAAAAGAAGGGAGTGAGACGGGAAGCAAAGGCAAAAAATAGGAAAATTTCAATATGTTAAAACAAAATATGCTTGTGAGGCATTCAAAGTACACTGGTAAAGACCCAGGGGTCAGTACTGGGTCTAGTTGTTCAGTGTATCCATCAGTGACCTGGATGAAGGGACAGAGTGCCTCCTCTGCAAGTTTGCTGAGGATACCAAACTGGCATATCCTCAGTGGGGTGGCTGATCCTCAGGAGATGATGAACCAGCAGGCTGTGCTACCATTCAGAAAGACCTGGACAGGCTGCAGAGTTGGGCGGAGAGGAACCGCATGAGGTTCAAAGGCAAGTGCTGGGTCCTGCACCTAGGGAGGAATAACCCCAGGAATAGAAACAGGCTGGGGGCTGACCTGCTAGAAGGCAGCTCTGCAGAGAAGGACCTGGGAGTGCTGGTGGACAAGTTAACCATGAGGCAGCAATGTTCCCTTGTGACCAAGAAGGCCAATGGTCTCCTGGGCTGCATTAGGAACAGTGGTGCCAGCAGGTCAAGGGAGGTGATCCTGCCCCTCTACTCAGTCCTGGGGAGGCCTCATCTTGAGCACTGTGTCCAGTTCTGGGCTCCCCAGTACAAGAGAGACATGGAGCTACTGGAGAGAGTCCGGCATAGGGCTACAAAGATCATCAGAGGATGAGAACATCTCCCCTATGAGGAAAGGCTGTGAGAGCTGGGCCTGTTCAGCCTGGAGAAGAGAAGACCAAGGTGAGGGATCTTATCAAGGTCTGTAAGTACCTGAAGGGAGGGTGTCAAGAGGATGGGGCCAGACTCTTTTCACTCATGCCCAGCATTAGGACAAGAGGTGATGGGCACAAACTGAAATACAGGAAGGTCCACCTGAATGTAAGGAACAACTTCTTCACTGTGAGAGTGACAGAGCACTGGAACAGGTTGCCCAGAGAGGTTGTGGAGTCCCCTTCTCTGGAGGTATTCAAAACCCACCTGGACATGATCCTGTCCAACATGCTCTAGGTGACCCCTGCTTGATCAGGGGAGTTGGACTAGAGGATTTCCCGAGGCACCATCTAACCCCAACTATGCTATGATAGGATGATTCTGAAATTTGGCAAACAGGCATTCTCAAGTCCAGCCTGTTTACATTCCTACAAAGCTTCCTTTTTATAAAAATTAAAGACCACATTATGCATCACTGGGATATCTGATCCTGTAGTAAGTGCTGCTCCACAATGTTTTCAAAAGTGTTCAACACGAACAACTAAGCAAAGCACACAATACCAGCCAACTACATTGCACAACTGAGAAGAGAGCAAGAGGCTCACTATTTTTCTCAAAATGCAATTCAGCTAAAACACTTTTCCCAAATGAAAGATAGATATTAGACACAGCAATAAAGCAGAAACTGTATAATCCCTTCTCTCACATTAATGAGATAGATATTTTTCCTAGGGGGAGTGGAAAAAAAAAAGTAAACAACACACACACACACACCCCAACTGGGGCTCACTGGTTCACTACTTTCAGTGAGAAGTTGTCGCAAAGATCTGGGTATTGCAGTACAGAGTTCCCAAGGCTCCACAACGGAGAAGGAGCTGAGCACTGTTTGCCACTAACAGCAAAGGTATGTTTTTCTGCAAGGTGACATTTGTGGAGTCAAGGCACGTTAGTTTTACTTCCAGGTAAACTCAGTAAGGAAAGCAAAGTGTACAGGACCAACTTTGTAGCCACCTTCAAAGACAGTACAAGTAACTTGCCTGTAATTGCAAATTCACAGCAAGGTTCCTATCAGTGCATTGCTTATCTCATTAGAAGAGCTTCCCTCTCTATGAAAAAATAAAAATCAACCGTTTCCAACCATTACACTTCAGAAGCTAGAAGGGGCACTTCTAGGATACCAATTCAGGCATTCCCATCACACCAAGGACATCCTGGGATGGCTTCAGCACATTTGATTTAAGGACTTCATAAGGAAGCAGCAAGTGTACACACACACGCACACACACACACCCCTTCTCATCACCAGCTAAGGTAGCAATGAAATCTGTAGCACTGCAGTATTATACGCTGTGTACAGCCTCTGCTCGACTTGTGGCACATGCTTGTACAGCCCCAGCTATAGCCTTCTGGTACTCCAAATGCGGTTACTTGTCCAATATAAAGATAGTCCTTTTCTGGCTTACAGCTGTTACAGCTTCCTATATTGGAAGAGGCAAAGCACAGCAGGGAACAGCATTACCCTGTTTCATCCCATACCTTTCACCCCTTCTTGCTAATTTTTTTCTGAAAGGTTCTGCTAGACCTCAGTGCTGCAGAGGACACACCAAGGTCTTGGGAGAACACGCAGAGATCTGCAGCTTTGGAGTGATCGGCGGCTGTTACTTCTCTTGTGCACTCACCAGATAGAACTATTTTAGTTAGGGCTTACAAGAAAAACTTTTTCTATACATCTTTGGCCTGAGGTATAAGCCCACCAAGAAAGAGTTCAACCCAAGCAGTGAAAGACCAGAAAAACTGTATGCAGCAGGATTTAAAAGCAGCAGATTTTTAAGCAACCTTATCTTCCCATAAAGCCAGTTCTGCCCCTGTTATACAGCAAACAGACTGCTCACATGAAAATAATTATTTTGAATGACTGCTTCTATGACAATAGGACCTTTGCACTAATAGGAAGCTATGGTTAATTTTCAGTGTCCGCATTTAGTTAAAACACAACACCCACCCCACCCACCCCCAGCTCAGAAGCAGACTCTATATACCATTTTGACAAGCTGGCCTCTCTTTGAAACCACCCTCATGTTCTGACACACACACTCCAACCAACACACACACACAAAAAAAACCCAGAAAAAAACAGGTTTCCAGCTGTCAGACCCTCAAGAACCTTCAGGAGCATGAGCCAAGGGTTAGCCCCGCAGCCAACAGCACTCTGGCCCCACAGCTGGGGGCACGATGGGCTCCCAGGGAGCTCAGAGGCACCTACATTCACAACCCAACCATCACTGCCTTCAACTGTGGGTTGCACAGGAACCTCCACTGCACCACAACCAGCTCCTACTCCAGGAACATTCAAAAGGCAAGTTTACAGATTTACTTTCTTTGATGTTAGAAAACAACTAACCTGAGGCTGCAGAGATTGATGCAGTACACCCCCCCTCTTCCCCACTCCTGATCCATCTGTTTGCTCCAAACACTGCCTGGTCTCTTCTCTTTGACTGTGACCTCTTGGGAGTACAAACAGCTCTATTACTGTACCAGCAGCGTAGGTTGAAAGTGAGGTTGAGGCCTTTGGGCTACAGCTAAAATATCAAAATAGTTATCAAGGAACATTTCTAGAACACTTATCTTGATTTTTTTTTTTTTTTTAAGGAAATGTAGTATCACTGTGTGCCTTAAAATGGGGGCATGGCTTTTGAAGGGACCACTTTGAACAACAGTTCTGAACAGTCTTAATCTTGACTAATCTAAAACTTGATTAAAGACTCCACGTGAAGATAAGACTGTTTTTGTTAGGAGACCTTTCATCTGTACAAGTTTCCTGCCAAGAAGATCTGCATATGATATTGCATATCAACAGCTTGATCTACTTTCTCTCTTTTCCTGCTGTCAAAAAATTAAATCATTTTATTACTTTAGAAAGATTAGAATCATCACTATGACAACAAGCCTGTGACCTACAGAATACAATAAAACAACATAGCAGGGAGAAGCAATTCAAGGAAACAAAGAGCAATTCTCAAAGCATTCCTATCCTTTGGAATATTCGTTTCTCAGGACTCGCATCAGGAAGCCACTACATAACAAGGAACTAAAAATGAAATGCTGACCTTATTAAAATTTACAGAGAGACTCCAAACAGCAATCAAGATTTCATCCCCAACCATGTTTGCACTTCTCAACAGCACAAACAAATCTTTCAAAGGAAACCTCTGATTCTGCTGGAATAGAGAAATTTTTCAGGACTGGAAGCTATAAATGCAGATAATCCTCCAAATTTAGTTCTTAATAGCAACAAATAGCTTCAATAAGTAGTACTATACCTAAAGAATTTGCCTAATATAGCTTGTTTGCTTGTTTTGCCAAGAGAATAAAAAAAAAAAAAAGAAAATCCAATTCATTAAGAGTTGTGGCACATTATAGGACTATTAATGGGACAGCACACTTGGGGCAATAATAGCTCCTAATAGCAGAGCACCCCCAGCAGCAAGAGGAGGAAAAGGAAGAAACCAAGGTTTGCTATCACTTCATCCACTGCTGAGCTGCCACATGCTCTCAGGGCACAGCCACATGGAAAAAGGGATCCACCACATCCTCCGCTGCTCTCCAGAGCTGGGAAGCATGAGGCTGATATGAGCTGAGGTCACGATGGAGCAAGAAAGTTCATATTCAGCTGGACCTTCCAGGCATTGACATCATGCATCAGTGAATCCCCAGGGAAATGTCATGTTATACTCAACTGCAGGCATGATGCTATCAACACAAGGCTTTTAGTGGTGCTGAATATTGACCAACATGCAACAAATCTTTTTGAAGAAAGAATCCATTCCAACTGAACAGATATTTCCAATAGCAACTACATCTCCTGAGAGAGAGGGAGGGGATTATATGCATTGAGACAACCCACACAGCTACAACAGTTACTACCACTGCACAACTAAAACTCTGCTAATCAGACAGAGACAAGAGAGTTGATGAAGGCTGTCAGGAACACCACCAGTCCTCAGTAACATACTCAAAGTGCTCTGCGATCCGAACTTCAGTCTGAGAGAATTGTCAAAAAAAGGGGGGAAAGCAACAGTGCAGTTCTACTACAATCAAGAACAGAAAGATAATCGTAGTACAGCATGACTAGAAAAATGGATTTAAAACCAGACTTTAGAGGCTGACAATGCTGGATGACTTTCCGGTGAAGGCACACAGAAGGTGATGCCAGCTTCTGAAGGGAAAGTTTAGCAAGCCAGCAGCTGAACGTAGTATCTCCCACTGCCATCTATCCTTTCCAGCAGGAAAGTCAGCACAAGCTGTATGTGCTACTCTATTCTTTATGAAGTTACTTGTTTGCGTAGTTCCTTTCCCACAAGAATATTCACTAGCTCATATGGAAAAGTTTCCCTCTTCCCCATTCCCCCCCTTTTTTTTATTCCCTTAAACAGGAGTCCTCTCCAAGTGTATGAGCTTGGAGAGGACAACAAGCAAAGGCAGCTGCTTATTACTGGTTTTACTGCTCAGACTCAGAGAACAACGAGGTAAGGACAGAACAGCAGTCAGCAACTCCTGAGATGTTTGGAGAGATCAGTCCAAGCCTCAGTCAAGATGTTCCCCTTCCTCTAAAATGGAGAGCAGAGTATTTTCCTATCTCTCTACATCTGGTGAAGATTAATGTTCCTGGAATGCTCTGAAAATAAAAAAATACAATAAGAACATTAAATACTATCACTGCTTTTCACGTTCTTTCTTGTTTTGATCCTTTCTGGGAGTCTAAGGCACTCATGTTACACAGTTCAGATACAGGGATTATTTTACACAGCAGAACAATTAAAGACACAAAAGTATTTCGGATGAACACTGCTTAAATACCCTTAGGACCTCTTTCAGCAGCCTATTAATGCTAGCAATCATCAGATTTGCCCTCCAGCAGACAACAAAGTAGTATCACTTATGTAATTTACCACATTACAAGAAATGTTAACAACAACACAGCACTGTTTTGTCTGTGTACTGTGACATCCAGCATAGTCCAGAACCAATAGGCTAGTACACAACCTGCCTTTAAAGCAGTTAAGAAATCTAAAGGTACCTGTCAGTCATGCTGGTCCTTCAGAGAAAGACATTCATAATATGATGTGCACTACAGTAAAACAAAGCCTGTACTTTGCATATCAGCAGTTTCATACTTGATGGAAACACTTCCTTGAAGACATTTGACAAAACAGTACACACTTTTTGAAAGATCTGAGATTGCATTCCTGTTTCATCTAGAATGGACTTCAACCCCATTTATGTAAGTGTAGAAGAATCTGGCCCTACTTTCTATACTGTTAACCCAGTTAACTTCATGTTCAACCATTTTTTACTTTGCATATTTTTTAAAACTCTTTTCTTTCACACACTTTTATAAAGCAGTTGACAGAAGTACTTCCTAAAGCTTTTCATGGGTTATAACACCATTACGACAAGTAGGGGAACTACTTCATGTGTGAAACATGCATAGTAACTTAGTTTACCCCCTTAAAAAATACTTATTTCCAATCCAAATAACTCTCTGATCTGCAAGCAAATGTAAACATGTTCCACCCAATTTTAAAAGTAATCAACTAAAACCTGCCATTAAGCTATACAACTTCAAATCTTTTGCAACAATTCCAAAGCAGGAAAAAGGAAAACCCACACATCTGAGACCACCAAGCACCATGAAACCATCAAAGAGTCAGAAGGAGCTCATCTGCCTAATACCTACTGTGCAAATACACCCCAGATTAAGCATATCTCAATGTTTTCCTCCTGCTCCCTTTCAGATCTGAGTTTTGACATACACACACTTCATTCATCCTGTCACTAAATTCAAGAAGGTGGCATGGCATTACTTCTGATCCAGCAGCCACTGCAGCCAATGGGAATGTTACAAGTGCAAGCGAGGTGGTAGAGTTGTTCTTTATGTGAGAATGTGACTGGAACGCATTGAGCCTTGCCTGGGGGTGGATGAATACTGAGTCGAGAGCTTATGGGTAAGGATTAAAGGGCAGACTAACATGGGCGACACTGTTGTGGATGTCTACTACAGGCCACCTGATCAGGAAGAGGAAGTTGCTGAGGCCTTCTACAGACAGCTCATGATTACAAGCCCTGCTTCTCACGAGGAACTTCAACCACCCTGATATCTGCTGGAAGGACAACACAGCCAGGCACAAACAGTCCAGGAGGCTCCTGCAGAGCATTAATGATAACCTGCATTGGCCAGGAACTCATCATGTTAAACAGATTGACTGTCCCTGCCCTGACAAGATTGCAAGCAAAGCATAAGATGACAAATCAACTGGGATGCAAGAACAGCACAAAATTGATTTGGGACAGTCACTGTTACCATCAGATCAGCCTCCCAAAACGTTAAGGTAGCCCTAGTACAAAGAGTTGCTCAGGAGTTTGGAGGAAAAAGTTCATTAATAATCAGACAGGAGAAAAGCTTGGGGAAAAAAACCCAAAACCCAGTGGCATTTGTTTAGACATTTAGTATGTAAAAGATGGAGCCTGCAAGCATGAAGACAGGGAGGTGGCACTTGACTTCTTGTATTTAACCTAAACTCGAGAAGATGACTCAAAACGAAACCAAGTTTTTAGCAAGCTGTGAAACTCGATTTCAAAGTAAAACGTTCATTAATCATTAGCACCAAAAGTCACACTTATAATCTTTCCTTCAGGTAAGAAATTTAAAATAAATTTGACCAGATATTAGTTACAATAACCATCTTGATCAATTCCACTTATTAAATGGTAAATCAATGCTAAACTAGTATCACTGAAAGAAGTGGAACTCCATGAGTGTTTCACAGCCAAATCGTAAATGTCATTCCCGCTCCATTTTTCTAACTCCTCAGTCTCAAATACTTTGTGAATGCTAATCAGTTCACTACTGTTGCTGTTCAATTACTATTGTACCATGTTTACTATAATCAAGAAAATTAAGATGAAAAGTATTTTATACTATTACAAAGCTGTGCATTAACATGTGGTCTTATTTTTAGCATATGTATCCAGTAAATTAATTTATACCTGGCAGTAGAAATAGATTTGAGATTTTTCAGGTTTTGTTTTTGCCAATTCATTTTATTTATCAGAATAGGTACTTCAGGGTAACAAAAACAGGTATATTCCAAATTTTGCCAAACACCGGCTGCAACAAAAGAGAAAGTTTTCAGACAGTCAAGCTTATTTGTTTCAGGTTCAGGAAAAAAAAATAAAAGTCTTAACAGTTTATTCCAACATTTCTAAAATGTGTTTTTTGACATTTCTACATTACATTTTTAAACCCTTGCAATTTTAAACCTCCCCGAAATTAGCACTAGATTTACAAACCACTGTCCCCCTTTTACTCAACAACACAACACCCCCGCCTGGCTGCAGAGGACCTATATGATCCCAATTTAAACCCTTGCTGTGAAACAGACAAAGAACAGAGCAGATTTTGGTTTCCTGTTTCTCAAGGACATGCCCAAACTGTTAAAACTAAAAGGCTGTCCTTGCCTAAAGTAGAGCCACCAACACCTCCAGGGCACCAGTGGGACATAAACCCTCCAGTTTCATGCTAGCGGGATGCACTTTCAGGTGCCAAGGCAGTCTAAACAAGGGCGTGATCTGCATCATGCCAAAAAATGGTATGGCAGAACCAAGTCCAGCTGCAGGTGCCTGCCCAGTCACCTGCCCTTTGCGCACAGGGAGTCACCTTCACAGCCTCTGGAACAGGAACTCTTGCCTTGGCTCCCTCACATCAGGCAACGTGGCCCTTGAGCAAGGGGGAACTTGGCTTCTGGCCCCATTTTGTGAACCTCGCTTTCCCTTTCCAAGTCTTCAGAGACAAAACATTTTGCAAGTGTCAAAACAATCAGCTTTGGAAACATCAGAACAAACTGTTTTGACATTTCAGAAACATTGCACTTGACCCCAAAATGAAAAATTCAGTCTTCCTTCATTTCAGTGAGAAAACATTTTCAAATACTATTCCAGTCAGTCCAACCCATTTTTCCTCCTCCCCAGTTTGATTAACAACCAGCAGAATCAGGTACATGCACAAGGAAGATGCTTTCTTATCCAAAAGAAACAGAAGAGTCTAGAGAAAGGAGAACCAGATGTTAAAAAAGCAACAAGGAAAATGAGGAAAAAAAATGCTAGCCCGTTTCATAACTGAGGTTCTATAACAAAAGAGAATAAAATCTTCACCATTTGTGTTAAGGTGAGCAATGTAAGACAAGCTTTCCACTGTGCTCAGTAAGAGATACTATCCCAACTAAACAAACAATACAGAAATAGAGCAGAAGAAACAAAAGGCATGAAAACATCAAGCAACTTACTCAAGGTCACGTATGAGATCATTGGAAGAGCCTGAGATAAAGCCTGTGTCCTGACTCCCATCTACCAGCCCATGCCATAAATGCCTTCCCTGAGCAGCAGTTCAGCAGGAAATAAGCAAAAGCAGAAGCCTATGTTTGAGAAATTAAGAAGTCTGCTGCTGCTTTCTACTGGCATGCTCCAATGCCACATGCAGCCTCACGGCATGGGGCGCCACGCAGAGAAGTGGTGGTCGGCCACCCTACAAAGTGCTTAGCAATAATGACAGTCAACGAAGGGCAGCCACTGTACCAAAGACAGCTTTCTATATAGTCTCAAATCTAATGCAACATTCAGGTCTTAGAGATTATTAAATTTTGCTTAAGCCTTTGAAAATACCAAAAGGTGATCTATCTTTCTAATTTTCAGAGTGCCTGTAGTGTAAACCCTGACCTTCCCAAGCTGAACTAGGCAAGCATGTCTGGAGATGCTAGTTTTATCAGGGATAAGAATATATATTGAATAGCCAAAGAAATATGCAAATAATATCATCTTCACCACAGTGTCTCCTTCTCTTGCATGGCACTTTGTTTCTTAGGTACTTTAAATTAAACAAACTCTGGGTCCCTTGGATAGCCATCCAGTTTTGACTACTGAAAAGACTGCTTTGGAAATTTGGTTCAAAACACGTATAATTTCATCCAGTGCTGCACAATCAAAATCTTGTTCTGTATAACAAGAGAGGCATTTTTGTTATGTAGATAAAAATAAAGAATCTGAAAACTGTACCTCTGCTACTTTCAAGTTACATGAAATAAACCACAGTTTTTGCAGCATTTTGAATAATCAGCATGCAGGAAAATACAACATGTGATCACATGGGCACAGATCAGTGTGTTTGTCTTTCCTCATTACAGATTAGCAAAACACTTGGGAGTGTTTGACTGTTAAGAAGCAGTACTTCCTCTTACTAAACCTCTCTAAGAAAATGAGTCTTAAGATGTTACGTGGATGAAAAAACATTAATGTAAGACTGAAAATTCACTTGTGGGTTTTGGGAGAAAATAATTTCAGGTTCTCTTTCAGTTCTGTTTATCCAGCTTTAATTTTGCAGCATGCATTTATGGCAATCTCTCAAAGTTATGTTGATTTTACAGGTAAACAATGCTGCCTACTTACAAATGCATCTCTGACTAAAGCAGCATTAACTTGACATTTCCCAGGAAGGAACCAATTTTCTCCACAGCCAATAAGTTGTTCTACAGCCATTAGCTTCTTTTATAGATATAAACTGATGTTGCTATTAATCATTAAATACAGCTTCTAGCACAATCAAACATTAGTCGCTAATGACATTAATTGCCAGTTTGTCACAGCCTTAGTAGTCTCTTAGTGAGCAAAAGCCTCATTTGTTGTAGTCCATAGGCACCAATTGCCCGGATGACGAATACACAGTTTTCTTGTTATATAGTGCAGACGTTATCGAGCTCTTCATTGATAACAGTCTTCTCTGCAGATTATATATCAAACATCCCATTTTTCTGCCTTAAAAGAAAATTGCTTAGTAAGGGTGGTATGCATTCATTCATGCTTTCTCCTAACAAGTCAATTTGCCTCTAGATTTCCATTTTGCAAGGCTTGTAGAACTTAAAATGGACAGTACAATCTGCAGCAAAAGTTTGTGAACTGGAAAATTCAAGTTCTCCTTAGTGTCTTCTTTGTCCTCTCACATATCAAATTTCCAAGAGCCTTTACTCCTGCAGCTCTATCTCCATCTCCTCAGCCATCCTTCTTTCCTCACATCTTCCTGTGCACCCCTTCCCCATTAGTCTCCTCTTTGCTTTGCTCAGCAACAGGGGCATTGCTTTTCCAGGATATTTACTTTTTCCTCTCACTAGTCTGATCTCTCTGCAAGGCTGCTCCGTCATATGGGTTCTATACCAAAAACAGTTTTCCCCCTTCTAGCACCCAGCTGAGCTCCTCCTTAACAGCACATCTGGAGTAAGACACTGCGCTCTCCAACCATGCAAAATCTGTGCGTACCACCTTCCCGAATCATCCCCTGATCTCAGGGGGCCAACGAAACCAACACCTTGCTTGTTTGCCTCTGTTTCCTCACTTTTGTTACACCTTCCTGCCTCTTCCCTTCCTCATGCTGCTACCATGCATCTCTCCAAGGCGCTGACATTCTTGCCCCTTCTCCTAAGAGGCAAGGGTGACAAATGAAGGGTGCTTAAGATCCACTAGGACAGGTCCCCTGCGCCCACACAGCAGGCCTGTGTGAGTGACAGATGCAGAACAAAATGCGCCGTCTATCCTCATCACTCCCCCACACCAGAAACAAAAGACGCTGCGCAGGAGTCTCACGAACCCTGTGCTTCTGTACCACTATGTATATCTTTTCTAATACAGGTATTCGATTCTAAAATAATAGGGAAGCAGTGTAGAAACAGGCAGTAAAACCACTCTAGTACGATGCTTATACTAAATAAAAATTTGAGTGACTGCCCTACAATTACTTAACTACATGGAACATCTTCAAACCTCCCAATAACGAACGATAATGAATGGTGTAGCTACATGTTCTTGGTTCAACTGGGCACACAGTATACTAACACTTTGAGCTGCAGGTTTTTTTTTTGTTTTTTTTTTTTTAATACTAAACAGAAATCTGCAGCTCTGCTGCACAAATAGTAACTTTGAAGAGAGAAAAGAACTGCCACAAATGCTTCTATCTTCATTAAAAAAAAATGGAACAGCTAAAGAGGACCAGAAAGTATTTACTTAAGCCATCTAATTAATATGTAGTTATCTGAGAACCAGTTGGCACCAAAAAAAAAAAAAAAAAAAAACTCCCTATCCTTCTTAAATCCCTATCATTCACTAAGAGAGCACATGAAAAATATTAATAAGAATCCTTAGTGTCTTCATGTAATTCACAGGGGACTTAAATCAGGGCTCGCGGCTCAATGCAGCAAGCCAGCGAGAATGGCAGTGAGGGCCCAGCATGGGCAAGGGGCTGCCTATTTCGTGAGGGGAAGCTCAAGACGAGGCCAAAACATGTTCATTTGCACGCGCGTTGCTTTAATCCTGTAGCCTCTGCTTTCTGCTCGTCCTGCAGAGGTCTATGGGTATTACTATCATTGTCATCTTCATAGGCAATAAAAAGTTAAAAATGGAAAATAGGAGAAAATAGTTACTTGCTAAAGGGTGGCTTTTCGTATTAAACCCATTTTGTCCACTTGAAAAACTTCAGCAAATCTAAAGAAACACTTTCACAGTTACCCAATCATGGTCAATTAAAAAAGCATCCATATTCAGAAAAACAGAAAATAACATGCTCAAGCTTAAAGCGGATTAAGTCTCATTTTCATGGGTTTAATGCTAGGTAAATGTTAAAAGTCTGTCTTGAATAACACTATCCTTAAAACTAATATTGAAATGCTTTCCTTAACTGAGCCTGTGATGGAATTATGAACCCTAGAGCTGTATGGAAGGAGGAGGGCTTTAAGAAAAAAAGAAAGTGAAAATTAAGATCAGTGGCTGCAGGAATAAGTTTTGTTCCACTTTGGTAGCTGTATTTTTTGATTTATGTATTTTCATGATGACCAAGAGGAGACATGTATGTGGCTGAGCGGTTTGACCGAGTGAAGAGATACCCTCCTGCTCACTCAGGGATGCTGTGCAGTGAAACAAGCAGCATCTTGAAAGGCACAAAACTGGCTCTACCAAATTCTTCACAGCACGACACCTATGACTTCAGAAAAATCACTCTTACCAGAGGTTCAACATCTTAAAAATTTAATGGTTCAGTGAAAAGTCCAAGCACAAAGGAGAGAAGTGCTTCAGCTTCTCAGGCATTTCCCAAGTGGCTCCTCAGCCAGCAGCAGCAGTGGTGGTGAGGCCTCCCACAAACATCCTCAAAGGCCAGAGAAACAAGCTTCAGCTCCTGTGTCACCACATGCTTCAGCCAGACTCAGGACAGAGGCAACTAAACAGGTATAGTTCTTCCCATTTTCTCAGGTTCTGTTTTCTAGTCCCTCAAGAATATTTTCTTAAACTACCTCAAATTAGTCTCCTTCCTTTTTAAACTGTGGTGCACAAAACTAGAAAAAGTTCTCGTGCTAAACACAGAGTAATGCCTAAGCCTTACATACGTATCTGTATATAGCCAGAACATATTTTACCTTTTTAGTCCCTATTGGCACACCACTATTGACTCACACATGACTCAAATACCCTAGATTGTTTATTCAACACACCTGTCAGGCCAGAGAGTCTCCACTTTACATTTACACACTTTGTTCTTCTTTCCTTGGTTTTCCTTATCAAAGTCAGCATGGCTTTTACAACGCAGAATAGAAATGACAGAGCACAAAATGCGTAGAGGAAACAAGGCAGTCATGCTTCATATGCCCATACCTCACCCTATCCCAGCACAGCACTTAAAGAAAGTTTGCTAGACTTCATCAGTAGAGACCAAGTAACTGCATGGAAACCAACTGATTAGCATCAACTTCCATAACTGAACTGATCCATTAATTTACTCACAAGGACACAAATTATCATTGTGCAATGTTCATTGCTCTTCACAGCCTGGCTCACTGGGGAGAACGATGATTCATCCTGCATGGGCACTTTAAAAATGGATATTTGCATGTGGATGTATACTGTCGAAGCCACACAACTGGACTGAGACCCTTTCCCCTTGCCTGACATACACAAAACTCCAAGTCCTTAAGCCCTTCAAAAAATAAAATAATTGAGCAAAAAGTGTAGTTAAAACCATTTTACTCCCGGTCCCATGAAAACAATGCAAAAATAATAAGGCTGATTGACCAAACTGAAGAGCTAGGATGAGACCACATGGAACAGAATTGTATTGCTTGCTTTGCCGGCGTGCCTTGGAAGAACATGAGGCTACTCTGCATCAGACTGTGATACCCAGACTGATGAAGCGGCACACAGACACCCACTCCCACAGGCTAGCCAGCCTTGCTAGGAGCCATACATCCAAAAAGCCCAGGCGCTCTAGCAAGCACGTTGCAGAGGACAGAGAAGTGGGAAAGCATCCTGCTGCCACCTTTTAGACTTCAGTGCTGCAAGCACTGAAATTCTGGTCTAGCTGGTATAGAGGGGATAGCAACCACCTCTACAAATAAATTCACCGAACATCATTAACTCAGAGGAAAGAGAGAGAAAGAACAAGCATTTTCCTAACAAAACAAAGTCAAATCCATCCATAATCAGGACTATTTCTAAGGTTCCATAACACTCCTCACTATTAGAGCCTGTTTAAATTAAATGTTACCTTTCTCAAGCTGAATTTCAAATCAAATATACCTGCTATTTTTAAAAGAGTGACATTAATAAAAAGCCCACAGCTTTTTTCCTTGTCTTCACATGTTAGAAAACTGATGGCCCTTTCTTTGATCGATTTCTAAGATATGCAATACTAAGGACTCTTCAAAACGCAGACTTTCTTAAATCAGGCTTTCCAAATAACATGTTTCTCTGTCTCAGTTATCCCAAGTGTAAAATTGAAAACATGTCCTCACTTCACAGGTGGGTGAAAGCAAAGTGACTACTGTCCGAGCAGCAATAAGCTAGTACTGAATGAGAACCAAAAGGAAACCTGTGGTTTCCTTTGGTTGATAATCCTACCTTGAAAGCATCACTCCAACAGCATGCAACAAATCAGCCCTGGGTCATACATGAAACAATGACAACAAAATAAAATGTTGGAGAGCTGATTATTGATAAACAGAGTCCCCTCCTGTAGGCCACATAAATCAAGAGTTCTATAGAATACACTGTATGTGATCATGAAACTAGTACTAAGATATACACAGTAAGTCATAACATGGCTGCTTGGGCAATTCTAAATCTGCCATTTTGTCACTTCTGAGAGTGAACTTCACCACTTCAATGTTACTGTAATATAGGGAGAGCAGTATGTGTATGGAACTGCAATAAAAGATACTATCCTCAATTCTTTAGGAGAGTTTTAAAGTAAAGTGAAAACCACAGCACAGCAAAATGCCCCAAATCGAGTTCACTGCAGGGCTGAGAACCGCTTCCCCAAACAAATAGGGGCAACGATCTGCAGCCACAGGCCACTGCAGTGCACCCTGCCCGCTTCTCTTCTGACTCTCCCTGAGCAGCCACAAAATAGATGGAAATGGTAAAGGGAGAAGCATCCAGCATGCTCTTCCAGCTCAGAGAGGAAGAAGAGGCAGAGAGCATGCACATGGTAGAGAGAGGTAAAGATGGATGCAAAACAGCTTGGGCACAGGCCTCGTGTGCTGCATGACAGTGCTCCCAGTGCAGCTTGAGGTAAATTTAAAAAAGCCTCGATACTATGATATGATATTGGGGCACAGCATCAACCAATTCCACCGCATACCTCAAATACTACTTTCTAGAATTAGTGCAGCAGGAATGATGGAACATAATCAACAACTCAAACCTGTTTTGTAAGATTTAATGGTGTACAACACAGAACAGCAATTTTGTAGTGGATTAACCCTCATCTCTAGAGACAGCTCAGATGAAGCTTAGGCAATAAATGAAATTAATCTGAGAAACTAGTAACCCTGACCAGGCAAAAGCATGCCCTAAGCAGCAATATTAACTTTACTTACAGATTTCCCAAAATATTATTTTTAATCCTTCCTTTTAAAAGCTTCAAAGAAAGCAATTTCAAATGAATCTAAATACCAAGAAAAGAATCTAGATTTACCTGTTCCTTCCTGAGAGTCAAATTTACTGAATTATAGCTTCTCATAGATTATATTAATTAATACCTATTTGAGTCTAACTTGCCTCAGCTATATAAAACCACTATATAAATGTTTGTGAAATACCTGAGGAAAGCTGATCCATACCTTATAATAGAAGTTTAAACAAAAGTACTCTGGAAAAAGGAATTAAAAGTCTGACCCAAATTAATCACAAGATTCTACCAATTGACTTAAGTGGACTTTGGATGCAGTTTTCAATAGCTATGCTCTGAGAAACCAGCAGAGAACATCCAACAACAAACATGTTTTAATTTACAGCACTCATTTTCAGCATACCGGTTCAGCTCCACGGCACTGTTCCCCCACTGGTACTTACAACCAATTTTACACTTGAACTTGCCAAACAGTGCTCTCCTGCCTGGACAATTTCCAACAAAAAGTCTTTTGGCAAGTTAAATACTTTAAATCATAGAAAAAAAAATAAGCAAAAGTCATTAGGGAGCATGCAGTACTCCAGCCACTTCTCCAATCTCAACCAGATATAGTAAGCATGGAAAGATCCTCAGTTTCCTATTCATCTTCCTCACGACCAAGAGCTATCCAGGTCAGCTCCTATCGACTACCTCCACAGTAATTTATAAAGCAATACAAGTTTGAATGTTGCCCTTTGTCTGCATGGGAAGAAACCACAAGGACTGCAGAGGTGACAGTACCTTTCTTATTCTTCCTTATTAATAGCTTTTAATGGAACAGAAGAGGTTACAAACACTATTTCCTTTACCCAAGATGGAAGGAAAAAAAAACCAAAAACAAAATAAAAAAGCTCCCTCTTTCACAATCAAGTTGAAAAAAAAGAAACAGCACCTGGTGGGGTATACAGTGATTACTCTGTGCCTTAGGACTATACGCATGTGACAGAGGCAGAGGCCTCTTCCTTACAGGGGAATTTATCTCAGGATTTTCTTAAAAGATATTTTCAGTAAACAGCTTGACTGCAACCATATAGGTTTGCATAACAGACATCTCAGTATCATGCTGTCAATCTTCATTTGGCAGTGCTTCTGCATATCTGAATGCCTTTGTACTTTCACTGACAGACCAGATAGGTGATTTCCATTCAAAGGCTGTTTTTGTGCAAGTAAGTAGGCTCATATCCACTGCCAGTCAGGTAAGCAGAAGCAGAGAAGGAAGAGGAATCTCACAAGTGTGTAGCTTCCCAGGCTGTGGTGGCTCCAGGGTACTTCCAAAAATATCAACCATTTGATCAATGCTTTCTTCCTGCCAAATGAGCTAAGGAGGAAAAGTGAAGGACCACTCACCACTCATCTTTGTTATGGATGTTATCCTGAATGGAAGAAAACCTGGAACTGAACAGGTTTTCAGGTTCAGTTCTAGAACTGAACAGAACTGATCTGATGGATGGAGAGCTGAAAGGGCTTTCCATGGCCCTTGGGCTGGGTGTGGCCATGGTCATACCTCAAATATTTTACATAGAACCACAAAAGAAAGTAATGATAGTTATTTCACTCAGGTTTGGAGCCAGTCCTGAACCACCATGTCTTTATATAAATGCTTCCTCTGGCAGGCAGCTAAACACCAACACTTCAGCCTCTGCAGCAGAGAGGAGTCCAAGATAAAACCTACAGCAGGCATGCTGCTCTGCTGGGAGGCTCCTGCCTGGTCCAGAAAGCCAACAGAGGTGGTGCCCAACAGAGGAACATACCTGCACAGAGCTCTGGTGGCCCAACTGCAAGGAGGCAGCAAAGGTCCCTCCCCTTCAGCAGGATTAACAGTTCTCCTGCACTCTGGAAAGAAAAAACACCAAAACATTTCTTCTCTAAAGTCTGACTATGTAACATTTTAGATCCCTGGTCTGCATCCAGCCTCCTGAACACAGCTGAATCCCTACTGAAACAGGGGGACACTTCCTAGAGCAAAGGCAGTAAGTCAAGGAGCAAAAGAACTCCACTGTTCACATTAGGAAATAGCTCCACTTCCCAAATAAATTCACCCAGACCACACTGCATCCTACCAACCTCATGAATATCCAAAGCATGGGCTGGAAAAATACGAAAAATAAGCAACAGGACACTAGTACAGCACTGATAGGAGCTGCATCAGCTTCAAACTCATGCTGCTTTTGGTAAAGCTCTCATTTCTATTATCATAAGTTTTCTTCCAAGATTACTATTAAAGGAAAATTAAACAGGTGAAAAAAAATCTTAAACTTTGTTTGTTCATATTCTGCATGTTAACATGTCTACTCCCCTGAGAGACATTAATCAATTTCCTTTACTGTATACAGATTTTTCACAGTTTTCAGGCAGAAACAATATCTTAAAATGAGATGTGATTTCAAAAAAAAAAAAAAAAAGAAAGAAAAACACACACACAAGGAGAATGGCTTAAATGTTTTACTGCCTTTTCTTTCTAGCCTAGTACAAGCAGAGGAAAGCAACCCCCTATAACACATTGCTATTCACCAGGTTTCATCTATCAAAGCACTTTTAAAGGACAAGAAAAGCTAATAAAAGCTAATAGGTTTCTTAAAGGCTGTTTTTCATCATGATATTCAGAAAGAACTTGACCAAAACTGCCTTCTTGCCCTGTGTCTACAGTACAAATAACTCAGCAGAATGAATGTTACCAAAACCAGGCTTTATGCCATGCTAGCACTTTATCCACTATAATAAATTTCACAATAATAAATTGTGATGCATTTCAGACCTATTGAGAATAGGTCATGTATAATCCAATATCTGCTCCAAAGCAATTGGCTGCCTTTCCCCTACACAGAAGAAAATCAGAATTTCTTCACTGAGTTTTTGGGATAGTTTGCTCATTTCTTCTCCACACATCTCTTCGCTTCTTCTTCGGCAGATGCATTTAAGAAACATGCAGGAATTGACAGTTCTTCACTACTGAAAATTTATTCTTTAGACCCATGTGTCCCTCCCTGCAGACTAGCTAGTCCTTATTCAAGGAGCACTCTCAAAATATTAGAGGCAGGGAAGTATAACTTGGGGCGGGGGGGGGGGGGGGGGGGGAAGAGAGCAGAAGAGTGGAAACCTTTCTCCTCACGGGAAGGGGGCAGAAGGTACATAGTCAAGACAACAGGGTTGATACTACGCTATCAACTGCTCAAGTCCAGAGTTTGGTGACTGCCCAGGATCCAGGAAACAAGTCCCAAACCAAAGAGTATCAACATTTGATTATCCTTTCCCTATCAACCTTAAAGAAGTAAATGCTTTCTGTATTTGGCTCTGCAGGTGTTGCTTCCTTTCAAAGCTCTGCTGTGCAACAGCCATATCCTGCAAAGCACTGAAGTCCCCAAGCCCCCCTCAACTTCGTATGTGTGGCCTGGCTTGGATCTCCTAAAGCAGTACTATACTGCAGTATAGTTCTGCCTTCTATATTAGCAGTCATATAACAATCTAATTACATTAACAAAGAGAGTAAGTCTATTAAATACTTTTTAAACAGAATTCTGCATAATTCAGGCTCCTTATTAAAGCATTTACATAATTAAAGGAGAATTAGCTACATCACTATTAAATAATGAAGTTTGGAGGGGGAAGCCTTTCAGCAGCACTGGTGAGATTTCCTCAAACTCCCAGCCCACACCGCAGTGTGGGCCAAAGCACACTGCAAGAAAACGGTCAGAAGGCTCACTTCCATAGCACACTCTTGCTCTGAACCAAAATGCTAAGACAGATGCACATTCAGAAAGCTGGTAATAATTGTTTCCTTAAAGTGAAACAACCTAGATGCTGTATTTACCTGCATTAGGAAATACTGACTATTGCCAAATCATTAGGACTTCAAGAAAGGGAAAAATGAATGCCTTTCACCATTTTTTTAAATCCAACTTCTTAAAACTGAAGAAAAGGCATGTTGAGATGACATACTGTCTACATATTAAAATTTATCTTTGCACTGGAAGCTGAAACTTTTGTAAGAATTTTCAAATTCTCTCGTATGTTACCTGAGTGATACATGCTTGCAAAAATACACTAGCTTTAGAGGAGTGTGCAGAGGAGATGGTGAGGCAGTGCTGTTTAACAGAAACTTTATTTTCAGTCCCAGCCTCTTAGAGGAGATGCAGCTGTAGCTCTAAGAGAAACATGGCTCCATTTATGGGGTAAAATTCTTTGGTGTGAACAACAAACTAAGCTGTGCCTATGCATCATCACGATTCCTTTAAGTCCTCAAGATACAGCCAGAGTTGCGCAGCTTATCTTGGCAATGTTAGTTTTGATGACCCTCATTCATACAGCCTGCTAAAACCACTGCTGACAGAGCTATGGCCAGAGGCAAGGTCTGGAAGTGAAAAGAGGCTTGACAAGCTCAATGGTAAATATTCTTTGCATCCTTCACATTGAAGAATTTTCTCCAGTTTGCTGTTTGCTCCCTATTCTGTGGGCAGCAAACTCACATGTTCATGTGAGCAGAGTTACTGCCCTGTTCATCCCTAAAATCTTCAGCAGCAGACAGAATTTTTCAAATAGGCTCGAGTAGAGCCACAAATATCCTCCTAATGCTGAAATGACAGAATGGCCCTTTGCAGTAGGGTTTAGATGCCTTTTATCTCATATTCTTTTCATCATGTAAAAGCTCTATAATGTCAGTGCAAATACCCTTGGATTCTCACTTCTGAGAGTAATGTATCAGCCTGACCTACACAGGCTGTGAGCAAACTGAAAGAGAAAACAAACGGATGTAGATTTTCTGGAAACTGTCATCTATTTTTTTTCCCTCCAACAGATTAGACTGCTGTTAGGTAAATGCTGACTAAATTTAGAGTGTTAAGGAAATGTTTGTAGCTCTTGTTGAACTGTATGTTTAGAAGTCATGAACATTTAAAGGCCAAGATAGTGAAACTATTACTAATTTTACTCGTTAGCAAGATCCTGCCTTTTTTTCAGTTGCTTTTACACTTGCCAACTTTCAACTCATTGAGCTGAAATTTTCCATGAGGTACCTGCCTTGAAAGCAGCTTATAGTTTATATGTGAACAGTCTATGCTGACCCATGAAAGTGGGCAAGAGGAGCAACTACTTACAAAAGCTTACAATTATCAGGCCCTACAACATTTGCTTTTTCTTTCTGGAATTTCTTTCTATTGAAAAAAATTACACATACTGTCAAGAGATAAAGAACCCCCTGCTTATTCAAGTTGGACAGGTGACAGCTGTCCATAGGTGACAGAAGGCCCCTCTGAGGTCCTCTCATCTATGCAGACTTGCACAACCAGGGGCACAAAGCAATACTTTTGCCAAGCATGAACCGCAACACAAGGGGCAAGGCAGCAAAGAGCCAGCTCTCCTAGTCTTTGTACTCTAGCAATCCCAGCAGAAGCCGAGTGTGTCAAGGAACAGAATGAGTAAGCAGCAAGTGGGTGGTTCAGTATGTTCATTTTCCTCCACTATTTCCATTTCAAGTGTCAGCTTCCCAAAAGTGTATTTAATTTGTACTATAAATTTTGATTCCAAAACTCTTGCCATGCTGTTCAATAGTCTGCACATACACATGTAAGAGGAAATACTGTACAAAACCCTAATGAAAGCCAGGGCCCTCATGTGAAGTCTGTTGCGTCCACATTTACTTCTAGATCTGAAATAAAATGTTGAAATTCTGTCACTAGATCCAGTCAGACAAAATGAGAAACAATCTCCCTACTATTCATCCTCCACCACCCAGTCTACACCAAGCTTTCATCCAGCAACAGCAACTGAGCGCTGACAGTGTTATCAAAAAGGTTTGAGAGCTCTTAATCACTGTTAGTCTTTATTATAAAAATAATCCTCTGACTCACTCCCCACTAAAATCCAGTATTACATTAGAATAACCCCATTCTGCCACTCCTTGTGTTCAATCTTTTATATTTACAGGAGATACCAAAAAATTAATGAAAATATTTTTCTGGAGTCAAACTTTGTTGCAACATGCAGAACTCAGAGGGGCTTCTCATTATAGAAGCCAGATAAAAACTATCCCCTGCAGCTGCAAAAAAAAAAAAAAAGAGAGAGAGAGAGAGAGAGAGAGACAAGACAACCTCTGAAAGCTTTCTCCCCTCTGCCACTGCTGTGGGGATGCCTCACAGGCCCCACTGCTGGCAACACAGGCAAAAGGTAGAAGCTAGTTTGACTAAGGGAAAGGGTCAGGCATGGGCAAGACTCTGCACCCAGGTGAGCAGCATAAAGTCAAAGAGGGGGGTGTACCACACCCAGGAAAAAAGTGCAGCAGGAGACTTTGCCAACCAGTGCCCTGCACACATTGTACCTAAGTCAACACACTTCCCACCAGGCCACACAGCACCACAATCAGCCCCTCCACAGTCACAGGGGCCTGCTACAAGCTGGTCCTACATCTGCAAACCACAAATATCTGCCTAAACCAAAAAAAAAAAAAAAAAAAAAAAAAAAAAACCCACAACATGTCAATGTTAGTATTTTGTTCAACCAAAGTTTCAAAAGGTTCGGGGGGGGGCATGTTAGTCAAACTCTTTCCTTTATCTAAGTTTTAACAGATATTTTTTCCCAACACTCCAGAATGAAGCACTGAGTAGATTTCTCATGGCTTTATACCACCTGCACTGACTGAGGAGATCAAAATGTCTGTCAAAGGCTGGCACTTTGAACCAGTTGCTATGCACATGATCCTGAAAAGCACCATCTCAAAAAACAAAAAAACAACCAAAAAACACCAGACAAGAAAGCCTTTCAATACCAAATCCGTAACAATACACAACAAAAGGGCTAAGACTGCTGGAATTAATGCAACACACACCTGGGCCATCAATAACTAACATGAAAATAACCTTTAATGAAAGAAAGCAGGAAAACTTACTAATCCAGGTTCATAATGTGCCCCTACTGATGATAGCAAAGGAAAATTTATTGAAAAAAAAATCCTTATGCTATACTACCCCCTCAAAGCCATTACTCTCTTCAGTTGAGTGGGAGAACAAAATTCTGCAAGCTTGTCACAGAGCAGGATTTATTGCAGCAGTTCTAATTCTAATTGTCACTCTGCTCTAAAAATGTGATAAAAATGGCAAATAAATATTACAGATTGTAGGCTTAAACTTACAGTTACAAGAACTGTTAAACACCTTGTATTTTTATGTCTCTGAGCCCACCCAAATACTGATGCAGAATTACTTTAAAATTGTCTTTATTTCAGAGAACACGTGCACAGAGCAGATAGTAACAAATAGTGATTCCAAGCTTTGCTTTGCCTAATACTGCAGTCACTCCTTCAGGCCTTATTCAAGAGCAGGCACGCATCGCACCTGAAGCAGTGCGTACCAAACCCCTAAGTATTACAAGAGCCGCAGGCTCACTGCCTGAGTGGAGAAGAGTCAGGCAGATGGGGAGGGAGAGAGACAAGGAGGGAAGAGCTTGGTCCTACAGGCCTTGTGCGGGCCAGATTCAGATACTGTTCAAGCAGGTCTTCACCTCTCCTGACTTCTCTTTGGGGCATTACAGACCAAACTGGAGGACAACAGGAAATAAAGCCACCAGTTTCCATACAGGAGAACCACACAGTATGTTTTCCTTATTACCTTTTAGAAGGTGAGGAGAATGTGTCTTGGCCAATAATGCAGAAATACGGCTTGAAGAACAGAAACTATTAGTTTTAACTATCTGTTAAACATATTAAATATGTTTTTATGGGCTCCCCTCCTTCTTCAGCTTTATAACATGCATAAAACTTTGAGCTCTCCTGAGAAGTACTAAAGGTTTCTAGTAGGCCTTCCCTGCTAGCACTACTGTAAATTGTTAGCACTACAGTAAATTTTCTACTGAACTAAACAAGTCTTGCATACAAACCAGTTTCTTTCACAATGCCCACAAATGGAGAGAAGCCTACAAGTCCTGCTTCCTGGCAGCTGCTGCTAAACTCTAGTCAGCAATTACTCCACCACTATAATCATTAATGTTGGTAAAATTATTTTCTCTAGGTATTTACAGTAACAGATGCACTGCTGGTAAGGATAATGTGGATTACGCTTTACATGTTGATATTTAGAGTAGTGAGTGTCCTCAAGACTTCTGAGAATCAGGTTTCACCTAAAGCAGGCACTCACATTCACCTTGCTCAGGTGAGACCCTGAATTTCAGATAGGCAAATTACTTAGCGAGAAGACTGCCATCTGTTCAGTACTCCAGTTCCTGAGGAGCTCCAAAACTGCTCCGCTTGCAGCACTTTGCCCTCTTTACCCTGTTTGTATGAAAGCTTGGACAAAGATGGGTAAAGGCATAACAGCAATTAGTAAGGGGATGAGACATAATTTGAAGTCTTCAAATAGATCTTGCTTTAGTTTTAGTATTTAACAAAGGAAGGATTATTTATTCTTTCCAATCTGCTTGATCATTCCTAATAAAGGCATGTTACTTCTTCATAAAATGAAGTGGTTGCCCACACAGCCATAAAAATAACATTCCTTAGCCAATACTGGCCCTGAATTCTTCCAAATGCAATATTAAATTGCAAGCTTAAAAGCTCTCTGCAAGTGCCAAAATGTGCAATGAACCATTTTAAGGGGAAAAAAAAAAGAGAAAGTTAACTTTTCATAAACCTGCAAGCCTATTCCTAACCAAGAAGGCCCAATATGCAATTAAAAAAAAAAGACCAACGTAAGCATTCCACATATATCTCAAAATAACATGTCTCATGCATTTTAAAAACTCCTGAGAAGTTTAAGGATAGCATACTGCCCTAGAGAGGTCCCAAGCCAAATGTCTTCTGCTTGCCTTTTCATTCAGTGGAAGAGCAAGAGAGCGAAGTACATCTTAGAAGCAGGGCCACAATTACTCATGCAGGCCACATGTCTATTTGGACATTAATTTCTGTAGTGCTGATCAGTTCCATACTCATGTTTGTTTGTTTCCAATCTCATACTGAATCATTTAACTTTGGATGTAGGAAGAAGCAAAGTCTGCTAAACGTGGGCTTACAATGCAGAGGCTCCAAGCAAAGTCCAGACCTAACTGATATCAAAGTCACCTTTAGATTATGAAAGACTTCACAATTCTGTTTTCAATTAAATTACTTATTTTATTAATATCAGAGAAGGGCTAAACAGATGCAGTTGCTTTCAGATCTAAATACTTTGGTTTTTAAGTGACTGTTTCTGCATGTCTGATAATCTTACAACCTTTCTTCACTCACTGTGCAGCTCAAAGAGTCATCGCCACACATACAGAACAGCTTTACTGGCTGCACAAAGCACAAATACAACAAATTGACATAGAGAGCAACCCTCCTCCCCGAGAGCATTAACTCATTCAAATCAAACTAGTTTGACTGAAGCATATTACATACTTTTTACTTCCAAAAGAACAAATTTTCTGCCAAATATATGCATTCCACCTTGAACTTTCTTTTTAGAAAGACCAAGATTGTAGTTGTATGCAGGCGTGCGTATCTTCATACTTTAAGTGACGGAAAAATATTTTTTATTCCTCCACATACTTAAAGAAGAAAGAGAGGGGGAAGAAAAAAAAAAAAAAGAGTGTACTTTCTGGATCAATCACAAAATATCTGCTGAAAAAGTAAGTTTCATAAAGGCAAATCTAAATGATATTAAGATTACACTGTAAAAGTTTGTTGTAATATTTATGTAGATAATTTTATAAAATTATCATTCTCACTATAATAAATAGGAGATCTCCCATCTCTGCTATTGCCTCTTTCTGAAAGAAAATACATATAACAGAGTGGGTCTTTTTACTTGATGCTTATACACACACACATACACACACACAGACTAAGTCACAGGGAACCTTCTTAGGGGTCACGAAAACATCAGCTTCACTGAATCTATACAGTGTTTGCTGCTGATGGCACACATCAGGGTTGACTTCACTTAGCACAGAGCGATGGTTAATGACAAAAGATTTTACAAGGGTGACATATCTAAAACGTGAACTTTGCACACATCATCATGAAATACTGCAACAAGGCTAGGCTCTGCATTCAAACAATGTTGAACATGCAGACTGTGCACCAAAGAAATATCCAGTTTTTCCTCTTTGCTTAACATTCATCAGGGAGCAAAGAAGAATCTTTTCTAGGGAAACAAGCCATCACTACATTAGAGTCACGGGCTTACCAAATTACTCCAGCATTAGAACTGGGCAGAGTTTGGCTCATTAACTATCTGAAGATGAAGATTTAGACAAGCTAAAGGTGGCATTAAGTGTCAGTGAACACAAATGGTTTCAACCTTCTCTCTCACTCATTTAAAAAATTCCTTTTGTTAACATTGACAAAGCCCCATCCACAAGTTCACACTGAATAAGTAAGGGCAGTATCTGGTTTAGTTGATCTAGCTATGTTTTGATTTACATCACAAATTCAGTGAGAGGTTGTCTAGTTGACACTGAGGGCAAAGAGGAGACCCACACAAACAGTGGTGCTTTAAAAGTCCATTCCCATGATTACAATGAATAATCCAAGAGAAAAGCTTTTCATTTCTCAGAGTGCTGTAGTCTGCTCTGTATCGCTTTGTAACAGAATATACTAAGCTTTTGTTTACATTACATAAATTGTTTGGCTAGGAAAAAAAAAGGTAGTATTAAAAAATGTTCCCAAGAGTTATTTTTGTATTGCATTTACAGAAAGCACCTTTCTGTTCCAATTAAAGTACATTTTCTTCACCTATCCCTGATGCACAGCCAGGAAAGTTTCATTTGGGAGAACTGTATCATTTTCTTTTTATAATGAAGTTGCCTTCTGAAAAAAAGGCCATGAAAAGTCCCAGTCACACACCAGACAGATGGCAGTGGGAACCACTGTAGATGCTGTATCCACAGCTGCAGGTCTATTGCCCATAGCAACCCCTTCAGCTACCCCAACTCAGCACTCACAGGTTCTGACACCCCCCATCACCCTGCACTGGGCCCCCACATCTGCTCACAAACCTCCAGTGCTTCCCCTGTCTTTCAGGTCCCCTCCTCTACCATTTGAACAATTGTCCCAGTTCAACCAAGTGATGCTGGTGACAAAGATATGCAGAAATAGAGACCACAAGACCACACAGGTCCTACTTACTGCAGTAACCTAGTTAAATCCAATATCACTGTTTGGCACTTCCAAACAAGCAAACATTTCCAGTACAAAGCTGGCTCCGGCACTTTATGCAGAGTTTTCAGCTTTGCAACCAAAAGAGAAGTTAACAGCTTCACCATTTTTTTTTTCGAGATTTTTAAGCTTTTAGTGCTATTACTATTGAGCAAGTGACGAGGAAGAGACTAAAAGTCAACCCAAAGCTCACCATAGTAAATAGATCCAGCAGCTTCCTCTGCAGCTACTTATCCAGAAGTTGCTTTGGTACAGTAATTGTTACTCTTCACTGATGCCAGCAAATCTAATCCTTTAAAACCAGTCTCTGGTTCATCTTGATCAACATACATAAATATAATGCTAAAACACTCTCAGAAGGCCTAGCTAATCACTTAAACATCTTTCCTGGATTAACTGAAAATATCTTGCCCCAAAAGCAAGGTTTTGCTAAAGTTACTTTAAAACAAACAACATCCACAGAAAACCTGACTTCTGTTTATAATCAAGCCTGCAGTTACTTCTGCTTCCTACCTGCATGATCAAATTGACAACATGGAGACAGGGAGAAAAAGCAACTTGTCCATCAGGTTTGAGATCCCTATAGCCCTCAAGAGAATCACCGTGACAATGTTCCAGGAAAGCTGCCCTGTGCAACCCCCTTAAAACAGAACTACAGAAATAAGCCATCAGTTTTCATGGATGTTTACAAGATAAGCCACAAAATAAATATTGTTTCAGTTTTTGGTTGGTTGGATTTTTAAGAATTTTGATATGAATTAATGCACTATGTTTTATCCAAAGTGTAACTGTGTAAGAGAACTATTTTGTCTAAGTTGAATTTCACCCAATAGTTTCTAGCAGACAGGAAAGGAATTATCAGTACACCCAACCAAGAGTGAGCAGTTGTTACAAACCATCACACCCTATCAAACTAATGGCAATACTAATCAGGAAAGCTGTATATTTTGTTTATAATAAAAAACAGTATTTATAATAGAAAGTACATTTTACAATCAAAATTTATTCCTGCTAGGAAAAGGGGGAGAAAATTTTAGCCTCCTTTATTTGGAATCAAAGCATCTGCAGGGACAGCAAGCAAAAGAATACTTTACAAGACAAACTCTGCAAAGGCCCAAAGTAGCAACTCTGTAGCACAGGGTCACTACAAAGCAGTGAAAATAAATCAGTATGAGAAAGAAAAGAAATGGCACCTGAAAAAAAAGCATTCTTTAGAAACTGGTGGTAGAAGTCACACAAGTAGTTCTAGAGAACAAAAAGTTCTGAGGATTGAACACAACTGGGGGTTCTTATATGTCTCTCCCTACTCCATGCCGCTTCAGATCACTCCTCAAATTCCCTTTAAGATATTGACATGTAAAATATCTCACACCGCTTTTCTTTACATGATCCAATTATGCTAACTAGAAGTGAGAAAAACAAGTTTCCAAAAGTTAAGTCTCCAGAGAACATGCACCCTGAACTACCTGAATGGTTCTAGTGGCCACTCCAAAAGCCTGCTGTTAACCAGAAGCTGCAGACAGGACTTTAGAATTTATTCTTAGCCTTACACAGTGCTGTTCTGTGGCAAAAATTAATAATAGGAAGCTATGAATAATTCTTCTTCATAAGAAACTGCCGCAGGTATGTCTCTGTCGCTCAAAAGTTAAGTAAAGTGACAGTTAAAGTTGGGTATTTTTATATTTGAAGCTGATGACTAAGTTACTTGTTTATTCAAAGAAATAAAAAGATTTGAGATAAATTGATATTTAATACTAGTTATATGTGATCACTGGAATACACTTGGGGAGAGGCAATTTCTTTGGGGGTGTTTTGGCAGATATTTCTTCACATTTTAAGAAGGAAATGAGAACTCTTGTTGCTCTCACGCAAACGTGCAAAAACACTCAGAGGAAAGAAAAAAGTGTTATAAGGAAATTAAACCAGGCTAAATTGCAGAATTTTCACTTGTCACTACTATGTTAAACTATAACTTCCAACCTTGGTTTTGATACATGTAACAAAAAACACAGGTGTTGCATGTGGTTTAAATGTCTCTGCCTGCTTGTATACTGTGTATGTGCAAAGGACGACTTACTACTGAAGCAATCTATACCTGAAATAAAGTTGCAAAGCAATGAAGTGAATACAGGAAGTTAGCTCATTACAGTAAACCGTTTCAGTGGCTGCTTTTACAAGCCCTGAGCAACACTTCTGTCAAGCTCTGCTTGAAACAAGTCGAGATGAAAAAATAGAATGGGAACATTAAGTGTCTCTCTTCCCTCGCCTTTCCATGAGTCCCAGGTGCTTCAAAAGTGCCAGGCTAACTACTTCTTTCTGTCCTGTACTGCAGGAAGGGGTGGTAACAGAAAAAAAAAGTGTGTGTATATATTTTGCAACTCTACTGGAAGAGCCTTCCTCCAGCTAGGAGGCTCAAGCAGAACCTGGCACACAGCAGCATTCAACCACAGTCCTGCAATTAATTACACATTAGCTCAGCTTCACCATTACTGAGGCTTTTGCTGAACATGGCAGAAAAACTATGTATTTGTAGTATCAGAGCATTAACACATCTGAAGTCAATTTACTACTGAGAAAGATAATGATTACAGTTATTTCCTTCATCAAACAGTTCATGCAATCAAAGTGTCACTCTAACCCATTGGGACCTGGACTGTGCTCATTCAGGGTCCTACTTGTGCTTTTTAAGTACCCTCTAATTACATCTTTTAATGAGATTATTTTTCAATGAAATATCATTTAGATGTGACAGCCCACTAAAATAAAGGCCTTTAAGGAAATCAAATGCCTATATAGACAAAAGGATCTTTAAAAAGTAAGGTCAGTTACCAATTCAGACACAGACAAGTCTGGCAATATCAAGCCAGCTGATGGCTCTTTGGTGGCCTATACCAACCATATTCATCTTGGTAGTCTCTCCTGTGGAACCAAGAGAAAATTTCACCATCCTGAAAGTCTCAAAGGAGTTTCATAGGATTTGAAAGAAATCCACCTTTTCTACAAAAACACATGTATCAAAGCATTTTGCAAATGCAGCAGGAAAAGCTATTTTATAGATAGCTGATTTCCATTCCCACGGCTCTAACTGTATAAAGACAACATATTTTTGAAAAATAAAACAGAATTACGAAGTTCTTAAGTAGAATAATAACTTGCTGAATTTTGGTAACAGTAACCACTACATAATATTTATTTGGCCACAGATATGATCAGACTGAAATCTCTTTCAATTTGTACCCGAAGTAAATCTCTTTGGAAAGTTTTTTTTCTCCCATAAAAACTGCAGGTTAAGATTTTTTTCATTACTTCTCAAACACATTACTCAAATAATTCATTACATTGTTCAATCACTGCAGCCTTTGCCACTGGTTATCATACTACTTCTATCTTTCAGCTAGTTTCCTCATCTAAGTAGGGATAATTTAACTCTGAAAACAGTTTTGGCTTGACTAAGCAGGTCTAGTATTTTTCCTTATAGTAAGAAATACTAATTTATAGGGCCCATAAAATATAACCTGATTTGAAGACTTCTTTCCAAAATAAACGGAATATTAGCAGTGCTGACAAATCCAAAAGGCAACGCAGGAAGGCAACTAAATTCAACTTCAACACAGCTGTACAGGACACAGCAGGAAAGAATGAAACTACAGGCAATTCTGATTCACCACACTTCAGTAAGAGGTCTCAATCTCAAGAACGTGATCAAGAGCATGCCTATGAAATCTCTTCCCTTCCCCCCCCCTCCTCCACCCAGTTCCATCCTTTCCCTGCATGGTTTTTGACATCTCCGCAGAATCCCTCTTCCTCACAGAGGAGGAAGAGGGCTTTAAAAGCAAACTCAGCAATTACGATTAGAGAAACAGCCTCAGAAGAGGCTTGGTTCTTTGAATGGAGTGCTCCTCAAAGGCCAAGAAATAAAATTTCTACGAAGTTTTTGTCAGCAGCTTTATGACCTGTTTGGATTACCACACTGCCCAACTGCATATAGCAACCTCAGGAGGGGAGCAGAGTCCAAAGGGAACATAGCCAACCCAGGGAGACCATACAGATTCCAGCAAAGCTGGCTGAATCCCGAGGTGAAATTGTTTCAACCTTGCCAGAGAAAAAGTTATTTCCAGTAACTGACTTCACTGAAACTGTAGAGAACAATGAAGCTGGGAAATGTTTTTCCACTGAAAAAGGAAAAAATCTAGGGAGAAAGATTCCATCAGTCTGGAAAAAACAAGAAGCCTAAATAGCTTCAGGACACAATCCAGTAAAGTGTGAACACTGAATACTAACCAGAATCAGCTTCAGGACTCTTCAGTTTTTCATGTTAAGACTAACATAGATACAACCTCCATCCTAACATGCAAAAAGGAAGAGCCATTAGGGGAAAGTAAGCCAGAAATATACTAAGAATTAAAAACGACTGTTGCTATAAAGCTGACTAGTACAGTTTCTCACAAAAGCAGTATTTGTGATAGGGGTAAGGTGGTACCATCACATGGATTTCTGGGAATGCAGTTCTGAAGGGAGTGATGCTCCCCCAACACACACATACACACAGTCATGCAGGCAGGACAGCCCTGGCCAGCTGGGACACAGGCTACCCCAGCTGAGGCACAGCTGCAGAGCCACACGACATTTCGGGTGCGCTTTTACCTCACTGTGAGCAGACATCAGAGAGAAAACCTGACATCCTCGAGGCTGGACCGAGAAGAAAATTTTATTTCCTTTCTAACATGCTAGTTTAAAAACCTTGTCCTTCTGGAGAGTCTGATGCTCTACTCATCTCCAAGACTCCTTTCTTATGCAGTAAGAGAAAACCTCTTTAGCATATTTTCTGTGCCTTCTCATTTCTTTCTCCAATCTTCTATTTTCAATCAGCATTGCAACTATACAGCCTTTTGGGAAACAGCTTGTACAAAAGACGCTGAACTTTGTGTTGCATAGTGTCCATTTAAGTGTTACAATTAGTGTTTGCCCATCTCCCAATCTTACTGTCAAACTCAAACGCACACAAACCTCTACCTTCTTTGTTCAACCCTTGTGTTTCTTTCCCCCAAAAGGGCAAGGGTTCACTATCTCTGAAGTTATGTTATACACAAGCCAAAAACTCAAAATTAAATTGTTACAGCAACAAAAATACAGTAGCTGTAAACAATAATATTGAGGTAAGTCATAAATACAGTAACTCCTACACAGTCTAGTCAATTTTCATGCAAAAATCATCACAGCACATTTTGACTCCTTGGGACACTGGTACAGTCTATTAGGGAAATCACAGTTCTATGCTTTTGAAACCTGTACTGTATTTGACAAATCATAATTCAAGAATTACTTTAAAACTCTAAAAGCAAAACCTGCTGCCAACACGATATTCTCAACTCTCACTCTTACTAGTTCAGCAACTAGTAAGGTTCAACAAGTTCAACAAAAAGGAAGGGAAGTTTGGAGCACACATACCCACACCACAGTGGATCACTCCCGCGTATTGGCAAACCCCGATACTGCAACCACGGCACAAGGTAGCCTCAGGCCTTGCACCAAAGCAGTCTCACAACCTTGGTACCGCTGAAATAACCGATGTGTAATCTAGCTGGTCTATTCAGGGACAGCACAGAAATAAGACTTATCAACTAAATTTGAAGTGGACTTCATGACACATTCCCTCCTTCCCCATTCCCCCAGTTTAAGGGAAAGAATTTTCAGGGAGGGTTTTGTAGGTCAAAATAATAATAATAAAAAAGACATTTAGAAAATAAATTAACAGATATTCCAACATCAAAGGCAGCTCCACCTGCCTCCGGACTGCCATCAAGCACCTTCCACTCTACCCCTGCAGTTGTATGTCATGAAGACAAAACAAGCTTCCCCCAAGAATTACACTACCATCCTGTAACTCCCTGTACTTTGGCAATATCATGTTCAAAAACTTCCCATTTCTGGCTCCAAGCAGATGCTACAGTAATTAAGACAATCAGCATCTTATCCAGCAGAATATTCACATCGTATTACATGGGGAAGGTCCTTACAGTTAACAACTAAACACTCAGTTTTCTCTTCTGGCCAATTAGTCCTTCACCTACAAGCAAAACGATTACCTACAAATGATTTTAGGAAACAGGAGATGGGAATGATGCCACAGGCTCTTCTCCAATTCTTTGACTGCTTCTAGGCAAAGTTATTTGGCAGATTAACTTTTCTTCTTGCTTTCACACCTCTCATCATAAAGTACAGTAATGCCTTTAGGGGAAAAGGCATCTAGACAGATCTATAAAACCAAATATGAATCCTTCATCATAACTAGTCATTTAATCAAGTACCACTGCATGGCTGGAAGTGTCCTGCTGGGAGAGACAGAGGTAAAATTCTTATTTTGTACACAGCACAAACCCTACAAAGGAAGAAAATCTAGTGCAGAGCAGTCAACAATGGAAGCATTAATCATTATCATCACTGGAAACACTATGAAGCTTATCTCGTTAAACAACCACTTAAAAGAGCAGCAATCCTCCCTAATGCATTACGTCAATTATTTTACTGCAATTGATCACTAAATCATCACAGAAAGAGAAAGGCCTGGCATTCCTCTGCTGTCACTGGCTCACCTGACATTATCAGATGCCCATTTAAAAGTTATGTAATGTCTCCAGCCACTGTAGGTCATTTCAGAAGGATGTTTAATATATCTCCAGTGTCTGGAGTCTTAAACGCTGGAGCTTTTTCTAGCATTGTGCTGCCTTTTCTAGAAGAAAGAAAATTTAATTGCAGTGGAGGCAAATTAGATTGAGAACTGCCACTATGACTATAGTTCTGTGTGTCATGTTCCCTGAATACTCTCTCTACATAATAAAGCCTTAGACAGCAACCAACATGCAATGGCAAAACACTAAAAGTAAAAAATATTTTCACTTGCTTGGAAGGAGCAGGAAATCACTAATGCACTATAATCTGGAAACCAGGGTAAAACCTAACATACAGAATAATTAATGAGAGCAGCCAAGATTTCTGACTAAATGAGAAGCAATTGGTGACATCCCCCTGTAGAAACACACAAGGCATTTACATCCCTTCTGTGATATTATCCTCTCCTATCATTTCTCCCCATATTTGCATTCAACCTTTAATGCCTTCATTGAAGTATAACAAACTCAAAGGAGTATGCAATGTTATACCTGGACATAACCCACACATTCAGATTTTACAGCCTGCAAACAGAAATAAAGTTTCTGAAGATAATACACACTATGAACAGGCACAAAAAAATAGACAGGCATAACAAAGCTACAAAAAAAATACAGATTCCATCAGTACAAAGATGCCAGTGGTTTGCAATTACCAGTGAGGGAACTGCAAGTACTCAGCACTGATAAATATTTGTTTCAGATCAGTAGGAGTTTTATCAAAGGCTCTTCAGTAGCCATTTCTGCCTAAATAAAGCATGGATTAAATCTTATTCTGATGCAACCAGCCTAAGGATGAACAGACTCAGGCCTGCAGTGCTTCCATGCAAGCAACCCTACTGGTCTGGAGAGTGCTCTGTACTTAACTTTGCCACAGGAGCACCATGTGGCCTGTGCCTTTCTTACTTCTCTACAAGCAAAGCACAGGGCAGTTTTTACAAAAAACTGCCAATTCAGACCAATGGTCAAAACGCCCATTTTCCAGCAAACCTACTGCCGTACTGATGTGGGCTCAGACACTCCCTGAAAAGCTCATGACAAGAGAATGGCCCTACAAACCTTCAGTCTTCTTGGTCTTTGTCCATAAACAAACTTAATTTAATTAAAACTAATGCAAATCACTCTATAGACAATCTATTAACAGCTTTAACTTTAGCTTGCTCCCAATATGTATGCCAGTTAAGAAAAAAAAATTAAAACTTTAGAATAAACCATTTTAACTTGAATTTACAGTAGGCAGAAAAGAATAGGAAATAAGTCCAAAAATGTACTTGCATTATAGGTAAGTTATTTGAGAGTGAAAGACATGTTTCACCTTTCCATACATACAATCTCTGTTGCAATGCCCAGTTAAAATGGTCTTAAAAAAGAAAAAAAAGAAAAAAAGAAAAAAAAAAGAGAGAGAGAGAAGAGAGAAGTTGTATTTTGCAATAATTATTCTCTTGGGTACAGTAACGGAAACAATATTACCATTCCACAGTGTAGAACTATGTAAGACTGCAACATTTGGCCTAAAAAGTCATTTTAGTATTTTAAACAAGTTTCCATAGGCATGCAAAGTATATGTGAGATACAGATAGGTAGATGGGAAGATAATCAGAGCGAATGAAATCATGTGCTTTCAAACACACAGATAGCCATAATGCAAACACTCCTCCATTTTCCTTGAATGATATTTGGAAAACAGTGCAATATATGCTCCCAGTTGCAATATGGCACAACAAGTTAGAAACACTCTATAATCCTCAAGTAGGCGTACAGACAAGTAAACAAGGTAAATGGCATTTCAAACAGACTAAAGTTCTGGATCGTACCAGATCTAAACCACATGAATAGTATCTCTCAGTTGGGTCGTGTCTTTTATGTCACAACTATTCAAGTAACAGAGGCAATGCTGTTAATGTTTGACATTAGAAAAAGGATCTTTCCTCTCCTACTCCAGTGCCTGGAACACTGTGCCCACACTGTTCCTTTCCAAATTCTCAAATTTCTAAAAATGATGCCAAGTGCATTTGTAGTAGGAGTATCTTTGGAGAAGTTAAAAGCCAGTCTGAAGGAAATAGGCAGTTCCTCTTTAAAGAAGGGGACACATGGAAGCCAGACAACAACTACATGCAAATTTTCTATGAAAACTGAGAAAATGTATGGTATCTTCATGGTCATTTCCTATTTGGAAGGGGAGCTAGTTCTACAGGATCAGAGGGTACACAGCCTTCTTCAGGCTAGCTCCTTTTACCCTCTGCAGAACATACATAAGTCTCATTTCCTTGAAAAGCTGCAGCCACATTGCTCCTTTCTCTTGCTGCCTTAGGCATTGCCCACCACACTGCCACCAAGGTGCAGCTCTCCAGCACCCCACTTCCCTTGCATTGTTCTGCAACTTCACTGCTTATTGCGCTCACCTTGCTTCCAGGATCCTTCAGGCTCTTCTTGCCAAGTGGTGCTGATCATCTAGCATCAGATCACATCCAAATGTGAGTCTGGGCACTAGCCCTCAGAAAGGCTAACTCTTCAGGAGAAGGCACGGTCAACCTCTAACTGTGGGAAGATTTCATCACAGGTGCTTGTATGTCAGCATTTCACAGCATATAGGAATTTATTATGGTGAAAGACAATAAAGGAGGGTATTTCTATTTCATTAATCTTTCTTCCTATCATTTAAGCTTTATCCACCCACCACCATCCTCCCAGCAAGGCTATTGACCCCAGGCAAAACATCCTACTTCTTCTATTTCCCAAACCAGGTAACATGGAGTTATCCTCATCCTTTATTTGCATCCACTGCTGCAAAATAGCTCCTCTTACAGAAAGAGGCAGTCCATAGACTGGTCTATAGAATCTACGCTCAATACCACAATCTAATATATGTTTTCCCATTAACTTAATTAAAAGTTAAGCCTTCAAAGTAAGCGCTAATTCCTGCAGTGAACACTTCTCCTTGGCAGCCAAGGATACTGGGATTACCTTCTGAAGTCAATGAACAGCCTCCAATTTGATTTCAATGAAATTTAGATCAGTCCCCTGAAATGAGTTACTTCTAGGCATAAACAAGTCCAATAGACAAGACAGGGTGTGAAAGTGCCTCTGTTGTCCACATAACAAAAAGAAAGAAGAAACTACATTGAATGTTCATGAAATCATTAATAAGCATTCTGCACGCACCCAACAGTGGCACTGTCAAAAAATAACACAAAGCAAGTGCATTTATTAAGATATGCTGTTTATCGTCTCTTTTGCTCAGCTCTAACAACAACTTATTCTTTTTATGCTTCTAAAAGAAGCAACTGTCATCTGAAAACAATTCCCCAAAAGTATCTCTTCACCTGTAATGTTTAGGTTTAGACCAATTCAAATTTGCCAAACAGACCTCATTAGCTCAAAGTGGGATCAGCAGAACAAAATTAACTACATTTGCAGGTTTTAAGGTTTTAAGAAGAAAAATATCCAATCATTGAACTCAAATATTTTACTTTGAAGTTGTGTTGCAAAATATCAATCCAATCCTTCATCCAGTGATGACTATGGGAAAATTGCTACTGTTTTCAGAGAGTGCAGAAACTGGGCTTGTAGTCAGTCTGCCTTGCTTTAGGGAACAACTGCCATTGCAAATCATAATACCCTGAGAAACATTTTACCCGTTATATATACACTAGGACTTGCATTTTCAAATCACACATTTTCAAAGTACAAACAGTTTTATATAACATTAGAGTGATATATATATACACACAAAAAATATATATTAAAAATATATTTATATAAACTTGGTCTTTTTTACATACAATACTTTTATTAACATTAGAGACTTCCTTCAGAAGTATCCATAAATTTCTCAAAACAAATCTATATTTACCTACATTTAGAAGAGTTACCTATACCAGATTTTAGAAACGTGTTAAGAGAAAACCTAATGTCAGGTTTCGCAAAACGTTACGCATCTTCTTCAGATATATCAGCAGCAAGAGGAGGACTAGGGAAAATGTGGGCCTGCTACTGAATGGGGCGGGGGCCCTGGTGACAAGGGATCCAGAGAAGGCAGAATTACTGAATGCCTTCTGTGCTTCAGTCTTCACTGCTAAGGGCAGCCCTCAGGAATCCTGCAGCCTGGACGTGAGGGAGAAAGTCCAGAGAAGGGAGGACTTTCCTTTGGTTGAGGAGGAAAGGATTAGAAACCTTCTGGGCAGGCTAGACAGCCACAAATCCATGGGCCCACATGGGATGCACCCACGGGTACTGAGGGAGCTGGCGGACGTTGTTGCCAGGCCGCTCTCCATCATCTTTGAAAGGTCCTGGAGAACTGGAGAGGTGCCTGAGTACCGGAAGAAAGCCAAGGTCACTCCAGTCTTCAAGAAGGACAAGGAGGAGGACCCAGGCAACGGTCAGCCTCACCTCCAACCCTGGTAAGGTGATGGAACAGCTCATTCTGGATGTCATCTCCAGACATACAGAGGAAAAGAAGGTGATCAGGAGTAGCCAGCATGGATTCACCAAGGGGAAATCCTGCTTAACCAACCTGATAGCCGCCTGTGATGGAATGACTGGCTGGGTAGATGTGGGGAGAGCAGTGGACCTTGTGCACCTTGACTTCAGCACGGCTTTTGACACCGTCTCCCATAACACCCTCTTAGAGAAGCTCAGGAAGTGTGGGTTAGACGAGTGGACAGCGAGCTGGATTGAGAAGCGGCTGAAAGGCAGAGCTCAGAGGGTCATCATCGGTGGCGCGGAGTCTAGTTGGAGGCCTGTGGCTAGCGGAGTCCCCCGGGGCTCAGTACCGGGTCCCATCCTGTTCAACTTCTTCATCAATGTCCTGGATGAGGGGACAGAGTGCCTCCAAGCTGGGAGGAGTGGCTGACACACCAGAGGGCTGTGCTGCCCTTCAGAGAGACCTGGATAGGCTGGAGAGTTGGGCAGAGAGGAACCTCATGAGGTTCAACAGGGGCAAGTGCAGAGTCCTGCACCTAGGGAAAAATAACCCCAGGCACCAGTACAAGCTGGAGGCTGACCTGCTGGAGAGCAGCTCTGCAGAGAAGGACCTGGGAGTGCTGGTGGACGACAAGTTGACCACGAGCCAGCAATGCGCCCTTGTGGCCAGGAAGGCCAATGGTCTCCTGGGGAGCATTAGGAAGAGTGTTGCCAGCAGGTCAAGGGAGGTGATCCTGCCCCTCTGCTCAGTCCTGGGGAGGCCTCATCTCGAGCACTGCGTCCAGTTCTGGGCTCCCCAGTACAAGAGGGACAGGGAGCTACTGGAGAGAGTCCAACGCAGGGCTATGAAGATCATCAGAGGGCTGCAGCACCTGCCCGAGGAGGAAAGGCTGCGAGAGCTGGGCCTCTTCAGCCTGGCGAAGAGGAGACGGGGACGGGGGGATGTTATCAATGCGTATAAGTATCTCAAGGGAGGGTGTCAGGGGGACAGGGACAAACTCTTTTCAGTTGCCCTGTGTGACAGGACAAGGGGCAAAGGGCAGAAACTGAACCACAGGCAGTTCCCCCTGACCGTGAGGGGGAATTTCTTCCCTCTGAGAGTGATGGAGCACTGGGACAGGTTGCCCAGAAAAGTTGTGGAGTCTCCTTCTCTGGAGATCTCCAAGGCCTGCCTGGATGCAACCCTGTCTAACATGCTCTAGGTGACCCTGCGGAGCGGGGTGGTTGGACTAGATGATCTCCAGAGGTCCCTTCCAACCTTACTGATTCTATGATTCTATGATCTTGCATGTAAACAGCTATAGTAGGTCCAAATTGCCAGAATCCAGCAAGAATATTCTTTTCTCAAAAAATGAAAAAAAAATCATACTGACAAAGAAAACACAGCCAAGCTTTCCCTGTCTTGCCTGTGCACTCCCAGCTGGCTCCTGCCTCCTTTGCCCAACTCCTAGCTAGGCTCTCCAATTTTTCTTCAGCTGTGTCTACTCCATGTGACAGCCTCCCCCTCTAGCAGGGCTCCTATTGCAAATACTCCAGTTTTCTGACCCCCACTTCAGCTTCTAAACATGGTCTCAGCCTAAACTTCAGTCTGTTGTGGCCAATGGATTCCTGTTACTTGACCACTACCATCTACCTCTTGTTTGAGCAGTTCTCTTTACTATACCAGTCCTACCCTTTCCTGGCACAGCCACACAAGCTGCAGCCAAGACCTTCAGGCAGTCACCACAGTACACTTGTGCAACAAGAAGTATCAACTTTGCAGCAGAATACAATGTTAAAGAATTTCTTGAATTCGTGGGGTCTTTTTCACCAAGACTTCTAGCAGATTTTTCAAAACAAGACCCAAAAAAACACCACACACACACACACTAAGAGATGCATCAATACAAATGCAAAAAAGGTGCAGAGCGCACAAAAATAAAATGGTAGCAGTCATGTTTACATAAGCAGCAGGCCTCTCAAGCCATAACGCATCCCACATTCCATGTAAGCAACTCCCTTTTTGTTATTCACCCCCCCATATCAAAACCGCTATCTGAAAAGGCTATGCAAGATATAGACTTATTGCAACTTTCAATCAAAACAGCTTAGTTAACTATCAGAACTGCATAAGGAATTGAGAACATTCTATGCCCGCCTAAAATATACTGGACAAATAATTAGATCCAAATTATGCTGGAAGGATCGCTGCACAACATGGCTTGACAGACTTCAGGTCCATAAATCATCACTACTTTATCCGATTCAGGAGCTCACTGAAAGGTAAGTAGTTAAGTAGAGAGCTTTACACTGAACAGGTATCAGACAGCTATTCTTACTTCCCATTCCAAAGTTACACCCAAGCTACCAAAACAAACTTGCAGCCAAGAAAGAAGAGTTTGAAGTCCTAGTAATCCACTATTTGGTAACAGAACCAGTTTTGGGACAACACTGCATCTTCTGCGCAGTCTTTTACACCCATGCAAACCAGTACATGACAACTTCACACTACTCTAGAACAGATTTCCACCCTGCTTGAATCCCTTAACAAGGTCCCAGGCAACAAAGACTTGCTCTTGCTACCCTCAGAAGCAGTACCAAAACAGCATGACATAGGCCAACTAGGAGAGACAGGACACCAGCAGGATGGAGAGTCTCCCAGGAATAAGCAGTATGAATAAAATGATTTTTTTCCCGAGTGACAAGTGAGGATCCTCTGTCTTTTCTCTGCCTCCCTGTAGCTGATTTGCCAGGATTACTGGAGATGGAGCGAGTATTAGTAGCATCCCCCTAAGCATGCAACTTGGAGGAGAATCAAACCTTCATAGTGTACATTTACAGCTAGAATAGTTTAAAAAAAAAAAAATCAGTACACTTCACTATTTGGTGTCAGTTGCCTTTTAGACTTTGGATTATTTTAAGTAGTATATGTTAGTGCATCAAAGACCAACTCTGCTGGTCATCGTGGCTCTGTAACAGGAATATTCTAGTCCAGTTTACCTCCAGTTAATTATTTAAATTACAGCCTGTATATGGCCTTAAGGATCAGAGACTTTCACCTTAATTAATACACACAGTAACAATGGACAAAGACTAAGCAGAGTTATTACAGTAATCTCAGTAATTTAAACACATCTCAGGAAAGGATCAGTAACTAGCAAAACCACAAATTTCTAACATTTAGAAGATTATCCTGAAGATACTATTCTACATAAACAGACCTCAATAACAAGAAAATGTCTGCTATACAAAAAGATATAAAAGAACAAGGCTTTGACTATAAATATGCTTTTACATGGGTACATACAAAGCAATCAGGTAATCTTCAGAGCTTTTTAGCATTTAGCAGAAGTATTCAGCCTTTTGCAGAACTTATTTCAACTGTTTAAATCAAGTCTGACTAGTTCCTAAACTGTAGTTATGTCAAAATGTCTAGTTTTTTTTTCCTTTTAGCCAATATGACCTAGAACATGTGTAATAAATATTTATATTGATCATTATTCTCCACTTCTTAGTAAAATCCATCAAGATATTACCAAAAATTACACCAACCAGGTGCACCCTGGAAAGAAGAGTTATGCTAATTAATTTTGCAAATACAATCAAATAATGTTTCATCACAAAGGATGCATTATTGGTTCTGCAGTAATTGTCTACATCAGTTTCACATTTGCACCAAAGGACAAATACATAGAGATACACATGTATGCACACATGCGTGCACACACACACAGAGCCCATTAACACAAAACACTTTTGCTGCATATGGAGCTGATCTCAGAGGAACTACAAAATAAATTAAAATATTATTATAGGAAACAGCCTTAATATCTGTGTGAGAGATATTCTGCACAGATATGAAAATTTGCAATTTTATATTTGCTGCTTAAAATATTTGGTAAACAGAAGAAAGCATTCCTCTGCTGTGCCCTACTCAACAGCACCAATACTTCAACAAAGCATAGCTTTTGCAGTTAATTATGCACTTTTGCACAACAGCCTTTGTGCACACAATATACTTTAAAAACAAACCAGCCAATATCACCAATCACATCTCCTACTCCTGGTAGTAACAGCTGCTGTCTCTTATCTGGAGATCTATCAAATGTCTTGCTGCAGAGACCTACCAGAACTTGTGCATGCAAATAAATCAGACTGGCTGAGTTACAGTTGTTGGTATCCTGCAGAAAGGATATTGTCCCAGCAGTTTGAAGGTCACCTCTTTATGGAATGTTATTGGAAAACATTCAAATAATATTGAATATTATGATACTGTATGGAAAAATATGACCAAGAACAGTGCTAATCTTCATTTCTATCCACATGTTTAATGAGACCACCAGTCAAGGATTACATTACTAATGCTATATGGAACTAATTACCAGGAAAAATACTCCATAGTTAGCAATCAGTATAACTTCAAAAAACCACTATAAACTCTCATACAAATAGTTTGCCCTAGAGGTTTTTCTTGAGGGTCCTAAAGTTCACTCAAGTCAGCATAAAGGATCCCTTAATTTTCAAAGATTTAACAAGGCCCCAAGTCCTACTAGACAAAGAAGGAATTTAGGGTACAGTCAAGTGAACAGAATTTAGTTTAGAGGACATATTACTTTAGTGTAGAGGTGGCTGGAAATTGAATTATTATATTTAATGGAAATCTGGGTATCAGCAATAAAATATCTAAACGAAACATGAAAAAATTCCAAGAAATGGAAAGAGATCCCTCATATCACTCACGCAGAGAGACCTTCACCAACAGGAGACAATCACAGATTGACTCAGGTGTGAGGCACATATCAATGTGCTCAGCAACAAGCTGCAAGCAACAAGCAACTCCAGGCCTGCACAACAGAAAAATCTCTAGGATTTTAAGAAACTTTTCTGTCAAAACTTAGATCCCTGAAAAATGTGCATAAGGATCTAGGTGAGCCTTCAGGAGAGCTCTGTGGGACTCCCATGCCTAAATCTTGCCTGAGTTCCACTTTGTACATTAGAGTTTTGTGGATTGGGACTTGCATTCCTACCAATAATTATTGATATACAGTTTGACACAAAAATTCCACAGGACCTAAATCCTTCTTACTTATCTTAGATATAGCAATGCTATGTCTACCAATATTGATTAGTTCAGGGCAGGGGTGAGCCCTGGTCTTAAACACCTCCTGCCCTGAACAAGGTATCATTCTAAATGCAACAGCAACAGTTCCATAGAAAAACTGTCCATCTTCAGAAATTCTAGTTATTGGATATAGCTCAACAAATCATTTCGCAAAAGCAGGTCTCCAGCCAATATGGGGTCCTATTTAGACCTGCCTTAAACAGATGGTGATGGGGGGGGGAATAAAACAGTGTATGGAACACAGGTGCAATATTAACAGCTACCCCTGAGCAATCCAAATATCACTCCAAAATGCTTCTCTTTCATAAAGCTGACAAAAATATAATTAATTCTGAACTCGCAACTAATAAAAATTATTTTCATTCTAAGAAATTATTACATTAGAAACAAAGGTCAACCTGGACTGGTATTCCAGGTCCAGGAGCACCTGAATGGAGAGACATATAAGAAACAGTAAAGTACAAAGTGATCAACCTTTTGCTGTAGCTCCCCAGTATTCAGCAGCTTGTAGGCTAGGGACTTTCTCTACCAGATACTTTTGGTGCACTTTGAAGCTCTTCTCCATCAATTTGTCATTTTGAATCTGTCTGAGCCCATTTATATTTCTGACGGCTACTGCTTTCCATGGTAGTTAGGTGTTCTACTTAAGCACCTGTTGAGTCAGAAAGTACTTTCATTCGTTCTAAACATGCTGCTACACAACTATCACAGGATTTCCCCTATTTCCTGTTCTGTGACCAAAAAGGTGAATAATTATTCTCTTTTTATCTCTCCATAATGCTTGGGAATTCACAAGACATCTCAAGTATCAGCCACCAGTTGCCTTTCTCTAGATCAATATGATCGATTTTTCATTTTATGGGAGCCTTTTCATGGCTAGGCATTAGGCTCTTGCCCTTCTTAAGCTTTGCTGTATTCTTTATGAAACGTGGTAGCAAGAATGAAAGTGGAGGGGTTTCATAACAATTTTATTAAGTCTTATTCTCAATTCTTCACCTAGGACTTCTTAACAAACTATTTTCCTTTCAGACACTTCTAAATACTGAGCTAATATTTTAACAGAAATATCTGCAATGACTGTAACCTCTTCTTCAGTAGTAAGAACTAAGATAGAGCCAAACAGGCATACTAAGACTAGATGCATTTTTTGCAGCATGCATTACTCCACACTAAGATACTGTTGCAGCTTATCGGGGCAGAATAAAACTTCACTAATCTTTAAACATTTACAAGTTGTGTCACCTCACTACTTTCCTCTTTTTCCAGAGTACTTATGAATACACTGAAGAACACAGCTGTGAAAAATCACCATTTGGCTATCAAATAATTAATCAACTTATAATTAATCTTGCATAATCACAGTTTTAACTGTAAAGCAGACAGCATCTAAATGTACACTTACAGAGCAAAAATCAAAATATAAGTTACTACAGAATCATTACTATCCTGAAGAACTGTCTTTTGAAAAGAATTCCTACCAGTCATGTTGAACAGGCAGATGCATCATGTATTTGAGATGTGTAAATTGTGTCATCACACTTCAGAATATGAGCTGAAAGAAACTAAGCTTCACATCCTTTTTTTTTAATCTAAAAATGTCACTAAGATAAATACAACTTCTTGAAACAAAACAGCTAGTTATAATCCTATTGATCAGACACTTCAGCTTGTTGGAACTTGAAAAACATGCAGTGAGAACAGATTTCCCTGATATTTATACTGCTTAATTAATAGCAAAATCCCAATCCTCACAATCCTTAAATAAAACTGGCTTTTAAAGAAAAATCTGTATGTGAAATGTAAGAAAACATTTGAAAGAAATTCATTAAAGGTAAGAGGTCTTACAGTTCTACTATGAAAAAAGAATTCTGATTCTGCTGTTCTTTCTTCAAATCTACTTCATGGCATAGTCTGCTGTTACTAACAGCATACAGTGCAGTGTTCTCTACTTCATTATCTTTATCTAAGATCTATAAAAATAAAAATAAATGGTCCCAGAAGTATGCATTATGAAACAAGTACAAACAAAGCAGAGAGAAGTCTGATAAGCACTGACCAAGGAGTATCTCAGTAAAGAGCTGCAAAATATTTCAGTAGGTATTACAAAACTAATTAGTCTCTTCTTACCGATCTATTAACATGCCTGAACATCACAATGTCAGTAGGAGAATGCCAGAAGGAAAACAGCAGCAATCAACTTTTAGAACCCTATCATAGGAAGACTTGCAAAGCATCACATACTAAGAAAGAAGAAATCCTGTTCTTTTGAAGGGGGAGGAGAGAGAGACAGACACACACACACACGTATGAAGGAGTGAGTGTGCGTGTAAAAAACAACCAAACTTAAATAACTAATGCATATGTAACTCAGAAGTTTTCCAGAGCACAAGACCAGCTACAAGTATTTCTCATTAATGCTATTTCAGATTTATCTCGATCTACAAAGCTGTGAACGTTAGTAAAGCAAAATGTGAATAAAAATATTCCAGCTACATTTTGTTTTCTATATATAGATGAGTTATCTTGTTTCTGCAGCCAAATAATAGAACAGTTGAACACACTGAAGATTACCTAAAAGGGTTTGTATTTTACTTCCAGTATACACCAAATGTAACTTGCTGCAGGAAAGTTTTTTTTTTTTTTAAAAAAAAAAAAAAAAAAAAAAAGTAAGTCTCTGTTCAGCCCTTTGTACTTCATAGTCACCCTGTGCAGGCCAAAATACTCCACCAATTTAAGCATCTCTCTGGTTTCCTTAGGAGTCGTGTTCTCAGATGCTAACCTCGAATCTTGTAGAGAAATCTAACAGATAGCTGGTAAAAAAAGTCTGCAAAAAGTAAATTTTGATCACATAAATCTACGGAAGTTAAACTCTGTTTACTTCAGTGAGATTGTTCATTTGCTTAAAGTATATCTTTGAACGATAGACGAACAGGAGAACAGGGCAAAAACTGTTCAACTCTTCCAGAATTAGAGCTTGCCCCTGCTGCACAGCTTCCTTTGCTTTCTCAACTCCCTTTTTTTAACTGATAAGATCACTTTATGAGAAGTGATGAAATACTATTCTGTGAATTTACAGGAACATACAGGCTTACTTAAATTAAAAGTTTTATTTAAATAATAAAACAACATAGCATTCATTCTGTCAAGATACACAATGTTTAAACAGAACTACTGCATATTGAAGTACTTCAGCAAAAAACCCTGAAAAGGTAAAATATGAGAAGTATTCTCTTTGGCATCATACCAGCAACTAACTCAGGGAAAACTGCACTTCAAAACACTTTCATATACTACTGAGACAACCTTGTGGGAAAATAAGCTTCATACTATATACACGGCCCCAAAAGGATAATGCCTTGGAGATGCATAGTCTGCAAATTTTCAGGTTCGGATGCTTGCTGTCATAGACAACTCTGTCATCTAATTTAATTCATCAGCTTACTGTAGTTAGCCTTGAAAAAACAATTATGACTTTTTGCTCTTACTATTTCCACTGTAAGACCATTCCAGACCCTTACTCTGATGGTTAGAAATCATTTTGTAGTTTCCAAATTGAATTTATTCATGGGTATCCTTTGTTCTAGAGCTGTCCTATTAACTACAAGTTTTCTCTCTGCAAAATAATGATAAAGAGCAATCCATTACGCTCCATTAGCCAATATTTCACCAGGCCAGACAAAACATACTTACATAGCATTCAATCCATTCACCTTATCAGCCCATCCTAGCTGTCTTTCTCCACACCTATTTCAGTTTGAATGCACAATTCCCAAACACAGGCAACAGATTTTTACCTAGTATTTCAGATGAGACTTTACCAGTTCCTTGTATAACAGTATTAATACCTTATCAGAAATATCTCTGCTGATTGATACCATCCCAGGATGTATCTCAAGAAACGCTTTCCAGCTGCAAGACAGATCACTATGATTCTCAGCAACAGTGCAAAACACTCGGTAGCAAGAATGGCACACAGTTAATTAAAACGTATCTATCAAGTGTTCTTTGCTTCGTGCCTTAAGCTAGAGTTTTGCCTAGTGCTTTCACACATTTTTAGAAGCAAAGCCTCGTTTTCCGGCGTTCCCATCGATGTGTTCCCAAGCAGTGATTAGCGCATACAAGAGGGTCAGGTGTGACCGCATGCTAAAGAAAGTTTGCCCAGGAGACATAACTCACCATCTCCCCGGGAATTCGCGATTAACCTACGTGCTCGCAAGAAAATACAACGTCACCTTAGACTAAGTAACTTATTCTTAAAAGCTAAACTGAAAATTAAACGAAAAGCAGAAGAGTGTGCGCGGAGGGCCGCCGCTTTACCAGCTGATTGCGAAGGCTTCGGGTCAGCGCCGCCGTCCGCGCCACCACCTAGCCTCCACCGTGGAATCGGGGCGCGACCTGCCGAGGGCTGCGGCCGCGCTTACCTTGATGATGCTGCTCCTGCGTGGGGCGGCGCGGGCGGCCTCCAGGAGACCGGCCTCGGCGTCCGCCACCGCCCCGGAGCCGCCGCCGCCGGGGAAGCGCTCGGCGGCTCCGACGGCCGCGACGCCGCTGCGGCGCTCCCGCCGCCTGCCCGCGGCTTCCAGCGGCGCCGCCTCGGACTCCTCATCGCCCCGGCGAGCGGCGTCGGCGCGGCCACCGTCTGCCATCGCCCCGCCGCGCGTGTCAACTTCTGTCGGGGCAGCTGCCCCTCACCGCACCGCGGCACCGGCGCCAACTTTCCCGGCAGGAGCCATCCCCGGCCGCCGCCGCGCAGGACTCCGCGCCCCGGGCGGCGCCGGAGGCGCGGGCAGGTCCCGCGGCGCGCGGGGGGCGGGCGCGGGGCGGGGCGCGCGCGCGGCTCCGCGGGGCGCGGGTGCTGCGCGGGGAGCGGGGAGCGCGCGCGCAGGAAGTGCCGCCGCGGCACCGCTCCATTGTGCCCGAGCCGGGCTTGTTTTGACAGGCGGCGCTGACGGACAGGGCGCCGGGCCACTGAGCGCCGCAGCCGCTGTCCGCGGGCGCCGCGCCGGCCAATAGGCGCCGCGGGGGAGGGCGGGGGGCGTGTCCCCCGCTGTCGGTGGCGCGCGGCCGTGGGGCAGGTAGGTAGGGCGGGCTGCGCGCCCGCGGAGTGCTTGGGGCGGCGGCTCGCCCACCGCGAGCGGCGCAGCACGGCACGCGCCGCCCCCCCTCGCGAGCCGGGAGCCCGCGGCTCGTCCCTCCCAGGGGAGCGTGCGGCTCTGCTGGGTCAGCCGCGTGAATACTTCCCGGCGTGTATTTTAGGAAACTGCGTTCGTGTCAAAGTGAAAACAGAGCGTACTCAGGCCGAGGGCTTAGGGTAACTCCCCTCAAAACCAGGGATCCGCGTAACTGCGGCGTTTATCTCGGGGGCGCTTGTGCTGGGATCGTGGCAGAGGAAGGGAAAACGGTGAGAGGCAGACGCCTTCGGGGATGCTCGAAGCCGGGCGACGTGCGGTAGAAATGCGATAGCAAGGGCAGCTGAGGGAGCGTTGCCACGTCAAAGAGCAGCACTGCTATTCTAACGGCGAACACCGCCTGCGAATGCCTTTTACTGGGGGCGGGCGACTGGAGGGATGCGCGGCGCGGGAGAGAGCCCCCTCTCACAAGACGGAGCGGGGCAAAGCGCCCTCCGCCGCTTTCAGGCGAGCCCCTAAGGCACGAAGCGGCGGCAGCTCGGCCGGCCCTGCCCCTCCACTCACCTGAGAAGCACTCGCGGACAGCCGAGCCGAGCCCGGTCCCCGTCCCGGTATCGGTCCCCGAGGCTGCTCCCCGGTCGCAGCCCGCCGTTGCGGGGCGACGCTGCCCCCTGGCGGCGCGGTGAGGCGAGGCGGGCGCGGCGCGCGGACGGCCGTTACGGGAGGGGGCGACCGTTAGTGGGGGCGGGGCGCGCGCGCTCCTTCGTAATTGTTCGGCTCGTGTTTAATTAGAGTGTGGGGGGGAGGGGGAGAGCGAAGATAAAAGGCAGCGTAAGAACGATGAAATCGTGTGCACCTGAGGGAGCATCTGGGGAAGGGGCTGTGTAGAAGGAATGGCGCTGAGGGTAGATCTGGCAGTTAATCATTAAGCAGGAGGGGGTGAGAGGCAGCCTCCTCGCACCAGCCGGTCATTAGCTGCTAATAACTGCCTTAAAGCACAGCTTATACCAATCTTACCGAGGCAGTCACCTGTGTTTCAAGGATACTAAGTCATTGCAATAAAGAGAAAAAAAACTAACAAAAGTTTATGGTTATATATGCAGATGCTGTCACATAGACTCTCCTAAGAAGATTAAAAGACAATAAAAGTTACCATAATACCATACATTTCCAGGGCGAATTACTACTTCGAACAGAAATATGTTGCACCTTTTTGCATGTCCTATGAAACTGTATGAAGTTTAATCACCAGTGTGGTTATCTGTGACCAGCAAAGTGCTCTCATGGCTGGAATCCACTGCATCCAGCAGAATTGTTTTGTACCACATGTAATGTGTTGCACACGAAGACAGATACTTTATCCTTTCTAGGGTATTTTTTATGCATTTCAAATTAGATATTTCTTGTCAAATACATTTGTCTTCTGGGATCAGAAGTTCAAAATTAAAGTTGAATGACTTTAAAATTTAACCTTTTACAGCTGTAGCCTTTAATTAAAAATGATCTGCAGGGAATGTAAAGGTTTTAAGGTTCATGTACATCAGGCCTGTGGGGAATGCAAAGCAAATTTTATCTGTTTTGTCTGTAGGGTGCAGAGGTTTTATAATTATGTATGAAACAGTTAAGACCTACAGCTTTTATAGCGTATTACATGAACAGAATATGTTTTCTTTAATTGTATTATTTCAAAGAAGAATTAATTGTATGCAGAGTCAATAATTTGTCAAAAGATGTGTGAAGTGTTTAGGTCACAAAGTCCAGGATCCTGCTATCACAGGAGCTGTGTTACATGAGCTTTTTCATCCACTTGGTGTTTTTGTGCCTGCTGGTTTCTCAATGCTATCGCTAGCTACAGTGCAGGAAAGCTCCCCTGGACTAGTCTAGGTGGTATGTACAGGTCACCTGTAATGTGCCACACAAGTGAAAGTTTCACTCTTTTAACATGAGATCACAACTAGTTAGAAACTGGGAGCCACTTGAAGTAAGTGATGTGCGATCTGAGTATAAAATGAGACAAAAAAGATAAATCTGAGATGTTTAGAGAGGGTTCAAAGTGATAGAGTTTAGATAAATCTTTCCCAGGAAGGGACTTGTGAATATTTTTAATACTGAAGTATATCTGAGTTTGCACTTCCAGACACACTTGAATTATCTGTATCTATCTGCTTCTGTTTGTAAATATGGAGAACCATGAACTGTGAAGGAAAATAGCAGTTAGTATTTATACTTTTAATACTTAGTCAAAAAAAGAGTTAACAAAGGGAAACTTACACTAAAAACTTTGTATAGAAAGCTAAAAATCAAGAATGCTTAGTAAGAAATGTTTTTAACAAGTATCCATATTCAGTTTTAAGATGATCCATTGTTCCCCGCCATATACAAACACTGCACTGTATCACCCTGCAATTACTCTTTTGTGATTTGCCATTTGTATACACTTGAACAACAGCAGCTGACATTATGCTTAATTCTTTACACCAGTGACTGGTTAAAAACTTAAAGTTGCAATGCATTGACTCCATCCACATGGACCAGCTGCTCCCTGAGAGAGGGGAGCAGGGAGCAGCACCGCGGGATGGGGGAGGCCGAGGCCCCGGCGTCACGATCGGGTCCGGTGAGGGGAACCAGGATCAGACCAGGCCCTGCGATGGCCAGGCAGGGCTGTGGGATGGGAGGAGGAGGATGGCAGGTGGGAACGGCTGGAGGGGCAGGGAGCGAGGCCTTGGGCTGGCTGAGGTGGAGGCCTGAGCCTGGGGAGGCCTGTTAGCGCCTCGGGGCCATGACGACAGGGAGGATCAGGCTTTACCTACAGTTCCCAAAATATTTCCTGCAACTTAGAAGTGCCTGAGTTCTTGTTTAATACACTGAATTTCATCCTTTTTGTATTGGGTCTTTCAGGATGTGGGACTAGTTATCCAGGACAACATTTTGAAGGCTCCCTTTTTTTTACAGAGTGATGGAAATGACAAAACTGAAGCATCCTCTCTTTGCCATTGTGTTGGACACCCTGGAGCCCCTTCTTTCCTTTGTAGGTAAGTAGTCTGCGTAAAGGAAGTAGAGAAGAGCTTGCTGTGAATTCTTCCATAGCATTTACAGTAGTTTGCATGGAACTAACTGCACTGCTGCAGACATCGAGCTTCCACTATCGAAGCAGCTCATCTAGCACTAGCTTTCTGTATCTCCATACTGTGTGAAATCTGCAGCATAGACATATCCTAAAATAGGTGGAAAAGAGGAGATAGGGACACATATTCAAAAACAGTCAAACAATTAACTCAAGCTAAGAAAGTCTAGACAATAGAATAAAAATCTATTTATGTTTGCCTGAACACAACCTGAATTAGTAAGTGCCTGCAGTGTGTCTGATACTTTTTTATACACTCAACTTATTGCATCCTTGAGATACACAATTGTTCTTTAGGGGGCGTATTTTCTGTCATAAAATAGCTGGAAATACAGTCTTTTGGAGCTTTGCTGCAATAAAGCTTATGTAAGTCACCAGTTTTGACCTAGATAGTGCTTTTTTGAGAAGCTCATAAAATTAAGTATTGTATTGGGAACATGAAGGTGGTGCTCCTTTACCAATTGACCATGACTGATGAAGGGTGAAAACTGCCATCTTTTCCTGTGACAGGAACATCTATTTTGCAAGACTGGGAAAGAGCAATGGGGAACGTTGTAATTTCTTCAAGTATATAGTCACAATGATAGCAAATCTTATTTCACTTTAGAATTGATTAGACTTACGTAAAATTATTGATGATAAAATGTATTGCTAGATAATTCTTAAAATATGGCTTCTTAAGTCTCAGTAGTTACTGTGTATGTTTGTCTGTGTTGCTATTATCTTGATTATGAAATTATTAAATAAAAATGCAGATTAATTATATCATTTATTTATATAAACCTGTTAGTAAACTTCACTCATTTTTTTCAAGTCATCCTAATGTCATCTTTTGTCTGTATAAATATAAACAAAATTTTCTAAACTGGAAAAAAACAAATATGAGTCAGTATGAATATAGACAAAAGGTCATCATCTTTAATACATTTAAAACAAATACTGCATATACTTTCAGTTTTTCTTATTCTTAAAATATTTACACTATTTGATTCACTGCCTCTTAAATTATTTAGTGATTCTTGTTTTGTCTTGCCTCCCACTTTGTAGAGAAAAACACTACTATGTGTTTTCTTATTTTCTAGGTAGTATAGATATTGTGTCTTCTCTAACTTAGCAAGAAGTTCTCTTGTGATATGCCTCTATCTTAATGATTTTCCTGTTCCAGCTGAAGTCGCTAGTGGATTATTTTTACTGTCTGACAGTACCTTCAGGCTCTCCCAATCCAGCAATTAGAATACTTCAGTTATGTAAGATGTCTGGCAATTCTTAACTCCAAAGAGTAATCTTTTATTTTAGTGGTGTTATTTGCCCAAATGAATACTCCAGCTAACTAAAAGAAAGGGTAAAATCAGGACCTCATCTACGTAATGTTTAATCTTATGTTATAGCCACTACTTGCTATATAGTGACATCTTCAAATTTTTGGCCCTAGTGATTGAAGTTCAGTAAGTTAACAAGTATTTGAAAACAATGTCTTTGAATGGACAGCATCAGATAACCTCACCCACAAGCAGTGCTACAAGCTTGGCAAAACATTTCTGTGCATAGCTAGACTTTACTCATCATTGTAATTAGTGAATCTCTTTCAGGTTCCTTCTCTTTAGTTGTTGGCTAGCTAGTTACTTACGCTTGGGGGAGGAAAGGCATGTTGTAGAGTTTGTAACAGAAATTTTCTTGAAAATTTAGAGAAATCTTAAAGCTCAGCTCAGATTTAAGTCTAATGGTACTTAGTAATCATAGAATCATAGAATGGTAAGGTTGGAAGGGACCTTCTGGAGATCATGTAGTCCAACCCTCAGCATAGCCCCATACAGGGATTGAACCCATGACCTTGGCATTAGAAGCACCACGCTCTAACTGAGATAATAATGGCTCTTGTTTAAGGTAGGTGGTAATTCCTGTTAATGAGAACTTTAACCCATAATTGTCTTTTTCACAGAATTCTTTTTAACTCTTCTGATCACTCCTTTTAGTATTTCTTTGGCTGAGACGCATGTATAGAAATCTAATTGTAGTTACTGCTACCTTTTGGGCTCTATGTTGCTTGTTAACTAGGATGAACAATACGCTCCAATAGGTGTGTGCCATTTCCCTTTTCCTTTAGTAGATACCTACCAACAGGTATAATTTCATGCCAGTGCACTCTGTTACAGCCTTTCACCTCCTTCCCAACTCAATTAGTATTTTCAGTGTTAGGAATGTACATGGCAGCATGGTTCCCATCCACTTAGGTGCAAATTTTTGAAGCATTTGGATTATCATGAACTGTGCAGCTGCTGGGGAAGAAGCATTAGTATTAAATGATACCTGTGAGTCATGAACTCTTCTTACTGAGGAAGGAAAATCTTCTGGTTATACACAACTAAAAGGCTATTATCGTGGTCCTTTAGTCTGTAATTTTGCCATTTCAGAAAAAAAATACATTAGTAATGTCAGCAGTAGCCGTATTCATATTCATTTTGCTGTTAAAGACTTTGGAGGCAATTTAGTGAGCGTACCAAGCATGGAATCTAAGGTGTCCCTCTGCTTGTTTATTAGATGCACAGCGTTTTTCTTAATGAGGAATAATGGTGCATTGCTCAGCTAGGTTTGGTCGCAAGCAAGTTAATCATATGCAGCCTGGACCACTATGGGAATGTGCAGTAGCCCAAATTCAAGGAAGAAAGACCTGGAATTCTTTCTGGGGGCTCCCAAGAATGATGTGAGGACAAGTAACAATATGAGTGGATCTGTACAGAGAAAATACTGGTGCTGAGGACCTGACATGCCTCTCATATGCATTTTGGGAGGTTTATTTGGGAAGAGGTCTGGTACGGTCCCATGGCTGGAATACCTGCATGCTGGAGTGCAGCAGCTGCATTTTTAGGGCACAACCTCTGGTTTAGTTTAACCGAGGCAAAGGCATTTTGCACACTTTGAAACTGCTCTGTGATGTGAACTAAGTAGGTGAGTTAGGATAATCAGGAGATTTGCTTCAAAAGTGCACTCTCAAGCCAAAAGAAAATACTACTGTAGATTTACCCAAAGTAGGTCAGTGTTAGAAGTATTTGCCATATTTAGAAGAGCACAGCATACATTCTCTCCCATGCTTCAATGGTTACCCAGAGAGAGTGTTAAGGTCTATACCCTCATTTACCACTTTTCAAAGATAGCTTGTTTCCTAAGAAAAGAAGTCCAGGCAGTATTACCAAGCAATATTTTTGACACCTTCCACACTGGCTTAGAAGGATGGTAGATGCAAGGGGAGATAGAAGCAGGAACCCTTATAAGTCTATCCTTTCTACATTGAACCTGAAGTTATGCAGACTGGCCTACTCCGTCATACCTCACTTACATGTTGCTAGATAGATGGCTTTGAAGACTTGTTAAAAACATTTATGCAAATTTGGCCCATCTCTCTTAATTCATCAGAGAAAGACATCCCAAAGAGAGAATAAAAAATTTGTTATATAATTATGATCAAAATGTAATCCCCAAAATAACTTAAATTCCCCTGGTGTTAGTTGAACAGGATTTTAAGAAGATTTAGAATACTTTCCATCAGGGATGAAGTATATTTAATCTTTTATAGCAAAATCTCTTGTTACTTAATGGCAAGTGAGGAGATATTCAAAGGATAGGGAAAAGAAAGGCTAATGACTAATCTATGTAAGCTTATTTTCCTGAAATTTGCCACAGTGGGAGTATTAGCATATAAAATTCAAAAGTATTGTTAACCACTGCTTATCTTTGTTTTCCAAGTAAAGTTAAATAGGCTGGTAGTTAAAATCCTAACAGTCTTGTAACTCCCACTATATTTTCCAGCAGGTTTAGGAAAGTGAAGCATTTTGCAAATAAAAGGCTAGGAGAGTGTTTCTCTCCAATGTAGAATTATACAGCCAAAACCACAGTTAAGTGAAAATGATATCTGTGTTGAGGAAACTTCATTTAAGATACCTATTTAGGTTGTGGCATGGAAGATTCATTTAATTACCACAATCTACTCTAATGATACCTACTTACCCTCTCTTCTAAACTCATCTAATCTCAAATGCACATTCAGACTCAATGACAAGATTTAGACAGATTAAAAAGGTAGAGATTATTGACTACTCAGGCTATGCCACTGTTGGTTCAAAAGACAGCAAGACTTTTCCCATAAATATTCTGCAAGCTTGATGCCTAAAGATGCCAAGAAGTGTTTTTTAAGAGTAGATAATATACACAATGAGGGTCAGTGAACTGTATTTGAACAGAGCACTTTTCAAAGGTTTGTGGTTTGTGGGAGAAGAAAAAAAGGAAAAGAAGAAATGACTCTTGTCTTATCAATCCCCAGGTCCATAACATGGGTGAAAATTTACACTGAATTATTTCCTGTGAGCCACTACAGAAAAGTCTAATTCATTTTAAATTCCAAATACTTTGAAGACCCTGATTTGAGTGAAAGGCAAAAAGTTAAACTATTACAGAGCTCACAGAAACCAGAGTAAGAGATTGTTTTCTACAGAATGCAGAAAGAGAGGGAAGATTGAGCTGATTTACAAATGTAGCAAAAAATATTTTAAAAGGAAGGAAAAGTATTCCCTAATCACTCACACAAGCATGATAAAGGTTGTATAAAGCTTGATTCTAAATGAAACAAAATGAAACATTAATATGGAAAAATCTTTTCACGTTACAAAAAACAACTCCATTTAAGTCAAGTGGGGAAAGACGAGCAATCCTTTTTATAGATCAATGTTTTGAGTTCTTGTCCTTCTTACTTATCTAATGACGAGTAAGAAGTAGTAGAAAGTTACAGAGAATCACAGAAAAGGACTTTCTCTGTAGAGTTACTTGAGATCAGATAAAATATTCTATGTAATTATAGAATTAGATTATGATCGAGTGTTGCCCATTAAAGTTTGCTGGGCTTATTTCTCTAAAATTGAGTAATAACTCTGAGAAACCAAGTATCTAAAATAGGACATTGAAGTCTCAGGTTGCAAAATGTACTGTTCTCATCTCTTTAATTGATACTTTACAGTTGCAGTTCTCATTCTCACCATTAAATTCCACATTCATTTCAATCAACTAACATAGAAAGTAATTTAAATCATAATGTACAGAAAGACAAAGCATATGCTTTTCTCCTTATACCCAACTACCTTCATCTTGTTTAAGTTCTCTTTTGACTCTTATCAGGTAGTTAATTCAGTTAAAGGACACCGTTTCTTGATATGTTTTGATCATCCTAAATTGCTTCAAGTTGGGACTGCAACTGCAGAAGCTCTTCATTCACAGGACAAAAGTAGAGAGTGGGATGGTATATGTCCGATAATATTGAGTGTATACAATATATACTCTATATATAGTTCTATACAGTATAGAACTTCTTGTGGGAAAGACAAGAGTAAGTAAAAGGTGATTATTTGACTTCTGTGTTCAACTATTCAGAATAGTGTTTCCAAACAATAGCAATTATGTTATGTTATACTTTTCACTTTTACCTGCAGAAGTTTTGAATAGCAGGTAGTAGAACAAAAGCAACAGAAGTAGGCAGTAATTCAGGCAAGAATTCCTCCATAAATGCGATCTACCTGCTAAAACAGAAGCAGCTATCTTATCTGTATGTGAGAAAAATGTATGTAAGGAGTAAATTACCAGTTGCACAAAAAAGAAAAAAATATATAATGGACAACAATAACATGGTTTGGCTCTTTTAATGTATATATTCATGTGTGGCATTTTACTTCAAACCATTGAAGTCAGTGGAGAGAAAAGCTCCTGACCTTTTGAAAGACTAAACCCAGAACACAGTAAGGAAAATTACTTAAAATTTTCCCCAAGTATGGTGAACATATTAGGAACATCCTATTTACAGTAAGATCCTTCTTAACTTCTTTTTTTTTTTTTTTTTTTTTTTTTTTCATTTGGCATGTGTAAGTATCTGGAAATATAATGACATTCAAAGAATCAAGTTGTAAAAGCTGTAATCAGAGCCATTTTGTCTGATGACCATCAGATGAATTAGGAAAGAAAGCAGCTCTTTACCTTGTAGGAAGACCTCTTTAACATGATGGCAGTGTAAGTTGGTATTAAATCGCACTTAAATCCATATAGCTTTACACTTCCAGAGCAAGCAAGGTTTGATACTTTTTTTCATGCAAGTAACTTAATTTTTTCCCCACTTTTGTTTCATAGTACATGTCAATTGTTTACAGTCTTTTCTACTCATTTTTTTCTGCCTGCAGAATTTTATATTCAGTTCAATGAACTATGTAAAATATAATGACAACTGCAAAAGAATATTGAAAAAATGTAATTTATCAACATCAGGTTCAGCATTATTATTATTTCTTTTAATAAAGACAACATAGTATGGCAAAATGAGAGGAAAAAAAAATCAAGTCTGTCACACTAAGTTAATATAAATCAGGAGTCTGATCATTTTCTTTTCACTCATCTAATTGGAGATCTATTAAAATTTCCATGTGACACATATCTGTAGTGTCTTATTGAAGGACTATGTTTTTATAGTACATAAAGGAATCAAATTTCTCAGTAGACCTATTTAGGTTTTCATATTAATAATCTCATTATCAGATTAAACAAAGGGCTCCATACTTCAAGAGCAGGAGTATCTGTTGCTATTCAGGTAAGAGATGTATCAACATGTACAAACATGTTACTATTATGGCTTTTGCAGTATGATTCTTCCATTTGTTAGGGACATTTAGGAAGGGATTGATAATCTTTAAAATTTGACTTACAATAGGCAAATATAGATGCTACCACACTTGGAAGAACTTTTCCAATTTTGACTCTTTTAACAATACTATGTTTTAGCTATGACAAAAAGCTCCATCAGCAGTGAAACTTGTAAGCAGCAGTTTCCAGTAGGTTTTTTCCCCCTTGAGGACATGTAAAATAAAACACAGACAAGCTCCTGTACAAGTAAAGCATATATTCTGAGCTCTGAAGTGAGACAGAAGGATGCCAGTCTTATGTAGTGACTCCAATAACCTATGTCATGCTGATAACTACTTTTGGAAAATAGAATATTTTTAAACAAAACTGTAAAATCTAAATACGTCTTAAATTTTAAAAGAAATCTTAAGTTCTTCTGATACATTTTGAACTACAAATCATCTACGGTGGTATTAATGTTTTGCGAGGATGGACTGAATGAGGATGTTTGAGTTACGCGGTCACAATCTACCACCTTGGGGAACCAATATGGGAGAACAGACCAGTGTACTGACCGTCAAGTCTTTTGTCCCTCTGAGTTATCCACCACTGAGAGCAGGGAAAATACGAGATGTGACAGAAATGAGGAAATCAGTTCTCAGCAGAATAGCTGGTCAGTTTGACAGACACTTAGGAAAAAGGCTGAAGCAAGAGCTTGATAGAGGTGGCTGCAGGGGCCAGAGGGGTCGAAAATACCTGTGCAGCAGCTGGATGGGGAAAGGGGGCACAGACAAGAGGAGAGGCGTGAGAATATAATTAGGGCATTCAGACACAAAGTGGGAGGCACAGACAAGAGGCAAAGAGAAAAGTAAAAGCTAAGGTGAAGACAGAAGGAGTCATTGCTCATGTAGAAGGGAGATGTACAGAGCTAAAGCGAGAATGGGAATGGTGTGGGAAAAAAGCCTGTACGATAGGAAGGTCCTGTCGGAGAAATTCATACACACCCATTTGAATGAATGGAAAACTTCCCGGAAATGAGTCATTTCCGTCGGCATTTTTCACATGGCACTGGCCACAATCTTTTTATTAATTGCACTATTTAGGTGACCACTATAATATGCTTCTAAAGACTATAGCTACTCTCTTAGCGGGTCTCCTCAAATTCTTTGAACACCTAGAGCTCTCATCTTTTTGGTTGTTCTGGATAAGCCTCCCAGTGTAGAGAATCTATTCAAAAGCTCATAAAAGAAAAGAAATTGCTGCATACATCTGTATAAATTAGAGGGGTTTTTTAATACAATCATATTCTATGCAACAGAGAAGTCAATCTTTTAGTTGCATCCTATGAGACATTTTTATGAAATTGAGAGGAGAAAGGAACTAATCTTTCATCAGGTGCAGCCTGGTTCCCCCTGTCTAATAAAAAATATTAATATATTTTTCCCATGAAAAGATGTTAAGATGCTGGTAGGTAAGCTAGCATTACCATCTGCATTTTATAGATAAGCAATAGAAGCAAAGGAAGTAGCATCTTTTTTCCAAGGTCAAGCCATCAATCACTGAAATGGTAGTCTGTTACCAGACCCAGTGTATTACTGATGAAATCATCCTTGCCTTTTTGTGCCTTTACTCTCCCAAATCATTTCCCCCCTTTTTCTGTCTTGCTTTTTTTCGATTTATCTTTCCTTGCTTAACCTCTGACTTCCTCTTCTCTGATCTCTCCCTTATCCCGTAAAGAAAGGACAAAAGGCGAGAGCCTACAGGAACCAGCAGGGTCAGACGCACTGCCTTTTAATTTCTGGGAGAGAACAGTAGGAGCGATCCCTTCGTGCTGCGTGTGTTGCTGACATGCAGAGTCAGGAAAAACGGACACACTCCTGACTTCCTTTGAGAAGGACTTCCTAAGTCAGGACACTAGTCCCTTAACGAGGTGGCCCCGTAGCGCCACAACAGCCCTGCAACTTTTGTTGTAGTATTTAAATCCTGTGTGCGTGGCATCATTTTGTGCCAGCTCTGCCTGTAATATTACTAAATTTGCAGATGTGTTAGCTTTTCAGGTTTTCAGATTAAAAATTGTCATAGATCAATCTTTCCCATTTATATGCAAAAGTCCTATTTCTGCCACAATTGCCTTATTTTCAGTTTAAGATGTCTAGGTATAATTTTTTAACCTGAGGAAGAAGTGTAAGGTAGAAGCTCCAGCAATTAAAACTATGCAAAAATACACTTTCATGTCTTTGAATGTTTCTCTATTCTTTCATCTGTTCTCACTTTGAATTTTCCCAACTCATAATATGAAGCACATGAAAGACTCGGCCTATTCTGCTGTACAGATCGTTAAAATGTAGCACTGTTCTTAGAATAAGCTTTGTTGCTGTGTGATGAATATTCATATAAGTAGGTCAATGAATACAACTCAGCAGAATTCTGTATTGAAATAAAAACAAATATTTCTTTCTAAGAATCTCATCATCTCTGTGAGGTTGCCTTTATTTTTATACAGTTTTCTCAGCTAAAAAGATTGCTACTAGGAGTTAAACATTAAACTGTTATATATTACAGACAGAATTAATAGTGTCTCTTATATTTAGTTTTTAAATTCACTGTGATAACAGTAATGGTGCAGAAAGTGGTAGATGCTGAAGCAGCACCAGAAAGGTATGAAACACTGTAGGATCATGCAAGGATGGACAGTCTGGGAACTGTGTAACCTGAGTGGGAGTTTCATGACGCAGGCTGTGCGGAAGGGACTCTCAGGTTTAGGTTGGCTCTGTATAGTTTGTATAAAGCAAATTTAAGCGCAACACAAAGATATGAATTCCACTAAAATATATTTTATTGTAGATATTACCCAGGTAAAATTTCCTTTAAGTTTGTATTTTGAAGCAGTCACGTAAGTAGAAGGTAAAATAAGGAAAGCAACCAACGATATGTTGGCCGTACAGTCACGGCGAGGTTATATCTCAAGCGGCTCTGACTTGGCCTACACAGGTTTCACCACTCTGAGAAAGTTTTTAAATGGGGGTGCTTCTCCAGGCGCACATTTCTGTACAGCACCACAAATCAGGGATTTTTGTGGTGCTGTACCTTGCAACACCGCTGAATTTGAGCTGGACGTTTGATTCGCTGCTTTGTTCACACCTGTTGAGCAGCAGAGCTATTCCGAGGGCAATTTGCACGTGCAGACTGGATGCAACACGCCGATGGGCAGCTGCTGGCAGTGCTGCTCATTAAAGGCCGACAGAAACCCCCAGCTGAGCTGCTCTTCTGGGAAACCTGCAGCAGGAGCGCCGGGAGCTCATCTGGGGCTCGGCGCCCTTCCCGCGGCCACGAGCCCAAACCACGGCGGGCTCCGGCTCGGCTCGGCTCGGCTCGGCTCGGCCCGGCTCCAGCAGCGCGGCCCGGGCCGGCAGCCGCGCGGGAGGCGGCCCGGGCGCTGCAGCCCCCGCGTCCGGGGGGGGGGTCGGGCCGCGCCGCCGCCGCCGCCGCCATCCCCTCGCCGCGGCAGCGCCCGGCAGCCGCCGCCGCCGCCCCGGGCCCGCCGCGGCGAGGCGCGCGGGCGGGCGCTGAGTGACAGCGCCAGCCGGTGCCGGCCATGGCGGGGGGCGCCCGGCCGCGGCGGGGCAGCGGCTGCCCGGCCGCGGCGCGGCGTGCGGAGCAGGGGGCGCGGGCCGCCGCCGAGGGGGCGGTGCCGGGCGGGGGGCGGCGGGGGCAGCGGCCGGGAGCCCCGGGCGGGGGGACGCCCCGCGGCGGCGCCCGGCGAAGAGGGGGCGGCGCGGGCGGCCGCGTCCCTCCCGGACCACTTTTCGCCCGGCCTCGTCCCTCAACCCTGGTATCAACGCGCGCCTCGCCCCGCTCTGCCCGCAGAGCCGCCCCCTGCCCGGGGCGCCGCCGGTTGGGCTGCGCGCTCGCCCCCGCCCCCCGCGCGGGCCCGCCCGCCGCCGCCGCCCGCCCCCGCGCTCCGCCGGCGCTCGCGGGCCGGGCACGAGGCCGCCGCCGCCCGCCCAGCAGCGAGACGCGTGCCGGGAACGTGCTGCGGCGCCGCGCCCGCAGCCAGATGGAGCCCGACGGCGCGGTGAGGAGCGGGGCCCGGCCGGGGGAGCCGCTCCGGCCGCAGCGGGGCCGGGCCGGGCCGAGCCGAGCCGCGGCCCGTGCCTCGCCCTCAGGGCCGCGGCGAGCGTGGCCTTCCCGCCAAAAGCGCGCGGGGGCGGGGGGGAGGGGGGTGGTTGGCGCCGCCTCAGGGCGGCCGGGCCCGGGCCCGGCCCCGGCGCGGGGCCGCGGCTGCCCGCGGGGCCGCCCCCTTCGGGGCCCCGAACCGCCCTCAGCCTCTGCCCCGGCGTCGGGGCGAGCGGCAGCTGCCGCGCGTAACGGCTTTTCCCCGCGCGGGGCTCGGCCTGCCGGGTTTCTCCTCAGCCCGGCGGTTACCGCCCCCCGTCCTGGCGACTCCTCGTGCTGCGCTGCCCCGGGGGGTGTGGGGGGGGTGGAGGGGGGTCGTCAAACTGCGGCTGCTGTAGGTGCCCGATCGGGGTGGTGGTTTGGAGACGTACATAGCTGAGGTGAAACTGTAAATACTTGGGAGACGCTCATGTCTGGGTTTTGGCGTCGTGAGATATAGACCATAAAAAGAGGGAGAAGTTTGTTGGAAGGTGGAAGTAATCGCCTGGTTTGTGTAGCGTGTAGTTTTCTAACCATGCATATATTCAACAGGAAAACAAACAAAAAAAAATTGTCAATGCTGGCAGAGAACAGTTGCCAAACGTCCTAAGTTAGGCATTGTAAATTTGTTGGATTTATGTATATACCGTCTTTAAATAAAGTCACATGATGCAAACTTAAGTGAGTTTAAAAAACCATAAATATACAAATGATAAGACAAGTGATATGACGTTAGCATAAAGATCTCTTTTATTCTGTTTTCTTACTGCTGCAATGGCATTAAAGTGGGGAAACACCACTTAATTATCAAAATAGAAATATTAATATATGTTGTTCATTACTGCATAGAGGAGTTCGTAATTGATGTGTTTAATTCCTCGTTTCTTCTTTTTTTGTGTGTGTGTGTAAGACACACAAAACTCTTAAGACTTGTGTAGGAAAGTGAAATTGAAGATCCTTGAGGTAAGGAATAGGTTTTTACTGTGGTGTCAAGTGTTACTTACTTTTGTAGTTCTGATACTCTATTTCTGAACACAATTTCCAGATAATTACAGAAACAAAATGGTGTTTCTGTTTTAAGACATGAAGAAAGTAACTTGCTTCATTGTCGTCAAAGTTGTTCTCTGCAGTAAGCTTGCTTTCTTCCAAAGCTGTTGGGACTGTGGGTTTATGATTTTTTCTTGGCGTGCAAGTTGACACATCCAGTGCAGCCAAAACAAGATCCAGAAAGAGTTTAAGAGAGCTCTCCCTGTTTCTCAGTACTGAAATAGTTTATAAAAGAGAGTTAGTAGCAAGCAGAGGGTAGGATGCTGTAATTTTGACGTTACTGCTATCTACTTGAGACTGGTAAACTTACTATATTTTAGTAACTCTTGAATTTTCTTTCTTTCTGAACTTTGCAGGAGACTGAAAAGTCATAGGAAAGACTAAGCTTAGTACAGATAGTATGAGGTACATGATGCTTTCATAACAAGAGGCTGAGGATATTAATGAAGTTTGTGCCTGCACCCCGTAGTACAGATGACTTTCTGAGGAATATTGCACCTGTGATGCACGTTGAGCATCAGGATTTGAATTCAAGAGAGGAAGTTCATGCACTTTGAAGTATTTAAAACTCTGTATTTTGATGACTTTTGTTACTGTATTGGGACCTGGTTGTTTGAGAGTCTCTCACTTGCAAGGTGCAGTTATGACAAAAGAAAGAAATAGTCTACATTAAAACGTAAAATACTTCTTCAAGTTAGACGCTTATTACTGAAGTTACCAAATTTTGTTCATTACTAGTTCAAAAGATGCAAAATCAAATTTTTCATTGATTTAATCCTCAATTGGTACATGCGTCTCTTCTAATTTTTTGTCATGTGCTAGTAATTGTGAGTTATTTACCCAGAAGTGCCGGGGCCTTACACAGTTGGAAGAATACTTCAGAGGGAAGTATGTTGTGTGTGCCCTGTTCTTTCTTTTTTCCACAGGCATCTGATTTCTCACTGCTGTCACAATGCAGTGGATGGCATGGGTCTTTGGTTTCAACCAGTATGGTTGCTGTAATGTAGGATTTATGTTATGTCCCTTATTATGGAATTCAGATTTAATATAATTTTTGCACAGAGAAAGGTGATCACTCCTGAACAGAGCATTGTATGCTGTTTGAATTTTTAAACAGATTTCAGAATGTAAGCCAAATTTTACTTTAAAATATTAGAGTATTTGGATGAGGCCTTTAAATTATCCTTTCTTGAACCTGTAGATGCTGGGAATAATTTACAGCAATAGGTCAGAGTTGCCTAGTTTGTGCCAGATTATCTTGTGAATGATCATTACAACCAGTGAAGATTTATGCTTACAAATCTTCAGTATCAGTCTGCTGTAGTATCAGTCTTTGCTGGTACACAGAGACAGATTCGGAGCCACCTTAGTCTGCAGTTTGGAGTATCTCCTTCTATCTAGATATAAAAGTATTGCTTTTTATGTTAATTCTTCTTACGCTCATTGACTGTTGAATATCCATCAAACTTAGCCTTTCCACAGTGTATTTAGTTGGTTGAGTGTTGCGACAAGATTTGTATAATTTAAAAATATCATAGCTAGTCACAGACGGGAGAGGAAATAGTACAAGTCATTGTTGCCTAGAGCAGTGCAATTTATGGGAATACAGGGTTTTAAATCCTTGGATGGATGAAATAGGCCCTCAAAATAAAACACTGATCAGTTCAGAGTTCCTTACTACATCAACTATGTTTTTCACATTGATTCTGTCATTCTGTCACCAACACCTCAGCTAGACTGGTAGAAGAGGCCTAAATTTTGTTGTATCAGTATATTGGTATACTTAAGCTTCTGTACGTATTGCAGACTCCCTTAGACTTAAAAGGAGTATTAAACAAGAGGGTAGGTGAGATGCACCCTTCTGCATCCTCTCAAACGGCAATTTAAAGTTATCAGAGTATTCTTCTCCATTTTTCTTAGTTATATAGAGGAGTACAACTTGTGGTTATCTGCAGGTAAGACTGTTAAATTGACAACCAGCCAGTTGTTATTCAAAACCCCCAAGTACAGCAGAAAGATTAGATTGATCTCCCAGAAAACTGGGAGCTGAGATGTTATTTTGATGTCAGTTCCCCAAGAGCTTTACCAAAACAATGAAGTTTATTTTTAGAAAGAATTAGTGAGCTCACTGAAGTAAATATTTCTTCAGCACAAGGACCTATCTGTTCTGTTCTTGTTGTGGTTAGTAATGTATTCCTCTACATGGAGAAGCTGAGCATTTCATTTGATAACAGGTATGGGACAAGCCTGCTGCTAGATTAAAGGATTTAGTTAATTATTTAATAATTATCTTTTTATTTTGAAGCACAGTGTTTCTTTTGCATTAAGGAGTTTAATATTCTTGGCTTTGTGCTTTCAATTACTCTGGGATAGTATTCCCCGCCGGAGGAAGACATACTTTCTGTTGAATAGGTCAGGGAAAAGATTGAGATTTTTCTCTGCCCCAAATGTATACATTTTAGTAAATTAGTAAAAGGTTTGTTTTTTCCCAAGACTAAACTGTCATGGACTAAGCTAGATCTATCGTCTTTTAGGTATCCAAAACAATGATAACAAAAATTAATCATAATTAATAAAACTAATTCTCAGGTAGTTATGGAAATCTCAAATAATTCTAGAAGGGCTTGCAGGGCAAACAAAAGGTCAACTTTCTTTCCTAACATTCCTTCTAATAGTTGATCTCTCCCTTTCTCCTTTCAGTATAGCTGTCTGCCTTACGCCTTCATTTTTGTGTGTGTTCTCCCAAAGATAAGGGATTTGTTTTTATCCAGGAATGCTTAAAATACAGAAAATGCTGCTCACAGGGACAAGGTGTTGTCTTGTGAATAAATGAGACAGAGAAGTAAAACAGTGTAAATAAATGAGAGATTTCTGTGAGAAGACCCATTTAAGAGGACTTAAATTTCTACTCTGGTTTCCTGTGGAAGCTAGAAGATCGAATACTGCATGAAGTGAAAAGAAGTTCATATTAGATGTAGTAGCTTTCTAATTCTAAAATGCGCTTTCATGTCTCTTGCCTTTGCTTCTCAGCTACAAATTTTAGCAGTTATGCTGTCGTAGGAAAAAACACGGAGTCTCCTCAAATGCGGTAAAGGAGCCTAAGAGCCTCAGATTCTTAATTCACTTTTTTCTATTCTGCTTACTATTAATCCCGTATCTGTAGCTTATACTAGCTTTTTGTCTTTCACTTTGGCTCCTTCCTTAGTTGTACTGTCTGTAGCACTGCTGTCCAGAATTGGTATGGGGAGGGGAAGGAAGAGAAAAGGATTGGCTGGTTTCATACACATGGTGGAAAATAATATGTTCCTTCAAAAATAAAAATACATTTCAGATTCTTAAGTAGGTATCAGAGTTGTGCAGAGTAAAATCACATTTGAGAACAAATCTACTCTTCCAGTACAGAATATAAGTAAACTTTCAGGTTTGCTTGTGTGCAGTCAAAATGGTCTTGAAGCCTCTACTGCAATTTCTGTTAGTGGAGTCCAGTACTGGATGGCTGCTTTGCAGCTGACATCTCAAAGTTAGGATTGACTGCCTAAGGGTAGTGTGAGTAGTCTGTTCTGAAGAGATTTTCCAATGAGATGCAAGTCTGTATTGTTTTGCAGTTCATGGATGTAAGCATGGTGAAAGTTAAAACATCAGTCAGACTTCACTAATGGCGGTTTCATGAAGTTCCAACTGTGCTGCATTCCTTTCCCCTGCTGGGGCAAGAGCATTTGGCTCTTCTTTTTGCAGAGAGAATTTCCTGTAGGGTCACTTTGCACACTGTGTGTGGACCAAGTGAGTCTACTGAATTGGAGTACTAGTCCTCAGCTGCCTTTCTGGTCAGATGCCCACTTGCTGGTTTTATGTGGTGGAATTACAGATGCTCAGCGTGCAGAAAGTTAAGCCCTAGCTATTGCAGTGAACAGAATTTTATAGATGTGTGTTTTGGAGATAATATGTTCAAAACATTTGACCTGTTTAGTTGTATTTGAAGAGCCCTTCCATATAGGCTTAAAGTAAGTGGCCTCTACTGGCTATAAATTAATCTGAAATAGAAATCATAATTTTGTCTTCCTACAGCAGGGTGCTGTGCAAGCATAAAAATAAGAATTAATAATTAATGAAAATTGAGGATTGGACTCTAAACGTCTAATTCAGAATGATATTAAAATATAGTTCAAATTTCAGACTGTGCAAATGGTGAGTATTTTTATTCAAAAAGGTACTGAAATGCTTAAAACTAAGCTTATGTTTAAATGCTTTACTGAAGTGGATACTGTATAGAAATAGGTGTAGTTAATGTTCACAACTGTACAGCATTCGCTTGCTCCTCAAAAAATTCCATATGTGTTTTCTGTTTATAATTTTTTGACTTAATGGCTTATATTATGTAAGGTATTGAAAATATCTTTGAAAATATTTTCTTTCAATCAGCAGACCACAAATCAGACGCAAACAGAATCTCTATCTCCGTCTCCCAACACTGTGTCACCGGTGCCTTTAAATAATCCAACCAGTGCCCCAAGGTTTGGAACAGTTATTCCTAATCGCATCTTTGTAGGAGGAATTGATTTTAAGGTATCTTTTTACTAATTTTGCTTCTAACTGATATTTTATAACTTTAAAGTTCAGTAGGGAAAATGTGAGATGCAAATGATTGTAAGTGTGTTTATTCAGATGATAAGTGGCTTTTCACTGAAATGTTTCAATTGATAGCATGTTAAAGCTTTAAGTCTTGATTTACCTGATTTTGCCACTAAATTGACTGTTTGTACCCCAAGCTGCTAGAAGATTCTGATATAGCAGTTCTTTAGAAGTGTCTATTCTTTTCAAAGAAGTCAGTAGTAATAAGCAAGTATGATAGAAACATATGTACAATTTCTTTATTACATATAGCATTTAGTGTAATTTAATAATCTCTGTGTGTGTGTGTGTGTGTGTGAAAAGTGGACACTTCTTCCCAGAAGGCAATTTAGTTTTCAGTCTTTCATCTCTTTTACCATTTTGCCCAACACTTCCATTTGGTTCAGCACCATAGCAATGATTACTATTTGTGAAAGAAAGCATCTGGTCTCCTATTTTGAGAACCATTCAGTGAGAGAAATGGACTGTTAAAGCTTTAGGAAAAACTTAAATTTACAGTTAGGTAACTTTTTGCATAGATCTGAAGGCATCTTTCTTTAATGTTAGGTGTTGTGCATCTTTGACCTGAGTGAAGGCTCAACATTAGCCTTTCTTAAGAACCTAGCAAGTTCTTAAGAAAGCAAGTGTCATGAGAAGGAAAGGACTCAAGTCCTGAATGTTTTCTGGCAAACCTTTAGATACCATGTTTATGCAGATGCTTGTGAACCTCCCTGTGGATCTCTGAGAACAGCATTCTCTTCCTACTTTCCTTTATCAGTATAGGTTCTGTATATAAGCCTTTGAGTTTTGAAGTTTATTGTCCTGTGTGTATACATTCTCCACATCCTGTAGGTGTTGTATGAAGCTTTAGCTCAGACTATATTATGTTTTAACAATTTTGTCATAGCTTTTTATTCTCATCTTGTTGAAGCAGCTGAGCTGCACGTAATCTTTACAGTTTACAAGATTGTGATTGAAATAATCTCCTAGAAATGGGGAGTCTCCTTTATAGGGCTTTCATTTCTAAGCAGGTAAGTTTAAAGGAGAAAATTACAAGCTTAAAGGAGAAAATTTAAGGGGAGGGTAAATCTAGAGTCTTTTGTACTCTATTAATGCTTTTCATTACTCAGCCATATTAGTTCTTTACCACATATAAAACAGTTTTACAGTATATGCTATCAGTTGTTCGACTGAATTTGTGTTTCTGTATATACAGCCCTTTACACTTCTGTTCAGATGTCAAGCGTGGTCATCCATTCAGGAGAGTAGTTCTGGACTCCATTCGGTATTTTTAACTTTTCCATGGTTGATAGTTGCTTGGGGACTGGTGCAGGCAGTTTCCAAGGAGAAGAGATGATTACTGAGCTTCAGTGAAACACTGAAGTGCATTTTACCTGTTCAGATACACTCATGTTTGTCATTATTCCCCATACTCTCTCAGTGGGTGTGTATTTTCTAATGTGATCAGTTAGGATCAGTTAGGGAAATAGCACAGTCTTCTACCATCAGTGGTTTATTTTGACTTAAGAGTTTACAGAGGGGTATTTGTTTGCTTTGTGGTGGTGTCTTTTTTTTTTTTTTTTAAAGAAAACCTCTTATTTCTCAAATTCAAATAAGGCAGAAACACCTTGGATGTGCAAGAGAAGAGTTTGCTAAATTGTATGCATGCATTTAAAATTAATAAAAGATAGCTACTTAGAAGTACAATAGTACTTCTAATATAATTCCTTAAAATAGTGAAACATATAGATGAACATAGAAGTTGCTTGAGGCATATAGAGATCCATGCACATCCACACACTTCCTTCCAGCATGAGCTGTAGTATTAACAAAGGACCATGCAGAACGGAACATGAAAATCTGTAGTGTGGTGTTCAAGAATATGGTGCCCTAAACACCACGCATTGTTAGGGAAAATTAATTTGCAGAGGGAAGAGGAGCATTCACATAGTCCAGCAGTGCATTTACTTCACGTGCTTAAGTCGGGAACGGTTTTCTTTAAGGATATGCAATTTATTCTCCATTAAAAGTGCCTCTTCTTGCCTGATTTCTGATCGGGAGTTCTGCATGGGGTCTCTCTCTGCCTCTTTCTCTGCAGGGTCTTATGTTTAATGTACTTCAGACAGATGGATCAGAGTGTTTTGCATGGACTTAATGATAAAGTCTGTGAGTTAATGATTTGTGTGTTTGTGTGACCTGTGCGAATTCTTCATAGAAGCCTACATACTCTGCTGGTTTGAAGCTTGAGAACATTACAACTGTTTCATATTTTAAATTGTGTTCTAGTACATAATTTATAGAAACTACAGAACCAAGTTAGCTATATTTGAATTTTAATCTTATCTGTAAAGGAATAATTGTTATCTAAATCTGCTGGCATATAAATTTTATTATTTTAGTGAATTTCTAGCATTATTGCTGAATATGAGATGGAGGAATTAAAAAGTGAGGCTGTTTTCTTGTTTCTTGCTGTGATGCACGTACGTGCTCATTCTTCCACACAAATTGCATCAAGGATTATAATTAGTTTGTGGTAAACTTTATTCAAAGTATATTCATTGATTGACTATGCAAACCAACTTTTCTTCTTTTTGTCTCTTGATTTATTTTACTAGACTAATGAAAATGACCTAAGGAAGTTCTTTGCACAGTATGGCTGTGTGAAAGAGGTGAAGATAGTAAATGACAGAGCTGGAGTATCAAAAGGGTTGGTATAGTAGAGTAAGCATGTTGTAGAAATTGAAAATATAACAGAAAATTGACTGACTGTAGTAAATTGAGTAAGACCTTTATAGTTCAGAGTATTATGTCATTGATAGTCCCATTTATTCTGTACATGCAAAAATGTACTCTTAAACAGCTACATGTAAGTGTGTTTTTAACTTGCCTAATTGTAAAACCATATGGTTGTTATTGTGTAAGATAAAACTATGTGTACCTAGGAAAATGTTAATGGTTATTCCTGATCCTTTTTTTTTAATAGCAATAATAATTTAAACAAATAATCTTAGAAGGGTCGTTTGAGTATTTAAAATGTATATTTTTCCTTCTGAGAGCCAGTATGGAAAGATGTCTGAGAAAGGAAGAAGTGAGAGACATCTGATTGTGGTGGAGTAGAGGGGAAGAATTGGGATTACTTTGTGTAATCTTGTCTGGGGACAAGAGCTCAGGGGACAAATTTTAGAATGAGTCATGACTGCAGAGAAGGGGACTAAGACTGGAAATAAATGATGAGAAAAAAGCCGAAGAGTAAATCTGGGAAAGATGAAGGTTGGCTGGGGAATAAGGTCACTGTTAGAACCCAGAAAATGGTGAAGGAAAGTGAGCAGTACATGGAACAGTTCTACAACAGAAATCTAATGGAAAGAGAATTGAAACAAAAAAGTGTATGCATGAAAATTTTTGCCTTTAAAGTATATTCTCTTAATTTGGAAGAGCTCTTCAGAGCAGAAAGTCTGTGCATGATGTCTGTATCTCATAATTTTAGTGCTGGCAGCAGATAATATATATCAGTAACTAGCGTGCTGAGCTGCAGGTCTTACCTTCATAGAATATACTTACATGGCATGTTCCCGTGACCTGGTCATCCTGGTCTTGGTTGTGTGCTCAAGCCCCCCTACCTTTCTGCTAAATTCAAAACAGTATTTAAGACTGGCAGCGTACACAACCATATAATAAAATAATCCAAGAATACCCAGTTATTACACAGTTGTGATTGCCAATAGGCATTTTGCAACAAAGATGTCAGAAAATAATTGCTTTCAATGATTTTTTTTTTCTGAAATCCAAGCACAGGCTTGATAAACTTATGTTCGACAAATGATTTACAAAACTTATTCCTAACTTTCTGTGTAATTATGTGTTATTAGTTTATTGTCCAGATAGCATATAGAATAGAAAATCTTTATGGGTAAGATCCTAACTTCTGTGGTCTTTGGGTGTGGAAAGATTTCCAGACTTGGTTAAAGAAGGCAATATAGTAAAGGCCCAGAGGTTTAGTAATATAACTAGTCAGAGTTACTGAATCTGTTTACTAAAATGGACATGAAAATACTCACAAGGAATGATAGTACGTATTGCGAAACCTGATCTGCAGACTGGAATGACGGAGGCCTTTTTAGTAGCTCCTGTAGTCTTACCCTAAGAAATGAGCACACAAACCTAAGAAATCATGCGCACAAAATTATTTAAAGTTTTTCTTGAAAGCTTTGTTGAAATTTAGGGCATTCAAGTTCATTTTGAAGAACTTTCAGATTTTTTGTATGCATCTCTCACATTCTTAATAGAACATTAAGTTACCTATTTTTATTAAATACTTCTATTTTTCAGTTTACTACCACATCCATTGGTGTAGATTTCCCCAGGAATGAATTGCGTGGTTTGGGTACAGCAGGAGTTCAGTGTAGAAATAACCAGTCTGATTTGTTGCAGCAGTTAGAAGGGGAATGATGAAAGAGATGTACTTTGTCATAAAGTATAAGACTGCTTTGTCCTTGAGTGCACTGTTATTAGCATTATTCAATGCTAATCATGTCATATGCAAGAATAATTCACAGATGAACGCTATCTCTGTGCTTTCTCTGAGGACCCAATTTAATATAATGGATAGTACTTGTGGAACTGTGGAGCATTCACAGATGTTACTGAAGTTGATGGGAGCAATGCTGTGAAGCTATGAAGTACTGTATAATAAAAAAAAATGTATTCTAAGTGTCTCGTCTTGGACACCTGTAACTAATGAGGGCGTAGGATCAAAATCTCTCTTTGTCTAATAGAAATGAAAGAACTAAAGACATACAGGCATACACTGAATAATGAAGATAATACACAATGTTTTGAGTAGCTATTTGACTGAGCTACCTATTCACTGCAAGGAAACAATAGCATATGATCAGGTACTTAAACATATCAGAAGAAAGATTATAACAAGGATGTTAAATTAGGATTGCAGTTGCTTTTACGATCTTTAAAATAAATAAGTAGTCATTTGTACTATATATAAGTATTAATAGGCAATAGAAATATGAAAATATGAACTCCAGAGACTCAGCTCGTATAATTTTTATTTAGGTATGGCTTCATCACTTTCGAAACCCAAGAAGATGCACAAAAGATTTTACAAGAGGTAAGTAGTATTTCTTGTTACAATTATCTCTTAAGTGAAATACTTCATTTCGTATTAGTCACTCAGTAACTTGGTCCTATGTTTGCCAGATTGAATTTGAAGATGAGATTCTGCCTTCTTCATCCCACATAGTTAAGGCAATGGCTCAGATAAATCTAAGAGAAGATTTGTGCTGAGACTTTCTAAACTAGAGAAGGGACTTGCTGCTTCATAGTTGAGCTCTAGGTTTTAGCAAACATTCTTTAGTTTCTCATCCTTTACATACTCCATAAAGTAGTAGTTCTAGTGCATGCTAATTAATCTTTATCCTTCATAATTGCCTGATTTGCTTCAATAGAAAATTCATCCCTGCAAAGATTTTGTGCAGAGATGGGAAAGATGACTGCTGTCTTTTTTATGTGGTTGTTAGAGCTGACGTCACTCTCCTCAGGAATAATTAGATTCACTTGAGACATTTTAAATAGTGAAGCTCATTTTATGTCACACAGTTGTTGCTTCTACACTTAGCTAGATGAATATCTTAATGTTCTTTCTAGAATCTTTCTTGAGACAATGTTGTAGGTTAGCTTTTCAGTTACTCATTTTTGAAAATCTTTGTTCCACGGTCTGACTGGAATTGATTGGATAGGTTTGTCAGTCAGGTCCTATTTATATGCATGAAGGTATCTGGAAGAAAAATGGGAAATAGTACCTGAGACTTGCAAATTGTGCTTTCCCAAGAATAAAGCTGTTTCAAATGTGGAAAAACTGAACCGATGTTGAGATTTCACATATTAAATTAAAAAAAGTTGGGACATTTTAAAATGAAATCTTCATGAGTGTTTTGAAAAACATGAGTCTATGAAGCTAGAAGAAAAGAGAAAGAAAACAGGACAGAACTTCCTGAGTCACCTGTTTTTCTTTACCAGATTTTGTAGTCAGTCTCTCCTGTGAACTAGGAGAGTACCAATGATTCTGAAGACCATTTTGAAAAAGGTTTAATATTTTTCCTCTCTTGCAAGTGAAGCCTTACTGGTACCTCTTTCAATGATACTTTTTTTTTTTTGTCTACTGAAAGTACCTTGACTTAGACATCCTACCATTTTATCACCTTTTTCACCAATGCATAATACTGCTATCTCATATTCGTTACACAGTCAATTAGTATCTATGTCTTTCTCAGACATTTTCAGTTGATGAGTTCCCAACCTTTATTTATTTTTTTTTTGCTTGAAATGAATGATCTTTCATTTTGTACTATTGAATTTCATCTCACTTACATTACTGGTGTCTTCAAGATCATCCTGTACTTTTTGTATGATAGTCTGATCATTCTCTGCATTGATTTTTGCCTCCTGCTTTTGTATCATCAGTAATTTCTTCAGAATTTTCTATTTTTTATGTTGCAATCTATGATAAAAGTATTAAATTGGATGAGTCTGAAGAACAGACCTTGGAGTTTTACCAGCCTCCTCTTTCCAGCCAGATACTATCGCTTCTAATGATACTTCTACCCTTCACAGCTTTTCCGATTAATCCCCATTTTCTCTAGAATCAGTTGTAATTTCTCATGCAGTGCTATGTTAGGTGCTTCAAAGAAGTCTACAGCAATGGGGTATTTCTCTTAACTGAGAATCATATACATATATGTGTATGTATATAAAAGCAATCTAAATTCTGATGGATCACATAATGAAAAGGATTGTGTTTGGGAAGGATCTTCTTGTAGCCTGTCCGAGGAAGCAGTTTGACTGAAATGTTCATCTGCATTAGGAAGAGTGTTGCCAGCAGGTCAAGGGAGGTGATCCTGCCCCTCTATCAGCCCTGAGGAGGCCTCATCTCGAGTATTGTGTCCAGTTCTGGGCACCCCAGGACAAGAGAGACATGGAGCTACTGGAGAGAGTCCAGAGTCCATATCTGCCCTATAAGGAACGGCTGCGAGAGCTGGGCCTCTTCAGCCAGGGGAAGAGAAGACTGAGGGGGGATCTTACCAATGTGTACAAGTACCCGAAGGGAGGGTGTCAGGGGGACGGGGACAAACTCTTTTCAGGACAAACTCTTTTCAGTTGTCCCATGTGACAGGACAAGAGGCAAAGGGCAGAAATTGAACCACAGGCAGTTCCGTCTGACCGTGAGGGGGAATTTCTTCCCTGTGAGAGTGATGGAGCACTGGGACAGGTTGCTCAGAGAGGTTGTAGAGTCTCCTTCTGTGGAGATCTTCAAGGCCTGCCTGGACGCAACCCTGTCTAACATGCTCTAGGTGACCCTGCTGAGCAGGGAGGTTGGACTAGACGATCTCCAGAGGTCCCTTCCAACCTTACTGATTCTATCTTTCGGGAGGTTGCTCCATGTATATTAGGTATTTATGCCCTGGTTAATACTTACAAATAAGACACAAATTCAACACAATAGTTTATCCTCTTCCTAAATTCAACACAATAGTTTATCCTCTTTCTAATTTTTAATCCCAAAGGTGCGACTTTGCATTACACACAGATATTTAAGCATTTTGCTAAATTGGGCCCAAATGAAGAAAGTATTTTGATTATAGTTCTAACTGAAAACTTACTGTAACATGGTAATGTTTTGCATACATTCTCTCTTATGTAACTATTCAGGGGAGTAGACTTGCTTATTCTTTTGGGTTTTACATAGCAGTAATAAAGAGATTCTGACAACTTAAAAAACCCTGCTTATTTGCCCTCTCTCTTCCCATTGTATTAGCAAGTAGTGTACTTATTTTGAGCTTAAAATCAAAGCAAGATTTTTGTTTTATTTACAGGATGTACGTGACATTTGCTTTCTGTTATATGCAAAAGGATTAGAGGAGAATGTAATTTTACTGTTCTGTAGCTAGTAATTTTTTAGTTCTTCTACTGTAGTTTAACTTTACTGGTATCTTTTTTTCTGGCTTGCTTTTATATTTTGTCAGTCTGGATACAAATAAGTTTTAAGGCAGTCCTAAGTGAATATGAATATTTCTACATTCAGCCCTTATAATCTGGTCCTTTCTATATATTTATTTGTTGCTGTCATCTTTTGTAAAAAATGTCACAGTCATAAAAATTAAATTTAATTTTTGTACTTGAAATTACCAGTTTGTTTACACAAACTTTTATAAAAACATTAAATACATGATTGCATGAGGACAAATGTAAAACTAAAATCTAACAATTATAGTTATCATTGTTAGTCAGGAGGCTCCATTTGGAGTAAACAATTTTTGAAATTACTGATGATTACTTTTGATTACATGAAGTCTAAGATTAGGATAGAAAAGGGGCTGTTCCTTTTTTGGGGTTTTCAGGTGCACTGTAAATAAAAGGCAAGGGGATAAAACCTGCTAGGTGGCTTATCTACTTTTGATTTTCATTTTTTGGGTGCCTAAATATATGTAGAAAATACAAATACTGAATGCCTTTTTTTTTTTTATTCTAGGCTGAAAAACTTAATTATAAGGATAAGAAATTGAATATTGGTCCAGCAATAAGAAAACAGCAAATAGGGATTCCTCGTATGTATTTTCACTTACATTTGTATGTTATGTATGTAAGTGTGATTATAAATATAAATTTTTGACCAGAATGTGCCCAGTCTTGCACTTCAGTAGTGCTGTGCATGACATTATCTTAGAATATTCAGTAGAGGAAGTAAATAGCTACCAGGGGAAATGTCTTAAGAAACAGATAGATGTCTTTGGTTCCTTAGTCTCTTTTAATGTGTTCTTTACATCCTTTCTTGGAAAAAATTATGTATCTAAGAACAAGCTCAATGGAAATTTCTCTCTTGAATGACAGCATGCCGCTTACAGTTGACAGGCAGAGCTTTAAACACTTAGAAAGACTGTCCTCACAGATTCTGCAGAATAAAGGGGATTTTGCTTGTTGGTTGATTGGGTTGATACTGTTTTTTGTTTTTTGTGGGTTTTTTTATGAGCAGAATCTGTCAGGACTGTTTTACCTTTCTTTCTACAGTAAAAACTGTAAGGAATGGGTGGTTGCAATCACTACTCAGTTCTTAAGAGTTCTTTGCTGTAAGATAATGGCTATGCATTCCTTCTCTGGCAAAAAGCTACATAGGCTGAACACTTATGTAAGAGGAATATTGATAAGTTTTCTTTGTCATGTGGCTGTTCTTTGTTTTGGGTAAGTAGTGGTAAGATGTGCTTCTGTGGGAGACCTTTGTGTTGTACAGATGTTCTTCTAGGAAAGAGGCCCTCCCCTCATGCCAGGGAGATATTTTGTCTCTCTTATATGCTCTGAAAATTCAGAATGTAGATCACCAGTTTTTACCATCTAACAGTTTTTCGACAGAGCTGTGCATGCTGTTCTGTTATTCTTCAGTAAGGGCTATATATCTGAAACTTAACTTATACTTCACCTTCAGTATTTGTTTTTGGTATAGCTTGAAAGAGTTGAAATAAACCTTTGCTCATCTTCCAATTGAGGACTATACTGAAGAATTTTAGTTTGATTTTAAAAATTTCTTTAGTTGTTGATATGGTCACTTTATTGATGAGAAGAAGTCTTTAGATATTAGTGATGTTGGTGTAGACTCATTTTTCACTCGAGACAGAAAATATTTCCCACTCCTTTCTCCTCATATGTATAGGTATGCCCTTCTTTCCTGTAAGCATGTAAGGTAGCATTTGCCCAGGGGAAATGGAGCACTGTTCCAACTTTCTAGTTTCTTTGCTTTAGAAATTATTCAGCATGATCTCTGCTCTGTCATCATAAATGTGTTGCTCATGTCTTCTGCTGTACTTTGTTTCCTTGTCCATCTCTGACTTGGACTTCTTCATTGCATTGCCAGATTTTTTTGAAGTCTAGTGGTGCTTCCGTCCTGTGATTCTCATGCTGAATGTGTGTATTGATTAGAAGAGGGGTGTATCACTGACTGCATTTTAAGCCTGGAACCTAAGGAACGAGGAAAAAAATCTTTCAAAAATACATTCTGAAGGCAGCTACTCTGTCCTCCTGACATCTCTGTTCTTGTAGTCAGCACCAGCTGACTCTGCCACCTCTTGTTCAAGCCTAGGATAGATACATGATACACAATCAGACAGGCATCTAGGAACGTATCTCAGGATCTGATTTCAGTATATTTGCTCTCATGCTCAGCCCGCTAACCTAATCACTACGATACTTTGTGTTACTGCAGCTCCTTCTGAGGTTTGTGAAACCAGAAAACCTAGACTCATAAATACCACTGTGGAACTGGGGCTCTATTGTATTTAGTAGAGTTGAAGGATAATCTCCTTAATAGTCTCATTTATTGCTGTCGTCTCTAGCCCAACTGGAATCTAGCACCTGTCTTCCTCTAATACTAAGTTTTACAATATTCAGGTCTGTGCCATCACATTACCTTTTGTGCTAAGATTTGAGCAAGTTGGGAGGATCGTTGTTTTCATAATAAACACTGTGTACATCTGATACTAAAATAGTATGTTCTATCCAGTGGAGTGATTTTTTTCTTTTTTGGTTTCTCAGCTCAGTCACCAGCAGTTACCTAGATTCATGGTGAGGAGCCCCTATCCTTTGTTGCCTCTGCAAGTTGGACTTAGCAAGTATATGAGTTTCTCATTTTCCTGCATCTTCCTTGATGGTCACAAAAGCAGGTGTAAGAATCAAGTCAGTGACAGATAGTTTATCAAGGCTGTGACCGGCAGGCACAGGCAGTATTTCCATTTTTCTTATCTTGGTGGGAGCAAGCACCTGCCCTAAGGTTGGGATGAGATATCCTAAGCTTCAGTTTAGGAGGGAGTAGGAATAAAGAAAGAAAGTCTTTGGTCTTAGGTATCTAATATCTCATGTCTTTAATCTAGAGTGGATAGAAAATCGATGTTTAAGTATTGCTATTCCTCACAGGCTTTTGAATAGTGCTTTTTTAAAAAAACAAAAACAAAACAGTTCAACTACATTCAATCCATGAATTTAAGGGTTCTAAGGCTACCACCCTGCCCTTTGGGAAGTTTCGCAGATTACAGAAAAGAGGCCTCCAGTCAGCACACCTGTGGTGGTTGTGCTGTTTCAGGTTGCCAGGGAAGAGAAGACAGCATCTGAGAAGGAGAGATTTTTATACCACTTTTTCTATTTAGTGCAAGTGAGGGCAAAAAGAATAAAAGTCTGTCTTGACTTAGAAACGCACTCTTTCACCTGTAAGTTAAAGTTCAAACTTTTGACTCATTCTGTGGCACCCAGAGTTGAAGAGAAAGCCGTAAGAGTATCTGCTTTTGTCTTACCATGGGCCAGGAGCATCAGTCCCTGTTTGCTTTTCCCTAGCACCAAGGACCGTGAAAATGGGCATTCTAAAAGCTGAGAAGTACAAATCAAACCTAAACAACTGGAAGAAGAATAATTAATTGTTATGAGCTGGGAGAATTTTAATAGCTCTCACAGATTGTTTGGTTTTTCTATCACAATGGGTTATTGGGCTTTATGGAGCATGTTGCCTTTCCTTTTGCAAGGGAGATCTTCAACAGCAGCAAAACGTTCTGTGCAATGTCTTTAGCATAGTGGACAGGATTTTTGGCTAGGGGATCCTGTTGGTTTTGCCTCATTTCAAATACTGATAGCTAGTACTCTAATTTTTCTCAGGTCTGTTTTAAAGTTAACCTGACATGGGTCATCTTAGCACATGACTTTCCAATGTATAGTGCTTCTGTTTATTGTATCCAGGGGTCTTCAGACTATGGTGGGAGTCGAACACTATCACCATCCTTAAAGGGCCTTGAATCATAGTGGGACCTTCTTGGTTCTCCACTTAGCATTGTAGTCATCTCTTCTGTGTTGTCCCTGTACATAAAATGGCATTTCCTGGTGACAGTTTCCTTTGGAAGGAACATGAGAAAACTGACGACTGTTCAATGATCTTTGTATTGTATTCTTCTGAGTATTTCTGTGGTATGTAACTTTTTACTTCCTATTTCAGTTACAGAATTTGATCTGTTTTTACTGTTTTTTTTTACCTCCCCCCTCAAGTCTCTCATATTTGGAACTGAAACTTGTCTTCATGTTTGATATGAAGATTCTAGAGAAACATGGTTTTGTTTTTGTTTTTTCAGTCCAGACAGACAAACTCTAGATGATCCTCAGGGCAATATGTGAGAAAGTTAAATTACCTCTTTATGGGGTGAAAGTCCCTTAATTTGAACATCAGTACTTGCTATAGGGCTGTGAAGTTGGAACTCTGCTTTGGGATCAGACCATACTCAGTTACAGCCCATGCAGCAGTGGCAGCGTTACAGACAGTGTCCTTCTTGCTCATATCTAGATACCATTTCTAACTTTTACTAGGCAATGTACGATTGCAGAAACACACAATCTTTGTGCATTGAGGAACCAGGCTGCATTTTGTAATGAAATCCTTCTGTTGTTTCTAGTGCTTGGATCCTGTTTCAGCTAAATATTCATATATGGAGGTTACCAATGAAAATCTCCCACAATTTGAAGGTACCTGTGGACATTTGAAGATTAAAAAACCATAAATTTACTGGTAATTGGAGTTGTCTTTGTTTAGTAACTGACATGCATGTCATCTTTTGCACTCCTTTCCATCTACCTGTGTTATCCTGTGACCATCTGCTTTCAGGATTCTGTGTTTGAGAGGGAACTGAGATAGCACTAGGCACACTCTGCCCCCATGCTCTTTCCTTTGGGTGTCAATTTTGATTCTCTGAAGATCAGAATTCTTTTTATATGATCTACACATTTAAAAATAATATCTTATTAGTAAATCAGCTGTTTTAAAAATTCTAATTTCAGGGTCAAGTGTAATGCCAGCAGCTGGAACAATGTACCTAACTACTTCAACTGGATATCCTTATACTTACCACAATGGAGTGGCTTATTTTCATACTCCCGAAATTGCTTCTGTTCCACAGCCATGGCCTGTAAGTAATTATTTTTGTATATTTGCTTTTCTGTGGACTAGGATTAGTCCAAGATTTACAGGTCCCTGTTGCTTCCAGCTTCTGCAGCTATACCCTTTTGTCTGATGCCTAAATAGCTTCCTTCTTTTAGTCCATTCTTTTTTTGTGTTTTTTGATATTGCTTAAGATTATTGTTTTTCTGCAGGGGGCTTTTCTTTGATACCATTTTCTGGTTAAAGGATATTTTGGAATTAGTGGAGTCCCTGCTCCAGGGGAAGTTTATTTACTAATATGGAGGAGCTGGTCCTTATGACCTTTCATTGGCTTCATTATTATTCCTCTATGCATATGTAGTTCTTGGCTGCAATAACTATTATATTGAGAATGGAAGGAAAATGAAATACTGAATCAACAAAGCAAAACTAAAATTGAGTCATCCTGTAATCTTACATATATTTTTCAAGAGTACGCTTACTTTAGGAGGAAGGTACTGCAGTAAATGAAATGTTTGATGTTATTTGTCAGGGAGAAAAGGATTGTCAGTGACTTTAGCTTTTTTTAAGAGGGAAGGATTAAAAGACTGATGGGTTCTGCAGAGTGTACATCTCAATTTCTGTAAAATCAGCATTGGCTGAGGTTGTATGTACTATCTGTATGTATGAATGCAAAATCCAAATTCAGTGAAATCTGTTGCTGCCCTCATCTCTCTTTTAGAAAAGGCTATTGTTTTTTATTTGTTAGTCAGTAATCATTCCATTATGGTGGATGTTTATTTTGACACTGTAGAATCTTGTTCTCAGGATTTACTAACTTCTCTTTTAATCACTTCTTTTGTAATTTTTAAGCTCTTTGCTCTTCTCATGAGGAATGACATTTGTGATTGACAACCTCGCAATGCTTTCTCAGCTTCAGAGGAAAGGCATAAACACTTTTTTGTGTGTTCTCGAAAGCATTTTTGTTAATGCTCAGTAGTTTTATAGAACTTCTTCAAACACTGTCTGTTGGAAAAGGTCATGAATATTTTTACTGTGTTGTACTGAACTTTGGCACTCATGCCTTGGCCCAGGTCCATTTACCTTTCAAACATAACTGCTTGATGTTTCTAACTGCAAATGGTACTGCCTATTTTGTTCTCAGTTATTTACATATTCTTCACTTTCATTGTTAGGAAAGTATCTACATCAAGAATTTTTTTAAAATGGCAACATTTAGAAAGTGTTAGCTATACTAAAGATACTAATACCTTTTTTTACTGTAGTTTTTTGCATGACAACTTTCTAATGTTTTATTTTGTGTTGCATCCTGTTTTCATATGTAGTATATGTTATAGTTATACTATGTGCTATAGTATACAGTTATAGTATAATGAATTAGAGTAGTGTTAGGGCTGTTCTTAAATGTTTGCAGGAATTAGAGAGTTTCATGAGATAGGGAATTATACCTTATTAAAGTACCTTTAACAGATCAAAACTAGGGGTCCATGGTCCTGTGTTGTTCTCTACCCTGGCCGTTTGTTTCTGCTCCCTTTTTTTCAGTGGTGTTTCTCTGATCTTAATGTAGCACCACAAAAAACAGGTAAGTTTTCAGCTGGTTTACCTCCCTAAACAGGGTCACTGCCAGATTAGATGAATGCTGGAGCTGGTGAGAAGAAGGGAATGGGAAAAGGAGCATAGGCCTGAGGCTGCAGAGAGGGTAGGAACATACCTGTGACAGTTTAAGTTGCCCTGAGTTGTAAAACTGAACTGCTTTAGAGAAAGGTACTTTTTGCAAAGGGGTAAGTACATGTGCTAAAGACTCTTGCTGCATCAGTAATGAACCCTTGGAATTAGTGGTCTTGAAGAATCAAACTGTAATTTAAATTCAGTAAGCCTGTTTTCAAAAGGGAGCAACTATTTAGCGTATAGTACTTCAGGTCTGTTTTTACCAGGAGTGAAAATTTATGGAATTGCTGCATTAAGGCTTCTAACTTACTGTGTTTGTTTTCTGTTTTTTTTTTTTTTTTAAGTCACGCTCTGTTTCCAGTTCACCAGTGATGGTAGCTCAACCGGTTTATCAGCCTCCTACATATCATTATCAGGTATCTGTTTGAAATGTGTTTCAGAGCATCAGGATTCCTTCCAAACCTGCGGTTTTATTTGCAATGCTGTCTCAGCGCTGTTTGTTCTTAACAAATAGAAGACTGTCCAAAATGGTCACATTAAACAGATTTTAATTTCATCGAAGAATTTCTTTTCCCAAGAATTGAATTTCCTCCTGTCTGTCTAACTTCTGGAAGTGGAATCAATTAAAACTTTCTTTTGCATTGCTAGGCAACTGGCTTAGTACTACTCTTAATTTTTATCATCTGGTTTAGCGTCCCGTTAAAAGCAGGACCAGTTAGATCAGCTTGCTCAGGAACTTGTCCAGTTGAATTTTAAATCCCTCCAGCGATGGAGATTCCACAACTTTTCTGGACAGCCTCTTCCAGTGTTTGTATATTATGATGGTAAAAATTTGTTTCCTTATATCTAATGTGAATTACCCATGTTCCAGCCTTTGTCTGTTGACTCCTGTACTTCTCTGAGCACCTCTGAGAAGAATCTGGTTCAGTTGTCTTTGTGCCCTCTCACTAGAAAGTTATAGATGGCAATAATTACCCCTTTTCCTGCTTTAGCCTTCTCAGGACTGAACAAAGCCAGTCTTCTCAGAATTTCATGGTATGTCTTGTGCTCCAGCCCCTCACCTTGGTGGCCCACTGCTGGACTCTCCAGTATGTCCATGTCTTTCTTGTATAGTGGAAAGTTAATCACATTTTGTATCTTCTCTTTTCTCACTTAAACACATTTCCTAAATACTTCATTATTTTAGTAGCTAAGAAATGCCCAAGACAGAGGCCTGAGTGGAATTTGACAAGATGGACATTCCTATGCTACTGGGGGGGACAAGTTTATGAAAATTAATTTTGGTTCTTTTTAATTAAGATTTGAATAAAGATTTGGAGGGGGGGGTTGATTGCAGTATATTAGGAAGGTGTGTGAATAAGTTTATTCTTAATTATATAAAGTAGTATCTTTTCTTGCTTCAATGTAGGCACCAACACAGTGTCTTCCAAGTCAGTGGCAGTGGAGTGTTCCACAGGTAAATACAGTTCACAGCTGCAGTATTTTACCGTTAGTTTGGATTTAGTTTAAAGGTACAGTGCACTTTTCCAATTTTTGTAATAGTTTGCCTTTAAATCAAATGATAAAATTCAGTTTCCCATTAGTTACAACAGTATTGAGATAAATATTAGTTGCTGTGTTTTAACAGTGCTCTTGTAACACTGATACAGTGGAGGACATAAAAAAGCATTTATAGACATATCAAATCTAAGTTCTTTATTAAAAATGCATCTTTCTCCCTATCCCCAGCAAAATATCTGGCTACAGAAGAGCAGATAGTTTCTGTTAAAAGAGCAAATGCTAATTCTCAGAAACCAGATAAACTGCCGCGTAACTGCCTGATAGGAGAAAAGAGTGTGAACTAGCTTTCTAACTGATACTGCCTGTCATGTTTTCAGTGTTTTAGCAGAAATATCCAGACACACAGGAACAGTGAAATTGGGCTTAAGACTCTCACAATAGGAGGAAGACCATGAAATTGCTGACATCTTTTTGTGGGTTTTATCAATTTTGTGATCTTTGTAGCAGAGGAGCATAATATGGAAATCATGTTGTTCAAGGGATTTGAGGAGTTTGAAGTTAAAAGGAGCATTAAGGCCCTTAAGCCTCAAGCGTTATACGTCCTCGTTGCTTTAGTAGCAGGTAACCTGGTCCAATTTGAGTCAGTTCCACTCTGTTAATCAGTCTGCTGCTTTGAAAAATGGGTGCTGAATTGTGTTAGATTTGTTATACATGAATAATGTCATAATACTCTTCTAAACTTTGAATGCCTTGTTCATAGCTCCTGCTGCAGGATGATTTCTTGAACAGTGAGACCTTGCAGTCCTGTGCTTAGACTTCCATGTTAGCCTTTTCAGTGAAACAAATTGACTAATTCTTCCAGGGAACTCTTATGTCTGGGTATAGGGAGAAAAAAATGCTAGACCTGTTCAGGTAGCTAGCTGGCTAAACTAAAAATGCCTTGAAAATTATATAATTTAATGTTTTCGATACATGGATAGGTAAAGATGTGTGGGTAAGCCTAAGCATTACCAAAAAATACTGTGTTTTTTTTTTTAACAGAATACTCTGATTTGTAGTGTAACTTTTTTGCAAGAGAAAAAGACTACTGTTTCTGCCATTTTGAGCGTAAATGTCAGTTTTAAAAAGTGTTAGGATTTCTCTCACGATGTTCTTTAAAACATAAATAAAATACAAAAATATGTAGTGATGTTTTATTTCAGTCTCCTGCCTCTTCACCCTCGTTCTTCTATCTGCACCCATCTGAAGTCATTTATCAGCCAATAGAGATTACCCAGGAAGGTGGATGTATACCTGCTCCTCTCTCTCTAGTGGAAGCTGCAGTTCCTGAGGTATTTTTATGAAAAATTATGCTTGCAATTGAAATGTTTATCTGCAATTGAAAAACATAGCCTTTTACTTTAAGCACAAGTAGTTCAGAGCACTTAAGTTCCCTGTACTTCTTCCTGCATCCATGCTGCTGCTGTGTTATTTCAGTTGTCTTCGAGTTAGAGCATCTCTTCCATAGTTTCCTAGGAGGATGCTTTGATTCTGATATATTTTAGAAAGTCTCTAGTGTATGACAGACAGCAGTATGAAGACTAGTCAAATTATTTTATTTATAAATAACAAATCTAAACGAAATAGGGACTCAGACTGAACTGCATCTTCAGAGTGTTGAATTAATCTAGCCAAACCATATCAGCTTCTTGAAAGACTCCTTTTTCTTTGTGTGTAGAAACTAGTTTGTAAATATTCTGAAGGTCAGAATGAATTAAGAGTAGATGAATGACTAAATCAGTTCTGCTCTTTTTGGCCTATCAGTTCTTTACTTCGCCATCAACAGCAGTTCTGATCTTTTTAAGAGATTATTAATACACAGTAAGGCTGGTTACAAAATTGAAAATGTATTATGATTAATTGGTACTTTTCTTCTTTTTAAATTCATTCTTCTTTAATAGAAATGCTTGAATAAAGTGTAAATTATAGCAGAAATTAAGTATTTTTACAAAAGTTAAGTAATCTATTGCCACAAGAGTAAAGTTCCAAAACTGGTATTCCAAATATCATCGATGAAAAATGCTGACATAACTTTGTAGGGGAACTAAATTGTTTAGGAGTTATTACTACTTTTCTTGAATAATAAGACTTTGGTGTTTTTCTTTTTGAAAATGCATAAACATCCATATTTATTCTGTCCATTTTATTGTTTTACCTCTTTTATTTCATAAATCGGATATTTATCAGCTTAGAAACAGAGACACTTGAAATGTGTGAACAGTAAGGAAACCCATGAAATTAGTTAAGGAAAATATTTGGATGTATCATGCTCTCAGTCCACAGGTACATATTTTGCTGGTGTTAAAGGAAGCTGTATGTGGAAATTCAGAAGACAATATAAAATTCATAATAATAATAAAATTGTATTATTTCTATGTAAATACCTTGTAAGCGTGATAATGCTGGGTATTACTTTTCAGTATACTTACCTTCACATTTAAACACTGTCCTATTATAGCCGAGTGAAATGTATTTGTAATACAGAAGCGTGATGCTTCTGTCAAGGAAAGTGCTCTCTGGCACTGATTTAAATAAGTTGTTTATACGAAAACTCTGGTAAGTATAGGGGAAACATTTCAATTTTGAAAACTTAGTTTTTAATGTCATTGATGAACCAATCAGTAGTTCAGATTAATTTAGCCCACAATTTGAAAATTTCAGGAATCTAAACCCTTTTGAAAGGCTTGCAAAACCATAAAAATGCGAAACAATCTTCTCTTTTTGTAAACAAATACAATTCTTGTTTGCTTTTATACCAGCCATATTCTGATCATGGAGTTCAAGCAACGTATCACCAGCTTTACGCCCAGAGTGCCATAGCCATGCCAGCACCCGTGATTCAAACTGAGCCAGTTAAAGTAAGCACTGTAGTCTTACTGTCTTCTTTTTTGAAGGGGGACAGGAGGAGAAGAGGGTCAACGATGAAAAGGTCTTTCCTTATGAATTAGTAAACAAGGAAAACAGAAATGTTGCAAAGAAACCATTTATTTTTCTTTAGTTGAGGCTTTGTTACAGAGGACATAGGGATTACTTGTTCTGAAACTCTTCTACCTTGAGAAAATTAAAAAGACAAGTAGTTTTAAAACTTCCAAGGTGGCAAAGAAAACTGCAAATGGAAGTGTGTTTTGAGAGAAAACTGAACCTTGTTCATTTCTTTGATAGTTATAAATCCTTGTCTTTATGCATCTGGATCTTGAGCGGTTGAATTTATTCCTTGCAGCCTTAGACAAGCACCTCGTGCTATGGTGAGATGGAGTTTTTAAACAGTGAGTGTGAAAACTTGTCCCTGTTGGCTGCCCTCAGGTGTTTTTCTGTGCAGTTCTGATTTTGAATGGTCATTTTAAAATACCTGGTTCTTCCACACTGAGGCAAGGTTTCAGAGTCCCAGTTTGAGGTCCTGTTCCCTAAATTACTAAAACATTGTTTTAATATGATATGTAAACATTCTAGATTAGATTTAGCCTCTGGGGCCTGTTACTGCGTGATAATAAAGGGGTGAAGGTATTGGTAGTTTCACTTGATATATTACAGTGCTTGCTCTTCTGTGAAGAGAAGATGCTTACTCAACTACAAATGACAGAATAAATATGAATGAATCAAAGATTTGTTATAGGCTGCGTCTGTCTTTTATTTTATAATTTTTTTTAGATTTCTTTTGAGAGGTTTTTTTAATTCCTCCAGAGTACTTATGTAATGGTATCTACCAAGTATTTCCAGCAGAGGATGCTGTTGCCTTAGGTGTTGTCTTGGATTAAACTGGAAGTAGTCCAAAAAAGAAGAAAATAGAAGCTGAACATGAACTAAGTGATTCATACATTCAAGATATGCGTAAAAGGGGGTTGGTCGAGCACAGCGATCATATTTAGTGTACATTCCACTTTCAACGGTGTGTGAAAACACTGAAAACGTTGCTGATCGTAGTCTCAGAATCAAAAAAAAGCGCATACTTACTAAGTCAGATAAAGAAGCAAAATTTTTTCCTTATATTCACCATGTATATTAAAGTGCTGTAAGCTTCAGAATAAATTTCATCTGGATAAAATTCTCAGTAAAACGGATGTTAATCGTATAGGCATATACACCTGTGAAGAAAAGCTAAGACTAGTGTGGTTAGACATCGTTTGTGGGCTTCATTTTGTTTTTTCTTCCACTAATAGTGAAACTTCTTGGTATATATAGCATATACTCCTTTCATAGAAAGCAAGATTTTATACCTTGAAACTTGACTTTTATTATCTTTCCTAGGACCAAGGCTATATGAACAAGATAGTGTCAAGTAAGTTACAAGATAGATATAGAGCATCATAGCTCTTCTACAGTAATTACCGTAGTGCCATGCTTTATCTTATAGTGAAGGTAAAGTAGTTTACTCTGTGATAAGTGATACAGACTGATTTAAAGTAGAGTAAGAACATACAAGTTAAGGCCATATTTGAATGGTTACTGTGGCACAGGAAATGAGCTGGAAATTCATACTCTTATCTCATTATATGATGTCTTGTATGTTTATTCCTCGCTTTAGAAGTAGTTTTATACGCAGCTGAAGCTGGCATAACCCAGTAATTCATTCCATTTTCCACACTGCCCATTTCCTGTGTTAATACAGGTTTTTATGCAGCTATATCGTAAGCCAAGTCAGGGAACTGATGTGGTTTTAGATGAAGCCCCACTCCCACCCACACCACCTGAAAGAGCTGACTTAAACTTGAATCGGTTCCCCAGACCAGTTTGTCAAACAACGGCACAGAGTCTTGTACTTGAACGAGGTTTGGAATAGGCTAGAGGAAAGAGGACTCGTGTCCACAGTGCAGGTCTAAGCCTGACTAAACTGAACACAGAACTGCTAACCCTGTTTGCTTCTTTGTGGTGTTTGTTTCTCACTGTTAACCTGTCTTTTCAAGTCTTTTGTTAGAATCCATCAGTTATGGACTTGAAAGTTATGAAAATTCTGATCAGTTCTCCAGCAGATTCACAAATATAGTTAAACCCTTACAAAGACTTTGAGAGTTGTGATAATTTCATTTATTATAAGATAATGATGGATACCATTTCTGATCGTTTTTTAGCAATTTAGTGGTAGGTAGTAGTTCTGGAATATAATTCTTCATTTACCTTACCTTTTCACATAATCCTAATGGCCAGCTTGTTTATATCTATCACTATGGCTGAGCATTCCACAAGGTTTGAGAAAAGAGCAGGCATTGAGAGCAGGCTGGTGTGTATAGCAAGTGGTCACGTCATTACCACCTGTTCCCCAGCTGTGTTAAGATACTGCCTGCTGGCTACAGTCTTAAAATATCCCAACAAATGTATCTTTGCTGCTTGAGAAATGCCAAATAGTGGCCATATAAGAGAGAACACATTTTGAAATAAGCACCTTACTTTTAAAATAGTTTACTAATGGTCTCTGTGCAGATTTGTATTAGGAATAAACTTTATAGATACTCTATAGAAACATACTTTATAGTAGGATCTGTGGTCATATGGTGAGAGTAGTATGGGTATAGCCAGGATCCATATATTTTTGGTGTTTGTGGATTCCCATAGCTTTCAAATGTAGCTCAAAACAGCATGCATTGCAGTTACACTGTGATGAAATCACAGAGGTGAACAAGAGAGACAAAATCTTCATCGAAGAAGAAACGAATTCCTGAGCCAGCATTTCTGGCTGGTGTGGATACATAAAAAGAGAGCTCAGTTCGTTATTTTTGTAAACCATTTAGCAGATAACAAAGGAAGCTTCAGTTCTGGCATTTTTAATTGATTTTTCATTTTCTCTATTTTACCACTTAAATAGTTTTTCATTGATGGTCTTCAAGAAGAAAATCAGAAAATCCTCAGTAGTTTTTGGCTATAGTTCATTTTTTGGATCCAAATTTGGTATTTAAAGGAAGGCTTGAATCCAAAACCTTAGATCTCCTGCAGTTTATGCGTGTGTTTGTTAATGATGCTTTGTATTTACAGAAGGTGTGTTCTTTGGGTATTATAGCATATTTTGTTCATGAATATGTGGAAGTGGTTCCATCTTAAGCACAGCTAAACAAATTGTTGACATTTATTCATACAGTTGACTTTCATTCTGAAAGACTACATGGATTGTTGGGTGGCGTTTGTGTTTTTATTGAACCTGAATTCTTTTTCATCTCTACTGGATCTTGTGCAGTGTTTCAGATCTAAAATTGTCCTCTAACACAGGGACTGATGTTTCGAATGCTTCTAGAGGAGAGGTGTGAGGTTGTGTGTGTTAGTAAGATCTGTGTACTCCACGGTAACAGCAGCCACTTGAGGGCAGATTGAAATTCATGTTCTCTAGCATAGAGGGGGGACTTTGTGAGGCCTGGGGAGCAGAGTACCACAGTAGCAGCTTAAAAAACTGAGCAAAGGTGTAGCAAGTGCTAGCCTGTGGAGGTAGATAGGTGGGTGGTTTGGGGTTTATTGTTTTGCTTGATTTCAGGCATTTGTTTCCTCCTCTCAGTCATCTTTTCTAACTGGAGTACTTTTCAGGGGGGTGGTATGGTTCTAGTCTTGGAGAGCTTTTGCTGTTCCTGCAGTCTGTATCCAGCTGAATTACGTGGCCAACGTTAACGGTATGGGATCATGCAGTGTCTTCGCCCTTTTCAGGTCCACGAGGGGAATATCCTCTCCTTGTTTAGCTTGGTCATTTAGGGGGAAATAATCAACTTTACTTTGTCTAAATTCTTCACCTCTGTCCTCATAGTAGACTAGTTTTAGATGAAAAAGTCTGGCAGTTTTCCCTAATCCAGTTCTCGAACCTGAGCTCTGTGTACTAAATTGGAGTACAGAGCTATAGTACTTCTTCTAAGCTTAGTATTTTCTTCATAAGATGTTCAGGAAAGGCACAGGGTGCAAGGGTAGCAAGTAATCCTATGGTCTTTCTGAAAGCTGTTGACTAACTTCTCAAACCACAGGAAGCTATCAATGACAGAAATGTATCTTCTTTCTCAGATTTTTTTTTCGTGTCACCACTTCAGTGTCTACTCTCAACAATCTTTTCAATAGCATTAAAATTGATTTTTCTACTTCTTAGGATTGTCAGAACAAAATTTAGAGGAGTCAATTTGTAATACTAGTGTTCATATATTATGCATTCTGGATATACTGATACCTGAGACTAATATCTTGGCTTTTTGGTAGTGAACGTTCTTTAGGTCTAACTGAATTCAGAGCTCTCCATTCTTCTCTGCAGTTAAGACTAATAACTGTGCTCTGTGTGTGTGTATGTGTACATACTAAATGTAAATGCACATATCTGTGTACATGTATACATTCATGGCTATATGCACAACTTCCTGTCATATTTTGAAGGGAAGTCCTGCTGTAATCATTTTTGAAAAGCATAGAAATTTTATATTAGTAGAGTGCTATTTGATGATGTTCCATCTGGAGCAAAAAAAAAAAAAAAAAAAAAAACTTTCAACTTTTTTATATAGGTAAGTATTTTTTTTTCATTTATACAGGGAATGATATTAAGATGGAGAGAATGCATGTTTTGCTTTAAATTAACTTAAGTCTCAGAAACTTAAATATAAAACTTCTAGTTGTCCTCAAATATGATTATTAAGAGGCTTGCCACCATCTATAACATCGATTAATGCCTTTGAAAGCGATGTTCTCAATTCTGATAAATACATATTCATTAATTTTATATTAACACAGGAAGGTGCAGATGGCATGCCTTTCCTTACATTGCTTCCTTCTATGTTCTCTTTACCAACTTCTCTTTTTCTATTCTAATAGTTTGTTCTCATTCCAGTTTAGTCTTTTTTTTTTTCCTGCTTTCTCTGATCTATATGTTCTCTCTCTTTACTTGACAGACATTGTGGAGCATTCACTATTAAGCCATTTGGGCAGCTCTAGTCTACCTGTACTGATTTTCTTGTCCAGTCCTTCCCATGTGGCCGAGATCCATCATCAACATACCAGCTAGCAGCTGCCTGTTGTGAAACTTAGGGTCAGTTGTTTCATTGCAATGCTTGCTATTTACAGATTGGTAAATGATAAAACATGCTAAAATAAAATTCAGCATAGTCTGCAATATTATGTAGTTACTTGCTGCATGTTTGTAAATTTCCTGATATTCTCTTATGTAAAACAAATTTTGTAATTTGTGTCACTCATTCCTGAGATAGTCATGTTTATATTCTTTCCATCTTTATTTTCTTTATAGTTTGACTTCCCAAGTTCTATGAACATTTGATTTATTTTTCTCTCAGTAGTGAGGGGATTTTTCAACACTTTAATGTATGATTTTTGTTTCTGAAACTGTTTTAACTTCCTTTATTAACAACTCACTTTCTCCCCTTTTCTGCCTATTTGGTGTGATTTACAATGATTTGTGCTCGTAGTTATATTTTGTGGTGAGTGCTCGACCCTACTTTTTATTATGGAAAAGAAGGTACTGTTTTTAGTTTCTTTTTTTTTCTTTTTAAATCCAGTATTTTAATAAGATGAAATTAGGGAAGAATAAGTGTTTTGCACATGATAAGATGTGTGACCCTTTCTTACTTGAAAACATTTTAACAACCTTTATAGCAGGAACTTGCTATTTGAGCAGGATGTGATCTTTGTATCATTTATCCCCAGATTTGGCTTTCAAAAAATAATAAAATCTTGCCTGATTTCTTTTAGAGACATTGGTGAGATTCCTGAAGATTTTGTTTGTACTTTCCACATTGGGTTTACTGCAGGCTGTTCCATGTCTGTGTTCTGTGAGTTAAAGTAGTTTTTTACCCTTCTGTTGGGATTAGGCAGTAGAGAGGAAAAAATACAGGTTTGTAAGAGTCGAAATTAAAGAAAGAGTAAGAGAAATAGATTGGTACTGAAGTCCTGTAAGGTTGATACAGTGACTGCAACTGGCACTAGATGGATATGAGAATTGAGAGTTGAGGAAGGAAATGCACAAGATTTCGAGCTAGTAGATGTTGAAAAGAGGCTAAACTCTTTGAGTTAAGGTGAGATGAAAAACCTGATAGGGATGTAGGATCTATTAATCCTAGGAAACTGACAGAGCTAAAAGGGAGGGGGAAAGATGCATTCAGTAACTTAAACAGAACTGCAAGTGCTTGGCTAAGAATACAGCATTAGAAAACAGAGATATTATTTTGAGGTTGCCATGTGCCATACTAAGAGATGGAAAGGGATGAAGGAACTCACATTGGTTAAGTAAACAGAAGGGTATTTCACAAATGGGATGTAAAGCAGCTGAGATTCAAGGGGAAACAGTAAGAGAAAGGGCAGAGAACTTGATCGTAGGAAGAACAGAATAATATAAAAATTCTAGAGATAGTTGCTTCCAGTACCTGAAAAGTTACCTGTGTTTTCCAAATCTTGCCATCCTTTTGTTAATCTTGCCATCCTTTTGTTAACAGGTACTGACATCCACTAACAAGTTACTTAATCACAGTCCATCACCTGCTCATTAGTTTACAAATAGGACAGATATCAGTTACCCAACACCAGGTTTATAAAGCTGTGAGTTTTAACTGCTGAAGGATAACCTAGGCATCAATGTAAATTCATACAGAAATATACTAACTCTGTTCACTTTGTTATTAAAAATACTAGAAACTCTGTACAAATTAAAAGAAGTTTAAAGCAACAAAATCATAGTTTGAGTTAGAATTAAGATTGTTTGTACAGCATGGAGATACCTATGGTCTTGGATACTCTTCCAGCTAAGTGGAAATGCTCAGGTAGCAATGATTTACTTAAGAATTGCACTAAATAAACAGTTCTTGGAAATGCTTGATGCTAGGCTGAGCTTGAGATTTATTTAATGTATTTCTCTAATCTACAGGGAAAATAAAAGTGGGGGAAAAAAAGATGTGGTTAAATAGTTTTGCACCGTAACATTGTATAAAAAAAAAAAATCCCTGCTTATTTTGAAAGAGGGTAACAGTTCCTTTACTAATTTGTCTTACCTTTGGAAAGGATGGAAAAATATGAACAGTGAACAAAACTTGATTTAAAGTCTGAACTGATATTAAAATTTCATACCTGTAAACAAATGAGGATGTTTCCTACCAGTGTCAGCTTCACATGTATGTATGTGTTTGTGTGTGTAATGGAAATGTGAATTTCCTTTTTGAACCCAGTCTGTCTTGCTGACACAGCATCAAAATGGACTATAACCTTCCACTAGAGCATTATTAATATAGTAAAAGTGATGTGCCTCTATGTAGAGGAAACAAAACTGCATTTTTCCCTCTCTTTAGGAACCAAGGTTACATTCTGTGAGAAGAAATTTTTCTCATCCTTCGTCTGTGAGTCTGAAACCTCGATATACACGAAGCCCCCATTTTCATCCTAGAAAAGATTATAGAGTGGAAGATAAAATTCTTACGTCACCTTCTTCTACAGATTCAGTAAAATAGATTTTTAGCTTTCTGCCTTGCTAATGTACTTGTCATGTGGAGGGTTTGTAGTTCAGCTTCTAGCATTTGCCTGAATGTGCCTAAATTGAAACATTACTGCTTTTCATAGAGTAATAAAGTGAAATCTTTCAGCTTGGATGGGCAAACACATGAAATGCAGGATAAAATCATGGTTTCCTTTCTTAATAAAAATACTTTTAGAGGACAACATTGTAATTTGTGATACACAGACTACTATATATACGTTACTTGGTAACGTAGATTATAAAACAACATACTTTATTAAAACGGAAAACTTAACATGTCAATTCTGGACTACATTCATTAAAAGTACCACTAGTTGCAAAGTAAAAGCCACCTACATGCATATTGACAGCATTTAGTTGTTGCAGATTCAAATCTGTTTTTTTTTAAATCTGTGTGCATTTTGTTTCGATTATAATACAGTTTATATACTTTTAATTTTGCTGCAATCAGAATTTTCTGCTTTTATAAGGTGTTTTTCTTATGTGTCATTTTAGTGTTTGGGAATAATAATTTTTTTTAAATAAATTGGACCACTAGCTTAATAATTGCATATCTTCATATGAGGCTGACATTTTTCTTAAATATGGTAAACAATACTTTTGTGTTTATGGTGTGTTTTTAGCTGTAAGGGAAGGCAAGAATTGACTACTTACTATGATAAGACCACTGGAAACTTCACCTTATTTCTTTGAATTTCTGTTGTCTATGCAAAATTGAAAACCTCCTTGACAGTATCATGTGTTGAGATGGAATACTGCTTTCTCCTCAACTGCAGGTAGATAATTTTCCTCTTTCTTTGCCTCCTTCCCCTTGCCCTGAATTCCTCCTGTATTTGTAAAATAATTCCTGAAAGTTTAAAACTCAGCCTCTGTAGTTAATAGAAGTACAAGCTGTGGCTTATTGCTTATGTAGCACTGAGGTCTTTGTTTTATGTGTGTAAAATACTCTTGAGCTATTAATCTTTCATTTATTCTGTAGTAATTTCCTAACTAAATTTTGAGTTTTTTTTTTTTTTTAATCTCATGAGGATCTTGTAGAGTGGGCATTACAGTCTGTAAATAATCCATTAGTGATAGGTAAATATCTTAAATATAATTCTAGCAGTCAGTGGCATTCTTTCATACTGTGCTGGAAAGAGGTGGAGTCTGGTTCTGTTCTTACACCGGTTTGGCGTTGTTGCGAGACTCCCTGAAGTATGTCCTTTTTATTTATGGTCTTGGTTGCAAGTTTGCTCAGATGGATTTGCCCTTTTTGCTATGCAAAGAAAAAAGAAATCTACACAAATATGATTTAAACCTTTTTTGTTTTTAAAAAGGTGTTACCCTAACTGTTGTGGGGGTTCTTTTAACAATAAGCAGCAAAAAGAAATGCAATTTGTTAGATTAATGGGGAGCTCAACGTACTTTTGTTGGAGGGGGAAGCTGCTGTAGTTTGTCATGTCTCTGGGCCAGTCTGTACAACCAAGAACATTCATCCAGTTGTTCTTTTATTTGATTTAGATTTTAGAATTCATCAATATAAGTATTTTAAAGAAATCTTGGCACATCCTAACAATAATTCGTCTCCATGGGAACGTTTTTAGATAGCATATCATTTACAGAAATATTTTCTATCTCCAAAGCTACAGGCAAAGATTGTATGTTCTTTTAGAGCCTTATTTTTCATATCATGAAATATGTTTGACCCAGGATTCATAAGATTACCCCAAAATTCTTACTTTTGGGATTTGGAGTTTTGGTTTACCAAACATGACTTCCCAGTTTTTAAAACACTTTAAAGGTCTAAGAAATTAATTGTACGCCAAGTGCTATATTAAAAAGAAAAAAGTATTTACAGGGAAGTCTTTGGAAATAATTGCTTAGAAGTGTACAAATACAGTGCAGTCACTTGCATATTGTGAGATTAAGTGACATTTAATCTAAATGTCTAATCTAACATTTACTCACAAATGGTAGTTTTTTTCCATTTATCAGGGCAGATAATAGATTGTTGATACTGATTTGATCCTGTAGCCTTTGCTTCAGAGAGGGTTTACTTTGTTTTTACTTACATACAACTTGATCATTTAGAAGGATACGCAATTTTGGGCACAAAAGGATACCTGTCATGTTCTGCCCTGGAGGGTCTGTAACTTCAGTCTGGAGGGTACTGCTTATTTGCATTCTGTCATCGGGGCTTCACTCACAGTGCTTCATTTTGATCTGAGAGACCAGGAAAACACCAAGATGAAGCATTGACTGTTGGATTTTCTGTAAGAACCACAGATCACTGGTCAAGTATTGAGGGCTTCCCGTTGATATTTGTGTGTGTCATAGGCATATCTTTCTTAAAAATGTTTGCCAAGAATGATGGTGGTGTATAAACCAGCAGTAACCTAACATTTAAGCTTCCAGTAGTTGGATCCTTCATAAGAAACAATAGAGGCACAATAAATGACTTGTGTAATTATATTAGTAGTGCATTCCTGTAATAGGAAAGGACGACGACACTTCCTTGAGTAGTGCCTGAAATTGCGTTATCTCAACATTCTGACATTCATGGGTTTGTGAGGGTTTTTTTTTTTCCCCCCATATCTTATACTACGCTGTGTTACTTTCTTTCCATTTAAATTTTTCCAAATATGGAGATTTCTGTGCTAGTTGATTCTAGATATTGAGATCCTGATCCCTCACTGTGTTTTTTGGATTTGGAGGAGGGAAATGTTCTCATTGAGCCTGTGCATTTTCCCATTGATAGCTGTAAGGCTTTATATGTGTGCTAGAAGGGATCAGATCGGTTGTGGGACGGTGGCTTATGGACATACAGCTAGCCAACAAAATATAATGTAAGGCAAATAATCACTTTCCTCCTTATGTACTGTTTGTTATATATTAATGAACCAAATTAATTTTCTCATTTCCCTGCTAGCATTTTTTGTTTTCTAGTGAGCTAGCTTTTGCAGTATTTTTAACTGATGTTTATTTAATATTATCTTTATATGGCAAAAGGCTGACTTTAACATTCTTTATTAGGTAACACTGGATGAAAACCTATAGATTTAGACAGAAAACTTCGGGAAGTTATCACACTCCTATACTTACATATTTGATCAAGGAATATTTTCTTGCATTAAATAGAGAACTATCTTGTTCACTCACGCTTTTGGTGCACACTACTTCTGATCTTGAGCGCCAGCAATATATTCATGATTCCTGTAGAACAGGTTACATTTTTTCATGTTAATTGGATATTTCCATGTATTCTGAAATTCATTTTCCAAAATACTTAAGTCAATGACTGTCTATTTTGTAATTATTTTACCATTGCATTAGTGAGCAAACTGCATTGCAGTAGTCATTGAGGAGAAAGCAGCAGAACACATGGCTTTTTCAAGATGTTTTTTCTCTGTTCTAACATAGTTCTAAAACATGAGAAGTTGTATGGGTACACTGTTGTACTAAAATAGGTTGATAGTTTTGTAATGTTGAAATACTGCAGTAGTTTCAGTTCAACTGGAATAAAATTTTCTTCATTTGTTTCCTATTTCAGTTAAAAAAGAAAAAAGCGCACACACTGTAAATCATTATTTTAAAGATCCAAAATATCGTCAATGTCTTGATACCTTTGGCATGATCTGGTAAGCTGTAGGTAAATAACTTGTTATGCAGAAAATCCAAATAGAAATACAGAGAGCAGAACTGTAATATGTAGCCCATATTTCAACAATGCTTAATAATGTAGCTAAGATGTAATGGAAAAGCTAGATCTTATAAGGCCTTCTTAGACCTTCTGAGTGATAGCTAATTCAAAAAATATTTAAACTGTAATTTTGAGAGCCACATGGCAGCTTTATGCCTCTGTCCATCCACGTAGCTCTAGTCTACATAATGTATGCGTTAAAGAGAATATTGTTCATTTTTCTAATTGTTTTTTAATTGGATGGTTATACTAGAACATTCAGTTTATTCCTGAACACATGATTTTAGTTCATCATGTGGCTTTCTTATTTGATACTGTATTCCAGGTACATATAAACTAGTTACTGCAGCCTTGTTAGATGAAATACCGTGGATGTGCATGGATAAGAGTAATAAATTTGTAGATCTCATTTCAGTGAGCTGTTTGTCATTTTATAAATCAGAAACATTTTTTGTTGAAACCACTTGTAGAATACAGTAATAAACAAGTTTCTGTAGTTTGTAACTTCTGATAACATTCTAGTTTTGTAAGTAAAAGTTCAGTTCAAATTGATCCCTCTCTATTGTTTGAGTTGTAACTATTGTTTATTTAATGGTGACATAGATAAGTAGTATAACATTGTATTAGGAAAAATAAGAAAAAGTGAATTGGTAAACGTTCATCATTAAACTATACTACAAAACAAACTGATGTTTTGTCATCTTTATGGTAATTATACTTCTTAGAATATTTAGTAGTATTGCAGGAAAGTTGTTTTTTCTGCTCAAGTTAACATGCTTAACAAGATTTTTTTTTTCTGTTATATTCCTGAAGTTTTACCTTCAAAGGAATAAAAAAGGCTTGGGGACAAATTTAATAAAGTCATGAAATAAAGGAAATAAGCCTCCTCTACAGAGAGGAACTGTGAAATGCAGACGTGTTGCAATTTGAGATGATTAATGTTCTAGTTTGTTGAGCTTTTTAATGCATTATTGTTAAGTCCTGTACCTGTTTAGTTAGCCTTGGTTTCTGAAGAAATCTGACCAATTTAGTTCTCACTTGTAATTTGTTTCCTGAACTACTACTACTGTGTCTGTCCTCTGTTAAAGTGTTCTGCATCAGTAGTGATTGATACATATCAGATAATAATGCTGATCTTTTTTTTAAAACTGTTGCCCTTACAGGCCTGTGTAAGCTACAAATATGAATATTATGACCACAATTGGGAAACGTGTAGTCCAAAAATAATTTTACGTTTTGATTTTCTTTCAGGTGAACTATGAATTATCTCTTTTTTTCTTGTTAGTTGAGTCAGTTTTGGTTATAGTGACATTTTTATAGAGAGCAGTGATTATTCTCCAGGTAATTGATACAATTTAAACGCATTTGGGTTTTTTTGATGCTTGCTGCTCTTTAACCTCAGGTAGAAATGGATCTTCCACTGCTAGGTGAGTTCATTAACTGGTTAAAATGCCTGAGTGGGTAACTTCCACGTGGATGCATAGACTGCGGTGTTTTTGTCCCAGTGGTGGTCTGAACGGAATGGAGAGTTTGAGACATTTTCCTCTCAAAAGCTTCAACCAGTTCTGCATCATGGGGTTGAGGAGTCATTTCTCATGACTGTGATAACTGCCTATAGCAGTTTGTAGGGCATCTTATGTAATCTTTGACATGTATTTTAAATCTTAAATAAAGTACTGCTTGTTTTGAAGCTCTTTGTAGTTGCATGGTATTAAAGCAGTATGATTTCTGTTGCTTTGAACATACTCTAGCCTGTATCTGAATTAGAAAAAGAAAGAAGCCTTAAAGGAAGGGTTTTGTATGGATTCTACTACAGCTGTGTGAAATGCATACAGGTACAAGATAGTCTTTCCTGAGAACCAGTGTTCTGTAGGACCACACAGTGTACTTTTTATCCCTGTGGGCAGGTATTAATGGGAAAGTCACATTTGCTGTCTCACATTCCTCTTACTGAGTCCATGAATTGTGAATTCGGTAGTGTATGATCTTTCTTGAGTTCAGTACCCATTTAAAATTGGATATTAAAAAAACAATCCAAATGAAATATATATATACACACACATATATATATATATTTGGACATTGCACATACCCAGACAGACTAGGAAAACATTCTGTGTACCTGCACAGGTACATGTGCAGGTATATATAAGTCATATGTTTTTTTCCCTGTGTCTTGGTTTTATGTTTTTAATCAACGGGAAGCTCAGATGACTAGTAAAGAACACCATACAACTATCAGTAATTAATGTCCCATTCTTGGTCTTGTAAGAAACTAGAGGAGGCAAAGTTTAAACTGGAGGATTTTATTAAATGTTTTATGCAGGTCATGGTTGGCTTTGGAGAGAAGGCATTCTTGTTTGTAAGCTTTGGGTGCAAGTCAATTTCTAACAACTTTTCCCGGAAGCAAAGTGCTGCATTCCTCTTTCCAGCAGGGGAGAGATCTTCCGAAAGTGGTTCTAGATCTCTTGTATTTGGTGCCAGCACTTTGGACAAAAGCTGCCTCGGTTCCAACGCTTTTGACTTCGATTGCATTAGTAATGAGCAGGTCAGCATGGAATCAAGAACAGAGGAACATGCTATTTTAAGACCTCACTTTCATGCAGCAGGTGATGTTCTTGCCTTCAGTAAGCATAGCAATGTAATATGAAAGATAAAAAGTGCTTTCCACAAAAACGTTTTCAAAACCTCCATCATACTGAGAGTAGGGAGCAAAGTACTTCCTGAGCTATGTACAGGGCCAGTGTGGAGGTCTGGGTAGACGGCAAGGCTTGTCATGTCCCTCTGTAGTCAAAACTCTGCTGGTGCGAAACCGCTGCTGCCGCTCATCCTGCGCTGTTGGGAGAGGATCAGGAGTCCAGCAGTGAACTCTTGCACCTGCTGACGTACTTCTCTTTGCCATCTCTATCACTTTTCCAGCTGATGAGAACGAAATTGTAGGGAGGTTCTGCAAGCCTCCCGCAGAGGCATAATTTCAGTGGGTTAATTGGTTCATTGGTCAGGTTCTGTCCGTTACAACAGTCTAAAAATTATTTCAAGCTTCAACATGTGAGACGTGCTCTTTCAGTGGGAGTTGCTGTGGTTACCACACCCTGTGAATCACAGTGCAGTGTGGGGATCTGTTCAGAGCCATTGCGTTTTGGATCACTAGAAATGGTTGTTTCTTATATTCAGGCACCTTCTGAATCCAGGAAGGATTTGAATTCCTCTTCTCACTTGTTTAAATGCCTTGATCCAGTTGTGAACTCTTGTGAAGGATGCTGCTAATCTTTTCTTCATTCTGAATTATGGGGTCTTTGGTTTCACTGGTTCAGTTTCATTTGTGACAAGTCTTTAATGGTAACTTGTTGCCTGACTTCCAGTTTATAAACCTATAGCTGCTTCACTAATCTGGGGTCCTCCAAACTAAGGATCATCATGTCTGTCCATAATAGTGTTTATACTATGAAAAATTCAATCTTGGAGGCGTAGGCCTTGTTAGGGCTTAAAATACGTTCTTCTGGTCTCTAATACAAAGCTAGTTCCATTAAAATAAAAACACAAAAGCAACCGGCCAGCAACTGGACTGATGCTGCAAAAAGTTGTATTATTTGCCACTGTTGTAGTCATTGCCATGGCTTTATACAAGAGATTGCAGATGATCTGAAGATCCTTGTGGAATGGAGCAGGATTCCTGGAGTCAGGTGAGCAGTTTACATGCGTGTCTGGTATAGCAGTGAGCCAGGGATGCCCTTCGTTGCAAAGTGGGCTTTGGGAGTTAGTTCTGGGTCAGCAGCCTTGCACGGAGCTGAAGGGCTGCTCATTTGGTATGTTTTGCTAGGTTTTAATCAAGAAGACAACACTGAGATACACCCTCTTGATTAAGGCACCTGGATTTATCTTAAAGAATACAGGATTGAACAGGTAATTACTGCATAGGTTCTGCACTGATGGATTTTTAAATTATTCTGAAGTTAAATAACTATAATGTGAATTTCAAAGGCAATGCAGTCTGCAGATACATGGTTGCTGATAAGCTGCTTAAATTGAAGTCAGATTACTTCTTCCCCATCTGCCCCCCCCCACATTATGGTCTGCCTCTGGTGTAATACAGTTACACAAGTGACTTTAAATGGTTCATGTAAGAGCATTGAGTGCTTTTACGCCATGTGGTGATAGACATTTTAAAAATAATATAGTTTTCAGAGCTCAGTCTGAATTTTTCAGGACTTAGAGAAAAATGTTAGGAAACAGTGTTGAATGTCTGTGGCTGTCCTACCTGAAGTCAGCCTGGCAGAGGAGGGGAGGACTTCAGCTGTTCAACACCTATGGGACAGAAAGTCTTGTAACCGTATTCATACTACCTTGAAACAAATTTTTTTCCAACTTAAAATGAGTACTCATTTAGTATAACTTTCTAGTTACTAAATACTATCAAAACCAAATTTAAGTTGGTTTTACTAATATAGATTTTTATTGTAATATGTAATTTTCTTGACAAGAAATCTCTTTACTACATTATTTTTGCGTTATTACAAAATACTACACTATTTTTTTTTCTTCCGGAAGAACGTTCCTGTGGAAAGGAAATAAGACTAAACTTTGAAATCTGGAATAGAGACTAAACTGCTTTTCATTTACTTTTCTACCCTTTGAGATGCCAGAAGCAATTTCCTCTCGAAGCTGACTTCCTTTCTGGAAATGATTTTCGTCTCCAACCATGTTGAGGCTCTTTTCTCATTCTCTCCTTCTGACTAACTTGTTTTTTCTCCTCTGACTTGCTACTGCATTTGAGTAGATCTTCTGGAGGTAAGTAATTGCCTACAAGTTTCTCTCTTAACTTTCAATTTCAGTTCTTTTTTTTTTTTTTTTTTTTTTTTTTTTTCCTCCCCTTGTCCTCCTTAGCCAGTCAGTCTAGAAGGACAAACAAAGCACTATTGGTGTCCTCTGCAAGAGAGCACTGCTAGGGGGCTGGCTGTAAATTTGACGTGGCATGGAAAATCTCTGCTAGTTTGTAGCGGCTCTAACATTGCTGGGGAATCAAGCCGACTTTTGCTGAGTTTGTAGCTTGAAGATATTACGGGCTTAGTGTTTATATGCAGAAATGAATCGAAAGGACTTTCAGTTTTTACCTTGGGAACCAGAATCTTTCTGTATCTGGATTTATGGCTAATAGAAAACAAAGGGAGTTATTGTGGATTTGGGGTTTTTTTTCGAGAGAGAAACAGATCTTTCAGCCCCCCCCCCCCCCCCCTTTCCTGCAACTTAATCATTTGCAGATCTTACCATGGGGTGCGGACTGAGAAAGCTGGAAGACCCAGATGATAGCAGCCCTGGAAAAATTTTTTCTACATTGAAGAGACCACAAGTTGAAACAAAGACGGATTCTGCTTATGAATATGTATTGCTGGATTTTACTTTAGAAGGTATTTTTTTCTGTTTTATCTTTAATATTTTGAGAAAAGAAGGGAGAGTATTTCACTTAGTTAAGCTTAGACACTTTTATCAAAGCTAGCCAAAACATAAGACTTTTATTTTGAAATACAAATCATGACAAAGGTCTTCAGTTAGATAAAATTACAATGGAAACTGCTGAGGTATTTTTAACAACAGAGCTCTCCAAATCACACAACTGTCCTTGTTAAGGAAGCTGGCTAAAAGACTGCTTGAGAGTTTTTCCTGTGAGTCAGATAACTGCCATTCTTGCTCACTTTGAATAATGGTTATCTGAATTTGGTGTGACTTCACAAAATTTACTGTGCCCAAGCAAGGGTAGTAGAATGCTCTGAGTATTTTTTAAAACGTATTCAACTTCTGAAAACAGATTGTCATTGTCCTTAGTACTGTATGCAGAAATAAGTCTATTTCTTACATATGTACCAGGGATAGTTTTCCCTCTTGCCACTACCGCAGTGCTTTGGTAGATATTTTAATAAGAATGTTCTACTTTCATCTTATAGTATTTTCAAAATACTTTATTTGTAGTTGCTGAATAGTCTTTTGAAACTGTGGCCGAAATGAAATAAAATTTGTATGCGTAGCTGGAGGCAGACGGTGCTCCGTGGGATACTTCCTTCCAGAGGGTGTCCCGTCTCTAACAGAGCAGCTCCCTGTTCCAGAAAGTTGAAAACATAAACAAGCCCAGATGGCTGCCCTCTGAGCACAGACAGCTCAGTTTTGTAGTCACTTTGTAGTAACTCACACTTTATAACAAACAAATCTACTGGAAGTTCTTAAGAGCGAGGATTTAAAGTAAGTGCAATAGCTGGAAGAAGGATATGATAAAAGGGAAAAAGTGTTGGTGTATGTGTTGTTACTTATTCAGGAACTTTTTCAAAAACAAAACTTGACCTCCACTTAGTTTTCTTTTTGAATTACTGGACTGTAGTAATATTTTTTTTTTACTTTATTATGTATCAGCCTGTTTATTGAAAAACTGTAAGATTATTAATAGAAAGAAAACACACTAGTAAGTTATAGTTATACTTGGTAACCAGCAGTATTTGTAGCTCTGTTTAATTGCACATATGAAGACGAGTTGCTCATTGATTTGTTCTGTTTGAAGAAACAAACCTTTCTTTGTGTTGAGTAGTAGTAGAAGTAACGTACTGGAAGTAAAGCTGGGCTTCCTAATGCATACATTAATTACCTACTAATGTACTACTAATAAAAAGGATAACAAAACTTAATTCTATTGAAACTGAAGTGCATTTAAAGTTCTTAAGTAGTCAGTGTTCCAGATAGCTTTGCTTTGTTTTGAAGTAACATATTTCTGGGAAGTGTTATGAAAAGGATTTGTTAAAAAAAAGTCACTTTTAAGCAAAGTACACATCAAACAAGTGCAAATAAAGTTGTAGCTCTGTATTATTTTAGTAACATATTACTGCAGTTAAAAAAAATCTTTCCATGTTTAGTATCACATTCAAAACTGCTCAGCTTCAATGACATACTATAGAATTCTGAATGCTAAGTCACATTGACAGTGTTCAGCTGTAGATAGTAGCCTAACTTTTTTGGGTTCCTAACTGTAGGCAATTAGGTTTGTAAACATAGGTATCTCTTTGTAAAACAATTTTAATTGTATATGCATATTTAACTTTACAATATTTTTTTCCTGTGGAGTCTCTACTTTTTGAGCTCAGATTGTGAATACAGACAAAATAAAATTGTATGTAGTCTTTCTGGAGGCATTTCTGAAATTTGTTTGCTTATGAAATGTGGAATTTGGCTAAAGTACTGTAGGGAATATAGTGGAATGTTTTTTTCCCTTTGCCATCTCTTAACCCGTTCAACTCAATCCCACATATTTGTTGCCACTCTAGGATCCTTGGACTAAATGAAGCTTTTTATCGCTTTGGAACAAAGTTAGTTTTCACTCTGCTGTGAAATTGTGTTAAGTCTTCAGGACAGTCTTTGCGGTTTCTAGAGCAAGATCTCTAGATCTTCCCTAACATCTAGGATTCCTGTTTGTCAGAGTGACTTTTTACCCCTAAATCCAGGATTTGGTACTAAGTAAAACATAGAAAACCCTGATTTAGTATATGTGTCTACATTAAGATAGAAGTGCAGCAAGCATACATGCATTTTATTTTAATTTAATATGCCTTGTTCTCCCTTCATGATTTATGCTGTGTGAAGCCCCAAAAAGGGGCTGTTGGGGAAACTATTGGTAGTCCATGGTCGTCTTCCAAGCCATGGCACAGATTAGGTCAACCATGCTGTAATCTAAACCTGCTGGCTGGATTCCTTGAGCAACTTAACTAGTTATCAGTGATGTATTGTACTTGGCATCTCCCCTCCTTGTCCCCCAGACACTCCCATCCCTATGGCAAGAATCAGCCTCAAGTCCCACGGAGGTTCTTCTGCACCACACGAATCCCTAAGAAGAAAAGCACAGCCAGTATTTTGCTTTGGAGGAGTTGCATGGCACAAAGGAAGTGGAGCAGAAGAATCTCCAAAGTGTAACTTTAAGTGCTTGTTAAGAATTGCAGGTTTTATAGTCTGAATCATGAGATTTATCTGTTATACAACAGCTGCTGTTGTTTTGAAACTCAATTTAAACACAAAGTAGGAATACCTAAAAATTTTCCTACTTGAGCAGAATGCTTCTGCCTTTTCCAAACCCTCCTGTTAGGGAAAAGAAGGAATATCAATGCAAATATTTTTCATTTCAACCCACTAAAATGACATGCTGTGAAGCTCTTGTTTATCTGAATATGTATAAAATGCTGATTTTGTCATCATCTTCAATTTCTAAAGTTAGCTATACAACTAGGAAGTTAGTTGTAGTTCTGTTATTCGTAGACCTATTTCAGTTACCTGTTGCAGGAGAACACATCAGGATGGAAATTTTATATATTATTTAATGTAGTTGCAGTTGGTAAAGTGATGATCATGTTGCGCACGTACCTGCTTTTTTTGGCAGATGTTGTAGAGTAGTTATCTCTTCCATATATTTTTAATGTCTTCTGAATTTACTACAAGAGGACTTACAGGATAGTGGCATTATTATCTGGGACAAATACCATCAACCACTGTGAAAGGGAGGTTTGTAATGTGCTTTCCACTGTAAAAGTATGCATAAGTATTCCTTCTGCAGTACAACTCCAAAAGTGACTAGTAAGATAGCACAGGAAAGTGCAACAGCCCAGTCCTGTGTCTGAGAATGGCGGAGTTTCTATGAATTGGATAAGTTTGCTTGTTACCAGCAATAAACCTTTTTATAGAGGGGAAATAGTCTAGAGAGATTGAAGCTGAACAGAACATGACTCACCAACCAGCAGAATTCTAGCTCAGTTAATTAGATTTTAAAAATATTGGCAAAGAAAATAGATAATAGGTTTATTGTATTGTAAGCCAGTAAGCTAGATCTGTGACTTTGTGAATTCTGTGTCTTTGATAAACTCCTTAAATGCTGTGTTAGTGCACATCAGTTTTGTAAACATTAGTGGCCAGGTAGGTAAAAGACGAAATTAAAACATGAACTCTAAGGAATATATTTGCAAAGTGATGAATGAGATTTATTGCATTTACCTGTTTGGGGGGTTTTCTTTCATATCAACATTTTTAATTGTAAAATCAAGGAAGAAAAAATGAATTTACCCTTCTAGTTTTGTTGTTCGGTCTTAAAGAGAATGTTTGAAGTATTACATTTAAATGTTTGTATCTGCCAAATAAGCAGTGTGGATCAAGAACTTAATTCCAGTTCAGCTGAACACCAGTAATGCCTTTCCTTATTTTAAAGCACTGAAAGTCTTCCAAAGCGTGGGAACTGTCAAAATCCCCAAAAAGTACTACATCACTTACAGCAAGGGTCACAGAGACCGTCATATGTCAAGCCAAGCTTTCTTGTCACAAGAGTTCACATCTGTGATGGATGAAAAATTCAGTGTTGGCAGATAAATACTGGCAAAAGTATTCTTCAGTTACTGTCCGTATATAAGTGTTGGTCATCTGCTTTGCAGAGGTTCTGAGAGCATCTAAAATTCCAGCTGGAGTTGAGGGGAACAGGAACTTGCACATCAGTGCAAGTCAGAAATCTGTGCTGATATTCAGAAGGACCCTACTTAGAGATAAGTAATGCCAGGTAGCTTATTACAAAATTATTTAATTTAAAAAGGAATTGGGACTATGTTAAAAACATGGTTTTCTACATATGATCCATAGATAATTTTAAGGGTTTCAAAAAAAGAATTTAAGAAAAACAAGCTAGTTTTTTCTAGGCTTAACTTTGTTCTAAATGAGTCTACATCTCAGTTAGGAAAAAGATAAAAAATACTGCTTCAGTATGTCTAAGGCTTTGACTAGAAAAAGATGTTATTCTGTTAAATTGAAGACTGTTTTGTGTTTGGATGTTAATACAGTTCCTGTGTTAGGATGACAAAGCTACATCCAACAAGAAGGTATTGTCAAATGAATTACAAATTAACCCCTCTATTTAAAAAAAATATATATTATTTTTATATATACATACACACACTTCAACTAGTTGAATACTTAGCTATGAATCTGCTCTTTAGTGTATGAAGAGGACTGTAGCTTTTCAGTAAATGCCTTGGGATAGATTTTGTGTACTTATATAAAAGAAACTAACTGAAAGGAGTATCTACCTCTGTAATGCATAACGTGCATCTTTTTTGTGCTTTCAATGCTTTTAGCTTCATCAAATCCAGAAGTTATCAAGATCAGTTCTGTGTTGGATATAGCATCAAAGGTGGAAGAATATTACAACATAGGGTATGTCGTAGGAGCTGTTCATCCTATTATACTGCCGATTGGACGTAGAAGGCATTTTCCTGCAAGTCATATGTATCGCGTGGTGCTTTCACGATTAAAATTAAGGTAAGAGGAATAATTTAGAATACATTGGTTCATTGCTTATTGAAGCCATTTCTAAGTATTGCTTACATACATAATATTATTAACTTGAAATAAGCACCTCAAAGAATCAGTTAAATAACCGTTCTTTGTCTACAACAGTGAGCAACTTGTTAGCATTATTTTTTTTATTAATCCTGAACATTTAATAGAGTAACACTTAGTTTGCATTAGTAAGTATCCAAACAAATCCAAAGTCTGTCTTACAACAGAATTGTAAAACATGTTTTACAATTTACCTTATTTTTAATAAATATTTATAATAAGGTACCTTATGTCTTAGAACCCACTGCAGCAAAAAGCTAGGAGAGTAATAAGCTTTTAATTCCCTCTCATTAATTTTCAAAACTTCTGTATTTAGCTTTTCCCATAAGAGTATTGCTCCCTGAAAATCACTAAAGTATGAAATACTTTAAGCTTGGTCGAGATAAAGTTTCTTCTTCATTCTTATAAAGAAACAAATAATCATTCTGTGATTTTGTGGGGAAATGTGTATAAAAAATTATTTTAGTCACTGAGAGAATATAAAAAATTGCTTTTGTCACTGAGGGAAAGTCAGGAGCTTTTATATTCCTGCTCTGAGATCTTGTTTATTGCTGTTATTCTCACAGCATTAAAATCATCATGTGATCATACAGAAGATTTACAAACAAGTGTTACTCTTCGTTCCTTTGAATGCAGAGTGAAGAAGAACCTTTTGTTCTTAATTTGAATAGCTAGAAAAGTGGATTTCTTACTTCATTCAGATCTCTGATGCTTCCCCTTCCTTTCTCAGTCCTGGGGCAATGCACAAAGGCTCTCAGTTTCTTGTGGAAGGCTGGATAGACACGAATCTGACGGTGCCCCTCGCAGCTCTGCTAGTACTTCTATAAAACATGGTTCACTTCAGAGAATTTCTCGGTCAGATGCCTTACTTAAACAAGCATTGTCCATGGCATTTGATGTCATTTGTTAATGAGAGCTCATACAACTGACTTTCATAAAATTCATCTGCAACCAGGTGAATGTTGTTCACGTGGACAAATGCTCAGAGAAGCAAGGCAGAATATTGCTCTCGAGCTGACGTTGCAACGCACAACTTCCACAATTCAGTTTATTCTTGTAGCTGCCGTATGCTTACGAGTTTGTGATTTGAACCTTTATGCCCTTGAATAAGAGAAGGACAAAAACCTGCACCATCCAAATTCAACTTCTGGATACAAGTTCCCAATTTCCTATGCAGATGTCATATGTATCTATGTGGTTTTCCTGTAGACAAATGTACCTCAGAGTTCTCCAGCTGCTATTTGGAAAGTGACCTTTAACAACTTTCACTGATGTTTCATTTTAAGGCAAAAGTTTGCGTGAAAAAACACTGAAGAAAATACCCTTCTGTTGTAGATGTACACCAAATGTTGTTGTCCAGGTAACAATGGTACTGGCCTTAGCCAAAATGATTCATAATGTTCTTGAACATTAACTGGGACTGAAAGCATTTAGGATTCTGAAACCTATGAGTGACTCAAACACCAAAACTCACCAAAAGTGATTATTATTGCATTGTATTTCTAGTATTTGCCTACACTGCTATTTCATAAAATAGTTGTGACTGTGCTCAAATTTCAAAACTAAACGGCGGCCTATTAACACTTGTGAAAGTACCATTTCTTTTCTTAGTATTTTTTTCCTACAAAACCTGTTCTGTTTTGTGCGTACTACATTTATAGCTCACATCTGTATTTTTTCCATTATTAGAGATAGATGTTTTAGATTTATTTGCTATGAAAGCAAGACTCTTTTTTAAAAAAAAAAAAAAAAAAAAAAAAGTTTGGAGGTTTTTTTTCCTGTTCAGTTCAATTTCCAGGAAATGCCATGAGCAGCCTTCAAGTGAAATATGTATTAAATATTTATATTCTTATCCTGACACTGTAGTACGCAGTACCTTGCTTCATGTAAGAAACTAGATGAAACAAAACACCAAAAAATGCTCACGGAGTTTTAAGCAGAAGTATGAAAAAGTATTGCCAGATTTCATTCATAATCTTTATTCCAAAAGAAAAGGAAAGAATTCCACATGCAAGCATTTGTACAAGTTAGCAGCAAACTACTGACAAAGACTGCTTTCTTTCTGTGTTCTAGCCAGAAGCATACAGCACCCAGAGGACAAAGGCACCCCAGGCTGGTGATTGAGGAATGTCCTTTAATGTATGAAACACTGACAAATGAGGCAGTGAAAGAACTGTTAGAAAAGGTATTGGAGTGTTTTTACCCAAACTTCTCACAGGATTTTTATTTCTAACATAGATGTAATTTATATTTAATGATTGAGGGGCTTGAATATGAGTGGGTTTTTTCTTCTAGTTTAGAATTTTAACTTTATTTGTGCTTTATATAATCTACCAGTTCTTTTCTTAATGTGAAAAGAGTTGTTTTTCTTCTTTAAATGCTTTTTCTAATTTAGGATTTAGTCCTGTGTTCTGTAAAGTTTTGGGGGACTGCACATTTATGTTACTGGAAGTAGAATCAAGCCTAAACTTTGAATCAATCTTTAAAGATTTTAAAATATTAATTCTAGAAAAAACTATTGTACAAGCATTTTTTTTTGAAGTTTTGTGTTGTTCTGTGTTAAGCAAGGTATTCATAACGAAATTTTTAAGAAAGTAGGTTTTTTCATTTTTTTAATTACAACAAAAATACAAAATACACAGTAGTTTTAGTACTTTGCACTTCTTTTGAAAATATTGTATAGTTGAAGAAAACTAAACTTACTTTACAATGCAAGCTGTTGTTCTGGTTCTTTTGTGTTTCACTTCCTCTGTAAAATTGAAGACTTACCGAAACAGGAAATTATTGTTATTACAAGAGTTAGTGATATCTTTACATTAGTTGCTAAAGAAAGAAGTTGAGGAAAAAGTATATTGGAAATATTTAATGATCTTTGAAATTATCAGAGAGATGCTTAAAGTTTTTAAATGGCTTGTTTTGAAATTGTGTTTCAGGTGTTTCAGATTTAAAATTGGACTCCAATACACATTTATACCGTATGTGCATTGCCAGGTTGTCTGTATAGTGGGACCAGACAAATATTTAAAGCAAAAATGTGGTTGAAATTAGCAGTGATTCAGTCTTCCAAGGAAATCTGGAATGTAAGAACTACATGAAAATAATTTGAGTTTAAAATGCTCCCAGTGTTTTAAAAAGACTGAGTCAGTAATCCAGTGTAACCTTATTGTTTTTGAAAGACCTCCTGAGCCTGCAAGACTTTGACACTAGGAAAAAAAAACAAAAAACAAACAACAAAACCTGAAAAACATCATATTACCTCTTTTTCCACATGCTGCTTGTCATGTTTAAAATTTTTTTGGTTGTCTTAGAAAAACAGCTGCTCTGTGCAGTCAAAATAATGGCTGAATTTTGGGCAATTGTAAAATCATTCCTATGCATCGGTAATGGTGATAAACAATAACACTTCAGTCTTTCATGATACTAAAAAACGCATGGTAGCACCGTCAGTTGTTTGAGTGTTACCAAATCTGTCAACTGAGTAGTTCATATGGGTTAAGTCGGGTAGAGAGCCTTCCCTCTCTCCCCTAACTCTTTTCTAGATCGGGATTTGTGTATCTCGCTGCGAAGACTTCATTGCTCAGTGGATTTGGTAGCACAGGATGTCGGTGGGATCGCCTTCCTAGGCTACAGCTTATCCCAGCAAAAAAACCAGCCGTATCCCACAGCTGGCACATACTCTAAAGTTGTATTTCAACACCTCAGTGAGAAGAGAAACACTGTTGGCTGGAAAAGAGTAAAGAGGATTTTCATCTGCTTCCCCCTGCGCCTTACAGTGGCAGGGAGGAGCGGGACGTTAGAAAATAATAGTGAGGCTAAGTAGCCCATAGAGGAACCAGGGAATGATAAATCTTAACACAAGATAAACAACAGGTATTTCTGTAGTATTTGTGGTTAGTAATTTTAGTACAATTAGTACCACATACATTTAGAGGATCAATACTATTTATTGTGTCAGTATCTTACTTATCACTAAGACACAGCAAGTAAAATACTTTGGTTTTGTTCTAAATGAAGAATTTTGTATATGCTTAAGTTAGTATCAGTACTTGCCACCTTCCTTGACCTGAGCACAAAGGCACTCTGGCAGGCTTCTATTTGCTTTAAAACATGGGCAACCTACAAACTACTTTATTATAACACAAAAGATTGCATCCTTATATTTTCTTGAAAGTCAGCAATCTAATAAAACATATGTAGAGATGTTTTTTTAAAAAAAAAAAAAAAAAAGTTATTCACTGTCTTAAAATCACTTACCAGTTAACTTTCTGTGGTAAATGCAGGTTAATGAAGCCGCTAAAAGAGGAAAGAAGTTTGTGGGATTTATAACGCAACATTTACCTCAACCTAAAACCTGTAATGGAACAAACACCGATGGAAATGCAGAGTTGGAATCAACGCTAGGCAGGAGAAACAGGGAACACAGAAGAAAAAATTCTGACGAAAACTACAAGAGCTGGAGTGAGGGGACACTGAGTGGTCAGTCATCTGAGAGTGGGATAGAGGAGGAAATGCAAGCAGAAAGCAGGCTGTCACCGGATACAGATGTCCAGTTTGGAAAAGAAGGCAGCCCTGTTAAACCACGAAAAGGAGATGGTAGTAAATACTATTTATTTATTGCAGAAATAAGATATTTTATAGAGTTATCTTTTTTGGCTTAAAAAAAAGCATTGGAAAAATAATAGAACAGCATATTTTATCAAATACTAGCTTTGGAAGACACTGCTTGCTTAAATGTATGCTTATTTCAGAAAACATTTCCAAGAAGGAGCCAAAAGAAATACTTACGTTCTGCACTATGTATATGTGCACTGTGGTAATATGTAAAAATGATATTTTCATACAGACTATTTTAAATGTACTGTTAAAGTTGTAGTTTATAAAATGTGTAAAATTTTCATTTTAAATCTGGTACTTGATATGTAAACAACAAATATGTGGCTGGAAGAAAGTTTCGTCTTAGAACGATGTGCCTGTTCTAAAACTTTTTTCCCATATGTGTTAGTTTTTACCTACTCTTAGTATTCGACCACAAACTTCGAATGTGTTTGCAAGATGGTGCTATAATGATCACAGTTCTCTTGCCTATTTTAAAACTCACAACAAAGGAATCCCCTTAGGTTTAGTGCTACTTCATGCTTCTCCTCAACTTTGTTACAAAGTGAATTTGCATTGGAGAATATTAAGCCTTAAAAAGTTGTTTAAGGAGAAGAAAAACTAGTAGAAAACCTAGTTGTAGAAGACTATATAAACTATATAGTGTAGTCTGGGCAAGATGCTGTCTAAAACAACATCTTCTGACACTAAAGCATTAAGGCCTTCTCTTTTGCTGGGAAAATAGGTGAGAACTTGATTTAAGTAATCTAATGCATGCGAACTAATGCTAAATAGCACTATATTGAAAACAAGGCAGAATGGTATTTCCACGTAAGTGGAGGAAAAGATTACGGGAAGGACTAGAGTTTACCTTGATCTCATAATTCACATCGAATCAACAAACTGTCTGGTCTGTACTGGGATTTTACTCTCATGTTTGTTAGTTTCCCTCATGAAGATAAGCCCTTTCCTGGGAAAGAGAGTAAGTTCTTGAATTATTTTATTTGAATCTTTTAATTTCCTCTGTGCACTCTTTTTCTTTTCTTTTTTCCTCCTCCCTGAGTGACTTTCCTCCCTGATTGTGAGGGGAAGGTATTGAGATTACATTTTGACAAAATAGGTTCTTCCCTGATGTGCCATCCGGGTTTTAATTGCTCTCAAAAGCAACCTTTTCACATCCCTGTTAAGAGTTAAGCACCCTCTCTAGTTTGTGGACTGCCAGGATAATGACTCTAGGCACTGAGATAATCAATGTCCCTCTTATTTCTAACACTTGAATTAAAGCAGTTCTCCTACAACATGCTGAGCCTTTGTGGCGTGATCTATTAAAGCTTAACTCTTTCCTTACAGCTTGAAATAGTGGGGTTTTCATATATAGCAGAATGTAAATCTTGTAATTAAAAAGTGGAAAACTTTTGATTCTGAAGCTCAGAGCAGGTTCTGAACAGAGCTTTGATCAGGCCTGTTGGTGTAACTGGGTGGATTATCAACCTGTGCGTTTTCTAAAGGCAGAGTTGTCAGGAAATTCTTCAGAAAGTTTTGGCAGGAATGTGCCTGTCTGCTCTGCTACTAGTCAAGTACTCACTCAAATTACGGGGGTTTGTAAGACAACTTCTGAAAATTTACCCCCTTTGCTTTGCAAATGTTTTCTGCAATCATCATTTTTTAAAAAATGCTGGTGTGAATTTTTAAAGAAACAGTGTTACATGCATGCAGGTATATACTGCCGCTTCAGTATGCCATGTTCATCTCAGTCTGCACTCAGAAGGTAGAAAAATTGTGTGTCTGAGTGCCAGATTTGGGGAATGATAACCTGTGAGTTTTGATTGGTTATGTTTATCAGAAATTTGTCTCCACTAGCAATATTTTTAAAAGTATAACTAAATAAGCAGAACTTACAGGTTTCGTTGTACTCTGGTGCAGTGTTAGGGTTGTATCCTCTCACTCCTTTGTAAATGTGCTTACAGAAACAGGCTTGCTGCAGTACATAGGAGGGGAAATCAACTGTACCAGGATAAGCACACTTATGCTAATATAGCCATCTATGGAGGTGACACAATAAAAATATATTAAGAAAGGAAAGGCATCTCTTGTCACTAGAGCTCAAAATTTTGTCCTGAATTCAGTGTGCCTCGTTCCAGGCATCTGATGTCACTGGCAGAAGTGCCACCACCCTAGACCACTCATAACAAGTAGAGGTACTTCAGAGATCAGTTCACACTGCTTACGGTGGAAAATTACCCTTTGGAAATCTCCCTCTGTTCGTGGAGCCCAGCGGGACTAGCCTCCCTGCTGGCATCATCTAAACCAAGTTCCTCTATTTTGGCCATGTGCGTACTTCTGCTTTCTAGAGCTTGATGCTGATTCAGGCTGCTCGGAAATGGAAATATTGGACATAATTTCAGGACCTTTTTATTACGATTACTTTTATCTTACTTCCCCAAAACAGCAGCAGACATATATATGAGTGTATCTGTATAATGTTCTTTTTTTAGAGTGTGTACTTTTAGCTAAAATTTTAACTAATCAGGGTTTTCCTGAAATACTGTGGATTTGTGAAATTTAGTTCTTTTGATGAAAGTTTGTTTGTGACTCTGTTTTTGTAACAACTGTAGTAATACCTAGGCATAGAAAACATTTGAAGTTGTGCACATTTTGTTGTTTATCTTCCACTCCCTCCCCTTTCACCCCCCATTCATCAGTTACTCTGTGGAAAACCCCAATAGGCAGCTAGTTAAGCTGATGGTTAGGCCATCTTCAGAAGAAGATGGGTACAAATGATTGCTATACAAAACATTCCTAATGTTTAAAAATTTAGAAAATTGTCTTTAATCTTCAGTTAGTTTTGTGTATTTGTAGTCAGAAGTTGCGTGTGTAACAGAGATGAAGTTTGTTCTCTGCATTTTCTCATGCTTCTGCTATATTTCCAGTACATAAACCCCCCCGCCTAGAGGTCCAATGACAACCCAACAGGAATACGTTCAAATTGTTCTTACATTCCCAAGCATGCCCCACCACCACCACCTTCTTGAGTGGGTGAGGGACTCCAACAGTAAAGCTGTATCAGGAAATAATTCTTGGTACTGTTTTTTTAGCATTAGGACACTAGACTGAAGTAGAGAATAATAAAAAGACTAAATATTTTTAATCACTGTCTTCTGGAGCTTCATTTTTCTTTTTTTTTTTTCTTTTTCTCTTAGATAAGCTCTATACAGTCTTCAATGTTTTTGATGATGATTCTACTTGCTGGACCTATCATGAGGGCAATTTGTCTATGAAAGTAACAAGAAAGGGACCAGTTGTTAGCACACTTGAAGCGGACTGGCTGGAACTAACTACATTTTATTATAAACAAGGATTGTCCTTAATTGACTCTTTTGTGCAATGGGAAGCTTCTAAAGGTAAGTATTATTTCTGAGTATTTTGAGGCTTGTGCTTATTTATACAGGTCTACTTATTTTGCATAAGAAAACTATGTTTTGCTGCTTAAGATGAAGAGCAAAATATAAACATGTTCAGGTAGTATTGTAAATTTGTAGAATCTAATACCTGATAAAGTGTTTTCTGGATAGCTATAGCTTCAAATAATTGAAATATCTATTTTTTTTTTATCAAATTCAGGATTTCTGAAATAGAAAAGCAGAGTAGCATTATAATGGAATAAAACTTTTGTTCTCATGGTCTTTTTCTTGTTTTATTTATTTAAAATGAAAACATTGGGAAGAAATATTTAGATATATTTTTTTTCCTGGTGTTTATATTGTGCTGCTACTCACTCAAGGTGCAGTCTTGCACTTCACTCAGTATTTCTAATGAGACAAAAAAGCATCTTCAGTTCTTGCTGTGCTTCCTTAAGTCAAAGGAAGCCTTTCCACAATTCCTAGTTTCTTCAGTTCTTCGTTGGGCTTAAGAATTCTTTCCAAAACCCCAAATTGCTTTAAAAAATTACTATTTACTATTGATTTTTATCTAGCATCCTTATGTAGTTTGTTCTGGACAGATCTGAACATGTGCATTGAGTAGAGAGATTTGCTTCTGTGCTTGTCCTCCAAGATCTTTTCATGTAGCTGGGAGAAGGATCTCCCATGGTGTCTCCTGTTTCTTTGGCTCTTCTGCAAGGATCTACCTGCTCTTTTAGTACTCGCTCAAATTGCTGTGATGATAGAGCTTTAGAGCACTGGATTTTCTTGTGGCTTTTCAAATATCCTTGTGCATTATGACAGTATCAGCTCAGTCTCTGTTTCCCTTTGGAGAGACTCTTCTTGCTCTTTCACCATTGCTAACCTTCACCATCCCAATGAACACAGATAAGCCCCACTAGTACCATTACTGGCCCAAACCCATCACTGTGCACCCTGCTGAGTGCAAAATGCAGTGCTTTGGCAGATCTGCCAGGCTTTGTGGTACTGCTGCTAGCAACATTCAGCACGTCCTGTGACGGGAGATGATGTTCATCAGCTGAAGCTCTTTGAACTCTAAAATACTGTTGTCGCTCAAGTATGTATAATTAAGAAATGTACCTGAGTTTGAACTGAATTTGTCCAAACAGCAGAAATTAGAAGAGGTGCAAAAAACTATTGTCCAATCATTTGAAATTAACATGAAGAAAATGGTAATTTTAATACTGTAATGTTGAACAGGCGAACAGTAAAGGTGAACAGGCTAGGAGAGTTTGACGTAATTAATCTTTCTCAAATTTATTAATTATTATAATAGATATTTCATACCAAATTTAGAGTTTATATTTCACTGTATGAAATATCATATTTTGTCTTTGGCTAAATTTGTTTTAGCCTCGCTCATACTGGGTTCTAGATTGTTGGTATTCCTTCAGAATTGCTTAGGGCAGTCCAGTGTAAGTAAATAAAATACAGAACTGCTGTGGAGAAAAACTGTCTTGTTAAAAGTTCGTTGCAAATTTTCACAGACCTTAACAAACAACATATGGAAGAACTCAGACTGATTAACAAGTGCATTAATTTACTTAACAAAAATGTATTAAAATGGCTTTCATGAGTCATTTTACACCTGGTTGTTGTTTTGTTGTTGCAACATGAATTACACAATAAAGCTAGAAATACAATTGTTTGGGTTTTATATATTTTTACATTTGCTAATGAAATGTGTTTAGTTGCTCAACATAGTTGCCTCGTAGTTTACATTCGAGAGAAGGCAAAGGACTCTTCTGGTGCTTTTGCAGTGTATCTGCCTTTGTGGTCCTAATCACTCCAGGACAAACTCTTTCAGTAGATACATATGCTTGGGGGAGAGATCTGGCTTTCTGATTTGAAAACAGAAGGATACTAGAGTTACTAGTCAATCATACACACTATTTTAAAAGCAGTAAAACCCAAGTATTTATGAAGTTCTTCAGATGGCATAATTGTGAAGGCTCTTTTTCTTCTTTTTACTGTGTTACTTTTATACTGTACATTCCTTCATACGCATCAATCCATTTCTAATTAAGATACTCTGTATTAAATATGGCTTTTCGTCCATGTTCTGATTAAAAATAACAATTTGTATTCTGTATACCCTCTGCAAGGCTTGGGTTGATGGGGATTTGAAATTAAAATACAAATTTTTGAAAGTTAAATAATATGGTTGCTTTAAATTAAATCTTAGAAATAAAGAGCGTTCTTGAGTTTTGGGTTTTTTTTCAGTAATTTAGCTTTGAGTGTGAATTGTTATGTTTCTGTAACTCTTGCAAAGTAAATTTAGTGATTGTCAGAATATATGGAGAAACTCTTAAGTGCATCAGCATAACTATATTTACATCAGGTTGATTTTGTCAGCTGTTTCCTCTGAAATGGCATCTTTTGTGCATGTAAACAGTCTAACGCTACTGTTTGTATTGGCCGTCTTGTTTGCTCTGAAATTTTAATTCCTATCTGTTGGAGTCCCTAGGAGAAGACAGACTCCTTTGGGGGAGGATAGGTGAGAAATCAGACCCTTAGTTTTCAATATGGTTTTTTTAGAGCTAGAAAATAACTCTCTGGAGCTATCTTACAATTCCCAGAGGATTGTTTCCAGCAGCTGTTGAAATTAATCTCTGCAGCTGCTGTCCAGCAACAGGTTTGTCGTTCCCTGGAGCTGACTGCTTTTTTCTGTATGAGGAACTAGCCCATCTTTAATGCCCAGAGTATGACTTATTAGAGATTTTGTGCTGCCTTCTCCCAGCAGTTGGTGCTTCTGGTTCTGCCCCACGTGACAGGTATGTATTTCAGAGTCCTGGGTGTGACGCTGCTGGATTGAAATAGATATATTTGAAGGCACAACCTCGTATGTGATTGGAATTCTGCAGCTGATCAAGGGTCTGTAGCCCATGTAAGAAATTAATTTAGCTACTGAGTTCTTCTTAAGCTAAAATGTTTATTCAGGAGATGAATGTTGAGGAGTTCTACAGCCAGCTAAAGATTTGCCATCTAGGAGAGAAAAAGTATTTAAGGATTTGCACTCATTACTGTCATTATACTACTTGTGTGTGCACACGCATTTCCAATCATCACCTCAATTCTGTTTGTTTTCTTTTACACTGTGAACTGTCTATAGCAGCAATTGTCCTTTTATACGTTTTAGTGAAACTAGCAAATTTTAGCTGGTGCTTTAATATAAATAAAGATAATTTTTTCAGGTCAAGCAGCTATAGAAATGCAGCACAATTTTCTTGATTGGAGCATCAACAAGGCTAAAGCATTGTCCTCAACAGAATGATTAGATGAAGAAGTTAATATCACATGTAACTTTAGTAATTTTTTTCGAGAGGTGATTTTGACATGATATACTTTATGAAAAAAACATTTTTTCTCAAAATACCACTGAGTGGAGGTGCCCTATTTCAATAAGTATTTAAAATTCAGAGTTACTCAATCATGTTTGAATGACAGAAAAGAAATATTCAAACCTTTTATAGGTTGACTGCGCATTTTAAGTGTCTGCCTGCACAGTGAGGAAAGTTTGAAGTCCATGAATTAGTAACATTAAGCATTCATAAATTTTCAGGGAGTTTTTAGAGATATTCATGTGTTTGTACCTGAAGCCATATATTCAGTTCCATATATGAGAAATTGGTAAGGAGATCTGGTAATAAGCTGGCTTTGTGCTCTAAAAGCTTCTTCCGTGATAGAAGGAACCTCAGTTTCCCGTCAAAAATGCAATCAGGTTATGTTTGTGTATATTCTAAAAATAAAATAACATGTCCAATATCTCTGTAAATATGCAGAAAAGATATATACACGTAAGTATTTAAATAATCGTAACTCAAATTACATAAATCTGCTGTATGTAATATAGTAAAAATAATATGAATTAACGTGAAAAATAATATAAATAAATGCGTGATATATTTCATACTAGCAAACAGATGTTAAAAAAAAATTGAACTCCTGCTTTAATTAGGGAATTTCTGTGACTATCTGGTCAAATTCTTGTATCAGACTAGTGGCGCTCCAAAGGTTTTGTTTATCTGCTTGCCTTTTTTAAAAAAAAACAAAAAACTTTATCCCCTTCACCTGAAACTGTGGCAAAAATAGTCTTCTCTGTACATATGTGGCATGTTAGAGAAGATTTAAATCTGATATTCTGCGGATTACTTAGTTTTTCTGGTTAAATTTAGTTTAATTTTTTCTTTTTAGTTTTCAAGATAGTCAGCTGTTGAGGTACAGCTGCACAAAAGGCTTCCAGGGTGGCTCTTAGGAGATGCAAAACCAGAAAATGAACCAGCACGTGATGCACAGCTTTAGTTTGGGCCAAGTGGATATTGTCAAACTTTCATGAGAAGTAAGCCAGGGAGGTGTGCTCTGGAACTTCCTTCCCATCAGGAATCTTCTTACAATTACTTTGGTTTCAGGCTCTTCCTGTGGTCTTTTATGTATTATTTAAGTAACTGCAGCGAGGCTTTGCACTTTGTGCTTCATTTATCTTGCAGCGCTCTCCCACTGCACCAAAAGCCACATTTATTGTCAGGCATACCACACTGAAGCTGAGTAAAGAGCTTTAGCATGCTGCAGGGGATGTGTTGAATATAAGAGACCTGAATTCAGACTTAAACATGGAAGTGGCTAATGCTTTTGAGAAAATGAAGCCTATATTGGGTTTATAGCTCAATTCCTTTAGGGAAAAAAAGACTTTGGGAAAAAGGCACTATGAATCTGAGTGATTTGATGTCTCAGGTCATTTTAGTTCAGAGGACTTTCCAATAAGAAAATGTAAGCTCATGCATAAATAACTGTAAGATAGGGACTTAAAATTTTATTTCAGCTTACATTCATCTTTATTTTCACAGGGGACTACTTGCCCAAATCTTTAGAAGGATTATTTATCTATGAAGAAGAAGGTTCTGGAGTTCCAGGTTCTAACAGGAAAGGAAATGATGCAATAGTTGTTGAACAGTGGACAGTCATCGAGGTAAATTGGTGATTACTTAGAAATGTAATTTTCTACTTCTAATTTTCTTTGTTTCTTTGTTAGAATCTTTGTATGAATGTTGATAAACATTAAGGATGGTTTCTTGAAGCCACCTGGATAAACTAAACTAGTGCTGAAGTGTTCCCTAAATAAAAGGGGGAGGAAAATAGCAACTGGAAGTTAAACAAGTAGAAAGTGATAGTGAATGAATTACATGTAACTCTGATGCACGTTCTTAGTAAAATTTTAGTTTCAATGTGAAACAAAAAAAATACTCTAATGAAGTCACATTGGGCTACCTAGTACCATCATATAAAATTATTTTAATGTTCTTTAATATTTTAATATTATAAGATTATTGGTGTGAATGAGTGACATCTACAAGTAATCACTGCTGGATTATATTAAGGATTTATATAAAATATTCAGTGGTGAATACATTTACTACATGAATAGAAACTGCACAAAACTTAGTCCTGGCATAAAAAGGTAAAATCCACTGAGGTCAATGGATTTGCTTTATTAAAGCATAGCTCTAAATTTGACTAAAAATATACAGTCTTTAAAAATATTTTACTTTGCGATCATCACTGATGATGTGTACTAAGGACTGTTTCTCTCTGAGGCCATCTTGCTTTGTTTATTTATTATTGTACAGAACTTGATCTTGAATAATTGATGTAGAATGCAGTTGCACATTATTGGTGTAAAATTTCAGAGCAATACACACAGAAGAAAATGTCATTCCCTTCCTGAAAGATCTCTATTGCCTATGTCAAAAGCTTTTTGTCTGCCTTCAGGGAATGTGCATATGTGATAATATCCACTTTGAAAAAAGTGGGAATTGTGTGATAAAACTGATCATGAGGACCTGGACTTCACATGAATTGGCTTTTTCAGAGTTTTTTTTTTTTTTTTTTTTTTTTTTTTTTTTTTATCTGTATGGCTTTTTGGATTCTCAGGATTCAAAAATAATATATTTTTAGATGCATATATTCTTGCTCATTTTTAGATTTTATATTACTTCAGAAAATTTTAAGATTTCTGTCAATAGCTAGGTGGAATGTTTGTTGTTCGATTGTCAAGTAAAAAAACTAAATACACAGTTGAGAAATCTGTTCTACAGTTAAACTGAAAAAGTTTTAAGGCGTTAATTCAGCAACATGAACAAATTTGGCAAGTGAGATGTGTGCTTTGAAAGTTTTGCTGAATCAAGGCTCATATCTGAAGTTTTTATGCACTGCCTGTTTTTTCTAATCTTCTGTAGTCTTTAACTTTTCAAATTGAAAACACTTTGAAATAGTCTCTCTCTTTATATCCGACAATACAATGGGACAAAATCTCAAAGGGTTGTTACGTTATTTGTAAATAAGAAATGAGAAGAATAGTTTGTTATGTGTAGAAATGTAAATAGAACCTGCACAGAGTGTCTTTACTACTTTTTATAATTATTAATGTAGGGATGTGAAATTAAAACAGATTATGGACCACTACTGCACACGCTGGCTGAGTTTGGATGGCTTCTGACCTGTGTCCTGCCTACACCTATTGTACGACATGACAGGTACCCAAGCAGCAGAATATAGCATTTTTGCATATGCTCTACGTTATACATCTCGGAGAATTACCAAGTGACTGTTTTTGTACTGAAATGTAAAAGGAAAAATGTTAATAACGTTAGCTGCATATAAAACTTGAGGCGTAATTAGGTTTATGCTGGAGGGGGTTTTATGACATATTGATTTAGGACAATTGACTTCAGTGAGTTTCAAACTAGACCAGTGATTCTCAATTTAATATACGTTGTGTATATCCAAACATGAGAAATATTTAATCTAGGAGACTTCTTAGCACAGTTAGAATCCCCAGTAATGGGCTAGCAGTGGGATTACTCGTATGCTTCAAATTTAAACAAATGTTGAAATGTTTCACTAAAGTACCTTGGTGAGTGATTGTTTTAAGACTATGGGAAAAAACAATGTTGTCACAAGACAGTCATGCACTACTTACTGCAAGTGAGGGAGGAGAATGTGCTAATCCAGCAAGTTATTGAGCTGTTTCTTCTTTAATGTAGACGTTATGTTTCATCTTAAATACAGTAGCAAACTATTGGATTTCAGTTCTATTATTTTCTCATTGTGATATTCCTTTAGATGTCTGTGGGAGATCCATGTATATAGGAAGAGCTGATTTTAACAGGCCTAAATCCCATATAATGTTCCAAACTTTCACTTTATTTATTGGAAAAGAAAAAAAGCACCATGCTTTTCTTTACAGTACCAATTTAAGAAAGCACAAATGCATCGCTAGATTAAGTTTACACAGTTTTTTAAATTCTGCTCCCATCAGATTAAGATTGCCAAAATTTAAAAGCAAACAAGTGTACTGAGGCATGACTTAGGCCTCATTAAAGACAAAGAAAAGACACTGAGTGACTTTAGTAGTGTTTGGATCCAGACCTCACTGTATTAAATCAAGATAGCATAAAAAGGATGTGAATGGAAGGTTCCAAGAGAAGTGCTTTGGGGAAAATGGAGTTTTGTTCAAGTGAGTTGACATAATTAAATCAACTCATCCATGTGAGAAAGTGGTATTTCTGGTCAGGAAATAGATTTGGGGGGTTGATTCTGTATTTTATTGGGGGGGAAGGGAAGGAAGGAAGGGATGTTATAATTGATTTTTAAATGGTTGGTTAAAAATCAAAGATAAGAGAAACTGTAGTATCTGCTATTTGAGGGGTCTCTGTTTATTTTGATCTGAAGTTTATGGAATTCTGAACTTACACTTTGTAAAGCCCCTACCTCAGAGAATCAGTTCTTACAACATGAAACAGAGTAGTTATCCTTGAATTAATTTCTTCAAGCAAATGTCTTTGTCTAAGTGTATTAGTTTTGACATGGTGACTTGTAAGGAGATGTGAACTGCTAAGCTTGGTAGTTACCATAAACAACTAGTTTCCGTAAACAATTTTTTGGACAAATCCTAGAGCTTGAGAACAGGCCTTATGGATCCAGATCTGCTTCTTGGAAGGATGTAAGTGGACAATGGGAAGAAAAAAGTTTTCGGTAGCCTGCCTGCACTGAGGTCATAGGATGAGGGAGAGGTTTCATCCTTGAAACTCTTCCATCCTCTAAACACTGCAATGGTATCCATCCCCGTAGGGTTTGGAGAACCAGGGCAAGATTGTCCTGGGCAGCCACTTTGTGAGTATTGGGCTCTGCATGCAACAGGCAGTCTGATGCTCTCTTGTATGTCTCAGACTAGCAGAGCAAAAGCAGGGCATTTAGATGGTAAGTGCTGTAGGGAAAAAAGGAGGGCAGAAAAAGTGCTGCCGGAGGTGCTAGTGGTTCATTAGACAGGACTTGTTTCTTGAGCTGCTAAGAAGGCTTAAGGCATGGCATGAAGTTGCACTTAGTGTCTGAAGTATTGTTGCTTCCTAAATAAAACATGAAATGAGCAGCCAGTTACTAGCTGTGATCATGTAAGAGGGAATTGTATCTTGGCCACATATGAAGTTGGATTAGTTTTGTAGCAATGCTAAAATAATTCAGATGAATATAAAGCATTTGTTTTCTGACCTAAATGGTTGGGTGGGTTTTTGTGTATGTTGTCTAATAACTGTTGTCTTAGAATAGCTTGTGAGATACCTTTAGAAGAAGCATAAATCACATGTTGTGTGTATGTCTGTAGTATATCCAGCATATATATCTAATCAGATTTCTTAAAAAAAAAGAAAAAAAAGAAGAAGAAGAAGAAAAGAAAAGAAAAAAAGAAAGTCCATGAACAAGGGAGTACTAAGAAGTCCTAAAAAACTCTGAAGAAGAATGTGATTCTGTACTGGCAGTCTGAGTAGTGATTGATTAAAATACTATTTTTGGCATTGATGTTGATATTTAAAGAAGAGAAGAAATTCTTGGGTGGTTGCTATGTGTCTGATATGAAAGATGCTATTACTGTGGTGGTAGATGATGCTAAGAATGCAAGTTAAATGTCTGAATAAAGGAGGGCATTTTATGCTGCCTAACAGCTGTTCTTTCCCAGACTTTGAACTGTGACCTCAAAACCCAGACTGAATATTAACAGGCTTCAGAAACACTGTCCAATAGACCATGCTACCCAAAACACTCACAATTAATGTTTTGTTCTGTCAGTAATGAACAGCATTTTGGGAAGCTCTGGCAAATCCATTTTTTTCATATTTATTTAAAAAATAATTTGTACAATATACATAATGAAAATTCTATTTAAGAATCAGAAATTTTAGCAGGATAGCCTGCTCATCATTTTTATTCTCCTTTATATTTTCCCTTTTTTTCTGTTTTACTCTTCTGCTAATTTACTGCAGAACTTTCCCTAATCTGAGATCTTCTAAGATCTGTTCCTAGCCACTTTGCTCACTGCTTACTGCAGACAAAAAATGTGACTCTCCAATGACATTACATTTTTTAAAACAATCATATGACCTGGAATAGCTAACAGGTTCTGGAGTGTGACAGAATTATCATGCATTCAGTGTTCCTTTTTTTTCTTCTTTTTTTAACCACATTACAATTTGAAAGAGAGTTTAAAAAATGCTATGCTCTAAAGCCTATTCCTGTGTGATTTTTTTGTTGCTGTTTAAAGTTTTTTGTCTTTTTTATAGCTATTCCTCTCCAAAAAATAAAATGCCTTATAGCATGGAGTGTCAAGCCACATGATAAGTGAGTGTCGTAGAGCAGTGTCTCGTTTCAGGTATAGGCAGCAGTCTCTAGACCTGTTTTGTCCCTTAACTCCGACCTCATAGGCTAAATCACATCAGATAAAGAACATTTCTTTAAAAAACATTATCCTTACATTTACGAATAGAGCGATAGTAGATATCATCCTCTTCAGACATTGCTTTTTTTTGTGCAATCTTGTTTGAAAAATAAGCATTTGTGGATTTTGGGGGTTTTCAGTCAGCACACTGTAAAACCTACTTAAGTTTCCTTTACTTAATTTCCCTGTCTTCTCCTGTCAGTTATTGTATTTTTCCAAGAGTAAAAGAAAACAGAGTATTGAGAAATGTGCAAAAATTGCTGTATCCATCTATATCTTGGATACTTAAATTTTCATCAGCAGTCGTTAAAGAATGTGTTCCAAGAGCATTTGAGACCAAAAAAAAAAGTACAAGATGAACCCACCATAATTTTGAGTATATAGTAAATGATCTAAGGAGCTGTATGCACTATAGACTGCTTTAACTTACTAGGTAAATATTTTCAAGACAAGAATTTATTTGACAGATGTATTTGACAAGGATTATGCCAAATTCAGAAGGTTTATAGCTAGGATAACATCAGTTGTCATGTTAGGAGTTAAATCTGGTGATGGAAAAATAACACATTAGGAAATACTTTGCTAGTAATTTAGTGCCCTTGCAGTTATTAACATATACCATAAGTTTCTAGAATTTAAGACACGTTTGTGGTCTAAAATTAGAATTCTTTCTAAGTTTCAGTTTTTCGTGGATCACGTGACTTACTCTCCAAAGCTCATTACTGAAAATCTAAATACTGTGCAATTCCAGAACACTACAAACACTATTTTGAGAAATACAAACTGATTTGGTAAAAGAACTTGCTATCTTACTGCTTTTCTTCATTTCTCAGGAATTTTGCCTGACCTTAAGTGCTTCAAATGCAGAATATTTTTGCATAAAAAACAGGCTTATAGAAATCAGAGCCATTGGCAGTCATAGTTGGCAACTGTTTTTAAGGACTTACTATACACATCTTCATACAAGGGCAAATTTAATGCCCATACAGCATAAGCAGACAAACAAATTACTGATGCTTTTAACAAAAGAATCTCTACTGCCCTTCATCCCTCTTAAGAGAGGAGCCAGGAAAAAGGCTTCAGCAGCCTTATTTTGCAGTGACCTTTGTTTCCTCTCACTGATTACTGTAGTCCCTGAAAACAGGTAGGACAGGCTGTCTACAAGCACCAGAAAGCAAGCAAATGAAGTGCAAAAATACTGACTTTGTGGTTATTAGTTTATCATAACAAACTGCTTAATCTAAGTTTTCAAAATGCCCTGACTTTGAGAGGCAAAGAGCAAATGTGGAGCATGAGGGAAGCGATAGAGTGCTTTATTCTAAGCATTTTTCTAATTTAAATTCAGTGGAAATCCCACTGTCGTTCAGTTCTTTGTGAATTAAGCTCATAGCTATTTTGTCGTGTGCAGCATTTTAATAAGGTTAGACTTAGAAAATTGTTAATTTACTTATTGTCTGCTCACCATCGTGTCATTTCTCTGTTCTAGCAGAATTTGTACGAGATGAAGCTTAATGTTTGGTTTTTTTTTTTCTCTCTCTGTTGGAATGCAGACACTGTTACAAAATAAGGCAAAGGCCCTTCCCTGTGCCCGAAACTCTGGCTTAAAAGGAGAAGTTTCACAGTTGGTACTATGGTGTGCAAGTGGAGGGTGGCAGTGGGCTTGGGCTTAACCAAGAGGAATAAAATTGCAAGGTTACTGATTTCCATGTCATCGGATAAAACTGTAATCATATGGATGGAGATAGCCGTAGCCAAATGACTTCGTTCCCCTGCCTGCCTGCTGTCCCCTCGCAGGCTGCAGTTCAAGGTAGTTCTCTTTTCTCGTCCGGGGAAGATGAGCAGCCGTGACCGGAGTTAGCTGGAGTGAAAGGGGTCTGTGAGGGGCCGCGCTGTCGCTGCTGAGGACGCTGGGGACAGCGCTGGTCTGCGCGCTGCCTGGGAGCCTGCTCGCGGGAGCTCCAGTGGCTCCGTTACCCACTTCTTCCTGATCTCACGGGAGCGGCTTTCGTCCCTGGTTTTTCTTGGAGCAACTTCCTACCATTTGATTTCAGTTCGTTCCCTCTGTCCTGACCCCAGCATGAAATGTGAATTAGTTACCTCAGCTTTATACGTGTGGTTGTTAAGACTGGCATACCCACACTGAATTGTGATCGTATGTTATTTTAGTAATTCTTTCTGTAATGTTATGCATAATAATGCTGTTTTAATCATTGCTAGACTATGCAAAATCATAGATACTTGAAATGAACTCACACATAATAATCACTATGTGTTTAAGTAGCTGTAATTGTTGTTTCTATTTTGCCACTTTTCTTTAGTTTATTCTTAAATCTATAGTTATTTTTCTGCCCTAGTGTTTCAGTGTCTTTTTTTTTCCCCTAATGTGCATAAAGATCTCATTGAATACTGCCCTGAAATAGAGTAGGGGGAGAAGAAGAGTTTATCAAAACTCACTGTTTTATACTCGTGTTAAGTAACTCCAACTCATATTTAAGTAATAGAAATTCTTGTTATATACCTGTTTTCATGTGCAGCACCTTAATCTAGCTCTATGCTTCTACTTTTTTCCAAGTGATTATAGAGCTGTTTAGGAATTAACATAGCAGTAAATGACTGGTTTCTATACTAAATAGTGGATTTTTAGACAATGGCTATGATTGAGTGCAAAAATTTTTAGTAGGAGAATCTTGGGATTTTCTAGTCAGGAGTGCAAAAGTTAGGAAAAACCTGTTTGTATTAATACCTTCAATTCCTTTTTCCTCCTGTGAGGAACAGGTTATCAGCCCTCCGGTCTCTTCCCGGCGGCTGAGCCTGTGGAGGTGATGAGGTGGGCGATCCGTGGCGCTGGATCGCAAAGCAGCTTGCCGGGCAGCCGCGCTTAGGAAGCCGCGTTCGGTTCCAGGTCTAGGGGTTCCCTTCGGCTAACACGACTGCTGTCTCCATCCGGGCTGCTCTGGCTCTTTAACATGCCCTATCTGATCCCAGAGTGGGAGCATTAAAAGTACAGGTATCCCTGTCCTGTCAGTTCCCACGCCACAGGGATTGCCACCAGCAGAGGGGAGGAACTGGGTAGAAAGCTCAGCTTCTCTCTTGCAGCCTGGCTCAGGGGCCTGCCTAGTTCTTTTGTGGAAATAAAACAAGATGTCAAACCCAAATCTTTTATAATTGACAATGTTAAAGGGTGTCGTAAGATAAAGCCTGGGGTGAAAAGAGTTCATTAACCTTACCTGCAGTACTGCAGGAATAGAGACAGTGCGTGCTCTATATACTATAATCTATACTCTTCTGACTCGTACAGTGTAAGTATCTTTGTGTACACATAATTTGCAGTTGACTGTGAAAGGTATAAGCATGTTACAGCGAATGCTACTGCCTTTAAAGTATTCAAAAATACGCTTTAAATTGCAGTGAAGGAAATCTGGCCACAAAGCAAGTTGTTTTTCTTCAGAGACCTGTAATGTGGAATTCAGCTATCCAGACACCAGAGGTGAGTAATATGTTGATGATATTGGTATAAGCAAATTAGTACTGCACCTAATGGTTGTGTACAGAAACAACATAAGCTTCAAAATTAATGAAAAAGAATGTCAAAAAGGGGTTTCACATGAGAAAATGAAGTCAAGTTTGCAGAGGGTTTTTGCGGCTGAACTGAAGGTTTCTTTTCTTGACAGATTTGCAACTTTTCTTAATTTTTTTTCTCAGCTACATAGCTTTTGCCATACTTACTTGAGAACAAAAGCACAAGCATGATAAAACCTATTAATCAAAATATTTTGTTTTAAGAAATGACTGACTCTGCAGTGGATGTGATTGGCTATGCTATAAGTATTTCTTTGGAGGTCTTCAGTAAAGTCTTAAATGTATTGATTCAAATCCTGCATCTGTTCCATATGAGGAAAAAAACACTTTATTTTGACCTCCAGAATGTCTGTTTTCATTGCTGTACTGGAATAAAAGCTCAAGCTGCACCAGTAATACTGGAGGTTAACAGGTGAATAAATGTTAGTTGTTGCTACATGGAAATGTGTGTGACAAAAATACAGAACTTAAAATAATACCTGCAGTTGTTGGACCTCAACAGCTCCTTATTGCTTTTGAGTAAATCTCCCATAGCAGTGTTTGTGTAAAGGTACTTTGAGGATTAAGCAACTGCTAATCACAACATCCTGCTCAGAGTCAAGGTCACAGTAGCACCTGTGTACATGCTACAGTAAATAACTGTTGCTGTGGCCAGGGAAGGTGAACTTTTCTTTGCTGAATCTTTCTACATCCCATGATGGAATTTTCCTTTAATTATTTCTGTTTTTCAGTGGCAGTTCAGCCCTTCTGTAATCAAGATTCTTCTTCTATGATAGTCTTTTAAGAAGCTATGAAAACCAGGGGCATTTTCACTTGTATCCAGCATCAGATTAATAACTTTACAAATTTGTCATTTGTGATGTTATAGTGTTACAAAGCAACAATACCTCTCCTCTTCCCTTTCTCCATCTGTATGTTTTGCAGTCATTCTTTTACTTTGTTTTACTGGAAAACCCTTGACTTAAGCATTAATATATTGGAAGTCTGTAAACAAGAAAGCTGATTTGTAGCTGCTTGCATCAGAATTACTGTGTTTAAAATCTGAACAAACTTAGTATCTAGATGTGCCCTTTCAAGTACCAGAAAATGTTTTATTTCTCTAGCAGGAAATCTTAGAGCACTGAGGTCATTTTATCATGGGATAAATAGGTAGTTCAGGCTGGAGGTGAAATGTTTACAGAGTAACATTTTCTTTCAGTTTTTCCAATTATGTCAGCTTTTTCCCTGAATTTTAATCTTTTTACTTCACTGCTTTTTTAACAAAATAAAGTAAACCTCTGAGTTTACAAACAGCATATGCCTTTATTAAAATTTAAATTCATAGATTTCTTACTAATACCTAACTGGTATAGTATGTCATGCTAGCTTTGCATAGAATGGCTAGATTTCAGGTATAAAATAAGCTACTGAAATCTGAAAGCATTTTTTATTACTAAGTTTTACCCTACAAATGTTAATCAATAGGCTTATTTAAAATGATCCCTGAACAGTCTGACAACAGAGCTGTGCAGTTTTAACAAAACTTTACAAACATTTTCTTCTAGAAAAAACATGTAATTCTTTTGATCCTATAGTGTAGAGCATGACATTTAATTTGTACTGTATTTCTTTTCACTGAAGCTTAAATTACATTAAAGCTATTCAAAAAATCTTCATGTCCATAATTTAGGACATTCTTGAAACAGAGAAATACTTAAATATTTGAAACATTATAACTTCCAGATAAAAACTTGCATCACAGTTTGTCTATTTAGGTGTATCCTTAATGTGTTTGCAGCGCAGATACCTCAAGAAGAGGGAAACCTGCAAGTGAGTTGAAAGATGAAACCTACAGACTCTTTCATTAACATGAATAAAGTAAACAAACATGAATTAAGTAAACAAACAGCCTCATATAGTCATCCTCAAACTTAACTATCTGACCCTCAAAAATAACCCTTTTTTTTTTTTCCAGAAAAAAGGTTCCTTCATTTTCTGAGTTATTTTTTGGAACCTCTCAAGCACTTTCAAGTGTATTTTCAATCGTTTGAACTGAAGTCTTAAGAAACATATTTGTATTTCTTTTTAAAAAGCAGTCAAGATTATGAAGTAACAACATAATTCAGTAGCATATGCTATAATAAAAAATAGTAACTTTGCATTTTATGCTGAAATATATTAGATTTCAGATAATTTAAAATTAACAAAATGAGAAACTGGAAGCACAGGGAATATTAGTACTTTAAAGCGTGTGCTATTTTCCTCCTCCTCCTCCTGTGAGGAAACCAGAACGTGAAGACTTGAGTGCAGATCTGCTGGGGGCTTACGGAGCTGCAGCCTTCTCCCAAGTGCTGCCTGCTGAAGCTCAGGACATGAAATACGTGGAGGTTCCTGCCCCCCAACACGCGCCCATCACCCTCCAGCCCCGGCCATAGGGCAGCTGGGTCTGGCCCTGGCCACAGCTTTGCCCTGCAGGTGCTTCCAGCTGTTGGACCTCTTTGGTTTCTGGCCTGGAAAATGGCAATACTAGATACTTTTTTTTTTACTACTTATGTTGAATTAGAGTTCCTGGTTCTTAAGGAACTTTTACTTCAGTGAGAATCAAGGGAAATCCCTTAATATTTGTTCTCTGATTTCCCCCAGGCTCTCATTTCTGAGGAGAGTATATTTTATGTCCTCAAAGCTCTTCCCTGCCTTCGTATATTTTCATGAGATGGTATGCTATCGTCTGGCTTAGGATTTATGTAATTGTTCAAAAGCCTCTTGGATTAGAAGGGCTGTATTATCTTACTGGGTTTTCCATTTATCTCATTTGTACCATCAGTTTGCTAAGAAAATGGTTCAAAGGAGGAGGGAATTCTGAGGCAGAACCACGCACGTGCTTGAGGATTATTTTATTGTATTTCCTTTCTTTTGAGCAAGCTTTTCTATCCTCTTTCTTTGGCATCCAGGCAAAGCTTATTTCCTTCTGTTTCTCCTGAGGCAACACTATTTCCCCTCAGTCCAGTTTCCCAATGTCTCTTGTAACAGCTTCCCTTAAATACGTTTCCTTTAGCCAAAAGGGCCATTGTTTTTACTGATTCAGAAGGGCTTGGGAAAAACCTTGCAAATGTATAGAAGGGAGGCAGAACTTGCCAAAGTATGGTACAAAGTTGTTTTTGTTAGTCTATTTTTTCTTTCAAGTGTTTGCCTGTACGCGAATGCTGCTTGGGCACTCGGGATCCGAGGATACGCAGGGGGAGCCCCACGGGGTTTGGCTCGGTGTGTGCCGTGAGGTCTCTCTCTCCCATTCCCCCTCCATCAGGCTCGGCCGTAGCTGTGCCGGCCTGCCGGCAGCACGGGGTGGGGGACGCCGGCTCCACCAGCGTGTCCCTCATGGTCGCTGCAGCTTGCAGCGTTCCTGCAAACGGCCCGTCAGCCGTGGTTATCCAGCAGCACCGTTTCCTGGGGGGCTTCCTCTTAGGCCAGGTGCCTCGGAGGAGCCTTAGCTTCGCCTAGCAGGTCCGTCATTTGCACGAATCACAGTCTGTTCGCATCACTCGTTGACGTCAGTAGCCATCGCTTCGGCAAGAAGTGTGTCAGGTGGTCTCAGCACTAACATCGGGTTGTGTTTATCCTGAGGTCTTTCTGTGCAGGGTCTCTTTAGACCCCTCTAAAATTTCTGCTCAAGAGAGCCACTGACTCCCGTCTGCACAGATCCAGCACATGGATGGGTCTTCCCAGCATAAGCAACTCTGGAGAAACTTGCAGGTCATCCGCAACACTATGTAAAGAGAGCTCATTTTCAGAGGGGGTCTCTGAAGGCCTTTCTGGCCACAGTTGGAAAGATGTGAGAGCATAGCTAAGTCTCACCACAGGACAGATCACTTGAGAAATGCAGCTGACCTCTGAAGTAGCCAGATTACACGCTTACCGGAGCTCAGGCCGTGCCAGTTCTATTCATTTTATTCATAGAGTTTAATTCATGTCTTAATCACAAATCCCGCTCTTGTTGAAGCTCCTAGACAGGACTGTGTCTGGGGAGGCCATTCGCACCCGCTGATCGCTTGGACTTTCGGTGCAGGTTGCAGACGAACGAGGCACGTTGTACACTGTGGCACACGCGTGTGATAGTGCCTCAGAGGAGAGGGAGCGTGTGCAGTGCATGCGGTCATGGCTGGAGGTGGGCGCGCTGCATCGCCCCGGTGCACGCCACTGCCCTGCGCTCCCGGGGGCCGGGAGCAGCGGGAGCTGTGCCACCATAGGGCAGAGAGGTCAGTCAGGGCTGCTAGACGTGTGTATCCCACAGAAATAAGGCCACCTTCAAACAGCTGATTCTAGCGTGGGTTAATACTCCTAAATCATTCTAGATCTGCCAACTAATACATAAGTACTGAGAGTTGCTGAAGTAATTGCGTTTTCTTAGCATTTGTGTATGCGTTCTTGTATCTTGACTGTCTTGTATCTTCCCTGCCTCTAACTTTATAGAGAACAAGGAGGTATCCATCGTTTTTTTTTTCCTCCAGAGGAGTTCATAGCTTAAACTGGAGAGTGAAGTGCTGCTCTATGTTAAAATGCAGCTAATCTTTGGCTTTTTTTTTCTAAATAAGCTGACAGTTAAACATTCTCTTGCATTTCAGAAGAAATCCTTAAGGCAGGCTATCGGGGAGGAAAAAGGCAAAATCTCTAGCAGAAGTGTTGGATTAGACACAGCTACTTCTCACCCTGTAGAAAGTGGACAACCACCTGATGAATTTCATCTGTCTCCTAAGCAATGTTGGATCAAGGAGGGATCTTCCCAGTATGGAGGCTTTCCAGGATTCAGCAGCAGTGATGGAGTGTTAAGGGAACTAGATGATGGACAATTTGAGCAGGAAGATGGAGTCACTCAGGTCACATGTATGTAATAAAGTAAGTAACTGCATCAGATGGACCTGTACATAATTCACGTGTTTTAAGAAGAAAAAATTTATCATTTTACTTCAGTGCATTGATATAATCCTTTGCCTTTTCCCAGACTCATTTTGTATTTGTGTTCTTTTTTGTGTTAATCCTATTATAGTAATAATACTACTGCAAAATACTTTGGTTTTCTGTCTCTCTTTAATAGTTACATGACTGGGTGCTCTGCTAACTTCTTTGTTAATGCTTTTGACAAGCAAGGAAGCAAATGCTGAAAATCAGGGATAGTTTGTATTCTGTAAGAGAGAATGAAAATGGGCATGTTGAGTATTTTTGAGGTGTTTTTTAAAAGGATGTTGTAAATATTGCTGAAAAAATAGAAATGAACTATCTGGCTGTCCTTAAGTTTTAATGCAACTTCCAGTGTACTTGCCTTGTCTAAATTCAAAAGCCTGTGGAAAAGAAATGTCGGTCCTATGCTAGAGAGTTAATAATTTAAGTAATGCCTTACATAGAGAAAACCTCTGGGAGGTTGTGGGCAAACCCATCCTCTTGTAATTTAATTTCCCTATGCAGGATGTTTCTTGTTCACCCAAGCGAAAAGCTATTCCAGCATATAGCTCATATAATGATGTATTCATAATTTACTCATGAATGGAAATTAAGAACCACTCACCCTCTGAAAGATAACTTGCATCCCATGAAAAAAGTAATTCGAGAAGCTATGTAAGAAGCACTGAGAGCAAGGGACACAAGATATGTATGGGGAAGAAGCAGGCAAATTATATACCAATATGCTAATGTATATAAAAAATATTATCTTAGCTAAATGTATATCACACTGGATAAAGTGTATTCAACTGCATTAAATTCTAGAGAGAATGTTTAGAGGAAATGATGAAACTACTGTGTATCAGTCATCACAGAGGGGAGGAGCTGTTTGTGTTAAGGGAGGTTGACACACAGGTCTGTGGGGAGAGGCATGAATAGGAATTATTTTTATGCTGCTGTCTTGAAATAATACTTTGCAATAACTGCATTTCTGTCTAGGCTGACCTGCCATGGTATCTGGGGAAAAAAGCAGACGCCATAAAGAAATTCAATTTCTTTCAGATCAGTATTGGTGTCTTCACATGAAGTACTGTAACTTAGTTACTGACTGTAAGAAGTTGCTATTAACTCATGGAAATTTCAAGTTTTAATAAAAAAAAAAAGTCAAAAGAAGAGAAGCTGAAAACAAATGCGTGTGCAGAAGATAAAGGTGATTACAAATGAAAATTGTATATTTCAGGAAGTGTTAGAAGCACAGACCATAAATGCACCATTATCAATCACTAATCATGTTATTTAAATGCTTATCACTGTCAAGATAATTGAATTTAAGTTGGTCAGAGTGAGAAGGTAGGGAAGAACTGAACAAACGTATTTACAGCATTTCTCTGAGCATTTGCAGTACTGAGTGCGCATCAGACAGGTATCACAATGTCCCTCCCCTGAGGTGATCCTCCGCTGACTGCCACGGGCGTCTCTCTGCCCCCATCGATAGATGCTGGCACCGAACGCAGTGGGCAAATAAAGGCAGCGACAGGAATAGCAGTAAGGGGCTCGGAAAGAGCACCCCTGCGGTGAGCGGCATACGATTTCACTGACGGCAACGGTGCGCAGCAACAACCCGGGCAGAAGCTGCTGCTTAGAATAAGCAAAAAGTAACTTCTAAGTTATCTTTGCTATAATAACCAAATGCAAGTAGTACACAGCTCGTACTATTTCAGTTCATTTTTGCAGGAAAAAAAGAAACCTTTTACACTTGCATGAAATGGGTTGTCACAGTGGGAGCCTGAAGTAATTTCAGTTTTGGAGTTACTTCCCAGTTTCATTATAAACATTTTGCAGGTTCGTTGTTTGTTTTTCACTGTGGAAGAGCACCTCTAACACTACTGCTTGCAGCAGGCCTTTTCCCAGAATTGCGAAGACAGCCGGGAGCTGGAGACGTCTTCAGCTTTTCCTGTCGCCTTGTTCAGCTCTGGCTGGTTTATGCACTGCTGGAGAGTGCAACTTCCCATTTCTCGCTTGAATTTCTTAGGGAAGCTGCTGGCAGCCTGGCAAAATAGTTCTGCATGTGCCTGCTGTAAGAGCGGCGCCTGTGCCGCGAGGCAGCAGGAGCTGTGGTGCACAGGGCTGAGGGGGACGGGAGCCGCGGGCGAAGCTGCGGCAGTGGGCGCGTTGCGAATTGCACAAGGTCTGTCTCTGGCAGAAAAGCAGGTAACTTTAGCGTATTTGACGTGAGGTAACAGCTGGTCTTGCTGTGCAGCTCCACTTCCCAAAGTATTTTCCCCAGGTTATCAAAAAGTTATTGTCATATTTTGTGCACGTGTGGACGCAGAGACTTGCATATTGGTTTTTACTTTCCGCACAAGTCAAACTTGTGAAAGCAGAAAAAATGATCAAAAAAACTAGGAACTCTGAATGTTCAAAGTTAAAGCTTTTGAAGTAACAAAACATGCTCTAGGTGACCCTGCTGAGCAGGGCGGTTGGACTGGATATCTCCAGAGGCCCCTTCCAACCTGATTCTATGATTCTATGATTCTATATCAGAAAAATTACCTTTTCTAAAAAGATGCGGTATCTCTGCTTAACATAGAGGTATTTTAACTATATATATAACCTGTATATATACAGGTTATAATGCAAAATTCTAAATTAAGAGCAATTAATCTTTCTAGAATACATGTATTGCGTAACAAGAATCATTGTAACTTCTAACATTTTTTCATCATATCAGCTGATGTAAATGCAGAAAATTCAAGTAAAGTGGTATCTACATGCTTTCAAAGAGGGCTTCTCCCCTTACTCTTAATGGGATGGTCACAAGGAAGATCCTGTATTGGAACCGCAGATTGTTTAGAAATTGAGTATGCCATGAATGCCCATAGGCACCTTTTAGGATATCCCCATTTTCAGCAAGACAGGCTTTCCTTCTTCCACTGAATTAAACCCACATTCCTTTTCAGTATGTAGAGGTTTATAGTGCCTGCCTCTTGAATCTTGTAAGGCTTTGAATAAAACTTCCGTGATTTTTTCCCCCCCAATTTTACTAACTCAGTCTATAAATGCTGAATTGCATCTTCTAAACCCGTTTAGAAATTCCTATAGAGTTAAGGATATCTGACTTTTTTTGCACTGTTTATCTCATATGCCATACATAAAGTTGCCCCTGCTGTAGGAACATTAATCCACATTGGCTTCCTAGCTGTCTATTGTCTTTCAGCTCACAGGGCTATTACATTTAAGCTCTGTATGGAAAACAAATAAAATACAGTTCTTCCACCTGGAAAGAAATGGTATCTCACAGAAGATAAGCATGAGAGGGTAGCAAAGCAATACATTCTTCAGCATATATTTTGATACAAGAACTCAAGGGAATGGTGAAAGTGGTGAGTAGCAGGCTTAAAACAAAAGATGCTGCTTTATTCAGTTGACTGTAGAACTCATTGCCACAGAACACTGTATATAAAACTATGTGGATTTAAAAAGTGACCAGATAAATTCCTGAAAGGAAAAAATCCATTTTATTCCCTCAAAAAGTCACTGAATTGAAGTCTGTTGGAGGCTGTAAATGTTGATGTGACAGAGACTGCATGTTTATCCTATTCTTTACGCTTCTTGTAAGCGCCAGTTCTTTGGCACTAGGTTACGCATGAGCGTAATCATTGTGAGTTTATATCTGAAAGAGACTATTCTCCTGCTGCAGAGCTCTTTCTTTCAAAAATCAAAATTAAGTCCCTCTTGCAAAAAAACAAGGAAGCAGAAATATTGGGGGAATAACAGAAATTTCTATTTGAGGGAATAAAATTGATTTCTTCCTTTCGGGAATTTGTTTGGTCACTTGCCCACGTCTCTTAGTGCAAACTGCACATGAATTATCTGACTTCATGCACTAATCTAAGAACACAAAACAAACCACCTGTTTCTGTAGGGCATAGATGTTAAAATAGAAAAAAATGAAAAAGTTTGTAAATTGAATGATGGGTAATCTTCTAGTCCTTTTCCTATGTAGTTAAAATTCTGAAAATCAACTATATCTTTGCATAAGTGAAAGCAGGGGGTACACTGAGTATAGGGGATTCTAATTGAATCTACTTCTTCTAATTTGTATCAGAACAGTAAATAATGAAAGATGAAGCTATGCTTTCATTTCCATCAATTAAGTTTGTAAAGCAGAACACCTCTCATTTAGGGAGAATAACCCTGTTGGCAAGTTACTCTTATTTCATATGCTCTTACAGTATGTATTTTTGATAATCAGTTTTCATTTTAGCAGCATACATTTCACATACTTGGTTATCTTATGTCTTTTCATATAATCATTGCAAGAAATAATTGCAAATCAAACATAAAGCATGGATGCATTCTCTGACAAAAATATAAACAAACTAATTTATTGAATAACATAGCTTCAGGTAGGAACCTGTGTGCCTGAACTGTAACAGGAAAGTCCCTTACTTGTATGTGAAAAGATAAATGCCCTAAAACTATTAAAAACAGTAGTGATAGAAGACAATTAAAGCTGATTTTGAACCTCTACATAAGATACTTCCTCTAATTTCTGGTTCTTAAACTGATTGGTCACGAAATACTTATAACAATGTCTACAGGAAGGGAGAAATTATCCAGTGTAATAATTCTTTTTGTGCCTGGTTCATAGCTGTCGTAACAGTTTATTACATACCTGATCAACAAAAAAAAAAAAAAAAAAAAAAAAAAGGAGGGGAGGTAATTTCTATATTTCAGGTTTAGAAAATAACAATTTTTTCTTGTAAAGCTAACTCTTTCTGTATTTCTGATAGGAAACTTCACATCATTAGACACACTGATCAAATGGGCCATCACATTCATTATATTTGTCTCAAATTGACATTAAACCGGATAGATCTCAGAAAACACATGTCCTTAGGCAAGAATTGTATTTTCTAAGCTGTTTGTACATACATATGGTGTACTAGGCAAAGCTTATTAGATCTATTACTATCTATTAAGAGCTGATCAAGTTTTAAGTCACTGTTTCTGCAATTCTCTATGGCTTAATTTAGAGAACAAAAGTGTTAGTTGGGATTTAGGTTTTTGAAAACCAGTTTCCTGTATGAGAATTTAGACAATCGGTATCAATTAAATAAATGAACACCCTTAACTACAAGTAAGCATAACTTGGAAGAAAGTGCAGAGAAACTGGTCTGGCGACATATTCTTATCTGTTTAACCAGATGAAGAAACTATGACAACATCCAAGAGAATTAAAATCTTAAAAGGGAAGTAGCAAAATTACTGTGGCAAACTTGCAAGATATGGCAGGCCAAGTATCAAGAAAAACAGTGATGGCTAAGAAAAAGTCACTTGAAAGTTATCCCTTTTTTACAGTAGGTCTTTGCATATGTGTGTGTGTTTTGGGTATTTGAATTTTCCTTTTCTAGATCTCACTAACTTACATATTCTAGAACCATCATTTTCTGAATTCTGAGTAAAGTATAACATTGAGGTCTGACTTCAAACTGCAAGGTGCTAATGAGTATTACATTTCTTTACTTTGGAAAGAAGAAATACGAAGTCCGCATACCTCAAACCAAAGATGGGGAAGTGCAGAATTTTCTCTCAGAAGCATTCAATTGCCTGCATTCTTGGACGAGGTGAAAAGAGAATCGCTTATCAAAATGTACTGGTATGGATAAAGAAACAGTTTAATTTTAATCTCATTTTTTTCTTTCTTACAATATCATTCAGAGACAGTCTTCCTGTTACGTAGAGTATAAATTAAATCTGTTAACCTATTTACTAGACAAATCAATGGTTTGCTTAGGCTAACTGAAGTTTCATGGTACTATTCAGGTACATGTGTGTACACAGAACTCATGTAAACAATAGCAAGGGAAAATACAAGCAGTGTTTCACTTAGGCCTTATCTTAGACAGTATAGCAAGTTAACTTTACAGTGCAAATCTGAACAACAACAAACAGGATTAAAAATTCCAGAGTTTTGTTTTAATGTGAAACTCTTAAAGCATGAAAAGAGGTTTAAAGTTTTAATGCAGTCCTAAGCACCACATCATTTTTTTCAGTTTCTTAGAGTAAATGTAGTTAAGCAACACCAGTTACACCTTTTTGCCCGTCTGTCACCATGGCCAATTTAAGTGGGCAGAGTGACTGTACAAATGAACCACACCATTGGATGGTCCTACAGTGAGCTGTAAGAGAACTAAGTTCACTTTGCTACCTCTAAAAATACAGTCCTCCTATCTGCAATACAGAGTTCAAAATATATATCAAGAAACGTGGTCTATACAAGGCAAATTATAACTAAGTGTATAGACAATAACTAAAGCTACTTCCACTCATACAACATTTCATGCAATTATCCTGTTGACAATTAAATACAATGATAAACATGAAACAAAAAGAGCCGCTGAAGACTACAGCCGTTTAAGCACTTTATAAGCCTAGGATCTCTATTTTCCTCATTGTTTAGATTCCCTTTACATCCACGTGGTACAGTTGCTTGAGGTGTGCTTCATTTGTTTAAAAAAAATTAAGGCATGTTCAGTATATTATGAAAAAAGACTTCTTAAAAATAGGTGGACTCCCTTGTTCCCAGGTAAGCATAAGACAAAGTGTAGTTTACAGAAATTAGCTTAGTCAGTCAATTCTGACTTGCTTAAACAAATAAAAGAGGGCCCCTGGCAACCTATAACAGAAAGAACTGGCTAACTTTAAAACTTTTGAGCAGCTAAGCAAAATTCATTTAACACAAGAACACTGTTAGTGCTTTTAGAACCCGCATTAAGGTACGCTTAGCAGTATATCTACTATATTCATCTCTAAAATAGTCTATCAGTTTAGACATAACTAAGCAGCACTCATGGAAATTGGCAGTTATTGCAAATCTGCAAACACAACTGAACCAACCATTTGAAGGGGAACAGAGATGTGACTAACTCTTGTATCTTGAGGGGTGTAATTCAGGTGAATGGATGAAGGCTGACACAGGTTGAAAATATGAACAACTATTGCAATGAGTCAGGTTCAATTTTTTCAAGTATTTGGAATGCTTTTCCTGGGAATACAAGCAAAGACTACACTAGTGTGTTATGTAGTGTTATATGAATATTTATTTGAGGTATAATCTGTAAGCAGTTGCCATACATATGCACAGGTATAAGCCATTGACTTTTTTCTTTAAAGAAGTTATGGACAGCAGAACGAAATTCGGCCATAATAGGACAGAATTCCTTTCTGATGTACACAAACCTCTACTGTTTATAAAAAAGTTCAGAAAGTATGTCAGACATGTATCAAGAATATATGTTCAATAGCATAGTGAAGTTATCCTTTTGGTATTACTAATACTATAGTTCCTATTAGTGTTTAGATATACATATTCAGGAATATGTACATCCAAAAGTACATCTTCAAGATAAAAGCACTCTTCTTAAAAAATAAAATCTAAATTAGGAATAAGCTACATTGCAAGGAACTTCCTGCAGAATTATGTAAGGTGATAAACTCTGAACTAAGGCTAATACAGCTACTGCATTAGGAAATGGCTTGCTGTGAAATTTTAATCTTTTCCCCCACCCAGTCAGATATATATTCAGGATTGTGATTCAATGATTGTTTAGCAGCAATTTTAGAGAACTGTAAATTCTTTTATTAACAGGCATTATAAACAGATACTACTATTTTTATTTAAAAACCATGAGTGCCACAGTGATGAATATACAGCTCATGAATAACTTAAAGTATTTCCCATATTAAAAGGCAATGCACACAGCATACAAAAGATTTCACTAAACAAAGCTATGAGGATACGTGATTGAAGTGTCTAAAATGATATATACAGTACATAATTAATGTTTTGTATGTGTTCAATACAGGCTTCTGTACCACCATTCCCATCATGCCTCACTCTCCCCTGCCACTGAATTTTGCACTTCTTCTTCCAAAATTGGTACAATCAGGTTATCCTTGGACATCAAATTATACTTCATCACAAATTTTGTGAACCGATGACACAAGAAGGTTTCATTCTGGAGATTAAAAAAAGGGATGAAAAAAAGCACAATATACACAGAAGGAATATTTTAAACAACAAAGAACATAATAAAAAACAACTCATACGCAAATTGCCTTGTTAGTCTTGCAAGTTTAAGAAAGTAGCAATACTTAAATGGTGAAGTCGTGTTACTTTACATACTCCCCTTTACCGCTTGCTTGTATTTACTGCAATAAACAAAAAATCCTACTGAAGTTAAAGCGTACGGCTTAAGTCACAGCTCAGTTTAACAGCACTTAGATAAGAATATTTTCAGGTGTCAATGCAGTCCTGATCCGCTATCTAAAAGGGGAGTTTAAGTTACGATAAAACTATTTTCATAGCTCTTCCAGCATTCTAAACTGGATTTACCACAGAGTTTCCTTTTACTTCTAACTATACCCCTAATAGTCTCTCTATTAATTTCTGTTTTTCAGTCAAAAAAGCTGGAAATTACTAAAGGTGCACAACATGCTACTAGCTTCTCCATTACTTTGTTTTACAATTATGTTATCTTTATATACTTTATATATAAAGATATATACACATACCTACACACATATACACACACACACTGTTGAGCAACACATACACAAACAGGAAACACATAAGCAGTACAAACTACACCAATTGCTGAATATGTCCACGAATCTTTAGACAAGATTAGAGTTGCTGGTATAAAAACTCATAAATTCTGCCCATTTATTCAAATGAGAGAAACCACAATCAACTAGGCAAAGTAAATAAATAATACATATTTTTTTAAAAAACTTAAATTTTAAGGCCAAAATAATTTACAACATGGAATTTCAGTTCTTAAAAAAAATGTAATTTATGATAACCAATACTTCACCTGGACGTGGGTATTTTGGTAATGTTAAAAGAAAACAGGTAATGCATTGAGTTGAGAAATAAAGAGTAAACTTACTTCATATTCATCAAATATCTGCCGGTGATGAAAATAAGCATGTGAAAATATTCTATAAATCCTTCGGCACACTGATCCTAATTTGGCTACAGAGGATTCCTTTATGCTTACCCTGTAAGCATCAGAAGAAAGGTTACAAAACATTGTTTTATTGATCTACTGAAATGACTACTGAAATACATACTGACATGAATTTAAATTCTGGTTATTAAGCGATACTCTGTAATTATACAAGAAATTTAGCAGGTTGCAGGTATCTGTGCCTGCAATTGCTTATTGTTGTAAGAATAATAAAAATGTTGGTGCATCCTGCACATTTAAGAATTGTATTCTGACAACAAAAAGGCCTTGTCTGCAGTTTAGAAACATCATCAGTTACTCTGGTAATGGCTGGATTTCTGGTTTCCAGCATTGATGGGCGAAGGGAGAAAGACTTCCAACTGTACCTCCTTGCCAAGGCAGGATTCCCAGAGAAGCACAATTTTGACATTTCCAGTTACGTTTCCATGGTCTGACTTGTGGGCTACCCGCTGAATGCACTCTGTCTTCTATGCTCGCTAGCACCCCACATTAGATCAGCACTGGCTGCTGGAGGCTTTTCAGTGGAGTCATGTTTAAGTCCTTTGAGTCACTGCATCTCTCTAAAGGCTTTCCTGTTACTTAGACTGGCGCTCCACCAGTGGAAAACCCCTAGTAACACTGATATTAGAAAAACAAAACAACAAAACTCTGTTTCCACCTAAAAAACACTCTTGTCTGCTCCAGTAAATGGCAAACTAAATCAACAAGCAGGAATTCTTCCTAGGCTTAAAAATGAAAACAGCTGTAGAAACAACAGTGCTGTGTACTGCAGGATTTCTAGTATTTTTGTAGGATTCTATGAAAAGTGTTTTATGCATTTTTTTGTGTTTTTAAGTGTTTAGGTGACACCAATTCCCCTGTCTTCCTTTTCTCCCCTCCCCCCCCCCAAAAAAAAAGTGGTTTACCTGCTGGGGAAATATTTATTGCTATTCAGAAGACATGCAGCTCCATCAAGTGTGTGTCTAGTATAGTCTATAGCAGGACACTACAAAAGTAGAGAGAATAAACACAGATGAGTGCATGCCTGAAATCATCATATAACTTACTTAAAGAAATACCCTCCAAGTTATGTTTCCTGATACACAAAGGCTGCAAATAAGAATCCTTTAAACTTCCCTAGCCATTTTTATTCCCTAGCCATTTTTATTCCCAGAAGTTTCACATAGCTTCCCTGAAGGTCTGACTACATTTCACCGTAAGTGAGCCATTTCTCTTCTCTGTTTTATAAGCCATATCAGTTATTTCAGGAAAAAAAATAATGTTACTATGGAAATATGATCATGCACACAAGTAGTGAATTTTATGCATCTCCTTAAAAAAGATACTGTACTGGAAGAACATTGGGAAAAAAAAAAAAAAAAAAGAGAGAGACAAATCATTACAGTTCATTTGTTTTCCACATAATCAAGCTGCCAGACTTTAATAGCCTAAATCAACACTCTAGCAAAAAAAATTACTTACTTAAAAAATTCCTGCATCTAAATACATCAAGGTTTTTTACTTGACAAACAAAAATGAAAACATCAGCATGGCTAAGCCAACCCATGGCTCTGAAATCAGGTACACAGAGAGAAAAGAAAGTAAAGATGAACTGGGTCAGGCAGAGAGCAGGAACATTCATATATTTTGTCATTCCCCAGTTTAAAGATGACTTAACAGTTACATATTTTCAGCAGCAGTCTTTCAAGGTTGCATAATACACTATCTGACCATTAGTTGATGATAGCCATTACCAAAACACAAACCAAGAGATTTAATGGTATGTGTTCATGGATAACCAGTATTGCCTCCTCTTCTCTCTGAATGGGAACAATGCATAGGTAGAAAGTGGTCAATCTACTTGCTTGCAGCTCTTGACACGTAAAGCCACGGACCAGAATGAAGAAAAGCAGCCTCAAGGTTTCCAATATACCTAAGTAAATTAGATACACTGCATGCCAATATATTTGGGGGAAAGTGGGTTAAAGTAGGAACTGGGAAGGAAGCTGCCCTTCAGAGCTAAATAAAGGCATCTTAGAATCCTTTAAGGAAAAGGTTACAGGACAAAAAGAAGTTTAAGAACTGACACCTTATTCTGGAAGGTGAAGTACAAAGATACGATGGACTGCACTATCACCATAACCAGTAGCAACAGAGAAAGCCCTTCTGAAGGCAAGAAAAATGATGCATCAAGTACTTCGAATAGGAGAGCTAAGCAAAGTGTAAGGTAATGACACCCAGGCAAACTGCTGTTACCATGCTGGTTACTTGAGAAAAGGTAGGTGCGTGTGTGTGTGGGGGGGTGTTGTCTGTTTGCTTGTTCTTATTTTTTTTTTGGGGGGGGGGGGGGGGGAGGAGGGGGGGAGGGGGGGGGTTGGGGGTCCACTACCTTTTCAGACTAACTTCCCTCAGAACATGCAGGCGCAGTCAGTTCAGAGTGAGGCTTATGTGCCTAGCACCATGGATAAAGGCCAATGGCTGAAGCGGACAGCCCGTTCTCAGCACGTATGCCTTCGTTCAGTTAAGCAAAAACCTTTTCCCATTGAGTTTCAAGCTGTCTCAATACAAGAGGAGAAAAAGGTGTTGTGCAAAGTCTCTGGTACTGCTGTAAAAAGCAGCTCTTTCGTATCTCATCCCTCTCTTCTGTAAACCAACCACAGAATGAGAAAGAAGGAAGCTTGAAATGATATTCTTAATCCACATAAACTCTCCGTTAAATCGAGAGGTCGCCCATAATGTTGTCCCCATAAAACACCAAGCTGCAAACTAAAAGTCCTATGACTCATGAGGTCAGTTTTACAGAATACATCCATACCTCTTTGGGAGTTTTATGAGCTGCACAAAGAAAAATCCATTGTTCAGTTGCTGTCATCTGAGTACATGTGTCTGGGTGACATTCACTCTGTTAAAACAATTGTTCAGTTAAGAAAAACACCCAAAAGCAAAAAAACAAGCTGATCTTTTCAAATCATTTTCTTGCTCCCTTCCCCCACCAGAAAAGAGTAATTGCCAGAAGTCTTCTAAAACTCTAAAAAAACCCTCTTTTCTGAAACCACAGCTTAAGTCTATGTGTATAAATGTAGAAGAAAGATGTGTAAACTGACACTACATCTTACAAAACATGAACAGTCCCTTCTCTGATACCAATATAAAAATATCAAGAATTACCTGAAGCTTAACAGCTAGTCCATTGAGCTCAAGACAGAATTGTCTAAAAAAAATTTGAACACAGCAGCATCAAAAATCAAGCAATTTGTTTTTCTACTGGAAACACTTAATACAAAACAAGATTACACATTCCAATCATCTTCCTAGATCTCTAACATTTTTAGAAATTACTTTTGTAAAGAGGAAAAAATATATCAGAAAAAAAATAATTTAAAGGATACCATCAAAATAATTTCACTTGATGTGATACTTGAAAAGACATACGTGCAATATACTAGGAATTAACGCAATATAAAGAGTACAAGCTGACAAACAGAAGTCACACCAGTGTATTTTTTTAATTCAGAAGAAAATACGTATTTCTTATCTGAAAGTGGAAGCTGAGTTTGACCAATAATTTAGGAGGAGTGTTTATACATTAAACATCCTTAAGATAGGAAGCTTTATATATATGTGTGTGTGTATGTGCGCACGCGTGCGTGTGTGTATATATACACACGTGTGTTATATATATATATAACTAGGAGTAAAAAAAATTAAAATACACTCAAAGAACACTTCAAGAAAATCCATTTCTTAGAAATGGAATGCTGCAATCATTCCATCCCTTTAAAATGTATCTCCCCCACATCAATTAAGTGGCTGGAGTCCCACCACCAAATCATCAACAGACAGCTTCTAGAAATACCGTTCTTTAATCAAGGAGGAACTGAGATAAAATGCAATAAAGAAGATAGGAAAATGCTGCTGACTTTCATGAGAATGTATCTGAAAATGCATTCTTTAACTTAAAGAACTCACCCCTCCATTCTCCAAGGAAAATCTGAATGCATTTTCTAAAAGTGACAAATACTTAGCGAGAAGTCTGTGAATCTAGGATGATTTTCAGTGGGTGAAAATGACAGGGGGCATTCTTAAAATGTACTACTTTTGCAATTTTATAAACATTTTTGTTTCTCCTTTGAGGAGTTCCAGTATTTATTGGTACTATTCTAGACCAGAGGAAAGAAAAACACAACAGGATGCAAATTCAGGATGTATAAATCTAGGAGGAGGTTAAAACTATTCTTAATTAGACATATTTTCAAGAGTAAGTTAAAAGACAAGCTCATAAGAAAGATGAGGATACAAGGATAGTAAAAGAATGCCAGGAAAATTAAGGATTAAAACAGAAGTGCAGAGGTGAATTAACAGGCTATAAACCCACACTAAACCTGAAAAATATGTTCAGGTACAAACTACCTAGACTGGACATATATATTATACCGCATAAAACAAAATGAGAGAAGGACAAAATGTTACAAGTTTCCTTACATTTAGAACTGTAAGACATTGCTACTATAGCTTTCCCAACTAAAAGTTATTTTCTTGTAAGTTCCAGAAAAATCACGAGGGAGAATCCAAAGGGAGGGAACTGACATTCCAGGTAGCAGAGATAAGGAACTGATGAAATTAGGAAAATGGAAATTCAAGGCTGTTTTTTCATGTCCAAAACATACTACTACAATTTTTGAAGTACAATTTTTTTTCTAAAAAATATATATATATATATCAAGAACACTAGATTCAGAGGGCATCATAAACCTTTAAAGGAACAGGAACTTCAGAAAATAACACAAAGTTTTAAAATATTTAATAGTGAAAATACTGAATTCTATTTAACTTGCTTTTAATCTGTCATGTTCAAAAAGATTCACTATCAAGTAACAAAACTTTGAATCGGTAAACTATGTTGGCAGAAGATAAATTTTTACCTTAAATGTTCATACTTCCATACACCTTCATCCTGGCCTTCAGGAGGTTCAAGGATTTTATCAATGTTGGAACAGTCTGCCCTTATATTTTGTTGGATATACTAAGAGGAGAACAAAAAAAAATTTTTTTTCTAGATCTTGCTGTAATTATAGCAAAACAATACATTTAGGACACTGCATCTTTGAGAATTACTTTCTCAAAGATGAAAAAAGTAATTTTTCTTTACTTCAGAAGAAGAGTGATAAGAATCAAGAGAAAGTATTGATGGACCTTTTTTTTAAAAAAAAAAAAAGAGGCAGTAAGAAAACTAGTGTAAAGAAAACAGGATCTGAAAAATGCCTTTCCTGAATTAGAAAAGATAAAAGAACGGGTAAGTTTTATATGTTTTGTGTAATATCCTTCTCAAAACAAAACAAAAAAGTCAGGCAATCCCATTTTCTTAAGCTCGATTTGTTGAAACCAGATATGGGAATTCCAGTTATTTCTGCAAATAAAATTATGTATTTTTATTTATTTATCTATGTAGGGCACTTACAAAATTCACTCTTCTGCAGCTGTACTGCAAGAAGGAAAAAAACATGCTCTGTGTCCTGTATCTTACCAAAATACAAAACTCAGGAGACTGTTCTTAAAAACAACATTTCTTATAAATAAGAATACCTGCTGAACAGCTAGTGTGCTATCCATTTCTTCAAAGGATTCATCAGGCCAATTGTAAAAATCCTGTTAAAAAAAGTTTAAACCAATTTAACATAAAGAAGAGCAAGCACACCACTTGGAATAAGCTTAGAAGTGTGGGAAAATAGATGCAGACATAGTTCATACAATTCCTGGAAACTACACCTTAACATGAAGCGCACAAACTTGGTAGTAACAGGGTGAAATGGGACTTAGACTCCTAATGTCATAGTCTTATCTTGAAATGAAAGTTAAAGTTCTATTTGACTTAGCGTATTTTAAGTATCACCATTCCCAGTCATCTTCCTGTAACACCTACGTGTAACCTGCATTTTTAAAATGAAGTTTTTGCATACAATGCCCATTTTACGTGTTACACCACCATGTAAGAATGGGAAGACAAAAGGCTCTAGAGTGCCATTATACACATGGTATTAAGCTTAAAATCCCACTATATTCCAGTAATACACTGAAGACATCTTCTCTAAACTGAGATAAAATAACAGAACGCTAGCCTAACTTGCTACTACGCTCCCTGGTATGGTCAGTATCCTGCTTAACTGGATGGTCATCAGCTCTGCTAACCCACACTGTTTAGTACAGTTAATGATAAAAACCTCATCAAGTTTTGCCTCAAAGCTAGCTATACTTCAATATTCTACAGTAATTCACATATGGTGAAAACAGAATAATCCCAGACGTGCATTTTCTTACCGTGCATTTTACACATCTAACATTTAGTGCTATTCCCTCTCACTGTCCAGAAACATTATACATCAGCCTCCCACAGCCATCTCAGTAGACACAATGAATGACTCAATAAAAATCTTTCAACTCTAAAGGCTAGCAATCTGTTCTTGAAAGAATACACTCATCTCGACAGAAAAGAGTGAATATCCAGTGTTTAAATATCACTAAGTGTACTTACATACTGAAGAGCTGTACTATAGTATCTTGAATATATGAAGTAGTGTATCATCAAGATAAAAAAATTCCTCAACCTACCTGAACTTTATGACTTATTCATAACTTTACCTATTTCAGTTTTATGTCCAACTTGCTCTATTTTTCAGAATATCCAAAACTTATCAAGCAGAAGTCATGAAGGAAATGGAACATTGTATAAATTAAACATATATAGACAAGCTGATTTACAATGCTGTTTTGCCTCTGAACAGCACGACAAAAATTAACAGGAGAAAAGACTTATTATGATGGCATTTTCCTTCAACATTCCGTGTCATTTGCTGCTTTGTTTCTGACCAGGCTGTCTTCACAAAAGCAAAACAAATCTTGTGGAAAAGTCTCACAGATGATTTCATATCTGAAATAATCTGCAAAGAGTATTTTCCACATCTGAGATGTACCACTACAAAATGACCTTGAAAACCAAGACATAAAGTGATTCAACTTCGATTAGGAGAAGCAGTTTGAAAGCAGCCCAGGTTCACCTTTGTGAGGAGCGCAGGTTACGTAAGGGAAGGGTGACTTACATCTCCAGAAGCACACACCAAGTTTTACCTTGCAGGAGATGATACAGAGCTGCTAACTAAAGCCAGTGTGTATGATCACACAGGGAGCTCATAAAGATGATCACGCATTTTGTATTTTAATATCAAGAAGAGTAAATACATTTTCACGTATTAGAAAAACCACCCTGTGCGTTAAGGAAGCCTAAGACCTGGAAGAGAGCTCTTCGCCTCAGTTAATAACAGACTATTTGCACGCACGCTCTGCGATACTGCCAATATTGCGGGCGTCCAGAAGGCGCCGCGGCAGAAAGCGATCACGCTATGGATATGGCTCTGTCCCAGAGGCAGGCGGGAAGTGACACGACTCAGTCCAGAACCGAAGCCTGGGAGCTCGGACAAGCGAGACGTTTGCCCTGTGGAAAACCGAGCGGGCAGCGGTGCCGAGTTGGCCCCAAGCGCTTTCTCCGGGCCCGGGGGAAAAGCAGCGCGGAGCAAGGCCGCGCCCCCCCCCCCGGCGGCCGCGCCCGGCCCCGCCGCCGCGGCGACCCCAAGGCGCTCCTGGGCGCGGGCAAGGCCTCCCTGCCACGGGCCCCGCGCGGAGCTGCCGCTGGGCCCCGCGGCGCGGCCAGGCCCGCGGCCCCGCCCCAACGGCCAGGCCGGCCGGGCCGCCCGCCCCGCGCTGCTCCGGCCCCGGCCCCGACCCCGGCCCCGCGCACAAGGCGGGCGGGCGCGCAAGGCGGCGCCTCACCTGGGCCTTGGTGCCCGGCCTGTTCCGCCTCAGCACTGCCGTCCCCTCCGCCATGACCATAGTGACAGCGGCGCCGGAACCCGGATGCGGCTGCGCCAGGCGGGGCGGGGGGGACGCAACGGGCGCCGGCGGGGGGCGGAGCCGCCACGGGCGGGCAACGGCGGCCGCGCGCCGCCCAACGGCCGTCGGGCGGCAGTCTCGCGAGAGCAGCGCCCCCCCAACGCGGGAGGCCACTGGGTGCCAGTCTCGCGAGAGCAGCGCCGCACGCCCCCACCCCCCGGGAGGTCGTTGGGCGGGCGCCAGTCTCGCGAGAGCAGCGCCCCACCCCCGCGGGAGGCCGTTGGGCGCCAGTCTCGCGAGAGCAGCGCCCCACCCCCGCGGGAGGCCGTTGGGCGGGCTGGCGGGTGGCGTCGCGCTGGGTCCCGCCGGCGCTGTCCCAGCCCCCCGGCAAGGCCGGTTCCAGGCGGCGCTGAGCTCCCCTGCAGCGCCACGCCGCAGGGCGTGAGCGGCTCTCCGGGCAGCAGGGCAGGCCCGGGGGGGCGCAGGTGAAGGGGCTCGCTGGGCAGGGCCTTTGGCAAGCCAGGCCTTGGGTGTTCAGGCGCTGCTTGGGAAGAAGGCATAAAAAGGCAACGTTAGCTGGTGGTAGCCCGAAAAGAGGTACCTGTTAAGAGCAGGTAGATGTTCTGAAAGACTGACCAGCCCCTGTTACCTCTGCAGGATGAGAGAGAAGAAACATAAGTTTGAAGCTGCCTGTTTGTGGAGAAGAGACGGTAGGAAGGAGAGCAGGAGGGCTGGGCAGGGCTGCACTGCTCCTGGTTGGAAGCAAGGATGGTGGAGCTGCGGGGCAGAGGTTAAGATGCCTCCCTCCCCGATAAAATCAGTATATATGTGGTTTCAGCTGTAGGATGTTTCCTGAAAACTGGAGACTACAGGTACCTGTCCTTAGTTCCACTGCATTACGGAGTGAACACTTAGGGCTTTTTTTCCACTCAGCAAACATGTTCCAGGTAACACGTTTCACATGTTCTGTAATTGTGATTTCCCATCAGAAAGCATTTTGAGTACTTACTTTGCCTGGGCAATGCCATGAAAAGGATCCACTGGGAATCCCGCCATGTTCTGGAGGCCATATTCTAACTGAAAGCTGGCAGCGTGCAGCTGGTGAGATGGAGGGTTATGTTACCTCCTGCCTGCATGCATGCATGCACCTCGCTAACGAAGGAGTTTATATTGGAAGGAGTGGTCCTTCCATTCAGGTTACACAGTAACACAGAGGTGGTATATTTAACTTCAAGCATATGAATTCAGTTTGCATTGGTTACTGTTTTACTCCCAAACTATAGGTCAGTAATCCTACACAAGAGATGTTAGTTATTTTGAGTCACATGGTGAAACTCAGCATTTTTGAAAACTGTGTGTAGGAAACCATGAAAAGGTTAATAACATTAGGAGACACTGGTGCATTAGAATGAAGGGTGTAAGTATCGTATTACCTCATTAGATCAATTGTAATGTAGCATTAATTTCTAAAAAGATTGATGCTATAATTAGCCAGTTAGTTACAAAACAAAAGCACTGCTGCCTGGTTAAGGCCCCTACAATTCGGCATTTTTTTTTCTGTTAACATTTCCAAGGTTTAGCTGATATCTAAAGCACAGAAAAATGAGGGAGTTGACATTTCCGTTTGTCCATGACTTTTAATTCATGGACACTGGGGCTTTGAAAATGCAAATAAATCTGGCTAAAAAAACCCACCTGTCAATGCTGTCAATGAGGTGTATATATGTTAGTTCAATCTGGAACAGACTCATGGTTTTGCAGAGAAGAAATCTGCAGTATTTCTTAATCAAAGTGTTAAAGTCTGTAGATCTCTCCTGTTCCTGTTGTCCTTATTAGCAGAAGAGCTGCTTGCGTTTTGTTTTTTTTTTTGCAAGTTGCTTATAAAACCAGATCAAGTTTTTTTTTTTTTTTTTTTTTTTTTGGCCCTTATTGTGCAAGAAGGAAAAGTGGAATATTTGTCCAAGTTGTTATTGTGTATTTCTGTGCAGTTGGGAACCTTGCCTTCTTTTCTTCTCCCTTTACTAATGCACTTTGCAGTCCGCTTTTTGTTTCCTTAAGAGTCAGACTGCCTAAGGAAAGGCTGGGAGGAATTGCATCTTCCCAGAGAAGCATGTAAGTAGGCTTGTATAACATTTTTGCCCCAAATTAAAGCTTTGAAATAGTCTAGAAAACAGTAGAAGAATTCTAAACTACAAGAATGAACAGCCAAGAAGAAACATTTGTGATTGATACTGCTCTCCCCTATAAAAGAAGGATATAGAGGTTGGCAGGCAGCCATGGACTAAAAAACAGTAATAGCAGATGGATCACCTTGACTGTGTAATAGTTATCTTGTCCTTGCTTACAGTGATACCCTTACAGTGCAAGAATAAAATGTTCTCTATGTCTGTTGATTCGTCAGACACTTAAGCATGTCCTCCATTTGATTAGGCCTAGGAGTGCATTTTCTTTTACATCCTCAAATTTCTTATTCCCCCAAAGTTCTCATTGAAATATGACTTCTTTTGTCAGTTATGTAAAGGCTAGTAGATACATCCATGTGAAATATTTTATTAAATAAGTCTGATTTCAAGGTCTGAAAATCTCCAAGGCCTGAAAGCGCAGGCTGGATATAGGATGAGAGAAGAGAGAAAGATGTAACTGGTGTGTGAGCTTGGCAACACTGCAGTGCCAGTTCAGTGCAGTCCTGCTGGGGAACGGGTTAGTACGGCAGTGCAGCCTGAGGAGTGAAAAAAGCGCTTAAAGGTAAGTAGTACAAGTAATAAGTGGTATGTGCTACCACTGTTCCTTTGGGTCTCCTGGCCTTAATGCACCCCCGCAGATGACAGTGTCTCCTGATGCACAGAAACCTCATCTGCAGTGAACAGGGATCCTACAAAAATTGTCTCTCTAAAGGACGTTATTAAAAGAAATTTTGAAGTGTTAGGCCTAAACACTTACCTGTTTAGAGCTGCTGTATACTACATGTCTTTCTCATTGAAAGGCTGTTTGGTTTCCATAACCTGAGTAGGCTGTAAATATGTTAAATACCTTCCCATCTTCAGCAGCCTGTGTTATGTGTGTATCGTAGGTATGTTAACACCTATGTTACCATGGAGAATAAAGGCATGCTTGTTTCTCGATAAGTTTGTATTTCATTACACAATAAGCTGTCTTTTAGGATTCCTGTAGTGCAACAATCTTAAAATTTCAAATGTAAAGTGCATCACTGGGATTATTAATGTAAGACTGCCGTAGGGCAGAGTTCAAGGTTTAGGCTTTTTATACTTAAAAAAAAAAATCTGCATTTATTTAGAATCTTTCTGTTGGCATGAATTCTAATTCAATAAGAGTTGAACTACTTGAACACTACTTGCTTATAGCTCCAGAATAGAGGGTAGCCAGCTGAAAAGCAGCATGCTATGGAACTGGGGGTAGGGAAGGGCAAAAAGCATTACAGCCAAGATCAAATATAATTCCTCTTCTAATGGAACTGCTAGGCAGTAGGTGGCATCTGTGTATGTAAAAGTGGCTCCAGTTGACCCATATGCTGAAGTTTATCTTATGGAGGCACCCTAAACCATGTCAGAAAATACATCATTTTAAAGAGTGTGTCAAAGCTGAAATCCTGCACATTGCAAATACTGAAGTTTTTTAAAGAATCTTTGTCATTACAGTTGTTTTCTTCTGAAGAAAACAGTAAGACTTAGTTTATCTAGTGATGTTGATTTCATAATCGCTTGAGCATAATGAGAGCACTACCATTTAAATACTGCTGTTAAAAGTTTCAGTAGCAACACTCATCTATTTCAGGTAGGAAAGACTACATCAAAACATTTTACTTAAGGTAGTAGTATTCCCAGACTGCTCTAGATCAGGTATATGCATACCAACTGAGGGTAGGAACATCATATAAAGTACTTATTTTACGGTCACATTTGAATAAGCCTGAATCATTTTCCAAGGCAAGATAGGGTCAACAAGGTGGTTAAAAAATATGCACAGTTGTTTGCTTCAGCATTACTTGAATAAAAATTAAGCCCATACAATGTTTCACTATTTAAGAATATTGCAGTTTAGGATTAAGTCTAATTAATTTGTCAGATACTGTATGTGGGAAAGGATCAGCACTGTACTAACTCATGAAAAAGCTAGAGAAATCTGTCATAGGGAAAAGCTTTGTTACTGTATTAAGATCAGCAAAAGCTCTAGTTCTGCCTGATTAATATCTATGAAGTTATTTATGTATTAGCAAAACTTAAGAGACATGCAAAAGAAGCATTAGACTTCTGATCTGCTGGATCTGCAAACTGGATGAATCTATTCTAGCCTAGCACTGCTGTCATTAGCATCAAGTGTCATGCTGACTGCAGGGTGGCACGCTGGTTGCAGGAGGGTGTAGGCAATAGCAGTTGCACTATTTTGGTGGTTTGTGTGCATTAATCTTTCAGTGTACCAAACACCCCATAATCTATTAACAGCTACTGCAGAAAGTGAAGGGGACAAGTCAGTCATCTGTTACTTACGGTATAGTTTGACATTTAACAGAGCTAGATTGAAGTCCTCTTCACTGCAGCAACTATGCTATAACCATTTTAAATCCATCTCCCACCTTCATATAAACTAGGTGAAAACATATAGCAGAGTTGTATTTTCCAGATTAATTCAAGACACTACACAATTAAGACTCAGTTTCACTGAGCAGTAGCAGAAACTGAGACAGAAGCAGAGTAGTTTTAGAAGTTTATTGTACAGGCCTTTACAATCTCAGTAAGAGCAGAGGATATAAAAATGATGCTGTCTGGAATAGTTAAGGCTGGTTGGTGGTCATCTGTATTTCATTGTCCAGGGGAACTCAAACAACAGCAACTGATTTTTGACTGTACATACTTTTATTTGTTCCATCATTACAGTGAGATCACAAGTTATTTCAGAGACTCGATGCCTGTTTATTACAAAATAAAGGACATTATTTACATGATGAACAGAAAAATTTCAGCATTTTAGTGGAATGGATGACTGATACTGCAAGTAGTAGTTTAGTCCAGGTATTTTCCAAGAATGTCACCATCTCTAAACAAGTAGTAGTCCTGCAAATAAAGAAACATTAGTACCCATCATATCAATTATTTCACAGATACTGTTTCTAAAGTCAAGACTATCACAGTCACAAAGTAGAAAAATAGAAGGTAGATAACCAAGACTCACTCTACCTGTTGACCTCTCAAAGATTTTTCCTTTGTAAGATATTTTTTGGAGAGATATCAGATTACTGTTTATAGTGACAGCAACAGTCAAGAAAGCAATTTTGTAACTCTTCCCTATCAAAAATAAGGACATTCCCAGTAATTTCAAAGCACTTTAGGGTTTGCGGTTTTTTGCTGCATATGCCAACCACGTACTTGAATTCTTCCACCCAAAGGTCAGGCCAGATGTTTATTCTGATAGTTTTTCTAAGCATGGGTGGAAATAGCAAGTACAACAGATATCAGAAGCTAGCTTGATCCAGCTGCTCCCACTAGAATCACAGTTGCATTTTTTGAATGTTTCCAGTCCCATGGAAAAATTACAATATTTATCACTGACAGTGTGACCTTCTGGGAACCAGCTTAGTTTCCATTCACAAAGTTGGGCAACCTACCTTATCTTCTAGTACAATCTTAGTACCACCATATTCTGGCAGCAAAACTTTTTCACCAACTTTCACGCTTACTGGCTGAATCTCACCATTCTGAAAGAAAAAGTTTTTTTTTTTTTAAAAAAAAAACAAAGTAAACAGTTTGAGATTTAATGTCAAAAAATCCTTTAAACTGTAGTGATCCTTGCCCATATACAACATTCAGAAATCACAACAACTCTATTGTATTATATGCAATAATTAGAAGCAGTAGGACTGCAGTTAATCTTCTGAACACAAAGCACTTCCATTAGTTCGAGTGTAAATGCAACTGAACTCTTCACTTGGCATTCTGAGGAGGATTTGGCTTTAACAAAAAGCAAATTAAAAAAAAGAGTCTGAAAAAAGTAAGTGACAGACTATGGAATTCCCCCTCTAAATCAGGAGTCTGTTTCCTATTCTGTAACCAGGGCTAATTTCTTGAAGTGACAGTTAAGAGTGCCTTCCTATCTTTCTTACTTGATTAACTTGTTGGTGTTGCTGGCAAATCTATACATTGCTCAGAAATATCTGGTAAAGTTTAAGTTTAATTATGCTTTTCTGCTATAAATATTAGCTTGTTGGGTAATTATTAACATCATTTCACAATATAAAGCCTTGAGGTATCATGCTTTTTTGTCTCAGTATCTATGGAGGGACTCAAAGAAAGTCTGGGTAAACATGCACGAGTTAAATTTTAAACACATTTTGAATAATTAAATCAATGTGTTTTTTGGGGGGTGGGGTAGGGTGGGGAGAAAGGTTATGAAGAAAGGAAAGAAGAAATGGTAAGCCCACAGCCACAAAGAGATTTAAACTGTGAAATGAAGTAAATACTGTCCTTTTTACAATCCTAGGCTTTTTTTTTCCTCTTTTTTAAGCATGAAAGAAAAATGACTTAACACTTTTCTTTTTTTGTCCAGTAAGGCTAATCCTTACGGGCAATGGTATTTCGCACAACATAAGACAATGCCACATTTTGAGATTCCACCCTGCTCACAAATTACAGGGATTCAGGCATGTGATCAGCAGCATTTTCAGAAAGAGGGCTGCTAATCCCATAGGTTTTACCTGAAAGGTGATCAAACATGACAGCCCAGAAAAAACATAGTTTCAAGTATTTAAAACTACTCTTTAATGCTGCTTGTAAGCATCAATAAATAACATTCATTTTTTAAAAAGCAATTATTTTATATTTTACAAATAAGAGGAAGACTGAAAATCAAGGTCAGAGCCAATGGGGGAGGGGGGAAAAAAATCAAGATTCCTACCTCCTCTCTGAGTCTGCACTTTAACCTTCACTCATCATCCTCATTTGTTTTTGTAAGATGTCACTAATTTATACAGCAACCAATCCCTTTTTGATAAATTTCCAACTTACCACCACACCATTACTAATTCTGCCCAAAGTTAAATGTAGTTACCTTTCCTCTGGCTCCTGATCCAACTGCCACTACCGTTGCTTGTAGCACTTTCCCTTGAGCTTTCTCTGGAATCATGATGCCTCCTTTGGTTACAGTCTCAGCTGCGCATCGTTCAACCAGAACACGATCAAAGAGGGGAAGAAATTTCCTAAATGCCTTTCCTGCCTGTGAAAATAATTGTATATTTAAACAAGAGGATCACTACAACAGAATGGCAATAAGAAGTTAAAAACCCCAAAGTGTTCTGTTCTGAGAGAAAGCAAGAATTTAAGAAAGATGCTAGACATTTGCTTTTAATAGTGGCAAGTATATGCAACTTTTAACTGCACTAGAAATTGTTAAAGAAACAAGCAAAGCTGAATTAGAGGTGTTCTGCATCTCAAGCCTAGAAGCAATTCTCTCCTGAGCAGAATTAGCAGACACACAACAGGCAATCCTAAGGGTTCAGCAGAACAAAGATGTACTCTAGTTAACAAACCACCACCAGATAGGCTCAGCCACCTTTTCATTTGCCTAGGAAAGCTCTACTGGCTTTTAAGCTACTTGATCCTAAACCATTAGTGCTACTATAGTTTATCACCACCATTGATGATTACATGAAATGTATCTATCAAGTTACAGTGAGATTTAATGAAGATTAAAGACCTCCTTGGTCAGTTCCCTTTTTATCTGCTGTATTGGAGTGTTTAGTAGTAAAGAAGTAATATCCTGACAAGTACCATGCATCAGTCAGTTTCAGATGTTTTCAAGGCTTACTACTTCACAAAACCATATACAGCTTCTAAGTTTGAAGTCTGGAGCGAGAGTGCAGTTATTCACGCCGAGTTCTACAAACAGACAGCAACTTTGCAGAGTGGAAGTTTTTGTAACTCAGCAAGAGGCTAGGCACGTTTCCACCTTGACTGCTCTTCCTTCATGTAGGAAACTAGTTAATAGCTACCCCTGCCTAAGGATTAACATTTCTTGCTACTACCTACCACTACTGGTTGCATTTCAGAAACAGTAATCCGATTCCCACAAGCTAAATGCAAGTGCAGAATCTCAACAACAGGGGTCAGGGATGGCCAGCATGTTCCGATGCAAGAGGAAGGATCTGGAGACCTGCCAAGTCACATGGCGACAGCACTCTGCTAACCAGGTACCCAGAGCCCACTCAGGGAGCACTCATAGAAAGAGCCAGAAACACGGCTCTAGCATCCAAGGTCCCCTTCACCGAGATCATCAACATACACTCTCATGCTTTAAGAAGCAGGAATGCCTCAGAAATTACAGGCAGCACACACAAATCCCAGTAAATGAGAGAAGCTGTCCCCATGCTCCTCAAAAACTGTTGTTACTACTGTAATGTGGAAAAACCTGCAGATGGAAAAGGCTGCATCCTTTTGCTCTGTGAAGGTAATAGCTCTGGACTCCATTTATTCTTCCAGTGACTCGTGCTTAACTGAAGTAGACCACTGGGCTTAGGAACATGGATGTTTTACACTAACTTTTGAGAGATGTTACTTCCCCAGACCAGTAAAAACATGGAGGGGGAAAAGAAATCGAGCTTCAGAACAAGGACATCCCAGTCCTTGCACAACCGCTCTTTGCACTAACATCTACCTATAAAAGCTGAGGCTTTTATATAGAGAGACTGAACGGTTAATAACGCAGGAGAGGTTTTTTGTTCGTTCTCTTCGCCGGCGAGCTCTCTAGAGCCGAACCACAGCCGGCGCGGCCGCGCCCGCCGCCCCCTCGCCAGCCCGAGCACCGCGGCCCGACCGCAGACGTGCCCGAGGGGCGCCCCGCGAAGGCCGCACCGCGCGGCCCACCGCTCCCCCGCAAGGGCTGCGTGACCTTGCCGCGCTGCCAGCCGCCTCCCGAGCGCCGCGGGCCGGCGCCCGCCCGCCCGCCCGCCGCGCCACGGCGGCGCCGCCAGCCCCATCCTCCCTCCCCTGCCCTCCGCTCCGCTCCCCGCAGCGCCGCCGCGGCCTCACGGCGCCTCGGAGCCGCCGCGCGGCAGCACCCCCGCCCGCAGCCCGGGGAGCCGCCCGCAGGGGGACGCAGCGGCCGCCGGGCCCCGCGCGGTGCCGAGGCGCGGCCGCCCCCGCCCCACCCCGCCCGGCCGCGGCGGGCACTCACCATGGCGCCCGCCGCGCTCCCCGCCACACACTGACCCGCGCCCGCGCCGCGCACACGTGAAAAGCGCCACGGCCTGCGCATGCGCGCGGGGCCCCGCCCCGGGGCGGGGCCCTGCCGCCCGCCGCGCCGCGCGGAGCCGCGCGGGGCCGGAATGCCGCCGCGAGTTTTTCCCCAGCGGGGCTGCGGCCCGCGTGGGAAGGTGGCGGCCGCTCCAACGGCGCCGCCGCCCGCGCCGCGGGGACCGCGGCTGCCCCGCGCGCCCCGCACCGGACCGGAAGTGACGTCACGTCACCCTTGACCCGTAGCGAGCATGAGCGTTCCAGAAGGTTCTGGAACTGGCGGGCCCCGGAACCTGAGTGGTTCATGCGGCGGCCCCCATGGCGCATGCGCAGAGCGCGGTGGCGCGGCAGCGCTGAGGCCGGCCGGGCGGCGGGGGCGGCCGTGCGCCCGCGCCAGGGGCGGCGCCGCGGCGGCTATGCTGGTTCCCGGGCTGCGCGGCGCGGAGCCCCACATGGGCCGTTGCTTGGCCGGGGGAGGGGCAGAGCTGGTGAGTGCCGCGCGCCTCGCTGGGCTTGCGCGCAGATCCGCCCGCTCAGCGCTGAGTCCGGACGGCGGAGCCGCCTGCCGCTCTCCCCGCGTGGCACAGAGGTGAGCGCGCGGGGCCGCCTGCTCGCCGCGCGGAGCGGAGCGGCCTTGCCGCGGGGGGGGTCAGTGAGTGGGGGTGCCGCCTCCCCCCCCCCCCGCGCCTTTTGGGGGCCGCGGCCGTCGCGGGCGCGCGCCGCCTGTAACGGCTGCGCGGTTCCGAGCGCGGGGGCTGCGGGCGCGCGCGCCCAGCGCCGGCCCGGCTGGGGGCCAGGCCCCCCTCCGCCGCCCGGTGCCGGCGGGCCGCGGCCGCCGGGGGTCGCGGCGCGGCGCGGGAGGCGGCGGCGCAGCGCGGCCGGCCCGGCAGCAGGGGGCGAGCGGCTCTTGACCTTGCTGCGCGTGTCCTGGGGGAAGGAGACACGCGGCCGGCGGCCCCCTCCTGCCCGCGCGCCGCGGCCGCGCCCGGGGGTCTGCTCGCGCCCTTGCGTGCGGCCGCGCACGCTTACGCGTTGCCGGTGAGCGGCGTTGCCTGAGGGGATGGCGTTACTTGGCAAACGGAGCTGCTCGTGTGCTGCGGCGCCGCCACGATCTCCCGCCCTGCAGCCAGGAAAAGCGAGGCGGGAGGAGCTCTGGGTTGCTTGAGGCTGCTCGGTGATGAGCTGCTGGAGCTGGAATCTCATCTCGAAGGTCTGGGCACTCGAGCCCAGCTAACCTGCAGTTAGTTGTACACCTCCATTTCAAACTATTAAAAATAGATAGTCGTTTGCTTTACTTTCTCAAATTTCTTGAGTTTTTTTTTCCTTTTATGCTCTAAAAGCCTCTGTAAAAAGGATGTGATGTTCATATTTTCTTGTGGTGTTGTTTTAATCTTTCAGACATGCTTCGTTTATCTGCAGTACTCCGTCAGACAAGGCCAGTGTCCAGAGCACTGGCCCCCCATCTAACACGAGCATATGCAAAAGATGTTAAGTTTGGAGCAGATGCCAGAGCTCTTATGCTTCAAGGAGTAGATCTTCTAGCAGATGCTGTAGCTGTCACCATGGGGCCAAAGGTAATGGAAGGTTTTGCATGTGTATTATGTTAACACTTTGATCTGGATGAAAATATAGTAGTGGAAAACAGTTGTCACTTTTTCAAGACAGAGTTCCATGTTTTCCCTCTCCTTATCTGTAAGACAAAGATAGGAGTGAAGAGTATGGACAGACTACTGCAAGTAGCCATATTCTCATCTTGTCAGCTGAACCGTGATAATAGCACATATGTCCTTCATAGGCATGAAGGAAAACACATTTGACTACTCTGAAAGGTGTAGTATATTTCTTCAAACAATATGAAATAAGATAGGTTAAGAACATGAGCATAGTTAGTTACCATAGCTCAGTCGGTAGTCTGTAACACTGCCCTTGATAAACTTGACTACTTATGATTTTTGTTGTGTATATACATATGTATTTTTTGTGGTGGTTTCCTTAGTACATAACTACTTTCGAAATAAGTTTGTTTTCTGTTATCATTATAACTATAATTAATATCAATCATAATTAGTAGTGTATTATTAATAAAATGAAAAAACATTAAAAATAATGACAAGTTTTTCACTGCAGATAAATGTTACTAGTTTGAAAGGGGAATTGAAATATCCATGTCAGTGGCATTCATTTGTGCTATTCATAGGAAAGAGCATTTGTAGTTTGTGATTCTTTTTAGTTCAGGCTTTTTGGAAAAGTAGCTGCTGTATTTTGCATAGTCATACAACATGCAGTAGGTCTTGAAAGGAAACCGCTTTTTAAGGAAGAGATGCAGATTCTCTTCAGGCTCCTAGGAATATCTGTTTCAAGTTAGTGCTATCAGGGTTTTTTCAGGATTTTTGACTTGTTATTAGGTAACACTGATCAGATGTTAGTGGCGTATGTGGAACAACGATGAACATACTTGTAAACTGTAGTTTTTCAGTTGTTTGCTTAGTAGCTACACTGAATCATTTTAGCTCCTTGGTAGGAATAAATTATATAGTGACAATTTTGTCTCACCTTTAAGCTGAGCACATTACATCATTATGTTTTTTGTGAACATTTTTTTTAGTTTTTACTGTGTCAACTTTGAGTACAACTTTTTTTTTTTTTTTTTTTGAATTATACAAAGTAGTCAATGAAGTTAGTATTCAAAGTAGATGGGTCAAAACATACCCTAAGAGTGTAGGTGTGATAGTTCTTCTCAGGGCTGCTTGGCCTCTATGAGATTACTTTTGTCTTTTTTTTTTCCTTACACACTTCTGCACTTAGTTAGCTTTATTCAAAGGCAAAAACGCAGTGAACTAAGCAGGCAGATGTAAAGGAACAGTGATTTCAGCAAGATGTGACTGTTTTCCTTAAGTACAGTTCTCCTAAAAGGAACAAAGTTTCGGTGTAGTTAGTTGATGTTACTCTTGTTTTTGCATCAGCTGATGTCGTGAATGTCTTAAATGTGATTTTAATGCACTGGTTAAAGGGCGGCTCCTGATGAAACCTATTGCAACCTTGTACATTTTTATGTTCCAGTGCTCTCACTTTGATTTATGTTATTCTCCATGTATTCACAGAGCAATTAGGATCTGTACTGTTAATGCCTGCTTCAGCTTTCAGCATTTTAAAGAAATATTAAACTGTAAAGGAAACTGTTCTTTTGCCCTATTCTGTGCTTAAAGAACTGTGATTTGCAGTGTTACACAATGTTTATATATATGCGTGTGTGTGTTTGCATGTGTATTGTATATGTGTATATAGAATCAGTAAGGTTGGAAGGGACCTCTGGAGATCATCTAGTCCAACCCCCCTGCTGAGCAGGGTCACCTAGAGCATGTTAGACAGGGTTGCATCCAGGCAGGCCTTGAAGATCTCCAGAGAAGGAGACTCCATGACCTCTCTGGGTTAACCTGTTCCAGGGCTCTGTCACTCTCAGAGGGAAGAAATTCCCCCTCACGGTCAGGCAGAACTTCCTGTGCTTCAATTTCTGCCCATTGCCCCTTGTCCTGTCACGTGGGGCAGCTGTTTTGTCCCTGTCCCCTTGGCACCCTCCCTTTGGGTACTTATAGACATTGATAAAATCTCCTCTCAGTCTTTTCTTCTCCAAAGAAGAAATGTATATGTATGTATATAGAAAATACACAGAAGAATATATAATATATATGTATGTAATATGTATATACAGGAAAAATGTATATAGAAGGGGTGGGGGTGTGTGTGTTTATATATATAAAAATTGCTGTCAGTGATTACTTTGTCAGAGCAAATCTATGTAAGTGCTCAGGTTCTTGATAGACAGCATCACTCAAAAGACTGGTGTATTCACTGCCAATGTTCTTTTATCCAAAAACACTTGCAGATAGAGGAGTGCCTGTTCAGCCCACTTAGTGTGTTGGATATAAAGATTTTCTTCTGCTGCTCTCCTCATGGCTACCAGACAAACATTTTGAGTAAGAGCAGGTGCAAATGGAGAATAAACTTGAGTAAGAAAAGGAAGTGCTACATGAAGAAGAGTTTATTGCTCGCAGGATCCTCCAGAACTAATTTTCTTGGTTTTGAACCACTTTTGGATTTAGGAGTAGTACAGGTTGAATGAAGTAGCAGAAAGAAATTGCACTAAGCTTTGTTTTGCTGTGATTCTTTCATAGCACAGTTCTAGAAGTATGTAAACTCTCACCAATTCACGGCTGTTAACTGAAGCTTAGTATTTCCTTTGCTGCTTTTAGTGTTAGTTGTACTTCAGGGGCAGTACTGCCCCCTACAGGGGAGGGTAGGCACCCAAAATTAGTTAAATCGTTGAGCCAGATGTGGGTAGGCGGAGTGCAAGCGTGAGGTTCCCCTAACCGAGGAACTCAGTGTGCTGTAGTGGCAGCGTGCTGTCTCAGGTCCGTAGCCAGCTTGGCTCAAGATGCCAGCTCTGAGTGGGAACCAGTGGGCCGGAAGAGGGGACTCCATAGAGCAGCATGGGGAGGTGGGGCCTCTACTCTGCCTTCTGCTCTCCCCACTGCTCCAGCTGTCAGAATAGCAAGAGTTTATCAGCCCCATACCAAAGGTGGTTCCTTGCATTTCCGTTGTTCTCAGCTAAAACTCTGAAACATGGTTGACTGGGGCAGGTATTCAGGCTTTTGAATTAATCCAGGGACAAGCAACCTTCTTGCAGAGGTGTGTTTGCTTGGCATTTTCTCTGTACAGTCCAGAGTTCCCTATATTAACTGTGTTTGTATATTTTTTTCAGATAGTCTGGCTTAATTGAAAGTAAATTCAGACTAGGAGAAGAAAGGCTTGTTGACTTGTAATTTTTGAAAAGTTAAATTTAATGCAACACATTAACACTCAGATTTGTTACTTGTTTTCAGTTCTGTTTGCTAATTACTGAGAAGGTTTGCAAGTGCTCTGCTTTTTTGGCTTTTTCAGAAAATACAAAGAATCAAGTTTCATGGTGGTATTTCTCAGTCAAATACTACACTTATTGTGCTTTTATGGGAAATTCTATAAAGTCTGTTCAATGTGTTGCTTTTTTTTCTTTTTTGGTAGTTTTAGGAGGAATTACCAGTGTTAGAGGGAATCTCTTTAATTCTTTTTTGTGTGTGTGTGAGGCTGGTCTTATTTGAATTGTGGACTTTTGAGTTGGCAGTATTAAGCATCATGGATGGGGAATTATCTTAAAAGCCTTTTTCTGGTAAAACAAAACTACTGAACTTTAGAAATGTGTATGCTTGAAAAGTGTTCTAGCTGAAAGCTGAACTCATTTCTATTCAGCTATGGCTGTTCAAGAGGATTTTCATCTTGCGCAAACTTCCGTAGTAGGATGCTGTTGGATCACGAGGCTTTGATTTAATGTTTGTTCTTCGTCACTCTAGGGAAGAACCGTTATTATTGAACAAAGCTGGGGAAGTCCCAAAGTGACAAAAGATGGCGTGACAGTAGCCAAGGCAATTGACTTGAAAGACAAATACAAAAATATTGGAGCCAGATTAGTTCAAGATGTTGCCAACAATACAAATGAAGAAGCAGGAGATGGTACCACCACTGCAACGGTACTTGCACGTGCTATTGCCAAGGAAGGCTTTGAGAAGATCAGCAAAGGCGCTAATCCCGTGGAAATCAGGAGGGGTAAAATTTTTACTGTGTTCATACTGTGTTCATAACGCTTTGTCATGATTTATGCATTTATTCTCCAAATTTGACTTGCTTAAGATTGTTTCCTGTTGAAGAGCCATTTGAAACTTCAGTGTTTCACATGTGGAACTCTGTGAGCCATGTGAAAGAGCAATGCATAAGGAGAATCCACTGTTCTACTGTCAAGTGGCTAGATTTGTGCAATTCTGAACAATTCTTAAAAATTTACTAGTGCCAAGTAAATAAATTTGCCATAAATTCAAATCTTAACATATGTTACACCCACTCCAAAAATAATTGCTAGGTATTCAAGTGACAGTGTAAAACTAGAACTGCCAGTCATGTGGTTTTGAGCTTGCAAACAATGCATTTTTGTAACATGGCTTCTTTTAGTTTTGAAACTTAACTGTTCTTTGTTCTGTATACATGGTTTTGTTTGCTTACACATATTTCATGTATTTGTAGGTGTGATGCTTGCAGTTGATGCTATCATAACTGAGCTGAAGAAGCTATCTAAACCTGTTACAACTCCAGAAGAAATTGCGCAGGTGGGGTTTATTTATTTTTTTTAACTGACTTTTTACTTCACAAGACCTTTTCTAAACTGTAACTAAGTGGGGCTTAATGGAACTAAATTGTGGATATATGATTCTTGAGTATCTTTCTTTTTATATAAAGATCTGTAATAGGCCTCGTTGAATGTTCAAGAAAACATTTGTTTCCTCAAATTATTTAAAATTCCCAGTGTGTTTTCTATGTTGTAGTATTAGATATTAGTTCTGAATTTTTCCGATCTTCCGGTTTGATTCCAAAAATGTGATCTTAAAGCATAAAATTTACATACCTCAGAAGAACTGAAGAGAGGGAAGATAGACTGGAAGTTCAGGGGTGGGAGGTGATGGCAGCCTTCCAGCGGTCTTGGGTTTGGACTGAAGTGGGGGGCATAGCTGGGTCTCAGGCACTAGAGATTGGCCTTCCTGGCTAGTTTCTGCCCATGCCTGCAGATTCTGGTGACCTAGCTGTGCTGTGTGAGCACAGGGCAAGGGATAAAACTATGCTCGAGCTGCCTGAGAGCCAATAGCCGTCCTAAGTAGGTTTTGGCCCTTATCTGGATGTGCTGCAATCAGCTGTTCTGTCTTCTCAAGAAATGATAAATTGAGTAAGTCTATCTTGATTTTCTTTGTTCATAGTGAAGAAATAAATCATTTGTATTGTGAAATGATTTTAAATGGTTTACTGTTTCAGGTTGCCACAATATCAGCAAATGGAGATCAGGAAATCGGCAATATAATTTCTGATGCGATGAAGAAGGTTGGACGAAAGGGTGTAATCACTGTCAAGGTGAGAATTAGCCAGCATACGGATTAAGTGGAAAGTGACTGTATTCTTTCCCAGTTAGTGCTGCCTGTTGTGGCATGTGGTGCAGCTGCTGCTGTTCACGTACAGTATCTTCCATAACTTCTCCTTGCCCTGTTTCTTTAGATCATAGTTTCATAACTGTTCTTTATAATAATCCTCTTCTGTTGTGGGGAATTACATAAAACATAATGATATAGAGGCTTTCATTTTCTTGTGCGTAGCATACTGAAAATATCCTTGGGCTTTTGGTAGTAAATAAAGAGTTTCTAACATGGACTTGTATTCAAACAGGATGGAAAAACTCTAAATGATGAATTAGAAATCATTGAAGGCATGAAATTTGACAGAGGCTACATCTCTCCGTATTTTATTAATACAGCCAAAGGTGAGTTAACAGAAAACGAATGTCAAATATCTTGTGGCCTAGAAATAACAGTAACTGTTAAAACGATTTCGACAATTTGTTACACTGCTTACCAGGGCAATAGGACAGTGGGCTCCATGCCCACCAGAACTTCACATCCTGCGGTAAAATCTTGGCATCTCCTTTTTCCCCCTAAGTGCACACATGGCCCATGCTAACATTAAGCTGGCTGGGCAGCACTTCAGAACAATGCAGAATTGGTAGTAAGTCTTTGAGAAGATACCTTGTATCTTTGCTAAAACAATTGAGAAGTGTAACAGTCACTTCAAAGTAGCTCTTGAATTTTTAAAGCATACTTACGTTTTTAAAATCAGATGGTTCACATAACGTGTAATGTTTCTGCAGGACAGAAATGTGAATTCCAGGATGCTTATGTTTTAATCAGCGAAAAGAAAATTTCTAGTGTGCAGTCCATAGTTCCAGCTCTTGAAATTGCTAATGCTCACCGCAAACCTTTGGTCATTATTGCTGAAGATGTTGATGGAGAAGCCCTCAGCACTCTAGTCTTGAACAGGTAAGGTTCAAAATTTAGACTTAAGTCTTTTAAAGTAGATATTGCTTTCTTTTGTTTTCATCCTTTAAAGCAATACATTCAAAAGCATGTATTTGAATTTATTGCAACATAATATTACTTTTAATAGAGAATATTAAGGGGAAACAGTGACTATTGTAGATGTCATTTTATCTCGGGACAGGATTTTGGTGGTTTTATAATTAAATCTTTTATCAAAAACAGCAGCTTGGGTCATGTTTGCTTGTTGGTTAGAACTATGCTAAAATAATTGGTTTTAGTAAGTGAATTCGAACATGTTTGCAATGTTGCTGTTTGAAATATTTTCAGACTGAAGGTGGGTCTTCAGGTTGTTGCTGTAAAAGCACCGGGTTTTGGTGACAACAGGAAGAACCAGCTTAAGGATATGGCAATTGCTACTGGTGGTGCTGTAAGTAATGCTGTTCTAACTTGCTTTTTCTCTAAGAAACGCTAATGGTATTTAAGGAAGTAAATAACTTCAAATTTTAGGTCCACAGCTTGTATTTATTGCATTGCAGGCTGTTTCTTGTTCTTTCAAAGGTATAAAAGTATCTTTAATGCTTGATCTTCCTCCTTTTTTTTTTTTTTTTTTTTATGGGTGTTGATAATTACTATGTAACATAGTTCTGACCAGCCATGAGTAATACATGTCTCTTTAACAGATTTAAGATAGAAAAAGAATTTCTTTGCAGCATTTAGGTTAGTGAGGAGGAAGGGAACATCAAAGAAATTCCTTAGACTGAAATAGCAAAGATTACTTGCCGTTTTATAAAGCTGAATTTTGTCTGGTAATTGCCATAATGATAAATGTAACTGTTTTTTGTGGAATACACTGGATTGTTTTCTTTATGCTTGATGCAAATGTTTCATAGTTATAACTCAGACTGGGTTTATGCTAGTGTAATTGAAGTACTCATCAGTGTCCTTCTCTACTGTTACCATATACACTTTAAACTGGGACCTAGAACTGGTTATTGAAACAGATTTTGCATCTTACTGTTTAAGCCAAGTGAAGCACAAGGTAATAAAAACAGTAAACTCTAAAGTCAGTTTATTGCCAACATACGTAACTTGAAATACAAGAATGATTCTGTTGCACAGCTTTTCTTTTCAGGCACATTAAATCAGTAAGTTACAGTAGTCAGTCACAGATTAAAAGCTTGCAGTTCTGTATTCTGGAAGGGCCATTTTGTGAAGCACCTGTTGCCTAGATTGTGTTAGGGAAGGGGAAAGTTTCAAGGTAGCTGCAATAGTATGATTGCTTTTCTTTGCTAGTCTGCTGTATATGCATGTATATCTATAAATAAAAATTTTGTATGTGGAGAAGCTGTGAATTGTAACTTCTCGTGTAATTTGTTTCAGGTATTTGGAGAAGAGGGTTTGACCCTAAACGTAGAAGATATTCAGCCTCATGACTTTGGTAAAGTCGGAGAAGTCATTGTGACAAAAGATGACACCATGCTGCTTAAGGGGAAGGGTGAAAAGGCTCAAATTGAGAAACGTATTCAAGAAATCATTGAACAGCTGGAAGTTACTACAAGTGACTATGAAAAAGAGAAACTGAATGAACGACTGGCCAAACTCTCTGATGGAGTAGCAGTACTGAAGGTGAGAAAATACACTTAGGAGTAAAACACTAAATCCAATAAACAAATTAGAATTCCATCTTTCACTAATATTCTTGTTAGTCGGTCACACCTCTCCGTTACAGGAAGTGGCTCATCGGCGATAATGGTCGTCTTTTTAGAACAAGCAGTTCATATATACTGAAGCTGCACCTGGTCTGACTTTTGCTTTATCAGTGATTAGCAAAGTAGTCTGTAGCCGGGAGGAAAAACCTGCTTTGCCATGTGCTTAGGAAATAGATATGTGCCCAGTACACAAAAGAGCAGCTTGCACCTGGAATGCTTTCAGAGGAAGCTATAAAAAAGGTGATTATCAGTCGTTTATTTATCTCAGATATTACTATTTGCCTCTCTCATAATCTTAGCAATTGATTTGGATAAAGAGCTTGGCTTATTATAGGGCCTTTAAGTATTAAGAGCCGGATGAAATAAAACTTAACATGTAGGCTTTTTAAGCACCAAGGTGCAAAAGATCATTTTTAATGTGGAAAAGCACTGATTTGCTTTTTGGCACTTAATTTCATGACTCAGCTTTCCTATTTCATTTTGCTGCAGCAGTTTTGTAGTCTGCACTGCTTTTCCAAACAGGGATGAGTTACACCCTGAGATGTGGCTTGCTTATTCTAGGTTGGTGGCACAAGTGATGTTGAAGTGAATGAGAAGAAAGACAGAGTTACTGATGCCCTGAATGCTACCCGTGCTGCTGTAGAGGAAGGGATAGTTCCAGGTGGTGGTTGTGCATTGCTTCGCTGTATTCCAGCATTAGATGCTTTAATTCCAGCCAATGAAGATCAGAAAATTGGTAAGTAAATTACTGGAATGTTTGTGTTGAAGAATGTTAAGAATTGACTTTCTTCTGTCTTGAGGCTTTATAAGGTCAAGTACAGATCACTTTCAATGAGTTTTTAGTTACTTGATCTTGAAATGTCATATCCCTTTGATATAGCTATCTCTGCTTTACTGTGGGAAGCTTTCACTGTTGCCTTAATTTAGACTTGAAAGAACCAGTAAAAATAAAGCAGCAGTTGCTCCACAAAAGAAGCCAACTTTTTAAGGAAAAAATGAGTTACTGGTGCAACCTTTGCAGACAGACATGAAAACCTTTAAGGGATTGCATAGCAAAGCAAATGGAAAAGGCTTTGTGCTGTGTTCCAAACAACCTACTGCAATAGTAATATTCCTTACTATCACCTGCTGAAGGAAAACTAAAACATGTTTGAATATATTTCAGCAATTTGAATTGTTGACCAATATGAAACAGTCACGAACCTTTTCTGGAACTAATAAAAATGGTTTATGCTCTTGCTTAGATGGTTATTTCTGTATTGATCTCCAGTCCATGAATGCATGCCTTAGCAATAGGGGAAAAAAAAGAATGTAATACATAATTCTAAACATACTCTTTCTTACAGGCATAGAAATAATTAAGAGAACACTGAAAATTCCTGCAATGACTATTGCAAAGAATGCAGGAGTTGAAGGATCATTAATAGTTGAAAAGATCATGCAGAGTCCATCAGAGATTGGCTATGATGCAATGCTTGGGGACTTTGTAAATATGGTAGAAAAAGGAATCATAGACCCAACAAAGGTAACTTATAGCAGTGTTAATTCTTGGTTTCCTTCCTGCCATGACACGTAATAGGAAATAAGTATTAAGGATTTTTTTTATTTCCTATTTTTAGGTTGTGAGAACTGCTCTGATGGATGCTGCAGGTGTTGCTTCTCTCTTATCAACAGCAGAAGCAGTAGTGACTGAAGTTCCTAAAGAGGAAAAGGAGCCTGCAATGGGAGGAATGGGTGGAATGGGTGGAGGAATGGGAGGTGGCATGTTCTAATTTGTGGGATTCTGATGCATCATGAACTGGGCTGGTTAAGACTGACAGTTCTGATTTAAAAACTTCAGGTGTCAGTGCAGGAGGATGGATAGTGACTGAAGTAAGGCTGGTGTTTAAAAGAATCACTGTAACCATCAGTTACTGGATTTCATTTAACACATGTAATTGTTTACAGTCATTGTCCATGCCTACAGATAATTTATTTTGTATTTTTGAATAAAGACATTTGTACATTCCTGATAACTGGGTGCAAGATCCATCTACCAAGGTTCTGATTTAAACTTAATTAAGGCACTTGATATTCTGTTTCAGAATTTATTGGTGCTTGCCATTATTAGGAAGAACTTGGAAGCCACTGTGCGTGAGACTAGACAATTGTGTACAAAGTAGACAAATATACAATTATGTGACTTTTATGTAATAAAACAGACTGCTCAAAAGTTATGAAACGTATCACCTTATTCATCTGTACACAAAGCCATAATTATGGGAGAGACCTGGTAGAATACTCATAAGATTTGCTAAAAGTCTGACATCTGTGCTTTGAAAATATGGGGCATTTCTCTCCAGGAAATATTCCTTGGTCTAGAATGTTTCTACAGAATATAAATGACTTTAATTTTGGTAAGACACCACTGTTCTTTGAAATATTAAACAATGCTATCAAAATTAAGGCATGTGCATTGACTTTATTTTGCCTTTTACATGCCAGTTGTTTCAAATGCTGAAACAGACCGGGTGGATCCTTTACAGGACTGTGGGAGGGAAAGTGTCTTGAGGGTGTGAAAAGGGTAAGCTTGCTTTGACTTAAAAAAGTCAAAAAAGAGTGACTTGTTTATTTCCCCACCACCACTACCCACTGCATTTCTCTTGCTTGGTTGTGTAGAAGGTAGTTACCTAGAAACTTCAGCATCTCTCAATTCTCTTTTCTCTCGGTCAAGTCTTCGGGACTCTAGGTTAAAAAGGATTTTGTTCGATTCCCTTTACTAGGTGTTTAGCCCTCAAAACCGAGTTTTGTATGCTATCTGCTATTTTCTTTGACAGCTGAAAATGTTAATTCTCTTCTGCCTGATTTTCAACTCACTTTCCAGTCACTTCAAAATTATGGTGTTCCTAAATTCCATGTTTTTTTTTTTGTTTTTTTTTTTTTTTTTGAATTGTCTCAACATGTGAAACGACTTGGCAATTTTCTACAGTGTTTAACTGACTTAATCTAAGTGTCACTTTCCCCCAGCTTCCCGCCTATAATAAGAATGTCCTTCAGAGATAAAATGTCTGAGATCTTACTTGCTCTATCTGGAAAACAGACTTAAGTTTTCTGAAACTGCTTCATGACTGTCTGTCCTGAAACCGACCCTCCTATATTACTTAGCACAGTAAATTAACCTTACCCCCTATTCTGCAGTAATGATGCAGTTTACAGACACTCTAGAAAGGGGAAACTTCAACCATGAAACATAGCTGACTTAATTCATCTCATCACAGTAACTTTAATAACTCAAGGCAGTGTATAGAAGAGATTTTACTGTCTGGTCAAATCCGTTTAACTTAGCCTGTTAATTTAGTAAAGTAATACAAGGAATAAACTGAAAATAAAATCAATCAAGACTACTGCTGGCACCATCTCAATGCACTGACAAACCACAGTTAGATCCACATTGTAGGAAGCTACTTAATGATAACTGCCCTTGCTGTGTTTAGTCTGCAGTAAGGGCATAGTAGTTTGGTACAGAATAGTGTGTATCCATGACCTAATTTTCACTGAAGTAACATATCTATTAATTCATTTTAAAGTTACATTTAACTGGAACTGGGAACTATGACACTAGATCATGACTTGCTTACCCAAATTACTATGCATAACAGTGAAATAGTGCCAGTAGGCAAGATCATCTTGCCAAACGTTCTGAATTCAAGTGTTTGCCCAGGCAGATAAGAACAACTAGATATAGCTGAAACTGCTGCTCTCAAAAATTATGATATTCCTATATTTAACTTTAGGCTGTAGGCTGCTTTTTTTTTCCTCTCTTTGTCTTTCTATAGCTATTATTGATCAGAATTCAACAGCATACAGAAACTTCTGAGCTGACCTCTGTTATTCGCTTGGATCAAAAACATCTGCTACCTGGTTCTTTAACAGTGTTTTGTATTCCAAAGCTAGAATGTCAGATTTCCCTGTAACTTAGCCTAAGCAGCTAAGTTGGTACTGGTAAGTTACATTCAAACTGCTAATAACTTAAACTTGAGTTAATACATTACAAACACTGTAAAAATATAAGCTTAGATAAGGTAGAACATCTGATGTGATTACACAAACTGTTTGGCAGGCGAATAATCCGCAGTTTGAGTTACCTTGTTTTATAGTAGCTGCCAATCAGTCTGTTTCTGCTAACCGTTCAAATTGCACTTGATAGCAGCTTGAATATTCCTCTATGTACAGCTGGCTGAATATGTGCGTGTTTTGTACAGTAGTAAATTACAAAGTTCAGATACCAAAGTGATGCCCCCAGAGGAGCATTGTACCTCCTGTATAAATAAAGTGTACATACAAAATTATAGTAGAGGCTGCTACAATTTCTCTTTTACGTGTGATGAACTTCATGAAGCATTAGTTCCCGAGGTACGATAGTTTCTGGGCCGTGGAGTTTGGATGCTCTTCTTTCAAAGGCAGCTACCATCTGCTTTACCACTTCATCAAAAAATAGCGTAGCAAGTTTTGAGTGTAGGAGTGAACGAAATTCAAAAGAAACCTGTTTAAGAAAATTGAGAAGAAATGTTTTTTGTGTGTCAACTGTGGTGGTAAAATGCTGTTACAGACAGACAACTTCATTGAAGAATTTCCACTTAGTTTGCAAATAGGCTGTGGGAGAACAGACAGTTAAAATTGAACTGTAAGCGAGTGTAAAGATAAAGAAAAGCCCTAATGGTCAGAGGAGTGTCTGTCAGCTTTTCAGTCAAAAGAATTGATTTACTCAATCCCCTGAAGTAATCATGCCTATTTGTCTAAATAAACTATATTTTATCTCATGAATTATATAAGATGTAAGCACAAAAGTTCGGGATGTTTAAAACTACTGGTCAATGGTAACTTGGATGTTTTGCCCACAGAATTCACTTAGAGACAACAATTCTTCACAGACAACCTTGTGTGGATAAGGCAGCAGACAAACGGAGATTTACAGGTAAGCTGAAGCTAGCCTAAAAGGCATTTAATTTGAAAGCAGCACTGAACTAAAGTCTGAAATAGTGACTTATTAGATACAAACATTAACATTGTAATTAGTTTCTTATGTTCCAACCCCAGCAAATTACTCATCACGGATGTAGGTTACTACTCTTCTACTAACTAAAGGTAAAAATTTGCTGCAGGCTTGTGTGCGTTACATCTACCCGAACATCTGCCTGCCACGCCTTCCTCACCACCACAGGGACTGGCAGTTGTAGCATGCAGATGTGCAGGTAAGCCAGCTGTAATAAGCCTGTGCACCTCCTACTGCAGTGCTTAGAACTTACTTGCACGATTTCTTTCAGCTGCTGAACCTTGCAATTAAACTGAAGCTATTGTCATGGTCAAAGTTATGACGGGGAACAGAAGGGAGTTTGCTTTCTCCCTCCACCCATGAAAGTATGATGACAGCAGCAAGGTCACTTTTATATCAAGTAGCTTTTCATCTTACTTTGTGCTCTGCTGGCCTTTGGTCTAGTTAAAGAACATTCCCCTAGATGCATAGTTTTCTATCACGTTTAGTAACTAAGAACTTCATGTATGGTATATGCTTACAAAGTTTGCAGATGATAACATGTTATGCTTAAATCTATACACAAAATAAGAGCTGAAATTCGGCTCAAACTAGGTATGTCTCATTGAAGTTATGTTGTGCATATTTATATATGTGTGTGTTCCCTGGTATCAGGCTGGTAAAATAGCAATACAGTAGCTTGTGGGAACCAGTGTTACCCTAAACTTAAATAACATTTTCTAAAGGAAACTGGTGTTTCTGAAATGAAAGCTTTCTCTTGTATGAGTATTAATACCTGTATAATATCTTTTCAAGAAGTGTGTTGTGAAATGCTTATCATCCCTATCTGCATAGACCAAGAAGCTATGTAATACTGCAAGTCAGTAACTGAGCAAGGGTTAAAATCTTTAAGTACCTGCCTTTGTAAGGCAAACCCCTGCTCAGCTGGCCATATTTGCTTCTGTTACCTCAAAATGGGGTGAGCAGTAAGTAGTATTGATAATGTTTCCCCAATAAGGTGAAAATGTCCATTTTAAGTCCATTTTTGACTCCCTTTAACTGAAGTTCTCAACCTGAAATGTCAAAAAGTGGCTTTGGTAAAAAATAAAAATAAAAACAAATTAAATTTAAAATGTTTATCCCCCTCAAACTCAGTATTTAGGTTATAAGGTTTAAACAGTTGCTTAATTCTATTTTTCTCAGATGGTTTATGATTTGGGTTAAGAGTTAGATTACATACTGATCAGTAGCAGGAACTAGCAATGAACATGTTTTCCTGAAAAAATTTAAGTGCTATGAGCAAATAATATCCACACATATTTGGCGCATCCCATGAGAAAAATGCATTCTCAACTGATCCATCAACTTGTTTTTACTGTTGAACCATATGCGGTGTGATATAGCAGTAAGTCGAAAAATACTAACCCAAGGAGGACAATACCCTGATTTACGAAATACTCCAAAAGCTGGTTTTCCTATTTACAGAAGATAGTCTTTTAAAGCAGAGTATCCCAGTAGATGGCAGTAGGAGCAACCCATTTTTATGTACTTTTGTAGGATGCTCTGGACCCCAGGTTGGGTATGTGCCAAATGCAACATTCATTCTCAGAGTTACAAAAGGTAAGAAAAAGACTTAGACTAGAGAAAAGAGAAAAGCTCTAACATCAGTGGAAGACAACTTTTGTAGGAGTAATAGTAAATCAGATACTGGATTAAAAAAGGAAGCTGTAGTGCTGTCACATCACAGACTAAAAAGAGAGCATTTCTCCTAAAAAATAATTTATACCTATTTTATAGAAGGAAATAGGAGAACTATAACAATACACGAAGTAGTAAAAATACAAGTCAGGAAATTAAGGTGGCAAAACTGCAGACCAAACAGGAGTTGAGGGAGACAGATGGGAGAACACCTACTTTCAGATAGCAAAATCACTTAGGTTGTAAAGTAGTTAACATAAATAGCAAAGCCCACAAGTATGTTTAGTATTTCTCCTTCTAGATTTGCTTGTCTAAAAGCTTTGGCATGTTTAGAATTGCACCGAGGGAGATAGCAGTCCCTAGAACGTTTCATTGTGCGTGAAGCCTCATGGAAGCCTGCTGTCTGAAAGATTCTGTAGCAGTTTTCACGTAGTGGAATATATAAAATGTATGTTGGATAATTGTGACTAAAATTTAATTGGTTTCAGAGCATATATGTTTAGGCATGAAAAACAAACACAAAATGCTATAGTTGAAGCTACTTTTTTATGCCTTTTCTATAGTATGTGGTGGTTTAGCTGTAATACTCACTGAAAAATCCAATGTGCATGTCCTTGGATAACCAGGGATACCTGGGCTGAAACGCCACACGGTTTCCAAGTGATTAAATAGTTTTCCATCTGTGCAGGATGCCTAAAAGAAAGTTTAAAAAGCCAAGCTACAATTAGGCTCTTACAGAGGTGACAAACTGTTACTACTAAAGTTTGCATTCACATTTTGTTAGACAGTGAAGGTCACAGCATAATTAAAAATTACCCTTACAGTGCAGCCAGCCTGCGATCCCATTTACGGTGTCATTTAAGGTGAAGTAATTGAATCCCTTTTAAGGGAGAGAGAGGGAAGATAGTGTTGAGAACCATAAAACAGACCTCAAGCCTGATGCATACAACACCATAATTATGTTCATGCTATAATCAGCAGAATTTCGAACAGCTCTTTTTTGAAAAAAAAGCATGTAGATATTGTTTTTGTAATTTTTTTTGTGATATGTATAGAGTGTTTTATATTCTGATATATAAACTGGTAGTCTTGAGCCAGAGAAATACTTAGTATCAAAACAAACCTAACTGAAGTCAAACTCTAATCAGCTTTTGTCACAAGATACTAATGTAATCAAGAGTAACCATGAAGTAACAAAGATTACAACACTGAAGTTCATCATCAGCTTGCATCTTGACTTCAGCAACCAGCAAGCCATATTTAACTAATATTTCAGGGAGTTTGGGTGCAGTTCTAGCTTAAAATGTCAAGGTGTACACAGTAATTGGCTTCATAATTTTTCATTAAAAGGTTCTTATTTTCACTCATTTTTGCTTTTGACACATATAAGTAATGTCATATGGCTATTTTTTTTTAATGCAAAAAGACCGAGTAAACATACTTTTCAGGAGTCAAATAGCACATCTCCATTAGTCTGGAGGTTCTGAAGAAAAGTGGCTGTTAAAAAAAAATTAATGAAAGAAAGAAAAGAGAAAAGAAAAAAAAACACTACTGTTACCACAACCAGCTCTGCTGTCAAGACTACCCACAATGAATAGGTGTTGCTTGTGGTTTGAACACAGTGATAAGCCAAGCCATCTCAAAGACTAATTATAGCAGCACAAAAATACCTATTTTTTTCCCAGAAGCGACGAAGCAGTGCCTAGCAACTTCTGCAACAGAAGGGGGAGGAATAGAGGGCATGGCAAACCAAGCCTGAAGTGCAGGGCTTGCTTCTGCGGCTGCTGCCAAAAGGGCAGGGTGAAAGGGAACAATGCCACCGTGTCCCTGCGCTCCCTGTCCCCGCTCCCGCCCCACTTTCCTCAGCAACAACAGCTGCTGCTACTCATCTGACTTTCCAGGGCACTAGCACCGGTGCCCTGCTCGTTTTGTAGCCACCAGTAGCCTGCTACCCCAGACCACCCGCAATCTCCTTGTGCCCCAGAGCTATTCCGGAGGACGGTGAAGCAGCCCAAACACACGGTCCTTCTCTACACTAATGTTCACACAATTACGTGAACGTGACGTGAACAACAAAAAACTTCTAGGGAAAATAACTGCAGCAGAGAAAAAGCTGGCATGTCTAAGGAGAAGACATTTAAAGAAAAATAGTTCCTGTTGCCATTTTTTGGTCTTTCTGAGACTAGAACTCTTGTGTTAATTAGAGGGGAAAAAGTTGGAAAGCCAACTTGATGGCTACATGAAAGGAAAAAGCCAGGGTGGTCACAGGGAGAAGAGGAAAGGCAAAGCAGTCAGCACAAGAAAGGCAGATTTTTCATTGCAACTCTTCAGCTTCATTAAGAGAGAAAATTTATTCTTTCTTCCAGAAAGATAAGTACCTTGAGTAAAAGCATTTTGCATATTCCCTTTGCAATTCATGTCTCTCCTGTACTTAAGAAAATCATTTTCTGTTTTGAGCTGTGTCTCCTAAGAGGAAGCCTAGAAAAGAACAGTGAAATTGGATATCCAAGCAATTATCTTGACTAGAACTTAGTTGTTGTAGCTTGACTTGATGCGTGCAAAAAATAGTCAAGATCTGCCAAAAGCAGGCAGAGGCAGTTCCGATAGGAGCAGCTCAGAACAGATCCCTAACTGAAACAGTTTTAAACTTAAAAGGCAAACTAGTAATTGAAGTTCCAGACCTCATTTAAAGCTCCCCCTCCCCCTCCTTTTTTTTCTAACTATTGTTGTGCTGGTAAAGCTGAAATAAGATGAAGTACAACTGCTTCTTTTATGAAGCAAATAATTCTAAAAAAAAAATGACTTTAAATTTACTGTTATATCTCCTCATCAATCTACTGATTAAGAGGTTCCTCAACAGATACTCCACTTAAGACTTCTTATACAGAGCAGTTAGAAATGGCAAAGGAAAAGTAATGACAGATATCAATTTTGCTATAGCACCTGAAGCTACAGCTTCTAAGAAACTTTTAAGTCATTATTAATTTGCATTTAGAGAGGCTTGGATAAAGTTCATTGAGAAGTGAATCTGGTAACTATAGTTTTTCCACCTGTTTGGCAGCCCATGTTTCAAAAGTTTATTCAATCTCTCCCCAGTTAACCTGAGTTCTTTAAACAAAAGCTACACAAACTGAACAGTACTAAGTAATTCCAGAATCAATTTTGTTTTAAAGTGTCAGTGTCCTGTAGTATTCTACATGTCTACAAAATACTACAAAAACATAGTATTCTACAGCTTCTACAAACAAAAGTTACAGAAATTTACAAAGAAAAAAAGAAGTTACCTTAACTAAATGTGGCCTCACTAGGGTAACAACCGATGTATACCTCTCTACTACAGGAGGGAATCCTATTTCTAACCGTGCTTTGCAGTATCCAGAACGCTTCGATATTATATCTGATTTTTTACACCAAGGGACAAATAGTTTATAATTCTCCACAACAGCAACAACTTCATACATTTCCTGCATAGAATATCTGAAAACAGAAATATGGACATTAGTTACAAGATGTTTTAACTTTAAATTCAGTTATTAAAAAAGTTGAAAGATGGTATAAATTCCATAGGCAATATGCATTTTGAGGCTGAATATGCAGTCACTAAACAGACTTCAAATATTTTTGGAAGTTAAAAAAAATACTGCTCTGTTAATTAACAAATAAAAAGTAAAACTGGTAAAAGGTTTTGCACAACAAAAAGCAAAACACTAGACAACATCCAGCAGTGACATTAACAAGCAGTGTACTAGATTTCTCCTACTTTCTTCAGTATCAGGTAGGTATGGATGGATTTCAAATGAGAAAAGTCATTCTTTTCCAGTACAACTGTGTCTTCATGTAGATGGACCTTAGCCATTCCACAAAAGAAAAGAATCCATGCTTTGTGGGTACTGAGGAAAAAGTGCATCAAAATTAAATCTTAATACAAAAATTGATTAAATGGAAAAGTGGAAAATGCTATTTGACAAAAGCTCTTTTCTTTGGACAAAGGACTAGGTAAGATTTATTGCAGTTCAGGGACTATCATACAAAGAACCTTAAGTATGTCAAAAACACTGTCTAATGCAAATCATACTACTGTGCATCAGACATGGAGGAGGTCCTGGGCTCATTAATTTAATGGGAACTTTTTCACTAGCTGTAAGGCAAACAGATTTCAACATGTTTTCCTGTGGCCACGTGTTTTTTCATCACACCAATAATTATTTTTTTAAATAAATGAAATTTTTGTTGTCAATTTCAGACTTTAAAAAGCCTGATCTCTATAATTTCTGCAATTCAAACTCCTTTTAAGTCTTCAGCTAGGGGCTCAGTCACAGGGGCATGTGTCTTCAGAGATGCCTAATCTTTGAACTTCTAGTGCTTCTGATTAGTCACAGGAAATATGAAACCCCAAAACATATCACATTGCTTTCTACATTTCTATACAAACCCTATAATTCTTCTTTCAGAATATTCTTTTCTTTTGTTTACTAGTGGTGCAGTAATGTTGAAGAAAGTTCTTGAAAAGGTATGGTTCATTTCTGGTACTTGCAGTGGAGAAATTCTGGTCATCAGAATACCACAGGAAGCCAAGTGCCTGGAACAGTGAAAATGCTTTTAGATGTGTTTCATATCAGCAAGAATAAAAGACAACGCATTCAGGTGAGACACACATCAGTTTTAGAGCATTCTACAAAACGTCACATCTAGAAGGATGAAAAAAAAAAGCTCAATAAGAGCTTGCAAAATGTTAAAAATAGAAGGGAGATTTTTTTTTGTTTGTTTGTTTGTTTTTAGGGGGCGGTGTTTTGCCTTGTGAGAAACTAAGAATAGCTCCTAGTCACCAGAAAAGTAACTAGCAGAGAAAATACAAAGGCCTCCCATTAAATGTTGGCTTCATGGCAACTTTATATAATGTATGAAATCATGCATTTAATTTGCAGAACAGGGTTTCTTGCTAGTAAAACCAGGCACAGTGTACAACACACCACCATTTCAGAATATGCAAACAGGAAGAGAAGGTTCCCCTCTGAGATACAAAGTTGAACTCTAGTATAATCCCCCTGGCTGCCTTCCATCTGCTGAAAGACGGTTTCATTTTGAAAGTCCTTTCAGAAGTGACATTGCTTCTACAGCTTGTGACATTTACTTCTGAAAATATCATCGTACAAAACCTTGCACACAGTGTTTTCATAACTAACACTTAAGTTACTTCTATGAAATGCTCATAATTCTAAGATTCCACCTCAGTTTTCTTTAGCTACAAACACCTATGCCTTATTTTAACACATTCTTTGGGGTTAATAGATCTGTTCTGCTAACTTATTGATTTTTACCTAGATCAAGTCAGTTAAAATGTAAAATACAAACACAACATCAAGAGTTCTCGTTTGTGGCATCATGAAGTTAAAGCCACCACTATTTGCTATCAGTAGTTCTATGTATGTAAGTTAAATAGCAACCTGTGTCGTCTTCTGTCATTTCTCTAATTAAACAATCAGGAACCTACTCCTAGACACAAACAGTCAAAAGTGAGAAGCTAAAAATCAATCCAACCTTACCCAGTTAGCATAAATTTTTTTTTCAATATAGTGAACAGTTGCATCTATTTTATCCCTAACCAAAGTAGTCTAGTAAGTTACAGCAGTTATGAATTTTAAACCCTCAAAGTTATTATCAACATGTTCTTTAAAATTAAGAAAACTTTTGATTCTAAGGAATTGCAATGATAATCCTTTAACTGACCAAGCTAGCTTGTATATATTAGGAGACAGGCGATTAATAAATTGCAATTGAGTTTAGAGGAAAATAAGTATCACCATCAGCTGATCAGAGCTAATTTGTACTGATGTTTTTAAGAAATAAAGGAACCATCAGACATAAAGCAAGATGACTGACAATACATATTTTAAACTGTAATCACTGAAGTGGAAAAGGAATTACCTAAGATGGAAGACAAGTCTAGTGTTGATATTTAGAATGAATAAGTCTACCCAAAAAATCTTTTGACCACTAGCTCTGTGAGCTTTTGGTATGTCAAGGGATGCAGTCATAGTCTGTTTTTTTCCAGGTAGTTGGGACAAACACGTTAAAGAAAAGCATTGCTTTGAGGGGAAACACTGGAAGCTTGCCATAGTAACCTTCTAGCTGCCTTGACCAGATTCATAGAAAGTTTTTGGAAGTTTGGAGCACACCCCATTCTGGAGAGGTAATTTAAACTATTTTCTCCATCTGAGGCTACAAAGAGTACATGGTCTGAGTTGGTTGTCAGGTTTCTTTTGTTGGTTGGTTTGTTTTGCTGTAATGCTACACAAGTATATTGTTTCTACATATTTTAAGAGAATATATTTTATCAGTATTTGTTAGTATAGATACAATTTTATCTATACCTGTTTCAGCTACAAGGCTAAAAAACAATCTCTACAAATAATTTGTTTTTACAGCTGAAAGACACCATCCATTTCAGTTATACTGCCCTTCAAGAAAGGCAAGGTTAAGAGTGGTTGTAACGTTACCAAATGTGGTGAGACTTCTACTTTTTCTGAAGAAAACCAGATGCAACAAGAATGTGCTGGGCTTGGTCCCAGGTCAGGAAAGCATACCTGTTCACGAAATCACTACAGCACGCGCTTCAGCGAACTGTCACACACGCTTTGGTGAGCCTGGTCACAGCCACAGAAGAAAAGCCAAACCCATACTAGAACTGAAACACACCTAGCACTCCTGTGTTTATCCTCTAACACTAATGCAAACATTCCCACTCGTTCTGCACTTACTGGTATCATTCCATTCTTGTCACTTGTTGCTTTATCTCTATACTTTTGGGCAATGATCACAGTATCACCTGACTCCCATGAACTGAAAAGGAAGCATTTACTGCTGTATGGTATACATAAGTGTATGGTACACAAAATTTTATAAGATTGAAGTTTCAAATATTTTGAAAAAGAATTGCCAACTGCTGACTATAAAGTGTCTAAAATTAGTAGTAAGGGTGTGCTAGTATAGTTGTGTTCACTGTTATCTCAAATGTCACTTTCATAGTGTCACCTGATGTCCATTTTATGGTCTATGAGACTTGAGTTGATCTCATTCAAATTGTTTGTGGACAGCTGCTCATGTCCCAGAAAAATGGCCATTGCCAACAGTGTCCTTATTATCATCATCTCAGCCTGAAAGAGCACAAGAGACTAAATTAACCACCCAAGTCCTAGAAGTACAATACTGAGCCCAGTAAGGAGTCCACTGAGATGACATGTACCAAATGTACACCGGTGACAACTGCAGTGTATGAGTGCATACCCAGCTTCAATGCTGTTGATAATACAGTAGCATTTTGATTGCAGGTTGCACATGGTTAAAATCAGCTGCCAGAATTCTTTCAAGTAACACTAGAAACATTTCCAAGCTCAGTTTTTGACCAGTTCAGGTTTCAACTTTCAGCATCAATAGGGTCCTTTATCCTGAACATGCTTCCCAGTAATTGATTTTACCTTCAAGGCAGGACTATATCAGATCTAATACACTATTTTATTCGGCATAGTGGAATTATTTTAATATTGCAAATACATCCTGAAGGTTTAATTTAGAAGATGAATGAGATCCAGTGAGAAAGGTGGTCCAGGTAAGATGACAGCTCATACCGCTGCATAGTAACAATTACGTCAAACAACTGCTTGAATTCTGACACCATGAACCAATTTCTGTTCCACTTCCCATGAGTTAGACGAGGGCGGCAGCGGGACTCCAGCAAAGCAGCACAGGCAGCGCTGCCGTCAGCGGGCTGGCACGGCTTTCTCCTCTTTGAGGCGATCAAATCGCGTTCCCTGCCCGCCTGCCTGCTCCAGCCCCTTCCCCGCGGGGCGCAAGGACCGGCCGCGGCGCCGCCCAGCCCGCCCGGCGGCACCGGCGCCCCGCGGTCGCCCGCCTCTCGCCTCCTGCCCTGCCCAGCGGCCCGCGCAGCCTCTCCCGAGCGCGGGGCCAGCGGGACCCGGGCCGGCCGCTGCCCTTCCCCGGGCCACCCGTCCCCTCCAGGCGGCGGCGGGCTCGACCCAGCCGCCCTGGGCTCCTGCCGCGCCGCCCGCTCGGTCCCGTTCACCCTGGAGCCTACTGAGGGCCGCTCGGCGGGCGGAGGGGCGGCGCGGCGGAGGAGCGGCGCGGCGGCTCCTCCCACCGCCCGGGGCTCGGGGACGGGCGCTGGCAGCCACCCCGCGGGCCCCGCGTACCTGGCAGCGCCCGGCCGCGGCGGCGGCGCGGCGGCGAGCCCGCCGGCCAGCGCCCTGCCGAGCGCCCGGCCGCTCCGCGCCATCTCCAGCCCCGCTCCCTCGCCGGCTGCCCGGCCGCCCCCGGCGCAGCCTAACGGCCGGACGCCCCCGCCCCGCCACAGCCCAATCGCCGGGCGGCGCCCTCGCGCTCCCCACCTATCAGCGTGCGCGGCGCGCCGGCGTCACCGCCGCGCGGCCCGCCCCCTCCCCGCCCCCGGCCGCATGACTGCTTGGCAGCGCGAGGAGCCGCGCGCAGTCACGAGACGGCTCCGGCCCGCGGGGGGGGCGGCGGGCGGGGGCGAGGTCCCTCGCCTGATTGGCCCCGCGGGGCGCGCGAGGGCTATAATAGGGCTTGTGCGCGCCGGCCCCTCTCCCCCCCCACCGCGTGCCGGGGTCGCGTGACGCGGGGATTAGGGGGGCGGGCGGGCGGTGGCCGCGCTGAGGGGGTGGTAACGGCCGCCAACGGCCTCTGCTCCGCGCAGCGGCTTCTAACTCACCTTTCGCGTACAGCCGCTGTATACCGGTGTGCGCAGCCGTCCTGCGGTGTCTAAGTAACTGTGGTTTCAACATGACCTGTCTCGCCATACTTTTCATATCCTGTGTAAATATCCTGTATGACAGGGAAGTTATTTAAAAGTAAGTCTGCCAAATCTATTTCCATAATTATTTATTTAATGTCTGCTCAGCTATTCAGCTTTCAGCTGGGAGTCTTGAAGTGAGACATAATATTTAGACATTGGATTTATCCTTGGTTGGACATGTAAATGACTGTATTACATGAGAAGGTAAGCAGCTTGAGTATGTTCACCACAAAGCTGAGACTTTGTGGACGTGTTCACACTGTTTTCCTTCTAAATAGCCAAACAGATGCCTTTGCATTCTATATTAAATACCACTAGAATTTTATGTTCAATGTCAAATAACACAAAATTTATTTTAGTTAAAGCAGTTGAGTGCTGAATGCATGGAAAATAATTCTGGATAGGACAAAAGTTCAACTATTTAAGTCAATGTCCTCTTCAGAAAAGTCCTTCTCATCACTACAGTCCTCCTGTGGTGTCCTTGTTACTAGATAAAACATTCATTATTGAACAAGAACACGACCCATTTGGATAACTGAAACTAACTGGAGCAGATCTCACTTTAGCACACTGGGCTATGGTGTTTTTCAGGTAGGCTGTCCTCTAGCATGTTCTTCATAATGAACTTAATGAAACAGGGGAACATGCAAAAATGTGTGGTCTGCAGAGCAGAGATAAGTAGCAAAGGCAGAAAGGCAGCAGAGAAAAACTTACCCAACCAAGTCCTTGTTACTAACCTCATCTGCGTGTTTTCCACTTTCCACTGGGGTGGCTCAAATATGCTGTCTTCTGTTTGCCATGGGAGCATGCTCTGACACCTGATGATGTTCTAGCTTGCCTCTGTTGAGCAGAAATCACCTGTTGGAGAGTTTGATGTCTTTTAGGATTTAGAACAGAGGAAGGATGAAGTGGCAAGAGGTTCATGATGATGGATGTCTGAGAGCAGTCAGAGTTTTTTTTTTTTTTTTTTTTAAGTAGGCTCAGAAATACAGTCTTTACACCTCACTTGATATCTGCTGTTTGTGAAGAGATTTGCATTTACCAACTTCATAGGAACACTGGCCAATATTAATACCAGTGAGATGCAAGACATATCCGGTAACTGAAAGGGGCATAATTTATGACCTTTACCACAAATAAATTTCATTATTTGTTGATAGTTTTTGGTAATGCTTGGTGTTTTTGTAAAACCAGTAGTGATACGTATATCCCTAATCATATACATATAGCTAGATAGAGATATAAAATAGAGAGCATACATTTACATTAGAGAAAAAATGGGTTGAGTTTAAACTGTGATTATAAAGCTTAAGCTATTTTTTTAAATATTTGAGAATTTTTAGGATCCCATCTTCAGTATGACCATTTAAAAATGGACAGACAAACAAAGTTGATCCTAAATGAGACAAACATATCTGGATTATCACTGTTAAAGAATGTACTATTTTTTACTTACGAAATTCAACTCTGATTCTACAGATGTGTGAACAGGGCAACTAGTTGAATACGTCCCTTTGACAGCCAAAGATATGTTAGGTAAAGCAACAGTAAAAGCATTGTCTTTTTATTTAAAAATAAATTATGAAAAATATCTGCAACTGAAGTATCTCAAAATACCCTACAAAAATCTGTAAAGTCTGACAACCACATCATTAGGCAGAGAAAGATGATTGACAAGCAGGAAAATGGGTAAATTACCAGTTACATGATCTGCAAATGATACAAGTTGATGCCATAGCTAGGAATTAAGGGCAGTTTTACTATTTCACACTGGAGTGTGAAATACACAGAAGCCACAATATAAAATTAGGAGAGCTTTACTATATTTCATATATCATGAGTGAACTGGTTGTTTCTGGCATAGCAAGAATTAGGCATACAGTCAATCTGCAAAAGGATCCTCAGGCTCCCAGTGAATCCCAGTGAATCACAGACTGCTCTCTGTACCAGAGAGCCTGAATCCTGTTACGGGGCACATGAATCTCCAGTTGGCTGTCCTGAATCCCTGGTATGCCCAGTTCATGGGATGCCCCCGGGGTGTTTGCTGCAGGGTGTGGGCTATGTATGGCTCCTTACCCCTTTTAGGGTTTCCTGTTTTTAATCTGCCTCAGTTTTCCACATGTGCAAAGGGAGGAAAAATAGCAGTGGTCTCATTGCCAGGTGGGATCAATGACATTCACAACAGAGCTGCATGGGTGCAGCAGTACTGGAAAGGGCACAAATAGGTAATGTGAATAGAGGGTAACATGTCCTCCCAGTGCCTGACAGTGGCAGGGCCACCTGCACCCCCGGCCTGACCCTGCTCTAAGGGCAGCACCACTGCTGCCAAGCCCCAGCACCCAGCTCCAAATTTTCTGGGCAGCAGCTGAGAGGGATGGCCTTGGGTCAGGAAGGAACCTGGTCTGGGCTCCCCCCGTGGCACTGCAAGGGCTATTTGCGTAATGTTGACTTGTTGTGCATTTCTTTACACCATTAGGTGTGGGGACAAAATTGAATACAAAGTTCTTTGGGGGGCAAATCAGCAGGAGAGCGTAGCCAGGAGTATGGCTTCATTAAGTGAGCCAGTGCCAGAAACTTCTGCTGGCAACAATAGAGGGGTAAATCAAGGACAGGCAAATGTGTTGGGATACTTCTTTCAGCAACAGTGCCAGCTAGTGATGGCTTAAGCTGGCCAAGAAACTGGACCTGAATCTGTTACATAAAGCAAGATATGGCAGCTCTGTAATTTAGATCTGATTTATTCTGGCTCTGCAATGCTTTGGGGTTATTAAATCCAGTCTGTTCCCAATCCATAGAGGAGTCTCCCTGTAGTGTATGTGCTTGTGTGCGCAGGGGAAAGGAACTTTATTAGGCAAAACATGACTGGTAAATCACTAAGTAACATCCTGTCCTGCAGAAGCTACCTGTTAGGATACTGTTCAGGAGCAAGAAATATACGTCAGGATTCAGGGCTTTGATAGGCATACACAAATTAAGAACCCTGGCAGCATACAGAATTTGTGAGAAAAGATAACAAAACAAAGAAGCAGAAGCAGCTTTGTCATTGCACTTCACAAAACACAGTTCCTCTTGGCTCTCACCGTACAGAACTCCACCTTTTGTGTGGGTAAATAGCATACCCCTGAAATTACCACTTAAACGGGTTCCTTGAGATGACAACTTCTGAGCTTAGTAATGCATAATAACAGAGGGAACACAACACTGCTGTCCATAACCGTTCAGCCTAATGGGAGCTGGAAGTCAGACTGAAGAAACAAGAGAAAGTTACTGCAAATTGATATTCATAGTGAACCTGAGCATGTGACGCAGTTACTTAAAATAGTTACATGCATTAAATTCCTGCAGTAGAGAATTACTGCCTGCCTCAATCTTACCCTCATATATCTCTAGGCAGTTCAGTACATATCTCCTTTTGTGGCCATTAGTATGTGCAAGTACATCTTTATAGAAATGAAGAATAGATGCTTAAAAACACTAAAAAAGAGAGAAGAGTCTCAGTATCTTAAAATGACACTCTTTCACTTAAGAACATTTGAATGCATTTAACTATGTAAAAAAATAATAATAAAAAATTGTTCAGCAAACTTCTGCAAACTAAGTAATTCAAAGCAAAAACAGGTACATAGATCAAACATACAGATATTCCTACAAACACACCGACCTTGGTTTTATCTTATTTAAGACAACTCTCAAAAAGTCCTAATGTGAACAGTCAGCCTTCATAATGGGAATGATTCATAGGTAGAGTGTGTGACAGTTTGCCATCATGTACTTATCTCCCTTTTTGTAAATAATTTATAGATTTTACCTTATCAGAAATTCGTTAAACTAACTCAACAGAAATTGTTTCACACTGCTTGTTGCAAAGGCTTGAGTAGCTTAGAAATTCAATAGTTGTACAATTAAACTGTAACTACAATTAAATAGTAAATATATAAGATTACATATTACACAGCGTGGTATGAAATGTCATTAATGTGTTGCATGAGTAAGCAATCCTGTAACTGGACTTTGAACTTAGGTTGTCTGGTTAGCTTTGGTGTTTTGCTTAGGCTTTTGCCTAATACTACTACAAAATAAGACAATGAAAAGCAGCTCCTTCACAACACTTGATTATCAAGGGAGAGTTTCTAGTGTTTTGGATGTGGACAGAATCAATCCTATTCAGATGTGAAGGATAGTAAGATAATGATATTAAGTATGGACATATCAGATTGAAGAAAAAAATGTTAAAAAGGGGTAAGTTTCCAAAATGATAGGTTGAAGCTGCACAAGGCAGTCATTGCAGAAGAGCTAAACAACTGATTTATGTTTAATATTCCTACTCCAGGGCATGTTTGTAACCCTCTGGTCATTCCTCTGCTCCCTTCTGGACTGTGTCCAGTTTGGTGCACGTCTTTGCTGAGCTGCAGAGTCCCAACAATGAAGCTCCACCGTGATGTACTCCATCAACGGCCAAGCAAAGTGATATGATTGCTTTCCAAGTTTTATAAACAAAACCACTGTTAATATATCCCAGAATTAGATTTCCTTCTGCAGCAGCATGATGTTACGAATTACACATTTATCTTTGTTATCCACATCTCATCTTTTTCTCATTATTTTGGCTATTCTGAATGTGTATACATGATTTCAACTTCCAATAGGTGGTAGTTTTTACTTGTCTTTATTAGAGGCCACCTTCTTGATTTTTAAATGGTTTCTTGTATGGATCAAGAAAATTTTGAATCCATCTTCAAACTGCTAGCAACTTTGGCCAGTTTGGTGTCACCTGCCAATTTGAGAAACTTACCTTCCATTCCCTTTTCAAAGGTCTTACTAAAATATTCTGTAGAAGTGATCTGCCTAAAGTGCTTTTATCCCCCATTAGACAGGAAAAAAAAAGTAACTATATACAGAATTTATGCTTGTTTTTGTGTCTTTTGGCTTTGTTCTTTGCCACCCGGGTCAGTCAGTCAGACAGGAGGAAGCAAAGGTCAAGCAACTTGGCAAAGCAGCCAATCTCCACCGCAGAACCAGCCCTCAGGAGGGACCCGCAGCAGCACGAAGCGAGACTCCAGTGACTTATTTGATTGTATTTTGAGTATCCTGCCAGTGCAATGGAAGTGTCACCATCTTTTGGTGTCTCAAACGGGAAGAAGGCATCTTGCGGGCAGATATTGGAAGAGCGACATTAATTCTCTTTTCTAGGCTGAAAAAACCCGAGAAGCACGCGAGTCCTTGTACTTGAGGATAACACAGCAGCTTCTCACAGCAGAAGATGTGATCCTCTATCAACTAGCCTGGAAAGCACCGCTCCCCGCCCGCGCTCCCCCTCCCCCTGGGCTCTGCCCGCAGCCCCGCTACGCCCGCCCCCGCCTCGCGCACCGACCGTTACCGCTCCCTCAGCGCCCCCCTCCGCGCGCCGCTCCCAACGGCCGCCTCCGCGCGCTCAGCCGCGCCGCCATTCGCTGGTCGCGCCGTCCATCACGGTGTGGGCGGGGCTTGGTAGCCTGACGAGCGAACCCCCAGCAGACAGAGTGTCACCGCCTCTCCGGCGCCACTGCGCTTGCGCAGAGCCTCGGCGCCGCGCTAAATCCGGGCCCCGCCCTCAGCTCGCGCTTGCGCGTTGAGTCCCCGCCCCCCCCATAGCGGAAGTGGTTGGGCCGCGCCAGTTCCGCCTCGGCGTTGTTCGCGCTGGAGAAAATGGCGAAGATCGCCAAGACCCACGAAGGTAAAAGGTCCCCGAAGAGCCGCGGCGGCGCCGCTGGTGCCAGCGTGTGCCCCCCTCGTCCTCTGATTCCGCTTCTCCCCGGCCGCGGGGCCGCGCTCGGCCCGGCGGCGCGGGCTGGGGCCGTGGCAGGGGCCGGGCGGGCTCACCCCGCGCGGGCGGGCCGGGCCTTGTGTAATGGCGTCTGTGCTTGTGTCACCGCCATGCCCGGGCCGCCTCCGGGGGCGGCCGGCGCGGGCGCCGCTTAGACACGGCTTTGTCGACTGGGCGGGCGGCCCGCGACTCCGCCGGCTTCCGCCTGCTGGCTGAAGGCGGCCGCGGCGTGGGGGCGACGTGAGCGCAGCGGCGGTCGCCTGTGGGCCGCGCTGGCTGCTGCTCCGGCGCCCTGCGCGCACTGCCCCCCCCCCCCCCCCCCCCCCCCCCCCCCCCCCGTCGCTCGCATCCAGCCCCCTAGAGGCGCTCACCCCGCTTGGTTTCGCGTGACACGCATTAGTAATACGCGTTTATTTTCTGAACTCGGATTGCGCCCACTGTAAGGTGGCGGCTTTAGGTGTGGGGAGAGCTATGATATTGCCCGTTGAAAGCCGGCATACCCTGAGCTGTTGTTAAGCGTCGTGTCGACATGGCACTCTTGAGAAAAATGCCCCGAAGGAGGGGAAAAGCGGTATGAGGTTTCCGGCTTTAAAACGCCGTTTCAGTACGGAGACTTCCTGTCTGGCTGTTTACATAGGAAGACTGATCTCTGTGCAGTGTTGTGAGAGAGGGTCTTCACAGGCCGTATGTTGTTATTTTCTGAGGTGTTTCATGGCTGTGCTCACTACTGCTTCGAGCTTTTTACAGCATGAGTAAAAGCTGTCTTTGTTGACAATGTCTGTAGCTTGCTTTGCTCTTAAACACTGTAATGCAAATAGAGATTTTTTTTTGAATTGTTTCGCTTAATGCTTTCCCATAAATGTTTTCCGCTTTTGTATTTTTACTCGTGTTTCTGCATATGATAAATGACCTGCTATGTTTGTATTAACCTGCATACTGAATTCACTAATTAAAAACTACTTCTGGACAATAGTTGTATGAAGTGAAGTGTATGTGTATGTGCAGTGTATGTGCAGGGTCCCCACATTTTAACTGTCTCTAGGGAAGGTAGGTTTTGCACTGAAAAAAGCTCTCTAAATTAGAAGCAACTCTTATGTCTGGAAGGCCTGTTAATGTGGTCTTTAGTCTTTAGGACTACAGACTGAGTTTATGGAGGAAGGAATGTTTTTTTTTTTAATTATATTTTAGTGTTCTAGGATATTTTTATAGAGTTAATGAATTCATCTGTCTTTTGTTTATATCTGTGACATGTCTGAAGTTTGTATTAGACATTACCCAATTGGGTAGTACTGATCACAGTGCTCTCTCTCTCTCATTAGCAAGGAACTTCCAATAGTACAATAGCAGCATGATTTTTTTCTTTATTTTCTTATACACTAAAGATATAATCCATTGAATTTAACATGAATAGTGTTATGCTTCTAGTTACATGCACTGACAGATTAGTGCTATACTGGAACAGGCTTTAAAGAGTTTTTGGTGTGTAAATAAACAGTTATGTAAAACTGGCAGTCATCATGTAATGTTATCTTCCCCTGTATAGACATACTAGCTGAATGGCTTGATTTTTATTTTCTTTTGACTTCTATGGAATCTTTTTTTTCCAGTTCCTGGCTGATCTCCTAAATTTAATGAGTAGCTTAGTACTAAGTTTTCTTAGCAGATTTTTCACATCTCTGTACAGCTTTTAAATTACTTGGTGTATTGAATACACAACTTGGAAGAAGTCCCAAACAGTTTGGGATTATTTCAGCTATGTAATTTATGTGGAAGCCATCTGTTAAATTAAAGTTTCAAAGCTGTAAGGTTGTAACTCATAAAGTCTCGTAATAAATGGTTGCACTTTGAAATGCTACTGAAGGTAAGTTTTTAACTGATACTTATTTTTTTCTTGTTAAAAGGAAAAAAAAAAAAAACTCCAAATGTAAGAGATCTAGTCCTAACATGCATGAGAATTCTAAAGTGGCTAGAAATAAAATTTCACAAGGCAAGCTAAATATGCAAAAATATGATAAGGAAGATTAAAAAAAAACATAGAAACTGCTTCTACTATGAAATACTTAAAATACTGTTTCAATACAGGGACTGATTAATCTTTCTTTTTTAATGCTGAATAATGTCTTATCCTCTAAACATGTTGTTAATAAACTGATTGTATAATAGTGAAATATATATTTTGAGAACAGCTATTATGATCTAGCTGGGAGCTAGGTTTTCAGTGACTGTTAGTTCAGTTGTGTTCACTTTTCATAACATTCGCTGTATTTTTGAAGTCAACAGTGCATGTTAAAAATACTTCATTAAAAAATACTAAGATATATTAAAATGGCTGAGTGATGTAAAATACAGAAAGGGAATAATCAGTAGGATGTGGTGCTTTTTTGCTTCCTTTTTTTTTCCTTACTGTTATTTGGTTGGTTAAGTCCTAGTTGAGTAAATCATCATCAGTTACTTTAAAAAAAATCAAGTTTTTAAACTGTTGCGATGGCTCTCATTTTCCCTTTGATTTATATTTAAATGTTTTCTTAATTGGGTGTTAAGTTTTTCTAGAAAATGCTGGCTAGATCAAGAAAGGTAAACACATCTTCAGCAGGAAAAGATTGAGATTTTGTGTGGTATTCCTTAACTTGCAATCAAGTCCTGCTTGGCTTTTAAACATTTTAAACCTGCTGATTAAGGGGGGTTGCAGCTCATCATGTGAATGTTCTCTTTAAAAAGTGCTTCATTTAGTCTGTCATTCTAGCACTTAGGAACTTCATTACCTTGGTTGAAAATGGTACTGGCCATAAGTGGGGGGTTGATAACCCTAATGATTTCATGCAGACTTTTTTTTTTTTTTTTTTTTTTTTTGGTTTAGAATAAGGCAGCAGATTTTGCTTTGAGGAAAAGGAGAATGGCCCTTAATCTGGGAACAGTGGTACTCCTTGTAATTTAAAGAGGAAGGCTGATGACAACAGTTGAGACCTGTATCCTAATCAGTAAATGTAGTTATTTACAAAATAAAATATGAGCACAAGGCCTTAGTCTTTAAGGTGTTAGTAAGAACTATTAACAAGAATAAGTTTTTGGTTTGGCCCTTTTGCTACAGAGCTCCCACAATTGCTTTAATGAACTCGGCTCTGTTGATAGTAGTGGGAGCCCAAGCATAGGCAAAGCTCTCGGTCGCATTGTGCACGGCTGGCTGCTTGCTGGTACTTTAATTGGTTGAGCCGTGTGGTCTGGTTGACTCAGCTGACAAATGATGGAAAGCTTTCTGCATTATAGGAGAGAACAGCAGACTTTTTGGTATTGAACTCATACAGCAATTACAACTTAATATACAGCTGAAGAGGCAGCGTATAGTTCTGGTTACTGCTTTTTAGAAGTCAGAAACAATGTCATTGCGCTGTGAAAGCCCTTTGTGCTAGTGTTGTCCTTGGCAGCAAGAGTAGTGTCAGGTATTATTTTCACCCTGCTGCTGCACTGCACCAGGCTGTAAATGGAATTGGGAAATTGAGCTTTCTTCTGAAAGACAAAATGAAACAAAAAAAAAAAAAAAGCCAAATCAAAAAAAAATAATAAGCTTGTGAGAAAATAGCTCTTTGAGTTATATTGCTTCCATAATACTATAGGATAGCTTCCCATAGGAATAGGATAACCTCACAAAAATGAGATACCTTAAGGTGACATTGGTTAATGGGGTACCATATGCTGATATGTCTGTGAAGATGAGACTTTTGTGGGCAAGCCAGAGCTACTTCATTCAGCAGGAGAAGGTTCTGTTGCTTCTCCAGGAAGTAACATCTTGTCTGTATTTGAGCAGCTGGCAGTTTTGAGCTCACTGAGATCCCCTCTACAGGATTTTAGGGGGAGGTGGCTGTTCCTAGAGGCAGGATGCAGCAGATGATCATCACCAGCCTTTGTCAGACATCTCAGTGAATTCGAGGCTTGGCAGATATCACAGAGGAGACTGTGCCACTTACCTTGTTCTGGAGATCTGCGAAGGTTTAAGGAAAGCCCTTCTTTGGCACAGAGCAAGAAAGTTCTTGTCAGCCATCTTCTGTGCATGGGACTCTAGATGGGTTTAGGAACATACCCCTGCTATTTCTTTCCGTACCCATGAGAGTACTGCAGGAGTTCCCTGTCAGTTTTACTGTGCTTACAGTGAAGTCAGTGTTCCTGAAGCCAGTCCTGTGGGCTGCATATGAACACGTAACCCCCTGTTCTCCCTCATAGCTGTAAACCACAAAGGTTTGTCAGGGAAAACCGTGCGTTCAGTTAAATCTATACAAAACATGCCTTTGTTCTGGGGACGTAATTTGGTGTATAGTGTTTTTCTTGTATTTTTAATAGCAGTATGTGAGAAGAAAAGGACCTAGTCTTGAAATTTGCGGAGGTGTCAATTTACTTCTTAGTTAAGTAGTTTTGATTTGTAATCTTGCAACCGCAAAACAAATCCTTTAAAATCATGTTTACTGCTTGCAAGTCCAGTATTTTGAATTAGTAATAATCTTACAAAATTTTGAAAACATATATTCTAATTTTATTTTTTTGCCAGATTTGTGAGTGGATATTTTAGTATGGTGCTGCTTGTAAAATACCTGGGTGGGAAAACCTTGTGAAATCCATTCATTCTGAAAAAAGAGAAATGAGCAACAATAGTAAATAAATAGTGAGAAGTAGTCAAGACAGGATTATTTTCTAGAAGCACATCTCTGTAATTTTTGTAAAATCACAAGTTTTTCTCAAGGTAACACAGCAGTCAGTACTGCTTCAGATGGGGAAGGGTAATACTGTAGTCAGTGATATTCCTTTGACCATAAAGTGCAACTCTTTTGGACAAAAAATAATTGTTTGGCCCATTGAAATTCGATTGTGTGGATAATTGTCTTTACATATCTGTTGAATCAAATAAAAGCAAAAGAAAACAGTTAAGATTTTTATAAGGATAGCTATTCCTTAATATACTTATGTCCCAATTATGTATGTTAAGAACCATTGAATTATTGGGACTTTCCTGTTTTTGTGTAACAAGTAGGAGGACAGAATAGTTAAACTTGGTTCTTTGTTTTCTGGATTAACTAGTTAATATATTTTTTTTCTAAAAGCGTAAAATTTCCAGGGTCAGAAATAGCTACCAGAGTTGATCAGAGTCAGATTGGACATGTTTAAGAGTGACAAAGCTCTGGTTTGTCCTGTTTGAATAGGATTACATTAATAGGGAGCAGGATGAGCATTCCCTTATCCAGAATTAACAGCAGAACCTTCAGAGGTGCTGGTGTAGGCAGGAACAGTCATGAGTAAAGTACAGTTCAGCTGCCAAAGTGCAGAGCAACTGATGTTATTTTTTTCCAACTTGCTATACAGCAACAGATTTTTTTTTTTATTTCATCAGATGGTAAAGCATTGATATTTTACATATTTTGTCCTTGAGTAAAGTTCTGTTTTATTCAGTGTTCTCAGATTTTATTGTAAGACAACTGCTGCAGTAACTCTACTTACAAAATCAAATTTTAAAGGTTGCATTAAATTAGTAAGATTATTTGATTAATTAGTAATAACTTTTTAAAAGGCCTTTTAATGAGAATGACATTTGTTTGAGAAAGTGTTATGTTAATGTAGTGTTGAAAAATGGTGTTGTGGTGTGAATATAAATAACATGATTACAGAAAATATTCTCCTTTTGATCTCAAAATGAAAGATGAGATATGTTAACGTTAGTGATTCTGAATGGTTTGCTTTTAGGCCATACAGTTGAACTAATCTGTGTCGGATACTATCCCAACTTAAGGAACAACTGCTTTTATACATTGTGATTTTATAGTTTTGTGCGTGATAGATTATACCTAGGGAAGCTCTTTGAAATTGAGTGGAGAAACTGTTTGCTGTACATAGTAATATGAATATTATGTTTGAACAGAATTTGAAGATGATCAAGAACTAATCTCAAAGCAAGTTTTTTTAATATGTTTTTGTATATGTGTGTGTAAGTGTAAAAAGACTGAGTTTGGTGTCTTTTTTCCTAGATATTGAAGCACAAATTCGAGAAATTCAAGGAAAAAAGCCTGCTCTTGATGAAGCACAAGGAGTGGGCCTTGATTCCACAGGATATTATGATCAAGAAATTTATGGTGGCAGTGACAGCAGGTTTGCTGGATATGTAACTTCTATTGCAGCAACTGAATTGGAAGATGTAAGTGATTTCATTTATTTGTTTGTTGAGGGAATGCATTCTAAGTATTTTGCCATTCATTTTGAGTAGTTTTGAACTGCAGTTGCTGAAGTAAAAGCTGTACTGGTAAAGCTGTACTGGATGACACGTCTTATTCTAGAAGCTCGAGTTCTAAATCTGGCTCATAGTTCATGAAATATGCTTTGAAAGTCATATAGCCCTAAGCAGAAACCAAAAAGTTGTGGTCCAGTGTTTAACTTGCGTTAGCCTTGATTAAATAACTTCATTCTGTCATTGCTGCGACAATGGAAAAATGATGATGATAAAAATCTAATAAAACTTGGCAATAAGAATTTGAGCGAATATTTTAAGATTTCTATTTTTACTTTCAAGTTTTAGAGCAAACGTTTTTGAGAATTGTCTTTTTGACTGTATTGAATGTTTTCCTTATGTGTCCTGATTATGAGATTAGTTTATGTTAGTTTCTAATATCAAACTTTTGACCACATTTTCATTTGCATGGCCAGCTGTGAATCTATGGTTTTGATCATGAATAAGTACAGGCAGCTTTTTATTATACCTACTGAATTATATTTTGAAGATGAAGGAGAGATGTTATTTATGGTTTAAAACAGTTTAGTGTTAAACTGGCTCATAGTTTTAAGAGCAGGTTTTTGGGGAGATTCTCTTAATTATTGTCCTGAAGCTGGCTACTAATATGATAAAATAAATAGCAGAAGCATCATAGAAAAAAAGCATTCTGAAAACTTGTTATTGCTATTGTAATTGAGTATATATAACTAAACAGTACTAGTTGTCAGTTTTCAGCTTTTCTAGGAATCCATTTTGGCCATGATATGTTAATTTTACATCACTTTATCTAGTATCTCTTGATAAATATGCCATGTCTTTGTACTGACAGGATGATGATGACTACTCTTCTACAAGTTTACTCGGCCAGAAGAAGCCAGGGTACCATGCTCCAGTGGCATTGCTTAATGACATACCACAGTCAACTGAACAGGTACCTCTTAATTTAAAACACACTAAAATCAACTGTAGGTATTAGGAGAAAGAAGATTTAATGTCTTCCAAGGCCAGGAAACTATAAGATGTCTCCAAAGGGCTACAGTATTTTAATTTTTCTACAGGTTTGTTAGTGCTTTTTTTTAGAATTCCCCAGGGTGCTTAAAATTGACATTTCTACTTGTGAAGAGCGATGTATAAGTTTGCAGTAAGGTATTTGAAAGTATTTTTTTAATAGGTAGGGTACTTCAAAAAATAACAGGAACAACTTACTGTATTTTGTATTTATATTTTTGTAGAGAAATTTTAATCACGTAGGTTCTGTACTCCTAAAGTACTTTTCTGTGAAACGTAGAAGTATGTGAAATAGGTCTTAAGTCTTCCGTAAAAAACAAGGGAAGGTTAACAGCATGAAATACTTTAGAAAAGAATAAACAAACTTCTTAAAATAGCAAATTTTTGGCAGAAATTACTTGGTCGGGAATTCTGTGTTGGGGGGGGGGGGATCATTTTCCTGCTACAGAAATAAAATTTCTCTTCTCATAGTGTTTTGATGTTTCTACTTACATGCAAATAAATAAATAAATAAGTAGATCTTTTTACTGGTACTGAAGGTAAATACAGTCTAATAGTCTGTTCTTTTTACGTATGTGGCTAACGGGCGTTTTTTTGCTTTAGTATGATCCCTTTGCAGAACACCGTCCTCAAAAGATTGCAGATCGGGAGGATGAATACAAAAAGCACAGGCGGATGATGATAATTTCCCCTGAGCGCCTTGATCCTTTTGCAGATGGTAATTTATTTTGAGTTTTCTATATCTGTTATGAAATTTGTTGTCTTAAATTGTCTTTAGCCCTTTGATTTCTGTTGGCATGCTTATAAACTTAGTTTTGTTTTAAACATCCCCTTTTTATATAGATTTGGTTGAAATCCTAGATGCCATGTTCTTCATCTTTATAATACAAGTTTTCTTTCCAGGTAGAAGGACAAGAAAATAATGAGCCATTGCCATAGAAACACAAAGGGTTAAAGGTTTCTCTTTTCATTTTGTTTTGGGTTGTGCATTATACTTTGAAGAACTTGTATATTGAGTGCTCAGATTCTTTCAGTACCTTGAAAGTTTTCATTCCAAGTCATAGATTTACGGCATTATTGCTTTTGAAATGCTAGTTCTCAAAATGGAGCACCTAATTCTTACCACCTTATGTAATCTTAGGTGGTATAACTAAAAGAAACAAAAGCATATATAAGACTTTGATACTTTTAATAGTTCAAGTCTATTCTGATAATTTTAGAATGCAAGTCAGGAGAAGGGGTATAGTGGGTCTGATAGAAACTTTCTTCAGGTGAGTGAGTTTCACATGTGGAAGTAAGGTGCCTGTTGGCTTAAAATTAGCAGCTGTTTTGCAGGTTTTTAACAAATTAGAATTTCAGCCTGCATGAATTAATAGGGATAGTAATTATTTTACTTGCTTAATTGTAATTGATATAAACATGTTTTGTCAGAATTCACAGGCCCATACTAACTGTCCTTAATTTCTTTCCTACAGCAGTACTGCTATATGCCAGTCCTGTCTGCATTCTTAAGGGTGCAGTTCAACACATCCTGTGTAGATTATGGTGAAAAAGTATTCCAAAGGAAAGTCCTATCAAAGCTAGTGTCAGAATGACACAGCCAATTGGGCAATGATCTTCAGCGTAGAAATGTTTAAGAATTTATTTAAGAATTTATTTTTTTTCCTAAGTTGTTATGCTATACCACTTGTATAGCAAATCTGCACATTTTTCTTAAAGAACAGTGCTTTTCTTGACAAGTCTAATTTTTGTAAAGTTGGGCTTCTTGTAAAGTATTTAAAGATTAAACTAGCTCAAGATACACAGCATAAAACAACATGTGGTATACAAAAACCATTACCTGTGAGTATCATTGTGGTAGTATATGTACTGTCTTACATTCAGCTCCCGATTGCAATTGTACCTTGAGAAGAAAAGAGGGGGAGAGAGTCATCAAACAGTATTTTGGGTTGTTGGTTTATTTTTAAATGAAGCCCTTTTACGATATGACGCTTGAAGATATGGGATATTTGTCCAGATTTGTCAAACATATAAACAGATCTTTATGATAAAACATTTTAAATCATTACTCAGGTATGCAATAGTTATTTATAGTCAGATGACAGCTAGGAATTAGCAGCTTACACAAGGTAATGTTTTGAATATAAATATCTTTCCAAAGTGTTACTAATGGTAAAGAGATAATTTTCTAGGCTTCTATTCTGCTGCTTGAAGTCAGAACTGCTGATGGAGACAAAGGCACGAAAGTGTACGTATTCCGGATTAGCAACCCAGGAACCCATCACTTCTGGAGACTCTTAACTGTGTTGTCATTTTATCATTTATATCTGCTTTAAAATATTTGTTTGAAACTGCAGTAGTTATGTTTGTGTTCAAACAGGTTAAATTGATCAACAAACTGAATAAACGTAAGATACATGTAATTTTTAAAATTTTCAATCAAAAAGTAAAATTAAATGATCATGGAATAGTATAATGTTAGAGCAGGACAATAGAAAAAGTCAATAAATTCTGCTTATCCTGTACTCATTGTGCTCCATTCCTGTTGCTGTTCTCTTCTGCAGGAGGGAAGACACCAGATCCTAAAATGAATGCCAGAACGTATATGGATGTTATGCGTGAACAGCATTTGACAAAAGAAGAGGTGTGTGTGTGTGGCGGGGCGGGGGGGTGTTAATGTGAATGTAATTTCATTGTTCAGCCTTTGAAAGCATGATAAGTAGAGTGGGATCTGAAATTCTGTTGAATGTTTCTTCACTTGTGCATCTGTCTTCAGAAAATTCTATTGTTCACATGTTGAAAGTCAACAGAATGTAAAGATCAAAGTTTCTGAAACATCTTCTCTAAATAATACCTAAGCAATGGAGGGAGAAGCAGTCTCTGAATATATTTTAATTAAGACTTTTTATAGCACTTCAGAAATTTTGTTATTTATGTTCTTTCAGAGAATGACAGACAAAACGTAACAATCACTGAGGGGAATTCAGTGTCAGAAATGTTTGTTTTTGTGAGCTCTATTAAAGGAGAATCCAGGCAGGTTTAAATTAAATGGTTTTGTTGCAGAATTTAACATAGATGTTGCAGTACCACAGACTGGTATAAAGTTAATACTTGGTTTTAAATATTAAAAAATAAAAACGGTAAAAATGCATATCTTAGTCATGAGTATTACATATTAATTTTAATAGTTAAAAAGGTGATGGTGGTAATATAATCAAATATCTTGTATAATGCCTATAGTGTCAGACTGTTAATTGGAGCAAGGTCTTGTAGCTCTTGTAAATGCTATAGATTTGTTAATTTATACTTGTTAATTTACCTTTGAGAAATTAGTTACAGTTTTGATAATCTGCCATTTATGGACTCATGGATAAGTGAAAAATAATTTTTGTTCATGTGATATGCTTCACAATTTTATTTTGGAAGATTAATTATTAAAAACTCTTATTTCATGGGATGCAATTCTGGAATATTTTCAACCTACTTTCTAATTCATCCTTTCTCCTTTAATAACTTGAGGGGAACTGTTTTGAAACAGATGTCTAATTTCCTTTTTGAAGCACACACAGAGGTAAAACAAACTGGTATCACTCCAAAAATGCATTTACATTTCTGCTTTGATACGGGTTTTTATAAGAAAGCAGTTTAAAGACAGTGCCTCCAAACACATAGCTGCTCTGTCAGTATAGAAGAGTTTGAAAAGGTAATGAACTGGCAATTAAGAGTGGCTGATTTCATATTACTTTAGTAAAACCTCAGAAAATATATGAAAATATAATATATCTGATTTTTTTTTCTTAATGTATACTCTGAATAGACTGTCCTAGGAGATCTTTCTTATGTCTATCTCTTTTGTGTCCCTGAAAATAGAGGGAAATTAGGCAACAGTTAGCAGAAAAAGCTAAAGCTGGAGAGCTTAAAGTCGTCAATGGAGCCTCATCTCAACCACCTTCAAAACGCAAACGGCGTTGGGATCAGACAGCTGATCAGACTCCTGGTGCTACCCCTAAAAAACTATCCAGTTGGGATCAAGCAGAGGTAATAATCCTTGTGTTCATCAGTTTATCTACAAAAGACATTCTTAATGCTAATCCTCCTGAATTTCAGAAGTTTCTTATCTATCTACTAAATAAAAATAAGAGCTGTCTCTTACTATATGAGAGAGAAATGCTTTTGCTTTTGTCTTATGCAGACTCCTGGACATACTCCCTCGCTGCGATGGGATGAAACTCCAGGCCGTGCAAAGGGCAGTGAAACTCCTGGTGCAACTCCAGGCTCAAAAATATGGGATCCTACTCCCAGTCATACACCAGCAGGAGCAGCAACACCTGGACGGGACACACCTGGTCATGCCACACCAGGCCATGGAGGTGCCACATCCAGTGCACGTAAAAATCGATGGGATGAAACACCTAAAACAGAAAGAGGTATTTGTGGCATGCTGCAGAGTGCTAACAAGTCATGAATGGCTAATGGCTTAGGAATTTTTTCCCTTATGTAAACAGTAGGAGCAAAAGCGAGGCAAGAAGGAACTACATTCTGACATCTAGTGGCTGATATGAAGTGAAGTTTTTGCCTGAGTTTGTAGCATTGACTTCTACCTGTTAGCTTAACACGTTTCAGGTCGGAAATCAGATCATGATTTTGTAGTATATCTACTGACTGCTGCAGATTGAGATTTTAATGTGTATTTTAGGACATCATAAATGAGCTTACATTGTATTACCTTTTGTGATACATATATATATATATATATATATGTGTGTGTGTGTGTGTGTGTGTGTGTTGGTTTTGAACTCCTGAATCTTTTTAACAAGACAAGGTTAGCATTAAAACAGGTTTTGAAAGCATTTTCTCACTTGCCTGATTTGAATGAAGTTCATATAGAAGAGAAAAGGAAGACTTTGTTTTTTAAAATAATGCTTTTATCAAGGGAGTGCATGCAGTATTTTGTCCAATGAAGAGAATATTCTTTCACATTGTTTAGCATAAGTGGATAAAATTCTAAGAATCACAAAGATAACACGCTTTTTTCATAAAATGAAATTCTCCATTAAATGTTTTTAATGTAACAACTGTATTTTAAAAAATCATGAAAGTAGTCTTTGCTGCTTGTTCAGTGTATTTGTTTTCTCTGCTTCTATTGCTATTTGATACTTGCTGATTTGCATAGATGTGAGGATGAAATATTGTATAGGGGATTGGATACTGATGCTGTAGTCGGGGTAGATACTATTCACCTTTGTGGAAATGTTGTGTTTTTTCTTCAGATACTCCGGGACATGGCAGTGGATGGGCTGAGACTCCTCGGACAGATCGCGGTGGTGACTCCATTGGTGAGACACCAACCCCAGGAGCAAGTAAAAGAAAGTCACGATGGGATGAAACCCCTGCTAGCCAGATGGGTGGCAGCACTCCTGTTCTGACACCAGGCAAAACACCCATTGGTACCCCAGCTATGAACATGGCAACTCCTACACCAGGTGAGTTCTAAGGGTTCACTTTTTTTGTTGTTGTTAAAGTGAAACATTTGTCTCTATGCTGTGTATATGTAATGTGTTCTCCTGCCTATATGAAAGCTGTTTTTATATGCACTGTGTACCATTTTGAATGTCCACAAGAACTCAGTTCTGGTGGGGGACCTAGACTAAGGTTATAGCTCTGTAAGTGTTCATACTAGTTGACAAAAAAAAGTTATCAGATATTTAGGGAGCTTTTGTTTATTAGCTGCAGATCTCAAGTGCTGTGTAAACTCTGGCTCAAAAGAATGCTTGAAAGTTAAGTAAACTAATTCTTTCCTTTGGCATACAGAAGATTTTTTTTTAATCCTTTTTAAAATTTGAATGTAGGTCATATAATGAGCATGACTCCTGAACAGCTGCAGGCTTGGCGTTGGGAGAGGGAAATAGATGAGAGAAACAGACCACTTTCCGATGAGGAACTGGATGCCATGTTCCCAGAAGGATATAAGGTAATTAATCAGAATTAAAAAAACAACAGACTTAGTACCACAATACTCTTTTCCACCTGGGGATATTGATTTTTTTTTTTTTAACAAGATGTCCAAGAAGTAGAATACTTTGTACAAATTAGATGCTGATGAATTCGTGTTGACATTTTTTTGGTTCAGTTACTGATCCAAGGTGATAAAGGTGATTTCAAAGACCAGTTTTTATTCTGCTTCTCAAGGTGGGAATGCCTGTTAACATAGAAAAGAGCTCTGAATTGACTAGCTGAAACATGAAGCCGTGTTGTGGAAAAACATGGAAGGGAGTCACAAATTCTGAGAAAGCACTTAAAACACTGCATTGCTACAAATACTTAAATATTTCTTAAATCCTTCCATAAGGAGACCTTTATAAAGTTTATCTAAGCTCTCAGCGATGGAAATGAGCTTTCTTTTGAAATATTGCTGGTACAGGCTAAGCACAAATCAAGCTATCGTACTGAACTTGTTTGTGTTTCAGTAAACATGGGATTTGATTTATGCAGTAACACTTATACAAGTCCACAGGCAAATAAAATGGAAAATACAGTTTTAGGCATGTTTTATATTTAATGCTTTCTTATTTCTGTTGTGGTGAGGTAAGTTTTCTGGATTGCAGGCTGTGGAAATGCTCTTTAGATTAATACTCTTGTGTTTTTAACCCCCTCCCCCTTTTTTTTCCCCTCTCCTGCTCTCCTGTAGGTTCTTCCCCCACCAGCTGGTTATGTACCTATTCGCACTCCAGCTCGCAAACTTACAGCAACTCCAACACCTTTGGGTGGTATGACTGGATTCCACATGCAGACAGAAGACAGGACTATGAAGAGTGTCAATGATCAGCCCTCTGGAAATCTTCCATTCCTAAAACCAGATGATATCCAATACTTTGATAAACTGCTGGTAAATGAGACTTCACTCATGCTCATTAACATGTTTCCTGCTTTCCTTCGAAAAGATAGCACTGCCCATTGATATGTCTGGAATTATTTACAGGTCGATGTTGATGAATCAACACTGAGTCCTGAAGAACAGAAGGAAAGAAAAATAATGAAGTTACTTTTGAAAATAAAGAATGGCACACCTCCCATGCGAAAGGTGAGAACTTTTCTGGTGTATTTATATTGCTTTGATTTTCAACAATATACATTTGTTTCCAGATTTAGTTCCAAACTCTTGTTCCCCCTGCAACTGTCCGTAGGATTCTCTTGAGATAATCTTGATACTTATGTAGTGTTTTCAACCCCTTATATATCTGTAGGGCATTCTGTTCAATGCAGTTTGTTCTTGCTGCTATTTATACAGTAATGTCTGTCGCTAAATATTATATAGTTTATAAAATACTTTTAACTGTTATGAAAAACTGGAGCTAGAGCACTTTGTGCTTACAGTGCTTTGTAATTTTCTAGATTTTGCTTTTTGATTTGGCAGCGTAGCTCTAACTCAAATTCGTATTACATGCATGGTACGATGAATTAGCAGGCATCTTTGCATAGTTTTATCGTAAACTGACCTAAGCACCAAACTAGTTGGATGTAAGTGCTGTGTAAACTGTTGTTCAGATGGAGCCATTCTTAATGTTAGACCAGGAGCTTGCTTTTCTTGAAAGTTGAATAACTGGGATCTAACATCAGGGTGTTTCTCTTACTGCATTCATATGCAGCTTGAGATTGTTTGAAATAAAATTTAGCAGTCATAGACAAAACTATTTTGAAGTATATAATTACAATGAATTACATTGTGACTTGATTAACATATGTCCGGTCTGCGTTTGCTACCTTAGTTTAACTAAGTATTTGTTTTTGTTCAGGCTGCATTGCGACAAATTACTGATAAAGCTCGAGAATTTGGAGCAGGGCCGTTGTTTAATCAGATTCTGCCTCTGCTGATGTCGCCAACGCTTGAAGATCAAGAACGGCACTTGCTTGTCAAAGTCATTGATAGAATTCTCTACAAACTGGATGACTTGGTCCGACCATATGTACACAAGGTCTGTTGCACTTCACTATTTAATCTTTTGTTTGCTTTTTCTGATTGTTCCTGAGAACAGCATACAGTTTACTTGCATATTGGAAGAGAGTGGAGTTTGTTAGGTTTTGTTTTTTGTTTTTTTTTAAACGATAATTGGCTTTTGGATTTTTCCACGCTTGGGAGAGGGAGGGAGGGCTTACCTGATCTAGATAGTATCTCTGGCAAAGGTTATTCAAAGCACTTCCGGGGAGCAGAGAGCTTTAATCTTGGGTCCATGGAATCATCTTGGCTTCATGGAATCTTGATTTTCTTCTAATGGCCAGAAATAGTACAAAAAGTATGAATGAATAGAAATGTTAATTTTTTCTTCTCTTTCAGATCCTTGTCGTCATTGAACCACTGCTGATTGATGAAGACTACTATGCCAGAGTGGAAGGCAGAGAAATTATTTCAAATTTAGCTAAGGTAATAAAGTTATATTCTTCCGTATGGCATTGAGTGAGCTTATATGCAGATGCATGTTTGTAGACGTGACAGAATAACTGAGTAATGCTCATCAGTATAACTTGGTACGTTCCTTATCTTCTAGGCTGCTGGTTTGGCGACAATGATCTCCACAATGCGACCTGATATTGATAACATGGATGAGTACGTCCGTAATACCACAGCTCGAGCCTTTGCTGTTGTTGCCTCTGCTTTGGGCATTCCTTCTCTGTTGCCCTTCTTGAAAGCTGTCTGTAAAAGCAAAAAGTCCTGGCAGGCTAGGCATACCGGCATCAAGATTGTACAGCAAATTGCTATTCTTATGGGTTGTGCTATCTTGCCTCATCTCAGGAGCTTGGTTGAAATTATTGAACATGGTAAGTCTTGCCTTTCTAGGTTAAGGTTTTGTTTGTTTTTGCGTTGTTTTGGATTGTTTGTTTGTTTTATCTTCGGTGAGGCAAGATGTGATTGTAAAGTCACTATTTTGTGTGTCCTTTTGACACTGAGAAACAGTTCAACCTAGTCTGGAAGAAAGTTGTTTTTTGGTTTTTTTTTTTTTCCTTCTTTCTTTCCAGTTTTCCTGATAATAAATCAATCCCTTTTATGCTGTCCTGATATTTTTCTATTTTGAGCTGGAGACACAGGAAGTGGTACTGAACAGTATTCTCTTTGCAGGTCTGGTGGATGAGCAGCAGAAAGTTCGTACCATCAGTGCTTTGGCTATTGCTGCTTTGGCTGAAGCAGCTACTCCCTATGGTATTGAGTCATTTGATTCTGTTCTGAAGCCTTTATGGAAGGGTATACGTCAACACAGAGGAAAGGTACGTCTAAAATGCTTCCTTTTAGTTTGAATTGATGTAGATGTGTAATTTCTGTAACTTATTAGAGATGTATTTTTGCATTTAAATAGGGTTTGGCTGCCTTTCTGAAAGCTATTGGTTATCTGATTCCGTTGATGGATGCTGAGTATGCAAACTATTATACCAGAGAAGTCATGCTAATCCTTATCAGAGAGTTCCAGTCTCCTGATGAAGAGATGAAAAAAATTGTACTGAAGGTATGTTAGAACTCCTTCTCCAAATGCTTGACGGTATATTAAAGCAGACTGATTAACTTTCTGCGTTAATGTTGAAACATCTGTGAATGTGAATGTTTGCACTTTTCCTTAAAAAAGAAAAGTACTACACAATTCAAATTGTTATGTTTTTATTCCCTGCTAGGTGGTAAAGCAGTGTTGTGGTACGGATGGTGTTGAAGCCAACTACATTAAAACAGAGATATTGCCACCATTTTTCAAGCACTTCTGGCAGCACAGAATGGCACTGGACAGGCGAAACTACAGACAGGTGTGTGTGTATATATTTTTTTGTGGAAAATTATTTACAAGAAAACAAGATTCATATTAGAAAGTTCATTCAGGCTAAATCCTTAACTTCATGTTTTTTCTGTCTTGAAACTGAATTCTGTTTGGAATACTGTCTTAGAAGTTGTATAGGTAGAAGATTAACAGGCTCCTGTGAGGATACCTTTGTGAATGAGTCTTCACCAGTTGTAAAATGAGATAGTTCATCTTTGATTTGTGATGTTTAAAATATTGGATGATTTCGTAAGGTAAAAGTAGTTCATAATCGACTCAAAATACCATCAGTGTTGTAGAAAACTTAAATTTCCTCTTTATTCACTAATGGTGGTATGGCTACAGTAGCTATATTCTCGCTTCTTTTTCTGCTATAGCATTGCATTTTTAGTTTTTGTAGTTAGAACTTATTCTGAAATTATCATTGGTAATTCCCCCTGCCCCCCCCCCCCCCCCAAAAAAAAAAAAAAAGATTTCCACAGAAGTGAAATGGGAAACTAGCTTCATGCTGTTTGTCCTCTTCAGACTAGAGAAACTTATTTTCAAGACGCAAAAAGTAGATGCTACCTATATTTATTCACTCCATACTTGTGTATTTCAGTTGGTTGATACAACAGTGGAGCTGGCAAATAAAGTTGGAGCAGCAGAAATTATTTCCAGAATTGTGGATGATCTGAAGGATGAGGCAGAGCAGTACAGAAAAATGGTCATGGAAACAATTGAGAAGATAATGGGAAATCTAGGGGCAGCAGATATTGATCATAAGCTGGAAGAACAGCTTATTGATGGTATCTTGTATGCCTTCCAGGAACAGACCACAGAGGTATGACCAGAGGGTATTTAGTATTTGGTTTTCTCAACTGTAGTTTGTCTCACTATTAGTTGTATGGAGAAACTTAGGCTTGTAAGTTAAATTTCTCTAACCCTTGTATATATTTTAATGCTCTAATCATTGAATTTCAGAAACTAATTCTGGAATGTTAGCATGATTTTAGATCACCTGACGTTTAACAAACAATATACTGTTGCTTTTACTCTAATTTGTCTTTGTTTTCATTGTCAGGATTCTGTGATGCTGAATGGCTTTGGCACAGTGGTCAATGCTCTAGGCAAAAGAGTTAAACCCTATTTGCCGCAAATCTGTGGTACAGTTTTGTGGCGTTTGAACAACAAATCAGCTAAGGTTAGGCAGCAGGCTGCTGACCTGATCTCTCGTACTGCAGTTGTCATGAAGACTTGTCAAGAGGTACTGACTTCTCCCACCAAATTTTCTATAGCGTGTCATAGTAACGAGAAGCAGGAAAATGTTAGTGCCTAAATCTTTTTACTCTGTTATAGGAAAAACTGATGGGACACTTGGGTGTTGTGTTGTATGAGTACCTGGGTGAAGAATATCCTGAAGTACTGGGCAGCATACTCGGAGCACTTAAGGCTATTGTGAATGTTATAGGTATGTCTGTATGGTTGATTACGTACCTACTCAAGAGCCAAATGAAGAGCCAGTATAAAACTTAGTATGCCTTTTTGAATTCCATAGGTATGCACAAGATGACACCACCAATCAAAGACCTGCTGCCACGGCTTACACCTATTTTGAAGAACAGACATGAGAAAGTACAGGAGAATTGTATTGATCTTGTTGGGCGTATTGCAGACAGGTGAGCTGACTAACTAGATAAAATTTTCAGCTATGTGAACAAGTATGGAGCAACGTTTTTATTTCTTGCATTTTCTTAAGTTTTATTTTGGAAGTTACGCATAACACTTAAAATGGAATATTCAGCAAATGGTTTCTTGAAGGTATTTTAATTATACTATTTACAAACTATTTACATTTAAGTCTACATAAATGGAAGTACATTGTCCATTTATGTAAACGTATTGTACTGTTTGTACAAAAGCCTATGTAAATTGATAACAAGTGTAGGTTTAACGTTAACAGATACCTACTTAAAACAGGCAGTGTCCTTGTGTTGATAGTGAATGATTAGTTTGTACCATTTGTGTGTTTATTTTAGAAGTTTTATCTCTGAAAAATTTCTTCTCTTCCAGGGGTGCAGAATATGTTTCTGCAAGAGAATGGATGAGGATCTGCTTTGAACTGCTTGAATTGCTAAAAGCTCACAAGAAAGCTATCCGAAGAGCCACAGTAAACACTTTCGGTTATATAGCAAAAGCTATTGGGTAAGTTGGCCTAATGTTTATTCACTGTTATGCTCAGCACTTAATGTAGTGATGACTGTGAGTTTTATTACTGAGATGTCTTTTAAACCTCTATACATTTAAAATGTGTGCACTTCATTTTATTTGTTTTGTAGAGGGAGAACGTAGTCAACTACTCTGCACTGACAAAGGGTGCTGCACTTGTGAACTGGATTTGTAGGCTAGCAAATTACAGTCTACTTTGGTAGAAGGAACTATTTGTCTCCCCCAGTTTTGATTATCAGTGTGTACTTGGATCCTTTCTATATTCTTTCATAAATTCTTTCAGTACTAAATGTCTCTTGTCTTTGTGTTTTCACTAAATACTTGTATTGATTTGCGAAGGATTTCTTGCTATTAAGATGATACCACGAGTCAGCAAATGGTAGTGTGAAGTATAGTTCACATCTTTATGCATATTCTTGTCCAAGTACTGATTTAAAACAGATACAGCAAGCTACCGAGGAATCGCCATAATTGGCATTCCTGTTCAGGATATTGCCTTCTCTATTCAGGGTATTGCCTGTGTCTCTGAAAGTTGTAACAAGATTAACATGTTTAATTTTATACAGGTCTATATTTACTTGCGGGATTAGAGTAATAGTGGGGGAACTATTCCTGTCCACTAGAGTTTACGAGCTGACTAAGTCTAGAGAAAAGGGAAAAAATGTTGGTTGTAAGAAGAAAATTGTGCAGATACTCAAATTGTTTTGTGACTTAACTGATTTTTGTTGCTTCCGAGTTAACTTTTTAAGAAGGGCTAAGCTACACTTTCTTGCACCATGAGTTGCTCTTTCAAGCCCAGGCTATTTTATCCATATCTCCACTGAAACTATTGATGTGGACATGCATGTTATCTCTTCCAGACCTCATGATGTACTGGCTACACTGCTAAATAACTTGAAAGTACAGGAAAGGCAGAACAGAGTATGTACCACAGTGGCGATTGCTATTGTAGCTGAAACGTGCTCACCTTTCACAGTGCTGCCTGCACTCATGAATGAATACAGAGTTCCTGAACTGAATGTCCAGAATGGTGTGTTAAAATCTCTTTCTTTCCTGTTTGAATACATTGGAGAGATGGGAAAAGATTACATTTATGCTGTTACACCATTGCTTGAGGATGCTTTAATGGACAGGTGAGTGCACTTCTGTTTTTCTGTGGTACAGTTAGTGACAGCTGTATGTTAAGTATACAGTTGAGTCTCAACAGTAGCAAATATGCACATTGCCCATGTTTTTTAAAATATTAAGTGACCAGCATAATTTAGAACCTATTTTCTGCTTGCAAATAATTCAGTTTATATGCTCCTATATCACTAATACTTTTAAAGATTAAAAGATCACCACATAATGCAAGTATCTTGCACAAGTCATGACTTAGTATTTGCAAACCAACCTTGATGATTTTTGTTAGTACTTCTGCTGAGCTAGAGCACAATAATTTGTCAGAACATTTGCTCTTTTTAGTTTAGTAACTGATTTTAGTTAGCTTGCCCCCTATTATTAATAATTTGGGTTAAAAGGGTATTTTTGCACTTTTGAAAAAATCAAAGATATTACATTTGTCAAATCATGTTGCTTCTAAGTATAATTTATTAACACCCCCTTATTTTCTTTGCAGAGATCTCGTACACAGACAAACAGCAAGTGCTGTGGTGCAACATATGTCTCTTGGTGTTTATGGATTTGGCTGTGAAGATTCTCTTAATCATTTGTTAAACTATGTATGGCCTAATGTGTTTGAAACTTCCCCTCACGTCATTCAGGCAGTTATGGGGGCTCTGGAAGGCCTCAGAGTTGCCATCGGTCCCTGCAGAATGTTGCAGTATTGTTTACAGGTACGTCCTGGTGTATGTTGGGATAACGGAGAGAACAGTTGTTCTTTCCCTTGAGTTATCGACCAGGGGTTCTCTGCAGTTGACGAGAAACCAGCTGAAGGAGATGTCCGGCAGAGGAGCGCAGTCTGGCTTCTTGTCTCTGAAGTATTCTTTAAATGTGGCGTTCTGTTCCAGGCATTTGGTAATGAAAACGTGCAGTGAACACAGAGAACTTTCATCTAGTGAAATAATGATTACACTGAGGATCTTGCATAGAAACGATAGGCAACTTGAAATAAAAATCAGCTGAAATAGCTTGGCACTCTGACTTATAAAATGGAATTACCTTACAAATTTGAGAACACAACACTGGGGAATAAATTCATAGTGGAAGGAGGTATTTGAACAAGTAACAAGCAAAATTAATGAAGAGAGTTTAGGCTTACTAATAAATCAACATTATCTGTTGTTTTCTGGGCAGATAGAGAATTTGTATATATGTTTTAGGTGGGGACCTCAGTACAAAAATGTTGGAAATGGGAAGGTGAAGGGTATGTGAGGTCTTGTGCATAGTGTATTTTTCAGTTTTTATTTGCATTTTTTAAAATTAGGAATAAATTACTCTTCTAGAGCTTTTGCTTTTTTTAAGGTACGAGCCAAAGATAGGACTCAGTCCCTCCCAAATATACAGCATCAGATTTTAATTTTTATCTTAAAGGGACAGTAGAAAAGAAATACATTTAGTGGAATTCTACACAACAAAAAATAAGAAAATTGTCTTTAACAACAGTTCATTACTACTTGCTAGCTTAGATGGTCACAAAATTGGGAATGACCCATTCAATGTACCTTCTTTAAGTAATGTTAATTTTTTAATTGCTTCTTTTTTTAAAAAAAATGTGTATTATGCAAAACTAGATTAAACTCAGTAACAGATATTTGGAACTCTAAATTTATAATAGAATTGTTTTGTTTTTTAGGGTTTGTTTCACCCTGCCCGCAAAGTCAGAGATGTATATTGGAAGATTTATAATTCAATCTATATTGGCTCACAGGACGCTCTGATAGCACATTATCCAAGAATCTATAATGATGAAAAGAACACCTACATTCGTTATGAACTTGACTACATCTTATAATCTTCTTGTTCAGTTGTTTGTGTTTAATGCACAGCTGTTCTGCAATTAAACTTGCTTCATATTTGATGATGTAAAATTTTAAAATATTGGAGAACGGTATAGAGTTGGTCAGAGGCAGAGCTAGAAATCCAGTAGCATGATTTTTTAAATATGTCCTTGTTTTTTGATGTTTAACAGTTAAAGCCAGTAGTGACCAAGAGCAGTGATTACAATGTACTGGAGGGATTTCATTTTGGATTCATCTTTATGAAGATTTCATTCCTTGTGTTTAAAGGGGATGTTTATTTGAGAAATAAACATTTGTGTATAAAAACAAATTTGTGTGTGTTTTTTGGACGGGGACTTGTAAAATGAGTCTCTTTGATAGATTAAGTATTTGTTCATGTAAAATAAATAGGTGGCATAAAGCATTTTAACCCTTTTTTTGTCATCCTCTAGCTTTTGAATAAATAAGAAAAACATACAAACTGTATTTAATGTGTATTTAATGTTTGTCACGGAATCAGTACTCTGCCTGATAGCTGCAGTAGTGGCAGTTCATTTGTGTGGAAAATAATCTTAAGCTGCTTACTCCTGCTTCATCTACACTATCATGGTTGTGGGGGATGGATTAGCTTTCAGCAGCTTTCAAAAATTAAGCTGTTTAATTGCTGTGTGTAGAGTCACTTGCACAAATTATGCATATTGATGGTATTTACTTCGTAAGTCTTCTAGAATGTGTAGCTATATAAGGTGCTAAATAAGTTTTGTAGGCCATGCTATAATTCCCTGAAAGAGTTAGCAAAGTAATGTCCCCAGTGCCTGAGATGAGGCAATTCCTAAGTGCATATAACATAGGAAATGCCAATTTTTTTTACCTTGATATATATAAGGTTAAGAAGGAAAGCATTGTATTTCCTTTATTTGCTTTTTCCCTTCCCTCCCTTGTGTATATGCAGAAAAAAATATGAAAAAAAAAGGCCTGTTGATATCTGGGAATAAACCGCATAAAACAATGTTAAATCATTCCAGTAGTAGTGCACCATATTACATGCTTATAAGGTAACAAAAGGTAGTATTTGTTTCTTGTTCTGTGGTGTTTTACAAGTCCTTGATTTAAACTGAGCGATGAAGTTCCATTATCTCTCCAAGTTTAACTGCAGTGTTCTTAGCTGACTTCTGCTGTTTTCTATGGATGTGTGTGGTTTTTTTTTTGGCCATTCAGCATATAAGAAATCTTCAGCCTGTGTTTCAAGGCCTAAGGCTTGTGTGTTTGCGGGGAACTTGGAACTCTGATGTTTGCGAAGGAGTGGTTTTGCTAGGAACTGGAAAACGTGCCCCCCACACCCCCAGCAGGGGGCTGCTTTAGCAGTCCTAAAATGTGTGTGAAAGCAGGTGGGACTTTTTGAAGGCAGTATAGTTGAACTCCCCCCTTAGAGAATAAGTACCATAATGTGTACCCTCCCATCTGTTTCTACTGCTTTTACATTTAATATTGTTTGTATTATAGGTGTCTTGTCATCTTAGTTTCTTCAGTAGTTCTGCAAGACGCCACCAGGTAACTGCCTGTAGGGAGAGTGGAGGGGTGAAGCAAAATGCTGATTTTGAGAGACTACCCTGAGGAGAGCTCTGTTAGAGGTGGGAGTAGGAGATGACTCATGACTTCCAGTTGTGTCTCAGCAAGCAGCTATTCTATAACCAAGTCCAATTATAAAAGTTTCTAGTAGGCTGGAGGGGAGCAACTTCAGGCTGTTCTTATTTTTGTATCTTGCATGCTTTTCACTTTGACTCTCAATGTTTTCATAAACATTAAACTCTTGCTTGAGGAAGGTACCAGCTGTTGTTCTTTTCTTTTCCTGGAGGAGGAGGAAGAGACAGCAGGAAAAGGGAAAGGAGATCTGTTTGCTGAAAACAAGACTGTGGTCATCTTTGGATTTTTTCCTCTTCCTAGTGCCTGGTATGAAATTAATCTTAAAACAGCAGTATTGAAATGCCTTTTTTCCTAAGGGGTGACAGTAGAGCATTTGCTCCTTCTTGAGGCTTGTATGTCTGTTGAACTCCTGTCTAGAAAGATGATCTCTGGATCATTTCCTTGTTGTTAAATGTGTCATCTTAGGAGCCTACAGCAGCTCCTAAACAGTGGACAAAGTCTTTTTTTGTTTGTTTTTCAGTACAAATCAAAATCAGTCAAGCTAATGAATGTGAAGGAAAACATGCTGAGATGATGGCTGTTGTTGGTCCCCAAATTCCTAACTCGGCAACAAGGAACAAAGTCTGCTGAAGAGAATGGAGAGATTGGGTCAGTGCTATTTAAATTCCATTGGTGAATAATTAATTATACTATTAATACAGAAAAAAAAATGCCCAAGTGAACAAAAGATCCATATCTGCTGCATTGCCACTCACCCAGAAAGTGGGAAATATGCACCCTGACTGGGCATCTGAAAAAACTACAGAGTTACTGTGTGGTGTCTGGGAAGTGGAGGTACCAGCATAAAATCTCCAGAGTGTTTTGTATTCCTTATTTAGATTTCTTTTAAAAAAGGGAGCTAGGTTTCACTACCACCACTCCATTGTCTTCTGGTTTTATATACAACTCCCAACTTCCTCAGCAAATTGCACAAGAAATTCTGTGGACAAAAGCCTTGCTGGTGATGGCCCCTCTTCTGAGCAGGTCCTTCCTATGTGCTGAATGAGGCAGAGGATCCTATAGGAAAAAACAATATGTGATTTTTGTATTTATTTTTTGAAGTCACGATCATGCATTTGCTAAGGGACAGTGAATTAAGAGTGCATAAGCAATGCTACCCTTGAATTTTCTTAATTTAGAGTTCATTTTACAGCATAATGTAGTTCTTGGTTGCAACTGTGATTTTTTTTATTTCTTTTAGTGAAAAGAAAGGGTGCAAGTCTTGTTTGTAGCTACGTTTGCATGTTCTTTAAGTCTGCACTTCTGCATCAAAGCAATAAACCTGAGCTGACAGGGCTAAAATGAGCCATAGTTGGCAGTTACTGTTAAGATACAGTAGTCTTAAAGATTGGGAGTGGTTATGCCATGTTGTTGTATCTGAGCTATTTTCTGAGAGTAGGAAAAGATGAACTAACATCTCCTAGATTTGATGTTTTCCTGCACACGCTTAGTTCACCTCCCCACAGTCCTGCTCACAGTCCGCGAGTCCGCCGTACCCACCTTGCTTCTGCCTCGCGGCACCTACCTCGCCTGCCTCGGCCCTCCCTCCTCGGCGCCTGTGCCCATGTGCCGCCTCCTGGTTTACATCGGGCCTCTTGAGTATCTTCTCACGTTCAGTTTCTTGGTCCTGTGGCAGAGTCGTTGCAGGAGTCGGGTGGGCCGAAGCTGGCTTTTCCAGGTCGAACGAGCTGCCAGGGTATTCCTGATGAGACACCAACGGCGTGCCAAAAGGTTACTGAAATGCCAGTAGGAGATTGGTCGTGACGCTGTTTTGCGCATACCCTCAGGAGGCCGCACTGGAAAGCTCACCCCAAAGCACAGCAGCGCTTCCTGCTCGAGACCAAATTGCTGATTTTAGGAGCTAAACGTTTGCAAATAACCATGAAACGCATTGGCAATTGTCACTACAGGCATACAGTAAATTCCAGTTTACCTTTTTCCTGAGACTCTGAAATTGCTTAAGGAGGGGCAGTTTTTGTACAAGAACAGAAGCTTGGTATCCGGCAATTTTTTTTGACAAATTTGAAGCATTTACAGCAAAATGTGGATGTGATTGTTTTCAAGTAAAATCGCATTGTGAGACTTTTAAAAAGTTGGTAAAACAGGCTTCTATTGTTTTGTTCTTATCTATAAAGAGTTCATCTTGCTAAAACAGTAGTTCATGAAGTGGTAACTTTGAGCATGTCAAAAAAGGTTAGAGCTTGATACGGTCCTAATGAACTGAATGCCAGGTAACCTCAGTAACAGTTACTGTTACCACTCTTGCCTATATTCTATTTAGTAACTTGCCAGACAAACCAAAGTAAAATGCTTTCCTTATCAGTTTTACATCCGCGTGACCCTCAGTAATTACATGGTAAAGGTTGGTTCTTGGTTACCTTTCACAAGTTTGTTGTCTAAGGCCCCTCTCTCAAACCTTTTGGTGCAACGAGTGTTGTGAAGTCAAATTTCAGGTAGCTGCATCGCACCCTAGTTACTCTCTTGCATGTGTTTCTCCATGCTGAGCAGCCGGAGCTCCCTGGGCTGAAGCTGCTGGGATGACACCTGCCCTGCTAATAGCTGGGGTGGGAAGGGAACCGCTTTCAAATGTGTGGCTCTTCGGTAAATGTGGGAAGTGTCGATGCGTGAGTGGGGTGGTTGTTGTTACTTAATGTACATCTGTGAGCTAACTGTGCAGTTTCACTCTTTGCCATTAGTTTAAAAAAAAAAAAAAAAAAAAAGGGGGTAGAGGTGAATACAACACTCCCTGCAATCCAAAACACAAGCGTGTGTGCTGAGGTGCTGCTGCATGCTGGAAAGCCTTCAGCCTTGCCAGCAGCTGCCGGAAGAGGTTGCTACTGGTGCCAGCTCCGCCGGCCCAGGCGTTTGCGCTGCAGCCTGCCCGTGCTCCCCTCCGGCTGCGCCCCTGCAGCCAGCACAGGCTCCTGCACACAGGTTCGGGGCCCTGGGGAAGGGACCAGCGCACCCTCGGGTGAGGAGCACCTAGTCCCGGGGCACTTAGGCTCAGTCACTCTTAGCTCAAGCCCCAGACCAAATATTCTGACTGGTGTAAGTTGTTTGCTTTCGTTTTGATTTTAAATTTAAGGAACACGGCAACAAATGTTTTCTAGAAGGTGAATAACGGAGAGCATCAATGAAGGCACGACACTGGATCTGCTCACACTAAGAGTGGATCCGACGGGTGTCTCAAGTCGGTTACTCAAGTCGGATCTGTAGATCTTGAGCCCAGCTGATGAAAGCATTGGAACTGACCATTTATTTTTTTAGCTAATAAAAGAGGATATTGTATATTTTTTTCACATTCCAAGGCTCTAGTAACAGAGCGAAGGTTAAAGGCATCTGATACTCACAATTAAAGAATGGAGTCTTTGTTTTTAGCAGAGTGTGCAGCTGAGACAGAAGGAATTGGCCAGGAAATGAAAACCAGGTGGCTTGGGTTTGAATTTAAGACCACAGAAATGACCTTCAAAAAGGGCTATTTCCTTATTTAATAAAAATAAGTTAAATACATACAAAATCATTTAATTACTACCTACATTTGTTTGCAGGTGTTTCTGTGAATGTATCTGTTTGTATTTTCACAGAACAAACATGGTGATGAACATGTTTGTCTTCAAAACTCTGCTGAAACAGACAAATTTCTGTAGCGCTCCGCTCTTGGTTAATTTGGGCAAAATTGGAAGATGCATAATACCCAGTGAGAGCAGATGGAGACTTTTGGCTCACTATGGTATATATTACGCGTTCAGCTGCATACAAATACTACTGTTAAATGTTGCAATACCATTCTTACCTGACGCTTACTGACATAAGATTGGTAGTGCCATGTATCTTTCAAAAAAAAAGATACAATTATGATAACAAACTTAAGGCTTCTGTAGAAAAAAAGACAAAATAATTTAAGTAACACAGTTACCATTTTTCAAATACAGCTTTCATTTAAAGCTTAGAAGAATGGAGATAAAACACTTTGCAGATAAGCTTAGTTTTGTTCCCTTCAAAACAATAAGCTCATCTTTGCAGTGACAAGTGATAGAAACGTTTTGTTACTAATATGTCAGTGCAAACAAAATTGCTGTTGAAGCTCTGCTGAGCCCTCTGCAGCCGTCGCCTCCTGCAGCGCCGGGACCTGCTGCCCGCGTGGCCGTCGGCCGCGGAGCCGAGGCTCGCTGGGGCGCGCTGTCCCCGCTCCTCCCTTGCCGCTGCAGCTGCGACTCGAGAAGCACCTTTGGGCGGCAGCTGAGGAGCTGCTCACTGGACTCTGCAACCTCCTCCAGGTAACTGCGCTTCCTACCTAAATTAGGTGCTCTGCCTGTGCAAGCTAATGTACTGTTAAACCTGTGTTATAAAACTTGCTGGTATTAAGGCAAAATGTAGTTTTCCTCAGCTACTTGATTCAAAGCTTAGCTAATCTTCACTAGGTAGTGTATTTCCAAGAAGAGTTTTCCTTGTCTGCGCATATATTGTGGGAATCTCTACCACCTACTTGCGTATTGTAGGATAGGCCTAGGGCAGCAGCTGGCAAAGATGCTCTCGAGAAACACGGCCTTATTTTTACTAAACTTTTGGTTTACTCTAATCTGGTATTCTACGGAAGGTGCCAGTGATCTGCTAAACTTAAACAAGTCGATCTTTGACCAAAATGCTTTCTGGCTCGTCATTACCATGCTGTGTCTGTTCTGATTTTGTTGTTTTGTAAAGATTTTAGTGAAATGTTCTTGCAAAGTTTACCAACAAGAGTGTATTATATGCATAGGACAGGGTTTGGAAATAATTTGCTCAGTATTTGTAGGAACAGCTACAATTAGTAACGGCATAAGCCTTCACATGATTTATATATTAAGATCCTTCTCTGAATCATTGTCTGAAGGTGGGAGAATAGGTTCCCAGCATGAATACTTCATTAATTGCCCACGTGCAATTAAGAGACACATCTATGTTCCTGGGTATGGCTTGCTTTTTCTCTTACTGACAGTTATTCCTTCTTTCTTTTGCTAATTCTTTGTGTTGCAGTAGCTCTTGGGTCTTGCAGCCATCGGGGACGGGCCCACAATAAAACTTGCTGGAGTTGTTTACGTTCTAGCAGGTTGGTTATTCTACTGGTGTTAACTGGTGATTCAAATCTTGCTTGGGACAGCTTGTCAGCTGGCATTACAGCATCTCGAAGGATGCAGAGCCGGCATCAGCCATCGTTTAACACAGTCCTCAACCCTTCAAAATATATATATTTCTTGATGTTTGTCTGTTTCCCAGTCCTATAATTCTTAATCTTGGCTTTTGCCCAACATAGCAAAAGCAGGTAAACTGCTCCTATACAGTGGATCTCTGTAGTCACAGAAATAGCGCATGGGATATGCATGCTACTGCACTGCAAAAAATACATTTCTATGTTAGGTCTTATCACTAGTTGCTTGGATTGTATCTGTTTTGACTGGATTATTTTTATTTGCTCTCTGGGCAGGAGGAATAAGGCGCTCTTCTCTTGTGTCAGAGACCTCCCGCAAGGGTCTCTGTGGGATGCTGATGTGGTGCAGACACCTGCCCTCTGGGAGACGCGGCAAGGCTTCCTGTGCAGTTCAGCTGTCAAAGAACTTCCTGACACATCTGTGAAAGGTTTTTACCTCTTTTCTTGCTTCCTCTGGACTTCTTAGGGCTTCCCTGCTTCCTTCTGAGTATTGCTGTTACAGATTGTATTTTCTTCCCATAGGAATTAACATGCATCTGATTGTAATGCCTGTTACCGTTTTTTTGTTGCTTTCTGTAAACACAGGTGGTCCTTTTATTTATTTTCCCCTATTTCAGGACTGTGTGCTTTTTTGATAACCAAAACTTCTAGTGCCAGACAACTCTGTTTCTCTTCAGCACCCCAGTAAATGGTCAGTTAGCTTTTAAATTTGTTCTGTGCATCACACACCTTGTGTGTTTTCCTGTCAAAAACTGCTCAAAATCAGGAAAGTCTAGGTGCAAATAAAAGGAGTGACACATAATGATTAAAGCGTGGTAGTGGATACCAGGACTTTTAGGTGTGCCAAAAGGTTTGCACAGTGACTCCCTTTCTAGACTTTCCAGTAAAACAGAAATCATGTCATTCAGTATCATTCACTGAAACCAGTCTGAGGAGAGTTAAAGCAACCTTGCAGTAAACTACAGCCTGTAGTAACCTTCGTTCAAGAGCTGAGAGAGGCAGCGGGTAAAGCACTGATCTCAGAAAGAAGACAGGAAAAAAGAAGGATTTTGCATGCAAGTTATTTTTATCTGCTGTTGTCTCGTGCTTTACTGTGCATGCACTGCATGCAGTTACTGGTGTAGTTCTCTGTTTTAACCACCCGGCCTCTTTGAAGGGTGACACTTTCAGTGCAAGTCCCCACGAGGACGGGGCCATGGGAAGACGCTGGTGTTTGCCGCTGAACTCCGCTGTTTCCCCAACATGGTTTTAGGGCTGCAGGACGGCTGCAGCGGAAGAGACCTGTGAGGAGAGGGGTAGGTCTGCAGAGCTCGCTGGGCTCAGCAGCCCCGGGCCGTGCGCCGCTGGTGCCCGCACAGGGGTGCCCTGGGGCTTGGGGACGGTGTCTGAGCCCTGCTTTGCTGCTGGCCTGCTGTGGGCTGCTCTGGGTAAAGGAAGGTGCTTTCTCTGCCGTGGTTTCCTCACTGGCAAAACAAGAGGTTGTAATTCTCACCCTGCCTGCAAAGCTCCTTGGGATCTCTGATGTGAGGCTCTGTGGAGAGGTACTTCCTCCAATGTCCCAAATCTTGTTGATTTCTGAAGGTCTGTGATAAAATTCTGGCATGCTGGGGATTAAGCCTCCTTTGTGGGTGGCACAAGGACCTTGTTTTAGGATGCTGCTGCTGCTACTTTAATGACTGGTACCATGAAACAATAGTGACTTGACTGGTTTGTGCTTCTACTGCCAGCCTGAGGTGTTGAGGTGAAAGGAAACTTATCTTTTCTTCTGCTGATTCTGCTTTTGTCACTCTGTTCCTTACTTGCAACCCCCTCCTCTTCCTTCTCGCCTTGAAACTGAAGCTAGTTGATCTGGTTCATTCCCCATAATACTCAAGTAATCTAAGAATGAGTATTTTCACCTAGTAGCTGTTGAAAATTTAAATGCTTATTTATATCTGGGGTAAGTCGTTGCTAGGCACGCTGAGGCTGTGTATTCCTCCCAGCAGTCTGCCCACAGGAAGACATCTGAGAGCCCAGCTGGTGCTGTTTACTATGGCCGAACAACGCTCTCCCAAGAGGCAGCCGTAGCGAGCAGTCAGGTCCCCTTCCCTTTCAGTGCTCTGCTGGGTCTTGTTGGCAGCGTTAAGAACATTTCTTAGTGTTTCTTCTTCCATATCAGCTGAGCAGAGTTGCTGGAGTGAGCTGGGGCCATTTGTTCTGAGGCTGAAAAGGAAGAGCACAGGCTGCTCTCAGCTATCTTAAGCTGTTCACAAATCAGCTGTGTGACATGGAGGGCTTAAGGAGGAATCTCATACTGAACTGCAGCCTGTTGTGATTAAAACCGGTCTGCCCTACTTGGCATACTGGTTCAAGATGTTGCTGTTTAGTGGGGAGCACTCTAGTAATATGGGCTCAGCTTTTCCTGCCTAACAGTGTCGTCCTCCTCCTCCTTTCTTTCACGCAAGTCTGTCTGGATCCATAACATACCAGTTGGAAAACTAGTTTTCTGCATTGCCAACAGAGAGAAAGCCATGGCATACTCTGAAATACTATCCTAAAACATGCTTCCTGTGTTACAGGGACTGCAAAACCTGCCAGGAAGTGTTGTGTGATAGTGTCTTAACTTGTAACAGGTTATTTATTGCAAGTATTACTTATTTCTGCCATGCTTGGACAGCATAGTTAAGAAGTAAATGCACTACTAAATCATCAGTGCTAGTATACAAGCACAAACTTATTCTTAATGTGAAGTAAACAAGAAGATACATTATTTCCTGCTAAATTGACACAGCTGTGCTCCAGGGTAACTAAATGAGCTCTTTACCTTGCAGTTCCCCAAAGGCAGGTTTGACATTTCTATCTCTGTCGTTCAGGCCCTGTACCTGAACACCAGCTGCTTCATGGCGCTGTTTTACCATTTGCAGGGTGTCTCCACATCCTCATCCTGTTCTGAGAGTTGCAGAGTCAGAGAGGAGAGAGGCAGGTCTATCATCCGCTTCAGAGTATTTCTGACCCACTCTAGGCACAGATACAGCTATGAGAATTATGCCTGGAGGTGCTAATAGAGACATTATCTGGAGTACAGCTATTGACCCAATCTTCTGATCTTGCAAGAGGATGAGGGAAGACAGCTGCACTCATGCAGAATCTTACTAGTGTCCTTGAAGCCTCAGGTAAGCACAGGGCCCATCTGTATGGGCTGAATCCATAGGTTTTTATCTTGGAAGCAGGCATGCGTGCTGTGTGTTATTTAATGCAGCTATTGCTGAGTCAAAATATTGTGTAGAACACATGCTTAACAGTATACAGTGCTGAAAGAACTTTAACTGTTGTTCTGCATACTTAAAACATTACTTTTTTCCCAACAGAGCAGATATCCATGTTGTATGGACTCTAAAAGGATTCTGTAGTGAAAGACAAATCTCGTTAAATGGATTTGAATGGGCAAAGGGGGTCATGACTTTCTTTGCAAGTACTTTGTTCCCATACACATAAACAGAGAGCAGGCTTCTAATTTCTTAAAAGGGAAAGCAGGGTTTAGTTGGAAATACTTCCTGTTTTAGTCAACTGGCTCTTTCATATGCCTGTTGAAGACTGCCAGCAGTTCTTACCCACAAAAGCTGGGTTTTGGTAAAGAACATGAAGATGAATTGATGTTGATGCTGTGCTTGTAGGACAAGGCAGGGTCATGTGCTATTCAAAAAGCCATTATCAGTAAAACTAGTTAACCACAAGCTCTCCCATGTAGGGCATTTTTCTGCGTAGGCTTTGCCAGTGTTGGTACCTGCTGGGCCCTTTCCTCAGATGCACTGTGCAGGCAGTCTGCCAGCAGGCAGGTTGTTGTAATTTCACCAAAATCAATGTGGTTAAGGAGAGATTCTTGCCTCTTTACCCCATTTCTCTTTGCTCTGTATGTGGTTTTAAGAGATACTCCTGATCCAGAGAAATTCTTCCCTCCCCCCCCCCCGGGAACACAAGAAGCTCCTGTCAAAACAATCAGTTGCGTATTCCAGATAAACGTATGTAATTATTGAAAGCAGAACAACTGTTCAGACAAATGTAACTTCCATCAAAATTTTATACAATTCTTTCTCCATTACCTTGTTTGGAAATGAAAAAGGGTTAGGGTAGAGAGTGCTTTGTTTTCTTTTTCTTTTGAAACATCCTTATTTGGCATCTGTAAAGCATTTACATTCCCTAGTTCTGGATCAAAGTCCTTTCATGGCTCATGTTACTTATTTCCGTCTTTAACTGAAGCACAGAAAGAAAAATGGATTTTTTCCTCACTCAGACGTACAGTACGAACCATTGTAAAAAAAAATCAAATTTAAGTTTTTAGCAAGAAGTAGCGAGAATGAGGAATAAAATATTTCACAATATATAATGTGAAGCACCGTATACACGCACGTGTGCACGCATACTTCCGGAATGAATGCTATCTATAAATGACAGTGTCTATAGCAGTTATGAAGTATATAAACTAAAACTTTATAAAGCTGAAACTTAAGTACTGTGCTACTGGATTTCATTTGTTCCTCCTGTTCCAAAAGCGTGTTCTTCTGAGTGGTAACTTTGTCCTGTTCGGCTTGTGCAGCATACTGTTAGGCAAGGATACAAACTGCAGTTGGACCAGCCTAGCAGTATTAGAAGTAAAATGTTTTCTCTTACTGTCTGAGTGGTAGGATGAAATCTGGGTTTGGCAGAATGATTTTTTTTTTAGAAGAAGAAACTCTTGTGAGTTTGATGTGACACATGATCTTTTTTAAAATTTGCAGAAGAGTATAGATATATACCTTTTTCTGAACATAGAACAAACTGCTTCCAGGGCTGCTCCTCCCACCACTGCTGTGGCCCAAAGAGCTTGGTGTTTCTGCTTATGTTCAGAGCTGCTCTGGCTATTCCTCTGGCTTTCTGCCTTCCACGTGTAGACACATGAGCTGAGCCCAGCCAGTCCCTTCAGTCTGCACAGACAAGCGCTAGGCTTTGTCATGTTGCCTTGAATACTGGATATCTACTGTTTCCAAATATTGCTATGGAAAAAAGGGTATAAAAGGCCTTTTTATGATTTATCTAGGAGGAAGAATTTGAACATCTACCAGTTCTAACATTGGCCTATAATTATCTAACTAGCTTGAAATAAGCCCTTAACATAATATACGCATCCTTCTGTTTGTTCCCCCACCTTTGCTGCTCTTAAAACAGATTGTAGATTCTTATCTGCATTTTAGCATGTTCAGATATTTTAACCGGCTTACTTCAGTCCTTCATTCTGCAAGGTCCTAGTGTAGCGTTCCCTTTCTAAAAGGGGATATATTGTGCAGACTGTGTTTTATATTTAACCATAAAGCAGCATGGACTACAGTCTGTTAGACTGATTTATGTTTCCATTAGCTTTCATCCAGCAGATCTGAATTTAATCCAGACTTCCAGCATTCCTCCAAAAATAATGTTACTGACATCCACTGTCACATCATTCTCCCCACAAAGCTCTTGGCCACAGCTTCTCTGACGGAAGGGGAAAAAAAAAAAAAAAAAAACTCCCTTTGGATTATGAGTTAAACCCTAACATCAAAGAGGAAACTACCACAGTGCTGTTCCCTCCTTGGTGGCAACTTCATGTTAGTCACCGTATGCTTCTCCACCCCTTCTAATTAAATGCAACTTCAGGGATAGGATTTCTTGTTTCACGTAACTTGAAAAATGAAGCTGGAGCTGGCTTTTAGACAGTGTAAAAATAGAATTGAGTTCCGAAAAACGATTTTGCTGGTACAACGGTTCCAGATTTAACCTGGGTCTCAGAGCTGGTATTAGACTTGCTAGGTCCTGAGAGAGTCTCAAGCCTTTTCCTCCTCTCTGCCCACTGAGGGTGGATTGATGTGGAGCCTTAGCTAACTTAGCTTGTGAGCTGCTCTTCACTTCCATGACTGGTGTTAGACAACTGACCTGGATGTTTCTTTCTAAAATTATTTGTTTGGCTGACAGTTCCTACATTACTGGAATGTATCCATTGGTGTCCCACTGTCTGTATCTAGTACAGGGCAGAAATGAATATTGTGCACGTGCTGAGAAGTGAAAAGACCAATGGCATGAAATTTTCTTATCATAAAATAATAAGAATGTTCTGATGTGATTGTGATTAGAATTTTGGATTTTAATTTTAATGCAAGACTTAATAGTTTTGGTCTTGAGGACAGAAGAAAGATTTCAAAGCTAGGGATTGCAAATAACTAATTGCTGTAGGATATGTTATTTAGGTGAAATGAATCTACACAGGGTGGCTAGTGTGGTGTTTGTTCTAATTGCCCAGGAGTGTCCATTTGAAGTCTATCAATGACATCCTTCTATGAGTGTGAATTATCAGATACATGTAACTAGCACAGTTACCCGATATTGCACTCAAAGGGGTACACAGCATCCTTCAATGTAATAGGAAGGACTTCAGCACAGTGTTTGCTAAGTTCTTGAAAGGTCAGACTGCTTTAAAATGCAAGTCAGTGAAAAATAGGGATTTAAATAAATAAAACTTCAAAGATAGTGGATTGCTTCTGACCATAATTACTGGAAGATGCTGCTTTTAATTCCAAAGACTGTTGCCCTGAGTTGGGGATGGAGGGGAGAGAAAAGATTTGAGCACTTCTACTCATACATGCTTATAACTATGCATGAGGAAACCCTAAAAGTGCTTTTTTCTTGTTTTTATCTTCTCTTTGTGTTTTCCCTAAATGACTCCACTAGTGATTAATGACACAGGAGATTTCAGACCTTGCATATACCCATAAATGGAATGAGGCTGAGAAAATTAAATACTGAACTTTCCTCTCACTGCCTTGTTTTTGTTCACCCTTTTTTAACCGCAATACCTTAGAAATGGTTAGTACAGAGTCTGTTTCAGTAAAGATAACCAGACTCTACAGCCAGGCCAGCAGCTGTACAAAAGTGGGAGGAAGTATCCATTTTTTTTATTCTTCTTAAGAGAAAGTTCAAGCAGAATCAGAAGACTTGGTGTTTCACAGGAAGAAAGCACAAGAGATAAAATAAAATCTTCAAACAGGAAAATAACCCAAATCTAATTAGCCTTCTTCATGTAATACAAGGCAGCAGAAAAATCATTTTAGGCTTTTTTTCACTTGTTCTGTTTTCCTGCAGGTATATTTGACTTCTAAATGAAGCATGAGGCTATGTGACAAACAGTTGAAAATTCTGTTGCAGTCTCGTGTGGGATCTGTGGTAGGGATAGATACAGGTTTTCATGGGCCATTCACATGTTACTCCAAGAAAAGCTGGTGTCGTTTTATTGCCACTGCTGTCAGTGAAATCCTCATTTTTTGTGTAGATGCAGTTCTAGTCTCAGGTAATCAGAAAGGAATTGCCCCAGTTTAGCTTGTCCAGTAGTCATTGGTTTTAATTCTTCTCCTGATTTTGATACCTAGTACTAGTTCACCTCAGCACGACATGGACCTCTGCAAGAGAGGTGCTAGCTCTGAACTGTAAATATACCTTAACATATAGCGGGGGAGTGTTTAATCCTTTTGGTTAACACAGCAGAAGGCTACAATAGCTATGACTTCAGCTTCAAATTCATAGTTTCCAATTGCATCATATGTCTAAGTGTCTCTATGCCTCAACAGCATGTCTGCAGAAGTATAATTTAAGTGTTTGAAATGACAAGAGGCCTGCATCTGGATAAGAGATGCTACTATGCCCTCCTCTTCTCCCCTCTGTGTCCTTATCTGTGGATTGATTTGTTTTGTTTGTGCTTCTTTTTTGCATGTAAATATTAAACAATCTAGGAGAAAAAATAAATTAATGAGGTAGTAGGAAGAAAGTATTTTTTTTCTTTGGGGGAGAAAAAAAATATATGCTATCTTGTAAAAATGAAGTGTACCAAAACAAAATAGAGAGGACTCCAAGAGGGAGATGACAGGCAGCTTGCAGCATCTTCTGAGGTGCCCCACCACCGTCCCCATGCTCTTTAGCATTTCAGAGGGGGAAATGGTGACAGCAGTAATTATTTATCCCTGCTGTTCCCCTTGCCCACTCTCCTACTGTGGCTTTCTTTTATGCTGAACAGAAGTGTTTGCCCTATTTGAAATCCATGCAGCGCTCTGATTTTGCTTGTTTCTACTGGTACAGTCTCATGATGCTTATATATGACTCTTTAATATGACTCTCACTGAGCCTCTAAGGCAGAAGAAAGCACAGTAGGATGTATATATGCTGGTAGCTAGAGATGAGAAAGATACTCTCAATTTTTGAAACCATCAGAAGAGATTAGAGATAACAGACATCTCTTCTGCCATCAGGCCTGTCTTTCAACAGTGGCAAATATATGCAGCTAAGGAATGTGCCGAATGTATTTATTTCAGCTTTTTCTTCCTGAGGCAGCAGCCAAACATACGCCTAGGAGCAATCACACCCTCCCTCTGTGAGTGATCACCCTGCTTAAGTGGAATAGCAGGCCTGACTTTAGAGAGTGAAAGGGAGCAGAGCCCTGTCCTGCCTCTGCTGTGCAGCACAGCAGGGTGGTGGTGCAGACTCTTGGTGCCTTAAAGTGACCACATCCCGCGTAACGGCGGAAACATCAGTCTGCCGTGGTGATCTGTCTAAGATGGGTAAGTGCATGTGGGGATCCAGGAGGTAATTTGCTGACGAATGTGCGTTGCTGCAGGAGGAACAGTCATGTAGACAGAACTGACTGCTCTTGGGCTTGTTCTCCTCACCCACCAGAGTCCTGCAGCATTTTTTATCTGTAGCATTTAAGAACTGTACAAATGTATTACAATAAAGTTGCTTTCTTTTCCTTTGGTACAGCTCCTAGATATTGTGTTCCTGATCCTGCACAGAAACAATAATGCTGAGTCTGTGACTGCAGTGATGCTCATAGCTACAGTGAGTGACCTTTACCAGAGGTCCTTCACTCAGCGGTGCCCGGTGCCCTCGTGCCTCATCTTGCAAGGTAGGAGAGATCCCTTCTACAAATGGGAAGCTGAGAAACGGGTAAGGTCACTCACCTGGGATCACATAGGCTCACTGTGGCAAAAAAGAGAACTGAGGCCAAGTCTCTGAACTCAGTGCCCAGATCAAGACTTGCACTCTCACACCATGTGAAAGTGGTGTGTGATACCTTAATAAAGGACAGGTCACTTAAGATGATGCTAAAAATCTGTTGAAGTTGCAGGCTTAAATATAAGCATTCCGAGGAGTTTTACTGAGTACAAGTCGAGATAAGTATGTTAAGTGCTTTGCTGAAACAAAATCTGAATGAGGAAGTGGCTAGTTGTGTGCATATGAGTGCTGATAGCAAATGGCTTTTGTGCAGTTTCATAAGGAACTGGAGGAACTGTCTTTCAAACTAAAAAACAAAACAAAACAATCCCAAAACAGCAGAAACCACAGAGGCCTATTAGAGCACGCCAGTATCCTGCACAGACCTATTTTGCTGTGGCCAGGAGATCAAGAAGTCTCAGTATGGGCAGCTGCAAAATAATTGTTGGTAATTTGGTTCCTGCTTACTATTGGTCAGAAACTGCCTAAATGCTAAAGTTCAAGGCTTCATATTCATATTTCACTTTTAAAAGTTTATAATGGAGGGGATGTTTGTGTGTCTCAGAGCAGCTTGACTGGATTCACAAGATCCTCTTAGAACTGAGCACAGAACGGCAAGGAGAAAAAGCACCATCCGTGCTGACTGAGTTTCTTTCAGCTCCCCTGTCAAGGCTCAATGTGATCTGTGGACTTTCTCCTCTGTCAAATGCAGTTTTAATCCAAGAGATCATGATATCTGGCAAGCTCAAGCATATTTCTGTTAAGAGTGTTGCACACCTGTTTTGATGATACTTGCTAATGCCTCAGTATAGAAAGGCAACATAATGCTATAGGTTTAAGAGTTGCAGAGATGACTATTACTTGAAAAATTACCTCTGGATTCTAATGCCCAACCTTTTCTTCACAGAAAAGGCAGATGAGCGCTTTTAGCATGCTATATTATTTCACAGATATGAAATTACTGTTATTTACCAGTCAGGACTAAGATGCAGGTCAGTAAAATATCTCAGGAGGGACCAAAAAAAAAAGCTGATTTTGCATGACAAGTCATGTAGTTGCTTATGACATTTTGTGAACAGGAGAGGAGGATATCATCTTGACATCATTTCCAATTTGTACTTTCAGATAAATCTTGGAATCTTTACTGTGAGGAATTAAGTTTTGTAAACATAGGTTTGTTACCTGTCTTTTTTAATGTCTATGTGTAGAAGTGAATATCATCTTTTTTTCTGTCTTTAATCCTCTTCCTAACCAATGAGTGGAAAACTACTGGGAATCTTAACAAGAGCTAGTGACACCTCTAACTTCTGTGAATTAAAAGCATCCACACATTTACCCTCAGAAATAGCTCAAGACCTCAAAGGCTTGCTACACTCTGCACTACAGCCTTCTAGGTCTTTCTGTTACAGTACTAAATAATGATATGATTTCCTGCCCTTAGATTGTCCTGAAGTCTCCATTGCAGATCTTGTCACAACCATTTGTGTCTTAGTCCCAGGCTGTTCAGTTCAAAGGCAGCAAAGTTTGAAGTCTGCTCAGAAATTACTGCTAATGTGGATGAGAGCTCCTAGATGAGGCCAGCAACTGCTGGCTGCCCTTCTCTAGGCTACCTGCTGTGTTGACTTCAAAGGGATTAGCATTGACTAGTCCTTAACTGCTAGGTTGTCAAGACTTCTTTGGCTCCAGCAAATCACCTAGAGTAAAATCTATCCCAAGTGTGAAGCCAGTGTTCTTAAAACACTAATTGTAGTCTCCTCTCATTAATAGTGTATTATAAGACGTATCCATTTATCTTGGCTTTTTATGAACTCTGATGATCAGGGTCAACAATGATGCTGGCGCTGCTGAGAGGACTGAAATAGGAATGTGGCTTTGGTGTATTGTTCCATCTTTCTACTCAACATAAACTTGTTTTAATGTAGCCATCAAAAGTGTGTCCAGATATGCCTTTATGAAACATTGTAATTAATCTTTGCAGTTCATGCAAATGGTATTTTAAATGGATGATGTAAATATAACTGTAAAGACTTTCTTTAAAGTGAGCGCTGCCCTGTCAATATGCTACACAAGCCCCTTCCACTGTACCGCATGCCTGAGAGGGAGCTTTCCAAGAGCTAGCATCTTACACAGATGGTTAGTCCTACAACAGATGTAGCTTAGGAAAAAGGGGCTGGAACTAGACTGTGCTGGTTGGGAACAAAAAACTTGAGAGAAGTGTTTTAAAACTATCTTGCATCCTGTTAGCCCAAAAGAACTGTGCTTGTCCTGTCAGCTGATTTCCATTCATGTGGCATTCATCAGCTTAGCTCTCTGATGGGGCATTATCAGGGTTCCCAAGGAAGAGACAGGGGTTTGTAGCAGATTCTTTAATCGGTGAGGGGAGCCCATAGCAAATCTGGAAAATCAAATTTCTTATGTATTCATCAAGTTTTAATATGTGGAAAAATGTTATGGTGAATGCTACATCCTTGGAAATAGGTCTTTACAATGAAAATAACAAAACAGACCTTTCCTTATAATGCTAAAAGTTCTGTCTGTTTTCCATCCTCCTCTTTTTTGCTTGCTCTCAGCTGGAAGTTAAGGTCTGCTTACTTTTGACCTCTATGTGGTGTGGTGTGTGTGCGTGTGTGTGTATTTCAACACTGTCTGGGAGCTGACTGTGAAAGCAGAATTTCTGGATTGAATCAGTGGGACACCGAAAAGCCTCAGGTCCCCATTGAACAGCAGTACAGCACTGCCGACTGCCCTCCTTAGCGCATATTTTGACACAGAACAAATCTGCTGATGCAAGCTGAATGCTTCTAGGTATTCTGACATGAGAAAGACCACAAGAGGCTAAGATATTAAAGGAAAAACTGTCTGAGTTGGTACATTCCTAACAGCTACTGGATTCTCTTGCTTCTTTCTAGTTTTTCATTAAAAGATGGATTTATATTAACATAGTCTTTCTGTTAAGACCCTTTCAAAATAGATGTAGTCAAAATGTGCGTTGTAACTTGTATATTATTTTTAACCCCTGTTTATAATAATGTCTCATCATGCCTAACATCTGTTTCCTTCTTGGGTGGGTTTTCTTCTATAGAAGACAATTCCCTTATTTTAGCTACAAAAGAATTCTGTGATTAAGGGCAAAAATGTCATGAACTGGTTATGTTGTCTATTACTTGGAAGTAAAGGAGCTTGTTCCTGCAGCATCAAAGTTGTAGGGAAAATATGTCAAAATCCAGCCTGGCCTTTTTGTGCAAGACAGAAGAGGGAATGTTAAATCCTCTTTGGTTGTAGGTCCCCTGAAGAACGGAATTGCCCATGTTACCTTAAACGCACTTGTAATGCTTGTTGCTCTGCGTTATGGCGATGACTGTAATCCCATCACTTGCTTCAGAAACTCAGCTGGTCACCTGTAAGGGGCGGGAAGGAATTTACTTTTTAATATGTGGATTTGGGGGAGGTTTGGGGGTGTTTTTTCTGTTCTTTTATGTGCCTGGCTCTATAGTCTTGCTCTCGTGCCCTGGGTCCCCCCGACAGCCCGGTCGGAGGGTGTTCGTGAGGCTTCCCAGGAGGTTGTGGCTGGCGGCTCATCTTCCCCTGCCTCCATCCCTGCGCGCTGCTGAGGCAGAGGCAGCTTCCGAGCCCCTCCTGGCCTCTACCTGCGCGCGGGGCTTTTTTTCTGTTGTTGTTGTTGTTTTTTAAAATAGAAAACTGAAATATTTGGCCGGAGAGCTGCCTCTGCCGTGCGCCGGTGGCCAGGAGGAAGACGCTCCCGCGGGGACGAGGCGGCCCACCCCGAGGATGCTGTCTGGCTCTGGGGTAAGGCCGCCGGGGCGGGCAGGCCCGCGGCGGCCGCCCCGGCCGACACCCCGCGGCGCCATGTCGGGACTCGTAACGGTCGCCGCCGTGACGGGCACTCACCTCCCCCGCGCCGCGCACGGAGAGGGGCTGCGGGCGAGCGGCCGGGGGGGGGGGGGTCCGCGGCCGGGTCCGGGTCCCGGCTCGGCTCGGCTCGGCTCGGCTCGGCTCAGCGGCGCGGGGCGGCGGCGGGGGCTGCGCTGCCCCCACACGGCCGCGGCGCCACCGCCGCCCCCTCCCCCCGCCATGGCGGGCTCCCCTCACGGGGGGCGGGGGCGGCTCCGCTCCACAGGGAACAAAGGCGGCGGCGGCGCCGCGGCCCCTGCGAGGCGGCCGGCGCCGCCCCCGCTTCCTGGGCCGGGCCCGGCGGGGCGGGGCCGGGCCGGGCCGGGCCGGGCCGGGCAGGGCGGCCCCGCCCCGCCGGCGCGGAGCCGCCGCCGCCGCCGCCGCAGCGCGCCGGTCGCGGTGCGCGCTCGCCCGCCGAGCCGCGCAGCATGGCGGTGCTCAAGCTGGCCGACCAGGTGGGCGCCGCGGCGGGGCGCGGGGCGGGCGGCGGGGGCCGCTCTGGGGCGGCGGCGGCGGCGCCTCCCGCCAGCCGCCTGCGCTGTGGTTTCCCCCCCGCACGCAGGCGCGGCGCTTGCGCCCCGTTGCCGCCCGGGGGGCTCGGGGCCGCTCCGTGTTCCGTCGCCCCTGGCGGCGTCCGCGGAGGAAGGCGGCGGCGGCGGCCGGAGCCGGCGGCGCCTCCCGGCCCGAGAGGCGCTCGGCAGACGGGGCGTCGCGGTTCGCCCGCCCGGGTTACCCGCGTCTTCTGCCGGCCGTTGCGCGCTTTTGCGCGCTTCAGCCCGCTGTTTCTGGCTCCGCGCGGGCCGCGGGGCGCTGCGGCGGGGGTGTGCGGCGGCTCGGGGACCCTCCGCCGGCCTCGGGGGCTCGCGGCGCGCGGGGAGGGACGGGGCGGCCCGGCCCGGCCCGGCCCGGCCCGGCGCGGCGCCCTGCGGTGGTCGGCAGCGGGCAGCGCGTGAGAGGCGTTAAACGCGCGAGGCGTTTGGCGAAGTCCCCGAGGTTACTGTCTTTACAGCCTTAAAACTTGTGCAGCGAGGGGTTTTCTGGCAGCGGCAAGCGGCAGTACGGGTTTAAGCCAAGCGGATGCCACCTTGATGCGGCCCGTACCGCCGTAGCAAGCAGCGAGAGGCCGCGACCCTGATGTTCTCCCTTTCCTTCTCGTGAGGCTCTTCGAGGGATGAGGCTCCCGCAAAGCCGCTCCGCCTTCGCAGCGTGCCTCCTCCTGGGCCGCTCGCTCGTCTCGCAGGCGGCCCTGGCGGGCTGCAGGCCGAGACGCGGCGTGACAGGCTGAGGAGACTTCCTTCGTGGGTGTGCGTCTCCTGCCGCTTGCCGAAGGGTGTGTTGGTCTACCTGTACTCTTCCTGCTGGGTCTCTTGTAGTCTTCCACAGTTTCTTCGCCAGATCTTGCTCTGTCGCTTCTGGGAGAGCAGAGGAGCAGAAGGGTGTGAATATATATATATTATATATCTATATATATATATCTATATAGTGAATGATGATTATGGGAGGCATGCAAATTGCTTTGCTCTAAGGATTGACATATTTTTTTTTCAATTGTAAGAGTGTTTTTTTTTTCCATTTTGATAAGTTTTAATGTTTTACATGTGATAAAAGCTTATGCGTGTAAACTAGAGTCCAGAATGAGCAGAGATGAGTGTTTTAACAAGTGGATGTCCTTAGACTTCGAGGTACATGCTTCACTCATGCAGCTCAAGGCTGACTGTATGCGTGTGGTGGGGCATGAGAAGATGTGCTCCTCGCAGATACTGTTTGAGGAAACCCACTTGCTTCAGTTCATTTGTACCTGTGTCTTGGGTTGCAGTTTCCGTCTCCTCATGTGTCTCCTTTCCCCTCTGCCCAAACTGTCTAAGGGTGAATGCATCGGTCGGCTGTGTCTGGTGTGGCTGCTTTTTAAGCAGTTGTCCTGGTGCAGATTGGGCTGTGCTGTAGGTTGTGAAGATGTGGTTTTATTTTCTGGACTTGCCTCTCCTCTGTCCTCTGAGGATGGAGGGTGCTTCCCGCCAGCTGCCTGCACTTTTTTGTGTGGCATATTGTCAGTCGCTCACACTTGCCCTGAGTTTGTGTGTTTGCATTCTTCTAACCTTTAGGGGAAAGTGTATTAGTCAAAGTTGTAGCAAATATGCTCTTCTAGGTCTCCACTGATCCTTCTGGACAGCCAAAATACAGACAATTGTACCTGTCAGCGCACTGCTGAGAGGATAAAATCTGTCAAAATATTTCTCGCTCATGGAAGCTTATCTGGCTTTTGGAAAATTATTTTGTCAGAAACTAAATTTCTGTGGGTGCTGTATCTCATTTCCACACTTGCCTTACTGGTTGAGGCCTTCCTCATAGGTCCCCCAGCAATGCCTGTGCACCTGTGATGCAGGTGGTCTCGGAAGTTACTAACTTCCCTTTCTGTTTAAAGCTGGAGAAATCGCTTTGTGTGTTGTTACATTTGATCATCCTGCCGTGTCAGGGGGCAGTGAGGCAGCGGGACTCATGGTCCCAACTCCGGCTGGGTGAGTGTCCGCTGGGCCCAGCTGGTGCTGTGGAGACATCCTGTTAGCTGATGTCTTTCAACGGCTGATGCAAGCTCTCCTGTACCTAACTGCTGATTATAGTTACATGTGTTTACATGGGAAATGCATCATTCTGTCTTTGAAAGGCACTGAAGGTTTCTGTAAACAAAAATAATATGAGAAATTGCATAAAGGTGAAGCCTATGTAGTTAGGTTTTGGGTGCCACAGCACTTAGTGCATTTATGCCCGCCCTGCTGAAGTCAGTGGAAAGCTTCATATAGGCTGAGGCAGGTACAGGCTCTGGGTAGTCTTGTCCCAGTGCAAAATTTACTGGGACTTTAGTGTCACCAGCTTTGGCCCTGTTTTGACAAAACAACAGGATTGTTTCTGGGTTACCCTTATAAACATGCATATGCATGCACAGAGGTAATGAAGCCTAGAAAAATTGTTAGTGTGTGCACCTAGGCTGCTATTAACTTTAAAACCTCATCCTGTCTCCTGGTATTTAGCTTGTTGTCATTGATTGCTAAGAGTAATGTAGTGTGACAGGAACTGAAAGGACCATTTCTTTCTCTCCCCCCTCTCCCCAATATTTCCTGTGTTTGACAGGTCTCCACTGACCATCAGTTTCATTTCTATTATGGTCACAGAGAGAGAAGCAGTGTTAAACAGATGTTTAAAATAATTTTAAACAGATGTTAAAAATCATGAAAACTGGCAGAACAATGGTTGGACTTGCAACTGAATATACTTAAAAACAAAATGAGCACAAAAGTAACAAATCACCTCCTAACAAAACTGATTAGATTTCCAAATGGTGGTGTGACTTTAACTTATTTCAGAATCCTTAAATCAACAAGACTATCTTTTTGTGTAATCTTTCTCTCAGGCAGGTAAAATCATCTTAAATGTGGTCCCCGAGCTTGTATAAAATAGGAGCAATGAATCTGTGTCTTACAGCCAGATACTGCCTACAAGTTAATTTTGCATGGCATGAAGTCCCATGGACTCCCCTCCTCCTACTGTTGCTAGATAACGCTAAGGTGTATATTAATGTGCAACCTGCCAAGTGTTTGTGAAAGGGCTGTTTAACCCACAGCAACAAGAGATAATCCGTCTCGGTGCAAAATAGTCAGATAGCCAGAACATAACAGTAACTCCGGAGAAGGATGAGTTTACACACAAGTGTGTATTCTTGTGAAATAATAAAAAAAAAAAATGACTGGACCAAAATAACTGCATAGTGGCAGTCATTGCTTCTTAGAGCCATGATGGCATAGGGATGCTGTACTGCAAGGTAAAGATCCGTGCATTTTTAGAGAAAAAAAGAAATAAGAGGAATGTATTAGCATTTCTTCCTTCTTCACAGTTGCTGGAGTGATGGTCAGAGTTACTTAGTGTAGGTGACAGCTGGAAGCTGACACATTTCATCATCTGGTCCTGTTCAGGGGAGAAAAAAGTAGTTTAGGGTCAGAGTGAGTGAGGTACAGACTTCAAAAGGAAGCTGGTTGCTTTTTTGGTCATGGTTTGGGCAGCAAGTACCATTTTTCATGCAGCTTTGTAGCTTGTTTCAAGGTAAACAAGATGCACTTTAATCCAGAGATGTTTTTCAGAGTCCTTGAGTATGCTCAAGTCTGTCATAAATTTTTCTTTAGGTGTGAAATCCTCCAGAAGCTTACTGTTCTGTAATGCTGTAAGTGTTTTGTAGTGGCTGCACTTAGGTGCCTGGACTATTTTGAGGGTGTGCGCGTGCGTGTCATGGTAAGATGTTACTTTTGCTCGAATTGCAGATGGCATCCAGCAGAATGTGCCCTCCCACATGTGCTTGGGATGCGATATTTTATCTTGACATTTTATCCTCTTCCTGTTTGTCTTTTAAACGAATATTTGGTTGTCATGACTACGTTTAGTAGAGGAATGAATAGAGAAACTCAGCTTGGGCACTTGTCCTTGTGCAATGGCTTGATTCAGGCGAGGCGGTGTTTTTATCGGGATGCTTATCAGGATGGCAGGGAGGAGGTGGTGTTTTTGTCGAGATACCAGGATGGTGCGGCCGCTTCCCAGGGCAGGAGCTGGGCTTGGGGCTGCCCTTCGGCCCCTTTGTCGATGCTACAGGTCAGGGACTGTCTTTGGGGCAAATCCCTGAAAATAAGTGCGGGAAGTTTCAGGTTGTTTCTAGAAGCACTGTTTCTAGGGAGCTGGGAATGCCACGAAGGTCATATTGTGCCTGCAGGAGCCAGATTTTGTAGATATAACCTGTAGGGCTAATGCTTCAAGATATATTCTGATAACATTGGCTCTGTCTACTATTTTTGACTCCTATTCTACTTGAATTCACTGCTTCTTGTAGTGCAGCTTATATATGTTTATACTGCAAAACATACAGGTGAGCTGAAGTTGCTGACAGAATATGATTTTTTTCCCCCTTGTACATCTGTGTTTAAAGCCGTTAGCTTAAATGTCTTAATAACACAAAAATGTTGCATTTTGAGCTGTTTGTGTTTTTAAATTAATGCTTTTTTTGTGAGAAGTACATTTCTGACATTTGTCACCTTTTTTCTGTTAGCTGGAAAGAATGGGCTGAAAAGTTCCCACAGCTGTTGTTTGTGGCTTCAACTTTGTTTTAACTGCTGCACTTGAAACATGTAGTAACTTGTTGGAGGCCTTCAGCCTGGTGAAGGGTAGGAATCAAAGCTTTAAAAAGTTATATTTAAAGGGGGGGAGTAATTTTGCAGTTTTATCCAAGGGTTTGAGGTCATTATTGAAGTCTGTAGGGACTTGGTCAACAAATTACAGTATTTAGTTGCAACTAGGTAATTGTGACATTCTACAAAAATACTTGCTTTTTGATGACAGACATTTGCATGCGTTTTGCTTTTATGGGCGGGGGGGGGGGGGAGGAGGGAGCTTTCCTGGCTGCAGATATACAGCTAAAAATGGAGGCTGTTGAATAAGTTTCTACCATGCATTACTAAATGCCCTAGCCCAGCATAAGCTTTGCTGGTTGATGTTTGTGCTATGTATTATGAGCTGGTTTTATGTACAGACATGCATTTTTGTGCTGGAATTATTTGTAATATCTTGGTTTCTAATTTTAAAAAGGGTACTTGGGGAGAAAGCCCTTGCAAAGCCTCTGCTTCCTGTCCACAGCTGCATGCTACTGCATCTTGATGAGGAAGCAAGTAAAACCACAGTGGTTGACTTCTGTGCAGTTTTGACAGTTGTACCTGACTGAATTTATTTACTGAGCTAAGGCTTTTTGCATAAGGAGCTACATGTTGTTTTCTCATGAAAAACACTCGTACTAGCCTATTATATATGTGTCAGTGCTCCAGGAACAACATCTTGATATCTTTAATGACATGGAAAGTCTGTAGATAATTTTTAATGGCAAACAACTTAGTATTTAAGCATTGCCATTTCTGTTCTGGCATATTTTGTGGTCTCATTATATGACCTGGCTTTTTTTTTTTTTTTTCCTCCATGTTGCAGCCTTTGTAATTTGGCAGACTTATTGCTTGATCAAATGTCTTTTGTCCATGCAAAGACTTTTAGTAAAATAATTGTTTAGTATGGAGTTGTATTTCTGTAAGTAATGTCTCTGTAAACAAAGTATTGCCAGCAGTAGAGAACATGTGGTTTGAAGAAATTTACTATTAAAAATGTAAAATAGAGCATTGTTATCCTTATAAGCAACATTTCTTGCTTGGGCAATGTATCAACTAAAGAGAAAACAGAAGCCAGCTGTGCTATTGGAAACACAAGCTTTCACATTTTAAATATGATCAAATCCTTTCTGGGACAGGAAACTAGTATGAATGTTAACTGGCTTTTATATGCATTGCTAATAATATGGGCAGTATCGTTCTGATTGGGATCATAACTCATTTTATCATAACATCATTTTACTGTAGGCTCCCATTTTAACATAGCCTCCTTATGTTTCCAAAGTGAAATGAATTTAGATTGCATTCTGAAATCTTACCCTAAACTGACTTTGCAGGAATATATTGCCCTGTTTTGCATTTATAGTCACATGCAGCACCTGTACTTCTGTGTTTCTGTATATAAAGTTCCTCTCTCCCCACCCCTTACTTCCAGCAGAGGAGGGTGACCAGCATCCTTGGAGGTGATAAGCAGCTGAGTCCGCGTGGGGCAGCCGGGGCTGCACCGTGAACTTCTCGCTGCTCTCTCTGCCTGAGCCAGCCTTAGCGCTTGGTGAGGCCCTGTAGGACTTTGGAAGCCAGAAGCCTGCGATATTATCTGGTAAAAAAGGGATTTGCTCAGTGCTTTCTTTAGTTGTTGAACATGCCGTGGGTAAAAATGAGATAACAAAGGCCTAAAATACCCCATATTGTCTTTGTGCTTCCAGCTGCTTTAACGCGCTTGCCAGTGCGACACACAGCATTTATCTCCGATTTAAAATCAAGAGAGAGACTTAGTCATTGACTCTAGGAAAATTTCCAAAATGCTCTACCAACAAAGTACGTACAATATGCCAGATTTGGTAACCATTGCTTCTACTTGAGCAGAGTACGCTTATGTGAGTGATGCTGCTGCATCCCGGTCCATGTGTATCAAGCTCAATAAGAGGAAATTTCTTTAGTTTAATGTGAATGAGCGGGATCCCTTTGAGTATATTTGTAATCCCTCTTGTCTTTTAAGAGACATAGCCCTGTTTCTGGAGGGTTTTTCTTCAGGTGGAGCCTGTGGCTCATCGTACCCTTGGCTGAAGGCAAATCTGTGACTTCAGGCAGCTGCCTGGGTGGTTTTCGAGTGACAGGTTTGAAAGAGGAAAAGTGCTATGCAGAGCTAAAGCAAAGACCGTGAGGGGTTTTGGGCGAAGGCCGAGGAGGAGGCCAGCAGCGTACTTGTGGAGCATGTGGTCAGAGGTGCCGTGCTGCTGATGAGTGATAGAGTGAAAGCACCATCAAGAGAAGACTGTTAGTCCTTTTTTCAGGTGGAGAGCAGAGCTGTGACCGAGTCCAGGCTGAGGGGAACGGGTGACAGAGGCAAGAACAGAATTCTGATTTCCTGCTCTCAGCATCTGAATTGCAACAGTGCCCTTCCCTCCCTCCTTCCCTCCCTGAATGTTGTTTTAATGCTGCTTGTTCTGTGGGCTGATGCCAGTCTTATGATGTTGCAAGATGAGAAATCAGCAGTTGCATGCGTTTTCATAGCACTGTGTTAAATTGTGCACGTATAGTTTATTTGGATATTTGTTCCATAATGTGTAAAATCAATGTTGGTGCCTCTTAAGAAAAAGCACTCTGTTAGCAAATGTTTTCTAGGTGCCTAGTAGGCAAAGATTTATTCTGGATGACTGCAGTGGGTGGCTGTCTTTGGTCACTAGTCCCATGTTGTGGGCTTACGTGGTATTTAGGCAGTTTGAATGGTAAGTGAAATGAGCTCTGGTGTATTAATGCCACTTGTTTAGATTGAATATTGTAACAATCCCAGCCTGTGTGGTGCTTGGGACCGTGTAGTACACATCAAAGCTAGGCGGATGCAGAGAAACGGAGATTCCTCTCAAGTAGGAGAACTTGCGGTCAATGGATTAGATGGTGGGACTCAGTGGCTGGACCCAAGTTGCTGAGTGTGCCCTGTGGGTGGTGGGGAGATGCGTGCAGCCTGTGGATGCCCACAAACCTCAGCTTCACAAATACCATTATCTGGAATATGGCTGGTTACGGGGAGCTTGCTGTTGTCCTCTTCCTTGAGGCATAGACATAGGGTTCACATTAATCGGGGTTTGTATTTAGGTTTTTCAGGTTTTAGTTCCTGGGTGAAGTTTGCATATTTTGAATGGCTTTTGACGACTGCATCATGCCCTCCAAAGCAGGTATGTAATTTACCAGGGAGCCACCTGGAAAGGGAGGCATGAATGATGGCAAACCACAGAACAGACACGTGATCTTCAGAGCTTTCTGTTCCTACTGTGCCAGCTGAGGACTTCTCCAGACAACTGTATGCAAATCTTTGACTCTTTGTAGATGAGTCTTTGTGGACGCCTGATCTCTAGCGCTTTGAAAGAGGTCTTTAAAGACTTGTAGCCTTGGAGACAGTTTTCTGGAGAATTCTTCAGCTGACTCTGTTGCAGGAACAAAAATTAAAAGGTGATGAACAAGCAGGCACTATTCAGTGTCTCAGTCTTCGCTTCTGTGTATTCTGCCTCCGAAAAGCTCTGACCTGGAGCAGGCTTCCACCTAGAGCATGTTTGCAGTTGCCTCTGCGGTACACAGGAAGGGGAGTGCTACAGCTTTGAACCAAAAAGTAGCAGCATTGCTTTGTGTGTTTTCTGGCCCTACCTATGAGCTTATTGTGCTGTTCCGAGTCTGTTGGATAGAGTTATGCTGCTGCTTGCTGGGATATTGGAGCATCAAAAATAAGCACTATGTAAATAACTGTGCTCCAGCTATGTGGATGCAATCCCAGTAATAATGCTGCATTTCAGAAAGTGATTGTTTCATTCCTGACACTGCTTCTACTAGTGTATTTTGTTTTCTTTGAAACAGCAGGCTTGGAGAGGAAACGGATCAGCTTTTTGGCTATTTTTGATGAAGCATTCAGATAACATATTAATTGAGTCTTGAACATGCAATAATAATTTTGAGTCAGCAATGTTTCACTAACAAGGCAATTCTCTCTCTGTAAAGGGATGAATGGTTTGCTTAGCCGGAACAGAGCTTGGTTCCTTATGCCTTGCTGCATTCCTCATAAACCTGTGCGGATCCTTGGAGTTTGCTGTGTGACAAATAGCATGCACGCAAAAGCTGCTTCTCTGCTGAAGTCCACCTTAAACCCATTTTAAAGCTGGACCTAGTTTAAGCTGCTCATGCCCCTGCTTTTGAAACAAACTGAGCTGATGAAAAGGTTTGTGTTGCAGACAGACCCTCGGAGTGTAGCGAAAACTGCCTGCAGGGACGTGCGTGGAAGAAGCCGTGCTCCGTGAGGGGGCGGCCGGCACCCCGGGTGATATCCGTGGAAAGTGGTGTCTTTCCCAGCCCTGCAGGATTAGGAGAGCATATTGCAACCTGGTTATTTCTGTCTTTTGCAGTTGGGATCCGCTCTGCAATCCCTTTTCATAAACGGGGGCTAACCCTGGATTTAAGGATCTCAGAGGGGATGAAGGAGTTCAAGCCTCTTTTTGATCTTAGTTGCTGCCCTGAGGCAAAGAAAGATGTTTTCTGTGAACTGATCTCATCTGTGCTTGGAAATTAACTGAAACAGCTCCTCCAGAATAATTATTTTGAATGGATATTTTGGTGTGTGGGCTCATACTCTTGCATAAAAATGTCTTTTGCTGGTCTGTTTTAATGCACTTTAGAAGTAGAATAACTGCTGACTAATTTTTCTGTAGAATAATTAGCTATAAAATAATGATAAATAGCTATTTTGGTAAGTGTCGGAGTGTAGAAAAGCCCTGATACAAAGAACAAAGACAAACTTTTCCCCCTTGATTCGGAAGATGATGTTCTTTCTAAGGTATTAAAAATAGTTCTGTTCACTTGTGTGTTTAGAAAAGAACATACCAGTGGTAAGTTTTATGGTGCATGACTTAAAATACTTCATATTCATTAGCAAACACGTACCAATTAATTTTACATTATGATGCTTAGGGAATAGACTGCAAGGAATGGTATTTAGCTGTGGCTGTTTGGCAATTATGGCCTTGTATATAATAACAGACTCGATAAATTCTTGATGTGAGAGAGCACCATTAATCAGCACAGAGTTAATTAACTGTGATGCCTAGGCAGGAAGCAGTGCGCAGAAGCCTCTGGATTTCGGTAGTGCTACAGGCTGAAAATATTTGACTTGTGTGATGTAAGGAGAGAGAAGGAGAGAGGACTGTTCACATTTTCACAGAATTTCCCTCAAAACTGATGCTAAAAGAAGGAGTAAGCTGCTCCGTGCAGCAGAGTCACTCAGGTCGTTTCTGTCAGTGGCACCAACCCTTTGACAGACCTTGGATGTGTCACTTAGACTTTTCTTTGACCGTTATTTTTTTTTCTCATTTGTTTTATTGTTGACTTACTGAGAATATTAATAGAAGGGGTGGATTGCTAACCTGAGATTGTGCATTTTTAATCATTGGCTTATCTGGTTTTTGCTGTCCTTTAGAACCACTTTCGTAGCTGTGGGTGCTGCAGAAGGTGTCACGGAAGGACTTGGATGTCTGAATCACAGGAGGGTTTGAGCTTTGCTGCGAGAGTGCTGAGGAGCAGCCGCTTCCGAGGGCTCAAGCAGCTCCGGTACTGCGAGGATAGAGAACAACTGGGTCTTGCTTGCTTAGTGCTAGCATCTGCAGTTTCCTAAGTCAGAAGACTTCACATGCCCTGTTTCCTTCTTGAGGTTAATTTGACCTAGAGGTGTAGTACAAACTTGCTTAGAATTCCCTCCCCCCCCCCCCCACTCCAGTAAGTACAGTTGAGGGTAACTCTTCTTTTCTCTTCCACCCCAGGCTATTAATATTAGTTGCATGTGAAGAGGGGCCCATCTAGCAAATCACTAATACAAGATTAACTTTGAACATTGCCACAAGATGCATTTACCAGACTGAGCCAGAAATAGATAAGCAAAAACATATGGTCTGAATCTTATTCTTTCTTCTACCTTGCAGTGACTGAAAATGTACTGCTTATTAATACCTGCTTTTATTGATGAAACATTTTTAGTGCTAGGAGATTTCAAAGATTTAATCTTTTTTTTTTTTTTTTTTTTTTTTAATAAAAAGGTCTTTTGCTTTGAGCATCGAAGGAAGTATTTTATGTGCCTCCTCCATTTCCCAAGACAAATGGTTTCCTGGTGTTGGCCTGCATTTATGGAGCAGGCTGGGAGGCCCTTAGCAGTTCTGCGTCAACGGGCTCGTCTGGGCACTGGGAGTGGGCACAGGAGGCAGAGGAAGGCAAGAAGTTCTCATTTTAGATCTTGACGCAGAAAGTGATGATTCAGCTAATGTCTGCTTCTGCATAAATGAGCTCTTTCTGCCTCAGCTGTGCAGCTTCTGTGTTTGATACAAAGAGAGGCAATAATTCTTAAACGATGGAAAAACAGCCTTCTTTTCTGCAATCTGGGAAACAGCAGTCAACCAACACCTCTTTGTATTAATCCCAAAATGCAATTAGAGGTTATGGCCTGGCATTCTTACTTTTCCACTCTCCCATCCAGCTGCCTCTTCAGCAGGCTGGTGTGACTCGCTCTCGCTGACTCTGGCTGTTCATCGTGCACTCCAGCTACCACCCAAACAGGGCGTTCAGAAATGCTTCTTCTGCTGGGTACGTAACACTTTCTCAAATTCTGCCTGTTTGTTGTGAGTCACAAGGGATTAAATCCAGTGCTCTGGGAGCAGACATCCCATTGAGTGGACGGCAGTGTATTAGGCTGCTGTTAACGACAACTATTCTGTTTTGGACTGAATGTCCAGTATATGTATGTTTAAACATATGCACTACATTGTGCACATGTTGACCCTTAATATATAGTTCTGAGATCTCTGAATTGTCAGCCATAATTTTCTTTGGAGCCACGTTTATTCCCTGTGTTGAGAAGCCCTTTTCTCTCTTGCCGATGTGACGTGTCCTTCCTCACACCTCTCAAGTTTTCTGAGCCTGACAGAAGATGGCCTTACAGACACCTCCTGCCTTTTCTTTGTTTTAAACAAGATGGAAATGATTTTATAAATATACTAGAAGTAAGCTGAAGACAATGGTAATTAATATTAAAGATCCTTTTAAATAGTTTAGAAGCTGTGCAAATAATGGATAAAATCAGAAAAGGCTGAAAAATTAAAATATAAAATATCCATAGCAATGTGAATTTTTTAAACATCATTTTTGAGTCTGTGAAGGATGGGAGAAATACATGCCCGGAGACAGACAGACTTCATACCTTTTCTTTGAAAGGGGGAAAATGAGCCAGGAGGTTACTCAGTTTAATGCCAACGTTGTGAAGTACACAAAACAAATTGCTGAACAGCACATTTATAAGCATCTAGGGAATGTTAAGGTAATTAAAAATAGATATAAAAGCTTGGAAACAAATATTCATCGTAGTGAAGGGCTCGTATCTTTACCTTTTTCTTGAAGAGATTCAGAGTGACTGAAAGACTGGCTTTATTTCAGATTTTGAAACTGTGATGCCATTCCTTATAGTCAGATCATGCTTTTGAAGCTTTAAGTACTGCCGGCTACATCCTTGTCCTCCTCTCCCCCTGCAGATTTCAGTGGCACTTTAACTTCCCTGCACTTAATGGTGTTCAGCCTTTTTGATGGTATAAGAAAAGGCATTTTGCTTTTCACCAGTCTGATGCCAGTATGTGGTTCTACCTGAAGACCTGCCCGTATTCTTGCATCAATACCTGCCATGGGGTGAGCTTCTGTTTTAGACATAGTCACAGTAATTTTCAGAGTCAGTGGCTGCTTCAGGAATGACCTTCACTTGTCTGAAGGAGAAATGAAGGCTCTGTGTGTGAGCAGAGAAGGGAGCAGGCAGTGAGGTCCTCTCGCAGGGCATTGAGAGCGTGGCCGCCTGGGCCGGAAGGGTTTCCCAGCATGGGCTGGCGCTCGGGAAGGATTTGCAGATATGGGGTATAAGAGGAAGGAGGTGTGGAGGAGACGTGGGTGTGACGCTGAAGGTTGTAAACTTCTTGTTCTCAGTAGTCCCTGGGATGGTGTTTTGCAGAAATGAGGTCTCTGCTGTTGATTTTCCACTTCATTCAGGGACTCAGGACTTTGCGCACTCTTTTTGAAACCGATGCTGTTTATAACACCAGCAGAAAGAGCCCTGTGAAGGCCCTGGAAACCACCCCCCCCCCCCCCCCCGGCTGCAGCTGGGGGGAGTGGTAAGGAACAGCAAGTGCTAGACTTGTTCCTGATACAAATGTGATGAGATGGGCTGGCACTTGGGCATTTTTTTGCTATTTCTAATCTGGGAAGATGATAAATTAACCCTCTTTCCCTTCCCCACTCGCTTTCAGTGACTGGTTTTTTTTGCAGAGTCTCGGAAGGGTGCTCTTTGCTTTCTGTGGGTGAAACAGCTTTCTTATCCAGCTCTCTTACCAGAGCTGCAGCAATCTCACTCAGTGATACACAAAGAAAGAAGCTTTCAGTATGAATGGAAATTACAGGATTTTGTTGCCAAGGCAAGCAATTCCAGTTTTAGCATGCAAAGGGAAAAATATACCATTGTCTAATTTCATGGAAGCTGTAAAATGAGGGGAAAATAAATGCACTCCAGAAGTATCCCTGTAACTTTGTAAGGAATTTAACTGTCTGAATCTATTCAGTGTTATAAGGTAGCAATGGCTGTGATATATTGACTCTTCTACCCAGAAGCATTTTTGATCCTTAAATGGTGCACTGGAGTTGCTTTCTTGCGTGCCAGTACAAATATTTCCAGTGTGTTACAGGATGAATGAATGGAAGGGAGAGAGAGAAACTAGAGTGATGTTTTTTGATCACTAGATTGCTTTTTAATATGTCTAGAAAAACTGTCTGTTTATGGCATTTTAGTTGTATTGGTGTAGCAGAAGGATAAGCGAACAGCATTTTTAGTGTGAGGAGGTGATATAGGTCTGTTAGTGTCGGATCTCTTGTCTGAAAATGGTTTGCTGTATGCACAAGTTAACATCCTAATATTTATTAAGTATTCACTATTTTGAGTACTCTATTCTTCTGGCTGCAACTGATCACACCAGTATTTCTCTTGCTTGTATGAATTTGAAAGGTTTTCTTGATATCTTTTGCGGCTTTTTACCTTTATAGAAAATTCCAGCTGAAAGAAATAGTGATATAAGAGAATTAAGAGCAGATATAATCTATATGCAGCAGATCTGTGAATACACTGAACTGTTTCTTATGATTGAAGAACCTGTGCTCTAATTGCTTGAGAGGCCTTGAAGGTGAAATGAATTAAGTCCAAACCTGAAAACAAATGGACAAGTTAGATAAGGTTATAAGAGTAACAGTAGGGAATGTGATTTCTGCATTCCTGAAATACGTGGGGCAGGTTGTTTTCTGATACGCAAATCCTGCGTGATACGACAAGTGTACTCTGTGGTTGATGCCAATTATTTCTTTGAAGTCCATACTCTCAAACTACGCTGTAAACATTGCTTTTAGTGTAACAGGTTGGCTAGGTCTCACAGCTATTTTAATGTCTTCTTGGGAACATTGAAGCTGGTTGATTCCTTTTTCATTCTAGTAAATTTTGAATAAACCTGTACAGGTATTTGTTCCAAATACAGGAGACCTTCTGGGAGAAGGTGGAATAAAAGTGGAGAATATTAGTGATAGATTGCTGTGCCTCCCTTGGAAAGGAGCAGATATGGGTATACCTGCTTTATAGCATTCTCTCTTGCAAGTGGCAAGAATTGTCTTGTAAGGAAGATGGTGCTGCCCCAACATGGAGGCATCAGAATTCCTCTTCCTCCTCGTGGATGTGGAAAGAAATTCCTGTCTGGTTTTGTAAAGGCAGGGGGAGAGGGTCTGCATGTAATGCCACTTTTCCCTGTTTTTTCCCTTTGACATCTCTCTTGCTATCAAAATAGCTGAGACCCTTTGCCAGCGTCTGTACTCCCCTTGCTGTACTTTGTCTTGCTTCCTTTTTACCCCATAAAAAGTGCTTCTCCAGAATTGTCTTATTGTTGTTTTCCAAATTTTTCTGCTGACTTTTTTTTTTCTTGTCTTTTGGGATTTCGTCATGCTGCTTGTTCTCCCAGCTGTGATTTTGCTTGACTCATGCTCTCAGCAGCACTGCTGCCTGGCATGTTTTCTGCAAGGAGAGGAGCTGCTGTGACCAGGGGGAATGGCTGAACAATGTGTCTTTAAAACTAGCACCGAGATGGGAGGCCTGGCAAAACAAAACCAGGTATTTCTTGTTAACTAAAGAATGCTTCTTTATAGGTGTGTTTGTGCCAGTAGTGGTTTTACACCAAAGTAGCCTGTGAGCATTGAACCTTCCCAATTGGTTTCAGCTGGGAGACATGGGAAACTTCTCAGTCAAGAATTCCTCTTTGAAAGTCATTCTCTCACATGTGGTCATAAAACACTATGCTTCATATTTTATATCCTATCTGGTTTTGAGTTATCTGTTGCTAAACTGTGTATGTGAAGTATTCTTTCATGGTATGAGAAGGTATCTATGTTTACAGCTGCAGTTGGATTTCTAAAAAATGTTGACTTTTGATTAAAGAGAATTTCTGGTGTGTGGCTCCAGAAAACTCATGCTTAAAACAGCAGTAAAACCACATCCTGAATCTAAAAGGTAAGAATAGTTATTGAATGTTTAGGAATGTGTTCAATATACAGATGCAGGTATAAATTAAAAATCCAATCTCCAAGTATAGTAATAAAAAGTAACAGTAACATATATATTTTAATTTTGCAAAAAAACTTAGGACAAATGATTGTGCAGTCTGTACGCTCTTTAAGAAAAATTTTTTAAAACTTATTCTTTATTCTACATGTCTGTCTGCTAGTGGGACTGTGTGGGGACTGTACATCAAAAAATCTTTGCAATGCTAAAATGGTGATAAGCTTGTGGTTTATGTTACCTCATGGCGCACATGTGCATAAAAGGCCTGAATTCTCTGAAACTAGCTGCCTGAAAACCACCAGGGCCCCCCTCCATCCCCTCGTCCCCACAAACTGGGGAACTGGCCGTTGTTCCCTTGTACGGGACAGAGCACAGGCTAGAGAAGGAGCACATAGGACTGAGTGGTGCTCCAGTATAGCCAAGGATGTAAAATAAAGTTTCTTATGCCAAAATAGAAGTATACTGTTACCTATTCTTGCAAAGTCTTCCTTTTTCCTTTTTTTTTTTCCTTTTAATATAGTGTCTAGCCATCTGTTTTGTGGGTGAACTTTTTTGAAAGCTCACTAGAGCAAGGATGGGGCACTACATCATAGTGTTACACCCACTAACCTGTGGTTTTTCCTCCCTGTTACTCAGCTGCTTCAGCAGGATGCCTTATGAAGGAGCTATCTCCATCCTATCTGCTTTATTTCTGGAGCACCTCTTCTTCCCTCTCCTGTAATCCGTAACCTGTACGTGTCCAGCAGTTTTACGATTTACTTCCCATCTAAAGATTCTGTAAAAATGGTGATAGTGTGTTAGTTTGTCGTATCTCTAGTGCAGATCAGGCTTTTTTGAGGCCAGCAGGGCTGGCACGTTACCAGAACAAGCATGGAGGTCCTTCGTCTGACGGAGCAAAGCGTGGGGCATATTGATTTTTATGAAAGCATTCGTTACTGCTTTCCTTTCCTGTACTAAGGTATGGTAGGCCAAAGAAATTGTTTGGGGGATTGTGTTTGGCTTGTGGGATCGTCTGTTTTGCAGGCCTGGCGTAAACTCCCTGCATATGCATTGGTACTCTATGCTTATATAGTACGTGCAGGTTCAGACCAGCCTAAGAAATGCATTTATCTGCTACTGTCAAAGGCACATACTGCCCTGTAGCAATGTCATAAAATATATTTGTTCAGTGGGATGTGTGGAAATATCTATATTCTGTGAATGTTTTTCTGAATGTTGCTTACTTTTTACAATTAACCTTTTATAAAATACCCAGTACAAAACCTTTTCTGACATTTTCACTCAAGCACAGCTTCCTGGGTTTGGGTTAGTGTTTTATGACAAGAATAATTAATATTGCCATTCAGGAACTACTTTTTGGATAATGGACACAAGTTTGGCACCACTAGAGTGTATGGGCATGTTGCCCTTAACTTCCATGGGACTGGAGTTTTGCCCTTGGATGCTGGCTGCCAGGCCTGGAAGTGCTCCGGAGACATCCTTGTTTGTATTTCTTCTAAGCTGGCGCAAGCTCCATGTGCTGGAGCTGCCTGATGCTTACAGAGCACCTGCTGAAGCTTTTGCATTAAAGTATTAAATCAGAGGAACAAATGAGGCCAATGTAATAGGAATTTGCAACTTGTATTTTGAATCCTGGAAGTTCATCCATAATTTCCATCTTTTTCTTTAATTTAGGTGTTAAACTGCTGACTGAGATCAAAGCTTTCTGCTATTGTAAATTTAAAAGTACCTGCTGTTCACTCTACTGATTTGTTTGTGTTCCTAGAAATAACTCTTTAGCCCTTAAGTCTGCATGATAGCAGCACAGACAGGTTTGCTTTCAACTTGCATCTCATGACCTGTTTACATTAACACAACGCGCTGGATGGAGCGTGCAGATCCTAGCAGCCGCTGATGTGCGGTGTGTTGGAGGGAGCTGCAGGGGCTTTGATGAAGGGCAGCCGCTGCGCGTTTCACCCCCTGAAAAGAGACCAAGGTGCCTTTTGGGACAAGTGTCAGTAGAAACCTTTGCTTGGTAAATGACGCGTGTACTCTGAAATCCGTAAGGTGTATAAAGGAGTTGGCGGCGCTCGCCACGGGGCCGCCTCGGCGTTGCGGGGTGACGCTGGCGGACGCCGCCTTTGCGCGTGGCGCGCCGCCGTGGGCCCTTTGCCCCCTGTGCACCAGGGGTGCCGTGGCTGTAATCGAGGTGCCCGACCCCTGCTGCTGCGCCGTCGGAGGGAGAAAATAAAAGTCTGAACGTGATCTTTCGTCTGTGGTTTGGTCCGTCTGTCTTGTGGCTGCTGAAAGCCGGTCTGCAGCCGAGTGCGTTTCGGGGTGTTGCTGGCAGCAGCGCAGTGGAAAGTCACGCCGGTCTGGCACGCGGCTGGGCTCGGAGGGTCCCTCCCCGACACCCCTTGGCTCAGAGTAACGGGCTGGTGTGCTTATCCTCCGGCAACTTGCTGCAGCGGGCAGTGAAGCCCTGGGGAGGAACCTGGTAAAGGACATTACCCTGGTAATTGTTATGTGTGAGGAATACATTTTTAATATTTCTAGTGCTTTTGTCTCTCTGGGAGGACAAAATACTCTGATACCAGTATGTCATTGTCATGACCATTTGTCAGGGGTCATTTCAGAAGTTAAAGACGACAGGAGTGGAACAGGCTGTGCTTGTCCTTTTGTACACCTGGTTAAAAGCTAGGAATTGTGTGATAATAACCTTTAGTTTAGTTTATTGGTATGACTAAGTTATCTTTTTTCCACTCTGTCAAACTCGTAACTTTAAGGCCTTGCTTCAGTTATTTCAAGATGATTTTATTTATCCATTACCATTATGAAAAAAGGTGGAGAACATGATGGAACTGCCAAGTGTTATTTATTAACTGTACTATTTTAGAGACTAGGGAGGTTTTTTTTTACTGTTTTTTTAGTAAAATGCAATTTCTGGATATTTCATTGCTTATGATATTAACTGCAAAGTTAAATTTATCTCTACTGTCTTCTGTTGTGTGTAAAAAAAAAAAAAAAAGTTATAGCAATTTGCTGCAGTTAAGGCAACAAAATCTCTAATGGCAGTATCCTGCGTTGTGACAGACAATTTTGTATGCATCGTTTTTTCCACCATCATTTATAGTGTTCAAGGATCAGCAGTCAGTGAAAGCAGACCGACGTGGATATTCCTGTTGTATTACCATTATCTGATTTTCTATGACAAACATTGGTAATGCATATGCTGGAGGTTCCTGGTTGCCTTCATTCAGCTTGCAGCGATTCAGTTGTGTTGACATGACGCGCTGTCGGATGGTCTGTCCTAGTTGCCTGGCTATATGCTGTAAATAAACCTGTTAGTCGCTTGCTGTTTTAAATGGACGTATACTGACTAGTTTATTTTCGGCAGACCTAGAGAAGACAGAATAAAATTACCTTCTGAGGAAATAGATTTTATGATTCAGTCTATCTCTTGGCCTGATAACTTGCTTTTTGTATAGGCTTTGCTGTATTATCATATAGGTAAATATGTTTGTGCTGGTGTATTTGTGATGTAGGTAACTGAACTGGGATTCGCAGACTTTTGTATATGTGAACTTTGATAAATGCAATGCCAGATGAAGGTGGGGAACAGAAATGCAAGGAGAAAGGGCCTAACTCTTGACGTTTTCTGATACAATCATCTTCTGCAATCCTCTGCTTCACTTCTTGTGGTTGCAACAGATGCAAAGTTAATGTGAAGGAGTTGAGAGAGATAAGAGAACCTGCTGCACAGATGATCACAGCCCCGTGGCGAAGGTGGGCTGGGAGATCAGGGAACCTCCCAAAGCTTTTGGTGGTTGGAGCAGTGGTGTTTTCGGCCCCTCTCTCCAGCTCTGTGTGTTGGGTGTTGCAATTCTGCTGTAAGTTTTTGGTCTTTAGAGAAGCATGAGTCTTCTTTCATTTTATTTAATTTGGAGGACCTACCTGACATTATTTAATAAATATGCAGTTGCCTTTTAAAATAGTTTTCTTTTTAAAAGAAAATCAATGATCGTATCTTTAAAATATGCTTGATTGCATATTTGTCTCATTCAGATACTATTCGGTTGATACCTGTGTGTGTGTAGGGACATTTGCTGTGTGGTGCTGATACTCTATGCTGAAGAAAGCTCAGGGTTTATCAGAAGCAGTGAAAATTCATCTTGACTTATTTCCACGCCATATAAAATAAAATATATATATATGTATTGAGAGCATGTCAGTATCTAGAAGATGCTGAAGGCTTTGTGCTTCCACTTGTGTTTCGGTAAGTTGCTTGTAGAGGGTGCCTTGAATGCTAAAAGTTACAGCATCTGGCACTTAGGGAACTGAATGAAACATAGTGGCTTTGTGTATATACTGACCAGATATAATTTTACCCTTAGTAGGGCTCCATGCAAAATTAAGATATAGCACATAAATACCAGTAACTGATGTAATGAGTAATGTTATCTATAAGATGGAAGAGTATCAAGAGCAGCACGTGCATCTGCATGACATGTTGCTAAGCTGGCAGTGGACTGCTTGCGAGTGGGTGGAGTTTGTGTGATGGACAGAAACATAATGTTGCATTATGCACATGTTGGGAGCAGAAAGCTTTTGAAACTGTTTTCAAAACAGTGTTTCATGTGCCACTAAACTGTATGTCAAAACAGCTGAAGCAACGCCAAGACTAGTACAACAGTAAACAGGACAGAAACCGAGGCTGGCTGTTTTCTACAGTGAGCTCTACCATGAGCAAACTCTCACGTATCAAAGTACATATAGAAGCTTAAGCTTGCCTTCTTTCGAGGGTTATACAGTACTTCTGAATTGGACGATAATATAACAATATCTTAGATAACTCCTATCAGGTGTGCCTCGCGACATGGTGGTGTTCCTGTGCGTGTTGGTATAACTTTTCTGTTCCTTCCTAACAGGAAGGTTATGCCTCCCTTCTTTGTATCCTGGCAAAACTGAGTGGACAGTCTTACTGTGACTTGGTGGAACAAGCTTGTCAGCAAGCGGTGGATCGGGAGCAGGCTGGGATCCCCGCTGCCCTACACAGCGCCGTTAATTATTCCTGCTGTTGTCAAAACACACCCTATTACTTGTAGTCAGTGGGGTGTTCCCACCATCAAAGAACCTCAGTGATGGTACAGACCTTGTTGGGCACAAGCTGAAATAACTAAGAGTAATAAGCAAGAAGAGTTGCAAAAGCTCTTTCTCAAACATACCATTACTTCAAAGTAAAGTCTCAGAGTTTGCAATGTGGGAAGGGGCCATACTCATGGCATGGGGCTGACTTTTGTGCTTTCTTATGAAATAGCTTTCTTGGATAGATTTTTCCAAGTTTTCTTTCCAAAGGCAAATGAACTATGTGTGCAGCAGTCAGGACGTCCTGCCCTAAAGGTGAGGCAGTGTAACAGAGCTGTGTTTAAAATGCAGATTGCCCCTCCAGCAAGCTCTTTCTAAGAGGTGCATTTTCCATATTGCATACTTTAAAATATCTGTTGGTCAGATGTAGGTCTAGTGCTGCAGTGATCTCTGGCTGAGGGAGAGAACTGAACACTATACTGTGGGCTACTGTGTGATAGTAGGAGGAGTGGGCTGGATTTGCTGTGTAATTGGTAAAAGTGAGATAAGTGCCGCAGGGCACTTTTCCATTATTATTCTAGCTGGATTGAAAACCAGTTCTACTGACTTCTGCTGCCTCCCTTTATTATCAGTTAGATGGGATTCTCAAACTGAGCTGCATGAGTTACATTTTGCCTCAGGAAAGTACTTGGTGATTTAGGGAAAATTGTCTTCTGCATGCCTGGAGTTCAAGTGTAAAGCTTTTTTCTCCTGTCCTTTATCTTTTCCCTGTTTTAAAGTAGTGTGAGATCATGTCTTTGATCTGAGTGATTTCTAATAGCAGGTTTCATGTTGCCAGGTAGGAGTTGACCCCACCTTCTGGATATACCTGAATTTGTTTTTTGATGGTAGTGACAAGGAGTGGAGGTCAGGTCTAGGTTTAAGGCAGTTGTAAAGCATTATGGTGATATATCGTAGTTTTTAAAAAACCTCTAACTGTTTTCTGCTGAGATAAAATCTTCTTTAAACTATTTCTGAAGTCCATGACAAATGTTTCAGATGTGTTCAGAGGGTGCATTTTCTCTCATGAAACTTCTCAGCTTTATCCTTTTCCTCATTCACCAGCATATTTGGAGGATGCTTACGAACGGGTGTTGGGAAAATGGGTGATCCTTTTTCTCTAGTTGGAGAGAGTTCAGCCGTAGGCATCCTGCTCCTTGATTCTTTCCTGTGCGACGCTTCAGTTCCACTGAATTATTTGAGAGTTGCAAAGTGATTAGGTTTGTAAGCTCAGGTAGAATAAATCGGATGCTGTAAACATCCTGCTTTTCTCCTGCCATGCCTTAGTGGTGATCTCATTCCTTTACACAGTGAAATTTAGGATCATTACAAACAGGAAGCATTATCAAAACAAATTAGCTGGATCCACCCTTAGAGCTTCAATCATATTTCAAGAACTTGTTTGAACAAAATAGACTATGCTTATGCTTCTGCACAGGCATAGAGCACTGATTATATCACTATATAAAATACGGATTGTAAAAGCACGGGAGAAGATCACAAGTTTCACAAGAAAAGCTGGAAGAGATCCAGTTCTCAGCTTGGCAGGGTTAACTACATAATTGCAGGTCTGGGAGGTCAATCTGTTCCCTGCTATGGTCTAACTTTGTGTAATTAAAGCTGCTTTCATCTCCTTCTCTCCAAATAAATTCGGCAAAATGCTGTTCTCTACCCACTGTGTGGAATATTGTAAGTTGCTGACTGTGACTATGAATTACCTGATGAACTCTGCATAAGTATGGGAGATACCATCTCTGTAAGACTCTTATACCCATTTATTAAGGCTAATTAAGTACCAATAATAACGCTAAACTATTATTTATAGTAAAGCATGCTTGTGCCATTGTTTCCAGGAGGTAGACAGATAAAATATAAAACTTCCAGTAACTTTTTATGGGATAAATTTAGCCTAAGTTATAACTACCGATTTAGTTTAATTTTGCACAGCAGTTTGCGTGACTACAGATTGCTCTTACCTGGGGGATCGTGCCTCCGACTGGCTCCTTTGAAGGCTTATCCTTCAGGACCTGGGTGGTCTGCACGACTGCCTGTCTGCCTTGCTTCGCTGAGGCCAGCAGTTTTATGATTGCAGTTGTTGTACCTTATTTTTCCTTTTTTATTTTGTGTCTGTGCAATGTATCATCAGGAAAACTTGCTGTTCTTACGGATTTTTAATCTATTTTATGTGATACTTCATCCATGCACTTCTGAGCATATCTGTCTGCCTTCTAATTTGAATAGAGAAATAGTCCAAACATCTTATGGTGGAAGGCCAGGTTAATTCACGAGAGTCGCGGTACCCCTGACGCAGAAGGAGCAAGGTAAGATACTCTGCTCACGTGCACTGATGCTCTCTTGTTCCGCAAACTCGCCAAAACGGCTTTGCAGGAAGAAGCGGCTCTCCTGTAACTTCTTGAGTGGGGTTGGGCCGTGTAGTGTGCCAACTGCGGAAGACTCTGTCAACCAGACAAAGGTATTTTCTGTTGTTTCTTCCCTCCCTACAACTCGGGCTTGCTTTAGAGACCTGCTGCTGCGTGGCCGTGAACGCGGCTTGCTGTGCAGCTCGCCCCTCTCCTGCTTGTGTTTCTCGGGTACTGACCAGGCACTAAGCCCCTGGGGGTGATGTGATGCCTTTTTGCAAGCTGGGCGTGTGCAGCCTCTCTTAGGCAGTACAGACTTTATCCCAAAATTGGGTTTATTTGTTTTTCATGAGCCATCCCAAGTAGGAAAAATTGATTTCCCCCCGCCGTTTGCTGTAAGCCTAGGGCCTTCAGGTTGTGCTCTAAGTAGCAGCGTGGCAACTGCCGGGTCTTTTGCAAGTGTAGTTGGTGGAAATTAGGGAAAGCGCTGCCCTCGCGCATCAGAGAGAAGACACTCGGTTTGAGTGCATGTGGTCATCTTCCCAACGTAGCAGGAAGACCTTTTCAGCCTAAACAAGAGTACAGTTATTACCCAGACAGGTTTTTCAGTTGTGGTGAGTGGGGTGCTGCCCAGAGCGGAGTCTGGCATGTGCAGTTAGACATGATGGTGCAGAAAATGAATGTTGAGCCCTGACAAGGAAAGGTGGAGGCTCATTCACCAAAAGCATAGCTGGGGATTGCTGAAGGCGTCGCAGCCTCCCTGTTTGCGTGGTTTCGTGTTGATCGTTTGGAGTTTGCCCTTGTTAAGCTGCCCAGCCCTTGTGGCTGGAAACTGCTGCTTGATGTTTTGAAGGATGAACAAGAAGCCTGTAAATAAACCTGAAGTCTCAAAGAGATGATCTTGTTTTGCTTCACTTCCTAAGGAGCTTTCTTTTCTTTTGCTTGAGCCTGTGCCGAAGTGACGTTTTGGGTCGCTTGAGGGAAGGCCGAGGAGCGGGCTTGCTCTGGTGCAAGTAGCCGGTGCAGTTTGTAGCTCCCGGCCGCCAGTGCGCTCTCCCCAGCCGTGCCAGCAGGCACTCCGTCAGGCAGCACAGCCCTCACTGCCTGCGTTCGTCTCCTCAGCTGCAATTACAGTGGGAAATGTCTCAGTGGCGGAAGTCGTTCGTAACCTAACTACCACATGTCAGGGCTGTTTGGTCTTTACTAAGCCAGGCTGCTGCTAGAGAGCCAGTAAAATAGGGAGCTCAGGAAGCCCCAGGGTCAAGTGCCCTGCAAAGCAGGCAGGCAGCCAAGCCAGGCGTTCTGTGTTGCTGATGTTTCTTTTCCGAATGAGCTATGCTGATATGATTATTAAAGGTGTCAGAGCCAAAATAACACTATCCCACTTTCTCTCTTCCTTTTTTATGTCACTATCCCAATCTCTGAACTCCTTGTACGTGCATAAGCAAGGCCTAACATGCTGTTGAAGTTCAGCAGGTGCATGGATGTTGTTAAAAGCTTTGTGTCTTCTGTAATTCTCCTGGTACAGTAATTTGACTGACTTAAACCACTTTACCTGTGGTTTAAACAGCCCTAGGTTTAAATGGCACAGGGTATAAAAAATGAGTTATTTAAAAATAATTGCAAAAAATACACATGGATTTCTAGGAAAGAGCACTACCAGATGTGGTGTTTCAGCAACCGTCTGGTGTGCCTGCATTCAGCAGTGTCTCGACAGCCATCCTCTTCTTGAGGGGAAAAAAATCTCTATGGGAGATCAGGGCAATGCAGTGGATTTTGCCAGGGTTTGGGCTCCCCCACATCAGCCTTGGCGAGGTTGGCGCTGGCTGCCTGCGGGAGGAGTGCAAGGCAAAGGCTTTCATGTTTTTAAAGAGAAATGTAGAAGCTGAGTCAGGCTTCAAGGGAGGTAGCAAGTAGTCTGGGCAGCCTTCAGGACCAGCCTGTGCCTCTTTTTAATCTGAAACTGCAGAAGAAGTTGGAAGGATACTTGCAGAACATGTATGTGGGGTAATCTCTGCATCAGTTAGTGTTTGCTCATATTCCTCAACTGTTAGAACACATTTTTATATATACTCTCTCACACACACACACACACACATATATATACATACATATATATATATATATGTATGTATGTATGTATAAATAAACAAATAAAATCGATAGGTTGGATATGTGTCTTGTGTCTTCTAAAGTTTTGCAATCTAGATGCAACAAATTTCTTGACCTAAGGAAGCACACTGGAAGGATCTCAGTAATTACTGGTAATTTCCAAAGCTGGCTGCTTCCATTCAAATTAAATGAAAAGGTAAGTTGTCCATCTCAACAGAAAGTTGTAGGGTAAATACTGCTTGACATGGTTTCCCACTGACTAAGAAACTCATAATTGGCTCCATGTGGGCAGAGGATCTGCCCGTGGTGAGCTGAGACCTGAACAGCAAACACTGCAAGTCTGTTGGAGGGAACAGGTTTGGGGAGGTGGGTTTTTTTAATTCATCGTCTTAAGAGGCAGAGGGTTATACCATGGATATTAAAGGTTAACATCATTGCTGAGATATGCTATTGCTTCTTTCCTGTATGAATTCAGTCAAGAATGAACCCTAGCAATGCCTAGTGCTTTGGCTAGTGTCAAATTCTGCAGTTAAATCTTCTCAGCAATGATTTTGTTGTCGTTCTTGAGGATACTTTGTTGTTAATTATTACTTTAATATCATTCTATTTATGTATCTTAGTTTAGATGATGCCTTCCTACACAAGCCTTACAACTATTTGGCTTAAATATGAGAAACTGGCAACCAAGTTCTGCCCGTGTCTGTTTAAATGCCAAGAAACTCCACAAACATCAGAACTGTTCCAGAGCTGCGTGTTTTTAGTAAGTGTAGTACTGCACAGCTTATGTGTGTTTATTTGTTTTTAATAATATTGATCTTTTTTAGTTACAAAAGGCAGAAGGCATGACTTCTAAAAGAAACTTGATTTCTTTGTGCACATTTATTTTCCTTTCAGACCTTTCATTTGAGTCCTCAGAATGTTTTCTGTCTGTGTCATTGTCCTGTTTCAAAGCATACTTGTAACTTATAGACTCTCCTTGCCTAAGGAATTGTTAGTTGTCATCTGCTGTGCTGCGATGAATGCTCGCAGCAGTTCACGAGTACCTCTTGTGATTATTCTTTTTTTTTTCTCCACCAGCACACAGCTCTTCTGTTGCAAACTGAACCTGGGGCCCATGCCTCTCTAGACTCCTTTTCCCTTCTTTTTTCCCCTCCGTGTCAGGCTTGCTTCTCATTCCTTTCTGAAGTTGCTGTAAGAAAAAACACAGGGGTATGTCACTGGCTGCATTGCCAATGGCAGGGAAGGGACAGATGAGGGTGTTGCTGAGAGTCAGCATTGCGACGCTTGGCCTGTCCTCGGCCACTGCTGTGGGACACGAGTGCGAGTGGTGGGATGGGGGCTGCCACATGCAGCATCCTGCGCCCTGCTCTCCCTGCAGAGCTGGCTGCAGCCTATGTGGAAATGAGCACGAATGCAGAGCGATCATCGAGCCTCCGTTCCATAGGGTAATGACAACCAGTTCAGCCGGCAAGGTATTAGATACATGATTCATTTTATAAATCAGTTCATCTTCAGCTTAGCAGGTGAGTGCTTGTTTGTTAAGAACATTGCCAATGCCCCAAGGAGCAATCTTGGCGAACAGATCTTAAGGGGGTGAAGGAAGCTGAGTTCCCAGTGATTAGCTGAACGAAGCTGCCTAGGAGCAGGAGGTGAAGGCAGAGGGCTGCAGTGGTTAGGCAGGCAAGCGAGGCATTTGATTCAATAGGCAAAAAAAAAAAAAAAAAGTTTGTACCAACAGGCTGTCATTCTTTGTGTCCTGCCTGCCTCCTGGCTTCCTAGGTGGAGAGAGCTTTCTGGTCTTGGCTTTGCTCTCTGCTGGTTTGGGGCATCAAGTCCAAGGGAGAGCTGCACCGCTGCTGCTGGGTGGCCGCGTGCCGGGGCCCGGCAGCCGGCCCGTTTTTGCTCAGGTCGTTGCGTCGCTCCTCGTATTGGACTCATCCCAGGAGGGAAGCAACGCTGAACGTATAGCGCACTTCAGCCCGCATCGCCCTCGCTGAAGCAGGGAGGAAGTGGGGTAAAAACAGCCCAGCAGCATGTTTGCAATCCGTGATTCGAAATACCTATTGTGTTAGATAATGCTGCATTACTTGCAGGGGAATTGCCTGCTGTCTCTCGATGCTGTGACGTTGCGGCGAAACGCGGTGTTGCTTTGGGCCCTGCTGGATGAGGGATAGCAATCCAGTGGTTCGGCTCTCGGCAGCCCAGCATGGGCACCTGCGCTCAGCCTGCAGGTCGCTCAGTTTCCCTGCTGTGCAGTATGTAGAGGAGCGAGCGTGTGTTACATGTCATTTAGACAGTTTGTGGACAGTATTCAAAATAGCGATGGAAACTTTCCGTAGCATGAGCTTTTGTTATGGAAAAGCTCAGACTCAGAATTTTTAATGAACTTAGTTGTACCTTGGCACATTACTTGTTATTAGATTGTAACAGTTCCACTTCAATTTTAGACCACACTGCAGAACTACTAAATTGCTGTTTAAAGGTTTGTTTTGAACGTGGGAGATGTAAAGTTCTCAAGTGCATTTGGGGGAAAAAAAATCCCAACATAAAAACCCAAGCACATTCATCTGCAAAGTCTGCTAAGCTGCTTTTTCCTAAAATGTGTTCCTCTAGCTTGATTTAGAAAAGTGATTAATGCTTATTATTTACACAGAAATTTAAGCACATACAAACTTTAAAAAGTAATGATTTTGGGGGGATTCAGATTTTATCTATTTTATTTTGAAAAATGTGAAGCACAGAGGTCAGTTATGTGAACAATTCATAGAAGACAAGTTCATAGATTTGAGATTTGCTTTAAAAAAAAGTCTCTCTCCAGACAATTTCATACTGTTAAATGGCATCTCCATGTAGTATCAAAGAGTGCTTTATTTTTGCCTGCTTCATGAACTCCATAGAAAAGAAAAAGAAGAACATTAACCTTTTCATATGTACATGTTTAAAATTATAAATTTAAGAACCTGTGAATGTGCTTCTGTAAGAGTTTCTTCCCAGCTGGGTGTCCCTTGTTCAACTCATTTCACTCTTGTTTTTCGGCAGTGAAAGACACTCGCTATTTACGATGCATATTTTTGGCTGATTGCCACTGCTTGTTGTTTTATCAGCATGCCTAATGTTTTTGGTGCAGGAAATACCATTTCTTGCCATGTATAATCAAGTTAAGTGCAGCTTCATTACTGTTCTTCTGGTGTTTGGGGACCTGCAGACATTTGTTTGGTTTGCCAACTCTATCGAGAGAATTTGTATTCCTTACCTGCTGTCTACTGGGCTGGAAGCTACTCTGGCATTACTCAATATAATATTAAAGCTTAACAGCAGCTCTTTTGTTCCTTGTGCAAGTACAAGCTGAAAGAGAGGCAAAGACAAATTCTCCTGTAATTTCAGTTGCCAAATAATAGCAAATGAAAAAGAGAGAAAGCAAAGACATGTGAGAAAGTGGTATAGTAGTACGGCTCACTTCATTTGAAAAATTGGTCCTGCAGGAATAGGAACAGCCTCCCAAATAGTGACTTTTAACTTCTTTAAAAAAACAACTTTATCTGGCAAGAAAATTAATATTTTTTCACGTATCTCAAGTGGAGCAGAGATTCAGACAGCAACTGTTGACCACTGTACAGAAAACTGCATGGCTTTCTTTTCTCTTTTTAGTCTCTTGGTGAATGGAGTAGTGTCTCCCATCCTTAAATATTTTATGCTGGACTAGGTCTTGAGTCAAATTGTCTATTTATTCTAGGCTTCCTTAGAGCTGTGATTTTTTTTTTTAATAGAGCATCAACCAGTGCAAAAATTTATTTGGAAAACTCTCTGATCCTGTTTTCTGGTCCCCTTCTATAACTGGGACTTACGATGCGTGAAAATATTTGCTAGAGACTCTTCCAATGTTTGAAGAATGCTCTGATCCAAACTGGGCTGAAATACAAGGGTCACTTGTCAGGACTGTAGCAGCTGACTTCTTTGAAGCTGATAGAGTATTCATGTAGGCTTTGGATGTGAGCTACCCCCAAATAATACAAATGTTACTCTTGTAATTTGGCACACAAAAATAAATGGTCTTTCCTCACATACTAGTATAGCTTTACTTTCTAGGATTGGACTTTCCTGGGGTGGGACTGTCTAACATGTTTGTAATGGAAATTCCCATCCTTCTCTTGCCGCCCCTTTGATGATTTGTCACCTTCTCCTTCCTCCACCTAAGATGTTTTGAAGAAGCTAATATTTGAGGCAAATGGGTAATTGCAAGTAAATGCCACTACATTGCAGCATATCCTTCCTTTTACGTCAGCAGAGCTGCACTGACAGGAAGCAATGCTAAGACGTTAGAAGAACATACAAGTCCATTGCTGTAGTGTGTCTAATTCTGTTCTGGGTCTGAGGTTGATACTTCTGAAAAGTAACTCCATGCTGTCAAATACAAAGTAGTGGTAAAACATTTCTAAATGAATGAATCTTTCTCACTCCTGCCTTCAGGCATAGTAAGTGACTGAACCAGTCATGAACCTGACTGAAAATTGGCATGTTTTGTTTATCTTGAACATTGTCTTCATGCAGCTGAAGCTTACTGAGCAATTGAACTTGTGGAGACCCATTTTCCCCTGGAGACTTGTTGCTTGGATTCTTACCTGACACTAACATATTACCCTTCTGTGTGCTTCAGTGCTTTTTCACAAAGATTTCTGTTTTCCTTTAAGTCTACCCTCTCTTATCCCCTCAAAATCAACAAAGGCTTATCTTACATTTTTGATTTATTTAAAAGGAAATACGTGAAACAGTTCTCTAACAAGGATCTATCTCAATGATTTTGTTTCTATTTTAGAATAATACCATAGCTAGCTTTCCTGCACAGAAATTTTTGTAAATGTACAATTGTTGCTCATTTATTCATATTCTTTGAAAAGTAGTTGATTTTTTTTAAAATCATGTTTATTTGTCTTTTCATTGTGTCCCCTGAGGAGCCCTCATCATGGATCAAGATGTTATTGTGCCAGCTGATGTTCAAATACAAAATAGCCCAAGAGCTTCTCCCACAAGACCTCACTGTTGATGTTTGCTCCAGTAAGAGTAATTAATGAGAATAACACTGCTGTAAAATCAAACTTCAAACCCGTAAAATATGTGGAAGTGGAGGGGTACAATAAGTACACATTCGCCTTTGTGCAGGCCATTCTTGTATTTAAGAAACTTGCTTGTGGATATTTGAGCATTTTGGTAGATACCCACCAGGGTTTGCTTGACTCTCTCTGCAGAGAAAGGCCGGTCACTGCGAGGAGCAGCCTCTGGAATGGGAACCATTCTTCGTTTTTCCTCCTGTTGTATGAAGAAAACAGATTCTTTCGTGTACTGATCTCCATGTCTTGAAGTGTTGCTTGAAATGGCTGCAGGTTACCCAGGTGATGCTGCCAGCCGGTCCCGCTGCGAATACTGTGCTCTTTCTGTTCTGCCGGGGCCCGTCCTGGTGTGCCCTCTCCTCATGCCTCAGTTGCCCTGCCTGTAAAATGGGCATGAAGCCCTTGCGTCCTTGGAGGTTGGCTCTGTACCAGGTGATAGTGCTGCAAGGGTCGCCACTTCTTATCTTCCCATCCATTGTTTAGTCTGCATATTAGATAAGATGAGTATCCTTTGTTTTTCCTGTAGACAATAATATCAGCCCGTCTCCACCAGTACAGGATTAATGTCTTCTTTCAGGAAGATGTGAGAGGAGAAAAAAAAAAATGAATGGGGATTTTTTGATGTGTGCCCGATAGTGAAGGTTTGAGGACAGGGAAACAGAAGTCTGCGTGCCAGACTGGAAAGCAAGGTGGCTTCCTTTGAGCACTGGTGCTCTTGGAGAACTTCTCTTTACCTCGGCCTTGTCAGCAATGTCTTGCTCGTCAGCAACCAGCAAGATCTCCTGAATGTCAGCATTTTCCCTTCATAAAAATAGTCTTGTCACTTAATGGCATAAAGCAATTGAGTCACGTTGCTGATACGCTGTGAAGGATAACAGAAATATAGGAGTTGCCATATGGGTTTGAATCACTGGATTCATCATTTTTTGGCCTCCTATCACCTTTCTTTTCAAAGTAAGCGTTGTCCCTTCGTGGTTGTTCAGATTTTTGTGTCTCTGTTGACACAAACAGTCTCTCCTCTTGCTATGGTAGTGATCTGCATTCAGTTCAGGGTCTGAAAGTCAGAAGCTCCATTGATAGCTCATTGACCAAAACTAAGGAGGCCAAAGCTTTCTTCTTTGGCACAGTATTTAGGGGAACTATGGATTTCCTAGTTGTTTCGCCTGTTTTCATGTAAATGTGTTGCTCCTGTTATTCTTGGATATTTGTAGGAGTGTTGGGTGGGTGGATTTACAGATCAACGCCTGAAAAGAATTTGAAATCTGCAGACCTGCCTTGTGTTAATTGGACTGTAGCTGGGACAGAGCCTTGCTGTCTCCCCCCATCTGCCACTGAAACGTAGCTGCTGTAAAGTAATTGGAAGGTGTGAATGGAGTGGAAACTTGCTAGAGGGTACTCAAATTTTCCTGTATTAATTCTACTGTTCCAGGGGGATCTGAACTTCTCCCCACCCAGTTGTTTGGTTCACTAACTTTAGATAAATCAGGATTACAGATATAATTTTGTCAGGTTGTATGATTGAACTCTGTGCTGTTTACCTGCTTCCTATTGTAATGCATCTTCACTATTTTATGGCTTTGCAGTAATAAAGTTGTGCATTCCCTTCCACTTTGCCCCATCCTACTGTATCCGGACCATTTGGAAGCAAGACCAAATTTCCTGGGGCCTCCTTTATCTCCTGTTATCCTGCTTCCTGCAGAATTCATGCTTTTTTTATATTTGTGTATGTTTTGTCTATCTTATCCCATGAAATGTGGTGGTGTTCTGCTGTAACCTACAGGTACTCCTGTGATTTACTCTCGCCTTGCCTTCAGAGTTTATTCTTGCTTTAAATAGGACTAATTTAGATGGTGGCCTTTTATACTTCTCTCCCCCTCACCCCCCAAAAAAACCCTGAAGGAAGGCACACAATGATCTCCTGTTAGCAATATTAGGCTGCATTTCGAAAGTGTATTTAGTTCATTATATGTTGAAAAAATGACTCCATCTAAGGCATGACACTTCTGTCCTAGTTTCTAACCTAAGTCAATGACATTGCAGGAAGGAAGGAAGTTGCCAGGTCTTGTACTCACCCATCAAAATGTGACCTTTGAGGAAGGTGGATGGGCTGCCACTTGCTTAGCACTAGTTTTAGTCTTTTGAAATGGTTTTGTGCTTGCAGTCTGTGATGCTTACAAGTGGAAACCTTTAAGAAGTCATCTTTTGGTGTTCGTCTTGCTGCTCTGGAGGAAGTGCTAACTGAGCTAGGGAATGCATTTTTGTTAACTTGCTGCCAGTACGTTATGGGAAGCTGTGGCACGGCACAAATTCCTTGTGACAGCAAGTACAATTTATGGCGGGAACTACCTATTGGTAAGGTGTCAAGATCAACGTACTAATATCACCCTTGTCTGAGAGGGGCACTTACGTAACTGGACGAATCCTGACCACGTTGCAATAAAAATTCCTGATGATTTTGAGGCATATTTCCTGTTTTTAAGAATCAGAATAATCTTTTCTTATAATTGATTCAAGGCACATAGATTGTGCGCCCCCCTCACAGGCAGAAGTTTGTCTGCTTCTGCAGAGGCTGCATTTTAATATCTTCTTTGCTCTACATTTGGAAAATAACACATTGTCTCATAATCTCTAAAGACTACATAGCAGTTTAGTATCCTGTGTGCCTTTATGCTTTTCCCTTCTACTTGCATTTATTAATTTTCACTGTCCCAGAGTATTTGCAGAACTCTTTAAAAGTTTGTTTGCACAGTGCCAAAAATACCAAGGCACCTAGCATGCAAAAGCAGTAGAAAGCATTCATCAAGCATGCAACTTGGAGATATTTGATCTGTAAAGTCTAGGCCCATGGTATCACTGGATGCCCTTGGCAATACTCTTATGTGGATGTGAAGCTTTCCAGATTCTCTGTATGTTTTGTTTTGGTTCTGATTTGAGAACCACAGTTGCCCTCGTCATGCTTTTGTTGTGAGTGAAACGTTACCTGATGGGCTGCAACAGATCTCCAATAACACAGCCTTCAAGAATGCATTAACATGTTTTCTCACTGCTTTGTAATGTCCTCTGTGACTCTGTTTTGATCCTGTGTTTGCAAGAGAGGGAAAAAAAAATCCTCTTGGGACCTTTCTTCAGACAGTGATAATGAAAAGGCGCAGGAGACTTCAGAGTTTTAGGAACTGGCCTGTTGCCTAGAGGTTGACTGTGTCTTTAAGAAAACACTAAGTATTTATATCTGATGTGTATCTGAAGTCATGTTTACCCTGCAGTGTTTATTAAACCCGAGTTAATTTTCCTTCTCCCTTTCCTAGGGCTCCGGGAGCTTTGCCAGCAGCGCCTTACGCTCACAGGCAGCGTGGGCCATGGGCCAGCTTCCCCTTCCGCCCTGGCCCTGGCGCGCTGGCGGCACGGTCGTGGCACCCGGCAGTGCCCGGCTGGGCTTCGGAGAGAGGCTTAGCCTTGCGGCTGCATGTTCTTTTGTTCCAAATAATTATTATAAAGCTTTAATTACAATTGCTCTCTCTCCATCCATTACTCTGAAGAGTTCTTGAAAGAAAGTAATTAGTATTGCACTGTCACGTGGCAGTCTCACGCTGCTTTAGAAGAAGAAAATCTCTGTCTGTTACCTTGTTTTGCAAGATGACTGAGAATTACTGGTGCTTTTTATTCTTATGATATTTTCCTCAGGGCTGTGTTGGCTGTGGTGAGTGTGGCTATGAGTCACGCAGTTCGGTCGGTGTTGGATTTTCATCTGTTCCTCTTCAATTACAACTGTGTTTAATCTGCAGCCCAGGGAGCTGGCGGAGTTTATTGTCATGATACTTTCAAGGACAGAGCATTTGCTGTTGAATCAGGTCTGGAACCTTGCTTGGCCTTGGGTATTTGCAAATTTAATTTTCCGAGGAACTTCTGTATCTGCAAAATTATTTCTTTGGAAAACTGGAAAAAGTATTTGCTGTCTGAGCTGCCTAAAGACTTGGATTACCAGCATAAGACTCATGGGGAAAGAGGCTCTGTGTGTGTGTGCGCATGTGCATGTCAGAAAGCCTGACACTTGTATTCATGGAGTTCTTGCTAGGCATCTTTCTGTATCCCTTGCAGTTTGCTCCTCTGTTGTAGCTGCTTGTTCACCTGGTTGTCTCCATGAGTTCTCGTAATTCTCTTCTACTGCTGAAAAGCCAGGAAATAAAACACTAAAGGCTTGAGAGTCTGAGGGATGGGAGAGTTGTTTTGGCCCTACAGTGAAGCTACCAGCCTGGGCTATAAAGCACTAAGATTTTGAGGAGAAATACAGTGTTCTTGCAAAAGTAGAAGTGAAGATTTTTTTTCTTTTAGTAATTAATCTTATTTGATTAGTCTAATCAACTGTCTAAGCTCAGGCTCTTTCTATGGTATGGGGCAAGCAGAACATGTATCTGCATAAGGCTGCATCTGAAGTATAATATTTATGTAATACCCTGGTTGAAGTCATTCTTACATTAGAAATTTTTGTTAACATGTCAGGGCCAACTAAGGGTGTGTGTTTGTGCTCATGGGCTTATTTCCTGATAGTTTTTTTGCTTCCTACTACAGAGTCATACCAGTTGTTACATCAAATATATTATACCAGAATTTAGTGCTGCTGTGTTTTAGTTTATTCAATGAACCACATAGACTAAATATAAAAATAAAACCCCTCAAAAAACACAGAATCTTAGAGAAATCTGAGACAATTGCACCGGCATGTAACAATAATCATGACCTCTTGGAAAAGAAATTAATTCCTTCAAACAACGTGAGATTCGCAGTCTTGGGATATAAAGCGAGCTAAGCCTTAGGTGCGTGCTTCTAGTCAAGAGACAGGGTTTGCGGTGGTCATGGGCAAGCAGGGGCAGCATGATGGTTGTATTTCATGTTCCATGATTTGCTTCTCTAATGAGTTAAGCTCTGCTCTTTTTCTTTTGTTTGCATAGTTCTCCTCCATCCTCTTTTCTTTGGACCTTTTCAAAGGTTTCAAGTGAAGTTTAGGGAGTCATTAACCTTTAAGAAAATATGATAACCACAAAAAAAAAGGGATGATGGCCCAAAGTGGAGGCAGCTCTGAACAGATTAGCAGTCATCCTTAAGGTTTCTCCTCCTGAGGGTACTTGAGGAAATCTTCACGAGAAATCCGTGTATCATTGCATCCATATATGGCCTTTTTTTAAAGCAATCAAAGGAACAAAATGTTGTTATTAAAGTTTGTGTTGTGAAAGCAGAGGTCTTAAACCTGCTTTCTGTGGGACCTCAGGCCTTGAAAATATTTTAGGTTCCTGGCCAAAGTGTGCATTTTTCCCTTTAACAGAGCCAAGCTCTGAATGCAGAACTTGAATCGCTTTATCTTTGTATTGATTTTCAAGGCACTAGCATCAACCCGATGTAGAGCGTTGTTTGAGGCACTCTAGATTCTCTGCTTTCCATCTCCTACGCTAATTTTAACTGAGTCAAACCCTAGCAAGAGAGGAATTTTTTTGTCCCGTATGAGGGCTCAGCTGGACAAGTTGTAGCGGAGTTAATTGCGCCGCAGGGACTTCCTGCCTCTCTGCTGAAGGTTCGTGTCTGTTAGAGTCATCTGAAGCATTTCCCTGATTGTTTCTGTCCCAAGATCAGGGGAGAAAACGGATGGCTCGGCCGTGCCTTTGTTGCTGGGTCCGTAGCCCGCGCGCTGGCACCAGCTCGTCGTCCTGCCTGGCGGGCGCAGGTGTCCCATCCCCGGGCCCCCGGCGCCGTGGGCCTGGCGGGCTGCTCGTGCCCCTTGGCTGCTCCGTGGGGTGCCCCCCATCCCGTGCCGGGGATGCTCTTGGCGGGGCTGCTCAAGCCCGTGGGCGTTAAGGTGGCGGCACTCGCAGAACCACCTCAGGAGCGTGTTTCGCTGTTTTACCTGAAGCCGCCCAAATTTAGGGTGGTTGATCATCTTGCTGCTTTAAATTCTGCGAAGCATCGATGATGGAGGGGGGAGAATTTAAACCATACATTCTTCAGGCTTCTGAAACGATGATATCAATAGATAAGAAAAACCTTATCGAATTTTGCACTAAGAAAAAAAAAAAAAGCTTGTCTAAAGCTCCAATAAGTGTTGTCTATTTTCAGAAGACTTAAATGACTGCTCAAGTTTAAATGTCAAATTGCTTGACAATGAGTAGTAAATACTGGTTTTGTTCATATTAAAAATGTTAACAATGCTGAAAAATCCGAAGAATAATTCATGCTTTGTGAAGCCAGCCAGCTACCTCCTGCCTAGTTTAGAAAAGAGCTTCCTCTGTTGATGGGGTTTGATTAACAACTTGTCTTCTCTAAGTGTTCCTTTTTTCTAAATCATATAGTTCAGTCTGCCCACCAGAAGCAAAGATAGTAACAGAAGACTGATGGTGCTGATTAAAAATGAGTAATTTCTTCAGGGAAAAAATGGCCTCATTGGTGACTACAGCGAAGACAAAGAGATGCTGGAAACTCAGGACTGCAAAACTGGCAATGCCAGGGCGAAGGATGTAGGTATTACTGAGTCACAGCCGAGAAGTGGTACTCTGAAAAGGAGATGCATTATTTTATTTAATCTTTCTGCATCAGGTTCTAGAGTAAGTTTGCAGGTTTTCTAGTGGAAAATGAAATGCAAGTGAAATGAACACTAGCCCTCCCCACACCCACACCCTTTTGAAGTAGGAGGGTCATGAGAAATATTTATCAGGACATAGATTTTGGTACTGAAATAACAAAGACCACAATTCTCATCTCCAGCCCTTGGCCCAAGTGATAGGGCTGATAATGACTCTAAACAGGTACTTATGTGAACTGCTGACTCTGATTTTCTAACTGGGCATGTTATTTGGCTAAAATTTGGCTGTATTTTTGGCAGTGGAATTGTTTTTACCAATATGCTATGGGTGAAATAGGGATGCACTGAACTTAAATGTACATTTTGCTTTTGTTGCATCATTTTGAAGCATGAATGAATCCCTGATACTCTCTAAAAGACCTGATGGCTTCATATCCTGGTTGTTAGTTTTTACCACTATTTAGCTTATTTTCTCCTGGAAGGCTTATTAGTGGCTTTTCATCCAGTGACATTGCTGGGTTTTTAAAGTCAACCTTCTGGAGTTTAACATATGACATTACCTATGAGCATGTTACTACTTCCTTTTCACTCTAGTGATTTTTATAGTACAGTGAATGCACTGATGAAACATTTATCTGGAAAAGGCCATAGTGAGAAAAATACATAATTAAATATGTGAACTAAATATTGAACTTGTAACTTGAGGCTGAGCTGATGAATGAAATTAAATGTAGCCAGAAGAAAAGTACTGTAAAACTCATCCAGTATTGCATTTTAATATATTTTTTCACCTAGCTCTACAAGGCAAACTGCACATCAACTACAGGAGTTGATTATTTCGTAAGATCTTATTTGGAGTCTACTGATTGTAACAGTGTTATCTGAGGGTCTTTGAAGAAGAGTCTGTGTTCGGAACTGAAGCAGCACTGGTGCAGGAGAGCTGAGTGTTTTGATTTCCTAGTCTGATTCAAAAAAACAAAAAAAAAAAAAACAGGGCGTTGGTGGTTTTTGGTGCAGTGTTGGGGAGCAGCACGCTAGGAAGTGAACGGCTACCGGTTCAGTTCCTTTTCCCAGGGGCTCGTTGAGGACTGCTGACCGGCAGAGGCGAGCAGCAGTGAGCGTTCAGTGCACTGAGCTGAGGGTGAGGGAGACGACGTTTTATCTTGGCCGGGGGAACCGAGCGTGCCAAGGGAGACCTGAAGCGATTCCTCTTTACATTTCTTCAGTGCCCAGACCTCTTCTCCTGGCTTTTGAGCAGCGCTGAGCGATAGAGCAGCCCGTCACCCCCGTTATTAGTGTCCGACGTAACGAAGATGCAGCGAGCCGGCCGAGGATGAGGGCTGAGCAGCGTCGCGCTCTGCGTAGGTCCGTCTTGTCCGTTTGCCGCACTGCGTCGGCGCTGCCCAAGCCGTGAAATTCCTGCAAGCTGTGTTCTCTCACGGAGATGATGTGGTTTTCCCTGTGTATTTCAAGCCTAAGTCTTGGTGCCCAGTTGGTGTTCCAATGGCTGGTCTTTGAGGAATAGTGTTCTTTGAGTGTACGTATGTGTGTGGGAGGTTGTGAATAGATGGTATTTTAAATATAGCCCTGACTTGGATCTTGTGGCCCTTGAGCTAGGCACGTACCTTGAAGAGGACGTGGGATTGATGTTCACAGCCTCAATCCTTCCTTCCACGGGAGGAGCCAAACAGCTGGCAGTGAGAAGAAAGAGTTCGGTTAGAGAGTAAGCACTAGGCAGGATTTCTAAATTTGGCTTTTGGAATTAATGCTGGATATGCAGATGTAAATCCCAGTGCTATGATGCCATATAGGCCTACTAGTAGACTTACTTAAGCCTGGTTCTCTATTCACATCTATTCCCTTTATGAAACAGGATAGTGGGGGGAAAACACAAACCATTTTATCTAGCTTTTCGTAATTTCATTTTTTTTCTGATGCCTGGAAGTTCTTTTACAGATTTTTATCACCATTTCTACTATAAATGCCTGTTTATTTATGAAATTTAATAATGCTGTCACTCCAACTGAAAGTACTAGCGAAGTGTTTAACTGTTTTGTAAATGTTGAATGGATAAAACCTGAAAATATATGGAAGGGGAATCAGTCATATAACAATTTTACGTGCTGCTTCTCTGTCCTTCTTAGTCTGTAAAGTTGTAATCTGCCCTTACTAAATGCTTTGAGATTGCTAGATGTTCCTCTGGAGCTGTTGAACTAGTGAAAGAGAATTTTCCAGTCTGCAGCAGGTACTCAAACCTATCGATTTTGCTAGTGCTGGCCACCAACTGCTGCACTGAATGCATCTAGGAAGGCCCATGATGAAACCAGTCCTGGGTCATGTTTGGCACTAGGATATGTGTTTGGAGCACCTGCGAATTTGAAATGCTTGGTAGATGTAGTTTTTGCCACATTTAGTTCTGACAGTCCCTGCTACCTGTCCGATTCTGCTCACAAATTGAAAGGAGAGCATTACTGAGTCTGGAGGCAATCGCGCACACATTTAGCAGGCATCAGTCTGGCTTTTGGCCCTTGTCAAAATGGATACTGAAAATAAGAGCAATATATATTGGTGCTCTCCCTTTATGTGCCAAGCTGGACAGATTTAGTGATGATTATCCAGCCTTCATTTAGTAAGCAAGGCAAAACTAAGTTCAGTCTGTTCACATTGTAAACTTTCCTTATGCTCTGTCTCTCAAAACTTGGTTTTCAGTGATTTATAACTTTGACAAATGTTACATGTTTCAGCTGAAATTCTCCACATTTAGTGCTAGCGTAAGGCCAAATATTTTGAAGTATATGTGCACAAAAATAATTGCTTGTTTTGCATAATCAGGAGGGAAAAATCTGTATTTCTTGTTTACGATAAAGAGTTCTCATGGCTCTTTCTTTGAGAAGCTCTGGTGCCTGCATGCTTTGCAGTAGATGCTGTGTGTTTACTGAACAGGTTGTACTGGTGTCAGCAACTCAGAAAGGCGCAACCTGATGAAAATCTACCCAGACCCAGGCAAGTTATGAGTCACAGAAAATCTTTTTTCAATTTTAGCAAGATGGAGGTTACTGACACTGTTTCTGTGGAACCACTCACTCACTGGCTAAAAGACAGACTGCAGCTGCTTAATGAGATGACACTTTTTGTGTCTGCAAGTTAAGCTATGCTTTGGAAGTCCCAGTAGTAAAATTTCACAGAAAAATTTGCCAGAGGTTTCACCTTAATATACCATTCTGGCACTGCAAAATTCCCTTGCAGTGACACCTCCCCATGGATTGCTGGATGATCAGAAAAGGGAAATTCTTGCAAGTGCAGGCCCTACCCTTTTTGCACCCCAACACAGAGAAGAGAGGAAGCAGGGCAGGAAAAGAGTAAAAGGAGGATGTCAAACAAGAGAGCCTGAAATCTGGCTCTTCTTTTCTTTTTTTGTGTCATTCTTCACATGTAATTAAAAGGTAGTATGTTACTGGGCAGGTAGTCCACCTTTTATTTCTTCTGCTTTATGATACACAAAGGAGGAATCGTCTTCCAGAGTGGACATTGCTTTGGAAAAGTGAAGTCCAAATAGCAAAGTGCATATGGGCAGGAGAGAAGCTGCAGAAGACATAGGTGGTGCTTGTCAGACTGCTTGTCTGTCTGAATGACTGGGAGAGTTAAACTGCATTTGTATGATTGTAGCAAACGAGGGAGAAAGGACTATTTTCTCCTTTTCACTCTCCAGTATTTGACACTGCTTTGCCATCAGCAATTATGATTCTCCACAAAGTAATAGCTCCCCTGGGCCTCTTCCTCTCCCATGCTCTCTCTGCCTTCAGGAAGCTTTGCAGGAAGGATCAGTTTGACATTAGTGGTCGGGAGAGAAGGCGAGAGGAGCTGAACTTGGTCAGAAAGGCTTAACTGGTGCTGAAGGTGGAATGGTGAAGAATTTGCACAGCAAAGAATATGTTGGTTTGGGAGTGCATTTAAGTGCATATATCCAGCCTGAGCCGAGTGCAGCTGGAGGCAGACTAGTGACGTAGAGATGTGGTTTGCTTCCCCCTTATCTCCGTTAAACACTGCTGAGCAAATGCAGAGTGCGTTGCGGCCAGCTTTTGCTCTCTTAATGCAACAAGCTGAATGAAAGCTGGAGTCAGAGAGCTTTGTCCAATGAAAAACTGCAAAAGGACTGGCGTGTTATCACTTGCTACTTCCTACAAGAGCAAGCTGTGTTTTCTGGTGCTTTTATTATCTGAAACAGGCTGGACTTGTGGATTGCGGTGCAATCATTTAGAAAAGTGATTTTTTTTCCCTCTTCACAGAAACCTGCCTAAAGGATTTCCTGAGGCTTTTCTCAGAAACTCCATCAAAGCAACAAATTAGCTAGTGTCAGCTCCTTCTCTGAGAGCAGAAATTTAGCTCAGTGCTACTCTAGCATCTTTATAAGCTTACTGAGATTGGAAATGTCTTGTTCTTGGTTTGCAGAAATCTGCTCAAATATATAATATGACTTTGTACTTTTTTTTCTTCCACAGAGGCAGGGAGAAATAGAATTCAAGTGAGAAATACTTAAAATGCCTCTAGAACCCAAGTAGTTTTGATGGAGAGGGGAACTGGAGTTAGAATATGTCAAGCACATTTGGTTGCTGCCCGTGGTCTTCATGCCCTTATGGTATGGAAAGGGCTGAGAGACTTCCTGTGTTTTACTCTGTTGCTTATGATTATGTGGATTTGATCCTTTAACTTTTACGAGATGCTTAGCTCAAGAATCTGGATTAAAACATCATGAAATCACCTGCACAGATAATTAACAACCACTTCCTCCCTCCCTCCCCCCCCCCATTCACTGAGATGGAGATGGGTAGAACTAACTTTTTGGCTAACATCACCATATCCCTGTATCTTAAAATGTGCTTGGTCTCAGCCAGCCATCATTTTAGCTGAGTGCATGGGGACTGAATTCCCCTTGGGCAAGTCCTGTTTGCAGTCTGGTTTCAGCTGGGTGGCGAGATGTTGCAGATTGTATACAGGCGCTGTTGTCCTGTGCATCTTGCTCTGGAAGAAAAGGGAATCGGAAGCAGTTTAATGCAAGCAGAAGAGTCCCGGGCTTCCCAAGGCAGAAGTCTTCTTCAGTGAAAGAAATTTGGCAGACTTTTGAACATGCTGCTTCCTTTTCTCCTTGAAATCATGTGTAGTTTGAAAATTTTTACTGTCAACGCAAACGCAAACAGAACCAGGTGGATCTTGAATGCATTTGATGAGTGCTGTCCTGCCAGTCTAAGGTGTTTGATACAAGACTCTGGTTTCTCTCAAGCGCTGCACAGTCAGCGAGTGGTGAGCTAGCAGACACCAAAGTAAATAACAAGGCTCTGCTGAACATGACATATAGGTCTCAAATTACGTCTTTCCCCAGGTAAAAAGCAGGTGAGATCTTCACAAGAGCTAAGAGGAGGAGGTCTGTGAGAGGGACAGAGCTGTGGTCTGATCAGTGAACAGAGAGCAGACCAAACCAGTTCCCCCCCCCCCCCAAAAGAGAACAGAAGAAGAGTTAAAGCTGGGCCTAGCGTGGGTATTTTCACTTCTCGTTAGCTTCTGCTGCTTTACTTGCATCTCTTTGAAAGAGACGCAGAAGCTGATGAATGTAGCTCCACAGGCTCTGGTTTGGGATTTGCCTGGCATTTAGGAGGGTGGCTGTAAGGCCACCTCCTGTTTTGCTGCTGGGTTCCCAGAGGGGGTCGCATCCCAGGCATGTTCCCCACGCCCTTCCTCAGACGGGCTCTTCTCTGTTGGGCAGAACCACTTGAAAAGCCCCTTGTTGAAAGGAAGTGTTGAAATACCGCAGGCATCCACTATGGTGCAGCCAGAGTAGGTAGCCAAGGAATCATTAAAAACAACCAGGAAAGTTGGACTGGATTGGGAAATCCTCCTGTTTGTTTTGTTTTTATCATTCAGCCACTTTAGTGTAATTCAACTTTCCTGATTTCGTTACCCAGTTGATCAAGCTGTCACCAGCTCTTTCTGTTGCTGTCATCGGAGAGGGATGCAGAATAATGCTCAGTGACAGCACGGGCAGAAATAATACACGGCGTGCTGCCGCCTTCCTGCCAGTTAAAGACATTAGCTGATTAAGTGACGGTGGGCTGATTTGTGTGTTATAATAGTGTCATGTATTTTGTGGGATACTTCTGACAAAATTAATACAGGAATATTTACACTAGAACTGGAGAGTTGGTCATGATTTGCAGTGTCTTTTGAGAGTCAAGGTATAGCTTTTTTTTTTTCTCTCTCTCTCCGTATAAAACCCCAGTGATAAAACATTTCTTCCCTCAACTTTATTCCTTTCTGTAAGCATTTTTCTCAGCAGCAGGCTCACGATGTATGAAAGTGCAAGGCAGAATAGTAAGCTTTTCACTTCTGAAGTGTGATGGTTTGCAAAAAATGGGGATAAAAGGTTAATCTACAAAATTTAATTAAACTTTTTTCAGCTTTAATAAGCTAGGGACTTGCTAGCAAAATCAAAAATGGGTTTTGGATTAGAAATGGCACTTGCAGTTTGGATTTAAGAGACTGGCTTTTTTCTCTCTTTTTTCTTTTTTCTTTCTGGTTTTTGTTTGCCTGAGCACTTTAGTGCTGGAGAGATGCGTCCAGAGTGGACTGCCCTCTTTTCCCCTCTTGCGTTCACCTTTCTTTGCTTGCTGATTCCTTGTCTGCCTTTAGTGCAAGGAGGTTTTTATACACTGCTTGCATTTGGGGATGAAGGGGGCCTTGCCTTGACACTGGCTCCATGGCCGAGTTCCCCCCAACCCCTTTTCTTGCATCTCCAGAAAGAGAAAGCTCCGTCTTGGGACCTGTTGGTTGCTTTATCCCAGGACAGAGGGAATCAACCTGTCTAGATGTGCTGTGGACACAGAGATGGTCTCTAGCATAGCTGATCTCTAACTACCTGAAAATCTTAACAGTTTTGACTCGTATGCCAGGAACTGGAAGTGATGATGAAGAAAGCTGTGTGTACAAGAGAAGTCAACTGTCTTCCAGCTTTGGGAGTTGGCTGTTGAATCCCTTTGCTGCGTCCTTGCTCAGTGTTGGAGGGTTTCTGTGTGAAACTGTGCCTCTGGCTGGGAGTTCCTTTGAGAAGCAGCAGGAGGAAGATGTCCACTCTCCTCCACTGGTGGATGAGAACGCGTAGGCTTCGGCATTTCAATTAGTTGTACTGATTTTTGTGTTTTTGTAGGTTTTTTGGTTACATTTTGAGCTGAAGGCTTTTCAACCAAAATTAATATTTTTCAGATGTGGAGATGTATTTAATGGGTGGGATTGTGTTTGATAAAGAGAAGTGTAAACTGATTCTCACCATCTGTGATGGCAGAGTCAGAGACAACTTGCAACCCCTGCAGAGGGTATGCAGATGACGAGAAGCAAGGTAGATGTGCCTAACTGACAAGGCTGAATTTGGGAACTTGCTAGAAGAAAGAGCGTAATGGCTCATTACAGCTCTCAGGGTCATCTTTTAATTTAATTTGGGTCTGAACAAAGCCATTTTGAAGCTGCTGGATTTGTCACCTCAGGTGCATTATGTTTGGGGGATCCTGAATTGGTTTCTGAAGTATAGCCTGTTTTGAAGCCTCCTTAAATTTTGATTTAATTTCTTTGGCCTGGCTGCCTGGTTTTGCTAACAGCTGACCCTGGAAATTTTCATCAGGAAAACTTGAATTTTTTTCCTGTCAGCTTCAGTTGTTTGCTTGATGGTGAGTATAGGGAATTATTGGGCTATGTTCAATCAAGCTAAATTCATTAGTCTGTTCCAGATTCAAAATAGAGGTAAAACATCTGCTTTGGTTGTTGAGATGAGCTCTATGCCAACTGCAGCAATCCAAACTCAAAGAGATGAGATGTCATTATGGACTGATCTGTGCGTTCACACATGGTTGCGCTATTATTAACGGAAATAACATTGTCATCAGCCTCAGCAGTTAAACATTTTAAATCTGATTTTTTTACTAGATATGCAGAAAGTGAATGCCAGAGATTAAAATCCACAAAGAGGAGACTACTTTGTGAAAAGGGAAATAACTGACCATGGTTGTTCTCACAAGCAGTGTAAGCTCCAGTGACCCTCAGAGAGAAATCAGGGAACGTTTACACTGGTGTTTAATTTCTTTCAAGTGTATTTGACACTTACTATGTATGAGAAAGCTAGTTGGGAAGCTTCTTAGGTGTTCTGGAATGAATATATTTGTTAGCAGCATGGCAGCTAATGGAGTGGCACTCCGCCTCGAGAGGCATTAGCTGCATCGCAGAACGTCGGCAGCGGGGAGCCTGTGCGCGCTCTGTGCAAACTCAGGAGCAAGCTCCTTGAACCTGAGCAACGTCCATCTCTAATATAATGGCAAGATCAAGAAAATCAGATATTTCACACTTTGCTCCAGTCCCCTAAAACGTCTTGCCCCACATTTACATCGCCTTTATGGCTCCAGAGATTTTGTTACTGTCTGGGGCCTGGTTTGGACATCCATAGTAGCAGGGCGTTAGAAGTCTTGCTGATCAGTGCAGTGCTGAGAAAAAAAAATAAGTTTCGGGAACATGCAGAGTCATGCCTGCAAAATATATCTTTCCTTCACAGAAACTCAGCCTGTGAGCTGAGGGGAAGGAAACCATAGCTGCAGAGTGAGAGGAGCAGAGTGTGCGAGTTCTGTTTTGTTTGTACCATGCGTTAATGTGTGTTTCTCCCAAGGCGTTAAAGTCTCCTTAAACTTTTGGGATACATTTTTTGTTTATTTCAATAGAAATTTCTCCAGCATCATGTACCATGCTTTTGAGATAATTACCTTTTTTGTGAATTAATACCCGGCTGAAGTGCTAGAAAACACGTGTTCTTCGCTTTGCTGGAACACAGTCTGTACAGTAGCTTCTCCTTTTTGCCTGAAGCTTTGTGTTTGTGTAAGTGTGGTGTGAACTTGGGATAGGCCTGATTGGCACTGGCTGTAATGGAGCAGAAATGAGCCCTCCTTGCCTGCAGCGGTTTAAGTTCTGTGTGTCTTGGATGTGGAAAACAGATAACTTCTCTCAGTAACAAGCCTTTTATATATTGCAAACTCCTGTCTTGTCCCCTTTAATTTTTCTTCTCTTTAAGCTGAATTGTCCCAGTTTGTTCTGACTTTCCCTGTAAATCATGTTTTAGAGCTCTGTTTTGGTCCTCCGGTTTCTTGAAATAAATGTCCCAACCTGAGTGTGTCTCAGCAGTTGCAGCCTGAGCAGCGCTGAGCAAAGTGGAAGCACTACTTTGTGCTTCTTGCAAGCCAAATTCCTGTTTTAAGGTCTCTTCCTCTTTCAGAACACTGTTCATTTATGTAAACTGCTATATAATGGCTCTGAATTTGTTGCTAATAGGCATGATGTGATCTCTTCCGTACTGAATATCTGCTTCTCCTTCCAGCCCACTTACTTTCACAATTGGTTGAGATGACTCCAAACTCAGATCCTGCTCTCCAAGGTCTGCGTAGCCCCACCTAGCCTGGACGTACCTGCAGGTGTTGAGGTGGTCGCTCTTTCACGGCTGCCTCTGTTGTGGGCGTTGCACGAGACGGACACAGTTAGCCAGCGAAAGCCCGAATCTCACCGAATGAGATCCGCGGATCTCACCGAATCGGCTGCCGCGTTATGTAGTGTCTCAGTCGAGATGCGTTTGGCAAAAATGCAAGGATTCAAAGGGGAGTACGTGATGAGGATGAGTGCGTGCCACATGTATTGGATAGAGCACTTAAGGACTGTACAGACAGAGAATTACTGGGATACTTCTCTGTACTGTGTCGAGTCTGCGAAGGGAGGTGAAAGGCGGCCGCGCTGGTGCGCTGAGGCTGCCCGTGGAGGGGCTGCTCGTCCTGGCTGTGGGGTGCAGAGGGGTCCTCACTCAGGCCCAGCCCAGCAGGGGAGAGAGTCTCAGCTTCACGGGTAATAAACTGAAAGGAGATGAGCTTGCAGCATTTCCGTTGCGCTTTCTTCTCTGTGGTTTTTTGTTTTGGGTTTTTCTTTTTTCTTTTTTCTTTTTTTTTTTTTTTTTTGGTTGCCAGTACTACCGTTACAGTAAATAGTGGGTGAAGGCAGGATGTCAGTGGTCTCCAGAGGATATGAGGCCCTTGTGAACTGAAGAGATGTTTAGGAGGACAGCAACAGGCGGGGTGGATCTCTGTTCCCAGAGCATTTCCCTATGCACACAAAGTGGGGTTTCTCTTCTTCTATCTCTTCTTCTAGGATTCTAGACTTGTGTGGTTGGTCACCAAAAAAAAAAAAAAAAAAAAAAAAAAAAAAAAAAAAAAAGCTAGTGTATTTGGGATGTGTTTGAATCACTACAGGAAAAGCAAGCGGGAAATGAAGCCTTTGGTGTGATTGATGTTTTTCAAGCGAGCGTCTCTGTCTAGCTGCTTTATTTTTAAATCTCTAGTGAGGGGACCTACCTCTGGGGTTCATATTGCGCCACCCTGCTGCTGATGATGTGTGTTTTTCTGCTGGTAGTTTTTTTTTTTTCTTGGTTTGGTTGGTGTTTTTGGAGGGAGGGGGACCTTCTCACCCTGGTGAGAAGCTTACACCTGCTGCCTGTAAGCATTGCTCCTGACTGGGGGGAATCGGCGAGCTCCTCTGAGAGCTGCAGACGTGAGAGCACGGGGCTGCGCACGGGTGGTGTAATGTGGCGGAGCACATTAAAACCGATTTACACCAAGAGTCTGGCTGTCAGGGTGTCTTATGGCTATGCATATAGATGGGCGCCCTGGGGTGTGTTTAGGGGCAAGCAGGGAGACTCCTGCAGAGACTGGTGTAACCTGAATGGCCCTGGTGGGAGTCGCAGCCTGGCGGCTGCTCTGGGAATATCCGGCGTTCTCCATCCTTTACCAAATGAGGAAGTTTATTTCAGTGCTTCCAGTATATCTGCACCATGAGTTGAGATTCACAGTTCCAGAGATTTGACTTTATGGCACTCTCTTTGCTCAGAAATACTGCCTTGATGGTAGGCCTTTTTTGGAGGCAATTGCCGCTTCTTCCATGGTCCTTCTTAGATCATATATGGATTATGGTGGGGGAAGCTCTGGGAGACAGGATGTGAGCGTGCAAAGAAGTACTTGGATTCATAATGGAGCACTTGCTGCTAGAAACATACGGAAAGAATAAGCTCCAAGTTTGTTTGGATAGTGCTTCTTACAGTCCCCTGCCTGTTGTTTATGGTGGCATTGGTACATCAGTGTGAGCTACTGCAAGACAGATGCTTCTTATCAAAGACGAAAGCCCAAGAAACTTTGAAGAAACAAATTCAAAAGGAGAAGAAAAGTTTAGGAAACCTGCTAGACAATTATTCTCAATCTTTGTAGATATTCTAAAAAATGTTTATGCTGCCTTTAACAGACTTTTTGCAACGAAAATGAGTAATAAGCAAATGCTGGTGAATATAGCAGAAGTTACGCTACTAAATTTATCTTTGTCTCCTCTAAAAATGCTTTCTTCTGCAGCATACTGGGCCTTTGTCTCAATTTGATTGATGTAACTTCAAGAAATATTTGTTAACTGATTCTCAGATAAGATCTGGAGGCACTTAAAAAAAAAAATCTCAAATTCAAGACCAGTGGACATTCTCCAGAAATTAGAATAAAGGAAAGGACGTTGGGCAAACGGAATTAAACTTACTCTTTTCCTTTTTATAGTTATCTAAATTTAACATGTGATGAGTTATTTCAGTGCCTTAACTGATAAGTATAACAAAGCATAGGTCACTCGTAGCATATTTTGTGTGCAGAAGAATTTCAGGATTCCAGGAACGGCAGGATGTAGCCTTTAGTTCACCTGGAAACATAGGCAATCCTGAGGGTGGTTGATAGGCTTCCTAATGAAACGTGGGAGGCAGCCAGGATCTGGAGCCAAACTAAGAGCCAGAAATAGCTCTGCAGAAAGACTCATTTTGCGCTGTCTGGCGTGGCATAGCAGAAATTGTGCGCACAGAAATACTGGGCTTGATCTTGCATTGCACATGCAGATTCAATCCTGACTATTTTCCTTTTTAAGTGTTGTGAAAACTTAACTAAATGAATACTGTGTTAAAAGTTTTACCTGTCGCAATATGCAGTAATGTTTTTTCCCCGATAGCTTTCCCTTTGCTTGTGGTTTCCGTTGCCTGAAATGCCTGTTGAATAGTGTGTTATAACTAAAGGTGTTCAAATGTATGTTTCTAAAAACTCCAGCTCCCTTGCTGCGGTGGCACAGGAATGGCACAGCCGCTGGAGGCAGGGGTTTGCAGCGCCTGGAGGGGGAGAGTGGCCGGGAGAGCCGAACCGGGACAGTGCCGTGGCGGCTGCTGTCGAGGACTTGCCTCCCTCGAATTCAGTCGTGACTTGTGGTTTTGTCAGGAAGATGACATGTTTGCTGGGGTTATTCTTGGTGTATTCCTTTACTCGAAGCGGCAAAGTGAGTTATGATGCCTTTATTTGTTACTTTGCAAGTAGCACGCTTATGGGAAAGTGAACCGAAGTTTATTCTGGTTTGTACATCATGTACTAAATGATTAATCGTGATTATATTTAATTATCAAATCAGACTCTGTTGTCATCTCAGTTCCACTGGGGGCGCTGAGTTTTGCAGGAGTGCGAGTGAAATTCGCTTTCTGGATCTGCTGCTGGGAAGCAGAGATTCAAAAGCCAGGGAGAATACGGTCTGTTTTGCAAACCCCCGGCCCTGCCTGCAATTGCAAAAGCCGAACTAGTATGGCATGGCAGTCCTTTCAAAGCAGCTGACAGAGTGTGTGTGCTGACAGCCCTGCTGCCTTTTCAGGACAATCCTTTTCCAAACATAGCGTAAGCAGTATTCTAAGCAAAAGCCTTCATTCCTTAGTGGAAGATATTTTTCAGCTTGGCACCTGACAGCTTCATTTCAGGCATTTTTGCTGCCACTACTCCAACCCTCTGCCAGCAATTACACTTCTTTTCCCCCACACCCTTAACGATGTGTAAGAGCTGCAATGTAAGAGAATCTGGAACTTGTTTTGGAAAAATACTTGTTCATGTAAAGCTAATGATTGATTCTTTCATCCTCATGGTGCAGAATGATGTTTGGTTGGGCCCGAACTTGAAGCCTCTAAGCTTGATCAGTACAAGACACACGAGACCTGGCTGCATCCAGCCCAGCGAGTGGAAGTGCTCCCAGGACGCAGCTCCTCGCTGGGGCCCAGCTCCCTGGAGGGGCCGTGTGCCGAACCGACTGGCCCGTCCTCCAGCAAAGGCAGAATCAAAATGCCCAGACTGTTTGGCAGCATGTGATTAATCACTGTCCATCTAACAGTGTGTGCTGGTGATGGAATTTGGGTTCTGTAATGCCATCAGCAATGGCCAAGTCACACTGGTGATCATTTTAAAATGACCACGTTCCAGTGATTTCTGTACTGAACATTTTCAGAAATACACAAGTCTGCATTTGTGAGGCTACTATGGGAGAGGCTCAGTGCATGCACGGGTAGGAAGTACCTACAAAGTACGTTAGCATAACATGAGTTATTCAGGCATTTGCGAACAATTAACATCCAGAAAGATTTGTGTGTTACTGAACCTTAAAAAAAAAAAAAAAAAAAAAAAAAATCCTCAGGAGAGGGGAGAAAGCGCTGACAACAGAACTAGCGTAGTTTGTAGCACACTAAATGTCTTTGCAGGCATTCTCCACTGATGCTATTTCTGGTGTTCGATAGCTTTCCTGTAGGGTGAGAGTATACCTGTGAGCCTAGGCGTGCACTGTTGTATTTTAACTTCTGGCCATTGAGCGTGTCTTTATGTTTTGTGAAGTTGCCATTCACTGTTTAAATCAAGAGATTGAAGGGATGGATTCTCCAGCACCGAGTCTCCTTCCTTGCCTTCTCTTTCAGTGTCTTCTCACCTGGAGCATCCAGCTACCAGATGGCCCAGCCGATGCTGGGTATCCCCTGAGAAACTGCCTCCCTGCGGCACTGTTTTGGGGAAACGCAGGGTGTGCACAAGGCTGTAAGGTTGGGCAGATGAGCTGTGCTGGCCACCTCCTTTACTCTGGGAAGAGAAAAACATTCTTGGAGGGGAAAATTTGGGGCCCTGGAAGCAGAGCCCTGCTCTGAATTTCACTCTGACAGGCTGTTTCTCAGCTGGCTGCAGAGCTTCACGAGGTGCTGTGTTACGTGGGCGAATAGCCTTCCCTCTCCAGCTACTGCTCTTTTAAGTTTAGATATGAAGCTGCTCTTGACACTAAGTATATGCTCTGGTTAGAGTTGATAACCTCGTCTCAGGGACATGTGATAGCAAATCAAACAGTGACAGGTTGGCCCCTCTTCTGTAAGTGCATGTCCTGCTGCATCCTGCACCCTGGACGCTGGTCTGAAGGATATGAGAGGCTGGACATTTGGGAGAAGCTATATTAAAAAAGCAAGGCTGATAGAAATGGCATGGAGTGAACCAGAGAGCCATCAGAGGACAAACTAACACATATTGCATACTAACACCAGGGAAATATACTCCATTTTAAGAGAACGATCCAATTTAAACCTGGATGAGTAAGCAGTCATATAAGCTAAAACACTATTTCAAGCGATCATGTGCTGAACAGCCAGAGGAAGAAAGTCCTAAATTAAAACTAGGAAGAGGAGTAATCTCTGTACTGTGACTAGGGGGAAAAAATACATGTACTTAATGTGACTTTGCAGACAGCCCGGTAATCCTGATTAATGGGAATATCTGTGGAAGAAAGAGCTGTCTGGCAGAACACTGACAAAATCGATACCTCTTGGAAGCCGTTGCGGCTTGCTGCTTTGTCTTGCCGGTGAAGAGAAATGAGTATGTGGAGCATCCAAGTCTTTATTTACTTCAGTAACTTGATGGAAGGCAAGTAGAACAAGTAAAGGATCAATATATATCTTACCCTTTTCACACACAAGATCAAATAATACTTGGCTGTATTAAATTAGCATGGAAATCAATCATCCTTTATCCGTCTGCCTCCATTCCCTGTCAAAGAGAAAAATCTGTTGTAAATAACTGAGAAGTCCTTGTTAGTGAGTCAAGGTGTCGAGGATCAAGACCAATATTTAATAGATGTCACAATTCCTAGACAAAGTAATAACAGATTTACTGAGAGCCTCAGTGCCAACGCCTGCCTTGATAACTAAATGGTCCTTGCAACAGCCTGCTTCAGCGTGTCGACTCGTCCGGGGCTCAGAGACCAGCGACTGCAGAACGGAGCCGCCCAGCCTCCGTGGGGAGCTTCCCGAGGCCAGGCGTCCCCGTCCGTGCCGTTCCCCCGCTCCGTGGATGTCGGCAGAGCCACCCGAACTTCTGCCCTCCGGGGCTTGGCGCTTCGCTGCTGAAGAAATCACTGCGCCTTCACTTCAGCAGGATGGTTTTACCTGACTGAGTGAAGTCAAGCTTCTGACTGCCCCACGTAAAGTTAGGAATGTATTTTCACTTGGTCACTGGCGGAAGGTGAGCACTCGTAAGGAAAAGAGAGGAACTTGTGAGGTTTTTTTGACTTATCTGCAAAGGAATTGAATGTGAAGCAGCCTGTGCTTCAGTTTTACATCCTACGTTCTGCGTGTCTGGAGATCGGTAGCGTATTACAGTTTTCCGCAGTAGGACTAGCCAGCCAGGGGAGAAACAGTTCGCTGATTTTGGACTGCAGAGTATTAGTACTGGAGAATGCTTTTTGTTTTGGTGTTCTTTTGAGTAAATAACGCACCTAACATTAGAAAAAGTCTGCAGATAAAATCTTAAATCATTTGTGGTACACCATTCGTTGCAGCACAATGTAACAGCCACTTTAATAAACTTGCTGATATGTTTCAGACTAATGAGCATAATAGAAACTCTCTAGACAAAATAATGGGGAAAGGTTTTGGTTAGCTGCTAGTTTATGTTTTCAGCAAAAAATGTGGACACTTGCAGCTGCACCTCTCTGAGTTTGAAAGCTCTGGAGAACTGAGCTAATCAAACAGTTGTTCCTCATTCCGAAACTGTACCCTCATTTAATTCTAATAATAGTTATCGATAAACTTCTCTGCTTTCATTCTATTTTTCCTTCATCCTGAGTGTTTATCAACTTCTGAATTTGAAGATTTTTTAATCAAAATATTCCTGTTAACAAAATCATCTTTAATGATGCTGTCACAGGTTTTAGTAATTATATCCAAAAATATATTGTCTCCTCTTTGGTAGCTAGGAAACGTCATTTCTTCTTCGTGGAGGGCAGGTAGGAGGTATGTAAAGTTAATGCCATTCGTGCACAAACAGAGTTATCACTGAAGATGGAGAAATTCCTTGTAACCACGTTGGGAGCTGCACAAGCTCCGTTTCATGGCTCTCGGCTGCGGAGGGGAGCAGTGTGCTGTCCCTCCTGCTGACGAGCAGACGCACGGTCCCAGCTCTGACCTCCACAATGTTCTGACCTACTTTCTCCTAAAAAGGTCCTTTCTCCATCAGTGTATGTGACTGTGCATCTTACACACACAGACAAATTTCTTAACACAATTCACGATAGAAATTCTTTAACAGTAATATATTGCTTGCTTCACACTCAATATCTTTTTTTAAAAAAAGAAGAAAAATCACGAAATAAAAGATAAATTAAATAGAACAGTTAATTTGAGAAAATTGCACAGCAGAGACTCCAGATGGATATTAACTGATAATGTATTTATCTATTCTTTCCAATTTCCAGGCTTTTTTTTCCTCTGTTATCCCCCCTGTCTCTTGTTATTAAAATTAACAGTAATAGATTTTATTACAACTTACTTATAAAACATGAATCCCATGAAAAAAGGGCTGAAAGACCTTTGCAAGCAGGTATGTGGCAGCTATCTGTTGTCTGCAAGGGCTTACATGTATTAGGAGTGTGAGACTCTTATAAGCTGCTTCGGAGGCAGGATAAATTCTGGGTTTTGAGTATAACAAGGGGAATGCAGATATGATTGGGGAATGTTGGGTGAAAGCTGAGATGAGGCTCTTACGTATATCACATGGCTAAAGAGTGCAATGCTATTGTGAATCTGCTTTCTGTGTTAAGCAGCTGATGCTAATTAAAAATGTCAAACATTTCCTGTAAAACCAAATGTCTGATCCAGATTCCTGGCAGACAGAAGAAGGGTCAAATTGTCATATTATTACCTTTTTTTTTTTTTATGCTACCTATAACAATATTTAAATACTTCTTAAAAAGCACTACATTTTAAGTGATGCTGAATTTTTGTCTTGATAGTCTCGCCCTCTCAAGTCTTGTCTTAAATGTGGCTGATAACTTCTGCTGGGTGTCGGGTGTTGCTGAAAGAGAGTTCAGCGGCTAATGCACAGTGCTGGGGGTGTTCTTGGCCACCAGGCTGTGTTGCCGTTCAGCTCGAAATTGTAGAGTTCTATGCTTTTTTGTTCACTTTGGTATTAAAAAAAAAAAAAAAACAGATATGAAAACAGATATGTAGATGAAATACTTGGTGTGAGCATTCTTATTTCGTAAGTATTCGTAGCTGTTAGTGTTAGGTTTATGCTAAGTCAGAAAAATTTAATTTCTGTGAGCATGATTCTATGTTAATGGACATAAATCAGACAATCATTTGAAACTCTTCCTTTCCATATGGAAAAATGCAGAAATGAGAACATCTCACTTTTGCTAAGTTCTGATTTGTCTGAGTTTGGCAGCTTAGGGAGAATGAAATGTGCTTTGTTTTATTTTGCATCCTTCTGTGGGAAAAGTTCTGTAGCTGTTCTGATATGAGATGAGAAGGAAGCTTGATGATTAAAAAAAAAAAAAAAAAAAACATTCAAAGAAAAAAGGTGAAACTGGCCTTTTCTTGAAACATCCATTGCAACATGTAAGACCACAGCCTGATGAATTATATCAAGCAGTTGTGATAGAAGATGCTGCTTTAGTCCTTTCTGTGTCAGAAGAGCAATAAGAATGAAATTCCAATGTGAATCTTTCTCAGGGAGGATCTCTGTGTCTTAAGATGGACTCCATCACCTTAGAATGTATTTTTGAGATTTAAATAGGATGAATATAATGTTAAAAGGGTTGGGAATGAGGGTATTTCCTATTTTTCTCCAGCATGTGATTTTTTAGTAACTTGTGTATAAGATGGTTAAATTCTGCAATTTTAAGAAGGGTTGCGGTTTTGTATGCTTTAGTAGTCCTGCATACTTCTCTTTTGCAGGGTTACTTCAAATTGTGGTGATTGCACAGCACCATAGACCCTTTTCCTGGTGGGGCTGGGAAGGGAGCGCTGGCTGGCTGGGAGCCCCCTCGGGGGAACGCTGCCTTCTTCACAAATACCTGTGGAAGCAGGGTCTTCTGCTGTGTCGCATATGTGCGAGTCTTCACAGGGTGGCTAGCCGTGTAATTTTCTTTTTACGAGTTTCTTGCAGCAAGGAGAGAGTCTTTTGGTTTTTTAATTCAGCAGGTTGTGTTCTGCTGGCTTGGTTACCAGCTCGGCTGCTTTGCTGCTGGGGGCCGATACGGATGTAGGCACAGGGACCAAACTGCCAGGGCTGCACGTGTGACGGAGCAGCTAAGGGCGTGCTGTGCTCCTTCCCATTGCCGGGCAATGAGCCCAGCATCGCCAAAGCCTTGAGCATAGCATAGGCTTTCTCCTGTATGCTTGATTATTTATTTATATATGCCAATCCATAATAGCATAATAACAGACTTGAAACAATAAGATAATTATTTCGCTTCTTGGGTGGTTAAAATTAACTGTGCTCATTGCATATTTATTCAGTAAAAGATACAAGATGTTTAGTAATCACCCAGAAATTCATTATCTGCATAATATTCTGTTTCTAAATATGTATTGCATTACCGTTAATCTGTGCCAACAGCAAGCAAGCACACAGCAATAGCTGATGTAATTAATTTTTCCCTTACATGCCAAAGAGAACATCTGGGCTAATTGTGCATTTCTGACAAAAGCTGCCATTCTAATGGGGGTCACTGTTTGCGCACACATGCGCTCATTATATATACAAACACACTCATGCTTTCAGATCATCGCTGAGCAGACTGGTAGCTCCTGTTGATTTGTTACTGGGGTCATACTTGCAATGTCTGTGGGCAGCGTTAGTAAATGGCAGCAGAAATAATATGCTCCCCTTACAAACAAAAAACAAATAAACCTGTAATGCTGTTCTTTCTGCTTTTTTTTTTTACCAGCCACCACTGGTCCAGGCGATTTTCAGTGGCGATCCAGAAGAGATACGGATGCTGATCTACAAAACGGAGGATGTCAACGCCTTGGTATGTGGCTTAGCATTATGGGTGTGCCTGCGATATGCAAGCACCATGCTTGTGAACTGTTGCAGTGATGATATTAATCATGTCCTTAGTAATTAACAAGTAACAAAATAAAAACATCGGAGATTCATGACTTGGATGGAATCTTAATTAGTCATCTGAAATATAATTATCTTCAGCAGGTGACATTAAATTCCCTAAATGTATGATGATTATTCCAAAGGTACAGGTCAGTCCAGAACCTCAAGTTTTCTTTCTTACTGAGAATATGAATATCAGCAGATGAAGGCTGCATATTTTGACTCTCTGTAGAGTTTCCTTTTATGAAGAGTCTTTACAGATCAGGAGCTTTTATTCAGCATTTGACTGTACTTGACATAAAACTTTGCTATAGGTCCCAGCAGTGAGAGAAAGGAAGCTGTATCTTGGCCATGATTTGCCCACAGAGGAATTAATGTACTTCAGATTGGCTTACTTCTAGCCAGAACAGTGGTAAGCAGCTGTAAACAAGTGGTAGTTAAATTTTTTAACAGTGGAAAAATTCTTTGCTCCAACTTGTTCTGTTTGCAGAAGCTCTCCCCTGCCTTTCCTTAGCCTTCTCCTCTTTGATTTATACTGTTAGAAATGAACCCTGCTAGTCTTTTGGCCACAACTTGTGGCCTCTGAAAGCGGTGGGAATAGAAAGAAGAAACAAAACAGTGATTTTTCCAGGTGTTCCTTGGACTTGTGAATCAATCTTCCTTTTCTTCATGCCTTTTTCCTGACATAAAGCCATTAGTATATTTGTAGCTAATTCCAGCAGCTTGCCTGGTGTAGTCTTGGCACTGCAGCTTTCGCAGGCAGTGTGGTCCAGACATGTGGCTCAGCGAGGCAGAAAGGAGCTGGAGAGGTGATCCTGCAGATCTGGTTAGCTGGGGCTGCGCTCCCTTCCTGGCCAAGCGAAGGGGAAGATGTGCTGTTGGATGAATGGGGAAGCTGATCAGAGAGAGACCTTGATGTTAGGCTTTTAAGATTTTCCTGTGATTCCTGAATGTTTTCCTGACATAAGATCCTGAAACTACTTCCTTAAAGCATCAGCTTGAGTTTCCTTGATATTTGTTTTCCTTTTGACAGTCTTATAAAAATACCTAGATGAACGTGATAGTCCTAAAGGTTCTTCTGTATTTTGTGTTGACTTTTCAAAATAGCATTTTCTGTGCAAGGTGATTGTAGGTATTGCAGATGTTTGGATGTCCTTTGGCTGCAAGTGTGGGTACAATATTAGCTGAATAATGTATATTTTATAGGTGAGTACCATTGCACTTAACAGAAAATGTCATTGGACTTGAACATATTTGCCCAGAATCCTGTAAAAGTTCGTTCAAGAATTCTTTGCCTGAACAGCTATTTTGTCAGGAGCAAAAAAACCAGACTGTTCTTTGGAGTAATTAAACATGTCTGTCAACACAAATCCTGAAGATTGTGTTTTTCAATACACAAACAAGTGTCAAATGCTCAAAATGTCACTAAAGAAAGATCAAAGGATAGTGTGTACCCCTTGTGCTGTGAGCTGGCAATTTGCATGGCATGCTTATGCTTCTATTTTAAGGATGTTTTTAATTACTTCCATGTTAGTGTTTCTCTAGTGCTTGGCTGCTCACGTGAGAGGAAATTCTGACACTGCTTGCCAGTGTTTTGTCCTTTGTTGATAATTTTAGTTAGCTGTGTTAATATTGAAATGGTTCAAATATAAGTAGGGTAGGGAAATAAAATTTAACCCTGTTTTTGCAGCAAGCGTTTGGGATTTCTGAAGTTTTATAGATCCTATTTTGGAACTTGCTATGACAGAGGTATTAGAAGAAAAAGACATATGGAGAAACTCTGCAAAGTTAGTAAAATATATACATATTACCTAAGAGAAAATGCGTCTCGGAGGAAAGAGTTTAGAGCAAATCAGAAACTTTAGAAGGTTACTTTTTTTGGTCTGGTAAAATAATTAAGCTCTTCCTAAGCCCGGAAATGTGTGTTTATAAACATGACTATATTCTAGATGTTGCTATAATTGTAACTTCTATTTTGCAATAAAGTGGAAGTTGTAAGGGTTTGGCTTAGAAACGTGTGTTGTTTAGTTCAGTCCGCCAAGAGAGCGGTCACTTTGACCTCTCCGGTTCGCAGCTGCGCGCTGGGGGAACGCGGTGCTGCTTTTGCATCTCGAGGGCAAAGACACTGCTCTGTTTGGCTGGTGGCGAGTGATTCCCCGTGACCGAGTGCCGAATACTTCCATTCCCATGGCCTGCCGGCAGGTAGTGCCTGGGCTGCGAGGCGAACGGGGCAGAACCGGTGGCTCTGACCATCCAGCCCACTGGGTTAGTTACAGGCGAGTGCCCTCAACCCGTACCATTCGGTGTGTTTAGACATGTCAGGGTGATTGTGGTATGTACGGGAAGATTGGGATTTTTTGGGGCTGTTTTTGGCTATTTGTGCTGTGGAAGGAGTGCAAATGGATGACTGAGCTTTGAGTTCATCTCGTGATGCTTCTGGCTGCCCTGGTTACCTGGGATTTGTTGTACATACAGCTGTTTCACCCTGTAAGCGTGCAGCGTTCCAGGTCTTATGTGAAATGTCATTATTTTTACTGAAGCAAAATTCCTTCTGGAAAATGTTCATCTCAATCTTCAAGTTTCCCTTTAAAAAAAAAAAAAAAAAGAGAGAGAGAGAGAGAGAGAAAAGAAAAAGAAACAGCAAGGCAAACAAGAGAAAAGCAAGGGACCAAGCACCCCCCCAGTATTCCTCCCTGTAACTGGTGTGATGTTTGCAAGCCAAACCAGCCTCTTTTTTCTTTCCACTTCCCTCTTTATCCTCTCTCTCGGCTTTTTCTCTCAGATAAAACCCTGAAATAAAATTTATGCAGAACCCTGATTTCCCCAGAATACCTTTGACTGCATTTGTACTTCGGGGTTAGTAAGTAATGCCCCCCTCCTGCTGCCAGTGGTATGGTCAAAGGCAACACCTCCTTTCCCTGGACATAGCCGCCCCGTCTGCGGCTGAAGTACTGTTTTTTTTAATTTTTGGGGTGATGGTGTTGGAGTTTTGTGTGTTTGTTTTTTTCCCCCAGAAGGAAATTATGAACTATTTAGTTGGGATTTTCAGGAACTGAAGGAAATAAAATACTAAAACTGCTTTGGTGTTTGTAATGTAAAATAACCAGCTTAATTTCCATTTAGAAAAAGTATTTTTCTTTTTGAAAATAAATAGAATTTGTCTCATTTTACAAATAAGTCTGAAGACTTGTAATAATAAGAGTCTGAAATATTTTCAGTTGCTTTCCGCTGTGTGCTAGTACACTGACACTACGCTATATTATTGTCCCCGAAATGTTTGAGACAGTTGAGGATTATAGGTCCTTCTGCTTTTTCCATCAGCTCATGAGTGATGCACTACTCCCGTGCCAACAAAATGCTCTACAAGTCAATAGTGCGTTTGCAAAACTCAGGCTGTTATTTGACCCTAAGTTTTGAGCTTTATAGTGCAGACTCACAGCTATAAGCATTAAGATACTTGCATTATGTAGGATAGTGGTTTCTGTGGTTTCAATCTAGGATTAAAAATTAATTTTTTAATTATTTTTAGCATGAAGTTATGTGCATGAATTTATTATGGAAGAAAATAATATTTGGTTCTTTTTCTTCATATAACAGGCTGAAAGACTACCTAGAATGAAAAAAAATAGTAGAGATATACCAGATACCTATAGCTTTTCCTTTGAAAGTAATTTATGTATAGCATATTCAGAGACCTGGTGCAAACCAAGCTATCAAGGCAAAAATAATTGAGAAATAATTCTCAAAATTTTAACAACTAGTTGAAAACTTTTTTTTTTTTTTTTTTTTTTTGATATTCAAAAAATCGAATCATAAGTGTGATTTGGGGGAGCAAAAAGCTTTTTAATTTGGCCTCAGAAGGAACAACAGCAGCAGATAGTGAGGTGCTGATACCTGGCTGAGTCCATTAGAAGCATGTTCGTCGGAGAAGGTCCCATATCTTTCTCAAACCCTATTTTATGAAATACACTTTGAAAGAAATTGCATGGGACGTTTTCCATAACTGCTTTAAAATAATCAGAAGCATGAACATTGCTGTTGATCTTCGCCTAGTAACCCCACGGCTAAGGTAAGCATCTGTGCACTGAATGTCCCCGTTTTGCTGAAGCGTAGTCGTCTTATTCACTGACGAATGCAAAAGAGATCAGGAGAACTTCAGTGAAGCAACGTTGCTGCACTTGAGTGAAGATGGTATGAGAAAACTTACGTGAAGCTGGAATAACTTGTACAGATGCGGAGTTTGACTCGTGGTGTGGTCCTCAAATACCACGTCCTGCAGCGTGGGTGTTTCCTGCGTGCTGCCCAGCAACCTTTCCCACCGGCGGTGTTTGTGCCTCGGTTTCCTCATCTGCGATCAGTGGATAATTTTAAACAAGTAACTAATAAAACGCCTTGAACCTCGTGGAAGGAAAATGTTAGAAGAAGAGAAAAAGGTGATCCTTCTTTCTGTCTCCAGCCGATCGAAGTATTTATCCGTTCCGCCTCACGGGCACCCGGCAGCTAAAGGCGCCGTGCAGAAAGTCCTTGTTTCCGAGGCTGAGCCGGGGGCGCTGGGGGTGACGGCTGCTGGAACCGGCTTCTCCGACTGGGGCCGGGAACGTGCGGGGCTGGTAAGGAGCAGGTCGCCGGCAGCCCTGCGCCGCTTCGCTCTGCTCCCGCTAACGCCGCCGGCTCTCCCGGCTCGTCCGTCCGAGCCGAGCTGCTCCCGCTGGGGCTGCGGCTCCGGCAGCCGGGTGGCAAGGGAGGATGCGGGCGTTTATTTTCTGTAGCAGCTGCACTTGTCTTTTAGCAGCACACAGTTCTTTAGCAGCCCTCTAAGCGGAACAGCTACTGCAGATAGGAGAGCTCGGATCCGTTACCTCCTGTGGGACCGAGGGGATCTGTTGGCCGCTGCCTTAGCGCGCCCGAATGTTTCACCTGGGCTGATCCGATCCGCTGTCCGCTAATCTCCGTGCTCTGGGCCCTGAGCTCATCAGGACTTAGGGACTAGTCTAACTTTAAGCCTGTGAAGGACCTTATCAGAGTCGTGTGGTTTTTGAAGATGTTAAGCATGAGTGCTTTCCCTGTTGAGGCCCTGCGTCCTTGATTGCCTGTTGTTAAATGCTTAATTTCCTTTATTTGTACTTCTAAACAAAAATGCGTGTACAGATGAGGTTAGCCTGCAACATCGCCTTTTCTGTGAACTAGTGCGAGTCACTGATGCAGTTTTGCAAGGAGAATGTTTATCTTACCTTGGAGTAATTTCTGGTGGCCGTTGTTTAGCTTGTTGTCCGCTGCCTTTTCCTGACCTTGCGCTCCTTGCTTGAAGCAGGTCTGATTATTTGCCTCAATGCTATATGTGACCCTGTTATCACTTTTTCTTTCCCCTTTCATTTCCTTTCCTTAAAACGCACGCTCAGATCTGGGGTACCGCCGGACCTTTCCGGGAGATGACAAATTCTCTTTTTATTCCTCTTTCTCTGTTCATAGCCTTCGGGCTTCAGTCCACTGCGGGTTCCTTACTTGTTTGCGTTACTTTTACTGTTCCCCCAGGGTGGCAGAGGGACGCCGGCAGCTGAACCTCGGCCGGGCAGAGCCGCCAGCCGCGTGGCACCGGGGCCAGGCGGAGTTGGATAAATAAACAGTTGGGATCAATGGACAGACTTGGGTGGGTTTTCTCCTGGGAAGTGGAGAAGTGAAGCTTAAAAACAACTGCATGACCGAAACCCTTCTTTCTGCGCGGGCTTGACTCATTTAATTTGATGGGGTTTTCTGCTGTTTGCAAAAGTGAAAGCAGAGATGCTTGCGGGTGGTACTACTTTGCTCATGGGAGCGGTGATACTCTTGTGTTTTTTTTGTTTTTTTTTTTCCCAGGTCTCTCTCACCCATTAGCAACCCCTTGGGTTTAAAAGGCGGCATCCAAGCATGGCAGAAGCATAAAATTCCACTTTCCAATTTCATGTCTTTTCTTCCCTGGATTATCAAGTTTCCGTCAAATTTACAATTTATTATAAAAAATTGCTTATACATTAAAAAAAAAACACAGAATGGCTTTGGTCCCTTGGTACAGAAAATTACTTATTCTTGTATTGTTTGTATCAGACTGCTCCGTTCTGCTACCAAACCTAGCTGTCTTGCAAGATGCTGCTACAGAATTTACCACTGACAGGCATATAGCTGTTAATAATATTATGCTATTTATGCATTCAGCTGAACAAGTTAAAAAGAGATAAAACAGACTCTGTTCTTGTACAAATGTTTGATCAATCTCTGTGTATTTTGCATACGAGATAGCCTTATGACAGGTAATATGAAATAAAACTTACAGCGGTTAATGTTACACTGTCTCATGATGTGGAGTTATTGGGCCAGCGAAAGCTTGGCTGTGGCAAATTATGTCAAGGCGAAGGTCTGCAAGTGAGTTTGCCAAGCTGGATTTACCTTGTTGCCAGGTATTGAACACACAAAAAAATCCTTTTTGTTGTTAGGTTTCTGAGTGGATGCTTTTGGATATGGATTTTTTTTTTAAAAGAATTTAGCCCCATAAAATACAGTGGGTTTCTGAGGCTGAAAGAAAAAAATTGAGACTTTTGTAATACTGTTATAATTGGTCTACTGTGTGTGTGTGGGGAAGTCTAAGCTTCCCCCCCCAACTGTGCCAGCCAGGGTGTCCAGGTACTCTGTCTTTTGAGTGTTTTATGTGCATGCTTAATATGCATGATTGAAACCCACTACAAAAGAGTTTATGGACACTGTATATTATAGATGTTTGAAAAATTCACAAGTAAAACATTAAACATTGTGGTCATCAGCAGCTCAGTGCTGGAAACATTTTTCAGCATTTGCTTGTGCGTGACAAATGCCTCTGCAGCACTGATTTGCCCACCTTTGTAGCATACTTTGAAGACCGTCTGAACTAGATAGTGTGTGATTACAGCTCAGGCATGTTAAAAGGTACCTTGCTTGACGGGCTCCGGGATACGTTTCAGGGAGGGAGCGCGAATCTCGACAGGGCTTCTCTGTTGCTGTGGCTCGCTGGGGGAGCGCACTTGTTACCAGTCGGCAGTATTTGATGCGGGTGGGTTGTCCTGCTCTTGTAAATTTAGCCAATGTGTGAGTCTCTTAGAACTCCAGGTATTAGTGGTTAAGAATTTGAAATGAAAAACATGGTTAAGATATAGTTAACAGTAATGTTAATTACAGTAATTGTAATGTTCAATGGTTTCTTTTAAAAAGAAATGGCTTCTTTTAAAAGCCAGTGTTCCGAAGTCATCTGAATAAAGGAATCAAAGCAAGGGTGGTTTTGCAGAACTGTGTTTATAAAGAAAATATTAAAAATGTTAAGCCTGAAAAAGGCAGAAATCAAATAAAAATAACTATATTCCTGAAGTTTATTGACAACATGCATGAGAGTAGAAGACTGACCTGTCAGACTGGTAATATTTTTGTTTGTGTGTGTTTAAGGGTTAGTCTAGGCTGTGCAAGCCCGTTTGGGGCTGTTATTGACAACTATGCTAAATGGTGTAGAATAACCTTTTTAGACTAGGAAAATTGTGTCTTGTCCTCATGTGTAGTTGCAACTCATTCTCCAAAGATACCTTTCTTGCAGACTGATGCAGTAGTGTTGATACAAAAGATGTCTGATATCCAGAAGGTCTAGATTTTGTGACTGCAATACTTAGAGCAGCTTCTGAAAAACACTGGAGGATGGTTTCTTTCCCCTACACAGCTGTATTCAGGCTTTGCTCCAGAGGGACTGCAGGGATGTGATGGAGATTTGATATGTTTTTTATCTGATTTTCATCTGCCTGTAAAAAGAATATCAGATCAAAGAAAATTTCTCTGCAAGATTTGATACAACTATGCAATAAGAAAATTGAGGGCTACTGAGAGAAGCAGGTGTTTTCAGACCTTAAATTTTGCTCCTTTGCTGATTGAGATTGCATTTCTAATTACAAGCAGAAATACATATAGAAAATAAAACATTGCATAAGAATACATTACTCTTTAGCACTTACGGGCCATGTTTTATAGCTGCATGAACTGTTTTTTTGCAGGATGCTGAGAAACGAACTCCTCTTCACGTTGCATCATTCCTGGGAGATGCAGACATCATCGAGCTTCTCATTTTGTCAGGTAAGATATTGTCTCTATAAAGTATTCACTGGTTAATCAGCCAATGTCAAAGCTACAGGGAATACCCAGTAGAGATCATGTGTCACCAGACTTTGGGCACAGTCTGTATCTGAGTTTCACAGAACTGTCCTCAATATTTTTCAAGCTAAGAGAATATGTTTAAATTTGGTGATATAGTTATAAAACATGTACTGTGGCTGAGGGGAATTAATAAACATTTTAAAAACATGTAAAGCATTCAAACTGTTATTATTTGTAGATTCAGAAACATGCTGAAGCACATATTTGAAATGTGGGCTCAAGTCCTGGAGTACAAGCCAAGAATTACTATTAAGCAAAAAAGTATGATGGAGTAATAGCAAAATTATTGAGTTTGAATGAATTATAAGTGGTATTTACATTACAAACATGATTCTAAGAGGCAGGAAGTTGATTTGGAGGATAGAAACCTGCACTGCGAAGTATGTAAGTGGATGAAGCAGCTTACAAATCAGTTATAGAAGAACTGTTATTTTGGAGAACTGACTGATAATAAAGTCATGACCTATCTGTGGGTAGTCCATAAACAAAAACAAATCTGACAAATTGTTTATCTAAACCCAATGTTATTTTTGTGCTGAAGGTAGAGAGGAGGCAAGTGTTTGTATATACTATACCCAAGTGCAATATATGTTTTATATTTTACATTATCTTATGATAAATTAGACAAAACCAAAGTATTTTAAATATTATTTGTAAATGTTCACATTCTCACTTAAAATCTATCGGTATCTTTGGATATTAGTTTAAATGGTTTGTTGAGGGTTTGCCAAAAAAGCTCATCGTGTGTGATGTTGTCTGATGAACAAAAGTAACAATTCATGCATGGAGCCTGGTAGAGTTGTGGGGGTTTTTTTTGTGTTGATTTGGGGTTTTTTTGTGTTTTCTTGAGTTTTTTTTTTTTTTTGGTGATGTAAAGGCCAAAGTACATTCTTTGTCATTGGACTAAGAGCCAAGATTTTAAGCAAAATTTATTCATGGCCACTTAAGATCACCCCGTATTTCACATGCCTCAATTTTACCTTGACTTTGGTAGCTCCTTTTTGATTTGTTGAGGTCAACAAAGGGCAATACGCCTAAATTGACTGGCGAAAAAAAACAATACTGTAATGGGAAGTAAATTTGTCAGCATTCCTTGAGCGATAGGAATTAATTCATTAATTTGTCTGATTTTCATACTACTCAGCTTTTATGGTATTAGAACTGCAGTGTGTAATATATGCCATCTGTACTCCAGACTGTAACATATAAGTGCCTAGGTATCGTCATGCAGACAGCATTATAGAAGTAATTCTTTTATCACTGATCTGCTTTGTCTAGTGTCAGGCAGACTTCCACAGTTTTGAATCTCAGTGGTCCTATAAATGGGTCTGTGTACTTGTTTTGAACTTGCATAGTCAAGAACTTGAACTTTAAATCTTCCAAGAGCAAGCCCTCCACCAAATTATAGTGCAGGGGTTTTCTGCTCCTGTTTATAATGAACATTGAATGGGACGAACTAACAAAAGATTGGAAATTGTGATAGGAAAAGGGGTGGGAAAGGGAGAGTGAAATTTGCTCCAATGTAAAGATATATTTTTTTCTTTTTTTTTTTCCTAGTTGCATGCAAAAGTCCAGGTTGGTTCTTTTTTGTCTGAAAGCAGTTTCCCCCCCTGCCTGTCCACCTGAACAGATTATGGCAGTATGACCTTGTTTCATTGTCAGTGATACAGGTCCAGCACTGGCTGCTGCACCTTATCTGAAATGTTAAAACTGTTTTCAGTTTCCTGTAATGAATGAGATGTTAGTTTTGTGATGGATAAATGACTTGGCCATAACAAAGTCTGTGACATTAAATTACAACTTAATCAAGTGGCAATGTCTTAGTTCTGAGTGATATTTCATGGAGTAAGCCTAACTGTAAGGATTTTTAGTCTCGTTTATAGCATCTACTCAGAGTCCTATTTGGATTTCCATTCTGACCCTACATTACATTGTCCATGATATTCTGTGTTTTTAATGCAAAAGTAGCTATGAAAAAGCATCTTCATTTAAGCCCTGAGGATATTGCTTTTTTTATCACCATGTGTTTGCTTAACAAGCAGTTTGTAAAATGAAGTTTGTGTCCCAGAACAAACAGTTCTGCTGTCTGCTTTCCGTGTATTTGTACCCTTGGGTAAAACTTTCTTTTGCCCAGCAAGGTGAAAATGTCAGCTGAAGCATTTCTCATGGTGGGGATGTTCAAGGCCTTTAGCTCTTCTAGATTCTTCAGTATCTAAAAAGAATTGCATTAATGTTGCAGTCTTTTCTCTAAAGTGCTTCTGGTATGCATGATTTGTTCACACTGTGGACATGCGTATGCCCAAGGACCTAAGACAAAAGGACCAAACTTTTCTGCTTGATAACAGCGCCATAGGGGAATGCTGCTTTAAGTGTGGCAGTGCCCTACATCTGCAGTCCCCTTCCAGCTCTGCTCTGCTGCATTTTGGTCTTCAGTTTTGTTGCCCTCTTCATCTCCTCTTTCTGCCTGTCTTGCTTTTCATTTTCACACAGACCTGTATGTCGTCTTGCTGAATCACTGCTTTGGAGCCCAGAATTGAAGGTTGGACAGACTTTAAAAGATCTATACGGGCAGTACAAACGTGTTTATTTGGGTTACCAACTTAACTGCAGCTAAGGAAGGCAGAAGAAGACAATTGAGTTTGATTAGTTACGTGTTTTCTGCTGTATATTTTAGGGGGTATTCGGGCTCATCAGATTGCTTAGGGAGATTAACTAATTTAGAAGGCATAGAGCTGCTCCTTCTGCTCTAACCTTGATACCAGCCCAATGGTGTAAGTGAGCGTTCCTGTACTGATAGATTAAGCTTGGATGTTTTTTCACAATGTTAGATGCAAACATGCTTTTCTTCACTGGGAGACAAAAGTTAATAAAATTTATTTTTGTATATGTTCTTACAGTATGTATTGGTTGTCACATACTGTTTCGTTGTTGTGTGAGAAGAGTACAGGTCTTTTCAAGTGTTTTGAGCAACAGCACAGGGAATATCCACATGAAGAAAAAGATGAAGCAGTTTTATTCATTTCTTCGCTGATTCCTACCAGCATAAGTAAATGGCCTAATGAAGTCGGGGTACATTTTGCTTTTTGTTTTCCAATTGCATTCCTAATGATGGAAAGAGTCTCAGTACTCTTATGGGGCACCTCAGTGTGGGGCTCCTTACTGCCAAAAATGCATCCAGAGGCTATATGATTGGCGGAAGGATAAAAAGAAGGTGATATATCTTGCTTTTTAATATATCCAAGTGAGTGTGGAAAAACTTTATAAAGTGGACTTTCGATAATTTGCCTCTGTGTCAGCAGGACTGTGCTGGAATGCAGTTGGAAGGAGCTGTGCAGATCTTAACCAACTAGTTCAGCACATGAGGCAAAGTTGACTGTGTATTGCATGCTCTATCTATGGCTTATCTTTTAATCTCTGAGGTGTCAGTACTCATGCTGCCCATTAGCATTTGTACCCACTGAAAAGAGCAGGTCTATACATTGTTATAAAAGCCTTTTTGCTATTGTGTTAGTGAGCTGAACTCAGCAGCATTTTCCCTGTGCATCTCTTTTTTTTATCCAGTAAGCCTAATTAGTGAAAGTTTCATTGAAGATTAATCTTACGATAAAGTCAGTTATATAAGTAGAAAAATTGTGTTATCTGACTTAAAAATAGAGGGTGTTTTCACAGGGATAAAGCACAAAAATGCTTGGTGTTGGGGTCAAAAAATAGTATTCTCAGCATGAATTTCCTCAGCTGAGAGGAGTAACAACTCATTGCATTTTGTCCAGGGCCGAAGAGAAAAAAATGAAATATGCTCACCCTAAGATTTCTGGCCCATGAACTGATGGCAGCACAAATAAATGGAGTGGCTAAAGAATAAAGCTTCTGCCTGGATACTTGGAGACATACCAGAAATGGCTTTCTAGGTAGCCACTGGAGTGGAATCTGTGTGGAATTGATATAGGAGACACATGCCTGACCCTTCAACTTGTATAAACCACCCTGGTCCATTAAATGTCAGGGCTAGGTAGATTTACATCAGCTCAAAGATCAACGATCTGATTCATGATCAAACTGGAGAAATGTGTTGCATGCTTTTTTTAATTATTATTATTTTTTATTTTTCAGTCTAAAGGAGATTTGAGCACCTCTTCTCCACTTCCTTTCTGTGGGGAAGGAGAAGGGTTAGGGAAGCATCTCTTACATCAGTGAAGCTCTCTGTGATGACATGTCTGTGGATGTGTGAGAACTTCCTGGGCAAATTCAAGCTCTGTTCTCATGTGTGCTGGTTTCTCTCTTCCTCCTGGGCTTTTAACTGGCACCCAAGGGGAATATTTGAGCTCTTTTTATGGTCCCTTTTGTTCCAAGGTCCCACGGGAGCTTGTGGTCTTGGGGATATTATCATGCTTTTACTATTTCAAAAGGCTCTGAGCCTTTTGGCAGGAAGTTTCTACGCTGGGAGCATGTATGCAGTATTGACATCAGTCCTTTACAAGTTGCAGGACGGATGAGGAATAGGACAAATGTGAGTTTGCTTTGGAGGGGTGTCCTAGTAAGCTCTGGCATGGGGATTTGGAAGTGAGACTACCGTGTGTATGATGGGTCCTGGGCCACCCCCGGCAGGCAGGCAGCAGGGGAAGGTACTGCATAACCTGAATTCATGTCCAGGGCTTTTTTTTTTTGTGGCAGGCTAAAGAAGGGGAGGCTTAGAGAAGTGAGTGACTAATAAGAGGAGATGTTTTGTAACCACAAAATAGAGCTTCTCTCTCTACCTGTCCCTGGGCTTTAAGACTCTCATCCTTGAGATTAGCAGTGTCCCCTTTGGGTGAAGGACTGGAGGAAGTCCCAGGACCATCTCTTCTCTCTGCCATGAGTGACCCAGCACCTGTGTGCTTTTACCTGCCTTCTCCTCCTCCTTTCTGTGATTTCAGTGGGATCCCTACACCATCAGGATGCCCAGGCCATTTCACACCCTACCAAGTGACTTGGACTGATTTCTGAGGAAAATCCTGCCTGGCCTCTTGTTTCTTTTGTGTGATGTTCTCAGACTCTTTGGTTTGTTTGTTCCCATCCAGCACTGTGTTGTTTTGTTCTCATGTAAGTCCTAGGTCCATCTATCAGCTACTGCAGCCCTGTTACGTTGTCTTCATGCATATCTTTGCTTTATATTGTGATTGTGTGTTTATTGGGGAGAGATCCTTATATTTTTATTTCTAATACCGTCTCCTATAGTAGGAGATGGAAAGGTACATGTTAGTAGTATCATTAATCTATTAATGATATTTAATATATTAAAGAGTGGAGTCTCCTTCATCTGTTGACTATCTCTAATTTCAGAGATTTAGACTTCAGAAGCTAGACTTATTTGAGACTTGTGGATTTTGCAGATATACTGGTATGGAAAATTGTACTTCCTTTAGGATCAGGACGTGTTAACTTAGTTTCTGAAAGCCAACATCGGTTTGTTTATTTCAGATTTCGAAAGAATAGAGGCAAATTCTTCCTCTTTTGGCAGAAAATGTGAGAGTGAAATATCACAAAGATTACGAAATGGTCATTAAAGAAGGATGGGTTACAGAATGTCCATCCTCAGTCGAGCTCATCTTTGATCTTATGCATTGTGTTGTCTGACTTGACAGATCAGATGTAATGGCCAAACCGTTCCTTCAGATCTGTCTGTGCAAACCCCCCGCCGCCCCGCAGGCCGAGTTCTCGCCAGGTGTCTGAGAAAAGATTCTTACCTGAAGGTGTTTATTTTTCAGTGGCTATTTGTCAGGGGTGATGTGCTGAAGAGTTAAGAGAAGGACACTGAATCTTGCCCAAAAGAGTGCATTGGTGCTGGTGAAGTTCTTTGATTGTTGCTAGCCCTTGCCCGCCAGCAGCAGCTGGGGAGCTGAATTCCAGTGAAGCAAATAGACCGTAGGGAGGGAAACATTTTTGAAACATCTCTTCAGAAAGTATGTGCCTTGGTAAATGGACAACAGTAGCTTCTGTCTGTTGATGAACAGACAACAGCTGAATTGTGCAACTCCTTAGAAACATAAATCACAAATATATATATATTGAACTTAAACACTGAATTGGAAATGCAAGAGCAATTTCACTTTGTCACATAAAAAGCACAGTAAAACCACAGAGGAAAAGAAATGTGGAAAACAGCTGAGAAGACAAGGTTGATAAAATGCTGTGTATTATTTTGTGTGGCTGGTATTGTTTTGCTTTAATTATTTTCTTTAGCTGTTTTCTTTGCAGCTCTTTCAGCTTCTTGAAGGCTGAGGGGATCAATGAAAGTCTTGAAGAGATGCTTCCCTAGGTTTTCTAATCATCTTATTCAACTGCTATAGTGATTAAGTACTGAAGAATGATATGATGTTTGTCACATGCAAGTCTTTTTGGTTTGCTACCATTTGCATGTGGGAGTTCTTGAATGGGTTAGTTAAGAAACCTTAGTTAAGAAACCTTAGTTAAGAAAAGAAAAATAAAAACACCAAGGAAAATACAGAATAAATCTCTAAACCTGAGAGGAGGTATTTGGTTTGATTATTAGCATTTTATGTAGGTAATTTGCATCTGAAAACCCTTCTGCAGCCAAATCAGTATAACATAAGGTACGTGTGACCTGTGGTCTGTAAGCGTCCTGATGGCGGGGGCTGTCCTTGCCTTGTGCCTCCAGCGTGCGCAGGGCAGTGCAAGCGAGGGGCTGGGTGCTAGATCAGTCGCCATGACCTTCTCGTAAAGGTGAATGCAGGTAACACGTTTCCTAGTTTATGTAGATGCATTAGCAAACACTTTATAACGGTCACAAAGCTTTCCTAAGTGCGTTGCCTGGAGAGCCGAACGTCCCACGGGGTACAGAGTTGTCTCTAACCGCTGCAGTCTAGGAATGTGGCTTTCTGTTTCTGAGAGACCAACTCCTGGAAATCTGAAAGAACCTGTTTGGACCCTGGTTATCTGGCAGGATTCCTAGCAAGGACTGTGATTCAGAGGCAAACAGCTTAATATTAATGAGAAATAGCTTTTGGAGAAGTACTTCTGATTCAGGGAGTTTGATTTATTAATTGTAGCATTTTATATGCACTTAAATTATGGTGAAAAATGAAGCTGAAGAATGCTTTTGTTCACGAAGTTCAGAGGCTCATCCAGGATAAGTGTGTGATGCTTGTGCTTTCCTTTTAGAGTGCCTTTTAGAAATTTTTTTTCTAAATATGCTGGTTTTTTCGAACTAGTATTGCTACTTGCAGACCTGAGAGGAAGGTTCTCAGGTTAAGTCTTTCTTTAAAAATTATTTTCTCCAGCTCCTTTCACTGGTGTCCTTCTTAGGTTATCACTTCAGAGGATAGCTTTAATATTTCTTCGAAATACATCTGTCTTGCCACAGAAATGTACAAGCTCCCTTTCTTGCCTGCAGTCAGCCGGCGCTTCTATAGTTGCTGAATATTCTTCCTGCACCTTGATTCCAGCAAGTGAGCCCCAAACCCGTCCGGCAGCCCAGCGTCGGTGTTGGAGCGTGCATTAGTACCCGACTGCACGCAGGGCAAAAGGATCCGTAGAGAGCCATAGTGTTGAGTCCCCAATTTCCTCCTCACCCGGCAATCTCCCCATCACGGTTTCTTGACCACAGCGAGATTTGCTAAGCTGGCAAGCAGAGTTTGTCACAGAGGTTTTATCTTTTTAGTGTACTGGCTGATAGAGCTGGAAACACGAGATGGTTGTTCAGGCTCGCTTCTGGTTGGGGTCCGCGCGCTGCAGCCGCGTTCTGGTCGAAGGGTTGCTCTTTCTTCAACTCTGTCAGTTGATCTAAAGAAAAATGCACAGACGTGCACACGGACAACACACACGTGATCTCCTACAGATCTCGCTTCCGTTATGTCCAGTAAACTCAGCTTTTCCTGCTAAATAGCCAAATCTGTCCAGTTCCTTTCCTCCTGAATCCTGCTTCCTGTCCCGTCTGCTTGCGATATGGAAATGCAATTCCAAGGTTAACAGAGTGCCAGGAGAGTTGCGGGGAGCGCTGTGAGTGCTAAATATGGCTCTGCTCGTGTTACTAGGAGACCAGCTGGGCAACGCTTTTGTCCGCGCCGCACGCGAGGCATGGATGTAACCTGTGCTGTTTGCTTGCAGGCGCTCGTGTCAATGCCAAGGACAATATGTGGCTGACTCCTCTCCATCGAGCAGTTGCTTCAAGGAGTGAAGTGAGTAAGATTTGATTACCCTGCTATTGCACGACTGACATGCTGGGGAAAAACCCGGACTGTTTAAAGCTGTAGGAGGTTGCACGGTGACACAAGGAGGGGAGAAGTGTGGGCACCAGGCCTTTAGTATTTTGGCAAGTGGAGAAGGGCCAGCTTTTACAAGGCAGATGCAGCTTTTGGCTGCGGTGTGTGTGTTTACCATTTAGTGTGGTTGATTTCTCCCTGTGCAATGCTTTATGGTACAACAGTAAATCTTATTGAACAGCCATCGGGAGCGGGTGACCCTGGCTGGAGTGGGATAGTCTGTAATGGGCTAGACACACCATCCTCAAGCAGTAAAATAGGGAAGAATAAATCTAAAAGGATGTCTTGTGTGCCAGGAGGGAGCAGATGTGCGTATGATCCAGCACATATGCTACATAGGTTCTTTTGGTTAATTGCATTTCAGAGCTTCCACTGGATTTTGTATTAATTCTTTCAATCTGTGCATAAAGAGGGTTAGCCCGCGTTTTGTCTACTTGACAACTAGAAATCTTCTGGCATCATGTTGAACTTTCTTCATTGCCATCTCATGGAGGAGCAGCTATCGGGAACGTAGCTCAGACATGACTGAAATCACTGCACCGTTATTTTTTGGCTTTCAATTTTGGGCCCCCTTGTATGCTTTTATCCTCCTAATGTGCGGTTGACACAGTGAACGCAACTGTGAACTGAGCTGGCTGCTGGGGGTGGGTGGACGTGTAAAAGACACAGAGGGTGGCCGTTGTCCAGGCTGATGGCATCACCTCCGCAGCAGTGCCAGCGCGGGTGCAGTCAGGGAGGGCAGGAGCACTGAGCGCATTTCTGAGCCTGGGCCTTGTTTCCCTGCTGGCTGGGCTTCCCAGCCGCTGGCATCCACCAAAGCCCTCTGAAAGGGACAGCTGAGAAAATGCAAATGCTGCAACGAGATAAAATGCAGAAAGCCATGCTGGAAAACAAAGGTCAGGTCTAAATCGTAAAAAAAAACCAAACAACAACAACAACAAAACACCCTGCAATCCTGACATCGAGATTGCAACATATTTGGGTTGTTTTTTGGATGTGTCAGAGTACCTGACCTTTATTTTCAGTGACAATCCTAGCTGAAAATGCATGTCTTTTTGTGTTTTTTTTGGTCCTGTCTTTAACTCTTGTGCTGCTGAAACCCAGCTTCGCAATGAGAAATTGTCTCCCATTGAGTTGGCGGTTCTGGTACCTCAAAAAATAAGTGACATAACAGGTACTATATTGAAGCAGCAAGGGAAGAGAGCAGGCTTTGATGCTATTTTATGGGCTGCTATATGTGTTATAAATATATAGCTTGCTTCTCCTTTGAGTTTTTGCTTTTCAGTGCTGCTCTTGTTTTATTGTATAGACTTTCTAGCAAATTTACAGCTTCAGTAAAGTAAGACCAAATTGATAGTAGTAATAGATAAGTTCATAGTTAATAGTGGTAGTAGTAATTCAATTCATGGTCCAGAAGGACTCTTTTTTTTTTTTAATTTCCTGTGGGCTTTGTTGCTTTTAGAATGATCACCTACCAATTTTAATACCAATCTTTTACAATGAAGCTTTCATGAGATTCAGAAAATGTCTCCTTGCAACCTTCTATAGATTGCTTAAAAACGTGAACACCTTTTTACTTCTGTTTTAGTGACTTTTCAAGCGGGCCACAGGGATTTAAATGATTATTTAGAAAGCAACAACCCTCAAGTGTGTCTGTGCAGGTTTATTAACGGATGCGTCAGCTGCAAGCTTCATACAGTTTGAAAGAGTTAAGAGATTTCACTCAAATAACTTGAGATAACTAGAGACACTGAAGATAGTAGTACAAAATCCAACGCAGTACCTGTGGGCAGCATGCAGTTGTTGAATTTATGGTAATAAAAGGGCCTATCTCATGCCCTCACAAACCGTAAGGTTAACGCTTCTTCCTAAAGACATTAACATTTTGGTTTCTTGCCTGACAGAGCAACAGATTTGCAGATGTGAACAAAATTGTGTAAATGCTTTAAAAAAATGTTTAAAGATTATCAGCTCAGACTTTGAATTTTTAATCTTTGCTCTTAAAAATTCTCCTTTAACTTTTTTTCTTCCTTCTCTAAGTATGTGAATTTTTCTGCTGACTTCACGTAGGATTGTAATCCCAGCTGGGTAGGTCCCCAGCAAATTATCTTCAAACGACTTTTAAAATAAATGGCCTGTGATTTAAAAAAACATCCTGTTGAGACATCAACAATGATATATCGTTATAGGTACTTTAAGACAAGCAATGTCGCTGACTGTTAGAGGACAGTCTGTGGGATGGCCATAGAAAATGAAATTGCTGAAATCAGTTGAGGACAAAGGATTAAAGCTCCTAGTAATGGATGTACTGTTGATAGAGCCTGCAGGCACTCTCCCAGGCCTTTCCAAATACAAAAGTGCTATTTATACGTACATATGATGTATTTGTTATTCATTAATAACACTTTGGCTGAACTTATTAGAAAACTTTTCACATTATGGAAATAAAATAAGGTTGTATGTAGGACTAGAGCTCTCTCTCACTTACCAGCTGAGGGTTGTAATCAGCAGATGAGGCTGCTTGCAAGCTGCTGTGTCCCAGTAGTTGCTTTGTGTTTAGTGCATTTGTGAAGAAAGAAGAAACAAAATCCAATTTTGTGAGAGACTTTTTATCTGACTCGCTTAATGGCAGATGCCTGAGTAGGAACAGAGAAGAGCTGATTGTAAATGTCCTAGTGAGGCAGTCTCTCAAGAAAGAACAGGATGTTTTCTCACTAGGAGATACTCACTTCTGACCAGTAAAATTAACCTTAGGGGAGGTGGTTTGGTCCCAGGCTGACAGAATGGATGTTGCAGGGAAGACCCTTGGCCTGTGCTCAGCCTGGGAAGGGAGGGAACGCCAATGGGAACAAGGGACACCAGCAGCGACCCTTGCCTGTGATTCTCATGTTTTTGCAAACCTAAATTCTTGTACTCACGTATTTTGTTTTATTTTTTTCCTTTTTCCTGTTTGTAAATAAAACTTACAGCATTTCGTTATGACTTCCCAATCCAAAATCATGTGCTGTTCATTTTGTAAATAATTTTTGTAACAATGAGCTTGACTAAATACATTAATTTCATCTGGTAGAGCACAGTTACAATGGCTGTGGTACTGAAGGTTATCCAGCAGAACAGGTTGGGCTCTCTCTATGTGGGTGGCTTTGTATATCCTAAAATCAATTTGAGAAATTTTGGTTGCGAGGACACTGCTCTGAATGACAGCACAGGCAATGTGTACTCGGGCATTTGAGTCACTGATGTAATTTCACTAACCTGAGAGGTATTTAGATAAATGATGTTCTTCCTTTCTCCTGGCAATATCTGATACATAGGTAATAATAATGCTGTCGAGAAAGTGGAACCTGTGTTTTACTCTGAGTGCTTGTTTATAGGTATAACTGTGTTGCCATTGCAGGAAGCAGTGCAAGTATTGATTAAGCATTCAGCTGATGTCAATGCTCGGGACAAGAACTGGCAGACACCGCTACACGTGGCGGCCGCAAACAAGGCGGTGAAGTGTGCGGAGGTGATCATTCCTATGCTGAGCAGCGTCAACGTCTCCGACCGGGGTGGGCGGACAGCCTTGCACCACGCCGCTCTCAACGGCCACATCGAGGTAAGCTGGTCTATAGCATAAATGATAATGGATTTTTTTTTTCTTTCTCCTCTGCTGTGGCTGGATCTAGACCAAGGCCCGTGTCCCTGACAGGAGCATTCCTATTGTTCAGCTGCTTTCCAGACTCTGTGCCTGGGTCTCCTGCCTGCAGAAGCAGGAGAGTGGCTGGCACGCGCTGCACAGTGCCGACGCACAAGTGAGGTGTGCGTGTGAGCTTGGACACCTGGCTGTGCCACCAGCCCCAGCAATTCCAGCGTGTCGTTGGCTACGTTGATCTTAACTGCCTGTGAAAATTGAGAGGCAGGTAGACAAGGAAAACTAAAGAAGGAATTTCATACTGAAGAAATGTAGCGCTGTGTGAAACCCAGTCAGTCTGCTTTTCTAATTAGTTTTCTTAAAAACGTGCTTCTGGTTTGAAGATTGTACATGCTGCTTCTGGTTACCTAATGAAACTGAAACCTTCTAGTCTAATTACTGCTTCTGTATAAAAACAGTTCTATAAGGAAAGCCTCTACATAAAAGGTTCTGTTACTGTCATTAGAGGTGGGTGGAAAGATCCTTGTTTGCCCATGCCATCGTTCTGAAGGTCTAGGCATGGGATAAAAAAATCGCCAGGAACAGTAGGATTCTGTCAACAATGAGGTGTTGGAAGAAAGAGATCAGCTGTACTGTAATCAGAAGAAGGAAGAAGAAAGGTAGTTCATCTGAAAGGATGATGATGTTTGGCCTTTAAAATACTATATTTTAGAAAAAAGGCAGTAATACTTGAGTCTAATAAATTAAAGCTCCTGAGCTTTTGGATAGAGGGTATCAGAAATGCTACTGACTCCTGTTATTAGCTGATCCTTTACTGTGGCAAAGCAGTGTAGTAGACGAACTCAATTGTGCAGCCCTGTAATTTAAGATTTTAGGATGTTTTGCAGGAAAAGAAAGTTGTTGAATGTGTTTTTCATTCAGCTTTCATTCTTTTTTGTTTTTCTTCTCATGTTTAATATTGGATGATTGGCAATAGGGAAAGCAACTTTTCATCTTTTAGCCATACTGTCTAAAATTCCAGTTTCGTATATGAGGCAGGTCGGTTTCTGTCCACGTAGTCATGGACGAAAGGAAAGGAATGGCCTGGCCATCTATCGGTGCAGTACGGCAGGAAACAGGCGCTCTTTGGTTGAAAGATCAAGCAGATTTTGGAGTTTGTTACTTCAAGGTCTAGAGGAATCTTGTCCCAGTTTATAAGAAAATATCTTAAATGTGGCTTTAACTGTAAAAGCTAGGAGCAATATTTCTCTCCTAGGACTGTTTTACCTCTAGGTTGTGATTTGCCAAGCTGAATTTGAAGTACACTGGAGTCACAGCTGATGTGAGCAGCACCCTGCATGCTGTCAGTCTGCTCTGCGGGTGCCAAGCTTCTCCTGGTTACTTGCAACCAGGACTATTTCTGTTACTAATGCACACAGTTTTCAACAGTAATTTCGTAATTCACAAATGTATCATTCAAAAGTAAGATGTTGTGATCCCAACTTTATTGCTAAAAAGTTGCTAGAATGATTTGTTGTAAACTATTCAGTGTCTGACCTACAGGATTTATTTACTTGATGTTGTTTCTTTTAGATGGTAAACTTGCTCTTAGCCAAAGGGGCAAACATCAATGCTTTTGACAAAAAGGACAGAAGAGCTCTTCACTGGGCAGCCTACATGGGTAAGCCTCGGGTGGTTGTTCCTTGCTTTTAACTTGCTGTTGACAAGCTGACTTGTGTTTTACAATGGGCGAGACATAGACCTTGCCCTGGAAGTAAACGTGGTGTTTACCCTTAACGGGGAAGGGATCAGCTGGTCTAAGCAGGCAGTGTCCATTTACAGTTTTGCAACTGGTGGGATGTTGGCTGTGTTGTCCTTTTAATGCAATTCAAGTGGGCTTTTGATGTAGTTTTTTTTTCCTTTGATCTTTTTATCCTGACTCTAATGCCAGCCTGATGTGTATTTGGACTTGAGAAAATACAGGTTATTTTGAATCAGTTTTTGCTAAGAACTGTATTATAGAAAATGCAGATAAATGTGATCATAATGTTTGCTATTTATCTTTGTTTGAAGTAGCTAAGCTATGATATTGTTGGAAGGTGCCTCGTAGCCTTTCCTTCTCTCAGGTGCTAATTATCAGTTTTTATTCCAGATCGGGCAAGAGCAACTGATGCAGCAATTCAGAATATCAGTGGTGTTATCAAATACTGCTTTAAAAAATCAATTGACCTTATTATTTAATTCAATTTAAGGATGTGATTTATTGTAGTGGAGCATTATAATTTAAAAATGCTAGAATTACATTACTGGTGATATTGATTATTCTTATTCAAGATCTTTTGTGGTGACCTAGCAATATATTCCAGATTATAATTCATAGTCTCTTACCAAGAAGTCTTTCACCTGATCTTTCAAATTCTTTTTGTTCTGGCACTTCTGGAAATGATATAATGGTACTTTTCAAACTGTTAGAAAAGCCTTTTTTCTTTCTTTCTTCTTTTTTTTTTTTAATGCACCGGTGGAAAGACTCTTGTAACAATTGTGATTTGGCTTTTGAGCTAGTGTGCTCACAAAGCGTTTAGGAGTCTGTAGTGGAATTTGAACAGAGTTTAGATAATGAGGTTGAAGCATCTTATCCTATAAACCCTCATTTAGTTTCCTGGGTACTTCAAAGTCTTTGGGCACTTGGGAGTTTGTCAGTGAAGTGTCCTAGGTCCTGCACATGGCCAGAACTGCCTCTGTTGTGAAAGTGCTGCAAAAGTTCGGATGGTACCCTGCTTCGTGTAGCGTTTGCTGTCTTTCAGTCTGACCTAATAATTTTTCAATTATTCTTTATATATATATATATATATATATATAAAAGCTGTGCTTCAACAGGAAGCATAAGGACTATCCCTCAGTTTGCCTTGCTTTAATTCTGATGGTTAGGGCCCTCCTGAGAAGTTTTGAAACTTCGGGGAGAAGAGGAAACTAAGGAGTCAGCTGGCTTATATGTTGCATTTTGAAGTGCTCAGCTCTCCCCCCCTATTTTATAGGGAAGGCCTAATTCAAGAGTGGGCATTTTACTCCTGAAGACACATGTTCTGTGAGCCTGGCAGTCGACTCTGTGTGAATGTCAGAACTGTTGTGGTTATTTCAGTCTGCAGACTGGATACATCTGTGTGTGTGTGTATATTTGTACATATATACAATGTGTAAGTGTGTGTGTATCTATACCCACATATGCACACAGTAAGTTCAAATTCAAGCACTTAGGCCATATATTCATCTTTTTTTTTTCACAAAAAATGTGAATGTGTATGTTAATAATACAGTTTTAGAGAATCACAAACTTTATCCAAAAATCAGTGGATTCAGTAGAAAATCATATGTTGATTTTGGTAGGCTTTGGATCAAGTTCTTCATTCACTTGAATACAGTTTAGTATTCTGTCCTTGATGCTGATGGAAAATTAGTTTATCATTTATTAAATAAATTAGGTATTATCAAGAAAAAAATGAACATTAACAGTTGGGTCTACAGATGACGTCAACAGGATACTTCTGGGAAGATTAATATTGTCATGTTCCTGTACTCACTGTTCTTTCTGCAAAAGGGAGAATAAAACATGAACTTTAGAGAAGTAACAGGGAAAGAGGTGTAGTTTTGTTTCTTTTTAATGGCTGGAAAATAATACACTAAGGGGAAATTTGACAGATGTGATGATGTATGTATTGCATGTATTGTATACATACAGATGTATGTATTGCATAGATTTCTTGACAAGGCCTGCGCCTTGGATTAAAAACATTTATGGGAATGCTCTTTTTCTTGTAAACTCTGTGTGTGTTATGAAACAGCAGCATAAAGGGCAGAGCATTACCAAGAAAGCAGTAATTTGGGGGAAGTGATGCAGTAGGATGGTACGCTCATTGATTACTATCTCTTGTCTTTTGAAGGTCACCTGGAGGTTGTTGCCTTACTGATTAACCATGGTGCGGAGGTGACTTGTAAGGACAAGAAGGGTTACACTCCACTTCATGCAGCTGCATCCAATGGGCAGATTAATGTTGTAAAGCATCTCCTTAATCTGGGTGTAGAGGTATGTGGTGATTTGGTGTTTCTGTGGCTTCCATGTTTCTCCATGTGTTTGAAGATACTAATCTTTCCATATGGACACTACAGGCATTGGCAGAGTTTCTAAAGAAAATAGTTCCCACTTGTGGACCGTGAAAAGTGTCTTGTGCTTCATCTAGTTTGTTGGTTCAAGTTCCAGGAGACATTCTGGACTAAAAATGTGTAATATGGACAATAAATTCCAGGCAACTTTGCTGAAGAAATTGGGGAACATCTTATTCCTATTAGAAGACAGGATAATGAAAGCTCCCTTTGCGCATTATTCCCTTTGATACCATGAGAAGTTGTTCACAGTATGTGCACTAAGTGTTTACTATGCTGCAGTTCAGACAGTTTAAATTTAGGGTCCTTTATTTCCTCTGTAGTTGATGGAGGATTATTTTCACTTTGGAAAAGATCTTTTTTCAGAGCACAGACTTTTATTAGTCTAATATTGTCAAACCGGTTGTACAAAGCAGTGTGATGACCACAAGGGTCTGTAGTGGTTCATCAGAGTTGTCAAATTGCATTGCCTTGCTTTTGCAATGATACTTCACTTCTGCCAGCGTTACAACCAGCAGGCTTGACCTTACAAGAGAAAATAAAAACTTTGTGTTCGCAGGCTGTTGACTGTAAAGTGGAAGACGAATAGGTGTTTCCTGTCATTAGCAGTACCATGCTAATAACTATCTTTAACTTCAACATTCTCCACCACTAGGAATATGATCTTTTAGATGGCTAGAATTTGTGGAAGAGTATTCAGATCATCCCTGAGTCTTTTGTACAACCTGTCGCACCTTACTTTACAGAACAACAGATTAATTCTAAGCCAGTCATTAAAAAATAACATCTTCTTAATTCTATTCTCATAATACAGAACTACTGGAAGTGGGTTCTTATTGAAGTGTAAATGGCTGTGTAATTTCTCCTTCCCATCACTCAAACACCTTCACACTCTTCTCGAAAGAAATCTATGTAAAAAGATCTTAAGCCTGATTCTGTTCACAAAAATTCAGTAGAAGTAATTATTTTTAAAAGATTCTGAGCTTATTATTTATCCTACTTTTCCCCTTAAACGTAAAACCTTTCCAGCTTATTAAAACTTCTGTTTTCATCATTAGATAGTCCTACTATGAGTTTTAAGCTTCAAGTTGACTTTCAAAATTTGCCAATGGGGTAAAAAGTTAATAATAGTAAATGTAAAGTATTCAGAGTTAAGCTCTCTGGGAGTATATTTTTGTCAATGAAATTTGTTGCTGAACAGTATGCCCTCTGACAGTTCAAGCCTCCAGCTATTTCTATTTGCAGTGTGTGATGCATTATGTAAAGGAATAAGCTGATGTCTGTAATTTTAACTGTCTCTCTTTGTTTCACTTTAGATTGATGAAATGAACATCTATGGAAATACTGCACTTCACATTGCCTGTTACAACGGTCAGGATTCTGTTGTTAATGAGCTGATTGACTATGGTGCTAATGTAAATCAGCCTAATAATAATGGATTCACTCCCTTGCATTTTGCTGCTGCCTCCACTCATGGAGCACTGTGTCTTGAACTGCTAGTGAATAATGGGGCAGATGTAAACATTCAGGTAAAACTTGCATTTCAGCTTCAATTTTATTTTATCCTATTTTGCATACATCAAGAGTCTGGAAACTGTAGTAATGAACTGCAGCACGGCTTTAGGCCTTTCTTCGGGGAACTGACTAGTGGAAGAAGAGTGGTGCTGAGAACATTAATTGTTAAACTGGATGAGATTAATTTACAGCAGAAAAGCTCTCAATGCCTTAATAGGCATAATGACAACCTAGGCCAGCCACTTTCCTGAAGGCATGAACCAGTGCTAAAATAAAGCTCTGGTTGCTCTGTCAAAATCTTTTATCAGTGAACAGTGGTAAGTCTAGGAACTATTCCTTTTTGGTGTTTCCCTTCCCCTGCAGCATACATTCAATTAAATTAAATTAATTCTAACAAGTTTCATTTGACTTTTCTGAGAAGTAAGAACTCAAGGTTTTTTTATTTACCTATTCTTTATAAAGCTGGATGCTATTTAGGATATCTGAATGTTCTTGAGATACAATTGATAAATATCGATGAAGCTGGAAGGGAGTTGTTTCAATCCAGCAGAGAGGGTATTGGCATAGGTATTAGAAGACCAAGGATCTCTGAGTTCGTATAAGATCTTGGCTATTCTACCTTAAACTCTACATGTTTCAGTTTCCCGTCTATAAAACTGGTCTCCTAGCTTTTAACACCTATGGTAAGACCTTTGAAATCAGTGGATAGCCAGCACTCTATTTAAAATGAGGTTAGAAATTGTGCTCGCCAGTGAATGCGAAGCTCCATTCCAGTAGAAGTGAAGTGGCATGAGTGGTAAGGTTGGCATCCTTCCCTTACTATTTTCTCAACTCCTTGGCTTCCCCAAGCTTGGTTTCTTCCTCTAGACCCCAGAACACTGCTCTCCCATTGTTATACCTTTCCTTCCTTGTGCCTTAACTGTTTTCTAAATATCTTTTGTAGACATCCTGTTTTTCATTAGGTGGAAATTTATTAACCGAAACTTTTTAATGTCGTGGCTTGTATTTTAGGATGTGTCTGTAAAATGCAAATAAATAGGTTACATTTCTTGAATCTCTCTGAGACTGCTGGAACTTAGCTTAGTGCTTCTTTTGCCTTTTTTTTTTTTTTTTTATTTCTCTTGATACAAGGAGTAGGGAAAATAATGATTATAGTGGGAGATGTTATTTTAAAATAATATTCAAGAGTAGTACATCATCTGTCAGTAGGTTTCTACTAGGCATTATAAACAGGCAGCCAGGCTCTGAGGATAAGCTCATCTCCAGACTATTTCTAGCTTATTGCTAAAGAAGCTGTTATTCTTGTGTGCTTATACCTTCTGTGCTTATCATCATGGACAGATTCAGTCCTACAGCCCTTGAAACCAGTGGAGGTTTTATCTGGAGACCAGCTATAGTTTATTGAGCTATTTGTATTACCTGCAAGATTTCAAATCATTACCATTACTTTAGATGCTAAATGATTGTTTTTATGTTTTGTTTTTGTTTAGAGTAAGGATGGGAAGAGTCCACTGCACATGACAGCTGTCCATGGGAGGTTTACACGGTCACAGACCCTCATTCAGAATGGTGAGTTTCACTGCTGGGTCGATGATGGTCTGAAAGACCAGTCATTGACAAAACTGGAATTATTAGTTATTCTGACCCAGAGCACTGACACAGTAGTCTGTTTAGCTCTCTGTCAAATTCTGCCTTTGAGCTGCACTGGCAGCTCTCGTTCCACATCATCATCACAAGTGAAGTTTTTGGTTGTTAGCAAAATCCCATGTTCTTCCAGCTCACAGTGGTCTATGTAATCTTTTGTGATCTTATACCTGACAAGACTTAAAAGCTGTATTTAGGTCTTTGATCAACTTAGGAAAACACACAACTTTCTCCCATGATGGAAGAATGAAAAAGATCTTCTGACTTTCTTCCCTTGGGAGTCTATGTGCTCTCAGAGCTCGGATCATTTTGTTTTATCCCCCGCGCGCCCCCTTCCACCCCCCACACACATGCAGCAGCTGTACTTCTCTCACCTCCCAAAGCTCCGCAACCTTCTCATAGCAAACCCTCTTCACTAAGTTTTGAGTAAATAATCTGGAAGGGAAGGAGACCATTAGAAAAAGTAAGAAACTAAAAAATAATAGAAAAACAGAAGAAAATTGCTGGAGTAACCAGCAATAGAATCTAGGATTCCTAATTATCAATCATATTAATTAAATATTTGTTTTGTCCAAGAATACTACAGAGTATGATAAATGTTAGAACTGGAGATCTGATGGAGGCCTTGTAGGCCACAGTTTGTTTGTTTAACTACAGCCCCAAACTTGGACATTGTAGTATCTCTTGAGAGAGCTGCTCTGTGAGAGATATTGAAGAAGGCTGAGCAGATATGCTATAAATGAAATGTTTACATTTACAAAAAAAAATGTGTTTTAAATGGAGATCTCTGGTAAATCATGCTTCCTTCAGGTTATCACTCCTTGAATAAATAAAATAATAATAATAGAAAGAGCTGGAAGCAAGCTGAAAGAAAATGTGCTTTAATGCAGTTTTGAGTTGTTTACTCAGATATGATAGCTATTGTTTGCTCAGTGTGGGATCTGTGTATGAAAGAGTTGGTAATTCTTCCTCTGTTCCTTCAGTCTTCTCTACTCTTCTTCAAGTTACTTTGTATTTGATTCTTCCTGCCTTCATTTCCTGCCCCTATAATTTTAATATTGTGAACAGATTTAATTGCAATTGACTTTATGCCTCATTGTTATTGGATATTGTGGAGGTCAAACACGTGAGTGGTTTATAGTTTTACCCTACACTACTTAATGAACTGGCTAACAACGGCTCAGAATTTTTGGCTGTTATCTCTGAGGACTGATGGAGGAAGAACAGGGTTAAAACTGGAAAACTGCAACTGTGGTACCTATCTTTAAAAGTGGGGGAGCTGGAGAATGAGATATACCCCAGCCAAAAAATCTGAAATGAGTGAATGAATGAGCTGTAAACACTTAGAAGATAGGGAGGCCAATCTAGCATGGATTTCTGAAGAGTAAAACATGCTGAAATATGTCAGTTGTCTTCTACAGCAGAGTAATAGTCTTTGTGAATAGAGCACAGTCCTTTGGCTTTTCTGTGGGCAGGTCATGTTCATGATGGAGTCCTACATGGCTGGAGACTGCACAGCCCCCCATGCAGTCTGTCCCAGCATTTCACTGACCTTTATTTACCATTCAAAAATGCTATATAGCCAGACCTTTTACATATTCTCATAAAGTATTCTTACTGCAAGGTGGTGGTGTACGGTCTGGATGCAAATGTTACAGTGTGGGTGCCTAACTGGTTGAAAAGTTAGCAGTACACTTAAAGGTTAGCAATAAATGGAGCATCCTTGAAATGGAAGGTGTAGCAAGAGGATTTTCAAGTTTTTTCCTGGGTCTGTTACTGTTCAGTGTTTCTGCCAGTAACATGGGTGGTGAAATAGATAGTATGTTTTTAACATTTTGGGAAAATACAAACTTGGGAGCTACTGGTAGTTGGGCAGAAACTGGAGTCAGAATTGAAAGTGATCCGGTAAGACTGGAGAACTAAGTTACAGTGCGAGCAAATGGAAGTAAAAGTAATGCATGCAGAGGGGATTTATTGGCTGCAAAAACATGGAAGGGCAACAGCTGGGTAGGCAGCAGTGCCTCAGAGTAGGATCTGGGGCTTATAGTGGATCACAAGCTGAACATGAGTCAACAGTGTCATGCTGGTTTTTTGGGTTTTTTTCTTTTTCTTTTTTTTTTTGAGAGAGAGAGAGAGAAGGACAGACATCGTACAGGAATATATAAATAGGAGCAGGGTCAGCAAGCACAAAGTAATCGTTTTGCTCAGCTCAGTATTGGTGGACTTCAGCTGTAGCACTGCTTCTGGCTTTCGGCATTTCACTCCCAAAAAGGGTGTGGGCCACTTGTAGAGAACTGGCCGGGAGGCGGAGAATGGTTGGAGTGTAGCAAACCGGGCTTACAAGGACAGATTTGAGTTATGGGTTGCTTGGGCCAAAAAGAAAACAAGGACTTGATAACAGTTTTTACATCGGTAAAAGGCTGCAGTAGAGAAGAAAGGAATAATCTGCTCTTCTGACTTGTGAGGATTAAACAAGAGGTGACAGGCTGAAATTGCAACAGGAAGTTCTAGTTAAGCACAGTGTAGGATTTTCTGGTCCTATAAGGTAAGGAGATACTGGAACAAATTGCCTTGGGCCCGGTGAAGTCTCCATCTCTTGAGGTCTCTCAACAGGTGAGACAGATACCAGTCAACAAGATCATAAAGAATAGACTGAATCACTGACTAAGCTTTTTGAGGTCCTTTCTTACCCTTTTTCTATAATATGGAGGAATCAATAGGTTCTTAACACAGCGGTGCAAATGCCGCCTCCCATCCAGGACTGTGCTCAGCTTGGCAGGGCTGAGAGGATGTGCCAAAATGAGGGCAACTCGGCGCTGCTCCCAGCAGCTGCTCTTGGCCACTGTCAAACACAGGAATTGGACCTGTAATTGGTCTGTTTTGGTTGTTCTTGCATAAGACGTGGAAAAAGCGCATGCAATGCTTGCTGTTTGCAGCGTGGGGCTTCTGGATGAACTCCCGTTAACATCGTTGTGGTGTAGGTAGGGTTGAGTAGCCAACTTAAAGAATGATGGCACCATCTCAGCAATTTAGTTTTGTAGTTTAATTCAAGTCAGCCATTTGTACTTTTAGCTGAGCAGCAAGTCTGAATCATGTTATTTACCATTGTATGTCATCCTGTTCAGTGTTGGGGAAAAGCAATGTCAAGTATACTTGGTGGAATTGGAAAGAATTGGAGAGGGAGGTGAAAATGCTGCTGCCAGAGCATGTTTGGTACCTATTGCTGACAGCTGGCAGCTTGTTGAGCGCTGGTTCTCCATCTCTGAAATCCAGCATCTGTGTGGCTGAACTGGTTATGCTACTTTCATTAAGAGACGGAACATTTGTAGTCACTAGTTCACACTTAATCTGGCTGTGTTAAACTGTATGAAAACGTCTTTTGCAGGAGGTGAGATTGACTGTGTTGATAAGGATGGTAACACCCCTCTGCATGTGGCTGCACGATACGGACATGAGCTTCTGATTAACACTCTCATAACCAGCGGAGCTGACACTGCCAAGTAGGTTGCTGCAGCAGATCTGTTTCTAATTATCAAGTGTGATGTCCAGTGCCAGGAAACACTTGTCCTCAGGTTCTGAAGTATGAAGGTTAAAATGGATAAACATAATTATACTCTGCTTCCTTGGGGGGTATGGGACTGAAATGTGAACGCTTGGGAAGACGGGAGGGAGGGAAGCCCTGCCAAGTTGCTATTGTGCCAAGCTGTGAGGTTGCCAGTAGTACCAGTGCTATCTCTTTTTCCTGAAGTGCTTAATCTCTATTGTTTGAGAAAGTCTGCAGCAAACACTTTGTATGGGAAACACAAGTGAAAAAAAAAATCAAAAGCCAACCAAGGGAATTGTGTGCTTATTCCTTAGTATTTAGATTAGCTTAATTTTCAGTGACATGCCATACTCAGTGACTATCCCTTGTGTCATTGTGATATTACACAGGATAATCAATAGAAAAGTAGCAGTGCAAAGCAGATGTTGCTCAGGTTTTTCTAAGCTCATTGTGACTGTAAAGCCTGCCTTGATGTTTGTGGTTTCTGATCTTCAGCTGGCTGAAATAATAGGACTACTTTATCTGATTAGTGGATTCGGGGCCTCTTTTATGAGTAGAGGGACAAGGAGTGGAAATCAGACACAAATTTCCAAATGTCATTAGTCCTTCTGCTTCAATTCAAGTAGTTTTTTTGTTTTTTAATCTCTTTCACACATAAATCAAGATTATACCCACAATGGGCAGATACTGTGGACTGAAAAATCTGGGAGGTGCTTGATTTTGAAGAGTAGTTGAGTTGAGATGAGAATGCTCTGTCAAAATAAAAAAGAAAACCTAAAGGTAAACCTACAAGTATAGGGCCAGAGCAGTGTCATGCCGTGAGAGATATCTGTACGAAGTGTTTAATAGCAGCATCTTATTCCTGAATATGAGTTTTCTGCAGTTAAATGCACGTCTTCGAAGTATAATTTAAGAGAGTCTTCTGCCTACAGATTACCATGGAATCAATGACTACTTTAACTTACTTGGTTAGGAAAACCTGCTTCCAAATATTTTAGTTTTTGTTGATTTTGGTTTTGAAGATACTTGCAGCTCTCAATGTTGTGTTTATTTGAGGATATCTAAAAAAGTGACACATTTCCCTGTATTCCTGTATCAACTATAATGACTGTCATCGAGTTGACTGGCATATTGTTTAAAACCCTCCCCACTTCCAGTAGCAGAAATATGTGAAGTGAGAAGTCAGCTGAGATACCAGGCAGATCCAAGTGATGCTACTGTTCTAAATAAGGAGGATTTGAGTAATGGGAATGAGCTTTTATATTTGTTCCCTGGACTGGGCTTTGAAAGAGAAAGCCATACAGCATTGTTAGCAGCAGCAGCTACCAACAGTTCAGTCAATCTTTGGAGGCAATTGTATTTCAAGGAGAAAGTACGTAGGCAGTGGGAGGAACCGATGTGACCAGCACTATGGAAGTGTGACACTGGCTAGCAGATGCGCAGATAGTACATTTTGACGAAAACCAGCCAAGACTGGGTGGAAATCTCGACTAACAGAAAAAATGTATTGAGATAACTAGATGAAGGAGATGGAAGGAAATGGCATGGCAATATAGAATATCAATGGTAGCTTAAATGAATCCACAGCTAAAAAAATGCAACCTGTTTAGACAAGTGCAGTGGCTTGGTGGAGCTTATGCTGTTTCCTTTCAAAGAATAGACTATCAGATAATATTTCAATAGATTTACTCCAAGGAAGACATAAATGCTGATGCTGGCAAAATTAAAATGAATACAGTACCACAGGTGATTCCTTAGTGTAGTGAAGCGGCAGGAATGACAGATCTAATGTGAAGGCAAAGATAGGATGGCACTCTGCATTCTGGAAAAAAATGAGTTTTCTAAAAACAAATACATGTGCATATAATATAAAATGTATGCAGTGTTGGAGAGAGCAATATGTCTTTATAAACATCCACATTTTGGGGGGGCTAAAGCTCCATAAGTCATGATGATTCATGATGAACCTTTCATAAAAACAAGTTCTTACGTCTTTGGATCTGTATCTGAAATTCCCTTCCATGAGATCGTGCTCTTCCATCCATAAGTTGTCTTGCAGATATGAGTTCATTTGCTGTTGTTCAGGAGTTCATCATTCTTTAAAAATGCATTTGCTGAAGCAAGCAGTAGATGCTAATCTTGTGGAGAAAGCTCGTTTCAGAGGCTTCATATTTATGTGCACTTGGAGCACTGCCTGTAGAATAATATTTCTAGAATAACAAGACATTCCCCCTTTCTTCTCCCTCCGATGTCTCTGCTCTGAATAGTTTATAACGTAATTGTAAAGAAGATCATGTGTTAACAGGGTGGGGGGAAACAAAGTGAAAGTGAGCATGTGAGGAGATCAGCTGGAGCAAATAAATAAAATGTTTAGTTCTTAGGATGTGGAAGAAACTGCAAGTGGTGTTGCAGTCTAAAAAAATGTGCAAAGAAGAGTAACTGATTACAAAGAATCATCAGAGGAGCAGGAGGTCAAATATAGTGGAAACAGTGCAGGAGAACAGAGTTTTCAATTTCTGTACAAATAAACGTGGTGTGTGTGTATGTATGGTAAACAGCAAGTATGTATGTTTATGCATTATATATATTAAGTGTAAAACATATTTAAGTTAAAATCTTATGTATTTTGACTAGAACTGGATGTGGAAAGGACGGGCTAACTGTATGATGTGCAAATGTGGCTACAAGACAAAATGTTTAAATTCCTGGACGGTGGTGCTTGGAAGTGAAGTGAGAGACCTGTGGAGAGGGAAGAAGTGGAGGTTTTGAAAACCCAAGTGAGAGTTACCTAAAGTGTGTTAACTGCAATGAAAATGAATTTCAGAAATAAGTAAAAGCTGAAGCCTTCTCAGTATGATGCGTCAGGATGGCAGTTGCAACGTGTGTAGCTGCTGCAGGAATTTGTGCATTTGAGGCTGGGAACAGGCTCTAAGCAATAGCTGTGCTCTTACCTCCTCCCTCACTGTATATTCACCTGAGTTTTTGGAAATCTTGCTGCCACATTCCATTCATAACGTCATGCCAAGATTTTGCTGTTTCTTAGTATTTTTAACTCCTGAGCCAGATGGTAAGGAAATACAGATAAAATTAACAAGGCAAGAAGAAGCTGCTTCTGCAGGAGGAGCTTCTCAGGCGCTGTGTTTGTAGGCAGCCTGGATTTTTATGTGACTCTGTGTAATGAGACTTATGCCTTTCAGGTGTGGGATCCACGACATGTTCCCTTTACACTTAGCAGCACTAAACGCTCACTCAGACTGCTGCAGGAAGTTGTTGTCATCGGGTAAGTACCTCCAGCAGTGCCTGTGGAGCTTGAGTAACCTGTCTCTGTGCTGCTTAAGGCCCCTTTATATTCCCTGTTGTGAGTCGTTCCAGCGAAAGACTTCCTGTGCCGCCGTGCGGGGCGGTGTGGTGAGGGTCCGTCCTGCTGGGTCTGGGGCGTGCGAGGCTTTCCTAACCGGCTGCAGGAATTCCTCCCGTCCCAGGGCCATCCTGCCTGTGGCCCTTTTCTCCTGGCCCTTGCAGAGTTTGTGTGCGTTCACCAGAACCAGGGTGGGAATTGAGGAGCCTTCTTCGTGTTGTAGGAGTGTCAGATGCTGCTGTTCCTGTTTTGTTTTGTTTTCCTAAAGTAAAAATTACCTCCTTGAGGCCTGTGTTGGAGCAGGTATTTACATCTCACTGAAGACAGTAGATTTTAGATGGGCGCTAGAGCATGTTTCTGAATCAGAGCCAGCGTAAAGAAAGCAGGCTGGCCACAGCTCTGTGGGCACACAAAATGAAATTAGTTAGTGTAGTATCTGAAGAGCAGTCTCTGAATCCAAAGCAGAGGAAGCAACAGTTTGCTGACACAAATGTTTTAAAAGTTAATCAGGTACCAAATCCTGATATTTTTTTTCCAGGCAGGAGTTCCCGTGAGTGAAAAAACAAGGCAGATCATATGTTTTTTTTTCTAGAAAACTGTTTCATTCCTTAACATTTAAAAATCTCTTAAAACTACATTTTTCAATGACCATGAGTCCTGCAGGATATTAAAAAGTGTGAAAACTGTTAATTACATACCCCGCTACAGTAAACATTGGTGTGCTCTGGCCTTGAGCACCACATCGGGAAGGAAGAGGCAGAGCTCTGGGTGAGGAGAGCTGGTGCTGTCCCGCTTGGCTCGGTGGCCTTGTGCATCTTCACAGCTCTCCCTGCGCCTTCCTGGGGGCCTCTTTCCAAAACTGGAAACAAGCTGAAAACCACACGCAATCAAAACAGCCCCTTCTCGTGTGCAGGCTAGCTCTGTGCATTTTCTCCTTTCTTTGTTTTCTGTCCTCGTGTGCGGCTGTTGCAGTCCTCTTGATCAGGATGGCCCACGAATGCCGGGCGCGTGGTTTCTGGTCCCGGCAGGGACGCGGCGCAGCGCTCGCTGCAGCAGTAGCTGCTCTCTCTGGAGAGGTGCCGAGCTGGAGCAGCCGCTGGCCGTTCCCACCGTGACCTCTTTTGTGACTGTAGTTGCTTGCGTTCTGTTTTTCCTAACTAACTGATTTTTCTGTCTCTGCAATGTTTCCTGTGGTTTAACTAGGACAAAAGTATAGCATAGTGTCCTTGTTTAGTAATGAGCACGTGCTGTCTGCAGGCTTTGAGATAGACACCCCCGACAGCTTTGGGAGAACGTGCCTCCACGCTGCCGCCGCAGGAGGGTGAGTACCCCGAACTGCAGCTCTTTGGCGCGATCCTGGGATTCGGTTGCGGATCTGGTGCAAGTCAGCTTGGCTGTGCCATCCGCAAAGCAGTTTATTGTGGTGGAAGGGGGAAGCAAAGCAGTTTGCCGTAGATCCTGCTTGCTTGAGGCTCTCTTCTGCCCTGGGCCTCACGTAGGGCTTGTGTACGAGGTGAAGGAGATAGGCTGCCCCCCTCCACTGCGGGGAGCTGGGCTGTGGTTTGAAACATGGCTTTCTTGGCAAAAACTCTTCCTTTTCATGGCTCTATAAAGACTGCTTAGCCTTTGGGTGGGGATGCTGCATACTCACCCAGGGCTTTTTAGTGGCCAGGCTTGCTGCTGAGGGCTTGTGGTCAGCAGGGAATGGTCAGCTCCTAGGAGCAAAGTGGAGGGAGGAGAAGGAGCTGTGGCTATTGGGAGCTGCTGGCACAGTACAGTTATTCCCTGCCTCCTCCTGTGGGCTGTGTTCTTGCCTCAAAAATGCAACTTCGCAACCATTCCCATCCGAAGGCCTGCCTGGAGTCTGAGTGCAGCTCACCTCCCTCCCTCCCATTTTTCAGGTGCAAGTTTAAAAGCTTCTAAAAGAAGTTCGCCAAACTAGAGAGATGGTTGTCCTCTTGTGGCAATGCATTACTGATGAGTGATGGGAGCTCAGAAATGGAAACGGATGAAAACTGAAATATGTCAGTTTAGTTTGTAACTGTAGCATCCGGGTCATTTGAACAGTCCAAGTAGTTGTTAGGGGAGTTCTGCAAAGTTAACCTTGTGAGATTGACGAGGATTGAGTTTTGACTCTTCTGTTGAGGACCTGATGCTCAGAAGACAGATGAAAATGGAGCCTTGGTTGGAATCCAGCTCAGGTTCTCTATGGTTACAGCCAGCAGAAATGGTCATCCACAGTGACTGCTTGGCAGTCTGAGTAGAAGTTGTTTTTGCTCTGTGAGGGACCAATATGGAGATCACAATTTTCACTGTAACAAGAATCTAATGAAATTGTTCCAAGTGCTGGTTTTATTGTTTTTGTGGTACTCTTCTTATTGATACTTGTGTCCTATTTATGATAATTGCTGGAACTGACATTATTATAGTGTACAGTCCAAATTCTAATTCTTCCATATGGCCAGACCCCAAAAGATTAATTAAAAAAAATGCAAGTCCAAAAGAGGAGGAGAGGCTTCGTAAGAAGCAACAGACACCCGTGAAAACAAGCCATATTTTTTCAGTGGTTTACTGCAGTTGTCATCACTATCAAGTTTTTTTATTTTTAGTACACTGTGGTGAGTGTTTTGTAGATATTTTATGCAATAGCAATTTAAAGAAAGGATGAACATACATCACTATATTGCATCCAGTCTGCTTTTTCCTGGAGCTGTAGAGTAGCATTCTTTTTCTTCCCTCCCCCCCTCCCCCGCCTTTTTTCCCTCTGACATATGCCTGTAACTCCCATTACATTGATCAGAGTTGTATGGGTACTAGGAAAAGAACATAATTCAAAGGTCTGTTCTTCTGGTTCTGAACAGAAGTGATTCATTGCCCTTGTGAATGACAAAGGAGTCTTGGAAAGTGCTAGGTTGCTTTACATCATTTTCTGCTTTACTCTCATATGTTTATGTGCTTGAATGACAAAAGATGTGAGAATTCAGCTATTTTATTTTTCATTAAGAATCACCTGAGTTTAAACAAGATGAAGAAGAAGTTATAATTTGGTGAATTCTTTCAACAGGTACAAAGCAACAGAGCCCAACTCCCCACTGATAAATGCAATAAAGCAGCAGTTTTAATTATTATGCCCCTTATTCAGCAAAACACTTAAACACATGCTTAAATCTATCAATAGTCAACAATTTATGCAAGCATAAATATGAAACTAATCGTTGTGATTAAATCTCACTGAAATAAACACGATTTGAGCAAAGTGCTTACTGTTACATGCTTTGCTGAATGGGGATGGACTTTGTTAAATGTCACCTCTTCATTGTTAGTCTGGTATTTTATAAGCTAGCAATAATTTTCTTTTAAAGTTTTCTTATAAAATACCAGTTCAATGTAGCATGGGAAGCATTAGAGTACAGCACCCTTTGGAAATTCCTAAGCATTCTGAATTCAAATTGTATTTACTGTTCTCTCTTGAAATAATCTATTTATTTTAACTTCAGTGGAAGAGAAGAAAGAAATAAAGGAGTACATTTATAAATGTATATTATATACATTTAAAAATACATATTTTTTGTAGTTTGCTGTGGTTAGAGTTGGCCATACCCTGTTTCTTCACGGCAAATAGTAGAACAGCTTTTTTTTTTTTTTTTTAAATGGGGAAGGATAGCCAAAGATGTAAGCTTCTCTTTTGTTCATGCTTTTGCTTTATTTCTCTTTTCAGTAACGTTGAATGTATAAAACTCTTGCAAAGCAGTGGAGCAGATTTTAATAAGAAGGACAAATGTGGGAGGTACGTAACTTGTGACGGTCATAAAAAAAAAAAAATAAGGTAGCAGGCAAGCAAGAAAGACCACCTTAGTCTGGAAATCATAGGTTTTGTGAAAAACACTAAACAGTAAAATAGATTGGCCTTTCCTGCAGAACTCTGATGTAGCAGTTATGCCAAAGATACAGATGCAGACTTCATTAGATACATAGAAATAAGCTTACCCTTTTGTTTAAAAAATAACACAGGCTTCCTTTTCTCCTTATTGCTTTTCTTATTGCCTAGATTCTTGTGCTTTTGTGTCCAGAACAGCATGTGGGTAATGACAGAAAGGATTGCTGCTGTTTGATATACTTTCTAGGATTTTTTTCTTCCTTTCTTTTTTTTTCCCTCCTCCCATATGAAGTGTTGCCATGAGCGCTGCTATGCCAGGAATGGATGCAGAGATCTCACTCCCTGGTTGCTCCAGAGTATCTGTTCAGTGTTTCGTCATGTATTTTTAAACAAAATCAAAGTTTTCTGAAGCAGAAGCTTAGTCATTCCCCAAAACCTTGGAGTGATTGGGAAGAGCTGTAGCCCACTGAATATCATCACTTGACTTAGGACGCTTCATCTCATGTGACAGCAGATCATGCCATCACACAGTTATCCATCACCGTTACGGCCGTACCACCCCAGAACAGGTACAGGCACAGTGTGCTTAGCTTCCCGTGCTGTTGGCCATCCTTTGGCTTCAAAGGCTGCTCGCGGCACGGCGAGCTCGGGGGTCGGGCGGTGCAAGATACACCAGGGCTCAGGCAAGATAGTAAGAGATGCTGGCTTGTTGCGCCATCTTGAAATTCTGGTAAATAAGTTACTCTTCTGCCTACCCTCCCAAATACTAAAAATGGATACCCGCCTCTAAATGTTAGGTTGTCTAGGGTCTATCTGAAAACATTTCCAAATTGCAGCTGTTTGAGAGAACCCAGCAAAAAACTCCCGTTCCAGCAAACAGTTCCCCTCACCCATATTATGTATGCGAAAGAAAAAGTTAGCATTACAGTGAGCTTGCACAAAACTGAGTAACAAGCATTGTTTTTTTAACACTTTAACTCTTTTAAGCACTGGGATTGCCCTGTCTAGTGATCTGGCCTTTTCCCGTTTGTCAGGAGTTGCTCTTTGTCTTCCACCCTCAGTTGTATTGGTGAAGTACAAGAGCACTGCAAGGAGTTTAGGTTTCTTTCTCTAAGCCCCTGCTTAGTGTCTAAGCCTCGATGTGTGTGTGTGTGTGTGTGTGTGTGTGTGTGTGTGTGTGTTAAACATGCTGGTTAATTGTTTTTTTCAGATGATATTTGCTTTGGTCATTATACTAATATAAACGAATCACAAGGGAAAGGTGTTGGCCTGGCTCAGGCATTGTGTGGTGTTGCTCGGTGGAGGGGCAGTAGTCATTATTATTTATATCCTCTAGATCCACCTAGTGAAGGTGTCTCAAATATTTCAGTAAAAATGAAGGCATTCTTCTGTCCCATCTAAATGAAGCAGGTTCAAAAGTGAACTATTCTTTGGCTAGTTTTTATCTTACACCTTCCCCCAAATTAAAAGTAGATTATTTTAAGGGAACAAAATAATTTAAATTGGTTGAGGACTTTAGCATAGCAAAAGGAACTTTTGCAAATTTCAGACTCTTTGGAAATTCTGCTAACAGCATGGGCTCTTCCAGAATGACATTCAGGCTTTGAGCAGGGAGTGCCAAGCACGCGGCATGCTGAACTTCCCTGCACAATGGATCTTTTCTTGGATTTTGGAATTCCTCATCATGACAGGATCGCCCCACGTTGCTATCACGCTCTGCCTCTTATGCTGCTGAACTGCACTGTGATGATTTTGGAGTTAAATCCTAACTCCAGCTTCATTGTCCGAAGGGGACTGCCTCCGGGGGCTAACGCTGGGCAGCTGAAGCTCTTCAAACCAAGCAACTGGCGCTGAGCCTTAGGCCGAGGCAGGTTTAACAGCTAAAACACACTTCCCATTTATGCTGAATAACACTGCAGAGCAGGTGGATTATCAGACTGCAGCTAACTCAAATTTAATTTTGTTCTGTGGACAAAGAAGCTTTTAAAGTATCGATTATATGTTCATAAAAGAAATAAAAGCATAATAGTACTATGAAAATTCTGCATAAACAGATGAATTTATATATGTGAATGTGTAAAAAAACAACTATAAGGGAGGGGATAATAAAGCCTAGCTCAGCTACTTTGTTCAGCTCAGCTGTCTGTGGAAAATGTGTGGCAGTCAGCTCCAGTTCTCATGTGTAAAGTGTACATTTGAACAACCTTGAAGTAGAAAGAGCTTAATCTACTCCCCTTTGGGAATATATTTTAGGCAAGAGAAAGGTTTTGTGTGTCTCCAGGACATAAGTTTTGTTGTTTTCTTTTTTGGAGGTGGTAGGAGAAGGATTTACTCTATAGTAATCTGTGATTTTCTCTAAGATTTGTTCAACCCTGGAACTTAAGCAGGCTCAGGAGCAGGTGTAGCCAGCACAGTGGTTGTACTAGGTGGTGAAATGTCTGCAAAGTGAAGCTGTTAGAAATACAACTTTCCTGTGTTCCTTGTGGGCAGCTGTTCTAGCTGGGTAATGTGCTGTGAGGGACACTGTTTTGCTCTGCCTTGCAACTGCAAGAGTCACATATATACAGAGCAACAGCAGAGAATTTCATTGGGAATAAGTTGTAGGTAAGCCATGGATTGAGGATTCCTATGCTACTAGGCTTGGTAGGAGCAGTATTTCTCTTGTAGGAGCATCCAAACCTCATATTAACACAGTATTTTGTTAAATTTGCATAACTTTGCATTTCAGTGTAAGAATATAAAGACCTGGTATTGTCACTTGGAAATCTGTCCGAGTGCTACAGTTTAGGTATTTTTTTTATCACCCGTATTATGTATGAGAATCTAAGATAACAAATTGCACTTACATTTCAGGACACCTCTGCACTATGCAGCTGCAAATTGTCATTTCCTCTGTATTGAGACACTGGTGGCAACAGGAGCCAACATTAATGAAACAGATGACTGGGGACGCACCCCTCTGCACTATGCTGCTGCTTCTGACATGGACCGGAAGTAAGAAAGCCTATTTGTATTTCTTGTTTAAAGTGTTTTGCTAGATCAGCATCATGATACTATTTTTATGCTGCAATATCATTTGAAACAAATAATTCCACTAGTAACGGGATTCCCCTCAGATGTACACATAGCTTCATACTGAATTGCTCTGACTGTAAACCAGGTCTCCAGATGAGGTGGTATTTCAGCTATGCCATTTACCTTTGAGGTGACACGCAGTTTTGCAGTGAAGCCACCTTGTCCTACTGGCCTGTTTTTCACAGCAGTTTGTCTTCTGTTTTCCTCTGTGTGGTTTCTTCACAAGAGGAAGATAAGAGAATTTTCTGCACATGCTTTGCCATCCCTTTGGAAGGGAGGGAGCAAGAAGCAACAGGAGAGATTTTTCCAGATGGACTATAGCAACAGACAGACACCTGGCCAATCTGACATGTACTGTCAGAAATGGAATAGCTCTATCCATCAACCTCTCCACTGTCAGAGCTCATGAAACATTCACACTGTCCCAGCTAGGTTGCTTTTTAGAGATATTAAAGACAGAGAGGACAGAATGCAGTGCTAGTCGTGTGGGAAAGGCCTTGAAGGGGGGGATCAGCCATGGAGCTTTACAAGTCCTGTGGTTGGTCACTGCAATTTCTAATTCCCAGTTTATTGCATATTTTGGCAATCACTTTCTTCTGTTTTATAAAACAGACTCAGTTATCCTGTTAGCTCTGTCTTGAACCACCTGTATTTATTGTAGATCTTTCCAAGCTTCTCTTACTTCCCTGCCTCTTTCCTTTAGACTCCAAGGGACTATTTTCTTTGATTTCTTGTATAGTGAGATCTGGTAAAATGTTTGGTTTATAGTTATACATTAATAATATATATTTATTATTATTATAATTATTTCATTTATAATGAGTAGAAAGCAGCAAGATCTTCAAAGGACTGTGCTGACCACTACTAGAGAAGGATTTCTATGGACAGTGCAGAGTAGGATGATATGAAGGCTTTTGCCACTGAATGTTTCTAATTCTGTTCTACCACAGAGAGTTTTTATTCGTGGTGTTGAGAACGTGTTGTTTTTCAGCCTTTGACTCCCTGTAGATGGGAATCCTACATGTAAACAAGCCCGAGTTTGTAGGTCAGCATATTTTTTTTCTGTTGAATGGCTACAAACTCCCAAAGTCAGGCAATTTCAATCCAAAGTATATACAAAATTTCTAATTTTCGATCCAGGCAATTTAAGTGCAGGTAGAATTCTTGGAGTAACAAGATTTGAGAGGCTGACCTACCATTTCAGCTGTGTTGGTAGCTGTTGTTGCTTATAGTCTTCAGAATGAACATACCCCTTTCTTCAGTGGAAGGCAGAGAGGCAATTTTGTTAAATGGATGATTGGAGTTTCTGACTATCTATTGTTTCTACAGATCACTACTTATTCTGTTCAGACACTTATTTTGGGTTTTCACTGATTTGTGGTTCATTGAAAGCAGTTATAGGTAGGGCTTTCACCTGTAATGGGAAATGTTTAAAATTCTGATCAATGCACAAGTATCTCATACTGTTGTTAGAGCTTTGAACAGCTGTGTTGATTCAGCACAGCACATGAGCACCTTCTATGAGCTTACCAAATTAATAGTTGAGGGTATTGATAAGTATTTTTTTTTCTATGAGGCAGTAGACATTAGACAGACTCTGGGTTTGTAAAACCATATTGCTACTTATCTATGTGAAGAATGTCAAATCTTGGTATGAGAAATGGGAAACTGAACATTAAGGAAGGTATAAATGTACTGTTTTGCATTGTGCAGAATCCAATCTGGAATATATATGTTATACAGGGATAGCAAACTGTACTCCTACAAACCTTTTAAGCCACAAATTTGTGATGATTCATAGTAATCTGGAAGTATGTATTCTGTGGTAGCCTAGGTAGCCAGGTTATGTCTGTGTAAATATTGTAATCCTTTGTCAGCTGTCCATCTGGCTGGGATGTATGGCTGCCAAAAATGGGCCAGACATGCATATATACTCAGCTCTTTGAAGAATGTGAAGAACCTGACTGGGATAGCCTTGCAGGGTTGCCAAGTACTTCACAGAAAGTGAGAAGTGTCCGCAACACAGCTAATGTATATTCAAGATAGACTAGATTAGTATCAGTGGCTAAAGTTTCCCGGAGCTCCGAATCTCAAGTATTAGAGAAGCACAGCAGGTTACTGTAGGAAGAAGCCAATCCTGGGTTGTTCTCTGCAAAGGAAACAAAAGACAGGACATGAGAGAAATGGAGAGATTATAGAAAGTGATGATCAAACTGTTTTTTGTAGAAATCAGAATTTTTTTTTTGATGTCGACTTGCAGAATGATAAACTGTCATGTTATAGGCGTCTCCCTTGTTTGGGAAATGTATTAGTTGCACGCCCATGTAGAGTAGACACTTACCTGTTTGATTTTTACTGTAGGCTGGAGGAGGTCAACTGGAGGAGGACTGGGGATGGGTGGCAGACTGCATCAAAACCACTGATGTGATATTTTGAAAATAAGTTGTGTTTTTCTGTCCTCTGTGTTAAGAAGAAAGAATATTTTAGGTAACTCCCATGAAAATGCTGAAGAACTTGAAAGAGCCAGTGAGTTGAAGGAAAAAGAAGCTGCATTGTAAGTTTGGCATCAATACAGCAGTTAAGACTCCATTTTTGGAGAATGCCACTGCTTTGGGCTGCAGTTTATGCTCCCTGTTCTGCTTCTTCATTGCTCTGCTAAAAACAATGCTTAGCATTAATGAGGGCTAACCTAAATAAAAAAAGCTTTCTGCTCTTCTCTATGACAGTATTCCTTAATATTTCTGTTTTTCTGTTTGTTGCTCTTTCCTAACTGAAAATGTGCTGCTCTACTAATTTAATAATCTAGTATCACACATTTATTTTAATGTTTTGCGCTGGATTTGTTCATTGCAAAGAGAATTTGACCAATGGCTTCAACAATGTCTTTGCTTAGATTGACATTTTCATCTAGCTACTTACAATTTCCTTGTCTTAAATTTTCATTTTTTTAAATGACTGCCTTACATATTCACTATGAATTTCTTGCTATAGCAAGACAGTCATAAGAAAACTATGATTTCTTCAAGATGACAGGAAAAAAAAAAAAGAAAAAGCCACAGGAGCTATTAGAGCAGAAGGGATCCTTTGAAAAATACGTAGTTCTAAGGACATTTATAACAAATAAATAAATATATACGTACATGCCAGGAAATTAACTAGGATAAATCCTTATCTTTTAGCTTACCTCCAGTATGTGTTTGGAGACCAGTGGTTTGATCAGTGAGTTTTTACATATTATAGTAACAATTCTAGTTGTCCTGAATAGAGTACCTCATGACACAGAGGAATGTAGTTTTATTTATTTTTTGTAATAAAACGTCATTTTGCCATCTAGAGTGACAGCAGAGGCTGAGCTGAAAACTGTTTTTATAAAGATGATCTTCAAAGATGATTTGGGATTTCCTGTATAAAAAATTAGGTGAATGTTTAGGAACAGCTGGTGAAAAGCAGGGAAACCCCTAAGTGATTTAAGGTGCTGTTGGAAATACAGAATTAACTGTCAGTCTCCAGGGTCACTCCTAATAGCGGCAGGGAATGAATCTGTTAAATATTGCGAGCTGTCCATTAAACTAATAAATTGTTCCCAGGTGTCTAGAGTTCCTGCTTCAAAATGATGCCAATCCATCCATCCAAGACAAAGAGGGGTACAACACAGTGCACTACGCTGCTGCATACGGGCACCGACAGTGCTTGGAACTGGTGAGCGTGCTCAGGACGTGTACGCTGGTGTGGTGAACTCCCTTGAATGGTTATTCTCCAAATTCTTTGGATAATCACAAAACTATAGATGCCTGCAGTATGGTGTACTGAAGTCAAATACATGCACCCAGGTGTAGCTTAACTACACGATAATCTTGATAATCCGGTGTTCGTTTAACAAGCTTGTGCTTACATGTTGTGTTTGAGTGGAGCTTATGTGTGCTTAAAATGGCTCAAATTATTCTGAACTGTGATCAAAATCTTCCCTGTGAATGTGCCAGTCAGAGAGGATGGTTCCCAGTACATGACCGTGTATGTGCCCTTCGTAGGTGGCTTGTTAACTAACTTGCATACTGAGAGAGTAAATAGTTTTTGAATTATGTGCATTGTCAGCTGCATACCTGCAGTGCCTTTTTGCCTCTGATGCAGCAGTAGCAGCGTTGATAATTTTACCACTATCAATGTTAACCTTGTATGCAACATAATTTTCACTTATTTTTACTCCTGCTTCTGAGTGATCAAAAATTGCGTCTGGCAGAGGGTCAAACATTTTTTTGCCGAAAATTAATTTGCAAGATGTATAGAATGAGTTCAAAGAAGTTTGTGAATTGTAAAGAAAATGTCGTGAAGATGGAGATTAACTGAACTGCTTGATGCACATTCAGAGAGTGATACATATTATTGAGTCACATATAAATAACGTTTAATTCTTCTAAAAATAATTAGAAAATTATACAGATATTCAGACTTAAGTGAGAGCAGAACTATGTACTGTTTTAGTGTTCTGTGTTTGGTTCCTTCTTTAATGGCTGGAGTACTTAATTACTAAAGAGGATTTCTGCACAACACACACTGTTTTCATACTACACTTACCAGCAATGGCAGTTACTGCCACCATAGCAGAAATACTGCTATTGGCCTACAACACCACCACAAGAGCTGGGAGATGTTGACCTATAATCAGACCAGGGCAGCCCTAGGTCAGAATTTCAGGTGAGGTGTTAAGCATTTTTAGCTCCCACCTGCAAGCATATGTATTTAGGACACTTAAAATATCACTGCCCCTTTTATGCTCGTGGCAGCTGCTTGGCCTTTCTGTGCTCAGAGCCTTCTCCTGGAGTTGTTCTCATGTGATCCTGCCTGCGGGGATGGAGGGGCCCGCTGCTGAGCCTGGATTTGGAGCAAAAGCAAATGTTCTCGGTATTTGAAGGGTGTGCGTATATATAGAGCAGCCTCCTTTGCGCCGCGCACAAGCTTACACTTGTATGGCTACAGCAGTGTGTATTGCTGTCGTAGCAGTGGCTGATCACCAGGTTCTTGCAGGACCTGCACACACAGAGCTCTCCATAGGAGTGTCTTCTCTGGGGGATTTTCTTTCAGCCTTCGTATCATAGTTCCTGTGTGACACTGGGTACAGAGAGAGGATGCAGAGCAAGGTCCCCTCACTTTTCTTTTCCTTGTTGCTGGGCCTGTTTTCCGGCAATACATCAATTACAGACAATAACCTGCTATTGAGGCTTGGTGCTTCTGAGAAATATTTGGCAAAAGAAAGAACTGAGAAGTGTGTCAGAAGTGCTGAGTTTTTCTTTAGTTTAGAAGGCTGAAATGCGAACCGTGGGCCAGAGACAGCCATGCAGCAAGTGCTCTGTTTGGACAGAGAAATTGAATGTTTCTGTCTGTTAATTCTCCCGTGTTTGTGATTGTTGCTGCAGTATGGAAACCAAAGGCATGTATAATTTGCAGAGTTACAATCATGCATCTATTCTGTGTGCAGCTCTGAAGGAAAACTACCATGAATTTTAGCCTTTTGCCTGCAAAGGATTGCTATCATGTGTTAAGAGTGCCTATCTGAAAGTTTTATGGGGACCAGGATTTTGCTATTGGTGTTAAGAGGCTGTCAGGCATCTGACTCTTTCTGGAATACAAAAATTACATGTACTACAAAGCACTTACGCTTGATTAACAGTAGCACCAGGACTCGTCATCTTTACGGCCCCCATCAGAAGAAGCTGATTTCATATTATTCATGTGAGAGTAATCCCTCAGTTCTAATGTGTTACTGGGTCCTGAGTTTAATAACTAGCTATATTTAGTAAGAGTGACTAACTAATTGGTAGAGGTACTACCTTTATACTGTCCCCTCCCCCTTTTTTTTGGCACTGCTTTGTATTCATTATGGCAAAAAAGCTGGGACCAAACTCCTGAATAGCTAAAAGGTAATTGTGCAGTGGATATGAAATGAAAATAATCTTTGCGCCTGCATTTATTCACTTATTCCAAGGTGGGACTCTGGCACTGAGTGTATTTCACAGCAGTCGTTGATGCTGACACCTCATCTGATAAAGCAGCATCATCTGTAGACATCGCTGTCTCGTAATGTTATCAAATTGTTTTCGAGGGAGCTAGGGTTGTTCACGGCTATTCAAAAATGTGTCTAAAAGCTGCAGCGAGGATTCCCGTGGCCCAGGTGGAAAGGCCCTCGCTGCGCTGCCAAAGGTACCTGGTGGTTCGGCTGCAGCTTCCTGTGCTCTCTGTGGCAGACTGTGACGAGGATTTCATCATGAACCATGATCCTTCTTTCTCGTAGCTACTAGCCACAGTACACTGACTGCCTCAGTTATTCAGAATTAAATAAAATGATTGCATAAAAATACTAATTGAGTATACTAAGTTCATATAAATAGTAATACTTAGTAATACTAAGTTCATATAACATACGAAGCTCTAATTCTGGTCAAAACTAAGGCAAGGTGGGTGCACAACTGAGGCAGATTTTACAAGTCGAGTAATTAGTATTTCCCTCATGCACATTGCCAAGCAGTGAGGAAAAATTGGAAGAAGATACCCCGTGGGATTTGATTCCTTCCCCTTGTTTCAGGGTCCACCAAATGAACTTTTCACGTATGAAACAATTCCAGTGGGGCTATGTTGGTGTGTAAAGTTAAGCAGCAAACAGTATTAGTAATAAATGCTTGTAGGACAGAGGCCTTAATCAAGAAATGAAGCTCTTTCCAGAGTTCCAGAATACATAGAAACTTATCAAGGACCTTGTAAGATTAGTGGGGTTTTTTGGGCCTTTATGACTCATAGTTAAAATATCCTACTTTAAAGAAGGGATTAAGAAGATGAGGCATGAAATGGAGTTCCCTTAGCTGAGGGATCTGGTCTGTGCTTTAAGCACAGTAGCTTCTCAGCATTCCAAAGTATTTATATATTTGAGTACAGTTTGGGAAAGACTGGTTGATCTATGGAAAAAAAAAAGTTTACTTTTTGACTTTTGTGTTCAATGCGAGTCCGATACCTTTGGATGAATTTAACTAAATTTCTGTGCGGAAAGGGGAGTGGTATTAGGACAAATTAAAGATGAAGAATGAAAAGGTCGTATTCTCTGGGCCAAACAAATGAAGCTTGTGTTTGTGTGTTCAGCCAGCTCTTTTCCTTGAGGACCCTCAGGTTGTCTGGGATATTAACGGGGTAGCAGTCCTGCAGTGAATGACATGATGCTCCTAAAAAGAGGAGAGTGAAAGCAGGTTCTTGAATTCTTTCTCCCTCTGTAATGAGTCACTGGTGAAGGCTGAATGGTGGCACGTGTGCAAGTGAAACTTGGTCTCTTCCATCTGCTTTTGTATTTCTAAAAATAACCTTGCGTTTGTTTAGCTTGGGGCTGACTTCTTTAGTGGTCGGTAGCCAGGGTTATCAGTCAAGATCATTAGCTGATGTTTTAGAGTTGGTAGTGTCACTGAACTATAGCAGTTCAAAAAAAATCTGTTTAATTCAAACGATCTTTTATTGCAAAATCTTAATTGATCTGGAAAAGGTGACAATTAAATGGTAATTTCACATTAAAATGCTATCTGCAAGGCATGTTAAGTGCTTTGGGCTGGTTGGTTGCTTTTAAAAAAACAACTTTTCTGTGCAGTGTCAGGGGAAGTGAATTAAATGTCTGTCTGGAGCGAAATCTCTTGCCTGACTGTCAGAATTGATGTTTCATTTTTCTTTTAATCTGCTCTTCTCTTTGTTCTGTGAGCAAATTGAATTCACCTTTTGGCTGACGGGAGCCGAACTGGCACGGGGGTTAGTGCGTTTGCGGAAGGGCGGCGAGCGTGACGGAGCTGCGGCTCGCGGTCTGTCCCGCCGCCCGGGGAGCCGGGGCTCGGGGACGCTTCCTGCCGGCAGCCCCGCGACTTGGCACGGCAGCAGAGCTACAGGCTAGGCCTGCGGGGAAAGAGAACACCTTTTATTAGCCCGGCTTTCAGATAAATACCGCGCAGGCACACAACGTGAGGAATGTGATGTGAAGTAAAACTTTCGGTAATGCTGAAAAAATTAAGCATGTATTTAAATGCCTTGTGAGAAAAGGGCCTGTATCAATGCTTGTGGGGACGGACTAGAGCCACGTGCTTGTGCGTGTGAGCGTGCAGCTGGCCGTGAGTCGCACGGAGAAACCCTTTCGAGCAAACCCAACCGCTGCATGTCCCCCTTTTGTCATTTTTTTGTGCAGAGGAAGCCATTTATTTCAGTGCTATCAAAGGAGAAAATGCAACAAGAGAAGAATTGTGGAACTCATCTGTTGGAAGGCTTGTTAGGCTTATTCGTAATTTCTCTGTCAGTCTTAGAATCCCCCGAGTAGCGTTACGTTGATTTCACTGAAGTTTTGATGTCATTATTAATATCCAATGTGTATTCGCTGGTTAAACTACCGATAGGAGCTGTATGCCTATATATACCGTTGCTTTATAGCAACACGTTTTGGCTTTGATTTTATGTTTTGGAAACTAGATGATTTTGATTGTAAAAACATTGTCTGGAGGGTAGAACAACTTGCAACAGGTGTGCAGGTGCAGTTCCTGGGCTTGCTGTGCTATTTGCTGCGGCACCCTGCTGGCACTCAGACTCTTCGGGAAGCAGTATTGCCTGTGGCCCCTGGGGGTTTTTTGTTCATTTCTTTTTTTCTCCCTGACCGATTTTGTATGTGGTTTTTAGTTTTTTGGTTTTTCTTTTTTTTTTATTTTATTTTGTTTTTTTTAGTTTTAGTTTTCTCAGGTGGGAGGAGCAAGGCACTAACATCTGCTGCTTTCTGACAGACAGCGTCAAGGCTGTTCCAGGACTTCAGGAGAAAACTTTCCTGTAGTTTGGGAAGGAGATAAGGACTTCTACTACTGCCTTAAATACCTGTGCGTGTGTGGCATTTAAATACAAATGTAAGAAGAATATCTGACTCTTTCTAATCTGCCAGATCCAATGAAAAGAGCCTTAGATTGGGGCCTGTGGCATTGCATTAGGTCATATAGCTCTGGGAACAGCTGTGGAGGCTGGGTTTCTGCATGTCTCATCAGCGGTACTTATACAAGGGAAGATGTTTGCCTGTGCGGGCAGGCTTTCAAAAAGAAAACGTCATTAGCTTATTGGTATTTGTAGGTTTAAAAGGCAATCTAATTTTATTTGTTGGGTAAAGGCTCCCACAGTGCATGTGTGTAGGTCAGTATTTTGAGGCCTGCAGAGGGGTTTGTGTTTAGAAGCAGACAAAGCATGGCATTATGTTTAAACCTGGGTTTATACCTTGTGGCCAAGAAAATCAGCATCTTGTGACACATGACCTTTTGAATGGCTTTCCTAGCTGCAGGGAAAATTTTTCAGAAAAAGCTAATTAGTTTCAGTCTCTAACTTCCCCAAACCACCAGTAAATCAAAACAGTAAGTATCCATCTTCTCAGCCTCCAAAAGTGTTCCCACGCAAGGGTAGGACCATGTTGACATAACTTGGGCACTTGAGTTGTAGCAGAGAAGTTGGACACCTCTGCAGCTCCTGCTTTTACCCCACATAGTCCCTGGAGAGAGGGAGATGCCTTTGAAGACCCATGTTAAGGAGAGAAGGTCTCTCCCCTGGTGGCCTTCCAAAGGGCCCCTATCTGCTCCCTAGGTAAGAGCCCTTTTAAATCCCATTAATTGTTTATTATAATTATAGAATAAAATCAAACAGTAAATCCTCTTGATAGTAGTAAATACCCTTACTGTAAAAGTAAAAGAAAGTCATGTAGGTGTTACTAATCTTTGCACAGAGCTAGGAGAGAGAAAAAAGTTTGTAATAGCCTTGTAGTGCTAGTAGCTCCTAACAGCAGAACTGAATAATTGACATGTTTTATCTTACTTTGCCTCTCACACCCAAAGCATTTAAATTCTTATTTCTGAATAAATCTTTAAAAATAGTTATGTGCAGTATTAAATAGTGCTGTTATCAGAAATGAAGGGGTAGTCCTAGGAGTTTCCAAGAGACGTATAGAGTTAAGGGTGTGCTTGCCTTTTTCTAGGTTATAGTTTAGCTAGAGTCCAGTGCCCACCATTTTCACTTCCACTGTCCCTGCACAAGCCCGACACTATTGACATCCCCCTAAAATCTGCGGACAGTCTATGTCTAGAAATATAATTAGCTGAAAGATGCAATCTCAGTGGCATGAGAAATTAGAAATGAGATATACTGAGACTTTCCGCAGTCAGCCAGCATTAACCATAAACTCTTGATAACTCATCATTGTCTGTCTGTCTTGGGTGAAACACGTTGGCCAACTTCTGGTAGGCAGGTGCAGCACCACAAAACAGAGATGTTGATTGTTCACTGGGGTCCATGGCATTAAGCTCCCGTGTCTATCAGGACAAATGGTTTTGAGCAATAAATCTGCCCTTTTCTAGAAACACATGTAACTATGGACAACTTCTTACAAGTGTTCTCTAAGATGGAAGCTTTATGGAGTTAGAGCCCCAAGGACACGCTCTTTTATAGCAGATATATGTAATTTACTGTAAATGCATTTTTAGAACTACTGGTGAAGCTCTGTAGAACTTACCTGGTAGCTTGGATCTTGTACCTTCTTGTCTCTTTGAGTGTGATGTTTATGTGATAACATAGTTTTCATTGTTATAAAGAGCTGTGCTTTAGAAGATATACTGGAAAAATTTTAATGCTGTATCTTTAACTTTCCTGAGCTTGTTGTGCTATATAATTCCCTTTTTTTGCACTGCTTGACTGTGTATCTGGGAGCAACCAGGTTTACCATCAAATTCCTAATTATGCTTGACTTTGACAGAACCATTCAGCATTGTGAGTAATAAGCTCATTAAGCTTAGTCTGCATCAGTCTAAGAGACTAAGTCATTGAGATACTTTTTGTGGAGGGCTTTCCAATCCCACAATTTGTTCCTTTAGGGCCTTAATTCTGTCAATTTTCAATGTAGGTTTTTTTAATCTACTCAAAAGGCAATTATCTGCCTTTTTCCAGAAGACTTTTAGAGCCTTCTGGCAGCTTAAGAGAACTGTTTCTATGTTAAGATTTTGGTCCTGAAATTTCAACAAATGATGTAATTAACAGCAATTAAACTTGGCCTCTGTGCTGGCCTTATAGATTCAGAGGACAGGCCGGTATTAGGCAGGCAGGGGAACAGGCTTAGTACTTGGATTTGTTCGGCAAGGTGTTTTTAGTTTGTTTACTCACTAGAGAAAATGAGAATTAAAATCATCATTTACTCAAGACATGCTTTGGGTAGCTTAGGATTCATGTACAAGTATTCAGAGTTGGCTGCTGCATCAACCTGTTTGCATCTATGTTATATTTTGCTTTTTCTTTGAGAAGTGTCTGTGAAGGTATGGATTCATCCAACATATGATTTAGCAGTAATCCTAGGTCCATCAAACACTACTTGTTTCATTCACATTAAATAAAGATATTTTAACCACGCTGAATAATACTTTAAAGAAACCAAGATTTTAAATTAGAGATGGCCCCACATGGTAAGACCAAATGTGTTTCCTAACCCTGCCCCAAACATACTGAACACCTGGTGCAGGACTAGTTTTTTTTTTTTTTTTTCCTTAGCTGTAAAGATTATTTAACATTCATATTACCTGTTAATATATGTAGTCACTTGCTTATGAGTGGCATTTGCATTAGCACACCTTTCTTTCCCCGTTCTAACATTTTACTGTTCTCAAAATATACAAAACTACTGCTTAATCTCCTAGTTTTCCGTATGATGTACGTTAATGCCCTTGTTTAGTAAGAGATCTTGTAACACCTTATGCAGTGCTAATACTAGTTGATATTCTGCCTTGATTTTGGATAAGTTTATCCTTGATGTAGGTCTATTAAAGACTAATTTGTCACACTAAAAGTTGAGACATAAAGCAGAGTTCAGGGCATAGCATCATTGTGCATGTGCAGGCAGGTATTTCTGTGCCTGCAGCAGGCTCGCACCGCTCTCCTTGGAGATTCCTCCGTGGTTTCATGCCATAGAATTGCCCAGATTGTCACAAAGTCTTCCTTTCGGCTTGTTCAGCCCTTTAGTTAATTCCTTACTCTATCCAAAACACCCCAAAGAACAAAAACCCTAAAAAAAAAAAAAAAAAGTATGAAGAGCTGACTTGTCGCCTTAGTAACCTTACAAGTCAGATGTAGTTACTTACTGTGCTTTTCTTTACTTCCGCAATCTCCTATTATTATTTTTCTGTAAAATGCTGATTTCCAGTCATACAGGTTTTTGGAGACTAATCCTTTGAGTATTTATTAAATAAAATGCCATGCACACCAGTGGTGCTACTCACAAATATTGAATTATCAGTATTGTTGTCAATACTGTATAGAGATTTTCTTTGCAGCCTGCATTGGATAAGTTGCCGGGGTCCATTGTGGAGGGGTTTTGGTCTCAGTAGATCTATGTTTCCTCCTGCTGAGTGGATAAAACTGCCCGATTTGTTAAGCCTTAAAATGCTTTGGTATCCTTTGAAATGAAAAGGATTGTATAAAAACGTGATGTGTTTTATTAAATGTGTTAGCCATTTCATGGTTTTAAGCATTCAAGGATGTAGCATGTTTTAGAAGACTGTCATTACAGAAGCAGGTTCTGCTTTGGTAAATCCATAAAAATGACTGGCAGTGACTCACAGCTCTGTTAATAATAATTATTCACAGTCCTAATTAGGTGTCAGAATGATCTGGCAGATGTGGCTTGTGCATGCAATACTTATGTATTCATGAAACAGCACTTTTTCTAATGTGAAGTTAGCAGAGTGCTCTACTACGTAAATCCTTCTTTTTTCTGAGTATTTCTTTCCTCACCCAAGCAGTCCCTATGCTTTCAGTAGGACTAATTGATCAGGGTGTTAAGGGTGTTAATGACAAGCTTTTAAACAAATACTATACCTTTACTCTATGGGAAAAAAAAACATGAAAATATTTTACAAGAAAGGTCATGAAGTATTTATTCCTCAGAGTCCTTCAATATTCACTGCAGGCATCTGAGAATAAAATGTATCTTTGCCTGCTGACTTTATAATCTGTCAGAATTTACCTGTCTCAGTCCAAAGAACAGTCAAGCTTGTGCAGGAGTTCAGCCAGTACAGGAGATGGTTTCCAGGCAGCTTAGGTTGCCAAATAAGGATAAGGTTGCCAAAATATTCAATGCTAACTTAAAGCTTTGAAATTTTCTTAATTGTCCGGTGAGTGAATGAGTGGACCATATTATAGTTTATTTAAAAAAAAAAAAAAAGTATATTCTGTGTATATTCAATTGAAATTAAGTAATAGATCCTTACGATTGCTTTTAAAGTCATGGCGATCTTGACTGTTTTCAGTAGGAACCAAACTGCCTTTCAGTCTACAGTTTCTTTTACCCACAGGTCATTGTGCAAAACAGGATCTGTTTCAGGTATCATAGAGCATTCCATGCAAAAGATCCTGAAAGCTTCTTTTATAAAATTGTGTCCAAGCATTTTAATTTATGCTTAGAACTATTTTACTAAATAAATTATCTACTCTTTTTAATACTTAATTTGATAAAGTATAATTGTAGAATGACAAAAATCTTCTTTCTCTTTCCTTCCTACCTGTATGAAGTATGCCTACAACGATAAGTTGACTATTCTGTTTAATGTATGTTATTGCAACATTAGAATTTGTGCTTTACAAATCTTTTTCTACAAATATAATTCTAATGCTCTATTGTCTTTTTAAATTTATTTTCAGCTTCTGGAAAAAACCAACAATATGTTTGAGGAATCTGAGTCGGCAGCTACAAAAAGTCCTTTGCATTTAGCTGTAAGTATGAGATATATATAGTGTTGATTGTTATCTCCTATAATAATTCCTTAATATCTGTCTTTGAAGCAAGTCTAATTACAGACTTGTTTTGAAACAGCAGTGAAGGAGTGAAGGCCTAGATGTTGCAAAAAAAATGGTTTGAAGCTGGGATTGTTAATTAAGTTTTGTTGAAGTCACTGGCTCTTACTTACTAACACATGGGTAAGAGGAGGATGTGGACACCAGAATGAAATTAAGTAGCCCAAATTGTAATTTTGCTTTTGCAGAATAGCCCTTCCCTTGAATATTCAGCCTCATTGTGAGCTGCCTTCTCTTAAAAGGGAAGGAACTTCCTTACTGGAAAATAGAGGCAGGTTTTAGTTCTTGAGTGATGAAATCTCTGCTGTCTAATCAGTCAGAACAGCTGTGACCTGGCTTCTGAATCTTTCACACCTAATCTGAGGGAACAAGAGCCAAATTATTTGAGTTAAAGGACTAAGTTTGTCACTGAACTCTTCTCTCCATTTCTTCTCCATGATTCAGAGACTACTGAAAACAATATCTCTTCTAGGCCCAGACAGGAGTCAAAGCCTGTACTATCACCAACACAAATCCCTTTTCTGGAAAGGGACTTGACCTCCAGCCAGTTAGACTGCAAACTCATTTTCTCTCTGCTCCCTCTTGGACATAATCCTTAAGTACACTGCCAGTGGCTTTCCCTGTTACATTTTTTGCTAGGAACGGTACTTCATTCACCTGAGACACCCCAAAAGCAGGGGGAGGGAGGAAAGCTTGCATAAAACATCATTATTTCTCCTGCTTTAACTGTAAACACCCGTAAGTGTCTCTGACGTTTTTTCAAAACCTCCCTTGTATCTGAATGCCTGTAGCCTCCCTCTCCAGTTCTTAGCAGTGTCCGTGTGAATGGGTCCACACAAATGGGTCCACACATGAGTCCAGAAAGCCAGCAACCTATACCAAGACACAAAACCATGTTACATGATTGACATGGAGCAGTGGCCAAGGCCTCTGCTTACAGGTGTTTGACCCTAGAATGGAAGTCTTCAGAAATTAAAAATAGGGGGGTGGACTAGCAGCTAACAAAATATTGACCTGTCATGCTCTGAAGCTATCCTACTTGGTTATCGTCATGGCTGAGTAAGCGACTGCACCAAGCAAACCAACTTGAAAAAAGAAATGTCAGCATTACTACCCTTTCAAGGGAGGAGGTTGCATATATTGTCTGTCTAGCACCTTTTAGATAGATACCATATATTTTGTGAAAAACTGGCTTGTCACTGATGGTTTTCCAAGTAAAACTACTACGGAGCAGAAAAGCTGACAACAGTGTCACAGTGTTTTCTGGAATATGGGTTCTTTGTGCCCTAACTTCCCTTTCCTCCTCTTTTTGTCTTTGCCTTTCTGCTTTCTCAAGTTGTTTTCTTGGCTGAATAGGGAAACAGCTCTCTGTTTGCTGTTCTGCATCTGGTTCTTCTAAGCTTTTGACAGTGGTCACTAGGAGCAAGCTCCTGCCACCAGTAATTAAACTTGAAGTTCAGTGGCTGTTTGGTTCTTTTATGTTTGTATTTCTTCTCTGTTTTCATTAATTGCTTCAACTTTGATAATTATATGTGTGAGTATACAGACAAAGCATGTCTTCTGTGAGTCTAACAGTAAGAGGAGGAGGGCAGTCCACATAAAGCTGAATGAACTACATCTGGTTTCTGTAGTTATCCATTGTGATTTTACAGTCAGCTCTATCTGTGCAGGGGGTCCAAACATGGGTGTAGGCCTCAGAGTGTTTTTACTTTTCTGCTGTAATTCTTCTACCAAAAGATTCTGCTGACTGGGATATGCTTATGAAGCATCACCTGTAAGCAGTAGTTCAAGTTCATGAATATGTGCTCAAAAATCTATCTTGAGAATTGCTTTCAATCAGGTGGAAATCAGTAGTATGCCATATTAAATTGCTAGCTAACCAAAACAGTTGCCTGTGTTGAATTTAGCACCCAGTTAAGTGATGATCCATGTGACTTCTGACCATAACTCTGACTAACTTTTGAAGCAACTGTTTCCCTGAAAGATGAACTAAAATGTGAAAAAAAAAAATTGTTGATTTGCCCATGCTGAATTGGTGGATTATTTTCTGAAGTTCCGTGCTCTGGGTTGTGTTAGAAGATCAAAGCAAGTGAAAGACCATAATTTCTGTCAATAAACACTAGGAGAGCTGGGCTGTCTTCGCTACTTGTATCATTCACAGTGTATTGCAGGCAAAATCCATGTGTCCTTGGGAGTTTTGGACAGAATAAAAGGGCATCAAGAAAACTGTGTCATTTCTATGATATTTAAAAGATTATGTCAATGGCAGATTTCATTCTTTTAGAAGTCTTTAAGGCAAGAGTTGTGACTCGTATTGTCTGCTTTGTTTCATTCCTTACATGACTGATTTCATATTTCTAGGCTTATAATGGTCATCACCAAGCTTTGGAAGTTCTTCTCCAATCTCTGGTAGATCTGGACATTAAGGATGAGAAAGGACGCACTGCTTTGGACTTGGCTGCGTTTAAAGGACATGTGGAGTGTGTGGAAGCTCTCATCAGCCAGGGTGCTTCTGTCACTGTAAAAGACAATGTCACCAAAAGGACCCCCCTCCACGCTTCTGGTGAGTGTTTGCTCATTTGTTCTTGCAGTATGAAGCCTACAACACAGAAGGAGATCGCAGTTGTCTTTACCTACCTACTAACATAGTTAACATAGTTCTTCTAAATGGAGAAAGGAGATTTTGACATGTGTTGGGGACAGCTTGCTTTTTGAGGTCCTAGAGTTAACTCTTACCTCTCAGTTCCTTGGTCTTCTCTCTGTCCCCACAATTCAGTCCTCTCTCACACAGAATCCCATAATTTTCCACACCACTATTGCTCTGCCCATACCTGCTTGCCTCTACTTTATCTTACCTCTCTATTACCACCTCCTCATTATGATATGTGGTGATTCCCCTATCTTCTCGTCATGGTTCTGGGCCAAAAGATCAGGGGAAGAGTGAATGTTTGCCTCAGTGTTTTTCCTAAAGAAGAAAGCTTGAAAAAGCAGGTAGGCTTTCACTAGTGATTAAATTGTCCGCGTTCAAAACCTTCAGCCTTTCACAGTGGCAGCACTACAGAAATTCACCCCCTTTCAGGTCCTCTTCCTGAGCTAGCTTATGGATTTGCTGTGGTTGGGACTCTACTGCATTCCTTACGTGTTGAGTTCTGCATGCTCTATAATTAACTTGAAATGTAGAATTTGCCATTTATTTAAAGGTTATTAACTGTATATACCTGTCTGATAAATATGCAGTGGTGCCAAAGAGAACAGTATTTCAACTTACTGTTCCTTTGGCTGTTCAAGGGACTCCGTGCAGCATAGCACTGACCTCTAGTGGGAAGTAAAATCAATACTTTATTTGACAACATTTATTTTCAGGGCCAGACTTAATTGTCTTTATCTCTTTTCTTCTTGCTTAGAATAAAATGCATACTCTCTAAAGGTGTCAGATTCTTAAGTGTGATCATATATGTGCAACCCAGAAGCACAAGGCCAAATATAACATATGAATTTGGCGTGTAGTACTGAAGAAAAACTGTGTAATCGATCTTAACAGCATACTGAAAGATACTTTCTGGTTGCTTAAATTTTGTATCAGAACTGCGTACATTATTAATTTATTGTGGGTAGTAATGTAGAAGTGTGCAATCTGAGAGTGCAAATCATAAAATTGAGAGCAGAATTTGGTGAGGTTTTAGTTGGATTTTTTTTTTTGGTTAAAAAAATGCATAATTTTAAATTCAGCTGTTCCTTGCCCTGTTAAAACTATTAGTTTAGTCAATTTAAATCAAGATCAGTGCTATGACAAAACTGTAGTTGTGTTGATCAAGAGCTTTTCTATAGCTATTTCAAACACAACTTGCGGTCTGATGGACTAGGACAAATTATGCAGCACTTTATGAAAACAGGCTAAGGAGTAAAGGTTCTGTTTCCAGCTATTCTAAAAAGCCAATTGCAATCTGATTATTTTTATTATGCCCTTTCATAACAAAATATTTTATTTAGAGTGTTTTAGCAACGAATGATGCCACCTATTGGAAACTCTGGATGGTGCCACTGCAGTACTCAACATTTTTTTTTATCTGCAATGCCAGCATAAGAGTTAAATAGGAATATTTTGAGAAATCTAACAGAATTCGTGCTGAATTAATTTCTTAAATGACAATGTGCCTTTGCACACATAAAAGGGAATACGCGCATATATGCACTGTGTCCTGAAGAGAAGCACGAAGAAATAATCTGTGCCCCTCCCCACAAACACGCCTGCCTTCATTCCTTCCAATTGCTCAAGCACAGTTGCTGAACATGACACTTAGGGAGACTTGGGCGGATGGATCAGATTACAGCATTCTGCAGAGCTCTGTTCCATAAAAGGATTTGTAACTTTACTAGAGAATAAATCACCTAATGAAGTGTGATTCTATGATTTTTTCCTTTTTCTATCTGTTCCCCTTGGGGAATAGACTTCCTTTTGAACCTATAATGTGGAGAATTTCCTTAACCTAAATTATATGTTCTCTGTATAATTTCATTACCACCAGTCTTTCGTCTGTCTAGCTTGGGGAATCCATTGCAAATGTTTCCCTAGTGCTAGTATTGTCATTTTGTTGGCAAAACTAATGTTCCCTGCAGGGTCTGTAATGCTTAGCCATCGCTGGGTCAGCTCCTAGTAGTTTCTGGGATTATCTGTTCTAAAACTCATTTACCAAAATCCTTTTCAGATGCTGGTGTGAACAGTTAGGATTTCTCTTCTTCCTGCTGGGAGAAAGAGCAGATATTTTTTCTATAAGCCAGTGACTCATCAGCTCTGCAGAACTGTTTACATGTTATGTATATGGTATTACTTCATGATAAATAACTAGAAATGCTTTTATTTTTCTGGGTAGCGCAACTAAGGTTATTTTTGGACGAATGATTTAAATTTTGTGAAGGTGTGCATCCATTTATCTGCCAGAAAGATGTGACCCAGGCTGTGACCCCGGTTTTGCCTCAGCCCACAGGGTGTAGGCAGTATGAATGTATGACTCTCATAATAAAAACACAGTCTGTATCTACTGAGTACAGAAATTGCTGTTTTTTAAAGAAGAAAATACCATTCTGTTTGTCCCATGAGTGTATAAATTTGAAGCCTTTGAGCCAGCTGAAACCCAGATAGGTTTCCAGTGTCTGGCCCTGCAAAAGCTACTAACTCAAAGCTGTTTTCTAGCAGCAAAGGGTCATGTTTTAAAAAGCAAATCTTGTTTTTGAGAAGCAGCTGAAATGTCCGATGCTACATTAGGAAAAACTGGAAAAATCCAACATGAATTTTTGTCATTCTTCATAGATGCTTGCTTTTTCATAACAACACTGAGGGATTTGCCCATACAGCCCCCACAAAATTAACGAGCCTTGTCCGTTCACTTTCCAAAACTGATAAAGAAAACTTGGTCTTTCCACTCTGAGGGATTTTGAAATGTTACCTGATTTAGTAGAAATCTTCTTCATGTTGAAAATCTCAGGTTCCATTTTACTCACTTGTGATTTTTGTATGTAAGAAAAATAATCTTTGTATTACTGTGGTCCAGAAGAAAGGGACTCACAAGTTCATTGGTACAAGTTAATTGAAAATTGTGGGAATGATATTTTCTTATATTGTGGCATATTTTGCTTGTTTATAAATAAATTTCTTATGCATGAACATTCAATCGGAAAAGTATCTATAACTGAGCTTTCAAGTAGGTCATGCAAGTAAGTGTTTTGGTATAAGATAGCTTCTTAGAAGTGTTTTGCTTCTTTCTAGTCATCAATGGTCATACACCATGTTTACGGTTGTTGCTAGAAGTTGCAGACAACCCTGATGTGACAGACGCCAAAGGACAGTAAGTTTTCTTGGTGATTTTTTTTTCTTTCAACTCTCAAATAGCATCTCAGATTGCTCACAAAAACATGTTTAGTTGAAATACTGTATTTCCTGCACTTATAGAATTTGGCAGAGACTACAAAGTACATATTCAGCTGATCTAAGCCATGTGGAAAGGATTATTCATTAATCTTAGCTTCTACCTCAAACTTTAAACAATTCTTCTTAAATGCTTAGGGCCAGATTCAATAAAAACTAACAAGCTCCTGAGATGTTTCTGCAGAGAGTCTTTTTTTTCTTTCCAAAACATCGGTATTTCAGGTTTTACTTTATGTATTAGGTTTGCAAAGTAGGACAGAATATCTATTCAATGTGACACCGAAGTCTAAGCTGATCCAACAAAAGTGTTGATTCTCACTGAAGGATATATGAAGTATAACATATTTTTTTTAAGTGAAAATGTGAATGGTTTAAAAAACTCACTTTGGATATCTGGTATATATTCCACTATGCATGTATTTTAGATGGCATTAGTCTTACCTAAAAATAGAAGTAGAATAGAGCCCTTTCATGAAAAGAAAGGAAGATACATTACTCCAAAATTTGGCTTTAATACGGTTTCCTCATGTTCCTTCCTCCCCTGCACAGCATTTTCAAAACAAAAGTCTTAAGTTGTCACCAGCTTGGTAACTAGCAGGGACGTTTATTCGGGACACTTGCGTATTGGGAAGGTTATGTGTGGATGAGGTGATGATAATGGTATGTTATTAAGAGAACAGATTGTCTTGAATAATGCTGCTCTATGAACTACTTAAAAATGAGTTTATTTCTATTTTGGTCATGGGGGTAAGTTGTTACACTTCCTACGAATAGTTTCATACAACACATCCTTGCTGGGGTTTTATGTAGACGAGTGCAAAGTATGATGAAGGGAATAGGGTTGTGGGTCGGAATGGACAGAAGCGCAGGACTTCCCGCCGTCTGTGTGCCTGTAAGTTAGCAGTGGCAAGTAGCACGTCATGTTATAGCTGCGACTGCTTTTGTCTTCTAGAACCCCACTGATGCTTGCTGTGGCGTATGGGCACATTGATGCCGTTTCCTTGTTACTTGAAAAAGAAGCATCTGTAGATGCAGCTGATCTCCTGGGATGCACAGCTTTACATCGAGGGGTGACTTAATTTTTATGATCCTTAATTATTTGTTTTACTGTGATAGCATTTCATTTATAAATACAGGGATGCTGAACGGAGGGAATAGTATAAATGATTGAAAATATGAACAAGCACCGTCAACAAGGAGAAAATCGGGACAGATCTGTTCTCACTTATGCTCTGCTTTTGACTTTATTTCTTATTCAATTTAATGAATTAGATCAAATGCTTATTAGCCCAGTTTATCTCATCTCTAGAGGCTTTACTGTAGCACTCATTGTTCTTATAACTGAACACATTAGAAATTCTGAAAATAATTTGATGAAAGGAACTGTCAAACAGTTATTTTCATTTTTCTTGGGGAGGGTGGCTCAAATAAGTAAGCCGCAGGTTTTGACCTGGAGGCAGTGAAATGCAGGGTACATCTAGTCTTTTCTAGGAGTCAGCTACTTAGCCAGTGTGAAGTTGTTGCAAGAGATATCATATTTATACAGAACTGTCCAAAATCCATAAGAAGCGGTTTGGCTTAGGAGTCTAAAACCTGTCTGTAATGAAAATGATGGCATAAAATTTCTGTTCTGTATTGACACCGATACATGAACATGGCCACAATATCAAAGACAGTTTGTGTATGGTACAGAGGTTACTGATAGTAGCTGGCCAGCTGCTGAAACAGCTTTTTGTATTTCTGATGATAGTCTTGCACCTTTTTTGACAGTTCTACCCTCACATTTGGGCACAGTTTTAAGGAATAGGACTCGGGCAGGTTTTCTGGATCTCACCATTTGTTCACCTGTTTCCTCTGTCTTAAACTCCTGCTGGCTCTTGTGCCTTGCTTCAGCAGAGTGTCCCTTCCACAGGCTAGTTATCAGAGCCTTTGAAAGACCTTACAAATACATTTCAGTGCATCAGGTTATCAGAGATACTCATGATAGCAAGGGAGCTTTCATCTTTGCTTTCTGAATCCCAGTTTCATGTTCAGAGGCATCAATCATGTGCCCTATATCCTGGGCATAAACCTGTATTATGTCAACTTCTTTACTCATTTCTTTGTTACCAGATTATGACTGGGCATGAAGAGTGTGTTCAGATGCTGTTAGAGAAAGAAGTGTCTATTTTGTGTAAAGACTCCAGAGGCAGAACACCTCTGCACTTTGCAGCAGCTCGAGGTCATGCCACCTGGCTGGCTGAGTTACTGCAGATGGCACTTGCGGAGGAAGACTGCAGTTTGAAAGATAATCAAGGTTATACACCACTGCACTGGGCTTGTTACAATGGTAAGTTTCTCCCTGAAGATTTTTGCCAGGTTTGTATGTGGCCTCTGCTTTAGGGAAACGTGATAACAAAGCAGCCTATGCATTGAGAACCTTGAAATGGAGGAATTAAATTATTTCTCCTCTACTTGCTCTCTGTAGTTCATATTGCTACTTTTACCCTTCAGTTCAGAAGCCAGGGAAATTCCATGAATACATCCCATTCGCTCTTCATTTCCTAGAGGAATATTGCAATCATTGTGCTAATTTGCTCTCATTTGGTTTTACTGAAGTCAGTGATAAAATTCTCATTGATTTCTGTGGGGCTGGGAGTCCCCTTCTGAGCTGTCACTGTCTTGTGTGTTGATGCAAGAGACCATCTGCATAGAGAGTCTGAACTGAACAGGTTATTCTGAAATGGATTATCTGAACTTGCTGCTTAATAGAAGGATAAAGCTTCTTTGTACCGTTATTTAAGACCTTCTCTGGAGATGTATGAGGCCACATATATAACCTCACAGGAAAAAAGAGACTATTTTTTCCTTTTCTGTTTTTCCACTAAGTGCCAGTATTAGCTTGAATCTATTCTGGCTGCCATAGGAAAATATTTCTATTTGTTAGAATTTTATCACATAAGAGTTTACAAGCATGTTGTGTTCAACTTTGAATTTCAAGTGTTAAACTCTAACCTAGATAAGCCTAATATGAATTAAGTTAATTCCTTGCTTTGTGCAAAATACTATGAAATGCCTGATCTCTTACAGGTCATGAAAACTGCATAGAGGTACTATTGGAACAAAAATTTTTCCGCAAATTCTATGGTAATAGCTTCTCTCCATTGCACTGTGCTGTGTAAGTAGAAATTTCCAGTAACAAATGCAAATATGTTGTATTAGCATATGTCTGGGAAAGTTAGCAGTATGAGAAGAAGAAAGCTATTTTTATTTCAGATAATATCTTGAGCAAATAATTTTAAAACTGGTGATAAAAATGTGTTTATCCTTCTGCTGAAAAAGTGGTAAAATAAAGGGTATTTTTCCATAAATTTAATACATTTAAGCTATCTGATGAAATACTGACTTAAAATTAAAGAACTGCATTTCTGCTCCCTTTCTGGTTTATCTCTTCCCTTACTTATAACTACAGGCCTGTGCTTTTTCCAGACACAGGATAGAATTTCACAGCCCTTCTGTTCTTAGGCCACGACTGGGGCTATGGTGCCCTTGTTATCTGGTCTGTATAAGTCTGAGCTTTTGAGATCTTTTTGAAGTAAGTGGCTGAAAGTGATAAAACTTGTCCCAGTCATGATCGTTCTTTAGTAATAGGAACAAAGCATAAATGAGAAAAGGACTTTGAAACAAAAATCTATGCCATGCTAGTGATGTTCTGTGCAGGCCCTATTTTGTTCAAGACATCCTCAGCTGAGTTTTTTCCAGTCTGATTTCCCTGCAAGGTGTCTCTTTATTCTCAGAAAATCTTTATCCTGAAGGTTTGGTGCATCTTATTGAGCTCCTAGCCAGAGGGATTGATTGGCAATAGAGGCAGACTCTCCATTCAGAGTTCTGGCATTACTTCTAAACAGCAAAAAGAGGTGGCTACTATGAATCGTTTGTCTGCTTCTATGCATGTATGTTAGGCAAATCCTTTATTCAGTTACAGCAGTACATATTCATACAGAAAGGATTCCAAGAGAGCAGCATCCTAACTTTGCACAATGTAACAAATGCAAATACATTTTACAGATAATAGAAGATTACCTCAGTATGTAGGACCTAACATGCTTGTTAAAACATCTAAGCCATCAGAAGAGTAAAGAATTAAGCACTGTAGAACCAAATATAAACCTTTCTACCTCCTGCCAACAATTAGAATGACTGAATTATGAACTCTTTGTTCTATTGGAAGAATGAATATTATCTTCTGGAAATAATGGTAGGAGTTGTAATTGTGCAATCTTCCCTTCTACAGTCCAATGTAATTAGAAAATAGAAAAGTAATTTATTGGTTTTTAACCCTAGACTTATCAATAATAAAAAATAAGAGAAATTAAAACATTTGAAAAGCACTGTTTTTACTCTGCTTAAAATAAAATCAATTGTGGCTGAAACATGGTATGTGAAATCTGAATTTCCAGTAGCTGTTAAAAAAAAAGAAAAAAAATCCAGTATTTGTTGTCTTTCAAACTAGCATGCAATTCTCAAATCCATTTAAAAACACATGCAAGTTAAATGCAAAAGAACTGCTGCTAAAATAGCTTGGGTGTGTGTGTTAATTATATGTCCTGTAATATTAGCAAATACTACTAATTTTCATAATGAAATAAGACAGATTACTAATAACCAGAGAGAGTATTGGTTGAGTACTTCCATCAGGTAAAAAGTATTAAAGGTAATGAGTTGGAAAAGACGTAGGTTTCGATATCTTAAACACTAGAATAAAGCTTTCTATATGTAGGTATGTTACTGCTTTCCAAATTCAGGTGTGTTTGACATTTGGACTATTGTAAAGGATTTTAAGGTATTAAGTATTAAGGGTTTAATCCGAAGGTTTGTGCTGCAATCTCATTTCACTTTGTGCACAGTGAATTATGGGATCAAGGTGGCTGTAGATATTTGAATCCTTAGTAGTAGATGCAGTTTGGTTAAATGGAGAGATGGTGAATGATCAGAAAAGCATTAAGGCAAAGGTATTTTAGGAAAATTATAAATAACTAGTAAGAAATATTAATGGGAAATGAGCTAAATATGGGAAAGTGGGAAAAGATGTGGAATTTTTCTTACCTTTTTGAAAAGTATCTTATCTTTTGCAGAATTAATGATCATGAAAACTGCGCATCATTGCTCATCGGAGCCATAGATGCCAGCATTGTTAATTGCAAAGATGACAAAGGAAGGTAATAGTTTCTTAAACAAATTGCATTTCATCTTCCTGACTCCATCAAGTATTCTTAACTTTTTCTTAATCTCTGGAATTAATCCTTATCTGATATGAACACCTCATACTAGCTCTTCAGCAGCTTAAACTGCAAGGAAGTTAAATGGTGGGTCACTTCTAGGAAGAATACTATGAAATACTCAATTTCGTTGTAAAAAAAAATAGCATTTTGTTTTTTTAAAAACCTCTATGGCTATAGGCTATTCCCCGGAACCTGTTTTCTTCCTCTTTAATATTTAAATACATTTATCTTTGCTAAGCATAATGATACTATGTACACATAAAAATGCATTTCACTGAAAGCATTAGCATTATGCCAGCGTAGGGCAAATAATTAAAAATATCTGTGCAGCAAAATAAAGCGACTGACTGATATAGTAAGAGATTCATATTTCTTCAGTCAAATCCTTAATTTATTTGTCACACTGATAATTTCCTCACTGTATATATGTATTTAATATTATTGAAGTTCTAAAAATGGAATACTCATCATTTCCTCTTAATTAGAGTGAACTCAAGACCATTGGCAGTACATATTAAATACTTTGCCCTTAGCAATAAGCAGAAGATAAAGTAACACCGTCGGCTGGGTTGGATACCAAGTGTCCTCAATCTCTGTTGTCTGAACTTCAGTGACAAAATGCCATAGGGAGACAGGGAATAAATTCTAGAGTTTTACAGCCTTCTAGAAAGGGGTAACGGTCAAAGTGGGCAGAAGTGCTCCTGTGCGCTCAGTAAGGTGGTGATGTTGCTGTCCCCGGCAGGACTCCGCTCCACGCAGCAGCCTTTGCTGACCACGTGGAGTGCCTGCAGCTTCTCCTCGGCCACAGCGCGCAGGTGAACGCCGCCGACCATTCAGGGAAAACGCCTCTCATGATGGCAGCTCACAACGGGCACGTAGGTGCTGTAGGTACGGACACCTTTGCCTCACTTGTCACGAACGATGAATGCTACTGCGATTACCGGTCCCAAGCTGTTAGTCACTGAAACTAAGGTAGAGAAATAAATTATGTTTATGTCTATAAGAAGCTACCTTCGCATCGTTAAAAAGTTTCTTCCTCTCAGTCATGGCTTCTCAGCAATCTTTGTGAACATTTACACTAAAAATCTTAAGTCAATTTGCTTTAGGAGTGCACTGTAAAGAGCATGCAGGGAGTAGTAACTCTTTTCTCTCTTTACTTTCTTCATTTTACAAGGCAGTAAAACTACATGTTAGGAAACTTTTTTTTTTCCTTCTCTCCTTAGAAGGGGTAGGAATAGGACTTAGAAGAAGTCCTATTCTTGAAATGGCAATATAGGACTTGTAACTGGCAGCTACAAGTGGCTGCTTTTTCCAGGCTAGTCTACAGACTATAGAGGTACAGGCTAGGGTTATATTGGCTTATCAGTACTCTCTTTTCTCTATCTTTGACAGCACAGGCTGCACCCTAAATTCACATTCCCAAATTCATTATGTCCATTACTCTCTTAATGCATGATCCACTCTTCCTCCCAGGATAAGGTGATTCAGGCAGAATCTGTTGTTCTACAGATGAGAAGCTCATAGATAAGTGAAGATGACAATATGTTTGGCAATTTTGAGTAAAATGAATGCGATATTAGCTCTGCCTTTGATTGCTGATTAACTGCACATGGGTTGTCTGTTCTCATTCATTATTTTTGCTTCATAAAGTTTACATCACATAGAGGTTTAATTGAGTAGTGTGTATAAACAAATATATTGAAATAGGAATAAAGTTTTTCCTCTGTTTAACATGTTTGTACATGTTAATCTGCCCGTGGGGTTTGTTCACTGATTTTTTTGTTTGTTTGTTTCTATACTTTAGACTTTTTGGTGAACATTGCCAAGGCTGACCTGACATTAAAGGATAAGGACTTGAATACATCTCTGCACTTGGCTAGCAGTAAAGTAAGTTGAGGACCTGTGTATGCTTCATATACTCCTCACAATCTGTCTCTGAGTATGCTCCTAAAAAATTTTCAATAATGAGTACATGTTGGTCAGACTTATGGCAGGGGAGAGAACACTCTGTACTGAGCTTTTTCTCAAGTTTGTCTGCAAAGTTTAGTAAATTGAGAAATATACTGCCTCTTATGACTTATGAAATATAACACTAGGAGAAATGATGGAAAATCCTTTCATATTTTACCGAATTGGCTCACTGTAAATTTGTTAACGTAAGTTTAGGATGGAAGGGGGGGGAGGGAAGTATTCTTTATTCTTATTCTCTAGTTCCTGTGGAAGCAACCCCACGTTTGCCCTTAAGCTCCCTTAGTAGTATAAACAGTGGCATTAATTAGATTTGGTGGTGGCATATTTTCCCACCCTTTCTTCCTGTTAACTTCTTCCCTTACTGTTAAATCCAATTGCTGCTACTGTTTTTTACATTAAAAAGTTCATGGGATTCCCTTTCCTGGGACTTTTCTTTTGCTGCTATTCACAGATTGGATTCCCACTATGACTGCATTATCCAAATTCTTGGATACATGAGTCTAACTCAGTTCTCAAGGTCCTTCAGGCAGCTCTTCAGCTTCAGGCCTGCCAGCTTGGCTATCTGCACCTTGCTGTGCTAAAACAGCATCAGAAGTGAGGCCCCAATCTGTATTATTTCCAGAGCTGTATTGTTCCAGAGCTTTCACACTGAAGGGCTTTTGTATTAGTTTAATAATACAGAAAAGCACTTAAGTAGTACAGTATTAGTTTTGGGGATTAAACCATCTCTTTCTGTGTTATTAACTAGTTCTAGTAAATAATCAATTGAATGCTCTCTCACAAGAAACACCAGTCTTCTCTGAAAGCTGAGAGGATGAATTTGTATATGAGTGGAGGGTTGAAAGATTTGTAAATGTGCTAAAGTATCCTAGTAAAGGCAGTTTGTAAATGGTACTTTAAGGCTTTTACAATTCACCTAGTGTATGTTTATAAACTGAGAGGCATGCTTATAAACTAAGAAGCATGTTTTGCATTTAAATGGACTTACTACATTTCACTTTTACATTTCTTTTGCCTCAGTTTTAGATTCCTTAGCAAATTAATACATTTTTTTTTAATGTAGGGTCATGAAAAATGTGCCTTGTTAATACTTGACAAGATACAAGAACAGAGCCTTATTAACGCAAAAAATAATGCATTGCAGACGTAAGTGAAGCTTGTTCCTCTAAAGTTCTGTTGATTTACCAGAAGATTCTGAATTTAGAATTTCAAATTCATGTCTCAGACTTTTTCATAGAACAAAAAATCTGGATTTCAGAATTTTTCAAGTGTTTGCCCTTGGGGAAAAAAAAAATATGTTTGTATGCCTTTTGTATTATATATTTTGTATGCCTTTTTGCTTTATTATGACTCCTTGGATGCCAAACCTATGCATCATCTGGTAGAAAAATAATATGAGGTTGTTTATTTGAGTCTGGTAGAAAAATAATGCGAGGTCATTTATTTGAAGACTATATCAAAATACACATTCATGTGATTTAATGGACAGGCACATATATTTTATAACTGTAATGATCAAAAGAAGAAAAATACTCTCTTTCTGATGCTGGATATGCTTTAAGCATTGCTTCCCTGTTTTTTAAAAGGTCTATTTTAAACTGAACTTGAATTGAGCTGTTGCAGATCTCTCCATATTTTGATCCGTATTTGTAGACCTCTCCATATTGCTGCACGAAATGGCTTAAAGATGGTGGTTGAAGAGTTGCTAGCCAAAGGGGCATGTGTCCTAGCAGTAGATGAAAATGGTAAGTAAAATGCCCTTTGACAGTCTTCAGTAGTACCTAACAGGTAATTTTACAACTGATAGAACCAGTAGACCTAAAAGCTGCTTAGACAACATTGACACTTATGTGCTTTCAAGAACAGACAATAAGCTGTGTGAGTACTTAAAAAAAAAAAAAAAAAAATAATACAACAAAACAAAACCCAACACACTTTTTTTTTTTTTTAATGTTATATTGAAATGTGTTGTAAACATCGCAGTGGTCCCTTTTACTGTTCATTTTGCATGTACTATCAACAGCTAGTTTTTCTTAATGCTTGAGTGCAGTGGTAACTTGAATTTCCTAAACATGCAAGTGGCACCGGATAGTTCTGACGCCTTGCAGAAGAATTAAGGATTATGCATTCAATCAGCGCATGTTTAATGGGTAGGAAGAAAACCATCAACATATGTTTGATTGTATCACAGTTCATTCTGAGATCAAAACTTGTGTTTTCCAGTTGTCTGACCTAATCCAAGATGCGAGTAAAAACTACTGCCTCATAAAATACATGATTAGTTAATTAATCTGATAAGTTTGTTTCAGATCTCAGTGAAGTCCTTCCCCAAACATATTATATAAAGCCCCTAAAGGGGATCCACACTGTCCTTCTGTATTTAATGTTTTCAAAAATGTCTTCCTGAAATAAGCTAATCTCTCTTACATTAATGCCTTGAAGTCAGTATTTTAACAATTCAGTACCTCCATCTTCCCATACCTGTACAGTAACAATAATACTTATCTATTATTGCAAGACATTTGAGATCTATGGGTGAAAAGAACTAAATGGTGAGTATTTACTATTAACCAAATGCAACTAGGCATACTTGCATGATTGAGCTCCACTGAAAGCATCTGGCCCCAGCCTTGCTGGAGTTAGGGGACAGCAAAAGTGAACCAGACTAGCTTCTAGCCAAAGTTTTACCTTTAAAACTGTACATTCAGATCTAGCTAATTTGCATAAATGTAGTGAGTGACAATTACATTTCAACTTGATACACATCCTATTTTTTTCTTTTTTTGAACTATATAAGCAGTTTAAAAGATAGAGAAATTTGAGTACAATCTTAGCTAAAGAATATTCACATTTGTAGCTCCATGGGAGAAAGGAGTCTGTCCAGGGTATACAGTCATTGCAATTAGTGCTTAAATGGTTTGCTACAAAACTGTGTTCAAGTCTGTCTGCTAAAGTCACCTACACTGCAGGTGTTTTCAATTTACCTAAGGCGGTAGGATATCAGTAGCAGTCATTGCCTCAGATTGCTGCTGCTGCAGCATTTGAGATTTAGTGATCTGTGAAAGAATTTGTTTGCTTTTCATGTAAAGAAGGATTTGTTGGACTGTCCTGGAATACTACGTAGCAGCCCACAAAACGGATGAGTAGCAAGTATAGTCAACACACTAGTTTCAAAGATTTGTCACTTCAAACAGGAACCAAGTTAAGCCGCCATAAAGACAAACTGTGATAGCTTCACAGGTCTTTGTTTTACTGATATCTTTATTATATTCACTTTAAATATAAAATATATGCTGTCCTTCCTGAATACAGTCATTATTCTTTAACATAACATAAATTTTGGATAATTAACTGTCCATATAATCATACCTGCTATACATGTATCACATGCTCTGGTCTAATTCTTTCCTCTTATAATTTAATTCCTAAATAAATTGCTTTCTGAGTTGAGCAGATACTGAATGGATCAGTCTTTCAAATTGTTTGTTAATTATTTCAAAATGTTTTTAAACTAATACCTTTTACATTCTAATGAAAGTCATTGTTCTCAGAATGAGACTTGTCCAGAAGTACAGAAACTGAAGCCAGTTTCTGTCTCTATTGCTGTATACTTTATGTTCTGTATTTATCATATGGTTTGTGCTGTAGTCCTGTGTTTAGCAAGTGCTTTTATTCATATTGTGAAGTCTGTTTGCTGCCTGTTTTTTTTTTAATAGTGCTTGGTGTGGTCACAGTGATTTAAATACTCTATGAAGTGTGTATTTTCCCAGCATGTCTAATTTTTAATAAGTAACACACCTCTGCTGCCTGGCATGATTGTAACTGAACATACATCTCCTGCTTATGAATTCATCTAGAGATGTATATGAGGAATGCTCAGTGCTATTCTCAATACTCTTAGTACTAACCATTGCCTTGTCTGCATTTGTGCCCAGGTCATACGCCAGCCCTGGCTTGCGCTCCTAACAAAGACGTGGCTGACTGCCTGGCACTCATTTTGGCTACCATGATGCCTTTTTCTCCTTCCAGTTCAATGACGACTTTCAACTTCGTTTGTTTTAAAAAAGACAATTTGGGCAGGACGCATCTCTGCGATGGCTCCAGTATGGGTAGCATTAACTCTTATAGTAAGCCCTTGAGTAATAACATAGGAACAGAGGATGGGTACAATGAAAATGATTCTGATTCTGAAACTTTTTGACCTTTTGTCATTCAAAATTTTTTATTATTTAATTTTACCTTTTTTGTCTCTTTAAAAGGCTTAAATCCCACTGCTATATTCATTATTATTCTTTCCAAATATGTATTGGAAGATTTGCAGTATTGGTAAGAATCAAGCCTTTAAATAACAAACGTAGAGGGATTTACAGGAATACATTCCTATTTAATGTTCTGCAGCTTTTCAGCTTCCTCATGTTTTTTTTAGGCCCTAAGTGCCCCTGTGGAAAGTCTCTACCTCTTATTTTAAGTAGAAAAGGAGAGAATGCCTTTTTCTTTGTGACCGCACAAGTAAACAGGGAATTGTTTGTAAAAAGTAGTTATGTTTAGCTGTACTTTTAGTACACAAATGTATTTCCAATGTAGTTTTTCATAGATTTCAACCATCAACCCTTTGCTCTGTTTGTGTTTCCTAGTTCCAGGGGCTCTGTTAATTAGATAAATTTGTTACATAAACCAAAGGTAAAGTTGTAAATCTTAAAACATCCTGTATTACTTTTCTACAGGAAATGAAACATTTTACATTCTGCATGTATTAAGCACTTAAACGTACAGAAGGCACTTTTTACAGTTCTTAGTTGCAGCACACAGTTAGAAAATTGTACTTGTAAATTCTGAAGGCCAAATGCTACTTGACTCACCATATTTTCCTACAGACATTAGTGGAATCATTTGTGTAAAATGAAAATGACTTGGCCTTTTTTTTTTTTTTTTTTTTTTTTTTTTCCAATTCAGCACAAATGTGTATGGTTTATTTGCACTACAGAATTAGGGTCATTAGAAGTTTGTCACCTGAGCCATTAACCATGAATCTAGTATCAGAAAAATCGGGTGTAGACAGAGGTATATCTAAAAGTTTATGATGAGTTGCCAACTTAAAGGGATTTTTAATTTTTCTACACTTAAAGAACTTTTATTGTAAACAGTATTGAATTTTAAAATACTTTTGTCCGAGTTTGGATTAACAGAACAGAGCAAAGGTAAAGCCGTGAAAGTGTAACACCAAAAGTTGAAATACCAAACAGTAGAAAATATAAAATATATACCATGCAAGTGATTGGTGATACAGGCTAAAAAGCCTATTATCACCACCTTTTTAGAGCAATGTCAACATTGTGAATATGTCTACTCCTTCTGCCAAAGTTTCTAGATCAAATGGACCCCGATCCTCATCTGCAACAGATGTACAAAAGGAAGAATGAGACTTTAAAAACAAAACCAAACTAAACCAACCAAACAAAAACTATCATGAACTAACCAGCTGTACCAAGAGGACCAAAATGCTTCAGTAACTAAAGACTTTGCTACTTTTCACTTTCTCTTCAAATGTGAGTGACAGAATGAAGTAGTTTTTCTAAACCGTAAAAATATAAACTTTTGAGATAATTAATAGTCTTGAGTGTATTTTACATTTTATGACACAGGTTTCAAGTTGACAGCTTGACATTTGTAACTGATGATGTGTTGACCACACTTTTTTTTCCAGACTAGAGAAAATGTTCATATACTTTTAATGTAAATGTGCTTATATTTATTTGAAATGAAAAAAATGCCCAGGAAAAATAACTATGGTTTCTTCTTCTTGTTAGTATTTATGCATCCTATTTGGCCTAATGCAAAATGAAGTGTAAATCTAGGCATGGCTGATGGCCTGAGTGGAAAAGGAAGGGCTGATATACTTCAGAAGTTTGCCAGTCTTGTTGCATATAATGCAGAGATGAAGTCCACAGGCTATATTGGTAAAAAGCAGAGGGCAAAACAGCTTTCATCGTTTAAGAGCATAAGAAAGAGATCCAAAACCTTGCTAGACAAGAGAAGGAAACCGTACAACTACTTTAAAGAGAGGAAAGGTAGTGTAGCATGGAGTAAAGGTGCAAAAATTCCAGCAATTCACATGCAGGCTGTCTGCAGGCCTAAATCTGTGCTAGGAGGATGAGAAACAATCCTTAGTATGTATTTTCACCACGGTTACTGAAAAGTAAGGATTTTTATTTTAGTTTCAGTTTTTGGTTATGTTCCACTAAATTGCAATTGTACTTTACAATTGTACTAATAGGCAGATTCCAGTTCTTTAATTAGAAAAATCTTTATATATAAAGTTTATTTTGCCTTGCTAAAATTAAGTATTGTTTCCTTGAACATTAAAAAATTTATCAAGTTTAAATCAAAAACATCACAAGGGATATAGTGTTTCTTAAGGTGAACGTTTCTTTTCTTTCAACCCTGTATTTTCTGTTGTGGAATGACAGTGCATCTAAACCCTGGTTTTCTTCTCAGAAATTAGTACAGAATAACATTTCTATGATTGACTTTGAGAAAAGTATTTTGCTTTTAAAAATTGCAGAATAGCAATAAGCATCTTTCTTAAAGCACTGAAAATAAGAGATCAGTTTTTGAAGAGTGGTGTTTTCAGTGGTGTCTGTTTAGAAGTGAATGGAAATCCCAAATTTTGCATTTGTTGTTTCTATGTAGAATGATGGCATGTAAAACAAAATATATGGGAAATGGCTGTCAACTGTCTAGCTACAGAATCAGTGTTTTAATCTTATTTTAAGCACAGATGCAGGTGGTCTGCTTTGCAGAATTAAAGTCTCACACTTCTATACAGAAAGCTATGCTATCCTACATAAAATTGCTTCATTAAAAAAAAGTCGTATTTACAAAGAGGAAGTATTGTTTCAAGGAGCCGTTTAAAAAAAAAACTCAGTATTTTTACTTGCTACCATATAGAGATACTGAAAATATTTCTGTATATTTACCATACCAAGTAACTCTCACAACTGCTGCCTCTTAATGATGTGTATAACATTATAGAAGCACAAGTAATTACTGAATTTCTATGATCCTTTTAGGAACCAAATCTAAACTTTTACTATTGATGAGACTTTTCTATAAACTATCACTGATTTAAGTATGCAATATTTCAGAAATCATAGAAGAATATATTTTGTTTTGTTAATACCTTAAAGGCATTGGGAAAGTCATGCTTTGAGTATGGTGCACTTAGGAGGAAAACTGTTTTGAGTAGGACACATGGAAGTATTCAACATGGGCCTATCCCAGAGCTCACATGAGCTACCAGAATCCCTTTACTGTATGGTAGTACATTAATCTGTAATATAATTTATCACTTGTAGAAATAAATTTGTAATTTAGGACAGTTATTTAAGCATCGGAATAATTTTACTCTTGTAAGTACTCACTTTGTCTTTCTGTGGACTTTTTACAAGAGTAGAGTTAATCAAAACTAATTGTTGCACTTAACCCTGGATCCTGCAATTTACAGTATGTGGACTATTCTGTATCTGCTCCAAATAAAGGGTATTTTGGGATGGGCAGCAGTCTGCCCACCCCAATTCCATTAGCAGTATCGTTTAATCTTGAATTGTAACCACAGTTGCAGATAGAATCCATAGCAGGATTGGGTCCCAGATCTCTCATAAATACTGAGTTACAACCTCTGGACTGCCTGAAATTGCTGTGAAATAGCTCAGGGGATTTCTGTTCATCGCTACTAAAAGGGCACCATAATGTGTTTGGTACTTTTATGCAGTAAACAACTGCCAGATTATTAAATTAGAACAAACACATAAAATGAATTGTCTATCCGTTGTACTGTTGAGAAACTTGGTTATGTATCTTGAGGATGATTTTAAAAATGTTGTGATTTTTATTCTTAGTCATGTAAGAAATATTAGAGTGCCTTTTTATATTTGTGTATTCTGAAACTGTTTTGTGAAACTTGTCTTTTTTCATTTGAGTGTTACAAAAGCAATATATTACCAGTAAATTTTCATTTCAAACCTTCTTTGAATGTATAAAGTGTTTCTTCTTTTCATATGTTTTACCTGCATTGAAATGAAAATTAATATGCTAAATTTCTATAGGAATAATGTATAATTTTGCAGTGCTGAAAATGCTTTCTTATTATACAAAAAGTAAACTTTAGATCAGTGTTATAGGGAAGGGCGTTTTAAACTAGTGACAATCTCAGTGTGTGTATAAAATGTAATTTTATGCGTTTCTTATGCAGTGATCTACATATTAAAGCCAATATCTTATGTTTTGTAGGTTTTGTCTTATATTTTATGCTTTAGCATGTGCAATATATCTTTACAAACCATGGTGATACGAATCTGGTGCCAGTGTTATATTTTGCATAAGGTATTTGTAATAAACAATATAAAATATTGTTTGACAGTTTTGGTGGGGTTTTGTTGGTATTGTTTGCTTTTGTAAACTGAAGTTTAAGGACTTCAGTAAATGTTATGTACAAAAAGAGGAAAAAGACTTATTTCAGTGAATAATAATGACTTGGAATCCAACCTGAATCTTCTCAAGCACAGTTTATTAACTTTTTTCAACTACTGAATGCTGTATTAATGTAATGAAGAACCCTAACTGTAAACTACTATTGAAATGCATTCAGATGGTTATTTTTACAAATAAAAATGGTACAAATGTTGTTGGAAAACTGAGTAATTTTATTTTAGAAGAGGAGGAGAATGCTCAAGTGTTTAGTGTGACAAAAAAAATGTAAATGCAGTTTTTAGGTATTTTTACTTTGTATTTTATCTTATTAAACTACTTTTTGCCTTAGTAAGTGGATGCCAGTTTTTCAGCTACATGGACGGGAAGCTGAAGCAATAAGGTAGAACACTATTGCTTTCTTTTTTTTTTTCCCCCAATATATTAAATACTTTACTGTTAATTCGCTCTGTGTAGTAGCCCCTCCAGTCCCGAAGTTGGGTGCCCTATGCATCGAGGTGGGAGGCCGTCCCATGCAGCTCGAAATCCAGTAAGTCGCTACAGTCCCTAATTAGGAAAAAAAAAAAAAAAAAAAAAGTCGTTAAGTGCTTAGTGTTTAAGGCATAATGGACATTTTGATTATAAATTCTAACAGCTGCTAGTAACCGTGTACCGTCCCGGCTGCCCGCTTACCAGCGCGGCCGAGGCGCCCCCTCCCGCCCGCGCCGCCGCCGCGGGGCGGCTCCCTGCCCTCCCCGTAATGGCGGCCGGCCTTAGCTCGGCCTTCCGCCCAGCCCGCGACCTCCCCAACATGGCGCCCGCGCCCGTGGGCGGCCAGGTTGTGGCGCCAGTCGAGCCGAGCCGAGCCGGCCCCCTCCCCCCCGGCGGCGGCGGCGCCCCGCCCCGCCCCGCCCCGCCCCGCCGTGCCTGTGCGCGCCCGGAGCTCCCGCGGGCGGAGCGGGGCTGCGCACCTGGGCGCGATGGGGCGGGCGTGCCGGCGGCTGCCCACCGCGGCGGCGCTCTGCTACGGGGCGCTGGCAGCGCTGGTGCTGTTAGGGGTGCGCGACGTGCTGCTCGTCTACGAGGAGAACCGCTGCAGCATGACCTACATGTACGAGTACCCCGAGTACCTGGTGAGTGCGGCGGCGGGGCAGCGCCCTGCCCGCCCGCCCGGCGAGGGGCGCCTGGGGCGGGGCCGCGCGCCGCGGCGTAACAGGTGCGAGCGCGGCGGCGCCGGGGCCGTTGGAGCCGTTGGGCGGGGTGCGGCGCGGCGGCCCCGCGCGCCGGGCGTTGGGACGCGGCCGTCCGCCCGGAGCGCGGGGCCGCCCGGCTCGAGCGCGGCCCTCCTCCGCCCCCCTGCGCCTCGGGCGGCTTCTTTTCGGCGGTGGGGAAGCTGTAACGTAGCCTGACGGTAAGCGCGAGCAGAAGAAAACGCACGAAGTTTGCGTTATCCTCAGACTTGCAGCTGCCCAGTGTTTTACTTGTAGCTGTGGTAGAACCAGACAAAAGCTCATCCGAGCTTTTGCGAAGAGAAGAAGGTTGGGCCGGATCCTCTGACGACACTCACAGTACCATTAGTGCCCAGCAGGTTAAATCTTCTGGCTTGCTTCTCAGTACTTCTGTGACTTTATAAAATGTGAAGCAACTAATGTGAATGACTGAGATGCAAGGGGCAAGGATGAGTGTAGGGACAGGGCAGACAGCGGTAGCTCAGTGCAGGAGATGCAAACAAATACCTGGTTGGATCTTCTCTCACAGTTCGTAGTCCCTAAATAATCTTTTTTTTGCCGTGTGAAAGACGGTGGTATTTGGGGTGGGGAAGGGGGGGGGAATGATGAGTTTTTGTGGGATCTGGCTCGATCTCCTCTCAGAATTTCTAGTCTGCAAATAATCATTTCTGTTACGTGCAGAATAAAAATAATAATAATAGAAAACACTTCTTTTTGGATAGGAAGAATGATCAGTTTGTGTGGATTTGTTAAGGCATTAAACTTTTCAACTACCTTTTAGTTGTGGAAAGGAGGGGTTGTTTGCTTCGGTGTTAATGAAAGCCTTTGCAGTGCTGGCACTGGTACAGAAGTGCCAGGCAGGCTCTTTGCAGGAAAGCTGCCTGTCCTGCCTTGAGGACTGCCCTTCGCGTTACAAAACACAGTTCTTTGGGCAGCGAAGCATAAGTTTCATTTCCTGGGATTCAGTCTTTCATGTCTGATAGCATGGTTCAGCTCATAGTAGAGCTAAATACTACGTAATGATATCAATTTTAACTTTTTTCTACCCAACCACGTTTTTGGGTGAAAGAGTTGTGGAATTGTATTTGACTTTAACCAGCCTTGTCCAGATCATCTAAATTTGGTAAGAGATTCAGCAGTTAATAGTGAGAGCTTGTTCACATAAGCCTGATTTCTTTAGGAAGTAGGATTAATATTGAAGCCAAAATCTCAGTGCAGAAAAAAGTTACTGTAACTCATTACAACAAATTAAATAACCAATGTCTTGGGAATTCAGATTTAAAAAAAAAAAAAAAAAAAAACAAAACACATATTCTATGATGACATTCTTAAGAGTTCTGCATTGACATTTTGTTTTAATATCTGATTACTATAATTTGGAGGGGGGGAAAAGCAATGTTTTAAGAGTATAGTTCTCGTAGATTTTGTAGTTTTCGGCTTTTGACATTTAAATGAAAAAGATTGACTTGATAATTTTGTGTTCAGTAGAAGTTTATGAAAAGACAGTAAACCAGAAAGGCATTCAAGAAGAACGCTTTGTTGAATGGGATTATTTGATTCTTTGGAAAGTCATAAAAGCATATCTTGATGATTCTGTTAGTTTACTAAGGAAAACTGATTAACTGAAGGGAGTTTTTTGACAGAATTTTGAAAGCCTCTAAAAAAGAAATAGTTGGGAAAAAAAGGGACAGCTATGTCAGTGACATTGAGAAGGCAAGAGGATGGAGGGAAAAAAAAACGGGGGAAAGAAAACTTAAAAGAATGATCCGAAGATGTAAGCCTTGGATAAAACTATTTTTTCCGGTGTGAAAGCATTCAACTGTATATATTAAAAATCATAAAAGAACAGGTTACAAATAACGAGTTACAATTTGAGCAGCATGAGAAAAAGGTCTTTAGCTGAGGAGGGAGAGACAGAGAAAAATAGGGGAAGGGTACCGGGGAAGAGTTAAACCAAAATCACCCACTTTGTAGTTATAAGTTGGAGAAACAACTGTAATATCATCTGAACTGTTTCTATTTAGAGCAGGCGCTTTAGAGAAGATCTGATGCAAAATGGAGTTTAGTTTTGACTTTGTTGTTCTGTAAAATAGAAAACAAAAAACTTAAAATGTGTGTTTTTTATTTTAAGGAGCCACTTTTGTTCATCTCTTAATTGTCATGAAAAACATAGGTAATCTTTAGCTAGTACATTGGTGCTCACTGAAATATTACAAATCTGTACCTTAAAAACTTAGAATTATAAACCAACCAACTTCTTTAGAGGGTTTAATTAGATATTTTTTCAGTTATTTCTTATTTGATCTAAAACAGTGTTGTAGGATTCTAAGAGTCCTGATATGCTAGTTTAAGCTTTAATCATCATCTAACTTTGGATTCAAATAGGTTTTGTTCTTTTCTTTTGGGGGAATTTATTCATAATTCTATGAAAAAATTATGTGGTTATTAGGTAAGATTAAATTATTAATTATTAGGTTAGTTTTTCTTTTAATCAAAGAAAAGTGACAAGACATAAAAAGAAATATGACCAAACCAAAGAAACATGACCAGGCAAATGCCTTTTTAAATTGGATCTTGAGTAGTTAGCCCAAAATAGGCCAAACATCTGACTGTGAATGCATGCGCATGCGTGCACATGCACGCACACACACACACTCTCCAATTGGTTTATTTTTGCTGGCTATAGATATTTAGGTGGCTACCACTATTGTGTAAATTGCCGTTACAGATTATAATTCATATTACAGATTATAATTATAATTTCTATAAAAATCATTTAATAATATTCATACTCAATATGTAATTTAAGAGAATTTGCACTGTATATATAATTTACCCTAATGTGCTAATTGTAACTCCACAGTATCAGCTGACAGTCATTTAAATAATTACGTTCTAGAGATTTAGCTTCCACATCAAATAAAATATCGTATCATTTTTATAAGTTATATGGTATTTGAAAGGATTCTAGAATCATTCAGTTATATTAGGAATAATTAGGGTCACTCAAATGTCCCAGTTTCTGCTCTGAAATTCTCATGTCCTGAGAGAAATCTTCAGTTCTTGGCACACTACTTTTTTTCCTATATTATCATGCTACGTCTACTTTAAGAATGTGCAACTTTGAGATACATAATTGCAATTCATTTCCCGTTTGCTTCACTTGTTAAAGTTAGTAGAATAGCTGTTCTAAGTAAGTAGCTGCAGCCACGCATACATAGTAATGCTTACTTACAAAATATTTAATACTTCATTTTGTAATCTTTTTTTAAAGCAAAATCCATTGCAGTCTCTCATTCTGTGTATCTAAATTTCAAAAAGTATATGAAACATAACCCAAACGATTTAAATGACCAGATGGCAACAATGTAAGCATTGCATTTGGTCTCTTAAAGCTTGTATCAGCACTCAGAAACAAATATTACTTAGTTTTCCAGGCACTTATCCCTCAAAGGAACAGTTACTTGTACTTGCTCAGAAAATCTAATTCCCAAATTAACTGAAGTTACAATTAAATTTCAGAAAATATTGTGGAGAGTAGAATATTAGCTAAATAAGCCCCAACTCTTCAGTACTAAAACAGGCTGCACTCTGTTTTTTGTAATGCTATATATATAGTATTCATGTCCTTAGTATTCATGTCCTCTCTGAGAACTGTATGCTGTATTTCCATCCTTAATAGTTTTTAAGGAAAAGGTTGATATTCAAAATTGCATCTACTACCTTTTAATTCAGCTTTCTAGCTAGATAAATCTTCCTGTCTTCCTTGTAGTTGCCCATTTGCATTTTAAGTCTGAAACATGTTTTTAGAGGATAGAGGATATTATTTTGATTCTGTGCTGCACTTTTGAATTTTACAACAGAAAATAAAATTACCGAAGAAAACAGCCAGACGTTACCCAGCATATGAACTCTATCTCTATGGAGAAGGAAATTACGCTGAAGCAAACAAAAATCTGATTTTGAAAGGAATTCCAGTTCTCTTTCTTCCTGGAAATGCTGGAAGTTACAAGCAAGGTAAATATTTAGCTAGGTTATGGTTATGTTACAAACAGCTCTCATATTTATGTGTTAATTGATGTCTAGAAGCTTTCTGTTTGAAATAACATCAACAGGAGTCACAGTGGTTGGTCATATTATGGGAAGAAAACCTTATTGGTCTATGGTCAGTGTCAAGGAGTTACAAGACCTTATTTTTGTTTGAAATTAGTTGAGCAGCTGGCGTATAATATTTTTTCTAGAGTGAGACTTTGTAACTTGGAAAGCTGAAAACCCTTTGATTTTTTTTCTCCCTACTTGGCAGATTAGAATGAATTGTGGAATATGTATAAAGTTTATAGAATTAATTCTAAGATTCCATAGTTTCAACTTATCAGATCAACTTCAGTCAAGATGTGTTTTTAGTTTAAAACAAGTAAAATTATGTTGAATAATATTTGTCTATCTTTCTAGCGAATATATATGAGGGTCTTTACATGCTAAAGGGTAGTCCTCTTACACGTAAGTTACTTAACTGTATCTTCACATTTATTTCACAGGACTCTAATAGTGTTTATCTTATACTGCAGGAGGGCAGGTAAACAGCTTTCTTTGAGGCTAAGGCTGGATCTGTCCATAAGCCTCATCTATGCTGGCAAATATAGAGCTGTTAAGTAACTAGAGTCTTCTAGTAGAAAGGCAACGTAAAGAGTTTCTGGACGGATATAGGCACACAAATGGTAAAATTAGGCACACGAAAGGTAAAATTTTCTCACTTACTGTTAAATTGGTACTTCCTTTATTTCTTCAATTAGTAGACATCACTAGTGAGTTAAGCCTGTTTCAGTGTTGTGAATGAGTTCAGGAAACATTTCTGCTTCCTTTATGAACCACTCCATAATTCCTACTTACCACTGACCTGGCCGTTGTTTATTCTGTACTATGGCAGTACTGCACTCTTGCTGTACTTTTGATTGCAAGCATCCAGTTGGTTTGGATTTGAACAACATTCAGAGCAATTATGCCAGGTAAAACAAGAACTGAATATGATTAGAAGAAGCTGAACAAGCTACCCTCTGTGATATGAAACTGTACATACCATAGAAATAAGCATTATCCTCTGTCTTCCCTTGTAGCTTCAATATTTCCTGCTTCTTAATGTAGTGACAGTTTTTCCTTAGCATCATCTTCCTCCTTTTCACATAGCCTACTCTTGCTCTGTTATTCCCTGTAACACTTCTAGCCTCCAAAAGAAATGAATAGTTATAAAACATTTTATTTTTTACTGTAAATATAAAACTTAGCAGTTCGAAGAACATGAAGTATTTATTTATGAAGTATTTATTTATTAACTGTTTAGTGGAGCATTCAGTGTTCCTTCTAGGCTAAGCTTAATAAGACCATTACTTTTCTCTAAAATGTGCTTTGAAACAGAATTAGCAATGCTTTTATGATAATAGCAAAATGTATTTGTGTATATGGGGAGATGCCCCCGATCCAAAACCTGACTTGTTAGTTTGACAGATTTTTTTTGTCTCATTTACATGCAACTTGATGAGTAAGTGATATGATTTTAGTGAACATGTACAGGCTCACTTTCTCTGAGAGCATCTATGTTTAGTTTTCAGCTTATAACATAGTAAAATATCATACCAACCTGTACATTTAGAAAACCTATACAGACTTGCAGGGGCAGTAGTATCCAAGTAAGATTACAAGCAATCATGGGAGATGCTATATGGATATTCGCAGTTATGCTTGAATTACTCTGTGAATTAGTACCATCTCTAAAAACATGGTAGTTATCAGTATGCAGGAAATAGAACAGTACTTTTGGTGTATGTTAGGAATCAAAGGAACTATGTAGCGAAAAGCTTAAATTAGGTGAGTGGAAGCACTAAGTGCTGTGGATATAATGTACTACTTGAGGTTAGTATATTTAAATATTTAATATTTTGAGAAATTCATTTAGGAAGACCATAGCAATAGGTCATATATTCATTTTTCAAAATTTTTGTTAAAAAAATTTGTTCTACCTTAATCAGAAGCTCAGGATGGTTTTGTTTTATTATAGACTTTAGCATTAAAATTTGTATTTAATGCAGAATGTGTTGTGTGCTATTACATTTTAAGGCTGATACCTAGATGAACAGAGGAACTGTTGCTATTTTTATTTTCTTACTTAAAAAAAAAAAACATGTTCGTGTTGACCAAGCAATGAAGAAGCAAGCAGTGCTGCTGCCTTTGCTGGGCTTGTTACTCTCATGTATTACAGACACTTTTTGATTGTGTTAATTCATCATCTTTTACGGGCACAAAAATAAACCTTTTAAAATTTAGACTTTGAGTAAGAGGTGATAGTCTGGTTTGATTTGGGGGGATGATCCCAACATTGGGAGAACTGAGATCCTAAGTTCTAATTATGAATCTGTCACAGGCTTGCCTCATGATCTTTTTTTTTTTTTGTACCACAGCTTCAAAGGTATAAAGTTGTGGTAAGACAATTGATCTTTTAAATCTATTTAGAAGGCATTCTTACTGATTGTTAATTTTAGGGGTAAAACTGGCAAAACGATTGACTACAGATTAAATAAATAATTCCCATCATGCCAATAGTATCTGTTTGTGGTTTGAACATATAAAAGTAACTTATAAATATTATTCATCCATTTCAAGCACTTGAATGTTCATTTGATATGTTAATTCCTATAGTTTTTCCCAGAATAAATATTCTGCAGACTCTAGCGCTCTGGAACACTCGAAGAATCTAGCTTCTCAATGCCAGATTTGGGCAGACCTTTCTGGCAATTGTTAATTTATTTTGCAGAAATATAGGCTTGCTTTTGGGACTTTCTCTTTTGTTTTCTTTTTTCTGTATCATGCTCTTTATTTGCAACCACTGCTGTTCCCACCCTACCATGTCTCCATGGAAACTCCGTGACAATTCTGCACTGAAATGTCTATACTAAATAGGTTTGGACAGAGAAGACAGGTCAGGAACAAGACCTTGTAAATGGAATATTTTTCTCCTTCAAGATTTTAGGTGGAAAGTGGTTTTTGTTCTCTTCTTCATTCTACTGTAAATTTTGTTATAATATGTTTTTCTTTTCATCAGAAAGTCTTATGTGAAATAATTTTCACATTTCTCATTTCACTTTAGTTTTATCACTGGCTAGCTGATACTTTTGTTTCAATTATTTATTTATATCTTCAAAACTCTTTTTGTAAAACAAGTTCAATTGAATTTTAGAAAAGAAAGGTAAATAGATTATTTTTAGATGTTCTTTTCTTCCTTTTTTTTACATGTGACTTGAGAGTGAACAAGGGATTTGAGGTGACGTGTTTTAGTAGGGTATATATTTCATAAAATCATAGAATGGTGAGGTTGGAAGGGACTTCTGGAGATCGTCTAGTCCAACCGTCAAACGAGTAGCCCGTACAGAGATTGAACTCACAACCTTGACATTAGCGGCACCACGCTCTTACCAACTGAGCTAAACCATTTGCCTCATCATTATATGTTTGTCTACTAATGAAGGCGTCAGAGCAGTCTAATCACTCCTTAATTATGTGATTTCTTTTCCTAGTACGTTCTCTTGGCTCTATTGCACTTAGAAAAGCAGAAGATGTTGACTTCAAGTACCATTTTAATTTCTTCAGTGTCAACTTTAATGAAGAATTAGTTGCGTTGTATGGTGGTAGTCTGCAAAGACAGACAAAATTTGTGCATGAGTGCATAAAAGTAATTCTTAAATTGTACAGGGTAAGTAGTGAGATATACTGAACAGTGTGTTTTGCATTTTGGGGAGTTCTGGACAGCCATTTCTGCTGGAAAACTGAAATAATGATGAATAAGGGAGGGAAACTGATTTATAATACACATGGTAGTAGCACAAGAGAGAACTGCTACTTTTTAATAGATTTTTAACTCTTGTGAGAGTCCCTCAGCCATGGAGAGGCTCTATATTGTGTTTCTAAGTAAATACTTTCATGCACTTTTTATGCTTTTTGTATTAGAGAATTAAACTTATTGAAATATTTTATGTAGCATCAACTTCCATCCAGTTTTCAGCAAAGAAAAGTTCTTTACTGTCCCGTGTTCAGAGGAGTCTCGTTGCAATAATCCAGTTTCTGATGACTGCATGGGCTATGTAATCTTTCCGTTTGAGCTGCAAATTTTATGCTAAGCATGTTTTTTGAGGTAGCAACTAAATTTGTTATCTTTGAGCAGGCTAAATGAGAGAGAGGAGGGGAAAAAAAAAAAAGTATAGCTGTTAACCAAATGAAACATGGTTCAATTTCGACTCTTTTTTTGTTTTGTTGTCTAATTACTGTTTGTCCTTTGCTTAAGGATCAAGAATTTGCACCAACCAGTGTTACAATAGTAGGTCATTCCATGGGCGGTCTTGTTGCAAGAGCACTGCTTACTCTGAAGAATTTTAGGCCTGAACTTATAAACCTCCTTGTTACACAAGCCACACCTCATGTTGCACCTGTAATGCCATTAGACAAATACCTTACTGGTAAGTGTTGCTGTTGCCTGATTACATTCTATTTCCTTATTGATCCTCTCAAGCGTTAATAGGTGAGATTCTGAAAAATCACTGTGGCCTCAGATCAGTTTTTGTACGCAAAACATGCTCTAGCTCTGTAACTTTAATTAATCCTTTCTTTGTCACTGAGGTGAAGAACACAGTGTCATGTAAAATGGACAGTGTATTAGGGTCTTAAGCATCTGTGACAGGGTAGAAAGTTTAAGTAACTTGCAAGCTCAGTAGGTTGCAAAGGATATTACTAATTTTGTAAATTGTCCACTGAATGACTTTTTTTTTTTTTTTTTTTTTTTTTTTTTTGGTAAAACTTGACCTTTCTTTATAAAGTGAACTAAATAGTTATTTCTGTGGAAGATGCTAAATTCAGTATTTGTCACTCCCAAAGGTAGAGGGATGAGAATACTGACTATAGATACAGTTTTATTCTTATAGATATGTATGTAATACATCCTATTTTCTGATCACCTAAGTAACTGTGGCATAAAAAGAAAAGTGTAATCATTAAGTGTGTACTGTATGTACTGTATGTATTTCTTGGAAAGATAGGTTTTACTAAAATATACTCATGAAATATGTACTCAGTGGTAATTATGCTGTTCCACGTAGCTATTGAAGGAATTGGTAAAGGGAAGTGATAGACATTTATTTTCTTTATTCTTTCTGGCATTCATCACTCTGAGACTAACATTCTGAAGTATGTGTTCAACTGATTAAAAAAAAGAAAAGAAAAAGGGAAAAAAAAGCATAATTATATCTGTCTTTCTCAATTGCTGCTTCCTTGGTGTTAAAACAACCATTTTGCTTCCTTATACGAATCAAAAGTAGTAATGGGATTTGAATGCCTCCAGGATGGCTTGCAGAAACTTTTGGTTAAATATTCTATGCCTTTTGTGTGTGTGTGTAAATATACATATATATATATATATATATATATATATATATATATATATATGTATGTATATATATATATATAGTATTTTGTGGAGAAAGAGCTTTTGATTTTAATATATTTTTATAGATTTTTATACAGCTGTAAACAATCATTGGATTCTAAAGGCCCAAGATTTAAGAAATTTAACTACCCTTTCTGTGGCGGGAGGATTCAGAGATTACCAAGTTCGTTCAGGACTGACTTTTCTACCAAGATTGAGCCAACATGACAGTGCCTTATCAGTTGTGGTAAAAAAAAAAGCTTTTGTTTTGCATGGAGTTATATTAGATAGCTATCTATGTAATGCATATATCAATATATGATTATATTCTGTATCTACAGCATATGATAATTAAGCATGAAAATATTACATGTGAAAACGTAAAATAAGTGGTTATAAGTACTTGATGCAGTAGAAATGAGTGTGGAAGTGCATATTGGGGTGGATGTGAATTGTATTCTGTTTGGTAGTTTCTTCTCTCCTTCTTGCATCTTTTCACTTGCAAAACTCAGGTTTTATTTTCCTGGGCTTTTACAAGGTATGTGTATGTGGAGACTGAAAGACGTGCAGTATAGGAGTAGTTTGTTTATAAAAAGACAGCTCTGATTTTGAGGCTTTTTCTTCTATATTTACTATCTTTGAAGAACTTAGAAATAGAAAGGATCTACTGGGTCATCAGATCCAGTCTCCTGCTTTGCAGAGATCTAGCTCTTTTAATTCCTTTCAAAATTAATCAAGCAATGTCATAGGAGTAGTTAAATTTGTCATTCCATCCCCCCTGTCACCAACCTGTTCTGTTCATGAAAGAGCTGCAAAGCACTCACCAGTATTCCAGATTTCATAGAAAACTTGTAAACTTCTACTTCCATTTACTGCACAAGGCATTTTTTATATGGATTTGTCCTGACATCATCATAACTCATTATCTGAAATAGTTTGGTTTCCCTTCTTGATGTTTACTGTAGTCCATTTGCTTCTGCTAGGCTAAGATTAACTCTGCATTCCCTTTTTCCTAGTAACCCTCCTTTGCCTCTGTTTTAGTTTGATTTCTTTTGAGTGTAGGTGAGACAACTTTGTATGAGGTGACATGCATAGTGGTACCAATTCTTTCTCATCTTCTGTCATTTATATATGATGGGTCATATGGTGCTATCATGAGATGATGTTTGTGTTTTCTTCCTGGCGATGGTGCATTAATATTTCATGATTTACTTGAATCATGTTGTAGAGCTAGGTGATGAGCTCCATTTACGGAACATGTTTTTGATATTGATAGTCTCTAAAATGCAACCTATGCGCTTTTACAAATGAATAGCTACAGTGTGTCCAGTTCTTTCTTCATGATATGCTGATACTCTTTTCTTTTGAGGATGCCCTTAACTTTGCAGAAGCAGCTTTCGTCAGCATCCTTCTATTCTTTTGTGCCAGGATCACTTATTAAAATAGTAAAATTAATCACAGAAGCAGTCTTTGAAAAACTTTTTTAGTACATTGCCACCATACCAGTCAATATTCGCCCTTTCAACATTAGTTCCTGCAAAATCTCAGTCTTTGCTGAAGTGAATAAGATTTTTGGCTGAAAAAGTCATTTTATTGTATCTGGTTCCCTGAGACGTATAAGATAAACTTTTTTTCTTGTCAATAATTAGCCAAGTATGTTTATATAGGAGGAAAAATGTTTATACTTTTGAAATGTTGAATACTAACAAAATCTAACTTTTTTTTCTCCTTTGAGCAGAGCTCAGCAGTGCCTAGAGCTTGGGCCTCAACAGATCACCTCTCCATAGTGTGGTAAGCTAATGGAATGAAGGTCAATTGCCTGACCAGACATCCCTCTCTTCTCTGCTGTTATTATATCACACAATAATTCAACTTCAGTATAATACTGATGTCTCTTCTGGCCATTCTCCCCCCCCCCCCCCCCCCCACCATATTTCCTTGCTAAATGTAATTTTCTTTATTCTTTCTTTTAGGTGCAAAGAATTGATCCTGGCTATGATTAGAGCTTTTTTTGATCTCATAGATGAAAACACAAGGCAGGTTTGTATATGGGATCTCCTGTATAATATCCATCATGCTTTCTCTTTTCATCCCAGAATGCTTAGTTAATACTTAATTGTTCAGGGCACGCATCACTCTGTTATGCAGAACTTATTTTTGATTGTTTTGAGAAAATTGTTGTCTTTTTGGTAGCAGTCACTGAAAAATCCTTTGACTTTGGTTATTTGAACAGATGTGTCAGAAATAATTAGGAGTTAACTCATTTTTTATTGTTGACTACTTGATGCTTTATAGTTTATTGCTGGGGTGTGGATTGAATTTCTATTCCCTGATGACACAGACTTAATAGACCTTGCACTGTAATAAATGAATACATTTTGTCACCTGTGTAGCTTAAAATATAACCTCTTCCTGAGTGTGTTTGTCATTATCTATAACCATTTTACAGAGAGTGAAGAAGTGTTAAAACTTAACTTGGATATAGTACTTCTGGAACTTTCTGATTATATTCCCCATGTGGTGTTGTGATGATGGCCAGAATGTATTTGTGGTATTCTTTTGTAAATAACATTAACAAAAATAGAATATAAATAGAATAGTAGCATAGGAAAGAAATAAGGAACAGCTAATTAGTTTACCTTCAGATCCCATCATCCATTACTTTTCTAAATAATATTCAGCGTCTCACCTTTTGAAAATGGTATGCCCATTGTACTCTATTCTCTTTCTGATACCTTATGCAGCAATAAACATGGAAAATTGGGATTAAGGTCCAGAGTTTGGAGTACAAGAATAAAGCCCCATACATAGAAGAGGAAGGTTTCCAGGTGTTTTTTTAAGTCTGATTGGGACAGATTTTGCTGGTTTCTCAAGAGTGCACACATTAATTTGTGATCTCTAGAGACAAAAAGGGGCTACTGGTGTTCTGAAGTTGACTAGCAATGTGCTGGAGGGTGAAACTTTTCAAAAATCAATTGTAATGGCCACAATGTTGAAAAGCTGAAGAAACAAAAATGAGGTTTGAGAATCTGATTTTGAAAAACAAAAGCAAAACAACAACAATATGTAGACCTAAGTCTATTTGGATGTTATAACATACTTGTAAAATTTCTCTCCATGCTGCAGTGATTGACCATTGATGGCACTTGCTTTGTTCAGATTGAATTTAGAATAGAAGCAATGTACCACATCTGATAGTTCCTCCCTCGTCTCTTCCACAGAACTATATTGTTGGCTACAATCTGATATTAATTGTGAACTATAGACGTCAGATTTTTTACTCCATCTGGTGTTTTTTAGATAACTGAGGATCCAAAGAAGAGAATGTCAGTATTGAATCACCACTTTGTGAGACATCCAGCAAAAATATTTGAGGAAAATCCTGAAGCTTTTACAGAACTCACAGGTGTGCAGTAGTTTCCTTTTGAACAGGATTCAGTGATGCTCCTTGCTTCACAGTTAATCTTCTCACTTGCAAACTTCAGAAATACATTCTGTCATGCTTTAGGTGACATGCTTTTGCATAGTGTCAGCATTGAATGAGGTCTAAGGGGTAGGAGCAAAAGCATGTATGTCATTTTCATGTTCCTTAGATTCCAGGAGGTAAGCAGGAATTGTAGTTATACCAAGGTGTCCAGTAAACAATCTCAGAAATTGAGAATAGCTAGAGGTTAACAGTACTGTCTAATCTATATTTACATCCCATGCTTACTAGAGGGATTTTATGGGTGGTGTAGAGGCATTATGTTAGTTTTCTGTTACTTGTGAAAGTCCTGATTATTTAGATGTATTTCATCAATGACTGCTTTTTGCTGACATGGCAAGTTAAAAAGGACTACACATTAATGGTTTCCTTGTAACTGCTGCGGATTAATAATTAAAGATGAGAAATTTTGACTTCATGGAGTTTGGGGAACAAAAAAGGATTCTGAATGGCAGAACTTTTTTCTTAATTTTGCTGAAGTGGACCAAGCTGAGGAAAATCATTTTATTTCGGAAGTTTTTTTATGTTAAAAATATTACGGGGGTACTAAGATAACTTGGACTTTTGTCTCCAGTTTTGGCTGCCTCAATATACAAAGGCATTGACTACTGGAATGAGTCCAGCAGAGGACCACCAAAATGGTTAGCACCTCGGGTACAGGACATGGGAAAGAGGAATATGTTTGAATTGGATTTCATATTTGTGTCTTCCTATTTCTGTCATCCTCTTGACACTTAATTGAGTTTATTTGTGATGAACTTTTTACTCTAGTTACATGGAAGAAGACTGTTAACCTTCCTGCAAGAGAATTTACATTGTATCGCTAATCTGTTCATTATTCTGTCTTATTCTTTCTCTTCAGATGTATCTTTAAACTTCTGCTCTTTTTGTACCTAGTATTCATCTCATCTTTGTTTCTATACAAATTTCTGTATCAATTTTCTTGAAAGGGTGACAGGAGCAAAGATTTAAGTCATTTCTAATGTTGCCTTAGCTCTGAACAGCCATATAAAATTACACTAGTATTATTCACATTCTTACTTGTTTTGTTTCCTTGAGGCCTTTGTTTCAAGATCTGTGGGATTTTTCTTTTACAATTAATATACAGTAATTGGATCCTAGGGTTTTGCTGCTTCCTGTGTAACTGATTATGACATTACATATAGTTCTAAGAAATAGTAATTTCGAATGTTGATTAAAGCTTGGAAAATTTAGGGTCTTTTTGGAGATAAGAAAAAGATAAGATTTTTGGAAATAAGAAAAAGTAGTTTTCGCAGTGTAGCGTATTTAAAAACGTATTTATTTTTAGGAGCTTTCATGTGGATTACAGTCAAAACCTCAAAATGGACCTACTCAGTTTACAATGTGAGTAACATTTTTTCCTAAATGAGTTTTTATGTTTATCTTCTTTGCTAATTAACTTTTTTTTTTTCCCTAAGGATTCTGATGGAAAATATTTCACATTTCCTCTTGCAAGCCACAGGAAATCCTACACTCACATTTACTGTCAAAACAGTATGTTGGTGAGAAAATAACTTAAAAAAATATTTTGACTTCATTTCTAAAGTTGTATTGTTTAAATTTAGATTCTCTGCAGTCTTAAGACAATTTTATAATAGTTTATTAGGCTGTGAATGTAAATGTAATTTAAATTGTGTTTGATTTACTTCCTGTTCTAGCGTGTTACTTTTAGTGTTCAAGGTCTGAAACCTTCAATACCGCTTGACTTAGATGTCTTACTTTTTGACTCTCGTATGGTTGGCCCCAGATCCTGTTGATTCCTTTTTCCTTTAATTTAGTGCAGTTGTATTGATGGTGTTGGATGGAGAAGGTTTAGTGTTGACAGGATTCAACCATAGTTTTAATTCAGAAAGGTTTGCTTTTCCACAACAAGATTCAAGCAAGTCTGAAAAGCTACACAGGTTTTCAGCTAAGCAGTCAGCAGTTTGCTCTGTTTAGAAGAGAGATGATAATGTGCCTTTTTTATACTTTCAGCTCCAGATGAATCTTTCAGCCAATATTTTTTAAAATCTTGTTTGGATTTTTTTTTTAAGGAAGGAATATAATTTCTTGGCAAACTGGAGATGGGTAAATGTGCTTTTCATAATTATGAGCAGTTTATATTAGTGGCGAGAACATTTAGATGCTTTCACTTTCCATCCTTCCTGTCTCTGTTACCACTCCTTCCCCTCTCCCCCAAATAAAAGGTACATACTGCTATTATGAGAAGAAAGTATATATACTCAGTGCTTTTCTAGCTGTCCTTCACAGTAATGGCATTTCAGAACTTAAGCATTTGTTGTGATCTCAGTTGCCTTTGGATAAGACAACTATTGTTTCATTATAATATCATGATAACATGACTGGTACTGTTTGAGGAGGAAGTAGGACAGAGCTATGTCTGAGATGCTTGTCTGATGGTGGAATCACTTCAAAATGCTTAAATTCTGTAACATGAAAATCAAAAATAAAAGTCCCAGTAGACCAGTAAAAATATAAAGTGTTCCTTCTCTACTTAGGATAGTACATTGAGCCATTTCTTTTGGTTAGAAATGATTTAAACTCTAATAAATTTGAATTTTACATCATTCATATGACAGATTTTATTTTTTTAAGAGAAATGATGCAAGTTTTTTTGCCACATCTTATATTCAGTTTTAGAAAATGGATTCATCATTAGAAAAGCTGACAAAAAAGTTATTTAGAGCAATTTATTTAAAAAAATGCATTTCACTCTCATATTTAATGTTTTTATCCTTGTAATTGTAATTCCAAGATTATGGTGACAGACTTCTAATAGAGAATATCACATTCGGTTAATAAGGAGTCTGACTGCTGTGGAATGAAGAGAAAAAGGGGTGGATATCTTCAATTATAGATGATTGAGGAAATCTGAAAGAGACTGTATTGCATCATCATTTACACTTTTACACTTCATCATTTAAGATTCTTTAAGGAGGTTGGTCACTATAGTGATAGCTGCTGTAGACATGTTTGATAGAAAATGAGTAAGGTGAAGGTGGAAGTTTGTTTCTCCTGTTTAGTAAGCTAAATGCAGCAGGTTCTGCTATCAGAGGATTTTAGAACAATTGCTGACATCTGGTATACTGAAATAGTTGCATGTATGTAAGTTTCAGAGTAGATTATCAGCATTAATTCTTAAATTACTTGGAGTAAAGTATTTTTAATATACATATATAAATACATTCACACATCAGTATTGTACTTTTTTATGGTATTGATTTTACAGGACATGAATAGCTGGATTTATGGCTGTATAATCAGTAATTCATCTATGTGGTGAGTATAAGGGGTTCCTGGTTTTTATTTAGCTAGATCTTGTAAGACTATGTTTGGGTGTTCAAGCATATAAAGTATACCAACTTATGAAGGAGGAAATCGGCAAGAAAAGTGGAACTATTGCTATGAATAACTCATATGTTTTCTCTGTAGTGAAGCAAATGGGAAAGAGTAGGCTTTTTAAACATTTCTCTAGAATCCTGTGACAGAGGACGTATCAAGTATCATTCAAAGCCTTCAGAATGCATTGAATCTCTCTCTCTCTGTCTATCATTTTTTTAATATTCCAAAGCTGCTGTTGTCATATGAAAATAATTAGAAATGTGGATGATATTGTGATAATTTGAATCGGGTCATTACAAAAAAGAATTTAAAAATTCTACTTTTTGCACTGGCTATCAGAGCCAGAACCTCTCTGACTAGGTTCTTATAGATATTCCATACATACGGAGAGTGCACTGTTTAATATTAATGTTAATTTTGAAGATATTTGATGTTACATAGGATTTTTGATTTAGCAAAGTGATTCAACAGTGTATTGAAATCACAATTCAAGTGTATACTTACACAGTTCAATCACAATACTGATGTAATTGCCATTATATATGCTGGGCGTCCCCAGGTGCCGGGAAGGAGTAGGTGGGTTGAAGCCAGCTCAGGCCTGTTACGCTCTTCCAAATTCCTTTGGTAGTTGCTGTGGTTTTATGCTTTTGGTTGGGCTGAGCCACGAATACACCTCCCCCATGCTGGTCTGACTAATCTCAGGGAGACATTCACATTCTTTTGATCAGCTCGGGAAGAAACATTGACACCTGGTCCATTTAACAGCTATGGCTGCTGCATGTCTAAAATGAAGGTCGGCTCACCCTCTGGCCCCTTTCTGTTGAGATAAAGCCAGCTCTTTGTGCAAAGTCATGGACTGACAAGCTAGCTGCATCCTACACTGTTCCTGACTTGGACGCTTGGCCCTCTGAGCCTTCTCCATTGTAGGGGTTATTAGTTGGTCACACTGGCTTAGCTTACCTTTTTGAACACTGCTCAAAGTAAATTCAATTTACTCTTTAGATCAAGGAAGGCTTCCAGGTGGAATTAAGCAAGTGTAGATATATCTTTTTTGGGGATCTGTTCTGAGGCACATAGCCGTAGAGTCCTGCTTCCAGCTCATAGACAGATGTCACAATTACTTTTTTTTGGTCCAAGGGGGAAGTTGCCTGTTGCTACTTTTGTATACCCTTTGATCATCGTCAAGCCCAGGTTAGCCTAGTTCAGAACTACTACCTAAAACCTAATCAAATAATGGTGGTTTTGCTGTGGACTTTGTCCTGCGATCAGGTAACACTATTTAGAGAAACAAAAGTATCCTGAAACTCATAAAATCATGTATTAGAATGACTGACTGAATGTATTACTGTTCAGTGTGTTAACTTATTTAAAGTGGGTGCAATTTTAGAACTGCTGCAAGGTCTGCAACAGCTGGTAAAATTTGATTCAGATGGTATGTTATGGATGTCCCCATAGGAAAAAATGGATACTTTTGTAGGTTTTTTCTCTTTCTTTTTTTCTTTTTTTTTTTTTTTTAGATGCTAATATAACTGTGTTAATTTAATGTCTGTGCTGTCTTGGCTTATTAAGAGTTTTCACTATATGTCAGTGGCTAATAACTGCTGAATGTTGTGTTTTGTCTGGCAAAGTTGCACCTTTGCCTCCTTTTTTTTTTTTTTTTTTTTTTTTTTGCAAAAACATTTGTAGTATCTGAAATAACTAGAGTTTGGTAAGTTACTGTGCTAGCTGACTGTAGTAGACACTTGTTCTTAATTTGTAATGATGGAGATGTGTATGGGTCTGGAAAAAAAGCTGGTATGTTAATCCACTATCATAATCTAGTGTCCACAAAATTAGTATGTTTATCCTTTAAAACACTTGAATTTTTGCAGCCTAGAAGCCACTGATTTATCCTGGAGAGCTGAGCTACTTCCAACTGTCAAGGTATGTACTGTACATACCTTGTAGCTGGAGAGGTGTTTGGTGGGGGAATTGGAGATCATGGGAAAAGGTTTCTAGATTAGATTTTTAGATTCTAATCACAGCTTTGAGATGTGCAATTGTGTCCCAGAGGGAAGGGCACAGGAGGTGAACCTCATCTGGGAAGTGGGCAAGGGGAAAATTAAGGGATAGACTCAAACAACTCTTTTTTTTTTTTTTTTTTTTTTTTTTTTTTTTTTTTTTAAGGTTGTAATACTGAAACTTCAGGATTATCCTTCTTTGTCCCACATTGTCATTTATGTACAACCTACAGTTGGCAATAAGGTAAAAATAATAATAGTAATTAAAAGAAAATGCTTTCTCAGATATTATTCCTAGCTTTCAGATACTATATTGGAAGGAAAAGGAAGTATATTAAGTATATACTAAATTACTTTGACAAACTGTAGGCCTGCCCTACAGTATGGTTTGAAGGTAATTTTATCAATTTCTGTAATTTCAGAAACACCTTCAGTTGATAAAATTATAAACAGAAGGCATAGATAGTACTTAAAGATACAGAACAACAGTTCTCAAACTAGTTCAGAGTTTTTGTTGGAGATTCTGTTTTTATTCCTTGTTTTTCTTAATATTGTGATTTCATTCCTGAATATTTAGCTTTTTGATAAGTACTATTTTGCAGCTTAGCAGAGAATACTGTAAATAATTGAAGACACCAAATGCACATTTTAGAGAGCATGCTACAGATAGCTCAGCAAGGTCTGACACTGCAAATAATGTGGTAGACTGAGCTATGCAGAGTTTGCTCATCCAACAGGTCTTTCTACAACACAAATCCAGTGTTTCTGCATCTGTGGTATAATAATCCACAATCCAAGAAATTGTCCACCACAATTGCATTTAATATTCTTTTACATGAATACCTTCAGTTAGTTGTGACAAAGATACTTTGCAGTTGAATTAGTAATGTACAGTATTTTGGGTTATTATGAAAAAGAAGACATATCATGTGTGAAACTTTATTGAGTTGCGTTTCAGCGTTAAATCTTGGAAACTGCTTTTAAAAGGTAAACAAGTGCTAGATGTGTAATGGGAGGGGAAATAATTTTCAAATGAACTAAATACATATCAGAGATGGTGCGACTTGTATCTGTTGAATACTTCACTTTGTCCTGCTTTTGCATAATACAACTTCAGGATACAAACTGAAGAGCTTTTGCGTAGAAAACTGTATTCAGGGATTGGACAAATCATTCTTTGCAACACTCAGAGATGGAATGAGAACCAGATTCTGGTCATTTTCAGCTGTTTGAATGGCTTTTTAAAGGCAGGCAGGAGAAAGCCAAAGTAACCTGGAAGTTATGCTTAAGCTATACAAACCTGTACTGCTGTGCTAGAACCAATTACCAGACTTCCTTATTAGTTGAGTGTGGGGAGATGACTTTTTAGTGTTTGCATGTTGTCTTCTTCCCGAGTCTGTGAAGAGAACTCGGCTAGAGCAAGGGCTGTACTCAGTTTAGATGTGTATTTATTACTTTTGATTTGCAGTTTACTTTGGATTGTGAATTCTTCAGAGAGGATTCCAGAATAGTACAGCTTCCTGTAACACATCTTTTTTCTTTTGGTAAGTATAGCACATTACTCATGGAAAACTGCTAATACTAATGTTTTAGATAGTAAATTTGCCTCAAAATTCCAATGACTGGGGTTTTTGTTTTACTAAATTTAAGACTGTTCCTCTTAATGCAGGAAAAAAAAAAGAATATTTTTGGCTAATAAATATAGAACCATATAAATCTCCATGAAAAAAAAAACAATCTGAAGATGTAGTGAGTTCTCAAATCATTTTATCTAACATACATTATATGTTGCAGGGCTTTCTTCAAGGAAAATTCTATTAAATGCAACAGGCTTACTTTACAATGTACAGCTCCAGCACTTTGACCAAGTAAGACTATTACTTAATGTTTTGAGTTAATGTAACCACTATTTGGACAATATAAGCAAATACATATATGTATATATCTGTTTTGTTTTAGATATATCAAGCTTTCAAAATCTATATAGAGAGCCATTGCCAATTACTCAAAGGTAAATATAAGTGTTCTCTAAAAGTATACATTTCTCTTTTTTTATAAAAAAGACTTGAAATTTCTAAGATTGAAACTTGTAAAGACAAACTCCTATCATGCAATGTGGTTTATGTAGTACTGTTATAGTTTACTCAACTGTCTCTGCTAATATCTTTCACCTTCTACTTTTTGTTGGGAAGGATAGTTCAAAGCAAACAGAAAAATAGTCCTCATATTTTTGATGACTTGCTTCCCATCAGGGGAAGAACCACTTTCAGCAAAATTCTTATGTTGAAGGTGTTTCTTAAGAATAGAACATTAGCTAGGATTTTTTTTTTTTTTTTGGTGCTAAATATGGGAGTCAATTTTGAATATTGAGCTACATGAACTTAGATAGAATTGGATGTTAAAGGACTTGATTTTTTAGAAAAAAATGATAGATTTATTAGCTTGATGTTACAGCTGTATAATGAAATTCAAAAGTTTTCTCATGTCTGTCTTGAATTTAAATATTAATGTCTCACTACCTTGCTTAGTAACAGCATATATTAAAAAACCCCTTCATTTCTGATCAATGTCAAAGTAACTGCAAGCATAGTAATTCTGTGTAATGGTCTATATGCCACATTTGTTTAATTTGCATTTTTACATTCTTATGGCGAAGTTTTAGCAAGCCAAATTTTATAGATAGAAATATAAAAAGTAACACTATTAATCTGTAGAGCTGCACATGTGTGATTGGATGTGATTTTAAGGAAATAGCACATAGCAAAGGTTTTGTCTAGTTACAGTGGGATGACTGTTAAATTTGCTTTATTTTGTTTTTGCGTACACTTGCAATATCTTGTTATTAATGATAAAATTTGAGTTCTCTTCCTTTTCAGAAAGAAAACCTAGTGTTTACAGACTTCATATACCCTGGTCACTTGAAGACTCAATAATTGTAGCTAAGTAAGCTTCTTATTAATTCTTATTTATTTATTGATATCTTTTGGAAGAGAGTTTACATCCTTTTTTGGTAATATTTCTGAGGAGACTTGTTCACCAGTCTTAAGTGTTTGGCTTCTGCATCTTTCCCTCATTTATCTTTCTGTCCTTGCTGACAAAGAAGCTCTTTTGACTTTTCCTCAAACTAAATATATCTACTGATGGAACTACTAGTTGCTTGTTTAATAGTCCTTACTAATTTTCTGAAAATGGAAGTCAGATCTTCTGATCTGAAATTTTCAACACAATCTTTGAGGTCCTTTTGGTACATAACAGTAGATTACATATCATTATGTAACACTTAATGATTTGTTACTCTTCAGTCATGTTTTAAAAACCTCTTCAGCTAAAGTTTTAATATCAGATAGTGTTTCAGGTATGTGTTTAGCATGAATACTTAAGCTTTTCTGCTCTGGCTTTGTTATTAGTGTGTGATTATTGTACCTTGAGGAAATACTGTTTGTATAAAATAAGTTTATATTCTTTATTTAACATGTACCAAAAAATTAAACAGTGATACTTCGTAAGCTTTTGAACAATTAAATATTTATGATCCTGTGCAGTACTTTTTTGAAAATCTTTCAGATTTCCTTACCAATATAGAAACCTTACTGGTTTTCAAGTTATGATACAAAATAGATTTGTAATGGAATTAATATAATAGCCACCCTGTTTTAATTTGCAATCTGATTGTACAAACTGTATACCAAAGTTGTTACATGCTGTAAACTACCTGATATAAAGGCTGGACTTAAGAAGACCAAGGGAGCATGATGAAGGATTAATGTATGAAAATCCACCTCAGGAATAGGGAAGAGAGGTTGATCAATGTACTGACTTCTTCCCATAGCGCTGGGTTTGGATCACCCAGCAGCACTAAGCTGCTTCACCAGCATAATTCTGACATCAGAGCAAATGGTATGGCTTGAAATATGTGCCATTCATGAATCACAGTTGAATAATTTGATTTAACATCAGATAGTTGGAAAACTGTCTTTCTCTTTTTATTTTAGAGGCCTTAAGGATACCTCCCTACTTGTTTCCTATAATTTCTACTCTAACAACTTAATGTTTGCAAGAGACTGAATGCTGTCCTATCTATTTTCTTTTCTCAGTTCATTTACAAGTACTGTGAGGCAATGTGTACGCTAAAGCTAAATTTGCTGTCTGTTTTCAGTAGTACCATGGCCCTTGCTAGTTCAGAGGACACTGAATTGAGAATGTAATGTATTCTTTCTAATTGAATAAATAAACTCAAAATATCATTAGCTCCTGTGACACTTGATATACTAGTTCTGCTTTACATGTTCTTGTTGAAGACTATAATGTGTTTGGATTTTTTAATTATGGGTAAAAGAGTTACCAGTTAAGTTGCTATTTCAGAGTTCCATCTTTTACTGAAATTTCTGCAAAACTGCATATTGCACAGCCTGAAAATGACAGCAGTGTTCCAGTGTTAAATATTTACTCTTCCTCAGACTGTCAGTACGAAGTGAGTAGTACAAATTTATTTTATATCTAGTTTGTATTTTTGTGTGATTTTTGCCTTTACCTTACTCTTTGAAATTATGTAGGTAGTTAAGCAAAACAAATACTAATCAAATGTAAAGGTGGGCTGTTTGCCCCTTTTTGAATGTAGTGCATGTTAAAAATATTTTGCAGAAGCTGGGGCACTATTAAATGTTGGGCTCATTTTTAAGAAAAACTTTTAATTTGCATTTTATAAATTCACTAGTAAGATCTTGCACATCTAAATTGTGTGATTGCTCTATTCTAATACTTAAGTTGGCTTTTGAAAATAAGTGTTTTGTATTTATGCTTATTGTTGTGCAAAATAATACTTAAATTATTTGCTGTTTTTTGTTCATCAAGGTAGTTCTGAAGACATCACTTTTACAGATTCTTGGGCAAGTAAGAAAATATTCTAATACTATGTTTTGTTTCTCTATTGGTAATGCCTATATAGTTATTTTCCTTCCTCCCTTCTCCACCTCCCCTGTTATGGCACCTTAAATTCTTTCTTGGTGCCAAGAGGAACGATATGTTGAAGATACTGTCTAACGATCAGTTAAAACCTTGTCACTTAATAAGGCATCCTATCCAGATAAATGTTAGGCCTCAGCTTTTAAAGAAGTAGAAAAGCACTCTAGTTATAGAGAGCTAATATAAATGATTGTCCAGCGTTAAGAATTGTAGTTAACCTAATATTTGTAAGGGGATGATAATGTAGGTCATCTTTACTTTGCCTGATGAGTCAGTTGTGTGTTCAGACTTGAAATTTATATTTGACATGAAATAACAATTTGAAAAAAAATGTCTAGGCAGAACCATAGATTCCTTTTTTAGCAAATTTTCTTTGGTCTTATGTGAAGAATACATTTACATATTGGTGTAAGTAAAAATAGACTAGCCATCTGCAGTCTCTGATTCTAAAAACTATGTAATTCCTAAGCGCCTTAATGCCGAATATTACTGGTAAGTTTCTTTAGTTAAAAACATGCATTTATATCAAATATTCTTAATTATGTTGACCTTTTAGAAGAGTTTCTATGCTATCTTGTGTATAATTGGATATCACTTCATGACTGAGGGGCAGCAGGGAAGGCAAGTAAAACATATGTGAAATGACAACTCTCATCAACAAAATTCTTTGACCACAAGCATATGTAACTATATGCATGTATTGCTTGGAAAGTGACTTTTTGCTTGTGATGTTTTTATTTTTCTGAAACGTAATTAACGTGATGCTGTATTCTTTTCACATTTGTCTTGACTGGGAAAACAAATGTCTCCTTTATAACCTGGTCTTTGAACAAAATACAAGTGGTTAGCCTTTTATGAGAGGTCTGAGTATTTTCTGTATACCACTTGGTTATCAAAGTGGCTGTCAAATACTCATGTATCAAAATGGAAAATATCTGTGTCCTTTAAAAAAGGACGCAAATCACATTGTAATGATTACTTTATGATAGTATTCTCTGTGTGTGTACATGTATGTGCATATATAAAAATCCTTATATCCTTGTCTTCCAGATAATAAGGTTCCATGGCTGTTCTCTTCCTGTCTATGTTGTTTCTAATATTCTTCTTACCTATGGAGGCCAGTTAAGCGCACTGATATCAACAGGTAGCTTTCTAGATTTTTTTTTTGTCCCATCACAAATGTTTTCCAACAATAAATTAGATAAGTAATTTCTTTAAACACTAGTTGTTGTGGTCATTTTTATTTTAAATATCACTGCACTTGTACAAATACTTGTATCTATGCCCTTCAACTTCAATTGTTGTTTGTTGGTATTTTTCCAAGGTTGATTTTTAGCGGTGTTAGACTTACCGTTTTTCTCCACTATCCCTTCCTTTTAAGTGATTGGTGTGTTGCAAAGTATTTTAATGTTAATAGAAGTTTGCATAAAAGTACATGTAAAAGTGTAATATATATTGTTAATATGCACAAAATACTTTAGTCTTGCATGAATTTGCAGACTACCTTCTTTTAGACACATCTTGTGACAATGTGCATTTTTATTAAAAGTCAGGTGGGATTTGTCACAAACTCAGTAATTTCACTAGAAGTTACTGTGTCATGTTACTTGAGTATGAGTGATCCACTGAATACAGGCTTTGATGATGGAGTATGCTCACTTACATTAGTGTTGTAAGACACAGTTGTCTTGTTTTAAAGTCAGCTTTTAAAGTTTTGTCTTAATTTACTTTCTGTTGTTGAGCTTCTTTGTTAAAGTTTATGACAAATTATTAATTATTAATGATTTCTGTTCTTGATTCTAGGCCAATGTTCAGAATTTTCCCTTGAACTAGTTAGAACAGCTAAACCCTACAAAGTAGACCCTGTTATAAGCATTGTTGTGTTTCTGCTGCGGTAAGTTTGTGGGGGAGTTTTTTTGGTTGTGGGGTGTGGAGGTTTTTTTTTGTTGTTTTGTTTTGTTTAAAGCAGCTTCCAAAACAGAAGTTTCAGGAAAAACACTGCTGGGGAAGAACACTTTATTTGTACTCACTGTGATCTTTTGATACCTGACTGTGATTTTGTTTGAAAGACGTAGTAGGAAGAATAGTTCATATAGATCTTACTGTAGTAGCAATTGGAGGTGATGAGTAATACTGCTTTCATGTTTTTGGCAGGTTTAACTGGTTTAGAGAGATATGGGATTCACTGTCACTACCAGAGGTGGATGCTGCAGTGCTGAGTAGTCAGGATGCATGGTTCCCCCTTGTGTCCCTGATTCTATTTCTTTTTGGGGCAGGCATTGCATACTGGAGTGGTATATTTTTCTCTTCATCTCTGAGAATCTTCTCTTCATTATGGTTAGCTCTAATAAGGTAAAACAACATTATAATGATTTTATAATCATCTTTTAGATGATTGAAATACTGTCAACTTTTTCTGTTTGTTTCAATGAGAATACTTGAGCAGATTAAATTCGACTATGCAATGTGTACCTGGTTTTACCATGTAGATTTGTCAATGTTGAGTATTAATGAAATATGTGGATTGCATCATATTCCTTATTGCACATCTTCAAAAGGGAATAAAAATTACTTTCTTGTTTCTTTCACCAACTGTTTGAAGATTTTTCAGGTTGTTTTTGAAGAAACCTTATTAGGAAAAGAAAGCAACTGAACTATTTCCTTTTCATGTTAGACAGCTCAAAAAATAAATATATATGTTTAGAAAAGGGATTACAAGCATTGCAATGTAGCATTAATTGTTCAGTATCAGACGATCTACATTATGGAATACCAACACGTTTGTGCAACAAAGAATTGCTTGGGCACTAATTTTCAAGTCTTCAAGAATGATAAATTTTACAGATTGTGTCTAAGAACGCTGGAATTTTATGTATTTACAGGTGAGTACTAAAATACAAAAGGAGGTAAAAAAAATTAGGAAAGGAAGATTAAAAGATATTTTGCAAGAAGAGTAAATGAGTAAATTGGGTAATGTGGTTAGCTACTTCAATTATTTGACTGTTCTCATGCTGATACAGTCGTCAGCTAGTTCTGAGCCAACAAACTTTTTTTTTTCATAAGGTTAGTTGGGTTACTCTACTCAGAAAATACACACTACGTGAACTCTTTTCTGTATTCATCACTAGCACTTTTGTTGTTGTTCTACCAAATAATAGGTGTTGTAAGCCATTTCTTTTCAGCCTTCTTGTTTATAAAATTACAGTGAATGCTAAGAAACTTCACTAATGATTTTAAGTGATGAAGTGGTTCCCCTTAAGTTTTGAAGTTCCTTTAATATGTTTTCGAGTTGTTTTTTTTTTTTTAGCTTAATTATTCTCTTTTCAATAAAGCTTTTGATTACTAGAAAATCCTGAGAATGTCTTGGACAGAGGCAGGAAAATAATATTTTTGTGCAGCCAGCCTGTAAGTCAACTAGTTCATTTTGGAATTCTGGTACCTTAACATAGGTTCTGATCTAGCCTTGAATTTCTTGAAAAAACATTTATTTTCTGTACATCTTTCTAAAGTAGATGAAGCTTACTTGGATTTTGATTGATATTCTGAGTTGATCTGATAGGGTCAGGAGCGCAAAGAATTTGTCACCGTTTATGGAATTGCTTGTTTCTGTGAACTACTTGCCTTTTTGTGATTTATTTTTCAATATTTGTTACAAAGGCTTTTAAAAAGACATTTTCCAAATATTTTTTCCACGTTTTTGGTATCTATTTTAACATTGGAATATCCAGTGTATTTCCAAGAAGAAAAGACTTTTTAGTAGTTCTATTGCCTTTCCTATTCACCCTGTTCCCTTCATTTTCACGCCATCTCAGCTCACCTTTGTCATGTCAGACTCATACTTGCCTTAGTCTGATTGGCTAGAATCCAGAAACTTAAAGTAAGCTTTCGCGTGTGTCTCAGGTTATGAGTAAGCAGCAATTTCTATCTGTGAAAAATGTTTGTCAAAAGTTAATCTCTTGGAGGCTTAGTGTGTTGAATGTTGCTGTGCTATCATTGAGCGCTGCAGTGTACTAACATTTGCAGCAGGAGTCACTTCCATGATGTAACTCTGCAGTAATAGTAGGACATTGATTCTCTTGGAATGAACTTAATGACTGGTGTAGATCTCCAGTTAGCATTCTCTTATGCTTTATGTTCACCAAACTGTCTTTTATGTTCCCTAAGTAAAGTAGTGCTTTAGTTACAGATATACCTGCTATAAGAGCTATAAGATTGTTTTGTTAGTTTGTCTGATGAGAAAGTGTATTACGAAGTAGCTTACCTAATAGTTGGTGTATGTGCTAGTTTGGGTGACTTTATTTTTCAAGTGATTAATCAGTATTTAGGAATTATTAATTGTTTTCAGTCATTCGTGAAGCAGAATTGTTCTTTAATCTTTGGAAATTTGATTTTGTTACAAGAGTATAATATCAGTGGGTTTTTTTTTGTTTGTTTGTTTTGTTTGTTTGTTTGTTTTAGACCTTCTGTACTTCAAAAAGATAACAAGCTGATTACACCCAGAAGAGTATGTGTGGTGGTGTCTCTTGCTTTGGTTAGCTGGACCACTTGTGGTGCATTTGCTATATTCATAATTTATCTTCGATATGTGTTTAAGGTACTGAGAAGCTAAATGTTTGGATTGATATATATGATTACAAAATTTTGTTTGCTTTGAATTAACTTAGTGTTAAAAGCAAAGATATAGGTTACCCTTTTTCATATTTAAAAGAAATGTTTTTATTCACAGACTTGAAGTAGCTTTTCTTTTCTTGTACTTATCAGAGATTTACACATTTCTGGAACTTTTAGAATCATTTTGTTCTAATAATACTTTTTCCAAAAAACTCTATGATCCCATATGCCCACTATAATAATTCATGTAAGTATACTTTCTAATTTATGGGTATGTAATGTTATAAAATCAAAGACTAGTAACTCTCTTGAACAGAAATTTTAGTGGAGGGAATCTAGAGATGTTCTAAAGAATACCTATTTTCAAAGAGTCTTTAGAAATCCTTATGGAGCAAGAAAAGAAGGGTAGGTATGTGGATATATTGTAGAATTAGGGTACTCTTATTGAATGCCTGATTTAATCCTTTTGCTAGTGCCACAGCAACCCATATTTAACCACCTGCTATCCATTTTCCATGGTCTCCCTGGCACCAGAGCAACTAACTTACCAGATTTGCCCTGTGGTTACATAGCTACTAGACTTAGCTACAAAGGAAGCACGGGGGGCACATAGCTGGGAGTACAGGCACAAAGCAGAGCAGCCTGCAGTGAGACTGAAATATGTAGGTGGTAGCTGAAACCACAGCCCTGAGGAAGAATGCTGTTTCTAAACACCTTGAACTCCCTAATGACATAAGGTTACCCTGTGAAGGATGCTTCCCTGCTGATGCTGCTACTCCTTCTGCAGCAAATTCTCTGACATTGGACCTTTCCTATATGACCTGTTTATGGGTTTCTGTGGAAGGAGAAGGAGAACTGAATTAGCAGAAGGGAGGAGGAAGCAGTGAGGAATGTGCAGAGTCTCCCCTGTGTGCTGTCAAACACAGTGGAACAGGAGAAGGCAGAGCAGCTCAAGTTCTTTCTCTATGTATGGTAACTCTTCCTTAAGAGAGCATAAGAGATGCTGCTGTTGGAGAAGTGGGGGGAGCTCTTGCAACTCCATTGGGGCCCTGGAATCTGCTAGCTATGAAATGGGACAAAAAAATAGCCAGTACTTTTTTCTTGTATGCTGCAGTTTTCATATGAAGCAACTATTAAAAAAGTCAGAATGTCTGTCTGTCTTGCAGGTTATTAAACTACATGTAAGCGTAAGAGCAGAACAAAATGTGCTTAATGGGGTAAGTTCATTGCCTGCTTGAGTTCAGAATAACACAATACCACAAACTTGCAGCTAAAAAGCTGTTTGCCAAGAAATACTATTGAAAGTTTTCTTTGTTATTGGTATTGGGGGGAGGGGAAGGAAGGGTTTAATTCAAATTTCTCGTTCTCTCTTTTCATCTCTGTATCACTGTTTCTTCGTCCCCCCCTTCTCTTCTTTTTTGTCCCCCCCCTTCTCTTCTTTTTTGTCCCCCCCTTCTCTTCTTTTTTGTCCCCCTTCTTTAAACCTGTCCTTGGAAGTTAGCATCTGCTTTCTTCTTATTAGTCTATTTTTGTTATTTCTACAGCTTACATCTTATTCCTACTTGCATTACCTTCTGAATTATTTTCATGAATGATTATCTGTGACTTTCATCTGCAGGCTTTATTATTATTTTTATTCTGTTCTTCCTCCTTCTAGGAACTCCATTTGCCATCACTAAAATTGTGTCGCGGTACCTCCACTCTCCATTCTTTTCTTCCAAAGATATATCAACTGTTAATTTAAGAGAAATTGCTAGTTGAATCTAGATGCTTTAAAATTGAACTACTGAGCTTTTCTTTTGATGGCTTTTTGAGGGGTAAATTGCAAATTTTCTTTCTAAATCAGAGCTAGTATGTACAGTTAGGACAGTCTTTCCTGCTTCCTCCTCCAACATGGGTTCTTACAAGCCAGTGCATGTTTTCATGATTTGCATCTTTTATTTTCAGGATTCAGAGCACTCAAAGGAAACTTCACAGAATGCCATTAAACACACGGTCAAAAAACAAAATTCAGTAGATGGTGCATCAGAAGCAATACGATCTCTCTGCAACAATAGAACAATTGCTGAAGATGTCAACAGTCTTAGGATGCATGTTGCAATCCTCAATTTGTTCACATGGATTGTGCTGCTCAACCTGCCGTCTTTAATTTATTGGTTAAAAAATCTCAGGTAACATCTTAAACTACAATTAAGGGGAAAAAGAAAGAATGTGAACTTTTCTAACACCAAGGTAGTCAAAATTGCAAATGCTCAACTCTTCATATTGTTATTTACCTTACTGTAGCATCAATCGTCAGTTATTTATAACAATAGTTTTGCCCTGTAATCTGCCTTGTGTCTAAGTATCTGTTAAGTGAATCAACAATAAGTTGAGGAAAGTGATAATGCATAAACAATTTAAAATCAGTGTATGATGCCATATACATTTCATATGTGTTTGTGGTGTTAGGATATGCTTGTTCCCAACTGGATTTCACTTAATAGCATAATTTCTGTAATAGGATGCAGCCACTTAAAAATAACATGCTTTTTAAACAAATTCATTTTTTTGCAGGCACAATGTTAGACTTGATCCTGACCCATGTAGCTCTACAGCTATTATCCTTGTACCAATTTTAGAAATTCTCATGAATTCAAGTACTTCTGAAGTGAAATCAAGGTAGTGTGGTCTAATCCCCAGCTGTTTTTCTTGCTTCTTTCTACTACAGTTTCTGTGTTAAACTTTTTATATTGTGCAGTATTGTTCAGTTCACATAGAGATTCATAACTCATATGATTAAATCTTAAAAAGAAGAGCTGGGTAAAATGCATGCAAGTTGCCTGTAGTTCAGTTAAATGGAGAAAATGACCTGAAATTTACCATGTGGACCTAGATGAAGTATTTGTGTCTAAACAGTCAGTTGCATAAAGAATAATTTACTGATGAGTTTTTCATTTACAATTCAATTAATCTTTCCGAATGTTACAGAATCCTAATGTATCTTAGTAGTTATCATGAGAAAATGACAATGAAAAGTGGAATTTAAACCATTATAGTTATGCTTTTGTAACTCCCCCTTGTGGGAACATTGTAGAAGGGTAACCTGTACTTCCTATTGAATTAAGAAGTTATACGCACTTGGTTTTACGGACAGCAGACCAACCGTTTCTTGTTCAGATAGAAAATTTGTCAGTGTCCCATGAAATACTATGAATAATAGTAAATATAGGTTATCCTTTTGCACAGTACCTGTTAACTTAAATGCTCTAAAAAATGACTCTTTAGTTTTACAGGGAATTTTTTCCTAAATTAATGTAAAAATATTTTTAAAGGAAATTAAATGTTAGCTTTTCTGTGTAATTACTCTTGCTATACAAGAATTGTTTTTGCCCATTTAATCTATCTGTTCTTTTTAAAAAATAATCAAACTGTTGAGAGATCTGTAAATTATTTTTTAAAAGAAAGGGAAATATGATATTTGCATATTTTGTGTTGCAGATGTGGCTACAAAGATGGTAATTTTTTTCTCTTCTTTTTACAGTAAACTCTTGAAGATTGCAGCCAAAGTTCCACTCCCTTTGTCTGTTGCAATGTTGGCCTTTGGGCGAATGCATTTATACAAAGTACCGCACTTTGTAACTTTTTCTCTTCTTCTACATGTACTGTGTTGTATTGTGTAATTATTTTACGTAGGAAGAACAGTGCAGCCTAGAAAGCAGCACTGGGAGACATGGCAAATTTAAACAAAGATATGCCTAGATTTATATAATCAGTAATTGACATGATTTGGGAAAGACTGCAGAACTGTGAATACTTTATGAAAAGTTTATGGTTCTTTTCATGTTGCTTAGAAAGCTTCTCATGGTGTTTATTTCCTGATTGGAAAAATTAAGTGAATTAATTATGTGCGTATGTAAGCACATAAATCTTATTAGTCTAATATTTCAATATTCTGTTTGCCTTGCTGAAATTTTTGATATTTCACTGTATTACTTTGTTGAAACAGACTTTTTTATTCAGTATGCTGGTATGGTGTGTATGTTCAGAACTTGCATCTTTTGCAGTTCTAGAGTATCCTGGTTAAAACTTAAAATAAATTTCAAGCACACTGTGACTATCACAAACACTACACAGCCAAGTATAATTTTAATCATTTTATGCTACACTTGAAGCTCCCACAGTTATGTCTAGATAAACTAGAATGTACTGCTTCTACAGAACTGTTATTTCTAGCAAATTATTTGTTTAATCAGTTTTAGTTGGACATTTGTGAGATAATTGAAAATCTTGCACTTTTTACTTTTTGTGAGAGTGATGATAATACTCTGTGTAGCTTCCTATTCAGGAAGGTTACCAGCAGATTCCTAAACGATTTGCTGTAATGTTGTTTTAAAACATTGCTGATTTTCTCTAGAATTTTGTCAATTCTGAAATTAATTCTTGGGGCTTGTCCATATTTAGAAGCTAGCAAATGCTGAGGCATGGTGCAAGTTTACTATGCAGTTGCTGTGCTGTGCTGGGTTTCCAAGTAGACATGGCAGAATTTCTTCTTGGGCAGTATAAATGGAGAAGCAATTGTCTTACAGTTAATGTCCACACAAGGAATTAATATGGAATACCTGCAATATTGTAAATTTATGTCCTGCCTATGATAAATTCCCTGTGTGAACAAACTTTTAGTAATAATGGGAAATAGTGACCATAATTATTAGGTCTGTATAAAGTATTATCTTAGTGCCTAGATGCTACAGTGACTGCCATTTATAACAATGCTCAAAATAGCTATCTGTAATGAAGTCTGTCCCCTGGATATGCATTTGCTAACAAAAGAAATTCCTCTAACCATTAGGGTTAAAAATGATCTGTAATTATTAAAAATGATGTGTTAATTCAGCATAGAGATGAGCGTCTGTGTTGCTTGCTTCTGTGTTTGCTGTCTCTACTATCTCTGAAGCACCTGTCATCTTAGTATGGAAGTAGACCAGCTTAATCATCCTACAATATGGATAGTAACAGGAAATCTGCTAATCACACTCAATCAATTTGTAGTATGTTCTTCATACAGTAGTAGAGCCTGACCCTTTTCTTTTATTGTATCTCATCATTCCTGCCTGAAGTGCCTCAGTTCTAGCTTGTTTTTAGGGTTGATTTATTTGAGCCAGTTGGGAAGACTTACCAGTTTATGCAGTGACTTTCCAAAATGAAGCACAAATGTTGAAGTAAGCACTTGTTTCGTCACCTCAAAGCAACCCAACAGTTCAAGTTATCAGTAAGTCATTAAAACTGCTCTAATTCAGTAAGATTGTTACTTAAACCAGTGTCATTGTTACTAGTAATCTGTGTGCTGGTCTTCTAGTCTTAAAATTTTATACAAAAGACTAGATTGTGCATAGTGTTTGTAATCAGAAAAGCTGTCTGAATAGATTGTATGCTGATACCTTCTTTCTAACTAAATGTATGCTACAATATGTGTGCATGGGATAACATATATGTGTGTATATATTTGTAGCTAGAATCAAGCAGTCCATTTAACCTGAAGATTACTATTCAACTGTGGAAGAATAGAGTAGATTTTCTACTATGAAATGGCTGTTGGTGAAGGATCATGGCAAAACTGCACTGCAGCCATGGCAAAAGGCCTTCTGTGAAATATGCAGGATCTAGTTTCTGTAGAAAGTCATTTCCTTGGTCTTTATGGGTCGTTTTTGCTTGCTACTATATTTTTCTTCTACTTTTGGTTTCCCATCTTAATTAGCTCTTCATTCTATGCACAAGCCTGTTTGTCTTAGTGATTTTATTGGAGCTACAGACAGAATAAAGTAATAGAATAAGAAGAGTTAACAGTCCCAGTGTATGGTAACTCTGATAGCTTTGATAAAGACTTCCAAAATTTTCCCCAGTGTAAAATATACTAAACTGTAGCAGCATAGAAGAACACCAAATTTTTCATCTATCAGTATTTTTCTAAAGCTAGGAATTGTGTTGATACTTGTTAGCATTCTTCTTTGATACATAGGTTACAGAATTTTGTGTAGCAATTACTGTGTGACTTTCAAATCTGAGATAGGAATAGAACACGCATTTTCAGAAAGATACAATCCTGATTCCAAAATCCCAAATGCCAGACATTATCACATCTCCCTTGATGCTCCTTTCTTCCAGAGGTTATTTACCTTCACTGGGGGGAAGTCTTATTACTAGTTTCAATTTTGTGTGCTTTCTGTGTTGTTTGCTGGATGAAAATCTTGTTTTTGGAGATGTACATCTGGATTTTGCAGACAGTGATTGTGGACTGTCTAACTTCAGCTGCTTGAGAGCTAGGCATCTACTCCCAATTAGACCCCTGTATAATCATTGCAGGAGGGGGACGAAGGGAAGAGTGCAAATCCAGAGAACAATTTATCCCATCCTAAGAGAGGATGAATGATACTACTTACCATTCTGAAAAAGACAGGGATTTATAAATGTCTAAAATTGTTTTTTCAGGTAAATACAATGATTGTTTATTTTTCTTCTTTCTAGAGAAGGAGTTCCTGTTCTGCAAATTTCTAGTTCTGCCACTGTTCTCTATTAAAATCTCAGCAGAAATGTAGGTTAATCCTCTAGAAGAGCTTTAAATTGACTATGCGATGAAGTTTAAACATTAATCAGATACCCTTTATTATGAGTAGAGTACGTTTATAAAACATTTTTGGCAATTGAAATGTCTCTTAATACCTTTAAATTCAATTCCTAGTTTACTCTTCTAATATAGGCTATCTAAATTATCTGGGAGAAGAGGAGCAAGATGGAAATTAACTTGTGATGGATTAGAGGAACTCTGCTCTGTAAAGGAAGATTACTCTTAACATGTATTCCCCAGTTCCAGTGTTCTCTCCTTTTTCAAAAGTTGAGGTATTAGCTTTGCAAAACTGCTGCTCTTCATCTATGTGGATGTTCACCACGTTTAGATGGAGATTATGCTGTGAAAATGAATGTTTTTTGGCTTGTACTTGTGAATACATTCAATATAAGAATCATTTGTACGGCTCTTTTCTACTGTTTTGTAAGCTTTCAGAAAGAGAATAAAAAGCAGGACAAGAACATAGAGTACCAAATATTATTGATTTTAAGTACAGCATATATGTACAGCAACATCAATATTGTTTTAGTGGTATTTACTGAGAGGTCTCTATAGTTCGAATTGCTCTTGATGTCTGTAATTTTTTTCCAGTTGATGTGATTAACCATGCAAGTTTTTCCCTATGGTTTTATCACTCTGCAATAATAGTAGACTCATTATGAACCAATAATTATACATGTAGCTATGTTTGATAAAGAAAAAAGTATTTCCTCTTAGTTGAATGTACCAAATGTACCTTGAAACTAAATGAATATTGTCCAATGGGGTATTTTCAGTTCTGATTTAAAAGTGGATTTCAGTATGTCATGTGTCAGCATCATCTTAAAAGGGGATTTCCCCCCCCCCCAAAAATGCAGTAACAGAATTTTCAGTTACTATTATTTTTAGTATATAGAGTTCTGCTCTGAATTTTGAGTGAACTGGTACATGTAGCAATTCATTCTGAAATACTCATTTGAAAGTTAAAAGAAAACAAAAGAAAACTGAAAAGAGTAACTGCAGGACATAGCAGAAGAAATGGAGACTTTCTGTATGTGTCTGAAACAAACAAATTTTAAGTGAAGTTCTCATCTATAAACTAATTTGGTTATCTTTAAAATCAATGTTTAGAAAAAAAGTGTATTCATGCTTTATTTTTGAAAAAAAAAGAAAAGTATTTTTGTTTAAGTTGATACTTAGTTTTCCAGTAACAAGTTTATAAACTCGTCACTTGGCCTTTTTCTGAAATCTGATACACCTGAGTTCTGACAGGAAAGAATAAAGTTAATTATGTGCTTGTGAACAAATGTAAACATTTCAGAAAAGTTTGATCAGTTTTAGTTCAGTACAATGATGAGAGAGTTGAGATAGATTTTTGTATTATTTATAATGAAAAAAGAGCATCCGTTTTATAGACCTTCAGTACTCTGATTTACTGAAAATATTTTGTGGGGAGAAGATTAGTGTCTGTATGATAATTGTGCTGCTGTTTTAAGTCACTAAGCTACTAGAAAATTGTTAGGTATGAAACAGTGTAAATTCTTAATGTTTTTTTTTTTTTACGTTTCATAGTGAATGTTGGGCATTTATTTTTCATGTTTGACTCTTTACCTTGTGGAAAATAATTGAGTAGCTTTTTATAAACAGCACTGTACTATAAATGGTTTTAAAACTGTCATCACGGTTGCATTAGAGCGAGATATGTTTCTGTCACCAAAGCTATATGCTACCCTTCTATATCTCTGGATATGTGTGCCAATGAATGACAATTAATGAACAGATTCATTTTTATGTTAAATAGTTTTTCTACTTTTTTAGAGTTAGAACTTTAAGCTAGTATTTGTAATAAAATATTTAAAGCCTCTAAAAGTTTGTTCGAAAACTTTTTACAAATGTAATATTTTTGACACATTTTTGTTTATGGAAGAATGTAATCAAAGCTTTTAATCAGCTTATTTATCTTAAAGCTTAAATTAAATAAAATGTATAAAATTTATCTTGTTATAAGACATTGATGCTTTTGTTTAATAAATTTAAAGTACTAGGGGAGAAAATTCTATAGCTTTTATTTAAGGAAATCTGTCCAGGTCTTCAAGTCTTCAGGTATCTAAGTACATAGTTACCTTAAGTATGTGCTTACTGCCTTGTAACATGGAAGCCTGAATCAGAGGTGTTATATTTGGACTTTAGTTTAAGATTTCGTTTCGTTCTGCAATCTGAAATGCCTGCAGGTCTTGCGGTCTTGCAGTCCTATCACAAACAGGTCTTGTAAGCATGGCTTCTCTGCAGTTACTGACTGACTGTGGTCTAGATTGTAGAAGTGTATGATATCAGGACTAACTATGTGTCCATAAAAGCCGATGGCACACAAAACCCAGTTATTCTGTGAATTGTTTTTCGTAATAGTAGCCTTCTGGTACATCATTCCAACTCCTCCCTGCCTACAAAGTTATCCTTGGTATGTGGTGCCCTTCCCCTGTAATACAAATGCAATGCTTACAGTAATAAGTGCTGTGACTGATGCAGTGAAGAGGCACTGCCTCTGTCCTGTAGACTGTTGTTCTATTGAAGTTTTGCATCTTTGAAATACTAGCAAAGACTTTTTTCCTCCATCTTCGTAAGTAATTTTTAAGTAGATCTTTATTAAGCATCAAGCTGAAACTGGAAGTGTCTTGGTGTTTAGTTTTTTCAAACGTTAAATCGATTATTTTGGGATTAATTAGAGCTGTAATATTGTCTGTTTATGTCACTTGGGGGTGAAAAAAATGTTTGAGATTTCAGTACATGACAAGTGAAAATTTTTTTACAGACCAAAATTGAAATGTGATATTATTTTCTCATTGTTATTTTAAACTTGTAGTTTTCTGGAGAAACAAAAGAGAACAAAACAAAACAAAAAAAAACACAATGTGCCTTACACCAGTAAAGGAATACATTGTAATGGTAGCCTATGGACTTCTATGGCCTTATATTTCACTTTGGAATTCCATTTGAAAGTGACCAAAAACATTTGTGTGGATCGTACTGAAACTTGATTTGGGGAAAATTAAAAAAAAAAAAAAAAAAAAAAAAAAAAAAGAAAAAAGAAAAAAGGAAAAAAAAGATTCTACCAACAGTATATATACAGAAATTAAGCATTTACAGAATGAAGGTCTCCGAGAAGTACAATACATTTGCAGGTTGGAATCACATCCACCAAAGTCCCAACCAGAAAGCTTTAGTTGACTCTAATTTGTCAAGTCTTTCTATCTTTTTATTGTGGCCCCCCCCCAAAAAAAATGTCTCAAATATGTCAACTTTTACATCTGTCAAAATCTCATTTATTTTGTTCTTCTATTTCTTCAAAATTAAAAAAAAATCCTCTGATTGTAGCTGAAGTTAAATATTTTTGGGCATCATCAGTATTGAGGATTTAGTGAGAGAAATAAAAGCTGGTGAGGCAGTTGTTTGGTTTTGGTTTAGGTTGGGGAGTGGGGAGAAAGGGTTTTAAACTCCAGAAGTTTTGAACAACTGAATTTCACTTTTTAGAAAAAAATATTTTTATAAAAAATGAAAAGTTTGAAAAAATAGGTTTATCCACTCTTTTCTTCCCAGTTCCCAGAAAAACAGAAATATTGAAGATCTTGAAATCGTATTTTGATTCCCATATGTATATTTTTGAATATGAAGAGCTTAGAGAAAGCCACCTCTGTCTTACCTGATGGTTCTCTATAAGATTCTTTTTATGTCTTGAACAAAACCCCCAAAAATCTGACTTTATTTTTTCAGTATAAGTAGTAACATTGGATCTTGAATAATGATGTCATGTCTCAAAGCTTATCATTGGACTCTGGATGTTTAGACATGTACATAAAATGGCTGCATGTCAACAGTATTTATTTGAAGCAATGCAAATCAAAGTTAATCTTATTTTATTGAGAACAAAGTTGAATCTGACTGGCACAATGCTGCTGATGCTGTGGCACAGATAACATGCAACTTGTTTAGGTCTTCCCTGTTACTTCCTTTTTTTTTTTTTTTTTTTTTTTTTTTTTTTTTTTTTTTTATTAATTTAGGACTTTAAAACTCTTGGATACCTAACTTTTACTCTTCTTGGTTTTCTGATGATGATATTTCGGACATCCTAGTTACTGTTCCTGGATAGACAATGCTAGTACTAAAATCAGCGAGAGGGCAGAACTGCCTTTAGATATCATGATGAAGCTAGAAAAAATGTTTAGGCCTAGTAATTTTATTCCTTAGTTACTTTTTAATTGTTTTTCCCAGCATCAAAACAGAATAATGTTGGGCAAAATTCCTAATAAAAATGTATGATAGTGGGTGGTGTGTGCTTTTTTACAGGGGATAGGGAGAATTGGTGGGGAATGGGGTGGGGAAGGTTTTTTGGTTTTTTGCTCTTATTGTATAAAGAGGGCTTAAAAATTTGAAGAAGACATACGTAACCTTTGGAAAAAATCTATCGCTAACAAGCAGCATGTCTGGCTTTTTAACTCTTCCTGTCTTGAGGTTTTTTATAGCTAGTGTAAATCTGGTGTTTTAAGGGGAGCTAACTAACAGTTACAGGTCTATAGAGATGTTGACAGGATCTTATCTGTTGATGTTTGAATAATACTGTAATAAATTAGCATGCTTATTAAAACTTCTATAATTGAATTCTCAGAATCAGTTCATGCAATGTGTGATAAGCTTCAGCAAAGTCCTGGTTTTGTCAGATGGTGAGAAAACCTGGAGAATAGTTATTTCCATCTACAGTTTGAATTACTGAAAGCTGAATTTACAGAATCTTTCATAACTGTGCTCTTAAGTAGTGGTCTTTTTTTGTTGAAGATGAGGGCAGCTTAACTGGGAGCCAGATTGTGACTTTCGTGTTTTGTTTGATGGTTTCCCTGTCTGCAGTGTATACTTCACGTTTTTTTATATAAATGTGCATGACTTATGAGTACGCTGTATAGCATATGTTGTGCTAAATAAACAGTTGTGTATATTTCTGTGTATTGTCATAACATGGTTGCATTAGTATAAATAGTAATTCCAAAAAAGTGCCACTCAGCAATCGTACTCTGTAGAGTGTTGTGAACATCATTGGTGCTTCTGTTGTACAAATATGCTGATGTCTGTAGTGGTGAATATTTGCCTTTAGTCTTTGCTCAGGTACTTATGTGGAGCAGTTTGGTGCTTTTCCTTCTAACTTGTAGAAAATAAACACAGTGAACAAAAACATTGTGGTTAGAGCTTTAATTTACATATTGAAAACTACCCCCCTCTCTCCCATCATCTTGAATAGAATACAGTAAAGGTTATATCTGATGGAGCCTGCGTATTTCAAAATCTTAATCCATTCACCCTAGGCTTTTACACTTGCCTTTTGATCATAATTAAATGTGCACTAAAATGAAAAATGTTTGCTGAATAACCTAGTTTATATATATGCAGCAGCATGGGCATAAAACTTGTCTGTATCTAAGCTAAATAATTAGTTATAAACATGCCTCTTGTTCTAGAACAAGTTTTTTACTCTGTCAAATTAACTGGCATGTAATGAAACATGTAAATTATGTTTATGACTGTTTTCAGCTTCAGTGGAATTTAATTCAGATATACATGAATATTACTTATTGTGGCATATTGACTATATAATTAGTATATTCACTTTCAAAAGATTTGATCTGGTAAGGATGTTTTTCTGTACGAGTAGTTTGAGAAAAACCTAAGCTTAAATTTAAGCACATTCAAAATGTGGCACACTGACTTCTGGCTTGGAAAGCTTTTGTTAAACTAGCTGCTCTCCTGAGAGGAAGATGTAATTTTGCCTAATGTGTGTAACTGCACTAATAGTATTTTAATATGAACATGTACCATTTATATTTGGCTTTCACTGCAAGAACTATAATGCAATTATCTTTTAAAAAACTATTTGGCAAAAAAAACATTAAAATCAGTATTAAAGCACATTAATGCACTGTGTACACTTTTAGCTTAGAAAATAACAGTAAAATTTTATTTTTTAAGAAAACATACAGAAAATAATATGCTAATTGAACTTCTTGCATATCCGCATACTTCATCAGTTATCCAAACTGCCTGGATTCTGTTAGGGGATTCACAGAGGTCCTACAGCAATAATGCATGTTTCAAATTTACAGATAACTTGAGTGTGTTTTACTAGCTGAATATACTGCAAAGGTTTTGTTTATGAAAAAGATAAATTAATAAAAGAACTGAGGAGAAAATAAAGGAATGGATGGAAGAAAACTTTTTTATTTTTTTTAATTAAGTAGGGAACTAAAATTTATGTGCTTATGATACATGAACTCCTGCTTTTTCCTTATTTTTTCTAGAGGAAAGTATTCCTACTCTGATTGCTTTAGAGAATAAATTACGTAAATGTTAAAATGAGCCTGTGTGGACAACTCTGAAGAGGAAGAGGAGGACTTAAAGGAAAGGTTGTCATCCTGCCTTCATTGAGGTAGGACAAGTTTGAGCAAAAAAAAGTCTTTAATCTGTTTTACATCTCTTCTGATCTGGGCATTGAGACACCAAATGGTTGGGGCCTGCTCAAACTTTCATTCCAGCAGTGTGAAGAACATCTCCTATTGCAATGATCATGTAAAAAGTAAAGGTACTAGACAACCAGGATAGGAAATCCCAGCGGCAGGAAATTATTATTTTTAATGGAAGCAGTGGGTTTTTTTTCATCCTTATGAAAAAAACATGGATCAAAACAATATATTACTAAACCGATAAAGTAGTTATGTCAAATGCTCAGACTACATAAATGACTAATGAAGAAAAATAAACTATCTAGCTGGAGCTGTATGAACTGTAGAGAAGTAAGAAGTGTAAGGTGAATAAAAGAGCAAGCACTTCTGGGGGAGGGTTCAGATTAGAAGGTTTGTTGTTTAGGGAACAGGATTGAAATCATCCTTTATTTAAAAGAAGACAGACAGATAGACACACACACACACACACGTGTGTGCTAACATGCTGCCACCATGCTCGTATGCTTTGACTAAGGAAGAGGTGGGCTTGAACATGTGTTCACCAAGGGGAGAGGAGGAAAGCAGAAGCTCTGTGTGTGTAGACTTGAGCTCACTTCATGATAAGCAAATGAAAATTGAGCTGATCAGAGACCTGTTGGCATTAACAGAGAGAAATAGCAAAGATTTCAAGCAAAAAAGTCTTGCCTTTAGCTTTAAATAAATTCGGCTGATTTTTCAATTACCTATATGCTACTTGTTAAAAAAAAAACAGAGAAAAAAGCTAGAACAGCCCCAGACATAGAAAGGGATGTGCATATCGAAAGATTAAGGATATTGCTTGTATGTGCACATAGGCATGAGAATGTATTAGTTAAATGGTTATATGTAGACTGAGAGAGGAATTTGGACTAAAAATTCTCTGATGTAAGTTGACAGACAACTATAGTGAACTGTGTTATCAGCTGACAAGTCAATATACCTCAGATCTTTCTTGTATCAGAAACAAAATTCTGAATGGAGTTTCTGACTACAAAGATCGGAGTTTCTGGCCTGGGAAAGAAAAGCCTGAAATAAATTAATCAGGAGGCATGTATATTAAAAAAAAAACAAAAAACAACTTCCTCAATAAAAGCAAGTTTTTTGTCCAAGTTGTATGGACAGAAAATTATTCCTATTTTGGGGGTGGGGTGGGGAAGCATGGAAGAAAACCAAAGCAGCTGTTTTAATCTCTGTTGACTACAAGCAATTTGAGGTATTCTACAGATACTCCTGCTGTCTGGTGAGTGGCTCTAAACTGGCTTCTGAATAATTGAATGATGTGTTGGAAAGAAATTAAGAAATTTCCATGCATGTTTTAAACAGCTTATTAAGACATCTGAAATTACCTATATTTATCACTCTAATTAAATAGAGCACTCCAGTTTCCCTTCATAATTAAATTTTACTTTTGCTCCTCTACCACTAACAACAGCTAATAACAAGGGACTAATTCTGCTCTTGGGTCTGAAGATAGAATTTTGCTCTGAGTTTTAATATTGTAAATATAGCTCCTTAATTTAGAATTGGAGAAGTAGCTTGTTTGGAAGGTTGCTTAGTGTTGATTCTGGATTGGGAAATGAAGGTACTGTTTTGTTTTTCAAACCTGTAATTTCTACTAGGTATTTTGCATTGGGTCTGCAGAAGAAAGACTTAAGGATATTTAATCTGGAAACCCCAAGTAGGGGATGAGTAAAATATTGCATTATCCAAAAGAAATGAGCTAGGTTTAAATAGCCGTAGCAACAGCTTATTTGGTCTTTTAGGTGAAGCTAAGAGGAAATTATCAAACAACTGCTGTGGGGCATAAATTCAAATTTTCAGCTGCACACAATCTGGCTATCTAATGAGAATGAAGAAACCTACCTAGAGGCCTTGTCTTTGGAAGCAGGGAAATCTCTGTTTTATGGACTGGAAGTAGAGATGCAGAGATTCCTGATATGTCCATGGTCACATATGTAAGCTCTAGTAAGCCAGAAATTACCCAAGAACAGGTATAACAAGCAAAGTTTATGGTTTTTTTTAAGCAAATGGGTATATTATGCATCTTTACTCCAATTTTCCCGCAGAAACATTAAAATTAAGATTGTTTTGATATTTGAAAATTAGGTAATCTGCTAATCTTGCTGTTCTAATGCCATTGTTCATCCTCAGCTTGAAATTTTGAAACCTTTTAGATCTATGTAAATATAAAGATATCTTGTATAGTTTAACATGATGGAGACTGATGCTTTTTCAACAAACAATAGAAGTCAAAGTGTGTGTGTGTGTATGTGACAGAGGGAATCAGGAAGGTGGAATTGCTTTCAGTTATTACTCTTGCATTTTTGAAAGTCAGAAAAACTACATATGTCCTATATTGTTACCAAAAAGATGAAAACAAATGCTTTGTCAAACACAAAATTAAACAAAAAACAAATAACAGTACCTTAAAAAAAGAAAAAGGGGAAAATAACCTGGTTGCTTTAGATTGTGCCTGCCTTTTTATAAGTTTTTGTTTGTTTGTTTGTTTGTTTTTGTTTGTTTTTTTGTTACTGCAGTTTCTGGTACTTGATGAGTCTTTGCTGAGTTTTTTTTTTTTGCAAAATTTAAACCAAAGAAAGCTGTATAGCTTTGTGTTAGTAATAAATATAATCAAGAGTATGATAATAGCCAAAAGTCTACAGTTTTTAAAGTGTCTATTTAGAGATGTATATTTTAAGTGATACTAACTAAAATACCATCTAAATAGTTGAGTGATGAGTATAATGAAATTACAGGCAAACAGTTAGAGCAGCTTTGAGATGAAGAATGTTATGAAATAAGGCTCAGGTAAATTAGTGTTAGTTTCCTTGCAGTCTTTGTCTTAGTTTTTAGTGTGACAGAAGGGTATTGACTGCCGATAAAATCAGGAAAAAAGAACAACGCTTTCATTAAAATGTTATGATTCGGGATCTTGAAACAGACCTTGCAGTTCTCTCCCTCCAGCGTCAAGAAAATGATCCATATCTGATCTTGCTTGAAAACCATTCAATGAGCTGTAATTATCTGTTAGTCACCGTTCTGGAGATATCATGTACAAATTTTTTAATTAAAAATAATACTTTGATACAGCTCTCTTACTTCTGTTGGGAATTGTTTCAAACTTCTATACCAACCACCAATTTTCTGCAATATGGCTCAGGGAGGAGGAATTTGCAATGCACTGTTCAATAGCAACAGGTCTGAAGAGTATTAAGGATGAAATTCTCAAGGGTCTTTATGTCATGGATGGAAATGGAATCATTACTGTATTTTTGAACTCCTGCTAACGTCATTGACACCCACCTACAGTCCACTAGAAATATAAGTGGAAAGATCAGTTTGCTTGCAGATTACAAGCAGACTAACCAAGAAGGGACAAGCCAGAGCTAATTCACTGGTAAGCTTTATTTTAAAGAGAGTGAAAAGGAGAATCTGATACTTTTTTTTTTTTTTATCAAGTTGTGAAATGCATCTTCAGTGCATTTACCAGACTGTGTTGCTATTGTAGTTACTAATATGTGTAGTACATTTTATTTTAAAGTATTTTTTTTAAATTGAGCTATCTAGGTCTTAAGCCGTATTTTTGCATTTTCCTTGGAGCACATAAAGCAGTGCGATCAGCTGATATAAAGGCCTGTACTGTCGTTATAAATGTAAATTTACAAATGTAAATGTTTTATATGTCAAATGTCAAACTAATCCCTTTTAGAAAGCAAGTCCAGTGTCTAGACATAGCTTTAGTATGGGAAACCCTTTTAAAAAAGAATTTGTTTTTCCAAGTACATTAGGATAAAACTAAGGGAAAAAAGAAAGTTGTTAACACACACTTGAATGTAGTCTTTAGTAGGCAGATTCTCCTTGCCACTCAGAAATTATTTTCAGCACTCCACTGGATTGGCAGGCTTGCTTCATTTGGTAATAGTGACAGTTCTGTAGGACTTAAAAAGTTTGGTTCTTTGTCCTTCTTACAGATACTCTATTCATCTCTTCAATATGTGGAAGGTGGTGCTCCTGGTTTTATACACAGTATTGGCTGTAAGAGGACTGGCGAAAGGTGCTCCTTTCCAACCAGAAGAAAAATGGAAACCTTTAGATAATCCTAGAAACCGAGACCTGGTAAGGAAATGCTGCAAGAAGGATAACTTAATCTTTACGTAGTTTGTTTTCCTTCATAAGAATTTTTATCTGCTAAAGTTAAATATAAGTGGGGCCCATTGAACATAAAACTAGAAACTATGTACTTTGTATAGCTAATAATAGCAATGGGGTGAGTATTTGTCAGTCTGTATGTACCTTTTAACTGAACAGACAGTGTCAGTGTACACATAACTTCCTTACATCTCCATGCAGCAATTTTAGTTTTAAAAAATGTATTTTGATCTATAAAACAGCTCATTTTTTGAAACAAAAGAGAAATAATGTCTCTCTCAAATGTGTATCATTTATTAGATGATGTTTAATCTTCTAGAAATAGTTTGCAGTGTCTGAAGATCTGAAAAGATAGTTACAGCTAAGAAAGTAACATAATGGAAAATTTGTAAGATCTTATGAGGAATTTGTAAAGGAAAAAATCAGTTTCCTACATTTTTTATGTTTGTTATAAAGAAAGATTGTTTTAGGAAACATTAATTAAAATGTTCTACTTTAAGCAATTTAATTTGAATCAATTTCCCATTGTTGCTATCTCTTAAAGAAATGTTGACCAGAACTGTACTGTTTGCCCTTGGGGAGGGTTTTGCTGTGCCTTTTTTATAAGGGATACATTTTGAATGCTGCTTGAATCCTCTGGTTCAGAGGGGAGTATAAATTATCAGTAGGTGATTGGTAGCCTTTGCACACTTTGCGGGAGGTGCAAGCCATAGACAGAGTGAAGTCTGACTTATATTACCTATTTTGTACCAGTTTTATGATAGAGAAAAATGTTTATGATATGAAAATAGAGGATCTCACCCCATATAGAAGCAACCATTACATTTACTTTGTTTCAGTAGAAATAGTTCATCTGAGGTACGCATGCTGTATTTTCAAATATGAAATATTTTCAGTTTTTCAGAACGCTCCAGGCTTATTTTTCAGGCAGAGGTCTTGATCTCAGAAAATTCCCAGCTACTTTCACTCTGAACAATGAAGGACCAAGGCCTGTCATGTTCTACTCAGATCCTATCGCTTCTGCATTTGCAGATTATGAAGAAAAGAAAAATTCTTTTCCAAGTTATTTCAAAGGCTGAGAGATAACGCTGCCCAAGGTAAAAGAGGGTGTCTTTTCCTGTAATGTAATCAAGTGAAAGATTTGGTTCAAGTGATTCTCATTTCTGTATGAAACATTAAAAACAGCTTCTTCTTGAGAATAAATTAATAATGTGCACCTTAACTCTTGCCTCAAACTATTTTAATACCATTGAAGTAGGGATTTATGAGGAATTACTACATACTGCACAGTCACCATGTGTTATTTCACAGTAGTAGTAAATATGAAGTCAGATCTATATAGACTATGCTTTTCACCTGGAGATGAATGCTGAAAATGTACAGATAATAGAGAATGTAGAAGATTTTACTTAAGTAATTAGTAAAATTACAAATTCAGACTATTGGTTTCTCATGATACACAGATATTAAGAAAATTAAATTCAACTTAAAATATTGCACTAACAAAGCATACTTTAGTTTTTACATCTTTGTACATGCATGCTGTTTTCTGTATTCTTACCACTAAAATAGAATAAAATGATTTCAAAGTGATTCACATCTCTTCATAAATATGAAATAAATTCAGATGGATCAAGCCTGGATTATTCATAAATCCAGGCTGAATTTATAGGAGGTTCTTTTCAGTTATCTTATCTATGCATAACCATACTCTGTAATAAATCCTTTCATAGCCCTTTCAGAGGGTAAGTGAATACTGCTAATTTTTAAGACAAGTAAATAATTGTTTTCTCTCATTTTACAAATACGTGAAGATTTCAGTAAGACTGGAATATGAACAGTTAGGCGATTTGTCCAACATCTTAAAGAGATTAATTTGTAATCAATATTCAGCTTGGGATTTTTAACTCTGTCCTGTTCTCTGCTTGCTTAACTACATCTCCTTTTGTAGTTAATAGCACAATATTCTTCTATACAAAGTAGACAGAAGTCCAGTATTATTCTTTTTACCATGAATAATAATGAAGACTGATTTAGATTTTATTACTTACTCTCTTTTTTGGTGTGTTTTTGTATCAGGGGAAAAAAAAGTGGACCAAACAATCAGTATTGTGCATGACAAATTAGAAACGGTCTTTAAAAGGGATGCTGTAGCTCAATCATAAGGCATAGCAGCGGTGGAAAAATTACTAGTAGAAAAAATTTATCTTGTGTAATTCTGGATAATCGTGGTAATCTCTTCTGCCTTCAGAGCTGTTTTCTAGATTTGTAGATTTTAAATTTAGCTCTACTAGTTTTCTAGAGCTCTTGTAAAAAAAAAAAAAAAAAACTAAAAATACTGTGTAAGTTATTTTCTGTATTTTTCAGACTAGTTTTGCTTTAAAATCTCCAAAGACTGTTTGCTTAGAATCTACATGTTTGATGAGAGCAGTGAAATTGCTAAACTTGAGCATTTGTATTATGCCACATTCAACACACGGGACAGTTTGATGCCTGATGTACAGCCAAAAACAAAGGGCAGGAGAGGAAGCTAGTTAAGTTGCTATTTATTTGTGACTTACCAATCACTGATTCATATTAACTGAAATTCTGAGCCCCAGAAATGGTTGAAAGTCTCTAATTAGCCTCAGAGAAGAAAATGTCTCTACCAATAAATTGTTAATAACTTGGAAAACATGGGCCAGCTGCTGGCAATTGTGTTTCAGTCGATGTTAACATAGTTTGGGTCATACACCAGGTGTGTATATAAACATTTGTCTAATATTTTTTTTTTGTTGTTTTTTCCTCTTTCAGGTGTTAACTTTTGAACTTCATGTGAAGTGGTAACCTTTATAGAAAACATTACTGCTTTGACTTTTTAAGTTATCTGACAACTTGAAATTTTCCTCAGTATCAGAGTTTTTACCTATAGTATCTGATGTAACTAGCACATTTGCTGATGGTTAATACATGTGTGGTGTTTGGCTACAATGGTTTGCCTAGCAGACTTGTATTTGTTTAAACAGGAATAAATGAAGCATTCATTTCAATAGAGTGTTTTTAATTACCATGAAGTGTCTTTGTTCAAAATAAATATTACCTTTAAATTTACTACAATTGAATGCCATAACATTTTTAAAGTCATTTTTTTAAGAGGTGGTTTCATTAGAGGTCTTTGGAGACTTTGACAGGAATTCAACAAAATAACCCTCCTTGACAGAAACTTCTCCAAATGTGTCCAGTCCTCTCTCCTCCTCCCCTTCCTCTTGGGGATGCAACGGCCGCTCCCGCCCCCAACGGCCGCTCCCGCCCCGCGCGCCCCCAACGGCCGCTCCCGCCCCGCGCGCCCCCAACGGCCGCTCCCGCCCCGCGCGCCCCCAACGGCCGGGGCCGTCGCGAGGGCGAAGCTCGGCGGCGGGTCTGAGCGCAAGGAAAGGCGGAGTTTACGCGTTTTGTCTCCCTAAGGCAGCAAGTACAGGAAAGGCGGCTAGCCATGTGGCTCCCGGCTGCCCCCGGCCCAGGACGGTCGCTGTGTTCGGAAACCCTCCGGTTGAAGCCAAAATGTTTTGGCTGCCCGATCCCGAAGGACTGGTATTTCATACCCCAGGGCAGGAGCGTCAGCCCTGGCCTGCCGGGCAAGGCGCTGAGGCTGCCGAAGGGGTGGCAGAATTAGGAGGTGGTCGTGGGGAGGGCACCGGGCAACGGTTCCCCCGGGCGGCGCTCCGCCGCGGCGCGGCGCGGAACTACTGCGCGAGGGCGCGGGGCGCGCCGGGGCGCGATTACGGGAGGGACTCGGGTCCTTCACCGAACGAGTCCCCTTCCGTTTGCTGTGGCTGTACCTGGGGCGTGCTGGCGCGATGTCGGGCTTCAGCCCCGAGCTGATCGACTACCTGGAGGGCAAGATCTCCTTCGAGGAGTTCGAGCGGCGGCGGGAGGAGCGCAAGAGCCACGAGAAGGTGCGTCTGCCCCGGCCTGCCCCGCCCGGCGGGACACGGGCCTCGGAGGAGAAGGAGTTTTGCCTCCCTCCTTAAGCTCCAGATTATAGCTCCTGCGGGTGAAACTTCGCCTTTTAGGACGGAGACGTGTCAGTAAATCCGCTGTCTTTTCTGTTAGCAGTTAGACTCATACTACGGATGAGTCAGACTGCAGGTTTTTTAGTATTTCACCTACATCAGAGCATTTGGCAAGATGCAGGTCACTTAAGGAATTGTGTGGCTTGCTCACTTTTAGTTGCATAGATTTTTGTTAAATGCTGCTGTGCTTCATTTTTAATTACATCTGTCTACGTAATTATTAATTTCTATTAAAAAAAAAGCCAAGAAAATAATTTTTAAAAGTTGTTAGGTTCTGGTGGGACATGTTATTCAGGAGAATTCGAAACCTCTGAAAAACGGAGAATACGGTATTTTAGTTTGTGCTAGTGTAGCTTGCCTCCCTGGAGCTAGCAGGAGTTACCTGCAGGCACCCTTATTACATTCTTCTGGGTTAGACTGGAGGAATGAACTGAAACAGGTTTTAGTATAAAGTCATCTTGTGTATGTCACTACTGCTTCCCCACCATCCTGAGTGTGATCAGAGGAAGAGATCTAGTATGACCCCTTTTAGCAGTCACTGAGATTTCTTGGCAGGAGTAGAGAGAGACATGGCTTTGTGCTTAAAAGTATGCAGATGAAACTACAATTCTAGGAGGAATTTTCTATGTTTGACTGAAGGGAGAGTGGTAGTTAACTTTGCCGTCTTCTTGTCGGAATATGACTTAATTTCTGTGTTTCTTAACTTTCAAAGAGAGAGTTCAGCAGAACTTGGCCATCATGAAAGGAAAAGGGATTTTTCAGGGCAACCTTCTTACTGCATTCGGAAGCGTTATTTTGATATTTCACTTCATGTTTAAAAAAGGCAGGCTCCTGAAAGCATTTGTAACATGTTTAATCAACCGTGTCATCTTACTTCACTGTAGTGTCAAATGAGCAACGAACTCACTGCTTTGATCAGAACAAGTGTGAATAGTCAGCTTCTGAATCACTTCACTTTGATTATAAACATCTAAATAATGTTGTTTCTTGTGAATTTAAAAATATAGTGTTTTTTCCATCTGTTTCACTAGCAGTGCAAAAGTTGGAAACTTGTAGTCTAAATGACAATTGTAAAAATCAGGAAAATGTGATGACTGATACTGCAAAGCTTATAACTAACATTATTGGTGTGTGTAGGATGGAGAAAATGCATCTGCTGAGGAAAACACAGAAGACATAGATGCTCCATCTTCATCTGGAAAAGGATCTGGGAAATCCCAAAGTCAGGATGAAACGGACGGTAAATTTTAACAGGATAATTTTAATGGAAAACATTTCTAAAAGATCATTTTAAGCACATGCTCTTTGACTTGAATTTGTATAAATACCTGGCTGCTGCTTTGAGCTTATGGATATTGAAACACATTATTAGAATGTCCATCTTTGTTTAATATTTTGATTCATATCAATGCTTTCATTTTGTTCAGTGCCTTTAAAGGGCAGGATTTAGACAGTCACAGTCACCTTTTTCTGGAAGACTCTCCCATGTGTTCCACTCCTGACATCTCAATCGTTTGGTCTCTGTTTTTGGCTCTCTCTACAGTTACAAATACATTTTGAGGTTTTTAAGTTGTCTCAGGTTCTTCTAGGGGTGTTTTGTTGTGCTTTTCCCCTCTTCATCTCTTTGCTAGTCTTCCTGGCTGAGCTTTCAGGTTTTTCATAATATCTGATTCTACTATATGAGTATTATCTTCTGCTACTTTCATCTAAAGTGAAAGAAAATATGTATAATGAGCTATGAGCTGCCTGCTTCCCGCCTCCTCCCCCCCAATCCTTTGACCTGTTTAGAGATTCTAGAGTATTTTCTTTCCTTTTTCTCTTTGGCTGGCTTTCTTTATGCGGTTCCTGGAGTGGTAATATCTCCTTCAAATCCCTTGCCAAAATAACCTCAACTTCTTTTCTGTACTTGCAGGAAGGGTAGGAAAAGCACTTCTTTGCTTATTTAGTCTGTACCAGGGCCTTGAGTTCTGGAATTGAGCTTTGAACTTAGAGTACTGCAGCCTGTTTCAAATGTCTTTTTAAAAGCTGTACTCCATGTCCTCCCCATATTCTCATGGAATTGCCAATACTATGAAATGGCAAACTGCAATTTTTGATCTCTTGGTGTTGGTTCTTGGACTCCTCTTACTAATTTTACTGCAGATTCTCATCATTCTCCAGTGTCTTTTCTTTCAAGTATCAAAAAAACCCCCAACCTTTGAATTGCCTCACATAAAACATGTCTCACTGATACCTCCATTCCAAAAGTGTGGCCAGAACTCATCCTAGAAATACAGTAAGTGAACACCAGCAATCTTGTTGGAGGTAGATCTCTTAGTTTCCATACTGACCCCTTCTTTTTGCTGATGTTTCTGAAATACTTCCAAGCTGCTGTCTTCTACTCTATATTCTAATTGTTCCATTATACATTTTTTTAATGCACACAATATTTATGTAAGAAAAAAAAAACGTATCCTAATACACTTATGCAATAGTGTTATTTCTGAACTAATTACAGAGAACACAAAAATGTCAAGAGCAGCCTTTAGAACCCAGGAAGCCTGGATAACATTTATTGTTATTTAAAGAGCTACCATTAGAACCAGACTCTCTTTTTTCTTTTTCCTATAGATACTTAATATATTTAAGTCAGAATGGAAACAACCAGTTTTTTTAAAGGCTTTCAAACACATTAACTGTGATGTAATAGCAAGACCCTCTTGTACAGGAGTATGCTGGCATAAAAATACCTGATAGACAGATCTGTTTTTCAGTCCCAACTTTATATTGTGGGTCTACCTCTATCAAAACTTCAGTTGGCTAATCCCCCAATTGAAACCTTTCAACACTGCATACTTTGGTGTCTAGTAGATGAAGTGGTACCTTTTAAAAATGGTGGGGTTTAGTCCTTTTTCCGTGAAAGTGCACTTGTGGGCAGTTATAAATCTGGCTTAAGTTAGTAATGAAAAGTTGTAATTAAAAAACTTTGAAATTGTTAAAGTTTTTAATATTTTAAGCATATTTAATTTGGGCAGATAGCATCATATTCTTAAACTTCGGGTTTTTTTGAGAAATGTTAATAATCTGGATTTCGCATTTACAGGTACTTATTAGTACCTGTAAATGCAATTAGTAACTGTAATGCAGTACCTTGGAAGGTACTTACTATCTTGGATAGAGTGGTTACAAGATCTTGTTTTAAATTACTTCTAAAATTGGTTGCTACTTTATTGTTCAGTATAATTATCTATTCACTTAGCTTCTTCAGCTGAAAAGCTTTATTCCATCTAGGTAGTTTAGTGGCTGAAAATTGCTTAATACACCTCTTGTGTGGATTGAGGGGAAAAATGTTGAATAAACTTGTTTCATTCAGTGTGTTGTTCCCTGCTCTCATTTCAAATATCCAAAAAATGTTAGAGCCTAGGAGATGCTAAGCATTGCTGATGAATAGCACAGAGCTTTAATGCCAAAGAGATTGTTAAAAGCTCTTCTGCATTTCTACAGGCCTTTTTCTTAAAGAATAGCCGTTTCAAGTGGGCTGCTAATTATGCAGAACTCCTTTACTCAGCACTTGTCCTGATAAAATAGTATGTACTCATGATTATATTGCAAACCTCTTCTGCTTCTTTTTCAACCAGGAGAGACTTCAGATGGTGTCAGCAAATCCGTCCATCGTGTCTTTGCATCCATGCTTGGGGAAAATGAGGAGGAGGATGAGGAGGAGGAAGAAGAGGAGGAGGAAGAGGAGGAAGAAGAAGAAACCCCTGAGCAACCTACGGCTGGAGATGTTTTTGTGTTGGAGATGGTACTTAATCGAGAGACCAAGAAAATGATGAAAGCAAGTATTTGAACTTACAGAACCTTCATGTAACTTCTTTGTATATACTGAAGCATAGTAAATAAGTAGCAATTTGTATGGTTTTAGCTACTTGCTGAGAAACTTGCCTGACAATAATTCTGTGTACAATATTTTTGCTTAAGTTGGTTTCCTGTGTCTTTGCTTTTTAGAAAATTACTGCAAATCACCATTTGAAAATTTTTCGTGTTCGTAGTATATAGCTTAAATAACAAAGTGAGTTTTTCAATGTCTAGATTTTATTTATTCTAGATATCAGTGTTACTCTGTTAGTTATGAAAATTAGCAAATATTTCAGTTCTTTTAGTATCAGAAGTACTGAAATAATTTGTTGTTAGACCATGTAAAGACACGTGTGATTGATATTTTTTGAATTCAGGCACAACTCAAGCATCAGTGAAAATATTATCCTTTTTTTAATTTAGGAGAAAAGACCTCGCAGCAAACTCCCTCGTGCCTTGAGGGGTCTAATGGGAGAAGCCAATATCAGGTTTGCTCGAGGAGAGCGTGAGGAGGCTATTCTAATGTGCATGGAAATTATTAGACAAGGTATTTTAGAATGCTAAGAATCTTTTGTTTTAAGAATGAGATGAAATTGCTGTGTACACCAGGAAGCTCAATGTGGCTTCACTGATGATAAAAACCTTCAGTACAAGGAATGTCATTGTGTATGTAGGGTGGAAGTAACAATATGTTCAGTGTATTCCCTTTTTAGTTTTGCATCTAAAGAAAAAAGCCTGGCACTCTAATTCTGCAAAGGTTGGGGCCCTTGCTTAGCTTCACACAGTTTATTTCTATTGTCTTTGTAAAATTAAAGTATAAATGTCTATCAGCTTAACCTCTAATGTGGATAAAATGCTATAAATGTTTGTGATTAGGTTTGATCAGCTTGTTTATTTGTGTATAAAAAGGAACTAGAAGCTTGACTTGAATTTTAGCAGATTTTTTTTAAGAGTTATTCGTTTCATATAATTCTAATGAAAGACAAATTATTTGCTTTCAAGTTGTTTTTAAAATAATAATTCTTAATCGTTCTTTTTGTTTTTAATAGCTCCTCTTGCTCACGAGCCGTTTTCGACTCTTGCCATGATCTATGAAGATCAGGGTGATATGGAGAAGTCATTACAGTTTGAACTGATTGCAGCTCACTTAAATCCTAGTGACACTGAAGAATGGGTTAGATTAGCAGAAATGTCACTAGAACAGGACAATATTAAACAAGCTATTTTTTGCTACACAAAAGGTAATGTAGCAACTATTTTAATATTTTAAATATCTATGTTAGTTGCTAGTATCGTAATAGCAATCACTTCCTTTTTTGTTGTTGTTTTTTTGTTTTCTAATTTAGTTTGCTGCAGCTTGCCCAGACCTTAGTACCTCTTGTCCAGATTTTGTTATTTCAGTAATGGATCTTTAATATAGAATATTCTTGTCCTATGAAAAGCTTGTGATGTAATAACTTGTCCATTAATATTCTGTCAGTGAGCAAGTTATATGTATGCTATGTTTTGGGGGAAGAAGAGGATCTTAGTTGAATGTATTTCACCGATAGCATATGTATGTTGCAGTCTGGGTTGCTGCTTTCAGGATGTAAATACCGCTTTTTCCTGTTAAGTTTTATGTCTCCTGAGAAAACTCTGATGTTGCTAGGACTTTGGTGGTTGGGTAGTCAGGCAGGTGGATACAGAATCCTAAACTAACTTACTAATATGCTTTTCCTTGTTTTTCAGCTCTGAAGTATGATGCAACCAATGTGCGGTATCTGTGGGAAAGATCAAGCTTGTATGAACAGCTGGGGGAGCATAAGATGGCTATGGATGGCTACAGGCGTATCTTGAATCTCCTGTCTCCCTCTGATGGAGAGCGCTTCATGCAGTTGGCTAGAGACATGGCAAAGTAAGTTAGACTTACGCATAGTGTGATTCAGTTTTCTAGAGTTTCTCAAAAATTGATGCTAATAACTTTGGAGCTGATTTAGGCCATCTATGTAGCTGAAATCAAGGACTGCAGACTTTTTGCTGGGGGTGACCCACACACATGCATAGGCGTGCACCTCCAACTATCGCAACCCTTCCAAAGCCTTGTGGGAATTATCCAGGGTTGATGCATTGTCTTGTATTCTCTTAGAGTAAGAAAATAAAATGTGAATGCTGATTATTGAAAAAAATACCCGTAACGTAAAATTGTTTACAACTGTAATACGTTTTTATTTCTGCATAATATCACTGAAAACCTGAAATCTTTTTGCCAACAGATCTGTTCTTGTTTGCACAGTCACCTCTGCTTGCTTTGTGGAAAAGCTAAGGGTTTAACATGCTTGTATAATAGCACAATTAAGCCACTTAATTTTTTGTTTGACAGTTTGTATTTCATATTGTGATTCATTCATGGAGGAAATACAAATCTGCTCCCTAATCATTTCTGCTGGTAAAAGCAGATCAAGTCATAGAATCTTGCCTCAAACAGAGGAGGCTTATGCTTAAAGCATGTAGCTCTCTTATTGTAGTTTTTACTATCTCATGCATAATTTGTAGAAAGTTGTTTCTAGGGCAGTGTTAAGCCTGTTGGTGTTCTTAGTTGCAAGATGCTGCAAAAAATGCAAAGAGTTGTATTTTAACAATACTATTATTAGGGTTTTTCTGAAACCAGGTTAATCGAATACACCATTGAAATTTAGGATGGAGAAGATGGTGGATATTGTAATGAAAAGCTGGTAATGTGCCCCCATGTAGGGGAAAAATAATGGTGGTAATTTGAAATGTATAAAAATTATCACAAGTTATGTTTAAAAAAACTTGCTGTCTCTGTAATCTGTTATTTTTAATAAAAACGTTTGCTAATATGCAAAGAAAAACAAGAATATGAAAATCTCTTTGCAGGCATTCAAAGAACAAATTATCAGTTATTTCAGATAATAAGTATTTCCTGACTATGTTTTATAGGAGTTATTATGAAGCCAATGACGTTACCTCTGCTATTGAGATAATAGAAGAAGCCTTTAATAAACACCAGAGCCTCGTCTCCATGGAAGATGTTAATATAGCAGCTGAACTATATATTTCTTCCAAACAGTATGACAAAGCATTGGCGGTATGAGAACTAATTTGTATATAGTGTTCAGAACCTCTTTGCCCATCAAGATGAGCAGTTTATATTCCTGTAGCGCTTAAGTAGTTGTGTTTCGATAGCAATAGAGCTGATCAGATACAACTACGTTCTACTAGTTTTGTAGTAACTAGCATTGAAATTAAAAGCTTGATTTAATAAACTGGGGATATGTGCTGTGCCAAATGGAAAGTTTTGAGGTCCTTTCTCTCCTCCTCAACCATTGCCGTGATCTAAGTAGCCAGAGTTGGGTCTGTGTCATTGCTGTACCACCAGCAAAGGGAGTTTGCTGAGGTGAACATTAAGAGGATGAGACTGCACAGTCTGATGGTTCAGAAAGAGATTTTTATGCTTTACCTGGCTTGCTTTCATTAAGACTAATAATTTAGGCTTTAAACATCAAACACACCTTTCAAAAAGACAGTATATCCTGAATCTAAGATCTCAGGAATTGGAGAAGATTGCTTGTCTGTTCCGAGTTTCTACCAGTGGTAAATTGCCTTCACTTTTGAGGCAGTTTTTCTCAGCTGATTTAGTCTAGCTTTGAGAGAAATATATTTAACATCTGACCATTATTACATCTTTCCCAGTTAGATTGAAGAGACACTAATGGCTTAGACTTTCTCTTTGTGAAGGTTCTTATTTGCTGATATTAAGCAACTTTTTTGTTTTTTTCCTACCCTCTTCTCAAGATTTCATTTAGATCTGGTCCTGTCAGTGTAAAGCACCTTTAGCCTGAAGACAATTTCTATAACTCTTCTCTGCACCTCTTCCTTTTTAAAAATCAAATCGCCAATTCTATGTGCGTAATACTCAGATACCAGGTTTGCTAATGCAGTACTTGGAGGTAGAACTGTCCCCATTACTTCTTCTTGGTGATTCTCCTCAGTTCTATTCCTGTGATTGTGTTTCTTCTTCCTAGATAGTTAAGTCTCTATTTAAGCTAGTAAACAGAGCTGTTAATTACTTTATTTCAGTCTTCTGTTTTATTCTGAGTGTCGCTTGCTCTGTGTTTATTTATTGCTCTGCTTTGGCAATAGAAATGATTTAAATACTTAGTTTCCAATTCACGGACAAAAATACCAGACATCATTGAGTCTTAGACCAACAGTCCTTTACAGTGGTGTATTCTTCCTTCTCCCAGCTGGCAAATGCTTTTCGAGTTTTCTCTTTGATTTTTTTTTTTTAAATTTGATTTTATTTTGTATTAATTGCTCTGCTGAATAGTATTCGTTCTAATGAGGTCCTGGAGTATGACTAAGGTAAAATATCTGAGTGTATATAGTCCTTTTTAACTGAAACAGACCATGCAGCTTCCTTGCAAAACTGTATTTACCTAAGAAACTTACTGGAGTCGTTGGCACACTTTGGAAAGATCTGTGGAGAATGTAACTATTCACTAGTGCTTTGCTTGCCTTTTCCACCTACTAAAAGGCAGTCTAAGAAGTTTAAAAAGTTAAATACTTTCTCCAGTTATGATGAAAATAACTGTTGTATTTAGCTGAAGAGATGCTTGTTTGATCATCTAAATATTCCTGAAAAAAGGACAAAGACATGCGATGCTCAAACTCTGGGGTAGTATTTGTCAACTAACCCCATAGGAAACAAATGCAGCTTATGCATTTTTTTTTCCCCAATGTCTTTTGTGAAATCCTGTCCAAGACAACTGCCATATGAGCAGGTTCCCCCGTATATCCTTTTAAGTATTCGAAATGATCTAAGTTACTCTTCTGTATTTGTTTTTTGTTTTTTGTTTTTTGTTTTTTTTTTCCTCTCTCCCCATTAAGGTTATCACAGATTTTGCAGGAATTGTACTTGAAAAGAAAGTATCAGAAAAAGGTCCTGCTGAGGAGAAAAAAGGTAAATAGTTAACAAGTGGCTAGTAGGACCCTACTGTTCATATAATATTGAATAAATCTTACTTTAGTTTTTTAATTCTTGGGTGTTTTGACAGAATTTTCTGTTTGGAAAATCTTCAGAGTTTTAATGAGTTACATGGCATGACATCAGCTTTCTGTAAGATGTTATCTGGTGTCCAGTTAGCCCTGGTGACTCATGAAGGACAGGGACTGCTCTCTAGACAATTGGAGGCCTTTTAAAGTTCTAAACATTTCACTGAGTATTCACAGCAGGCCATTTATTTCATACAGCTAAATAGCTTCTGGGAAAAAAAATATTATAAGCTGAGTGGCATCTGTAGTCAAGAATATCAACTTTGACCCAAGACTGCTATTTTTTGTAAGTCCTACTTCTGTTACTACAAATTTAAATGTTTTGGTGTATGCAAGTCAAGGGATATTAGCTTGTATCTGGCTTGCAGAAAATAGGCCTTCTTAGGGCAATTTGCTTCACGAAAGTCATTGATCAGGTCTGAAAGTGCTTCTGTTTGATGGGCTGTAGAATGATCACAGCATGCCAACTTTTTAAACAGGCAGTCTGTTCTATGATTAAACTAGTCAATTGTTGCAGCCAATTTCAAGTCCAAACCCCTTGTAGTTACAAGACAATTCTGTTGACTCTTTGCTCTAATGGAACAAGTGAATTGTAAATGAGCAGTGAATGTGGTGCAAAAAGCTGTCCTGACAGAGACTTTTAGGAAATTATTTATAAGGAGTAAAACTATTCCAAATCTAGAAATTAAAGCACACAGTCTTGTCAAGTTATCTGAGATATGTCATTTATTAAGACAAGCTTTTTGTAGTACCCTGAAGCTTATTTTTCCCCCTACCCACTGCTGCTTTATAATTTTAAGTGCTTTCTAGTCTACAGTACTTCGAAATAATGTCCAGTTTTCATTTTTTTTACAACCGTAAGCTGTTAATCAGGTATGGATTCAAAATCAAATAACTCTTGGCTTAGTTGGTGTTACTGAGACTAACTTGTTTCTATTTAAAAAGACACAGAAGCAGTGACTGAAGCTCAGGAAGACCAGGAAGCGGTAGATGACTGCCAAGATCATTCAGCTACTGAATCCAATGCTACAGGTAAGTAGTCTAATTTCAGAATTTAATGCAAGTCTGTGAATGGATCATATGTTCAGAAGTTAGGTTGCAATCATACGAAAGTCAGGAACAATTTCTATGAGCAGAGAAATGGAGATTGATCCAGAAAGATTCCTTGTGCGCAATCTGCCTTACTCAGAACTTACTGCTTTTAACGTAGGCCACTACTGAAGTCAAAAGCGTCTTCCAAGGACTTAACCACTCTGCAATGATAATTTTTCATTTTTCTAATGGTTTGTAAAAACTTAATAGCAGTTGCATAGTTACTATCGTGCTTACCATTAAGATCTTCAGAGAATGAGGAATTAATTTGCATTGTGATCTGCAATAATTGGATGTTGATTTGGAAGATAATAATGAAACTGTATGTTAGAAATCAAAGGATAGTTGTTATAACCTGAGAAACCTGTGAATGTCTAGTGGAAGAATTAAGGTGAGGCAAAACTTTTAACAGGGTACTTATGGAGGTTCATTGACTGAATATGCCGGAAATATGATAATGAGGTTTTGTTGTGTGACCTTTAGTATGGTAACATTATCTTGGGCAGCTACTTTGTCTTATGTAGCATGGTTGTGTTAACACCTAGAAGGAATGCAGTCAGGTGAGATGTTATACTCTATATTATGTGCATTTTACAATGTATAGAGGCAGATCCCTGATACATAGGACTTGTTTAATGAGGACAAATAGCTTAGTACAGGATATTTCCTTGAGAAAGTAAGGAAAAGAGGGTATAGGTGCTTGAATTGGTGAAGGAAAGCTTTGTGAAACAAGCACCTCTCAAGACAGAGGTGCTCTGAGCACATCCTACAGGATCCTGCAGTTGATATCAATGCAGACTGACAGTGCTCAGTATTTTGGGTGAGATGATTAGAGTCACAGAAAGTAGGAATTTGCTTCAGCTATCAGGGAAGAAGTAACAGAAGGGGAGAGGTGGTGCCTGCACCAATGTTTGCAGGAGTTGATGAGTGTGGGATAATTTCTGTGGAGCCAATATGGCCTAGAGAGGTTGTGGAGCTCCGTGAAGTCCTTGTTAAAGCCTGTGGGTTCAGAAAGAATTTTTTTCTCTCACAGCTGTGGAGAAAGTTAGCTGCTGCATACCTGAGGGGGTTCCAATAGACATTATGGTCAAGCTGATGGTGTGCTTGGTTCACTTGAACATCCTAGAGCCACTCAATGTAAGTAGAGACCAATATGTAAGTTGAGGGAAGTTCTAATTAACAAGCAAGTAATTTTTCCTATCTTCAAGTTACTGAAGATCTGACTGAGGTCTTTGAGAGGGCTGGGGAAGTTACTGCTTCCTCCCCTCTCGCAGACAGAGACATAGTGAACCTCTTTTGTTAGCATTTATTTCACGGTCATGATGGAGTGAGATTGGCTGTGGAGTTTCCAATAGTGGAAATACTATTCTTTATAAATATTAACTAATCAGCTAGATAAATTACCCCTCCAGTGGAAGTATTAGCACAGTAAATCACAGCCTGTGTGCTGTGACAGGCCCAGGACCGTATTGCATGTATCTGTGTTTATTCTTGAACACTGAAGAACACATCTTTGCTTTTAAGCCCTGAAGTTGCTAACTTTAAAAACTGTTCTTTATTAAAATTATTTCTTATGCTCCTCACTGAGGGGCACTTTCACCCCTTGGGCTTGAAGAGGATGTGAAATGTGACTAACAATACTTTTTCAGGAATTCTGAAATTCAGATCTCTATTTTTCACTTTTAAACTGTCATTTTAAATAAAGAATGTGTAGTTCAGAATGTAAAAAGAATAAAAATCGTAACTTCCACTAATCAGATCTTAAAGAAATGTTAGTACTGTAACTGTGTGTGCATGGCCAGATTTTTTTTTTTTTTTTTTTTTAAGCCTCTTCTGACCACTCTCGTGGAACAAAATCCAGAAGAGATGGGTGACTTGTATCTGGATGTTGCAGAGGCATTTCTGGATGTTGGAGAATACAACTCAGCACTGCCTCTCTTGAGTGCCCTTGTCTGTTCTGAACGATACAACTTGGCTGTTGTCTGGCTTCGGCACGCAGGTAAGAAGGAGCAGGAGTGCTGAACACGTGGCCTGAGAGATGATACAGTGGCACAGTGCTGAGCATTCCCACCTCCTGTTAGTTAAGATCAGTGGAATGTTCAATACACATATCAAATGAGAATTAGTATTTGCCAAACTACACTTGGGAGTGTGTTATGACAACCCTGTCTTGGAGGATTTTGTTGTCTTTCATGAAGATTGAAACTTACTTCAGCTAAAAATGCTTAATTTTTGTTTAAGTGAACAGCATTTATTCTGCATTCTGTTCTGCGTCAACTGATAATGCTTTGCTTAAGTGACGCTATAGATGCATGAGTGCATGCTTCTGAATACTATGAATTTGTTAATACATGATTTGGGTGGCTTTTACTAGAAGACTATCTGAAACATTTAAGATGCGAACTATTTTGCTAGCTTTCTAATCTCTTATTTCTGCCATTTAAGCATATTGTGCTGTGCATGGTATTTCCAGAGTGCCTGAAGGCTTTGGGACACATGGAGCGTGCTGCAGAGAGCTATGCCAAAGTTGTTGATCTTGCTCCATTGCATTTGGATGCAAGAATCTCACTTTCAACGCTTCAGCAGCAGCTGGGCCGGCCTGAAAAAGCTCTAGAGGCTCTAGAACCAATGTATGATCCAGATACACTGGCTCAGGATGCTAACGCTGCTCAGCAGGTGGGTGAGATATTCTGTGCTTCCAAATTAGGATATGCTGTTCTTCTGAACTGTGATGGTGGTAAAAGATGCCAACTGTATAGGACCAGAGACTGAGATTTGGTGAGCCGTAGGAGTACAGTGAAGGATTTGTTACTGAGTGCCAGAGGTGGTTCCTCAAGGCTCTTTCTCCCTGACCGTTCTTATCGGTATTTCCACTGTCCCATTTGATTACTTCGTGTGATGTGCAGCTTCTTGGCTACTGAGAACTGGTCTTGACACCAGTCACTGTACATCACATTGATCAGTAATTGCTACATACCAGCTGTGTTGTTTGGCTTCTGCTGGTTGTAACTGATGGCATAGGAGAGGCTCCATTATCCACTTTCTAGAAGTGCCTTCACTGTGGTAAGAGCTGTGCAGGGGCTCTCTGAAATTCAAGAGTATAAAACAATAACTACTGCAGGGAAGTTCATGACAGTCTCATATGCTGCTGCTGAGATTGTTAAAACTTCCTAGAAATTTTTACAGCCTTGTCTGTACTGTGTTGAGTTAAAATTGTGTTTATTTTATAAGCTTGCTCTTTGTGCAAGTGGTTAAATAACCATGTTTAATATTGCCTAGGAATTAAAGTTACTGCTCCACCGTTCAACTCTGTTGTATTCCCAAGGTAAAATGTACGGTTACGTAGATACTTTACTCACGATGCTGGCAATGCTGTTGAAGGTAAGCTAATCTTTTCAGCTATGCTTTAACATACTGGACAGCTACGAGTTAGTATAAAATAAAGAACAAACTTGTCAAGAAAACTAATGTTTTCAATATATAAATAGTTTCATAGTTTTATTAGATAAAAAACCTGCAGTGAGCTTATTAATACTAGGGACCTGTAATACTGGTGTATATGTCTGCAGTGTTCAAAACAGAGCATCATTTCTGAGTATAATTTTTGATATGGCCATTTCAATTCTTTTTTTCCTGTTTCTTAATGTAGAATACTAAGCTGTTTCTCTACATTTTTTGTAGTAGCATAGCGCTTTCTTAAAACTTACTTTTATGTAAATAAAGTTGTATTTCAACAAATCTCTTTTAAATTATTTTTATTTAAATAAGGTTGCTGGTTTTATCTTTTCTTGTTATAAGACAAGCAAATAAACATTAGCTTCTTCAGACAGTAAATACAGTGGTGCTGATGGTTGTTTTATGTTAATTGGTTTGGGCTCTTTTTGTCGGGAGGGGACTATTTAGATTTCCAGTTTATCCATCTGGTTACAGGTTAAGACAGCCTCTGTTACACTGTTTGGGTAACTGACTATCCATCTATTTCTATAAATGATACTGGCATGAAAGCGTCATTCTTGTTACGTGTATATGCACATACTTTTGATTTGACAAGGAAATTCCAATCCCAGGAAAAGTCTTTAAGTTTTTTAGAGAGTTTGTGTCTTCCTTTTGCATAGCCCGGTTTGCACTGGAGCGTGAAACAATGGAGAGGGAATACCTGTGGGTGAATGTCTTCTCTCACGTTTTTACCTCATTGTATTTCCAAGTTGCAGACTGTTTTGGAATGCAACTTGAGCCAGATGGATTGCTTATAAAGCTGTCTATGTTCTAGGATGTATTTGTGTAATCTGAAATGCTGCCCTTAAATTTGTTTTTAGGTAGCAATGAGCAGAGCTCAGGTGTGCTTGATATCTAGCTCCAAATCTGGAGAGAGACACCTCTATCTGATTAAGGTGTCAAGGGATAAAATTTCTGATAATGACGACCAAGAGACAGCAAATTGTGATGCCAAAGGTAACAAATGTTTATTAAAAAGAAAGCAACAATTTTAACTCCTTAGTTCTGAAAAACAAAACAAAAACATTGCTATTTTGCATACTAAATCTATGCAGTTCATGTTAACATTGCTTTATTTACAGGGCAGGGAAGGCAGCAAGAATGAAGAAAATATAACCTAAGGGAAATATCCCCACTCAGGAAAAAACAATTAGAATCAAAGAATACTTAATTTGACCTTTGGAGATCATCTGGTGCAGTATTTCCCTTAGAGCAAATATCAGATAAGCAACTTTATGGTATAGTAGAAATACATGTTTTAAGTGTTGTGACTTTGGTCCAAATTTGTTTGGACCAGGTTGCAATTCTTAAGCACCATTTGGTGTGTTATGAGTACTTGTAGTATTTTTATAACTTTAACTATGTGCACTTCTTGTCAGTTCTTCCCAAGTTTTCATTGTTTTTTTTTTCCTGCAATTTTACAAACTGCAATTAAACTGTTCTCTTAAAACAAACAAACAAACAAACTTTATCTTACCTGTTAATGCTCATGTATTTTTGAAGAGATCAGCTTGACATATGCACCTGTTCAATTTTTTTTTTTTTAGAGTTTAGCTCTTTTGTTTTTAATTTTCTCAATTTACTGACTTCTTTTTCAGCAATTTTTGCTGTTCTCACAAGTGTTCTGACAAAAGATGATTGGTGGAACCTCCTCCTGAAGGCTATATATTCCTTGTGTGACCTGTCCCGGTACAAGGAAGCAGAGCTACTTGTGGATTCCTCACTGGAATATTATTCGTTTTATGATGATAGGCAAAAACGCAAGGAGCTGGAATACTTTGGGCTTTCGGCTGCGATTCTGGACAAGAACTTCAGAAAAGCTTACAATTATATCAGGTGGGGAGTTGAGAAAGTAGAACAATTTCTTGTGTAATTATTTCCACTGAGGCTGTAGCTCAACTGCTGAAAATATTTTTAAAAGAGGCAGACTGATGCTTTCCAGATTTCCCTAAAAGAAATAAGCCCATTTAAACTGAAAGGGTTTTGTGGTAGCTTTTGATTCCAAAAAGTGTAATGCAGTGGGTTATTTCACTTGGCCAGAACCATTTGTTTTGCATTTCACTATAAACTTTGCCTCAGTCACTGATCTGCCATTGGCAGTTTGAATGTCCTTCATTTTAAGTTTCTCCAGACTGAAGTTCTATCGCAGATGTAATGTTTACTGTGTAGTATTTACTCAATTCTTGTGTGTTTTCCGTTCTGTAGAATAATGGTAATGGAAAATGTCAATAAACCTCAGCTCTGGAACATCTTCAATCAAGTCACTATGCAGTCTCAGGATGTCCGTCACCATCGCTTTTGTCTCCGATTAATGCTGAAAAATCCCGATAATCATGCGCTGTGTGTCCTAAATGGGCATAATGCATTTGTATCTGGCAGTTTCAAGCATGCTCTTGGTAATGTCATTAGAGAATGCTAAGTTTGTTAGTGTTTCTTTATTCCTTTCATATCAACTTTCTCACGTTCTTAATTATCCTTAGAGTGACTTTTCCCCCCTCTAGAGAAAAACAGTTGTAAGAAAATATTTTTTTCATATGTCAGAAAATGATAGCCAGCTTCATAGCATTAATTTAGTGCTTTAATTACTTAGTTCCCAAATCAAAGCACTGTTCAATAGTTCATTAATAAAGATGAGGCAAGCATGTTTCAACTTTAACACTCCTTTCTTGTAGTTTAAATTTTCTAACCAATTTTTAAAGATAATTAAAGGCTAATGGTAATAAAGAATAAGACTGAAAGAAGTTGTCGCAACTGAGATGTGCTGGAGACAGTCGTGCTGTGAGGTGTCTGCACGGTTGCCTTCCATACCATCTCTGAGCCACGGTAACTACAAAAGAAAGGCTTAGTTTCATGCACAGCAGTTACCTTGAATGTTGCATTCGTCGGGGCTAGGCTGGATGGTGTTTAAAGGAGACCTAATTTCAGAGAGCTGCGTTCTCTTGACTTGGCAGTGTTCTGTTGCAGGCCCTAAACCTGCACACTCAAAATGGCTTGTCCCTTTTGGGAATCAAGGGTGACTGCTTGCTTCTAAAGAAGTGAAAATTTGTTACTGGCTTCAGAGGGAATACTCTTATCCTCAGTCTAATGACTGATCATGACTGATCACTTGACATTTTAACGAAAAAGGCTCATTTTGTAATGTCAAGACTATACAAATGCGTGTGCTGCTAGAACTAATTCTACTAATTTTTTTTTATGAAAAGCCAGTAAGATGTTTTCTCTTCAAGCAACCTGGATGTGCTTATTCAGAAGCAGTGATCATGATTCAAATACTATCTGAAATTTTGGGAGGTTCAGAGGCCCATGAAGATCATACTGAAGAGCTTAGCACCTTTTACTATTTTGTCTTCAAATGAATAATCACTGAAAAGAAGCAATAAGTAGCTGATATGCAGTCTGCTTCATGCATTAGTGATTAGTTTGGGGAACTCTTAATTAAAAAACAAAATCAAAAAATGTGTCTACATATGCATGTTCCATAGCAGTCTAGTAGCAGTTACTACTGTACTATATAAAAGCCTTAGTCATGGACCAAGGGTCATATAGGCCTAGATTCTACAGAGTGAGGTAATCTTTTGGTACATCACTTACCTTTTCTTGCTTTTGAATAATACTGATTTTTATCAACAAAGGGTTTATGGCTAATGTACTGCATAATTATTTTGGCTAAGGCAGTGAAAACTAACCGTATGCAGCTGGTGTAAACAGTGGTAGTTCAATCAAAATAATGAAACTGGACTTTCAAAATAGGTATGTTTGTTTGCAGCAGTAATTCTCAACACCTTTAGGATGTAAACCCCAGCAAGGACTTTATTTCCCTTCTGTGTTCAGTTCTTCTCTGCTTACATTCTTTTATCACAGCTTATACTCTTGCTTCAGAATCCAGGGAGTGCTGAAAATACAAAATCCCTTTTCACGAATACATTTTGATGTAGTTAGTTATATTAAACACTTTCTTTTCCAAGTTCATAGTTCCAATTTGAATAATTGGAGTTCTCCTCTCCCCAAATTCTCAGGGATTGCTTTCAAAACAAACATCCTCATTCAACTATTTGCTTTTAGGACAGTATGTGCAAGCCTTCCGAGCAAACCCAGATGAACCCCTGTACAGTCTTTGTATTGGCTTAACTTTCATCCACATGGCTTCTCAGAAGTATGTGTTGAAAAGACATGCTCTTCTAGTACAGGTAAGTTAATGTGGCTATTTTTACCTATAGTGGGTCCTGACTTTTGAGATTTATATATTGTATAAACAGTTACGGCTACAGCATTTTTAAATAGTTTAAATAACTTGCAGTAATTAATACTGCATTTCAAAAGAGGGAACTGAAGGAACATGAATACAAATGAGTATAGTTTTGAACAGTATTTATATGCATCAGGATCTTCTCTCCTTTATTTTAAAAGTAGCGTATTCTACTGTGTTTATAGAATGACTTGTTAGCAGTTACTAGGAGTTTGTGAAAATATTAGTAATTCTGGTCTTGATCACAGATGGCTGTAGCTTGGATTTTTTCTCCCTTTTCCTCTGCCAATGCTGTGTTATACTTGCTATTTCTTTTCCAGAAAGTGTTGTAGAGTAGAAAGTCTGCCACATGTCCTAAGTGGCCATATCTCACAAACAGCATAGTTTAGATAAACTCCAGATTTCAAAGGCTTTTTTTTTTTTTTTTTTCCTGTCTTCCATTTCTCTTTCCCCCTTTTTTTGGGTGCCTATGTATAGTTTTCATTGTAAAGATTTTGTAAACTCCAGTTCAAGCTACCCTCAGTTTTAAGCTTTCTTATATTCTCTCTCTCCACTCCTCTTTTTTTTTCCCTCCTCCTTTTTTCCTTTTAAATCTGCCAGTTCCAGCAATAAACCACAGGCTGATCACTCCCTAAAAGGATTTTTGAAATCATTTCCTCTCCATCAGTATTTTTCATTGACTTGAAATTTGTTTTAGTTCTGGTGGCTGCTGACCTGCCAGAATGTGGCGCTCATGATTTCTGAAGTTGCTGAAAAATTGGAGCTTTCACTGATTTTTTTCTTTTTTAAGAAGAGCTGTAGGTCTTCAGCTACTTTAAAAGAAGAAGAATTATGTCAGTATACAACTTTAAAGCATTTTGAGCTTGCAAAATTTGGCCTAATTTTAATATTTCTAGCCACTTCTTTCTCTAATAAGTCTGCCTATCTTATCTGGGCTGCTATGTTCTCCTTGTATAATATACTTGAAAAATGTCCTATTTATGTCACCCTCTGGTGATATGGTTCCTTGCCTTCTCTTGTCTCATTTCTTGTTCACTCCACTAGGTATTATTTTTGTATCCTCTCCTGCCCCTATTCTGATTCCTTGATAGTTCAGCCACAATGACGTACTGGTGACCTAAATTATGATGATGATTAGCCATCATCTGTGCCTAAACTAATCCCTCATGTTGAAGGAGCTATCATCGTCTCTAATTACCAACGTTGCCTCTGGAAAGAAAGGCCTCTGTTTACAACAGAATCGGCACATTCCAAAGAGATAGCAAAATGAAATGTAAATTACTGCGCCGGGGGGGGGAGTGCGGCGTGTGGCGTGCGCAGATTTCCCTTCTGAATTAGTCTCTTCTGCCTTAATTTCTTAAGTTTCCCACAGGGCTCCTTGAATGTAAAATAAAATGCTGAATTTTGATCTAAAAGAGTACTCTATGCCCCCTTTTCTGCCATTGTTCTGTTCACGAGGTAGCGCTGCGCTAAAGCCATTCCTATGTCATCATGCAAACATTCATGATCAGTCTGTAACACCCCAAGCCGGTAAGCAGTGACATGCTGCTGCTGAGAAACAAAATGTGTCTTGCTTTGTGGCATGTCAATGTATGAGTGAAGCCAGTTTGTTCCACCGGTGCCTGGACCTGTTATTTTTAGGCATTGCCCTGTCTTATATTTGCTGGAACCTTGGTACCTGAACAGAGGCTGCTCCCTGTTGCACTCTGCTTGTGTTGTGCACGTTGCGGGGTGACGCATAGGAGGAGCGGTACTCTAATGTTGGCAGGGAGACTATGATGTGCTTAGGATTCTGCCAGTCATCTGTTTTAAATATATGACCATATATTTTAATTTAAAATAAAAGCAAAATAACACCTACAGAGTTCTTCCACTTTAAATTTGTTAAAAGTAAAGTATAGCATTGGGATTGCTGGGTTTGAGCACCTTTTCAAATTCTACCGTGGGCTCAGCAGTGAAACATCTGCTGGTTTAAAGAAGATGGACTCTTGCCTGGCACTTAGGCTTTATGATTTTTTTTATGCTTTTATTTAATGATTTTATTCTTGGCTGCTTTATAAAAATGATCTGCTAGTAATGTCTCTTTATAACCGTGTTGGAGTAAATTTTTATGTATGTGGAGCAGAAGACCAAGCAAGGAATGAACTTACTTACTTTGCAGAAATTATACTTTGAAGTATGCTTCATGGAGTTCAGCAAGAAATTGTAGAATTAAACCATTTTCTTGCTGTTATCCAAGGCAAAGAGCGAAGAAAGGGAACGAAGGTATTTTGTCTGTCTTGTTTTTAAGGGGGGAGCAATCTAAAGAATTATTTTTTAATAAAATCTTCCTCTAGCCTTTCCCTTGGCTGTATGGTCTTCATTAAAATGGGCAGCTCTGCTGAACACAAGCTAGTCGTGCGTGCATGTGCACGTGTATGTGTGTACATGCACACGCATATCTAGCTATGATAGACTGCCCAGAGACCTGACTGCCCAGAGCAGGTTTTTTTAAAAATCCAGGGTGGCATAGCAGCTGAATGACTGTTTCTTTCTGCCTTTAACCTGCACGTGGTTTGTAGGAAAGCAAGGACCAAAAGTTTTAATTAAGAATAAATGAACAATTAACACCTTTTCACCAGTCTATTTTACTGCCATCCTTTCAGAGGGGGAACACTTACAATGTGCATGATGTGTGTACAGGGATTCTCCTTCCTTCACCGGTATTTGGACCTGCGTGGACCATGTCAAGAATCTTTCTATAACCTTGGCCGTGGCCTTCACCAGCTGGGATTACTGCACCTGGCAATCCACTATTACCAGAAAGTGCTTGAACTTCCTCCTCTCGTTCTAGAGGTACTGTATCTTTATAAGTTGCATACAGAGAATAAAGTCAAGTCATTGTTAGTGATTTTTCAACCATAGATAAAATGAGTACATAAAATCTATGTAGTTTAAATTTCCTTTAATTCACACAGAAATTCTCTGTGATTAAAAACCCGAATCTGCTTATCACCTGATCTTTCAAAGAATCATATATTTTGAAGGATTTAATATATGGTCAAACAAAAGGTTGCTAAACGACTTCACCTGAATAAATAGATGAATTTAATATAGCATATTTAATATAAACTACATGCCATAAGCTATAACTGGCAGTTTTTAAATTGCTATAAAACAGCATGCTGGAACATTATGAGCCAATAGTAGATTAAGAAGTTGAGTAGATGTATCTGTGTCACGGTTTTTCTGTAATAGATCTGTATCAGTTGATCCTAATTGCACTTAAAAGTCTGGTTTGAGAGCAAATTTTTGTTTATTTGTGGCATGGTTTGGTAGAAAAATTAAATATATTTAGAAAACAAAGTTAGTAAAGTAAGAAAATGGCAGTCATTAACACGTGATAGGGAGTTTAGAGAGCAATCTTTCTTTTTACTTAATAGATGCATGCAGTAGTCACAGTCTGACTATAGAAAGAAATATGTCACATACGAACATAAATTAAGATGTCACTTTCCTGTTTTATGAGCTGGCTACCTCATTTACAGCTAATGTTTTGGGTATGTAATTATATAATTTTTGGTGACTAACAAGAAGCTCATTATAGAGGGAGGGCACAAAGAATACAATTTTTTTGTTTCTATACAACTCAAAGCCTGTATAAACTTTGAATAGATTACTTGATGCCAATTAAACCAGCAGTCATGTTTTAGTTTAATACCATCTTTGCATATAGATAACTTTTTAAAATCAATTTTCTTACAGGGTATAGAAACTGATCAGACAGACTTGCGAAGAGATACTGCCTTTAACTTGTCACTTATTTATCAGAGCAGTGGAAACATGAGAATGGCTCGAAAGATGTTGTATACTTACGCAGTTGTATGATGAAGTTTGTGGCGGATAGAAAAATGATAGCATCAACTCTCTTGCATTCTGCAGTGCTAGGGAGACCTGTTTTATGTAATTTTTTTTCTACAACTGGTCAGAGACATGACTTCTACTGTACAGAGTTGTATGGAATTTTTTCTACTTCTGACACGAAGTGTATCACGCCCGGCAGCAGGCTGTTCTGAGAACAGTGCTGACATACTTGAGTTGAGTGAGTGCCTATTATTAGGTCTGCCTTTCTCCTTTGATGCATTGCTCTGTAAGCTAATACTCAATCTTGTATAAAGAATCAAACAGTAAAAACTGAAGCCCAGTGTTTTTAGGAAAGATTTACAAAGAAAGAAGTGCAATATTATAACTAGCTACCAGTGAGGTTATTCAAGAAGCCATAAACACTGGTGGTGGCTCCCCATCCTGCCATGTGAAGTATAAAATTGTTAATGTAACACAGAAGAAAGAAGTGGGCTCATACTGATCTCTGAGAGAAGGGAGCACTCAGTATTTCAAGATCTTTAAAGTATTTATTTTATTCTAGGAGCTCATATTCATAGCAGCTGTTCTGTTTCAGGAAGGTTGATTGAGATCTTTCTTTATTTTCCTTGTTTCAGTGAAATCAGTGTGACCTTGTCCTTCTTAACTGTTTAATAAAAATTTTGAGGTTAAAAATAACTTTTGTTTACTCATTCTTGGCAAACAAGTACCCTATTGAATAGCTTAGAGCAAAAATTATTATTAATAATTATACTATCATATAGCTTATTGTTAAACATACACTGGAAATGGTTTGAGTTTTTAACTATTTCTGACAGCTGAACATGCAGCAATGGAAGCAGGCTGCTTCCAACACAGCTGGGGAGAAGCCAGATGCAGTGCTTCATCACAGAAAAAAAAGATTATTTAACTATATGGATATATAGAAAAGCTTTTTGTGCTACATATTTTTCAGCAAGGTAATATTCTGAATAGAAACCACGCTGTTACTTCCCAAGCCTTGCTTTTACTTGCAGTATCACAAGTAATTATTGCTACCTTTTTAATACCTTTTTGTACTGTAATGATTTCACACAATTGCAATCGATTGAGGCATGTAGCATGATCTAGACTATTTTCAAAGCTAAGAGAATTTAATCTCAAAGCAGATCTCAAATAACAACATTAAATATACAGCATGTCCACTGAAGTAGCAAAGCAGTAGGCCATAGTGAGAATGCAGAGGTAAGAGACAAATACCAAGAAAGTTTCAACTCTGAAAAAAGTGCAGCATGTTTGCTGTGAAACAGTATTTGTCAACACTGCAAAATACAAGGCCATGCGAAGCTTGCAGAACTATAAATTAAATAGCTGTTTCAGTTGTATTAGCCTGGAGTATTTGTAGCCGCAGAGGAAGGGCAAGAACGCCTCCGTCACCTTGGCTTTATTTCTTATATCATCATCTGCTGCATGTCACAATTCTTTGACTTGACAGTCAGCTGTTTGCAGTGGGAATTGGAGCTGGGCTCATGGCATTCATACCAATATATATACACTGTTGCATCATCTTGGGGTTTAAATTTCTGCTGTTCAGCCCTTTTTCTTAATCCTTTTTTGCCTTTTCACATCTTGCAACCTCTTCCCTTCTCGCAGGCTAAGCACCCTGTTCCTGACCACTAAGCCCCCTAAGAATTGTGCTGCTGAGCCTTGTCCAAGCTCTTCAGTAGCTCTGTGCTGCAAAGCATCACGCATCGCAGTGTTACGTTTCTGATGCTCGCTGCCAATTGGGAATAGTTCAGGAGGAAAGGGTAAGGGAGAGCCGGGCCAGAGCCCCTGGCGACTCGAAAGGTGGGGATGGTTTTTTGTTTTTGTCTGGTTTTTTAACTGCTTACTGTTATACCACCTAAAGCAAATTAAAGCTATTTCCATGTAAGAACCAAAGAGAAGAAAGTAAAAGGGTCAGTATACAAATTCCCTTTGCATTATTTTCTTTCTGGAACTAGCTTTTAGAAATAGAGACTTACTTAGAGGGTCAGGGTTAGAGTTGAGAATTATCTTAAAATCTGGCTAACAGTGAGGCTATAACATTACCATTAATTACTTCAGAATTCTAGCAGTATTAGGGATCAGAGATGAAGTAGTTTTTTGTGGCTTTTTAAACAAAGGAGGTAGGAGTCTAGCATTTATGCAAAAAAGGAGGGGGTGAAAAAGCATTCAATTTTTGTTAACTGTGTTCTAAATTGTTTTTTAAACACCAAATAATGGCAACTTGCATTTAACTAAACCTAAGTATTGAATGGAAAATGCATACTGCTAGCAAATACTATTCTGAATGCTGAATAATTTTGCACATCTGGAAATATGGTACTACTTGCCTCAAAGAAGCTGCAATGCAAATTACCTTAAGCTAGCAACTTACCTCACATTTCCTGAAGTGCTTCTTGAGGGAGAAAAAGCTATAAACAAAGACAAAACTTACACTTTCCTTTTAGCTATATCCAACTTGGATTTAAGGGTATAAGAGAAGCAATCTTTTCATTAGATTTCATGTTTATACAACATTACAAGTCTGTCATATTGTAACCTCTTGTTACAGGAGTGATAGACAAGACTTCAGCCAAAGGAAAAACAAACATTGTAGGAATGTGTTATAATCTAGAACTTTGTGATCATGCAGTGCCCATTTCATCATTTTACTTTGTGCAGTGGATGGAGGATACACAGGACAGCGTTCACAATACAAGTATTTCGCGGGGTAAGAGCATCTGTGTGGGATTTATTATTGGCACACTCTAGATTCACAGTCAAGCTTACCTGGCTGTAGCTCGTTCAGTGATGCTCATGGGAATGTAACATTGTGGGAGGGTGAACCCAACACCTTTCCCAAGCCTCTTGTCTCAGAAACAACTGTTGTTTGAACTGTAGCATGGGAACATATAGCAAGGCAGGAAAGACCTGAGATTCAGCAGTTACAATTCTGGCAGAGCTTTCATAAACCACGGAGGGTAAGATGATGGGAAGAATACATAAACTGATGCCAGCCTCACCTGTCAGCTAATCTCGTAGCAACAGAGGAATATTTCCCCAGGCCACACTAACAGAATTAGTAACATTTTCAGTCAGATATTATGTATATATTGTCAAATTACGTGATTTAATCATAATTTTGTAAGCTATTTATAGCCAAGAAGGTATTTTTACATAAAACGCTAACTTAAGAAGTATTTGAAAGACCGCCCATAAAGTTATCTATTGTCTTAAAACCTGAATCGTAGATTTTTAATTTTACTTACCTGATACCTGCATTAACAATTTTAGAGAGCTGGTCTCCACCCACATGCACTGAAGGCTATAGATTAACATTAATAAACCAAGATCATGCTGCATATGTATTTTTTTTAAATACACCTAATGTTACTATAACAGAACATGGGACTAACAAACGGAGGTGTTGCAACTACTAAGTAGTTACTGTGGAACCACTAGCAGTGTAGACAGGCCTCAACTTGATCCTGCAGATCAAGCAAGTTGATAAATCACTACAACTTACTTGAAATCACAATGCTTAAAGAAAAGAATAACATGATCTTGTCTACTGCGTTACACTTCTGATGTTTTGAATGAGTTTTATAGTGCTCCCCCCCCTCCCCGCAAAGCCTTTGAAAAGAAATAGCTTGTTTTGTGGCTTTCAAAAGGATATGGGCTACTAATTCATAGTGTTCCACAGAGAAGTCCTATTCTTGATCAGTGTAATTTCATAATTTGGATAGTTATGGCTGTCTTTGCACAAAACTAACAACTCATTCAAACGTTTTCTTCAAACTGCAAGGTCAGGGTTGAAAACCACTGGGTTGCCCTAGCTGCCATGCCTGTAATTTGATAGCACCCATAAAAGTAAGCAGGCCATAATCAAGTTTTGCGAGTCTGCCAAGAAAATGAATTTTTCCTGTAGGAAGTGGTGGCCTTCCTTTAGGACTGGGCATCACCCAATAGAAACACTAAATCCTGGAGTTTTTCAGATTCCTGTGTTACCTGAAGTATAATTTACTGCAACAGGATAGACTATGGGGGAGGCACTTACAGTAGGATTTAAGCAGGTATCAAATATGCATTTATGAAGTCTCCAGGCTGCTGCCACTTACCCTGCTGTGGTTCACATTGCAAAGCAGGCTCGGAGCATGGAAACTCGTTTCCTTTCAGATGAAACCAAACTGGAAGACTGCTTCCAGAACAGCTATGGTTGCTAGTGAGCATTCAGTGGGCAAGATCAGACTAGAGTGTATCTGAAGTAAAAACCAACCCAAAACATGTAGCACAATACTCCAGCTATTTAATTCTACATGTGACTCACTGTGCTGCATTATTCGCTGATGCAAACATAGCCAAAAGCTTAGGGCAGTGCTAAAGCTAATAGGCACTGTCATGCAGTAGTTACAATAAACTACATATTGTATCTTAATGTTTTCCACCCTAATCTCCAAACAAGTATGTTTAAAAAAAAGAAGCAAAAGGATGTATTGCACGTGGAGCAGAATGTCTCTATGCAAATATAAAACCAAGGTTAATAACCACAGACACAGACTTTGTATTTCAATATACAAAGCAACTGTAGATACATTGCCCTTCTGCCAGCAGGGGATTCTAGAACATGGGAGGCGTGAAGACCCATCCCAACAGACACACACACACACACACACACACACACACGTGCACGTACATATACGTACATGTATACGGTATGCTGGTAACAGTTCCTGCCCAGGGAAGCCAGAGAGGTGGTTGGTGCAAGCCCCTGGCAACATGCAGTTCATACGAGTGTCACTGCAGTGTCTTGTCCTCTTGCATAGGCAAACACCACAGCTGTTTGTCCTGCTAGACAACCTACTTCAGCATCAGTAAGTATTCATTCATGATATTTGATCATTTAAAAAAAAAAAAAAAAAAAAGAAGTGTTAAATGGTAAGTGCTACTCCAGGAGAGTTTTTTCACCTGTGACTCCCCTACAGTCTGAGTTAATACCGTGCAAAGTTCGATTACAGTTTTGACTGCTCTTTGCCCAAGGGCGCTATGGAGGTAAAGATGCACAGATTAACTTAAGCCATCTAATCAGATTTATGCAGGTGCTGCACACATGCTGGATGGTCTCTGAAGGAGCTGACTCTACTGGAATTAACTCACAGTCACATCAGCCTGGTTTTTTTAAGCAGCAACAAAAATTAAATGACAAGCAGGTAAATGAAAGATTTAGCTTAACAGTTAGCTTTAATAGTCCGCTTAGCAGGCCCTTGTTCCTGTCTGTTTTCTTCAAAACAGAGAGGTTTAAGTCTCTAAAAATTAGTCCAGACTATTGTCATCTAGCTTAGGACCAAATTCCTGGAGGAATGGAATGACTTAATTCCAGCGCGTGTCAGGCTCCAGAGCTATGCAAGACTGACTTTACTTACTTCCCTCCCCACTACACAAACTTTCTAAAAAATAACTTGTATAGCTCCCACAGCAATAAATGTTACCATTGATCACAGAGGAGTTGGCAAACAGCACTGTGGAGGACATCAGAGTTCAACAACACCAGAAAGAAGAGTAAGCCATGAAGCTGAGCTGATTGATTGGCAGTAGAACAAGAACAAAAACTCTCTGTGTTATAATGATCACCCTCAAATTACTATGACATAACTCATTTGCTTCAATGAATCATTCCTTGGTGTTATATTCCACAGTGGGATAGGTGGAATAAATTCCACTAATTCTTAAGAGTCTTATGTAGATAACAGGATGTGGGGTACAATGTCACAAACCTAATGAATTCCTATTATCCTCCTAAAATAGCCCAAGGCCTGTGTGCTCTCATGACCCAGATATCAGCTGTCATTAGAGGCAGCCAGTCCTGCCAGGTCCTCCCTGTCCCGGTCATGTCAGCATCCAGCCACAGACTTATGACTCTGTCTTCAGTAATTCACCTGAATCCTCCACAAACCAATCAGATCTGTTTTGATAGCACCTGCCAAGGCTCATTCTAAAGCTGCTAAAGGAAAAGCGATGAACACAAAGACTTAGCAGTCAGCAGCGTATAGTCTGTAGGAATGATACAGAAGAATAATTTCTTTGCTTTAAATAGTGTTTTTGTTAATATCAGTCTCATGATACAAAGTACACTAGTCACAAAAGACACTCATATTAGAAACCTTATCTCACAAAGAGACCCCTGTAATGTTGGACAGGTGAGAGGGATGAATTAATTCAAATCAGAGCATACACTGTAAATTAGCATTCTTAAGTCCCCTATATATAGGTGTCCTGTGAGCCAGCTGGTCAACGCACCTTTTATTTGCAAGGTCTTCTCAGTGATACAGAGCTGTCGCAGTTCAAGTAAACCCCCTGATTCACACCTTGTTAAAAAGTCTTCTCCATCAGCACGCAGCTCCTTGGGGCTCAAGATGCTCTCAGCACCCAGACACTAGCAGGGAGTCTCAGAGAGCAGGTGATGCTCTCCTTGCGCCGTGGCACCCCGAGGTGGCCCTGGGCTGGGAATCGCAGGTCAGGTGAGCTCACTTCCTGCCCAGGTCACCCGGGCCTTCCTGGTGGTGAGCTGGAGGGGCTGGGTCCTTGCCCTGCCACCCAGGAAGGGCTGGGTGGGGAGCTCTGCTTGCTTTTTCTCCTGGGAAAAGATACGTTTTGTGAACTTGATGCACTGTTTGGAGAATCTTTGTGACTACCAAAGAAGAGATTAAAGTTTTAGCAGCTTAATATACATCTCTCTCTGAAAGACAGCTATGGGAGAGCTGCCAGTTATGGGAAAGGCTGTGGAACCTACAGACCAAGGTGAGCACAGCTTTTAAAAGAATTTAAGTTTGGAGGAGGGGGAGGATAAACAATGAAAAGGAGGAGGTGAATGCAGGAAAGAAAACATGCTAGCTATTAGTTATCATACAAGTATCTGTGTAATGAGTTTCAGCAAAATATGAAATGTGCAACAGAACTTAGCTAAGTATAGAAACAGTCCTTTGAAGCTTGTCTTGTACCCATAATATTCTTTGCTAGTTAAATACCTTGACAAAAGATGAGGAAACAAACCAAACTGAAAAAGGAAAAAAAGGTCTCTTTTTCACACTGTGTAAGAAACAGTGAAAGAAATTTCACAAGCTGAATTCCTGACTACTAAACACTTCCCTTAGCTTATTTGCTTTGCTCCCTTCTGAAGGGGACGTGCTTGCTTGCTTTACCTCCATTGTGAAGCTGCTCTCTTCAGGGTTCTTTGCCTGGTGTTTTTTTTTAAGTTCTGGCTGCAGGCTGTCAAACTTGGATTTGAACCAGCGGTGAGCTTCCTCCAGGTTAACCGTGATCTAGGGAACGCAGTGGTAATTAGAGCTGTGGAGCAAGTGGTTAAATGAAACAACTTCTAGCTTTTGGGCCCTGTGCTGGAAGGGATAGAACAGCAGGCAGGAGTCTCCTCAAATTCTTCCCCTGTGTGTGGGGGCAGGAGCTCACCGTGATCTCCTCCTGCATTGCTGTGGAGACTGGTAACCACTTGGTTAATGCTACAAAGTTGTTTCTTATGGAGCAGTGAATCTTACTGGCAGTAGTCAACACAGTTCTCTTTAGACACAGCACAAAGCGCAGAGGCATTGCGGAGAGGGGGAAAAAAATGGAGGCTGGACATCAAACTCCTTAGAAAGATGCGAGAAAACTAAACCTTGCTTGAAGACTGACAGTTGTTGTAGAGATACATATATATTACTCTTGCTATTAAGGTCTTTTTCTAACAACTGATGAAGTACTGGAACTGGTAAGTAGCATGTAAGATCTCAAGCTGGGGTATTTCTGTTACTTATTTCTTTACTTTATGCTGGTTAATATTCTACAAAAATATCTCAAAGTAGATTTTCATCCCAAACTATTAGAGTAATGCATGAAAATTTGCATATTACTGTACCATAGTACAAGGATGAGGTGATACATGGACAAATGTGACCCCTTGGGTGGTAGAGGGAAATGTGTTTTGGATGACGCTGCATAAAGAACATAATAGTAGTTAGGCAGAAAATACACTTGGGCACAACTAAGTGTCTCTGCCCTTCTCCCTCCACACCCCCCATTAAATCCATTGACATGGAATCCATTGATCCTGATAAAAACAGTAAGCCGTGGGGACAAAAGCTTTTCCTACAAACTCCACTGAATTTAAATAAACCATGCAAGAGACTGAATCTCAAGTTCTCTGACGAAGAGTGAAGTGTATCCTTGACCTTTTCAACTCAGAAGTAATGGACTGGTGTTTATCATAGTTCATTTCTTTCAGTTAAATTTCAAAGGGTCATACAATGCATACCCTGAAAGGGTATCTTGTTACTTCCAATGATTTACAATTCTCATGTTAAATGTCTCACCTGCTCTGATTCTATGCTGGCTTCCTTCAGTTTCTGTTCTGTTTCTTCTTTACTTTTCTTTAGATGTTTGATCGTTTCTTCCAATCTCTAGGTAGAAAAAGAAATGACATCCATTTCTCAATTATTTTTTCATGGCAAAAAGACAAAAATTTGCAGTATTAAGAGCGACTCTCTCTCTCTCTCTCTTTTTTTTTTTTTTTTTTTTTTTTTTACTGTAAAAAGCTTAGAGTTGTATTGAGAAAGACATGGAAAATAACTTTTCAAGTGTCAGACACATAGTGCTACCATAGTGAATGTAAGATAGGTTTGCTACTTGGGCTTTCTGGAACAGATATAGTAAGATTTATATGAGTACCTTTTTTGATATGACATTCATGAAGTCTTTTTACCACCCCCTTCTACAAGCCCAGAGATGACGTATAAAATACTTTCCCTGGTTTCTCACCACATTTTCTTAGTGTCATCATTTTACCTGACACTGGTTTTCCAGCTGCTGCCCTCGCCTTCTCTCCACTTCCAGCTGGGTCTCCAGCTGCCTGTTTTGTGTTTGTATTTCATGTTGGTTTTGCAGCAATTCTTGCATCTCAGTCTGCAAACTTGTTAACTCTGTCACAAATTTTTGGATGTTCTGTGACTGGAGACAACACAAGAATGAAATTTCAACAACTTATTTCATCAGATCAGTCTTTTCAGGAAGCTAGTCAGGAGAACGTACCTGTTCATAATTCTTCTTCTGATACTGCTCTTTCATTGCTTCCATTTCTCTCAGTTCATATTCAATCTCCTGGAAATTGTTGAAAGGAAAACAAAACTTCAGGATTTTCTCAGCCTCATCTGCAGAAACAGGTCCAATGTAACAGCGTACACCCACTGCCCATTTCCTGCCCTGCAGCACTGAAGCTAGAGGAACCACGGCCCAAGTGGGGAAAGGGGAACAAGCAGGCAGCAGAGTAGCAAAGGACTCTTGATTCTCATTTGGGATCAGGCACCAGTGCTACCGTATGTTCCATTAACATGAAGGATGGAAAGGGAATAACCACCACACCAAAGTGACCTTTGGTTCCAGCAAAATAGACCAAATTTGCAAAATGATAAAATGGACAAAAGGCTAACTCAAAAATACATTTTAGGGGGAGGAAGCAAGCTGGGATTCTGGCATATATTTAATGTAGGAACCAAAAACGGGAAAGGCCGTGTGATAGCACCTATAATTGCTCTTGGTCTTCTGTTAAGCATCTGAGTCTAAAGTTAGTTTTCAACCTATTTTCCAGCCTAGCTGCTACAAAGGAACAGCAGTAGTCCTACTTAGGAAAGGGAGTTCTCAGGTACAATATCTGTCTCCATTGAAAAATGTGCACAGACCTTTATCCTCTCTGCATTCTGAGCATTGCTAGCTTTAGACGCCAGGCAATGTCTGACTTGAGCTCTCTGGCTTTTTAGCTTTTCCTTGTAGCTAGCTAAAGACTTTTCCAGCTCTGTTACTTTCTGCCGTAGCTCCCTGTTAGCACGCGAAACTTCACCCAATTTGGAGGATGCTTCTTCAACAGCCTTCTTGAGCTAGGGGACAAAGAAAAAGTGAGTTCACATTGACTGTAAAGATAGGTTCATTTCCTACGCCATTAATAAGGAGAATGCCAAAATGATTCTCTGTCTAGATTATGCTACAGCACCTGGTGATCTGCTGGGGCCTGAGTAATATTCAGGTCAAGCGGAGCTTTATGATCTAGCCCTTAAAAAGCAAAGACTATTTCTGCCTTTCACACTAGTATTTTTATTCCTGGAGATCTCCATACAATGTCAGATTATCCTTTTGAATTCACTGGGATGACTGATACTACGTCTTATGTATGATGGGGTACACAGCGTTAGGGGGATACAGGGCACTTGCAAAAGACAGAGGGCACTGACATTACTATGTGCAGCCACTAAAACACCTGTCTGCCAAAGACAAAATTCTGTTTGCAAGCAGGTGATGGACAACTCCATGATGATTGGAAAAGAGACAACTATTTGTCATGAACTGCTTTTTTTCCTGTTTAAAAACAGGACCTCTGGAAATCAGCCACTGTAATCTTTTAATTCTATCCTTTTTCACCTCAGCAGATTCTCGCTGGGTAGCTTTTCTAGAAGCCTCTCGCTCAACGTGAAACTGCTTCTTCAAAGACTCCAGCCGTTCAGCATACTTCTTTTCTTCAGTCTGAGCTTCTTCCATTAGCTGTTTCCTTTTTAAGGGAAGAAGCAAATTTCATGTGTACATTTAATGTGCTTTATTTTTTAAAAAAACAGAATAAGAAAGAAAAATCCATTATAAATATTTCTTTGGCCTCGGTTATACTCTCAGTAACACTGACACTTAAGGATTTGATTTTGTGAAAACATATATACACTTCATATCTGCTCTATTCCTAAAGAAGTTCCAAATGGCCGCACAAGATAACTTTTTTTGAACTTTAGGACTACTTATTGTCCTTCAGAGAAGTAGGTGGCTAAGCCTGTTTAGACAAAGAGTCTAATGCACCAACACTTATTGTTAACTACTTCTAAAGCTTTAATTACTGATTTTTAGTTTGGGCGGGGGGTGTTAAACAGCTATCCTGTGGTCTCTTTGCTATAGCTACTGCAGGCCACTTCAAAGTGGAAGTGATACCTGCCATCCTTAAGGACAAGCTGTTTGCTGAAAAAGTGCCATGATAACCCTAGTTCCTCAGTACGGCAGAGGAGGCTGAAGAAGCCATTATGTGAACAGACAAAGCAGCTCATTTATGTAGCTCTGTGTAAGTCTATCTTTACCATGCTGCTGGTTCAGGATGTGGTCAGTACTGATACTGATAGATGAGAAGAGCCATAAAAGCCCTCATGTTGGTGAAAAGTTAGGTTTCTCCCCAGCTTTAATATCTTGGATCTGTTCTTACCTGCAGACTATCAGCTGCTGGTGCTCAGTTTCTTTGCTTTTCAGGTCAAATTGAGTCTGGATCAGCTTGTTCTGCAGGGTATTATTGGCCTGCAGAGCTTGTTCCAAACGAAGAGCAAGTTTCTTGTTGTCTGTTCTAGTAACTTCTAGTGCTTTACAAAGTGGTTCCACCTGGGCAGTAAGAAGAGATCAGATTTAGGTTTACTCTAATGAAAAAGCACAGACAGGAACATTGTTCCCTTCCAAGCTTATTGGAAGTAAGAGTGTTCGCTCGCTGCCTGATGACAAACATCCTTTTAGGTACAGGCATCTAGATGGGATTCCCTACAAAGTCAGTCCACAGACTGGTTTAGTCAGAAGGATCAGAGTATCTTGTCATATATCCATGACTCTCTTGGAAAAAAAATGCCCTCACCAACAGTGAGTATGTCTGGGTTGTGAGATAATTATTTGTAAATTAAGTATTTTAAAGAGGGGAAGAAGAAAACAACTCTCTGCCCCCTCTCCCCTCTCCATCCTCCCCCCCCCCTTTTTTTTTTAAGCTGCATAAATTTCAGAAGTCTGTCTCTTTCCAGCCACAGACTGTAACATATTTACCTGTGCCATGGAATCTTTCTTTTTAAAGGTTGTTACTTGCTCTTTATCTTGATCTTAACTTGCCTCTTTCAATACTTGGAAAATGATTTTCCTGCTCTACAGCCTAAAGTTGACAGACTATTTTGCCTCCATTCGTATAAATATATCACACAACGCTATTCTCAAAAATAAGAGGTGATCGGCTCAACCCTGAAGATGCAGTCTCCTGCCTACTACTATGGTAAAATGCAGTCTCTACCTGGCTGCTGTGCTGACTTCCCATGGCAACCACTCTGGCTTGGCAATGTTCCAATTCTGTTTCTAACCTCTGTATTTTCTGTTGATTCTGGCTCCTGAAAACAGAAATGAGATAAACAAATAATACATCATCTTTGTGCACCTCTCCTCTGATCTGGTGGCAATCTCATCGATTCTCTGTTTTCACCATAGGAAGTTTTGCCTGTCACTGAAGTTAAAATTAAGTTTATTCTTGCCTACTTCCCACAAGATGCATAAGACCTGACCAAGCAGAATATTTACAAGCACAACTTTTGCAGAGCTAGCCATGAGCATTTGTTGTGCTTAGTTCATTAGTCCTAAGTACATTTCAGTATTGCAGGAAAAGATATAGGAATTCCTCAAACAAACTTGTCCTAAAGAGTTTATTAGCCAGAGCTGTAGGGAATATGCCACTTCTCAACTGTATCTGTCTAATGCTGATTATACCACAGGAAGAACATCAGCTTCATTTACCTGTCTTTTCTGAGACTGCTGATTTCAGTGTCCTTGTGTCCCAGCTCTGTTTGTACTGCCTGAAGAGCTGCCTGCATCTTGCTATGAGAAGCTAACACATGCTCCAGCATGGCTGTCACCTTACTGTTATCATTCTTTGCTGCCTCCAGCTGGCGCTGCAAGTTTGCCATCTGAAGTACAAAAAAAACAGGCAAAGGAGCAGGAAAAGCAGTTATTTGTTTGATTACAGGATTCTTTTTTTAAGTAAAAAACCTGCATGCTTGCAGAAGTGCTAAGAGTATTGCAATAGTTTTTAACACAGAAATCATTTCTTCCAAATGCACAGTTTTTGTCTTACCCCCAGTAAAAGCCCAAGCAGAGTTTCATCGATAACTTTCAGTGTTTATGAACTCTTGGCACCACAGGAAGCACCACAGGTACATAAAGCTGAGTTTTTAGTCAAAAACCAGTTGTGTCAGCACAGCTCTTCATATGCATCTCTTTCATCCAAGAAACATTCAAAAAGTTTGGGTCTTTTTTTAATTTTCAGCCATTTCTTCATTGTCAGCAACTATTTAATTGAAATGAACCACCTTTCTAACTTGCATTTCATGTTCTCCACTCACCACGTTGGAGTCTCCTTTGTTAAGCCCAGCAGACCATATAACTTTCAATAATCTTGGAGCGAGAATGTCTATTTTATTCTCCAGCCTTTCTTCCATGTTCTTAATAGCGTTTAACAGAATCCTCAGGTTGACCTTAAGACAATCTCCACGTTCAGAAGACTTTCTTGAATGTTCGTCCGGTTCAAAATGAATCCGGTGTAAAGGAGAGTGGGGAGCAAAAGCACGTAAATCAAATTTCACAGTTTCTTCTTTTGAACCTGCAGCTGACCTAGCATTATGATCAGCAGACTTGCGCTGCCAGGGCCTTGCTGGGGATTTTTTTCTTTTTGGTGCCATTTCTGCTACAAAACTAGTCTGTCCACAGAGACAGTGAAGACATGAGTATAAAAAACGGAGAAATTAACAAAATACATTCCAAAATATCTATTAACCAGAGCAGAACTAAAAGGCACATCAGCAGATGGTATGTCTTATTCCTAAGTCTGCGTTACATTAGAAAGATCTCTCGCCCCAAGTAAAACCTCTTAAGGCATCCTTTACAATGTATGGTTTTAAGCTCTCTTCCATGATATATTTCCCACAGCAGCGCAATTTCTTTCCGTGTTCCCTAGCAGCGAGAGACAACGCTGATCAGGTTCTCTTTAGAAGCCTGCGCTTCCCTCACTGTGAGGTCAGCCAGCGTCGCAGCTCCGCGGCACCAGCGTGGCCCCAGGTTCTGCACGCTGCTCCATCCTGGGCCTGCTGCAAGACCTTCCTCTAGCCGCTCTCTCCATCTGCAGAGTGGCAGTACGCAGTACTTCACAGTACTTCTAACTTTCCCCAAATCTGAAAGCTCTCAGGTCATTAACTCTGTCAATGCAATACCCAGTTTCCTTTGACTAACTGATGGATAATCCTCTACAATGGCGAATTAAGGTACAAAAGAAACTTTAATTTTGCTTCTTGGAAACACGATGGCAGAAATAGGACCTTCTGTTCTCCAGGCAAGTGTCCTAAACACAGTTACATCCTCTATCTAATTTCTACAGCATGGCATGCAGATTACTGATATACAATCATCAGTTTGATGCTTAAACCTTCTTAGAAATTCTGCAACTCAACAAACATATTACAAGAATGCTATTCTAAGCTATAAATTCAAGCAACTGTACCAAGACTTCCATTTACAAGCAAGAACAAACTCTAAAGGGTATATGCTCTTTACAAACTTCCATTCCTTCTCAGATACCAAAGCAACCTCATGACAGAGCAGAGTCCATTTTGCCACGTAAAACCTACAAGCTTAGTTTCACTGCTCAGGATAATACAACCTTTCTGTGTGCTCATATCCATCAAGACTGAGTGAACTGATTGAATTAGATTCTAACTGGCTGCCTCCAATCAAGACAGCAAGTTGAGCTAAGTATTACCTGCAACTATTTGTTCTTACTGGAAATTAATAGTAAATCATGAGGACTATCCTTACAATCTCATAAGCTGTGTGCTTTCCAGCTTGAATACATGCAATTAACTTGCATGAAAACAGGTCTGATACCTGTTTTAGTTGAGCTTCCATCCTTCTCATGTTAATTTCATTGAAATCAAATTCTGTATTTACCTGTAAACTAGGATGCTACAGCTAATACTAAATGTTCTTTGTTCTTCAAGAAAGTGTGTTAAATCTGATTTCCAATGACTACTTACACATTAGTTACAGTCTGAACATAATTGAGGAGTAAGTTCTCTAAATCCTATTGTACCTGAGTATATTTGGTCTCTAGGGCTGCACTCTACACTTGTGAAGTTGGCTATTATCTAAATGTGCATCTGTAAAAGACTGCAATTCTTCCTTCAGCTGCTGCACTTTAGTCTTAAGAAAAGCAAAGATGGACTCAACAGAAAATGGAAAAATTGAAATGGAAAAGCGTTAGCTTGACTGAAACATAGAAGCTAAGAATGTGATGATTCCTCTTTGACCAGAGCAAACATGTTTTATTTTTGCCAAGTCTCATAACAGGAAGAGAATCATTTCCAACTTATCCTTGCATAACAATAATTATGCAATAATCACCTACCATCAGATATAGGGACACTACATAAATGTGTAGCTTTCTCACTTTTCTAATAATAACTACATGCTATATGCTGCTTTTTGAAAGAATCTCAAGAATTTTTGCATCACTGCCCCAAATTCCATGATGTCACACCAAATGAAATGAAAGCTTCACTTTCAACACCTGATCTTCCTTCCAGCTAACTTATGCTTAAGAAAAATTACATAAGCTTTCTATTTATGCTTATCACCACAGCTTGCCTCTCTCCTTGTTAATTTCTGTTTTCTATAAACCTTTCCATGTTTTCAGCGTTTCAACCAAGTTTCTACTCATGTATTTGTTTTAAAGTCCGCTGGTCCTTCTTAGCCATTAAACAACTTATTTATCAGAAGTTCTAGAGATAATATGTCAAAAACATCTTGGCCTCATCTGTCACCCAAACATAGTAGGCAGGATGTGCAGAATCAAACATGGTTTTGATATAAAACCACCTTAATAAATGTGCTTAACATTGCACAAATAAATAAGAATGTCCCTCCAAATTAAATAGTGAAGAGCTAAGGTTAAACAACCTTATATTAGATGAACATAAGAGGAGTTCCCCCTTTAATCTGATAAACAAGATGCTGTCAGGTACCTGAAGTTCTCCTTTGTCATAGGCCAGTTTATTCTTGCTGTTAGTTAGCTCTGCTAGCACCTGTTGCACCTTCTGCTGAGCATGCTGAAGAAACAAGAGCACAAGTCACCATTTCCTAAGAAAAATAAGGCAAAAAGCAACAAAAAAGGGGTTCAATGCCCCATTTCTCTGATTTTTTTTTTAAACTCTCCCCTGCTGAGTTATAGCACCTTCCATAAGCTCTTTTCTTTCTTTTTTCTTTTTTTTTTCTTTTTTTTCCCCTCCTTTTTCCTTCAGGTGGAAATTCTCAATTAAGTGAAACGCTAAAAGAAGGAAGGAGGGTGTGAGACCAAAAAAAAAAAAAAAAAAAAACTAAGAGGTATAAGGCCAACTTCGTCTCTAGGAAGAGCCACTCAGATTAGTACAGATGGCCATATGAGAAGAAAGATATATCTTTGATAAGAGGAGCACAATAGCAAAAAGAACTAGGAGAAGAATGAGAAAGCATTGATAAAAGGAAAATAAAATAATTAAGAGTAAGAATAGCGAAAGAATACAAAAAAAATAAAACAAGGAAACTCTAAAGTTCTGAATGCTATATTAATTCATAGTCTTTAAGTAATGACTGTCAAAGGAGTTCTGAGTCAAAGAGCAAACAAGATATATGTTAGAGACTAATTACTTCAGAAATGTAATCTTCATTAATAAAAAAATAAATATTCAGAATGTTTCAATTAATTCTTCTTTAGCATCTTGATCTTATGACCTTTTCTGCAACTAAGTGTTTCTTAAGATCTCTAGCTTATACAACTGGTCATTACATCTGGTACTTTTAAAAAGATAATGGTAAGAACACTGCAGACACCTCGCAACTTTTCTGGAACCAGTCAAGTATGCTGACGCAGGTGACTGAGTAGTGAAAAACAACTGAATGGGAACAAGGTAAAAATGAGAATCTGGTCCCAAAGTGCAAATTGCCCACAGAGTAGGGAATAAAATAGTTATTAACTCCTTGCTGACATATATAAGGACCAGAAAACGGAATGGAGTCATAAGACTTAAATAGCATATCTAAATCTCCAATACTTGAGGCTCAAGTAGTCTCAAATTCCACACAGTCACTAAATCTTAAAGAAGTGTAACATTTGAGAAGTTATTTTATTCTTTTGTTTTTATTATTTCCTTTTTTGATTCCCTAGTTTGATCTTCCACTTGCCATACAATCCAGATTATTTCAGACTGCAGTTTCATAACCTTATAAGTAACTGTACCAGGTATTTTTATTATAAAGCAGGTTACTTGCTGGTGTTCCAGTGCAGCCAAGCGATCCAATAGCCTCTTGTTTCCTTCTGCTAGTGTCTGCAAAGAGGATTTCATTGAAGCCATTTCTAGCTATAAACAGAAAAATACAAATACAACTCCCTTCATACCGCTTTCAGATTTTCAGTCACTTGACAAAACTGCAGTACTATATATGAATTAGGTACAGCCTCTACTTTTTTGGAGAGCCTTTCCCCAATGGTGAAACTCCACAAATCAATCAGTTAGTCACGCTGACTTAAATTATCATGCTAAGGACTCTCTCATTTATACCACAAATGCTACACTTCATTTTCCAGGCTATGCAAGGGAGCTACACAGGTAAAACAGCTGGAAGTGGCTAAAAATTATTTATCAAGTTTGCAATAGTAACATGACAAATTTATTAATATAAACAGGGCCTTGTGTAAGTAAGCAGTAGGTTTTCTGTCCCAAAGACATAAATATAGACAGGAGTTGTAACAAACAGCAAAGTGAATATTATGACTATGATAATTAGAACACTATTTAGAACTATTTTAATTAAAAGAAAATAAGGAAAATGAAATCTTATTGGAAGACAGAATACTAAGTTTAAAGAACAGTCCTATATATTGAAAGATACCTTGTTCTCTGTTTTTTCTACTTCCAGTTTGTTCCTTTCCTGTGCTATTTCATTTGCTGTTGTCTTTATCTGTGACAAGAAATATGAAATAATTTTTAAGTCATCTGAAAAATTTCTAGATTCATAGGAGTTCTACATACCTATAAAACTATTGATCAGAAGGTCACAAGTCAACTCTGAAATTCAAAATATCTGCAGAGCTGTCCTGTTCTCCTTCCCTTTTAATGCTCCAGAAAGGAGACATTACAGGTCAAAATACAGAACTAAGAAAGAGGAGTGTGTCTGTTCTTGCCATGGTAATAGCAACAGATCTTCCTTCCAAAAGCAAAACTGGTATGAAAATAAGGATTTTAAAAGAGTAGATCCTAAAGCTGCCCTGAAGGATACACCTTTAAAATAGTAAATTTTATGTACTTCCTGTTTAAGATCGTCCTTTTCAGCTATCAGAGATCCTAAAGCCATCTCCAGTTCACCTTGCAGTCTAGCAACAGTACTCTCCAGCAGCTTTCTCTGTGTGGCTGCTGCTTCCTCCTTGAGGCTTGCTTTCTGTCTGCATTTGCCATGCTCTGTATGCAAGGCCTTCCTAAAGAAAGACACAAAACAGCCAAGCTGGAGTTCTAGCTCAATACAGGACAAGGAGAACAGAAGATGGCCTCTATATTAAATACTAAACCTTCTGTGCTAGTAAGTAACAAGCGTTAGAGAAGCAGAATACAAGGTGGCAAGCACGCAAGGGAAGATGGAGAAGACAGAGGCTGCAGTTGAGAAAACGCCTCACAGCTCTTTCTGAAGCTGAGCCCTCTCATGTTGCACACACTGCAGCTCTCCAAGAATGTCAGCACAGGCAGCATCCAGAAGGTAGTCTTGCTCCTGCAGCTGCTGAGTCATCTTTTCTTGTTCTGCCTAAAGGGAAATATTACTTAGGCAATTAACACCAACATCAAAACAATAGGGACAAGGATATTTAACTAACAAAGCTGTTAATTTATCACCAGGTTCCTGTGTTGTCCCTATAGTTGCACATGCTGCTTCTTGGATAGGTGTCAAAAAGCAAAGTTACCTTATCCAGATGGAGCTTTCTCTATCATTTTTTTAATCTCATTTAGGTTCTGATGGTTTCTACTTAGCTTCTTCATCTACAGCCAGCACAATGCCCGTTAATTCCTCCTTGCATCTTTCTTAGAGGTTCTTACAGTATATTTCTTACAAACCATTTATTACATCTAGACTCTTTCCCCTCCTTCTTCGTAACAGGCTTTTATTTGTGGTACTGAAATAATAGTTTTTGGACCACATTAAGTTTTATTTTTTCTTTTTAGAAAACTTTTTGGAACTGATAACTTAGCAAGTTTTAACAGTTCTAAAGTTGTAAGTTCTTAGAATTCAGCCTTTTTAAAACTTATATCACTATGTGATATTTATATGTAGAGTACTTTGCTATATCCCCATAGGTTATCGGTACTGTCTTGTCAGCTGCCTAATATCCAAGTTGCAGACAACCTTCTTGGACTGTTTCACGTGTAGACTACACACCTTAAGGACAGCCTGATGATCTGAAATGAGTTTAACGTTCTCCATGGCAACATTTTGAAGCATGGTGCTGAGGTCTGAGCATTGCTGGCTTAAGTGGTCATTAAGGACCTGGTTAGACAGAGGAAGGAGGAAGATGACAGACATTTTCAGACTTTTTAGCATAGTAGGGCATCAGATACCTTACAAAATCTTTCGTAGATCTTGTTTTGCTCAACTATAGCAAAAGTGTAAAGAAAATGCATTTAAGTGTGCGGTAAGTTACGGGAGGAGCGGGGGGATGCAGGCAAAGTTTGACATACCAATCAAGAATAATCACTTATCAATTCTGAAGTCCAGAAAAAAGACAAGTAATGTTTCTAAATGAAGGCAAAATCGAAAGAAGGCTCCGTAACAACTTCATGTTGAGGTCAACATTTTGTCTCAAAGGCAGAGGAAATTTTAGCCAAGCAGCTGCTTTAGATTTATCTCATTAATAGAAATGCACTGATATAGAATCTAAAGGTACGAAGAAATATAAAGGCACTATTTTAAGGATATAAGAAGGTAATAGTACTTAAGGATAATGAAGTAGGAGCAGCAGTAATTCTTCATATCTTGTCCTTCAGATAAGACACTTGCAATAAAGCTGATTTAAATCAACTACTGTGAAGAAAACTTTCCAGCCTTAAGTTTAGGAAATCATGAATAGTTACCTGATTGAACTTCCTTTACTGGAAGTTGTTCATTAGCCTATATTACCTGAGGGCACTGAACTTTAATCTACTAAGCTGTACTTGAGGCTTCCCACCGAATGTGTGACAATTTCCCGTTACAATCACTTGGTTTGCTATACATTATTTTAAAAGCATACGAAGAAGAGCTATTCTCATTACCTGTACTTTCTCTGCTGCTTCCTGCAGGGCAGTTATTTTAGACTGAAGTTGCAGGTTCTCTTTTTGTTGACTGTTAAAGGACAGCTGTGCATTCTAAGGGGCAATAAAAAAGAACTTCCACTGATACAAATTTAAAATATGTTGTCATTCAGCCAGGAACTTCATACATTTCAAGTCTTTGTCTCACACTTACCTGTTTCTTTTAAGCTACTGCCACATGGCCCTGTGCTCTTGCAAGCACTAGACATGGCTGCTGTAGTACAAGCCTCTTTCCCAAATACACCTTGAAAGTAATAATCAAAGTACTATTGCTTGATTTGCAGCTGCTTTAACTTTGCTTTGAAAGTTAGGTCAACTTCACATCCCTTCTCAACTCAAACTTATTTGCCTCCATTACAATTAATCTTGACATTTTTTAAGCTAAAAGGTCTTCCTGCCAGAAGTGCCAGAATTCCCAAATCAAGGAATCCTTTCCCAGCCTGAAAGATTGCTGGCTGGGAAAGATCTAAGTTGAGTTTTTAGTTTATGTTCACTGAAACTTATTCTTTCAAAGACAGTTTCTGTCAGCACACACAGCCTCTACAAAGGCTGTACGCACACCTCTTTAACCATTTAGTGCCCAGCTGAGTGAGGCCCTGATTTTCTACAGTGTTAATTTACTAATCCATCTATTTGTCTCCTTTTTATGTGACGATTGTGTTACTACTACTATGTTTTGCTGTCAGCTCTAGACTTTCCAAAGAAGGCATTCAAACGACTGTTTCAATATTTCAATGCAGTGTAACGGTTAATTTTTCCAAAAACAAGCAGTGCAAGCTCAGGTTGGTAAAATAATTAACAAAATGTGTTTAGTGGTTAGTACCCTTGGTGGCATTTGTCTACATTAAAAATTTGGCCTCTAAAATATGGTACATTTGAAAGATCTCAAACAGGTTGCTGTTTCTGATCTCTGTATAGCCATTTTTCTCACTAATAATTATTTACAACTTACTTTTGCTTCTTCATCAAGCTGAGAAATGATACAGTTTCTGGAGTCTAAAAAAAGAAAAGAACATCAGGATACGGTTTGTTATCTGGTAATATTAAAAGGTGACATTTTGAATTGATGTTTTAGTTTGCCTAAGTTGCTTAATATGCCACAAGATAAGATTTCTATAAATGTGCTGCTCTTTAGTGCTTTTATTGATAGCTTTAACATTTTAAGAAAAACTAATGTACAGCTATCATTTACTCTGTAAATGAAGTGCAACTTATTTCTCAGTTTTACAGTTAAGCACACAATTATGCCACTCTTACCACACCACTTTCGTGATTGCTTAAGCAATTCAGATAACCCATAGAGTACAAGTTTCTTGTTCAGCTGTTTCTCTACTGTATAAACAACTGATTTGTCCTGACTGTACCCACAGCCTACAGTTGTTGTGTACTAACAAATTATAGTAGTCAGATCCTTGCTTAAAACATACAGAACTAGAAGTAGAACAATTTTGCTGTATTCTGAATCAACTTGTCTATAACAGTTACCCTTATTCTGCTCTGCTGGATGAGATACTGACAAAATGGAAGACAACAAGAGACAATTCAGAACAAGCAGGGTGGGGAGGGAAGTCTAGCCAAAATATTACAACATCCAACGTATCATCTATGAAGATCAGTCAAAAGTTATTTCAATTAAGAGACAAAAATCCTTGATCAGTAGGATTATTTTATACAGAAGAGAATTTGTATGTCTTATTTGTCACTTGCATGTGGATTTGTTTTGAAGAATTTTTCTGCCATCAAAGAATCTCTCTCCTTCAGCCAACTTTGCCATATCATAACAAGATTCTCCCCTCTTGCCATGGCTTATTTAGAAAAGCTGAATGCATTTGTGAACTACAGGTTAATTACTTTTGGTATACCAGGATGCCTGTGGTACATAGAAAACCAAACACAAAATACGGGAAACGAGCACTTCTCTAACATGAGGAACCAGAAATCTGAAAAAGGTCCTGAGGGAATTATCACAGGAAGAACAATTATGCTAAGATTTAAGGCAGGGTTACTGCAAATTATCATTTGGGAATAAGGAACAGATGTTAGGTTAGGAATGTGTACCTGCAATTGTTACAAATATATATCTTTCCCCCCAAGTGTGGCAAATGCCATTTAACTCCCTTATAAGCAGCTACTTTCGCATCAATAGACTGGGAATCTAAATCAGATCAACTAGAAGCTTATCCAAAATGCTTTTTCCTATATATAATGTTTACTACAGCATGGTTTTTTTAATCACTTCAAAAGACTCAAGAGCAATGAGCATTCTACTTCCACATCAGTTCAGGAATCATGTGTTACAATTGCTTCCCAGATTGTCTCCTCTAAAAACAATCTATGCTGACGAAATCTATTAACATTATCGTTGCCTATTTGTTACCCTGATTATTACTGTGGCCAATTTCCTCTAAGTAAACCCAGTCTTCACAAACATCACGTGCAAACTAAGAGAAGCCTTTAAAAGTTCAGCATCTCTCAAGCTGCCCTCCATTCCAGTTAACTGATACACCTACTAAAAGTCTGGAGAACCACAGTACTCCTAGTGATGTCCTTGTTTCCACTCACTGTGGAAGCAGGGCTACAAAGATATGGTAAGAACTGTCATACCCAGCTCAGCTTTCAGCTGTGTGCACTGCTGTTCCAGCCAAGCAGTTCTTTCCTTCTCCTCTTGCAGCCTCTTTCGGGCTAGCTGGACATCTTTACGCAACTCCTGGCAGTCCTGCTGCAGTATCTGCACCTTCAATGATATCACAGATTATTCTTCAAGATGCAAATTTCAGTGAGGCAAACTAAGCAAATTACAGACCCTGAAACATTGATCCAACTGGAAAAGAAATAGCCTGATCAGCTTCTCTTTCACCTTGCCCCAACCAAATTCTATGCAGAAGACTCTCTCATGGCAAATAATTAAATTTCCTTATGTTACACAGTGTACATGTTTCATAACCACCTTTACAAGACAGATGGAATCAAACAAGTTTGCATTATTCAAGATGACAGAAAAGGTCGAACTATAAAAGATGAAGGTGAATATTACATGCAATGCACTCTACAAGTCTGACTCATTCTCTGTTTTCTGAGAGACTTTTGTTTTGTTTTTACACTAATTGTAAATAGATCATTGGGTTAGCTATAGCCATCAGAAAGTAATAGATGGATTAAACTGAGCCTTTACTTCTCATAAATTTAATAATGCATCCACAATGTTTTTCTATTTCTGCTGTAGAAAAACAGGAAAAAATGAAAGGGATGTAGGAAAGAAAAATCTAGTAATTTCTAATACAATTTTGCTGTAAGTGTCAAAAAGAGACAAAGAGACCTTGACGGTCATCAAAAAAGATGGAAAAAAGATTAAGTGTTCAAATTGTGATTCTTTGCTATTTGCTTTATTTATCCTAAACTATCATTACTGTTGCTATGAATTCAGAAGTGATAGAATGGCTGTCTGTGGCTTGTTTGTATGCGTGCATGCAGACAGGGAGGTTGTTTTTATTTTTATTTGAAGTATGTATTTCTGCCATATTTCTCCTCCTATCCTCAAAAATAGCTACATAATATAAGTGCAACAAAAAGGTAAAATCTAGATTTGTAATTATGGCAATTAATGGAGAAAACCTTGTTACTCCCAAGACATTTAAGGACTGTGGAGAATATTTTCAGAAATCTTGTTTTCTAATAGAAGGTTTTATCAATACCTTCATAATAAAGACAATTTAATATTAAACAAACAGATGTAGCATCATTTGCAATTACTCATAAGATAACAAAAGCACTAAGATAGCAAAAAATGTATGATTTGTATCTTTTAGATAAGATTTATTTTTTCTGCTACTAGAAGAGTGAGTCAATCTACAAAAATACAAAGATAAACCAATCAGTATCTTTCATCTTACTGGTAAAACTAATACCCACAAAACCAGATACATACATAATCTTCCTGTTTTCACACCCCTCTGCAAACTGTTCATATTTCTCACTCTGTCAGTTATTTTCAGAACTTGAAACCTACTTTATTTATGAAGAGATAGAACACATCCTTGGCACATTTGCAGAGGATACTAGAAGATGCAGAGGATAAGCAGCTGACACACTGAACGGCAGAGCTTTGATTCAGAAAGACCTTGATATACTTGACCAATGGGTCAACAGAAACCTTGTGAAGTTTAGCAGAGACTTCAAGTCTCTGCACCCGGAATGAAACCACCCCATGCACCAGTACAGCCTGGGAACAGACAGAGGGAGCAGCAGCCCTGTTGAACAGGACCTGGGGTTACGATAGATGCCAGGCTGAATATAATCAGCAGGTGCTCTCACTGCAAATAAGAGAAACCACCTAATGAAATACGTTAGCAGGAGCTTGGCCAACTTTATAGAAGTTATTTTCCCCCTCTGATGCTGGTGAGGATGCACATGGAACACTGTACCGTTTTTGGGTCCCTCGGTTCAAGATGGAGAAAATGGAGGGGGTGACAATAGACAACTACAAGGATGGATGGCGTCTATGAGAAGAAGCTGAGGGAACTGGGCTTATTTAGTCTGGTGAAGAAGAGGTTAAGGCAGGATCTAACTGCAGTAGGGTAGTTACAAAGATAATGGAATCAAACTCTTTTCAATACCGCCAGACAATACAAGAGGGGGCAATAGCCCCTAATTCAAGCTTGGGAGGCTCAGATTGGGCTCTAGGAAAAGATCTTTTTAACTGGAACAATACTGCAGCACTGGAAAAAAAGACCTAAAGAGGCTGTGGAATCTCAGTCCTTGGACTCTGCTAGACAAATCCACCACTACTCAGTCTAATATTGATGATACCTCCTTCAAGCAGGAAGTTGGACTGGATGATCTTTTCTAACCAGTGTTTCTATGGTTCAGGTTAAGGAGTTTGGTTTTGTTACTATACACTGTATCACACTTTAGCAGTAGTGAAGTATTTTAACTGTTCTCTAGACTGGATATATAAGCTCTTGCTTTTCCTCCCAGATGATAAAAGGAAAAAAGATACAAAAGTATTAAAAAGTTTCTCTAACCTGCTTTCGTTCTGCTTCTACCATTGTTTCCATGTCCTGTACCTGACACATCATGGTTGCTTGAGATTCCTCGAAAGATTCCCGCAGGCTGATCTCCTGTGACAGCTGTTCTGTTAGCTAGCGAAAAACAAAATAAAATAAAAAACTCCTAATCAGATCTAATTAAATAGATTGAACAAACACTTTGAGATCATATATGAATGATGTTCTGCCTGGGATATTTAGCTATGAGCAAAGCTGGCAGCCTCCTTTGGATTGCGCACATTTTGAACTTGCACCCGCACTATTATTTAAAGATATTCTTCAAAGCTTTAAACAATACTTAGCAAATTCAGCTTTCTGCTATGCTTTTTGCTCTTGTACTTACATCCTGCAATCTACAGTTCATTTTCTGTTTTGTGTTCCTCAGCTGCAATTGCTACATCCATCTAAAGAAGATGAAGGGAACAAATATTTCTATCCCGTCCTATTGTGTTCATGACTAATTCAAAAGCAATAGGTATTATAAAATGCAACACCTATGCTAAAACCCACCTAGAATTTGATTTCTATCTCCGGTTTGATGTTCTCTGTTCTGAAGCACTGAATAGAAGAGCGCAAGCACTAAGAAGAAACGAATTCTTTAACAGTTAGGGAGATTAAATGACATACTCCACTGAAGTTTTCTTTAAGGGAGATAACAATAGAAGTGTAAGTTCCCAGAAAAGCAGAAAAGCTGCTGAGAACTCCACAAATGAAAACTAGGATGAACTTAAATCATGAAGAAGGGAGAATTACAAATTTCAATTATTTTTATTTTTGATTTGTTGTGTAGTTATTTTTTTACTGGTGAAAACAGAGAATCTCATTGTCAAAATGTTTTTTTCTTACAATCAGTGATAACAACCAGTATCATAAATGCTCATTTCTAACAGAGCATACCTTTCACTTATCTATATCTCAGAGATCATAGTACTTAAAGTACTACAGACAAGCCTATTAATCTGAAAACAAAGTAAGATCATAATCTCTCTCTATGTGCCAGCTTTTGTACCTTGGTTGCAGTTCTAATCTCCAGAGCAGCACTTAGTCTTTGAACTTCTTCTTTTGCCTTTTCCTCAGCCTCTTTCACATCACTTAGTTGCTGGCGTAATTTCATTGCCTCTTGCTGTACAACCTTCATTTCCTGCAAATGCTCTTCCTGCACTGCATTTAGCCGTTGCTCCAATCGGGCTGCCAGATAGCAAAAGGAAAAAAAAAATTAAGAGAAGAAACATATAAAGGCAAAATAAACAATGAAGAAGTTAAAAAAAAATCACTACCTGCATGCTTTGGATTCAGCTCCTTTTCCATCTGCAGATGGAAGATGTTTAATTTCAGTGTCTGTAGAACACTCTCTAACCAACACATTCGATTCACTAGTGATTCACAGTTTTTCCACAGTGTATTTTCTCCCACAAATGCTAGCCTGGCCTGCACAGGACTTACGGCTGGGTAGCTAGCAGGCGTCTCTAAAGTCTTCGAGTGGAAAAGATCAAGGCTGAAAAGGAGAGAAGATTGACTTACTACATATATGCACATACCCAGTTGTACGTACGCATTACAGAGGTGAACAGACTATAAACCACACTTCATGCTGCTGGAAGGTTTCTACACTACCAGCTCCCTCGGGGAGGGAAGCCCAACGCACGGCAAACGGCTGCAAAGTGGCGCAGCACAAGGAAAGCCTGAGCCCTGCGGGAAGGAAAGGCTCTGCCCCCGCCCTCTGCCACCTCTGCCCGTTGCTGCCGAGCGCCTCCAGGTCTCCCGCCAGGGCGCTGGCCTGCTCTTCGGCCACCCGCATGCGCTGGCGCAGCACGGCGAAGGCCTCGGCCGCCGTCGCCTTGACACTCGTGGCGCTGACCGTTGGCCTGGCCATGGCGGCGCCGGCCGCCGCTCCCGCTCCGCGGGGCCCGCGCCAGCGCTGCCCAAGGCACCCCTCGCACGGTGGCGGCGGCGCCCTGCCCGCCTCGCTGTCGCTGTCCTCAGAGCCCGCGGAGGGCCCAGCCCGCCGCCATCACGCTCCTTCCCCGCTTCAAACCCGCCGCTCGCCGCGCGGCCACCCCCCGCGCATGCGCGCCCAGCCGCGGCGGGGCGCCCGCAGGCGGCAGTCCAGAACCTGGGACAACGCACGCCGCAGCGCATGCGCTGCAGGCGGGAGGGGGGGGGTGCGCCAGAGCATGCTGGGAGTTGCAGTCCGCCCCCCCTCCATATACCACCCCGCTGGGTAATGGCGGTTTCGGCGACGCGGCGTGAGGCGGCGGTGACCGCCCTGGGCACCTCGGCTGCCCTGCCCGGTCCAGCCCCGCGGGCTCCGGGGCCCCGTTGGTCGCTGTCGGTGAGGGGGGTCCTGGGAGTCACCTGGGAGGCTGCTTTTCCTCCGTCCTTCTCGCTTCGCGCCTCACTCCCTCCGCCGAGGAGCGGCGCTGCCTTGGCAGCCTCCTTCGCACCTTCCCGTCACAAAATGGCGGCTGGCCGGCGGCGGCCGCCTCGGGCAGGTGGCGCGGCGGGAACGTGCGCTCGTCACGAGCCGCCAGCGTCTGCCTCACACCGTGCCTGTAGCTTAAACGCCTGGGAAGTGCTTCTGTGGACCCGAGCGCGTAACGTATTGCTTTTTTTCTGATACGTGGTGTAGATAGCACTCAGAATGAAGCACATTTCACACGCAAAAAGTCTGAAGGTTTTAGAAGCAATTTGCAGGATAGGTAGACCCAAAACTCCATAGAGAGGATGCTCTGGAAGACCATACTAACCTGTAGGCAAATAGCTATTTCCACACCTGATCCACCTGATCAGTCTACTGCATATGAACCCTCACTGGCCACACGTTCACTCTGGGCTGTAACCAAGTACAGTGTTTTAAACTTAATGCTCATACAGTCAGTTACTACAGGTGAGCCATCTTACTGAGCTGTGTTATCTATGCTAGCACCTGAGGTGTCAGTATTTGAAAAAAAATGCCATTTTAGAATCTGTTTTTGTAGCCTAGTGAAATTGGTAAAGCAGGTGTCTGAAACAGTCATCGAAGAGCAATGCTGCAAACATCAGTATTAGATATTCTAGGGACTCAAGCGAAGATGTTTAAAAAAATCCATACTATAAATTTAAAATTGTTTCCTTTTCATTTTTGGCAGCTCATCTGGCTCCTGAGGGGCATCTATGTATGACCTAATTCTTCCTATGCATTGAACAGGGAATACAAGCACCTAACTCTCAGCTGAGGATTCTGCATAGGCTGCAAAACACCTAGAATCAGGTATCACATTCAGTGTTGCAACACCGAGGTACTTTTGACAATCTATTGTTTGGGCTCATCTTTGTCTGAAGCTTCTAATACGTTGAAGTAATCTTATCGGTAATGTTCTTAGGGGGTAAAATGATTTGTGGGGCATGTTGAGGTTTTATTATGAAATATATAACTGGAAATGAAAAGTAGTTTTGGGTCTTTTTTTAAATTTGAAGCTTATCTCTAGATGACAGCAGGAGCAACTATTTATTGCAACAGTCTGAACTTGGTGACTATGTATTTTATAATTTATGCAACTGCAACTGGTGGCTATCCAACTGGAAATATTGTAAAATAATTTTTAAAAAATTACTAGTGTGCCACATATATAGGATGCACATATATGAAGACTTCAATCCACATGATTAAATGCAAAATTATTATTATGAACTTGGAATATAAACCTTTAAAGGCTTCTGCAGAATATTTAAAGAGAATAATCACAAGGATAAGTACAAAACATGATTTTTGCTGTCTCTCATAATATAAGAGCAAGTATAGAGTTAAGACATCTTTATTTTTTATGTTACTACTTTTGATACTATTACTATGATTGCATTCTTTCCTTTCAAAATTTGTAGGCTTGAGCACAGAATATTGGTGGAGATTGATCAAAATGTTTTTGTTACCAAAATGATTTTTCATAAATAAGGTGCTAGAAATAAAGATTGACAAGCCTGTTTATTGACTTAGTACTGACACTGAAGTCTTTTGAACAAGAGATACCACACATGAACATTTTATTCTGTATTTATTTCAGAATTTCAGTATAGAACTTGTAGCAGCTTTTGTGATGTATGAACCAGGAAAAAAGAACATGCATATTCTAATAAGAAAGTGAAAGAAAACCCAAATCACTTTCTTCAATAGTTCTTAAGTATGCTGGATTTGGATTAGATTTTCTTCAACTGAAATCAGTAGAGGTTACCTGGTGTAATTTATATCATGGTTCATCCGAGACAAAAAACAAAAACAACAACAACAACAAAAAAGTTAACTTCTTTCATGACTCTACATCCAGTAGCTTCTCACCTAAGAAAGAGATGCATAAATAATATTGAATATTAATAGTAATATTGTGCCGCAGCCCATTCTCAGCAAGACAGGAAAGAACACACACATCAATGAGGTGCAAGTTCAATCCACCTTATTATTCTACCTATCTGGCTTATATATCCTTTCAGAAGGCTCACGTGTTCATGCACTTTACAAAGCGTTGCTATTGGTTGACTAGCATTGTCCAGGTGTATCTACTAAGCTTCTAATTGATCGCTGTGTCGACTCCCTTCCCAGGTGCATATACTTCTGCTTATCTCGCTGTAAAATAGCTAGGGCCCCAACAATATTGTTTTTATTGCATAGTATCTCAGTAACAACTAGCTTTTTGCTTAGGCTAATCTTTAATCAGAAGATAGTGATAAAATGGCAGTGTAGGAATGCCTTTAGCTGGGTCTTTGTGCAGTAGAAGAATATGTATAGTAAGTAAGAACATAAAAAGAGCAACTGATACATAGATCAAATGGAAACTGTAATTCAGAGTTGCTTTCTTGAGCTTAGGGTAACAGTATTTGACAGAAAGATACTTAATTCTGAAGGTACTGTATAAATTTTGTAACAAACAGTCAGATCAAACACTTCTTAATTTATTTTGCACTAAAAGAAAGGATTGATCTGGGCTTATTGTTCACATTCTTTATTTTTGTCTCAGAAGCTGATGTATAGTTCATCAAGAGTAATTTCATAAGAAAAATGTAGGAGTGAAAAGTATACATCAATCTGTCTATAGCATATTTTTCATGGTAAAATTTTCAAAAGAAAACTATGATCAAAGACTTGAAAACTGAAATTAAACAACTTGATACACTTTTCTGTCCCAAATATCCCAAGTTTCATGGTAGTTTTCAAAGTAACCTGAAATGGTATTTTCATTTATTTTTAATATTGTTTATATGGCGAAGGGAGATAGGGCAGCCAAGTGTATTATGATGACAGGCCACCTACTTTTTTTTCTCCAGATCATATCGTCTCCTGCATGGTTTGCCACCTGTATGTATGTTTGGTAGGCTCGTCGTTGTTGAACAAAGCTACAAGCTAAAAAAGGGTAGAAGCGTGTTTTAATTTGGGCCTAAAAACACAGGTATACTTTTTGTCTCTGACAGAAATACCTGTGCTTTGTGTCAGCATCAGCTCACATAGGAAGACTTTTATGTAAATTATACAAAAATATCTCATAATTAATGTAATTATTGTTACAGCAGTTTTATGGCTCCAGACTTATTTTTCATATGGTCTCCAATTGACTTTTCAATCTGTTTTCAGTCTTTTCAGGGAATGGGACTATCCTTGGGATTTTTTTTTACATTCCAGTAGATTTCACTGTCTAAAGTGTGTTACATTTTCCTTTCCTGTAATGACATTTCTTTTAGTTATAGTCTTTTTATTGTTCTGATAATTCCTTTTTGTTTTACTTTGATTTGACATATATTTGTAGATGATTACATACTACATCTGTCATTATATAACAAAGTTTTATTCCAGTACTTTCCCTTTCCTTTTCATGGTTCTGTTGATCTGAATTCCTTCTCCTGTTTGCAGTATGAGGAATCCTAGGCCAGGAGTCTTTGTTTAAGGTGGAGTCTTAGCTGCCAGCACTCTTCAATGCTTGTCTTCAGATTCTTTTCTTTTTGGCTGACTCCACTGCTTGCTTGTCCAGAACCTTTTGGTATGAGCTCATGTCAGAGAGCAAATACTAGTACAAAAGCCTCTGTTTCAACCTCCTTGTATGGTGTCAGAGAACGCTGCAGCAGTAGGTGAACTTGCAGCTTTGAACTGACAGTGGAACAGATCAAATCTGCTAAGGTAGGATGTTTGGCTTGGTTGATAAGGGCATGGTGCTGCTAATGCCAAGGTCATAGGTTCAGTCCCCATACGGGCTATGCTGAGGGTTGGACTAGATGACCTCCAGAGGTCCCTTCCAACCTTACCATTCCGTGATTGCTGAAATTGGAACAGTTTGTGTGTTAAAGTTAGCATTCTGCAAAGGAAGGTACTTTGTACAGTTGAGAGCCTCAGTTCTTGCAGTGTATTTTATCAGTTCTCCACTGCTTTAAGTCTGCTTTTCTAGACTGTTGCTTTGATTAGTTTGTCCCCTTCCCTTAAATTACTTTTTTTATTACATTAGTTACAAGCTGTAGAACATACTAGTTGGAAGTATCCTTTATGATTTGTCTTCACCCTGTCTAATGGCTTTATCATTAATAAGATACTAATTTTGGAGTTTTCTTGGCCTGTGCTGCCAGGTTCCATCATGCTTTCAGTTAATTCTGAAAGAAGCATGAGTGTTTTGTTTTCCTGTTGTTTCTTGCACACACAGAAGGCAATCAACATAAATATGCTGAAAGCACTGTCATTCAGTCCCTTCTTAAAACTCACCTGCACTGTTGTGTCTGTAGAACTTGGAGAGAATTCAGGTTATCAGTATATTTCTATTATTGTGGTGATTTACTGGTAATACCTCTGTACTTCTTTGTATTGTCTAGTCTATTTGCATCCATCTGTTCTTGGTAGTAAACTGTCAGATCTTCAGGAAAGAAGGAGACCAACTTCTTAGCAGAGTGTCATGAAAAAGATCATTAAGTTTACTAGCTGCTATTGAGTCTTACAATAAGTATGTTATTAGATGTATTTTATAATATAACATTCTAAGTATTCTGCATAAGGTGCATTTTTCCTTGTCATGCTGCTGAGGGTAGATTATCCTTACTTTGCATACCAGATAAAGAACAATGTTCTGTTTTTATCTCTCTACGCTTATTTGCTTCTGTCCTGTTATCCCTTTTCCCTCTTCCTCCAAAACAAGTAGACAAAAGCAGAATCCTTAGCTATGCAACTCAAGCGTTAAATCAGCACTGCTGACAGAAATTTGTCTTCTCTGCAAGAATGGTATAAGAATGTTTGTGCAACCAGTGAATATAACATTAGTATTTCCTTGAAGATGCTTTTGTTTTAACGTAGTGATCAGCAAAAGACTGTTTTTTCACTATATTATTTATCTTGTCATTTTTTACAGCTATGAATCATGAATGTGTAAGGCTAATGCTCTGATTTATTTCATATAGTGTAGAGCAAAGGGAGTGTGGATTAGGTTCTCAGCGAGCAACTCAGGTGCCTAATCATAAAAGTCTAGTGCCAGTTTAGATACTGCAGGCTATTCAAGACATTCTCACAGGGCTAACAGATGTCTCACAAAACCTGAAGGGATCCCATGACCATCTGGAATGGCAAAGGGAAGCCAGCAGGGATACTGGAGGATATCTACAGTGGCACTAGACACCTCTCTGTAAGTGTCTAAATCCTATTTTTGATGTCCAACAGCTAATTTGCATGAGCCAGGAAGAAAATAAAGATGTCAGGTGATTTGCACTATTTAATTTTTCTTCATTGGTATCTGGATCGTTTTCTTGTTATTAAGATAATTTGTATGAAAAAATAATTTAGATTGGTATGGTTAATTTTAATTTCTTCTATTTACTTTCCTGTCTGAAGATAGTCTGTAATACCATTAACGTATTTAGAATAACTGATGATGATGTCATAGGGAGGATTGAGTTCATGAGGACATAGGCACTAGGACTAAATAAACCAAAAACGTCCGGTTTTGTATGAGGACAAATGTCTTTAATAAGAAGCATGCAAGGGGATGAGTCTCTGTATATGTAGAAAATACAGTAATACATCTGTATCTAAATTGTTATTTATTTGTATTTATTTATCTTCGCACTATTTTGATAGAAAGTGCACTGAGACACTAGACAGTTCTGTTTTCTAACCTGTTTTCTCCTAGAATACTTATCTTTTTTGTGCTATTGACCCCAAACCAAAAACTTAAAATCAAAAAACTGTCTTGAACTTTGGATATATACAAATATGTGAATGCAGAACTGATTCTGGTTCCTGCAGGTACTTTTATCTTTGTAGTAAACACTTGCACTCCTACATGAGAACACCGTCAGAAGCATTTGGAATATAAACACAAATTTTGCAGCAGTGTTCTATCTTTATTTTGTAGGCACATAAGTTTCTGGTTAGAATGTTGCAAAAATGTGGCTTTCATATTTCTCCTGTTTTGGTTTTCCTTTCAGTGTCTTTCAATTTCAGTTATTAACAAATGGACATGCTGGATAGGTCTTGGGTAATGATCTGGCTATGAAAATTCATAATATTCTTTAAAAAGGATAGGATGCAGAACTATTTGTCTGCCTTTTCCCTGCTGTGGATAGAATAAATAACATTCTTCTTAATCCTCTTTTTAGTAAGTATTCCAGTAGTGAATATCAGTATTTCTAATGTGCAAATGGATGGATAATGTGCATAGGAAGTGTAGAGCTTTTTTTTTCTTCTAAAAGAATTGACATTTTATCTATATTCTATTAATTCACTTGAAGAGAGACAGTGAAATAGCAATTTAAATGTTGTATTGATTTCAAATCAGAACTCTCACTTTTGGATATCAGTAAACAGATTGTAGTGTACTAGACCATGAGACAGTCAATATCTGGAAAATCTGTCAGTTTGCTGCATATCTCCTCTCTGAGAAGTCTGCAAAATATGGGATGACATCTGCTCCTTTAGGAATAAGTGAAAATCCCGTTATTTTAAATAGAGAATGTTTTCATGACACTCAGATTTAGTTCTGCATGTAATAATTAAACAAAGTGTAATTTTTAATATTTTTAACTTCTGTGTACAGTACTAAGAAATTTAGAAGGTCAAGGAATATGACAATTCTTCAATCTCTTTCTTGTTTAACTCTGTGATACAGGAAAGCAGAACTTCTAATTAGTTAATATCAGCTTATCAGCCCCATATCTTCTGGGACTTAGCATGTAAAACCTAATGTGGCACTAGAAATTCTTTCCTTTTTATCCTTCAGAGATAAATACTCCTTTTTTTCAGGCACTGAAGTAAAAGAATACACAATTTAGGTGAAATCAAAGTGTCATTGCACATGACAAGTTAATGTCCTGGAATATGTAGACATAAATTTGAACAGATTTAAAGATACACAAATTGGTCTAAAAGACTCGAATATGATAGTTTTGCAATGACAGGATTGTTTATCATTATTTGAATTGTCGCTCTTGCCCCCCTTTCACTGAAATTCATTTTGAACAGTTTGTTAGTAGTGCTATTGCAAGCAGTAACATTCAGTGTTTGCATCTGCACGACTCTCTAAAAGGTATAAAACAATTGCATAACTTCTGTGAAGATGAGAGAAAAGTCTGATCTTTGCAGAGTTCTGTCTTTCCTCATGCTTTAGGAGCTGGCAGTGGAAAAGCTTGATTTTCTTTTTATCTAAGGAAAGCATTATATGAATACAAAGATATTTATAATGTTTTTATCCTTTTTGATGTTATTACTTTATGTTCAGGAATGAAAGTGGCTTCTGACCACTTGGATGAAAATATCCAATTCCAGTATGTCATATCACAAGTTTTAGTTGCTAAATTAATGTTGATGCAATTATTTTTTTTCTTATTTTAGGTTTAAATTTAAAAGTTAAAAACACATAAATCTTATTTATAAAGCAGAATAAAATTCTGAATAAAGGCTTGCCTCTTGCTTTCATGCCTTATGTGAAACATAAGCTTAGCATATCTTTTGGCCCATTTGTATAGTGAATGAGTCTCTAAGGTACATGATAGAAGAGGTAAATGGCACCTTCATACTCTTGTCAGTGTGGTCCTGGAAGAATGACTTCTTCAGAACAATAAACATCAGTACAGGAGAACCCCTGAGATAGTACATAATAAGATAACTAGCCTCAGATTTAAACCTGAAATACACAGGTGACAGAGGCATCACACTTTCCATGACGGACACATTTACATTTTGATTATCACTTTATATTTGAGTTTAAGAATTGTTTATGTAGTCCTTATAGAGAGCATTTTCTTCTGGAACATAATTGAAAGCATGTATTTTTGTAAGGGATTTTGCCTTCATTATTATAACCCTGCATTATGTACTCTTTGTTTTTGAGTGCTTGCTATTTTTGTGTGAATAACCAGAGACTGTTGCATAGCTTTGGAGAGACTTGCTCCAATCCTGGGAGCTGCAGACTGACATACACTGTAAATCATATTGCATGTGCAAAAGAAGAATATAGCTTGCCTTTTTTTAACTTCAAACTTTGTGTGTCTGCTACATACAGAATTTGTTCACCAGTAGGAGGAAAAATGTCATTTATCTAATCTAAAGTTGTGATTGTACGTTGGGGCGTAAACTACCAGACTGAGGTACTGAGCTTAGATTTATACCAGCAGCAAGAAAAAAGGGAGAGAAACATGATCTTCTACACCATTAGCATCCCTCTTCTGCTGGGATTCTTGTGTGACTAGTGGAGTACACTGCGGTGCAGTGCAGAAAAGCCGTTCGAACCAGAGAATCTGATCTATTATCTTTTCAAACAATTCGCATCATTAGCAGATGTTAATGCAGCTAAGACATTCAGTTATCTGGAGTAGCAGAGTTTAATTTATATTAAAAACCTGATACTTTTAACAACAGAACATGATACTGCTTAATATTTTAAACTTCCTGGGGTTAATTAATCTATTTAAAGATATTCTAATATTGATTGTTTTATTCTTCTATAGTGGCTGTCAATTATGTTGATATGTTTATGAAAAGGTGTTGGTCTGTTTATAAAGCTTACCTGCATTTGTGAACAATAAAGGGTTTTCTGTATTTCCAATAATACCATAAATACTACTTTTTTAAAATAGTGTTTCTCCCTTCAAATATTAAATGCTAACAGATTTTTTTTCTTAATTCTTTATATAAAACTATAGTTTATATGAAAGGACCATGGTTCCTGCTCAGAAAATGTATCAATGACTAAATATTATTTATTTAAAGGCAACATTCAAGTTGTTCTGCTAAAGTTCGCTTTGACAGCCTGCTCGCACCATACGGAATTGGTATTTTTTCTCTAGATTCTTTGCCAGCACATATAGGCACCTTAGTACTGGATAGTTTAGAAGTGGCTGTTTTGTTTAGTAGCTGGGTTATCTGGGCAGATGCGTGTCTGTTACTTATGCAAATGTTAATCCTCATCCCTACTGTTTGAGAGCTCTCACAACAGTGTTAAGAATAGCCTCTGCAGTCTTTTGAATGTTGCTGTTCCTTTTACGCTTCCTTTTTGCAAAGCTTATTTGAAGTACTACTTGTCTGCAGGGAATTCATGAGTTAATTAGGAGAAACTTTTGGGGAATGGACTCCCAAAAGTGTTGCTTCTCTTCCTTTCTTGTTATTAAAATGAGTAGATTTTTGCTAGTTGGAAAGGACTAGAAAACATCTTTTGAAGGAATTAGAGCACTGTTTTTATGAATAAAAGCATGATCCCTATAAAGGAGTTGCTTTCCACATATGGGTGTTGTGGGTGCAATTTTGTCCCTGTATCAGCCAAATCTCTTGTGTAATTGTTCCAAAAGCTAACTTGTAATTGTGCCAGCTGAAAGCTTATGGAAAAAATTTGTTGTAGGATGGAACTCTGCACTGGCTTTGTTATACTGCAAGTATAATATTGCTGCTAAAGGAGTTGATTTCTAAAAATTGTAATCTGTGTCTAGAAGGAAGATTTAAATAATCTTACGCCAAAATGGAAGGCAGAAAGGAAGCCTTCCTTGCAGCTAATTTTGTGCTCAAACCTTGTCTTGAATCAAATTTCCAATACATCATGAAATGGCATAGGAAATTCTAGTTTCTGCAGGGATACTTATCAAATCTTACAAAATATGAGTGAAAGAAGCTGAGTTTGCTAGGACAGATTTTCATTCCCTATCTTTTGATATAGCATTTGTGGGACTAAGCTAAATTTGTAATCAGAATTCCTTAGTATGTACACCAGAAGTGTGTAAACTGCTCTAATCTCATTGTGCATTTTCAAGGTAATCACTATTCCTTATAGAACTTGTCACCAAAGAGTGCTGTGATCATTTGCTCTGATCTCATGCATCAAATCTGTCACAAATAATATAGTCATAATTCGTTCTACTTTAAGGGAGATGGCTGGGGAAGACCTGTATTACAAAACCCATGGTACACAGACCCTGGTGGTATCCTGAGCAAGAGGTGATGACCTCATCATCTTTAAAGAACTGCAGTTGCAAAAAGCAAAATAAAACCTCATACAAATACATTTTTTGTGTGTGTGAGTTAGCAGCTATGTGTCATTGACTTTGGCAGGGAAAGTCAGGAATTAGGTCACATTGTTACCACTTTTCGAATGAATATTTTAAAATAAAATGGCACATATGGTAACATTTTAATGTAATAGAACTGTTTTTTTGACTAAATGCTAAATATTTGCCACTTGCCTCCCAACAAAAGAAGAATACGACATGTTCTGTTGATTTTTTTTTCCCCAAAATACTATCTTGTCCTTGGATTTTTAAAAATGCACAATGCAAATAGACTGTAAAAAGAGCATAGTTCAATGCTCTAGAACAAGAACTATAAATTGGTAACCAAATGCTCATATAATATCAAATATTTCGTGCCAATCTTTGTGATTTGAGAATTTGATCTCAGAATTCTTGGGTTCCAGCTAAGGTACAGTTTTATTAATAACTTCAGATAAATCACTTAATATCTCCGTCTTTTGATGTACACCTAGATAAGAATGTTTCCGTCAGCCTTCTGCAGTACCTTATCAGAGTATAGTAAGGCTGTGTTTTTGTGGAAGTGATTGGAGATTGTTTCCTGAAGTATGCTATATGTGTAAAACAATAATGATAAAAACAGTTAACACCACAGCAGCAGTCAGTTTTTTGTTGAGCTCCTCTATTAAGATAGTGAATTTTTCATTAGTCTGTCAAATCAGGAAATACGGTCTCCCATGATCAAAGGGTTTAATGGAGCATGTGCAGAAAAATCATGGAAGCAGAGTAGCCATCCTTTGCAATGCACCAGTATTATTCCATAAACTGTGTGAACACCTAAATGCTGTAAATCTAATTTGAGGTGTAGTGCAGCTAGTAAATTTAGGTTAAAGATGTTTTTAAGTATTATTCATCATTCACACATTACACTTGCTGTGTTAAAAGATACTTACTATTCCATGTTATTTCACTGAACTGAGGACATGAAGAAGTAGGTTTACAGAAATGGTTCATGGTTTTATTACAGTAGAATTAGATATATTTCAACATTTATGAAAATATGGGTTGCAGTGATGAGGTGAAACCTATGAAAACAAAAAGCAAACAGAAACCTCACAACCTCTCTGATCAAACCCTTGAATTACAGCATTTTTCCAGTAATGAAAATCAGCATAGAATAATCCTTTTCTAGTTATAGTGACAGTGAAAACTGTTGCTACATTGAAATGGTGATTGCAAAGGAATTAAGCTTCATGGATTAAAATACTGCAAATTATGTTTTGATTTTTTTCAGGGAACTGAATAGATGCACTTAACAATAAACAAACAAATTAAAAACTACCATTCATCTACAAAATTACAGTTTGACCATAGATTTTAGTTGGAATTTAAAACTGAGCTTATGCAATTTCATGTAAAAGTTTTATTTTTGGTTAAATTCATTGTTGTCAAATTTTGTTTTAAGGTTTTTGCTATAAACAACTTTGTTGTGACATTTCTATCACCGCAAGTCATCTGAAGGAAAAAAAAATCATGTTCTGCTTCAGTCTAATATTGTACCTGTGTTTGGGTCCAATATTAGATGAATGAAATATATCATCCTACAGTCTTGAATGGAAAAAAAAAATCCTTTCCTATGTAGTGGCAAACTTTGTGTTCCAAATGTTGATACCGTCTCCAGTTCTTGTGGGATCAATTCTGAAATTCTTATTTCTTATTCTAGTCTTTGCACTTCTAGATTTGAAGTTGTGCATGTATTTGTTGTTTGTGAATTTAATGCTGCGCTTGAGTGTGGTGTTAATAAACTTACAAAGCATACATCTAAAAGCAGAAGCTAAGTGTGCGGTGAGAAGAAAACAGTTAAGGTTCTAGATTACAGCTGAGTCAAAGTGACAGTGAAGAAGAGGTCTCATTCTCTTCACCCTTGCTTTTCTTTGCCATCATGTGATCACCTGTCCCCCATATCAGATCTTGTACCAGTGAACCTGTTCAACTTGCAATCTCAGCAGTAAAAAACTCACTTTTACTAGGTTGGTTTTCTGGTGTTTTGTGAACTGAATAGGTTTGCCATGTGATTAGGTGATTACCAGAGCAGATGCGAAGTAAGTGACTGGACTACTTCAGGAGCAGTGTTGGTAGGGATCAAGACTGGACCTTTCTTGTGGTGGTGAAATGCTAATTTGGCTAAACCTGTAACATGAAGCTACCTTTTGTGGCTTTTACATCACTGCTATATTTTCATTCTAAAATCTTGAAATGTATAACTCAATAAATTATATATTCAATCTCCTCATTTGGTTCAAAAATTTGCAAGTGTGTGGTTTGTTGTGTGAGCCCAGAAAATTGTATGTTCAGTTTTAGTCCTAGATTCAAAGATTTGAGAAAATAGCAAGTCCTGGACACATTCCAATCAGGGACTGATAAATTGTTGCTTAATTGAACCTCAACCATATGGTGCAGTTCAAAGGTCTAAGCAAAAATGTGCTGTCACCTCATTTATGAGGCTTATAGTAGGAGAAGCAATATTTCTTTTGCTGCTACTTTCTGCTCTTGTGTCAAACTAGTAGAACCAAATAGATCTAATACTTGCAATAAGTACTAGCTTTTGAAAGCTCCTCCAAATCATCCTCTATTTTAGGCAAATTAAGAGGTGTCACAAATATATCACAGAATAACAGAATGGTTGAGGTTGGAAGGGACTGCTGGAGATCGTCTAGTGCAACCCCCTGCTCAGGCAGGGTCACCTAGAGCATGTTGGACGTAATTGCATCCAAGCAGGCCTTGAAGATCTCCAGAGAAGGAGACTTCGTAACCTCCCTGGGCAACCTGTTCCAGTGCTTCGTCACTCTCACAGAAAGTTTTTCCTCATGTCAGATGGAACTTCCTATGTTTAAGTTTGTGCCTGTTACCTCTTGTTCTGTTGCTTGGCACCGCTGAAAAGAGTCCAGCCCCATCCTCTTGACACCCTCCCCTAAGGTATTTGTAGACACTGATAAGATCCCTTCTCAGTCTTCTCTTCTCCAAGCTGAGCAGGCCCAGTTCTTGCAGCCTTTCCTGATAAGAGAGATGCTCCTATCCTCTAATCATCTTTGTAGCCCTACGCTGGACTCTCTCCAGTAGCTCCCTGTCTCTCTTGTGGTGGGGAGCCCAGAACTGGATGCAGTGCTCAAGATGAGGCCTCCCCAGGGCTGAGTAGAGGGGCAGGATCACCTCCCTCGACCTGCTGGCAACAGTCTTCCTCATGCAGCCCAGGATACCATTGGCCTTCTTGGTCACAAGGGAACATTGCTGTCTCATGGTTAACTTGTTGTCCACCAGAACTCCCAGATTCTTCTCTGCAGAGCTGCTTTCCAACAGGTCAGTGCCCAGCCTGTAGTGGTGCATAGGGTTATTCATCACTAGTTGCAGGTCCCAGTACTTGCTCTTGATGAATTTCATGAGGTTCCTCTCTGCCCAACCCTCCAGCCTGTCCAGGTCTCTCTGAATGGCAGCACAGCCCTCTAATGCATCAGCCCCTTCTCCCAGCTTGGTATCATCATCAGACTTGCAGAGGAGGCACTCTGTCCCTTCATCCAGGTCATTGATGAAGAAGTTGAATAATACTGGGCTCTGTACTGACCCCTGCGGGACACTGCTAGCTACAGACCTCCAATTTGACTGCTGCTGATCACAACTCTCTGATCTCTGCCTTTCAACCAATTCTCAATCCACCTCACTGTCCACTTATCTAACCCACGCTTCCTGAGCATATGAGGATGTTAATGGGAGACCGTGTTGAAAACCTTGCTGAAGTCAAGATAGACAACATCTTCTGGTCTCATCTCTCATGCTAATGATATTGTTCCAAATATACCAAGTTGTAATTATGATTTTGAAGTAGTTATGTTATCTGGAATATGTTGTTTTTTCTCAAAATTTACACCTCCCATTCTATTTAATGTCACATGATAACCTGTCTTTGTAGAAGTAGTATTATAACTTAGTGTCAAAGTGATAGCTTGATGCTTAAGTAGTATTCATTATTCATAGGAATATTATGTGGAGATGATGTTTCTGTGGTAATACATTATAGCACTTTACTGAAATTACTCAGACACCTCTGATAATAGGGTAGTAAAATACCCTGAATTAGCCATCAAGGCCAAACTAAGTAACGTTTATTAGCTTTTTTCCTGGTGCATTCAGCTTTTTCACTAGGAAATTAATTCCACTCATCCTTAATGAGATGCATTAGCTTAGAATAAAGTTTGCTATTCAAATCTGATTTGAACAGACTTTTTAGAATTTAGTTTTTTTTTCTATTCACTGATAAAACCCAGCTACAAATATTTGCCTTGCAGAATATTCACCTTGCAGTAATTTGGTCGTGTAAAAACCAGAGAGCTTACATAGCCGAAGTCACATGGTGAAAAGCTTCCACTATGTATTGTCAAGTAATAACCTCTCCGTCCACTGAACTGGAGTCCTTGAAAGTGAGATATATTTTTGTCTATATAGACTGCATTTTGTCATTGCAAGTTTATTCTTTACAGAATATTGATAGCGCTGTATAGAGTCTTACTTTAAATACCTCTCGTGATGAGCTGTACAACGTATTCAGGCTTACTTCTTCACTAGAAAATAAGAGATAGCATTTCATACAAGATACTAGGCAATGGAGAATTAGTCCCACAGGTTGCATGTGTATGATCCCATCAGTCCCTCACCAAGCAAAACCTCATTGTGGAAGTCTGGGTAGATGTCACAGTAGAGCCTGTGAACAGTTGTTACGTCTGTCCTTTTAGTTTGTCATCATGTAAATCCAAGTTTCATAGTTTTCTTTTTGGTACTTGGCTTAAGAGTTAAGAAAAGTACGTTTTGATTTCAAATGAACATTGGAGAAGTGGAATGCAATTAAAGTCTCAAAACGTTACTGTATGAGACAGCTGTTGTAAAAACACAAAGCTAAGGTTTGAATTCACTGACCAAAAAAAAGGGGGAGAGAAAAAAAAAAGAGGGGTATTGATGTGGCACGAATGATATGTCCTGTGAATTGTACTGTAAAATAAACAAGATAAAAGGCATTTTAGTTTTCTTGTAAAGCAAATTATGCAAGGCAAAACAGATGTAGAATACTGTGCTGCCTACCTCAGCTCAGTAATGTTACTCTAAAAACAAAATAACTTTTGTTACTGAAAAAATGCTTGTACTAGATTTCAGATACACTTGGAATTTTTGCCGTATGGTACCTCTGTATTTCTGCTCTGCAGTTATATACCAGCCCAAAATTTTCCATGAGATTTAAGTGGTTCCCTAATGCAGTGATGTGAGTTCAGTGGAAGCCTGACAGGTATTCCTGCTCCAAATATGCCCATATAAGAGTGACTTTGATCTGTTCAAACTACACTCCAAATATCATTGCACTGATGTCATCTGTATTTCAGAATACGTACAGCTGTAAATGCTTGTAGAGATTTATTTTCACCATTATCCTTCTCCCTATGTTGCAGTTTTTAGAGAGTATGTGCAGATTTATACTGAAATGGACTTATTTGAATGTGTTTTCCTATCTCTGAGTTTTAAATGTTTGTCTCAAGGTTTGTTCTTCTTGGTTTTGCTCTTCCAAAGCCCCTGCAGGGCCTCAGCAGTGTAAGTTCTTATGAAAATTACACAAACATGAGCTACTGTGTATTCAGCAGTATACCCCATCACTCTTCTATAGATGATACAGGCAGATAATGATTTGGGTTCTTACAAGGCTCAGCAGTTATGTGTACTGTTGATCACTTTTAAACTCTTATTTGGGCTTTATTTCCTGCATTCTGTACTGTATTTTTATTTAGAATATTTTTTATTCTTCTTTGTTAGTGTGAAGATTTTTAATATTGTTGCTTCACCTAATGTTCTTTGCTGCCATTATTTCTTCCTTGTATGTGATCATTCTGTTCTCCCAAGCAGTTTTTAAATTTTGAATCAGATTGTTTTTTACAAATATATTGCCATGTTTTTGGCTGTTCCTTAACTTGACGTGTATGTTTAAATTCATCCCTGTTCAGCAAAGCAGTTATTTCTGTGTTTGAATTTAAGTGCATGCTTAATGTGTAAGTGCTTCTGAATGTTAATAGCATTATTGTGGCTTTGTTTTGGAGCACTTAATTTTATGTGTTGTTTAGCTGATATCCCCATTCTCAGGTATACTACTCACTACATCATTGTATCACCAGATATAAGTATTCAAAATCTACAAGCTTCAGAAATCTTCCTTCTATGAAACAACTGTTGGAAACCTGAGCAAGAATTCTGAATTTTGTTTTCTAAAACAGTGTTATTATATGGCAAAAGAACATGTTGTGAAAGTTATTTTTAGAAGACTTTATGTGAACTTTGTAGAATGAAATCCATCTATAGGTCTCTATCTACTCTTCTGTTTGTTTTTCAAACATTTGATTTATGAATAGAAGCATTGGTTCACACACTAGAGCAACATAGCAAACTATTGTTCAATTAATATTTATTAGAGATAGGTTGCAGCATTTTGATATGCTCAGATGCTATAAACTGTATTTAAAAAGAAAATATGTTAGGTTTATATTCCCATGGCACATATGCTGCTCTTGTTATAAACTAATGGTTTGCTGTTGCTATATTTTCATGTAATGGCAAGGAAATAAGGTTGGGTGAGAATTAAAACTGAAATCATGTAACACCTTGCAGTAACAATGAGGTAAAAATATCAAACAAAAGTTCCTCCTTTTACTTTGAACCTAAATAGCAAGTGAGATTATACTCATGACTGTTAGGGTTTTGCAGCTGTATTTGGATATGGTTATGGTAACACTTCCACACAGAAAAATAATTGAATACTGGCTTCTTCAAAGTCGCCATCATTTGTATATTATGCAGTCAGTGAAGGAAAATCTCTCTATAAAGTTGGCATGAAAGTTAGGGAAGGTGAAGCTCTAGTAGTTTTCATCATTCTAAATTAAATTCTTAGCCAAAATAACAATCTCCATATTTGTACTTCAGACAACTCTGTGGATTCTTAAATACTAACTTACAATTTTTTTTTATAAATGACGGAGGATATAATGGATAAGGAAGCTATTGTGGATGGAAATCATTTAAAGTACCATTCAAAATGTACTTGAGGAAGGCGTAATTGGATTAAGCATAGGGAAAATGCTGCTTTGTTGATTCTTCAAGCTTTTAGAACAGCTTTATTTTTTCTAGCGTTATTGTTTATTTGTTCTGTGCAGAATAAGTGTTTGACAGTTCTCTCTCTCAGTTTATGTTTAATGTTGATTTTCCATTGCTGATCATACCTGTTAGTGAAATGTGTATGTATGTTACCCTGTTTGACAAGAGCCCTGAAGCACAAGCATCTGCTTAAGAGAAGCTCCCACTTACAGTAAGAAATAATATATTTCTGTCTCGGATGCAGAATCATTTTCCAGCTCTGCTAATTCCACATTCAATCCCATGTAAGATGCAAAAGGAATTAATGTCATTAGGGTAACCTGCTACTTGGATGCCAAAGAAATTACTGTTTTTTTTTTTTTTTTTTAATTATTTAAAGATATCTCGTTGGTGATGTATCCTACCCACTTAATGTCTGCTGTTTCTTTTGTTTCTAAATGCATCTATGTGATTATTGTTGCTATTGTGGGAATGAGTAAGACTCCTCAAGAGATAATTTGAGGATTTTACTCAAATTTTTGGCCAAGTGTGTAATTTAAATATCTATTGTTATTGTCTAGCGAGGTATAAACTAATGTAAGAGGGGTACCAGATAAATACTCTGGGATTTGATTCCTAGTGGTGTTAGTGATGTGGCAGTTCTGTGCAAGATCATGAAAGTGTGCTTTACAGTGATATTCAAGTATAACTTTGGATGCAGTGTGGATGGATCTAATTCTGTATTACTTGCCTAAAGGTACTGTTCTAAAATTAATGTTCTGCAATTACCAACAGAAACTGACAATTGCTTTTATCATCATACCTTTAACCACAATTTGGTGATCTTTATGCATATTCTAGCATATCTGGGAGCATTAGGAACTGCAACAGATTTAATTTCTGTACACAAGAACTATTTAAATAATTTCATAAAATGTTCTTTGTTGGAGATTGCTTTAATATTTGTAATCAACATATTTTTTTATTAGAAGTTTAAATTTTTCTAAATCATGTTATATACTTGGTTGTGCACTTATTTCCTTTATATATTAATATTCCTCTAGGTTTGATCCCAGAAGGCCAGCTCAGGTAAATGATTCGAGATAGCCACTGGAATTTTGCCAGATTAAAGTCTGCAGATTTGAGCTCTAACCAGATTAGCCCACATGGCCCAGTGTGCTGAGTTTCTGCTGTGTACATCAGAAGGGTGGGGAGCTGCTGAGAAGCCCCTTCACTCTTTGGCTGGGTACATGCCTGCCCTGGCACCAGATAATACCAGATGGTGACAGCTCCCCAGGGCTGCAGGCAGCTGGAGCAGCAAACTCCAGGCACTCCTCCCCTTGCTGTGCCCTCCCCTCTGCTCAGATTGCAGTGGCTTGTGGCCTCCGATGGCTGGACAACTCCACAGCCACTGAGGGACTGCTTTGTATCACAGAAATCCCCAGCTGGGAAAGTGCAGATGGTTTCAACTCTCATTATGCTTTTTGTGCAGCACAGAGGAAGCAGGACAGGCCACAGAATATGCCTGCAGATTTTGGCACCTCGGGTAATTCTTTTACTTTATACTTTGACCTGCTGCACAGTGATCTCTCTAGAAGTCCTGTGAGCGTTACATTTCCATCGCATGTGAATGATCCTTTTAGTCTTTTTTTTTTTAATGCGTTTCTTTAATGGTCATAACAAGAAAACTCTTGATTTTGGTATTCAGCTTGGCTCACTGTCTTGCAGGTAATTAAATTGCTGGGAAAAGGTGAATCTTTATACAGATTCGCATTTCTTTTCTTTTAGCACTTAAAACTGTTGTATAGGCAAGTTACCATCTCACAGGGCATTGTTCTTCATTCACCTTCCTGCTCATCACACAATGCTAGATCATGACCTTCAAAAATGATGTGCAGTTCATTTTTTGTGTATTCTGAACGGTAACCTAAAGGAGGAGAAAGGATGTGGGAAGTATTGGAATATTCTTCTTCTTCTTTTTTTTTAACATTTGCTGATTGGTTTATTTCACTTTTTCAGTACTGGTTTCTAAAATAGGTATTTGTGTGGAAGTAAACAAATACTGTTGGGTAACAGGGATGTTGCTTATTAATATTAATATCTAATGAATTACTTTAATTACCTGCCCTCTTCTGATAGGTCATCAAGGCTAGAGCAGCTGAAAATCCTTTTTCTAGAGCATGTTTTCTTATGCCATTGTGTTGTATGGTACTATATATATGGTACTGTAAGGATTACAATTAGAAATTTTGGATTAGTTTATTTTTGTAGTAAAAGATTTTTACAGTTCACAACGTTTTGCAAGAAATTTTGTTTTCTTACTAAATCATTTTGGGAGATGACTTAAAATTGCTTTTTGTCCAGTGAAATCTATTCCCAAGAATAAGTAACAAAAGCATTCTTTGAAAATTTTTGTATTCTAGTTCTAGTGTACCTATTTTTAGATGCTGATCTCAAGGTGAGAGTTGTATAATTTCTGTAACTTTCATCTAGTAATATCTTTGCCACAGACACATTGTAACTTTAGCTGTAGATTAATGTTGAGATACTCAGAAAGATATTTCTCAGCCTGGAAATGTACTGGCATGCATTATGCATTGTGTGTCAGTTACAGCATGTTATCAAAGCCCTAGAAGAAGATGTTTGGACTACCCACTTCGGCAAAATTGATTTTATATGAGTTACTATTGGGTTGATTTCTTTCATGCTAACTTCCCAGCAAAGGAGAAGGGAGATTTCTCCAGGTAGGGGAAAAAGGGGAGGGGAGGAAGCAATAGAGTGGGAAAGAGGAGAAAGGACAACAACTGTTTGCTTGAGAAAGGAAGGCCATTTTTCACCATCATTGAGTCTGCTGAAAGTTAACTACTCATCTCCTCAGGACCTGGCTCAAAAAAGTTAGCCTATTCCTTGTTAGCATAGTGCCTGTAGCTGGTAAAGCACCTTGCTAATTAAGTGTGAAGATAGGAGAAACAGCAGTTCCTCTATGAAGCATCTTCACAGGACAGTCATGCAGTCCAATTTCATTCACTTGCAGCCAGAGTTACAGAGTGACACAGGAAGTGTTAAAAAATAACTCACATCACATGACTATATCAGAAATATAGAATATAGAAATTGGCAGGTATGTAATTACTGAAAAGCGGTAGTGCTGAATTTCTACTTTTTTTTAATTGTACTGTTATGATTGCCACCTTTTATATTTGTGAGAAGTCAAAGGGCTTTTAAAGATTCACATGGACTGAGGTTTACTTCTAGCAAGCTCAGTGGAAATAGGATTTTTCTAGCATGGGCACAATAACATTCTCAAACTCCATTTTAAGGGAGAGCAACATGAAATGCAGTATGTGATTTATGTAGTTTTCTTTTTAATTTGACAGATGAAAAGTCTTAACTTAAAGACTGTCTACGCTCGTGTCACACAAAGGGCTTTCCCATTAGCAAATCCACTGAGAATAATTCATTAGCTAACAGTTTTCATCTTCCCAGTTTCTGATTTTATGATTATAAACATGTCAAGATAACCAAAACCAAAGCACAAATAATTTTAAATGTGATGAAACTCTTGGCACTGCACGTCTTTTTTTCTGTCTTCATATTGTTTCAGGAAGTAAAATAGGCATTATGTTATCCATGCCAAATGAAGGTATTTTGCTGGAATTTAGCTGACGAGAGAGATGGGTCTAAAAATGCCCAAATCACCACTAACCTAAATCATCCAAATCTGAGCTTTTAATATAAATCTAAACAGATTTGTTGCAGTGGTACATCGGAGTTGTGTTCTTTTAAGTACAAAGAATACAAAGCACATTTGTTTCAGACTAATCATTTGCACACTAAGCATGTTCAAACCACATTGTAACTGCCAGCGCTTGTGCAATTCATAGAAAATGTGACTGACAAAGGTTTTAAACTTCAGATGGATGGAAGAATTTTAATGACTTTCAGAGTGTGACCTACTTTGGGATACAGCCATATATGCTCATATTTGGAGCAGTTTGTCTAGTATTATATGGAAGAGCTGAATAATAAATTCCCTGGTTTTACTGAAGCACATGACAAGACTGCCATGGGCTTCTGCTGTAAAGGGCTTTAAAATACACTATAAGCTATACAAAATTTACTTTGTATTTTGAAATACATTAATGTAATATGGTTGTCAACTGGTCATTCCAAAGAAATAATTTCTAAATAAACCTATTACTTGTCTGTACATAAGTAGATATATATAATGTAGAAAATAAATCCATAGCGCAGAATAATTAGGACTGATACACTCTTTGCTTGTAGAAATATTTTGACTTCTTAAGACTCAGGGAAACAAAACAAAGAAAAGTTTGAAGTGTTATCTCATAATAATATCCAGGACCTCAATCATGTAATAGTGTCTAAGGTTTTCTGTTGCTGACGTTACTGTGGTTTTGTAAACAGCTATTCGGCTGTAGTTCTGCAGTGTGTTTCACATCACTGGTCCTCTGTGGGCGTTTGGCGTATTAAACTCACTTGCATTTTCGCAATCGCGTTTTCCTATAAAAACACTCTTGAATACACGGTGGCGGACAAAGAACAGGTAGAATTGACTAGGAAGCAGCAGACGTGGAACTGATCGCCGAGTCGCTGGGGGAATGCCAGCGGCTGCCGCTGAGTCGCGGTGATGGCCCTGCCGTTAGTGCCGCTGAGCGGAGCCCCTCCCCGCAGAGCTGCAGGGCGCGGAGGAGCCCCGCGCTCCCGGGATTTACGTGCCGGTGCCGGGGGCCGCGCCCAGGGCAGCCGGCGGCGCCGGCCCGGGGCTACCCGCAAGCCTCCGCCGGGGCGGCGGCGCGGTGGGAGCATCCCCCGGCCCGGCCCTCCGCCGGCGCCGCGGCGGGAGGCGCCGCCTCTGTCGGCGTCCACGGCAGCCCGCCTCCCGGCGCCCCCGCCCCGCCATGCCGGCCCTGTGAGCGGGAGACGCCGCCGCCGCCGCGGAGGAGGCGGAGGACAGCGCGGGGGCGGAGGCGGGGGGCCCGGCCCCGCCGCCGAGGCGGCGCGGCGCGGCGCGGGGGGCGGCGCGGCGCCCCCGCGTGGGGAGGCGCTCGCCCCGCCGCGGGCGCCCAGGGGCCGCCGCTGCCGCCGCAAGGACGGGGTGACTCCGGCCGCCGCCCGGCTCCGCAGCGGGCGCGGAGCCGCAGTGCGCGTCTCGGAGGTGAGTGGGCGCCGGGGCGCGGGGCTGCCGCGGCCGCCGCAGGTGCCCCCGGGCGCGGCCGGGCCGGGCCGGGCCGGCGGCGCCCCGCGGGCTGGAGCGGCCGGCGCACCTGCCGCGGGGCGCGCCCGGGCCGCGCCGGTGCCGGTGCCGGCGCCGGTGCCGGGCTGCCCGCCCGCCGGGCCCGCTCGCTGGGCTGGCGGATGCGCGGCCCCGCGAGGTCTGGCTGGGTCGGGGTTGGTTTGAAGCCCTTTTTGGCCGTTTCGTGACAGCTAATTTTCTATTGCTTGTAATTAGTGTTCCGCCCTGAGAACGCCTTCGGGTACTCCGTGCGCTGCGTTTATTTCCTCCGCTTTTTCCCTCGCTATTTGATATATTTGTTTATTTATGAGGGTACTCTCCAGATTTCTTATTGCAGTGTCCGTGATGGGAGGAAGGGGACGTTCATTACATGGCGTTTTCAAAGCGGTGAATTTTTAGTGTTCATTTGTATTTTTATGTAAAGAAATACAGAACAATGCGGGAAGAAGGCTTATATTTGTGTTCTGAGCATTCTGTGGTTTGTTTGCCAATATATTGTGGAGATGCTGCTTTTTCCTTAGTACACTTGCTTTTCTCTAATCTTTTATGTATACACTGTAATACAAACCATAAGGCCGTTTTTTTTTTCTTTTTTAAAAAATAAGTCCTTTTCTTAGGCTACATTGTGCCAAAAATATGAGGAATGTATTTTATGTAGGCAGTTACATAATTTAATGTCTCTTACTGGCAGGATAGATAGGTACCAGGAACAGGTAGATTGTATTTATAAATACAATTAAAATGCAAACAACCTTTTTTTTTTTTTTTTTTTTTTTTTTTTTTTTTTTTAATTTTCTGGGATGCTTTGTGAAGAAGTCTTTACATTACATTGCATTACCCTGGAATGTTTGTAAGAGATTTGGTCCTCAATTCTTCATATATCTGAAATCCCAGCCCTGGGCCTTACTTTGCTTCACTTTAACAATGTACAGAGCTGCTTTTGGTATCCTCTGTAACTACTTTTGTATTTCTTTTTGTTTCTTTTCTCTCTCTCTCTTTTTTTTAAGCAGCAGTTATATTGTTTAAAAAAAGCAAAAGTCAAACCAGCATAAATACTTCAGTAGAAGTTATTCACAGAGCTAAGGTACTGAAAGGAGTCTATGTTATGGATGAATGAAAAAACTTTGACCTATATTTAGATGACCATTTTCCGCTGTTCTTTGACTCCTTTGGAAAAATCTCCCTTATGGAGCAGTAGTGTGTGATGCTGCATCTGACCATAAGGTATGATGTCATTATTAGCATATGAAAAGGGACAAACCTCCTGCTTCCTTTCAATCACTGCTGTTGTTCAGGCTCTTAAGTTCCAAAGATATAGATGCTTTCCTATCGGCTGTGGATAGCACAATGGATGTTAGATGCTATTTTACAAGTGTGTGTGTATCTATCAGTGTCTTGCACTAGAATTTAAATATATCACCTTTAAAATGGTTTCTGAAATTTCTGTGGTTGGCTAGAAATCATTTTTTAAATTATGCTTAATAATAGTTCAACTTTTTAGAGTTGGAAAGCTTTCAATTCTTTTTTTTTTTCTTTTTTTTTTTTTTTTTTTTAAACAGCATTCTCATGATGTCAAGGTAAACTTTTGGCTTGTCTTTCAGGCTTGCTGGCACTATGGGATTTGTTTTGACTTGGAACATTTGACTGTCTCCGCAAAGACCTTTCTTAAAAATATACTTTGCTGTTTTACTGTTTGTTTTTAAAGTTGATTTAGCCAAAGGGCATTTTTATTTGTTTTACACATCCAGTGCTTTTTCAAACCTATTAAATTCACAGTGTTTTGCCTTTAAGAACCCCTGTGACATTACTGCGGCTACCAGCTGGAGCAATATACTGTTTTGTCAGATTTTCTGAGAAGGAATAAATTTTGTTATGTCCACTTTGTAAAATTAAATAGTAACATCTAATTGAAAAAAATTAACTTGCTTTTTTTTTTTTCTTTTTGTATGTTCCAATATTCTTTACACAGGAGCTAAAGCTCTGCTATGCTGCAAGCTTTCTGAGTATGGGACTGAATCTGCAGATTACTTTCTTGAATAATTATCCTTTTCTCATCCAACTCAGCAATTTTTAAAAAAAATTCTATCAGGCAGAAATGGGACGTTTAGCTTACTGCATTTACTTCACTGGCTAATATATGAAACATACTAAAATAAGGGAGATAAAGTATCAAAATAGCTATCTGAGTAACTTTACTTAGTCATTGTAAATGAGGTATGCTTAAGCATGTGCTTAAAATAAAATGATGTGTTCAAGCAACTTGTTCAAGTAGGATATAGGCGATGCTGCCTTTCGTAGTGTGGGATGCTCAGAGTAGCAAAGCCTAATTCTGTTGATGATCTTCGTGTTGTGCAAGGCATGCTCATAGTGTATCTTTACATTTTCCTTTGCTGATCTTTTGATAATACTATGAAGGGGGAGAGACTGGAGTGAAGTTATTCACTTAGCAGCAGGAAGAATATTAATTGCATTGCCCAAGAGATGGAACTAATAGTAAATAAAACCCAATGAATTGTCATATGATGCTTCAGTATTAAAAAACAAAAAAGACCAGTCTACCGATGAGTTGGATGTTTTATGTAAAAGTCTCCCTTCAACTTAAAAGGAAAACAAACTCTTGCAAACTTTGGAGACTTACTTCATGGCACTTCTCAGGCAATGTCACTACATGAGGTGTTTATCGAATTATACCAGGGCCCATGCAGGATGAGAAGGATGTGATCAACTATTACTGTTGTGAATGATTTTCCTATTCAAGTTTAGTATCTTAAAAATTGGCATTTAAATTGAAATAAACTGTGTACGGAACAGGTATAATAGAGCCAGCGATACTGAGTTCCTGTGATGTGCCAGGTACCTCCATGGCAGCTTGGTTGTGACTTGTTTACCTATTGGTGATGTTGAGGAAAGGGTTAAGTCACTGTGCCTGTTTCTCTGAGTCTATCAATAAGAGTGACAGTGGTGACAAAGCTTTGTGTAGCATGGACATGTTACAAGGGCACCACTTCGTGGGGTGATAGTGCTGACTGCTCTCTTCACGGGTTGTGTGCTGCTATCGGGTGATGATAGGTTTTTGACATCTAGTGGTGCAATGTAGTTTAATATGAGCTAAGCCTGGGGACTGAAATGTACTTAGACTATTAATTTCCATTTTATAGAAACTGTAGTTTAAATGGAGTTAGGCCCTACCTTCTTGTATTTATGGAAGGCAAGTAGGATCCTTTGATCCTAAAATACTGTAGTACTTGTAAGAAATCTTCAACTAACATTTTCCCTAGTATTTGCCCTAGAAACACGACTGATACTACATAAAAAAAAAAAAGACATCAGTGCTTGAAACCTGTATCTTGTCTTAAAAATGACTACATAGTTGGCGAGAGTAGCCCAGTAAATGCATGTTTTTTTTCTGAGCATCTTGACAAAACTTCTGAGCAGTTGTGTTAAGACGACTGTGGTCACGTCATGAGTTCCAATCAGAAACCCTGGACTGTTAATTCAAGATGTCATTGTCCATGTTGTAAGTGTACGTGTGTCAGTCATCCTTCCAAGACCTAGGAATCCCATTATTTGTTTTGCTAATGTTGATGTTAGGCTTCCAAGTTCTGCTGACAAGGATATATGAGTTTAGATTTCAGGGCAAATAATGAGTTATGACCCTCATATCTTTGTCTTATTTGTGGAAAACTGTAGATTCTTTTTATGAAACTCGTTGTGCTGTACTGAGGAGAATATTGAAGGGACTAAATTTAATTTTGAATTGGATTTAGACAGTGTGATGACCGCTATTCTGATTATTTGTGCTAGTATCTTATGTCGTGTTACTTCTGCACAGTTTTGTGTCACAGCTGTGACAGGGAGTGCCATGCTTGGAGGAATGGTACGCTAATACAATTTTTGTTTAATGGACAGTGATTCGTGTAGTTTGTTTAGTAAATATCTCCTGAAATATGCAGTTTTGAAAAAAGTAGAAAATAACTACTTTTAAATGATGATTTTGAGAGAGAAACACAATTTCGAAAGAGATTCTTTTCTTAAAAGAATAGAAGTTTAAACCCTTCTACCTGGCACAGCTGCAGTATGTGGCTGTCCTGCAGAAGCAGTAATAGTAATTGAAATGAATTTGAAATTGAAATGTTAGTCTGGCATTATTTGTCCGAAAGACCCAATTAGTGCAGTCAGTCTGGAGTTGACTGTCAAAATAGTGAACTATTTGTCCCTTAGATCATTAAGGGAGTATCAAAAAGCAGATGGTTGATGGGTAGTCTGAGTTACATGCTTTCAGGGGGTGGGATGGGGGTCACCGCGACATAATTAATAGTTTGTTTCTTTGCTTTTTATATTACCTTTGTAAGTTATATGAAGAAACTGTTGAAAATGAAGGATAGAGTATGTTGAAATATAAAAAAGAAAAAAAAGATCAACTGTACCATTGAGGTGGTATTTCATAGTGCCAGAGTACAATAAATTGTGAGATAAATAGGTAAACTGGGGGGTTATGCAGATATTCTAGCATATTTTTTTCAGATTTTTAAGGCGTATGTACCTATTTAAGTGTGTATACAGCTTCTGAAAGGAACAACTGCACTTGTGGCTTTTTGGCTATAAAACCTCTAATAACATTGTCAATATGCCTATAGCATTTAAGTTTGGTCACTTGTATTGACCATCGGAGAAAGATATTAGGTAACAACAATTAGTATTTAGATGGTAAGCCCACCTAAATATTACATGGAGGGCAGTCAAATGTTGTTAAGTGCTGTGGTGGCCAGGATCCATTGGCTAGGATCCACACGAAAATCAGATTAAAAGTTTCTGTGCTTGACAAATGTAATGTCATTAGTTTAAAAAATCCCTGAAGGCTAGTATTGTAATGAAATGAGCCCAAAGCATGCAGCAGTAAAATTCATTTTCCTCCAGGAAGAACCAACAGCATCTTTGTGTGTGTGTGTGTGTGGGGTGTCTTTGGCTGATCCTTGTCCAATGAAGTAACCACAGGAAGAAGGACCAGGTTGCCGGGAATGAGTGTGACAGTCACAGCTCCTTACACTCAGTGGGATGGGTCAGCCACAACCTGGTGGGAAGAAGTGAGGTCTATGAGACTCTGGTTAAAAGAATGCTCAGAAGTGATTATTCATCAGATGCCCTATATGAAAGGCTTCCCTAAACTGAATACTACAGCTGATGAATATTGGCAACAGTCATGAACAATAAAAAATTATAAAACCAGAAGTTCCGTTTGGATTCTGATTGGGGTGAAAAGGGAAATTCCCATCTTTGAATGATTTTCTTTCTTTCTTTTTTTTTTTTTAACTTGGCTCTTTCAAGAGAGTGTGAGCTTCATAGTTCGAGGCTACAATATTCCAATTTCAAAGGAGGTGCTTGTTATGGTATGTATTTATTTAAGATATGTTTTAAAACAAACTAATCATCTAGCTTAACAATGTTATTCTTCTCCCAGGTTACTGGTCTGAATCTATTTCAAGCTGGTAGTTTGAGCAAAAGTTGTCATTTCTCTCACAAGAAATGAGAAAAAGTAGGGATTGTGGGATGTAAACGTATCTCTTTAAAATGTAACCACAGCTGAACAAAGAACATTAATTTATACTTCTTACTTGATTGCTCTAACAAAAATATCTGCATGAATGGAACTGTTGTTAGGAAGGAAGTAATTTTTGAAATATTTGCATTACATTTCTTAATTAGATATAATATTAAAAATAGGAAAATTGTGATTGTAATTCTAGTAGGCTCCCTGAGACTTGCAAAACTTTCACTGGGTAAATAAGGCTATGCTGGTACCAGCTGACTGAGCAGGGTCGGGGCTTGGACTCAAACATTGTCCCAGGGTTGTGGCCAGCAGGCCAAACCAGGCAGCTGCCTAGGTGTAGCTCGGGGAATACTGTGGACCAGGACCTATCCCAGGAGGCAGTATGGATGAGACAGCCCTGTTTTGTGAGGAAAGAGCATTTAACACATGCATGGCGTTGTGTAGTTTCAGAATCTGTTTCCTGACCTATGATGTGTACTGATAAGAGAGGTAGCTGTAAAGACGATGCTGCCTATTTTTGTGTAAGAAAAAGCTCCTAGTGTACTGTTTAACCAGAGAAAAACAAGAAACTGCTGTCATCTTGATGAGAAAGCAGCATGTAAAAAGGTTTGCTGCCTATTGCTTTTTTTCACATACATACATATGAATTAGTTTCATATGTTTTGAATAATATCATGTTGAGTAATGTCCAGATCATCCCAAGATGCCATGAAGATCTTGTAAGCATGTGTGGCAAAGTATCAAAGTTAGAATAAATATCAAAACTCTTACTTGTTTTGTTCTGTTTTTTTTTTCCAGATGTTCATTTAATAATCTCTGAGCGAACAGATATGACACCATTTCTCTGTTTCATTTCCTAAAAGGTGTTTTTACTTTCCTAGAATAAAGTATCTTCTATACAAGGTAACTTAAACCTAGTTCAACATCTAAACACATTCTGTAACTTCAGTATGTGTGTGTTGTTTTGGGCTGTTAGATGTGGCAAGTTCATACTTCTCATTATAAATCCACTAGTTAGTGCAGAGGACCACTGTAAACACAGTAGTGGTATTTCTCAGCAGGTATAAATTGTCACGCTCTTTAGAATTGTGATAATTTCCACTTTAGGCCTTCATTTGTGTCACTACTTTAGTTACATTGAACAGTTAGATATGTGTTTCTTTCTGGTACCGAAGATGTAGGCTTTATCTTTTTTCTTAAGCATTGTGTGAAATATACTAAATATTGCAAATTATGGAAGGCTGATTTTCTAGAGTTGATTTTTATCTAGGCCTTCGTAATAAATCTGTAAATAAGGTCAAATTGTCAGATTCAGCATTCTAACAGTTGGACTAATTGTTGATTTAAAAATCTCACCTTATTTTCCTTAATTATTTTTATTTACTATTTTCAGCTAGCTCTTGCAATAATTTCTTCTTGAATTTTTGAAAGCAGTTATTTCAAATGAGGTCCTGTATCTTTTAGAACCAACTTACCACTTTGGAAGAAATTTTTGCTTTTATGTTCAGCTGTTTCATTTACTATTATGGTAATACTGACTATGTGAAAAGGCATAAATTTAAGTGCTATATTTCCGTCTAAGGTAAGTTTAATAATCAGGCAAAAGGATTTGATGTTGATATACAATAATACTTTTTTTTTTCTTTTGATTTATCTATGTTCAACAACTGATATGTTTGCTTCATCCTGACAAGATAAATCACCAGCTAAAACGATTAACTGCCAAGGCTGTATGAATATGAGATCAGGAAAGCTATGTCTGTTTTACAGCTTGCACGTGCTTATCTCAGTTTACAGTAAGTGTGAGGTACTGTAGATACAACCAGTATGTTCAGCACCTCTTGGTGTAAGGTTCCTAAGTCTTTATTCAGTTAGCTGTAAAGTGCCAGCCATCACTTCATTAAAAAGAAACAAACAAAAATTTCCCCCCAGCTAGCTAGCTTTGCTTCTTGCTTGATAAGTCTAGTTTCTTTTACATTTGCTGGTAGGAGATAAATAAAATAAATAAATATTTTTTTTTTTGTTTTAATGAGCAAAGTACCATGAGTTGGGAAGAAGGAATCCTTCATTTTAATCTTACTGCCTTTTTCTACCTGTAAATGGATCCTTCCTACACTGCTATTTTTTTTTTAACAAGGGTTACTATCCATTTTTAATCTGTTCTTGGAAGAAAGTGTAAGCTTCAGGTCTTGTGCCTGTCACTGTATTTCCTTGCCAGGGTTTGTGTTATTGTTAGTAAGTCTTTTTTCCTACTAATGCCTTGATAAAAATCCACCCAAACAAAAAGGAAGACTGCTAGGATATTGAGGAGAACAAAATGCAGACATTGTCTAATTCTCAAGTACTCAGCCTGAAAAAATAGGAATAGTTTTCCTCAAATCTGTGTAACTTTAGGTTTTATATGAAGCTTTTATATATGGAAACATTTCTGACAGATGACCGATTTTTTAATTAAATTGATGACATCCCTTTATTACTGTATGAGACAGTGTTGGGTATGTGTGTCTGTGCGTTAAAGACTCTGTTAACTAATCACATGTGAGTTTTTTTTTTTATCAGAACAGATTATTAATTTTCCTAAATATAGATGATGAAAAGTTTTATCTCCTAAATGCCTTAGAAATACGAGCAGGCTGGCACAAGTCTTATATCTTACCTTTATTTTCAAGGGAAAAATGTGTTGACTTAATATGTAGCTGATCGTGTGTGATTTTAAAAAAGGATTTAGCTTTCCACTGAGTATGCTTCATGACTTGTGATGTAGGCTGTAACTCAGCTGCAGCAAGACTTTATCAAATAATTATTTTGATCTGAGCCCACAACCCTAACATAAATTGATAAATGTTTACTCATGTAAGTAGTCCTACAAAAAAAAATCAATATCATAATAATTCTTTGTTAGTAGAGAAGCTGTTGTGAAGTCACTCCCAGCTCCATGTGCTCATGGCAGCGAGGGGATTGGAAGTTTACACCTTTTTGTAGCAGATTCTGGTTGCGTATCTTCTTGCTGTAAAGGGCAGCTTATTCCCTTTTTTTCATCCACTATCCAAAATACATTCTAAATGTTAAACTAATCCGTTGTATGTCTTGGGAAACAGGTTTACATTGACTTTAGACTTCTAGATTGACAAACTTAAGTCCAGTACATGCTGTTGAAGCCTATAAATTGTTCCTGCTAAGGGAAGCTTTGCATCCTGTGTAAAAGAAACGAGTCTTTTCAACTGAGTTCTTTACCTGATAGTTTGGAACATGGGAAGGTGGTATTATGTGTAACACTTTTTTTTGAATGTATTTCTGCACCTACTGTGGTCTCTGAAAAAGGAAACAATAAACTTGATTGCAGGTAGTGTAAATGGGCATCAATCTTAATTGAGCTGCTTTGATTTACACTTCCTAAACCAGGCAGAGTACAGTTTAAATTAAGTGGGTTAACAGAACGTAATCTGCTTTGATTAGTGTATCTGATCAAATTTTCCTTCAGTCGTTTCATTTTTAAAGACCCTACAATGTATTAAGGATCTATTCTAAAAATTCTGTGAAGTATGGCTTACTACAGAAAATGGCAAAAATATTGCATCATACGTTCACATTTCCTGTATTCAGGGAAAAAACTTTCTGTATAAATATGCAACTTTGCAGTTTTCTATGATATACTTTAATCACTGGGAAGTTGTGTTATTACACATACTCTCATCTTTGCAGAATTTTGTATAGTTCAGTCTAACTGGACTCAGTTGTAGGCATTTTATCTCTTCAAAACATAAATGTATGTAATCATACTTTGCATTTTTGTAGCTCTTTCTTTAAAAGTTCAGAAACATGCATCTGCAGCACATCTGTCTGTGATTCTTCTTGTTATTAGTCATCTGGAATTAAAAATAGTCCAGATGGGATCTCTAGAGCATGAATATTATGAACTGCAGTTACCTGCTATAATTTGCTGCCCAGATTGTGTTTTCAGGTAATATTTTACTTACCTGTGGTTTATGTTAAATAGCATAGAAATTTTATTGAGGTAAACAATATATTATCTAATTACATTTAGCAGGAATTGAATGTGCAGCATAAAGTATCTGCAGGTCATTTTGTACAGAAATAGAGTAGGTTTAAGTATTCATCCACTCTTCATATGTGGGGAGGACCCAAGGAATGAAGAGTCAGAAGTATTTATAGCACTTCCTCCAGACCATGGAGGGAATGTCTTACATAGTCATTTACAGTGGGAAGAATGAGTAGGACTGTGAACTCTGTCGTAGGTGCCTTTCTGGCACAGTGCAGTTGGCAAAGTCCAGGATTTAAGTTGCAGGAATTGGGGATAAAATGTTCTTGGTTGTAGGGATTCAGCTATTGAGCACTCCTCCAAAGCGTATCAGTGAAACCTGAAGTCTTACAAAAGCTTTCAAACTTCCATTTCTGAGACTTTCACGAGAAGTGATGTCTCAGTCTGCAATGCTTCCTTCTGCTGCTCAAGCCTCTCTCAAGAAAAGTAGATAATAATAATAAAAAAATGCTACCCTGAACAGTGCTTTTGATCCTTAAATAGGACAACCTCCATTAAATCTGGTAGGGATTTCACTGTTACTTTTGATCCACAGATAAGATACTCTGATACTGATCTTGGTAGTATAAAACCCAAAGACTAGAATATTCTTTACCATCCTGTTTCAACAGGAAATGCAAAGAGGATGTAACACATCCCCAAACACTGTGAAGTTTAGTAGATATCTTCATAGAAATAATGTTCTATAAAGAATTATAGCTGGCATTTCCTTCAACTCTGGGGTGATAGTTAGAGTTGACTGTTTTCATTTCAACTTATTTAAGAACCCAAATGATTTTATGTAATATCAAATGGTGAAATTCTTTTCCCTTAATTATCATTAGTGTGAATTTAATGTGGCTGTTTAATTACAAATCCACAGAACTTTAATCAATTTAACCACAGAACAAGAGCAATTTGAGTTTTAAGAATATATATATTATAAAATGTAATGTATCTATTTTATTTAAATTATTCCTTTGATTCCTTTCTTTGAAGTTTTCCTATCTTATCATCCCATGTGTCCCAAAGCACTGTTTTCAGTTTTCCTTCCTTCATGGATTCCTTCTCTTGCACTTTTAATTTTTTTGTCTTCAGGCATCTTTGCAGTTTTGTCATTATTCTAATTCCTCCGCAAACCTTCCGTATTTTTAACAAATTTTGACTTCTGCAGTTGTCTGCCTACACTATTATTTTCGGTCTTGATGGTTGTTTTCTTTTGTATGGTTTAGTGAGGATGGGAGCCTGGAGTGTTAAGTGAAGTTTGAATACTCTAGGAGAGGGTAATGTAAAAATTTGTTTTTAAAAAGACATTTTCTAGGTCCTAGGGACAGCTCTGGAAACAGCTGCGCTGTCCAACTATGGACCTGGCAATGTGGATTGAATGGAAGGCTGTAGCTAGCAAATGGAGGATTTGGTTAGGATTCAGCCCCCTTTTCCTTCTGTTTGAGCAGTAGCATGTTATCAAGAGACTTGGATCTTTTTTCTTTTTCTTGTTTTATTTTTTTTTTAATCTGTAATTGAACCCTGCTTATTTTTCTGAAAATGCTAACTTTTCTGAAAGGTATTGTGTCTGAGAGATGGAAAGTCTTCGTCATCAGACGATCTCGCATGTGTCAGGAAAAGGTGGCACGTACTAGCTTTTGCTTTTACCATCATCTCTGCCCATAGATTAGAAATAGGGAGGAAAATTCTCTTAGCTTTTTTCCTTTCTTCCTTCCTGAAAGAGAGGCATGCTGTCTTCCAAAACATGTAACAAGGCACATGGAACAGGGAGTGATTGAGATTGATTTTTAAAATAACTTAATAGGTTGCTGCAAGTGTATTTTGGTCAGCTGGAGGGAATGCTATTGTTTTTTCATAGAAATTAGCCATAAAAGACTAAGGTTTTTTTTATATCTCTTCAGAAACAATATTCAGCAACTTAAAAACACAGTGGCATGCTCTTACACAGAGTAGTAATTTTAGATTAAGATTTAATTAACAAAATCATTGATTTATTAGAGCCATTTATGTGCTGAGAACAAATCTGTAAAAATTTTGTTTTCTATGTATTGTCATTTCAATGCTTAAGTCTAACAGTAAGTGATCTATGATGTTTTATTAGTTTTTGAAAAATAATTTTATCATTTAGCAAGGCCTATGAGTAATAAGTAAACTAGTAATTAGACTTATGCCTACCTACGTGATGCATAAATATTTGCTGCATGTTAGTGGTTCTTCCAAAATTCGTAAGTAATGAACTATGAGTAATGAAAATCCTTCTCTGTTTCCATTAGCATAGCGATACTTTTGCTATATGAGCTCTTAGAACTCTGGGCCACAGGCTATTGTATTTGTTTGGGTTGTATCATCCCTCTGCCATTTTTTGTGTCCAGAAATCTTTTGTACCCTGTTTTGTTCTGTGGCTTTGAATATTATGATTAGCATCAACTTTTATCAACTCTACATAGGCTAGTCAATAACTGAACCTAATGAGATGTGTTTGTACCTACAATTCTAAATTTTGATTGAAACCAAAGCTTTCTTGCTTTTGTATGTAATGTTCTTATTGGGATCAGTTGCTCACAGAAAAGTACTTAAAATGCAGCTATATGAGGATTTCCAGCCCTTAACTTTTATTAGTATCCTCTGTTTTCTCTGTCTGTCTGAATTCAAATGTTGCATTTTGCTGTATTTGTTTCATTTGAGGCACAGATTTGTACATCATCCTCATGCACAATTCCCATTTAACTTAGTGAGAGTTTAGCGTTGGGTAATGCCTCCTGAGCTTTTGTTTTACTCCATAACATAATATATTGAATATATAATTCATTAAAAAAAGTCAATGAGTAAAGCTAGCATAGCCTTTCTTTTGGAAGTTATGAGGGCTAACAAGCAATTTCGTGGAAGATGGACTAGTTTTGCAAAACCGCAATGAAATGCACACTTCATCATTTCATTGTAAATATTTGATACAGTTCTGATATTTAACCCTGTGGTGCTCTACAGTTAGACCCAATAGCCAATTAACAGCTTATTTTCACTGATAGTAGCACATTCAGAAGAAAGGTCTGTTCTGTTGAAAGAGTAAGAGGAAAAAGTGTCCACGTCAAAAATGCAATTAAATATATAGCTATAATTGTTTTGTCTGGAGGTGATTCTGGCAGTTATGTTAAGCTCTGTTGGATATGTTTCATCACTGATTGTATAAAACAGCAGTATTTAACTTGGTCCCACCTATTCTGTAACAACATGCTGTGGTGGCTAGCAAATTAACTTGTATAAATGCAATGCATTTCAGCATACAAAGCAAGGCATGCAAGGTAAAAGAAAGATTAATTAAATCTAATTAAATTAAACCTAATTAAAGATTAGGTTTAGCTCAGTTGGTTAGAGTGTGGTGCTGCTAATGCCAAGCTTGCGGGTTTAATCCCCGTATGGGCTACGCTGACAGTTGGACTAGATGATCTCCAGAGGTCCCTTCCAACCTTACCATTCTATGATTCTGTGATAGGTACTGATATTGGAGTGTATGTTCTATTTCTGTTTTGTTTTCCTTCTGTCATCAAAATAGGTGCCAAAAATCTAAATTAACAGCTGTGTTAAACATGACTGAGTTTTGCCTAACAGCTGTTTCTGAGGCAGTGGTAGCTACTATTTTCTCAGAAAGTTTCCTGCTTGCTTTCTTCTCCACTATAGGTCTATGAGCAAGAAATGGCTCTGGATCGTCTTTACTGTTAAAATATGTTCATACGATTGCAAGCAATTAATTTAACATTTTTAAAGAAATTGATGATCCACATCTGGAAGTGACTGCCCATTACTGGAGATATAGTAGTTGCCCGTGTGCATGAGGATGTTTCAAAATAGACTTACTCTAGTTCAAATAATTAAAATTAAACATTGTAAAGTGACTTTTTTCCTTTTCATCCTTGCTTTGCAGGCAAGTGTCCTGCTGAGAGTGGACGTCTCAATGAATTACAGGTAGGAGATCTCTCAGGTAGCTTTCTCTTAGTACATTAGTGGTCCTAAAGAATAGGAACAAGGCTTTGAAGTGAAAGTCATTCAGTATAGGGAGCCAGCTGTATGACTCAACTTTGCTTCTACTGCTGGCGGTGGAAGAGAAAGCTGGTAGGGAGGGGATGTGTTTGCACTAGAGATAATAAATTTGGGGCCTTGAAAACATAAAAGTTAAATAAAATGAGTATGAGAAAGGGAGTTTTAAAAATTTCTATGAAATGGGTTGGATCATGAAGGATTAAAGAACAGTGAATGAAAACATCAAGCTTACTGAAAAGAGATAGCCATTTAAGTAAGATTGTTGCAGGCCTTAATTTGTACATCTTCTTTTGTTTTTCATTAAAATCTTGGAGTGCAAGTTAACTCTTCTATATATATATGTGTGTGTGTATATATATATATATACATATTTATATATATAATGTATAAAAAATTGTGTGTGTGTGTATATATATATATATACATATTTATATATGTATATAGTATTCTTTTCATTGTTTAACTTGTTATGAAATGGAAGTTGTCATTATTTTGGTAGGTGGATGGAACATTTGAATGCTTTTGTGATTCAGAAAGAGCCTTTGTTTAACAACAGTGCCACCCTTAAGTCATACTCTCTTACCATGTTCTTTCTGTATGTATAAAGCAGGAGGTAACAAGTTTTAGTCTTCGTTTAGTGGCTGAAGATCATCATCATTGGAAAAATAGAGAGCTTGTTATTCTAGTACTGAGAAGGTTTTGCATTTTATGCAAATATATATATATGTTTTTACGATATGTGAATGTGTGTATATGTGTATATATGTATGTTATATTTCTGGGTTTGTATTTCATGTACAGAGTTAACATCACATTAGTATTTTTTGTAAAACGAGGTACTATCTAAATCTGTAGGAATATCAGAACACTTGAATACAGTAGAACCGAAGCTACTCAGAAATGTGGTATTGCTTGTATGAATAGAAACTAGACAGGTAGAACTTTTCATCTGTTAAAAAGGCCAGTAAGAAGGCTATGACTTTTTTATAAGATCATGAAAGATAACAGAGAGACTGCATATAATTTTTTGTTTGTTTGTTTCATATAATGTGAAAGCTAGGGAGCATCTAGGAGAACCATGATGGAACAAGCTTAAAGCAAAACATAATTAGATAGTGGAATTCCTTGTCACAAAATATTGTGGGAGCCAACAATGTATAAATGCTGTGATCGTAGTACCTAGCAGTGGGTCGAAACAGTGTGCAAGTGCAGCAAGATATGTGAGGGGAAGGACCAAGGTTTCACTGGATAAAGTGATACGACTGGAAGAAATTGGATGCTCTTGGACATATGAGCCCTTTTTAGATTTCAAATAGATACACATCAAAAATAATAGCTCTGAGTTTAGCTAATAAGATCAATTTACTACTAGTAAGCTGATCAGGTAGACTGAGAGAATATTCTCAGACAGTATAATCCATTAAAGGTGTCTGTAATTTCCTCTATTTGCTTGCAGATTGAGTTTGTGTGTGTGTTGTTAAAGGGGAAAAGATGAGCATAATCCTGTTAGCATATTTTAGTTTCCTCCTTTTGTGTCTTTGGTTGCTTTCTGTTTCTTAATATTTTATAAGGCTCTGATATTACACCATTCAGAATGGATTTTTTTTTTTTTTTTTTTTGCTGTTGCCTATTCACAGGCATATAACAGGACAGACAATTCTCGTTTTTTGCTGATTCCAGAGTACAGGGGTGGCTGCACAGTTCTGGAGTTGATTGATAGTGTTGTCAAAGTGAGAACATTGCAGGGTACGGGAAATTCTTATAATATTTTATAATTACTGTGTCTGCATTTGCATGACTCGGTTGTTTTCCATGCAATTTCAAGAGGTTTAATTCAACAGCCTGATGTTTTGAAAGTACCAAGGAAGATGGGTAACAGTTTATACATACTAGACGCCCATAAAGCTTTCTCCCGTTTAGATAACACACAGTGACCTATGTGACTCGGGCTAAAGGGCTATATTAAGTTTTAAACAACGAGTGTGCTTAAGTCTAATCCTTAATGCAAAAGTGTGGAAAGGTCTGGGGATAAACTGGAGCTGGAAATTGGTTTGACTATTGATTCCACAAGGTAGCACTTGAAGATAGAGCAACTCAACTCTTACTTACTATGCTTTGCTTTCAATGTGAAGGCTAAAGAATGTTTGCTTTGGAAATCCTGTTTTATGTCAGTGTATCCATGTGCTAGTTCTGCATAGGAGAAGGCTTTCCTGCTAGAGAAAAGGTTTGGATAGCTTAATCACATTTCAGCCTGCTGACAAGTTGCAGATGGTGCTGTGGCCGCTCTTTCAGTGCTTGTCCGGAAAACAGTGACTCATTGTGATCTACAGCAAGGTTAAGGTATAGGTAGTCCCACACTGCAATAAATTTTAGCTTTGAACTACACTTACTTCTTTCCACAGTGTGTAATAGACTATTAAATACATTCTCTTGTGATTCAGTTAGTTTTATCTTTTTTTGAAAGAAATGCCAGGATTGTTGAAATGCCTCTGGATTCATTAAGAGAAGTCTTTAAAATGCTTTGTGTAATTCTCTATGTTTAATTATTTCAGAAGGTGTTTTGGAATAAGAAAAAAATGTGAGAAAAGCTATGGAGGGTTAACTGCGGCTGACAGCAGAAAATAGTAAATAGCTAATATACTTGAAAGAAGGTGATAAGGGATAATTTAGCAGTTTAGCACTTGAAGACTGTTCACTTGTAGTACTGTTACAATTTATGCAGAAATGTTGCTGCAGACATGTGGGTGAGAATTTTTATTGCAATACAAATTCTCTTGACCAAAAATCTTGCTTTTTTTTTTTTGTTTGTTTTATAAGCAAGCAAATGAGGATGACTCTAGATTCTTATTTTTTTGTAATGGATTGTAATTTCTGTGGATATACGAATTACTAGTTTGTAGATATAGCACATGTAGATTAGTAGATGTACTCCTTAATAATATAGCCCATACATTTGTGGAGATTAGGTTAGTCAGTATGGACCAGGACCCTTAAGAATAGGTGAGGACAAAGGGGAAATCGGGTGTTGCCAACTGGGGACTGACAGAATAAAGAAATGAAGCAATAAAGGGAGTTTAATGATGGTTAAAATACATTATTTGCCATGCCAAATTGCCATTTAGTCTGTAGAAGGGTTCTCATGTTTCCCATCTGTTATTGCCATCCTAGTTTTTTAGCAGGCTAAAAATAATTAAACAGTGCAATTTATTATTATGTGTTATAGTTTTATGTTTCTTCGTTTCAACTGATGATTTTGGGGATGGGCAACATTGCACAGTTGCTTTTTTTTTTTCTTTCTTTTTCTTTCTTTTTTAAAAAAGAAAGGTCTCATTTAAATAGGCACAATCTGTTGGTTATAAAGTGTTGTCTTTGAACACTTAATGCAAGAAATAAGACAATGATTTTTCCTACTGTGTGATTCTCAGACCGTCACTGTTGGCGAATATAATATTTCTTATTGTCAAATAATCGGTCATATAAAGGTCATTGTATACCACTTGATTTCTTAAGTCTCTTTGCAATTCACTTCATATCTATGTTACTCTGACAGCATTTGTTAGTGTTTGCATTTTAAATAAATTGATGTATGTGTTTAGCTTTTCTGTATAGTGAATGCAGTATGCAGTATTTAAAATTGTATTTTCCAGCTTTGGCATGTTCACTTAAGCAAAAGCCTAATGTAATAATTCTTTTCTGGTTCTGTAGGTATGTTGTCGTACTTCTTTTGGTACTAACATAGAAATGTTCAGTCTGTAGTGAAGTTCACATCACTGGCTGTGACCGAAAGAGGAATATTTGGACTTTACTAAATTTCCGGATTGACCTCAAAGTCATTTAGTTTTACTAGGGATATGGAAAAGAAACACTGGACTTCATTCAGAAAGAAGTCATAAAAAGCACATTTTTGTTTTGCTTGTGCAGTGTGCACAATATAAATATATTCATTTCTGAAAAATCAATTTCTTTAACTTCTCAGGATCAGCTACTGTGGAGCCTAAGCTAACATAATTATTATTGACTTGAAGGTATGAAGTCAGTGGTCTTGCCTCCTTCATGCTCCCTGGGAACATGTTAAGTATGTAGGAATGAATTATAATGAGAAACTAGTGCTGGCATCATTCCGTCTTGCTACTATAGACTTGGCTATACTTGATTTGTGTTTAAATTGACATGTATGAGTAGCTGTTTGAGTATTAAGTATGGAAGTATAAAGTATAAATATAACCTGAAACAGGTTTATATTTAACATTTTTATCGAACTTTAATAATTTTCTGAACAAGAAATTGTGAGAGGTTTTCTCTTCGTTACTTTATGGAGCTTATAGCCAGAGACAGCACAGACTTGGGGTTTTACATAATGTTTTATAGTCAAAAACATGCCATGTATTTCACCAGCCTCTGCAATGTCACTTCTGTAGAAGATATGTGATATTTAATATCGATAGCATTATGGCAAACTCTGTGCAGAAGGAAAGAAGATACTGTCCTTACTCTGAAAAAAAATATCCAGGAGTGGTGCCTCAAGTTTGAATACTAAGCAGGAAATTTGTGTTTTTGTAGTGGAGTGTTAAAAACTGAAGTATTTTGAAGATGAAATTCCAAGTCACCTGAGCCTTGAAGCAGGTTTTTCAGGGCAGTTTGGTAGAACACTGAAGTGCTTATTTAACTTCTGTGGTTGCTTAATCAGATGCCTGGAAAACATATGCAGTTGCAGATGTTGAAATTTTAACTCAAACCTATTCCTCTTTTGAAAACTGGCTCTATTTTTATGAAATAGAATTCTTGGATTATCTTCTTTTAAAAGTAGGTTCGTACTGGGATTTTTTTTTCCTTAGAGGAAAGGTTTTAGACCCAGAAAAGATGGAAACATTTTTCCTGTGGGGACAGAGAAATTGGAGTCATAGATGGAGTAAATATTTCAGCTTTTCCCATCTGTGAAATTCTTTTGGAAGGTAAACTCAGATAAGTTTCATTAATTATTCAGAATATTGTTCTTCTGCTGGTTACTTTCTCATTGTTCACTGTAGATCGCGTTTTATCCCAGAGTTGTGTTTATAGACCAATATTTTGGCTAGGTTAAGCTTTATTCATATTACAGATCAAATGAAAATCTCGCATGAATCTTGCATGTACATGTCTGAAGAAAAATGGCAGAACAGATGACATAGTCAAACACAAATGAAGTGTTTTTTTGTGATTTTTTTGTATCATTCCAAATCTAATGGGATAACTAGAGCATCTAATCTGATCTCCTGCAAAGCAATGGCTGTTGTGTTTCAGACAGGTGCTGTACTGACCTCAGGGGCATTAGACTGAACTGCTGTGTGACCTGAAAACTGGCAGAAACTGAGTGGTCAGTAATGTCCAGCACATCTCCCGGTTAGGTATGATATGCTCAGATGAACTTTTTCAGCAGAGAAAAGCAAAATAATCCTTTATTCAAATCCCTGCTCCATAATCAAAACACACTCGAGGTGGGGGGGGGGGAGGCAAAAGAAAGATCTAATAATCTGACTAGATGAAACAATCTTTTCCTACATCAGATCTAACAATCTGACTAGATGAAATAATCCTTTCCTACATCAGATCTGGCAATCAGCTTTACATCAGTCAAGTGACCCTTGTTTTTTATATATACATATATATACACACACACACACACACACATATATACACACACACACACACATATATATATATATATATTTATAAAGTGTTCTCCAAGTCATCTAGGAACATTTGTTTAGGGACTGTGATTTGGGTAAGAAAAGGTCCTTGTTCTTCCTGTGGCTTGCAAAGAACCAGCAAAAGTGAGTATTTGTAGATCTGGATATTCGAAGACCAGAAAGCAATGCTTATTGCAACCTTTATATGATTTCTTCCAGAGGTATATCAAAACCTTCCCGTTATGAAGATACCGTGTAATAAAGGTTCAGCTTGATGCATTTTGACTTGAGTTTTTGTCCTCTATCTTTCCCAGTAAAGCATTTCAAGGTTCAGCTACAGTCAATGATAGGAAATTGCAGAATGTTTCAAGGTTAAATTGATCTAGATTTTATTGCTAGCCACTGGATCCTATTCTGTTATTATCAGCAAGGCTGAAAAGTTTTTGTTACTGTATCCCCTTTTCAGTAAGTGCTTATGTTTGGTAATCAAATGACCTCTCAGTCTTTTCTTCTTGAGGCTTATAGGCAGGGCTCTGTAGGGCTTTAAAAATGGGAAAAGTAGATGGGAGAGTAAAATAAATGGAAAATGGTAAGGACAGCTTAGGCAGCTTAGGATGCAAAGTAAGATGACATTTAAAAACATGACGAACAAATACCTAGGAAACCTTAAGTCAGATATTTCTACTGTTAGATGGTAAAATTTTAAACAGGCAGGTGGAGGAGTGCAGAGTTTTATGCTTGCTGTGGAGGTAGACCCTTCAGAACCATTGACTCTTTCCACAGTTGGTACCCCAGATTTCCAGCACATCCAAATCACACCTCCTTGCACCTACCTTCTATATAAGCAACTTCTCTCTTCTGCTTATTTTCCACCCTTTCTTCAGGGACAGGAAAGCTTTCTGAGAAATTTGACTACACCGTTAGCTCCTTTTCCAAATCCTTGAATTCCTTCATGATTTATGGAATGGTGCCTGGCATGGTCAGTGGTGCCAACACAAATCTCAAACATTACATGGCAATTTTTAATGACTGTCTTTAAAAGAAATTCCCATGAAACAGGAAAGGTGTTAGTACAAACCTAGAGCTTGACTAAGATGTTGGACCTGATATGCCTGTTCTTGAAATTAGTATATAGGATGTTCATATAATTGAAGCCTCATGTTTTCTATCATTAAAAAATAGAAGAAATGTCATATCCAGTGTATGAAAATGTTTAAATTCTTTTTCCCCTCCAGCATTGCTGAGTTTCCATTCATGTCCGTATCTAGCGTTGATTTAAGTGGTTCCAATTTTGGGACCACTTACACCAGTGCAAATTTCCATTGCATGTATTATGCATGTGTAGAGCCTGCCTGCACAAGAAGAGCAGCAAGGCTTACAGTCCTGTAAGGTTAAGGCCCTGTAAGGTAGCAGGGAAAGGGATAAGGGTATCTCAAGGAAAATGGTGATTGAGGGTTGCTGCTAGCAGAGCCATTCATCCAGCCTGCTCTCTGGGTGCTCTGCAGCTGTGCCAGAGAATCTACTACATGAAGTGTCTAGACAGTTGTAGTCAATTCCCTATTTCTTGGCTCAGCATCAGAGTATGTCAGGATGCATGTGGGTGCATCCTGTCTGCCGAAATACTCTTTTGAAAAGTGGTGATAGAGTGCATACTCCAAGCTCTTTGTGTATACACAGACTTTAATGCATGGATACAATGGTCATGGGACAGAGAGAAGGTGCAGTATTTGGTCTTCCATTGGCATTGGAAGAATCTCAAGGGTCTTATCTGGCCAGGGAGACTGGACATACTGTATTCTCCCACGGAGTACAGGTCAAATCTTTTCTGATCTTTTGGGATGATATAATGCACAGCTTCTGGGAAGGTGAAATGCAGGATTTGAAATGCTTACTTGACAGGTAAATTCTCCAACTTGTGTCATATAGGAAGACATATTTAGGTGGACGTAATCCTGTCCTCAAAAATATAATTTGATGGCAAGTGCTCAGTCTTCTAGGATCAGGACCAATGTTTGGCCTTTGTATGATTTAAGTATTGCCATTTGTCTTGCTCGCATGTTCTTCAAATTCATTTACTGACTTCGTGCATTTTGCCTGTCATTCCTCCTACTAACTTTCCCTTGATGTCCTTTCAGATTTTGCCACTTATTATTAACTTTGATGCTGCTGGTGTAACTTTTTCATTTGAAAAAATGCAGCTTGGCTGATCATACCTGGGAGCAACCAGTAACAGCTAAAAAACCACCAGAAACAAAGTGTAACAGAGTCTCCTCATTTTAGATGAAGCTGCTGGACTTGGATCTCTCTCTCTCTCCATTTATTACTTATTTATTTATTTTAAATTGGCAATGATGTCCATACAACCACAGGCCTCTCATATCTATTTTTCCTTGGGTTATTTGATTAATGGCGTTCTAGTTAATGCTGTTAACTAGAGCCCCAGTGTTTAAAGAAATCAATACTATCTTCAGTCACCTTAGGTGTCTTATGTTTACACTAAGTCACCCTAGAGAAATAGCAATAATGTAACAGTGAAGTGGAAGAAAAAGCCTCCCCCCCCCCCACCCCGTGTCTTTGTTTTGTGAATAGTTTGGCAGTGCAGCACTGCTGAAACTTGAGTTCATTGCCATTTACTTAAATATGCTCTAAGCCTATCTCAGTTTGTGTCACCAAGTATGCATATGTTCGGTGCAGAGCTGGTTAATGAGCAAAATGTGAGAATGAGAGGAATATAGGCCATGGTTATTGGCAAGCTTTTCCTTGCCCTAAGAAACACTCTATCAGAGTGGAGGCAGGCTGTTGGATGTGTTTTCACCCAGAGCCAGTAACAGAGCATCTGAGACAAACATTCTTGATGGTATTTAACTGGGTATTTTATCGTGGAACTATATTTGCATATACTGTGCAAGATAAGATACTTCATGTTTTTAGGGAAACCCAAAGATGTCAAAAATTAAATGCACACGTAGCACAAGTAAGCTTTGGCTAGAGGAAAGCAGTTGATGTTTTTGTTGGATGAGAGGTGTCCTCCTTGGAGCTGGAGTTTTACAAAAAGCTGATCCTCATGATTTGTGTATTTTGTAATCTGCATCTGGAGGATTATTATTTTTATTTTATTTTTTTTAAACAACCTGAACTTTACTTCATAAGTTTTGGGAAATTAATATTTTTTATTAACTGAAAAATTGATGGGGGAATGAGCATCCTTCAGGATACTTTACTAGCCAATTCAGTGCAGAGAAAGCCATCTTTGTCTCTTCTTTGTGTTCAGTGAAACACAAATTTGGCTTTCAGGTTGAAAGAGAATACCATAACATAATTGGAATGAATGTGATAATATGAATTATTGAATAAATAGTGTATTATTAAAATAAAAAATTGAGGAGGAATTTTGAATCGGGTGAGAAAAGCACTACAATGAAATGCAGATGAATGTGAGATTTAATTCAGATTTAACTCTTAGTCAACATGTAATTGGGCTTAAAAATTCATTGATTTTAAAGACTCAGTGAAATTTGTGTAGTTTTAGGCTCAATGAGCTACTAGAATTCACTCTACTTCCTTCTTCTGGCATCATTCCTCTGGTTTGTAGTGTTTCTTATGTGGAGAGATTCAGGACCTGTGTCTGAGGATTAACAGAAGTTTTGAATAATTCATTACTCTGATAAAAGGGCATGCTGCAGGAATCAGCAACAATGGTGTCTTTGCTCAGCAACTTTATTTCTATTCCTTTTGAAATTACTGTATTGGAAAATATCAATGTAATGAATACATGTGGTGTCAGTGTAAATGTAAAGTAAAATTGTAATTAGCTTTGAACTTTTGCGAGAGAGAATGTACTGAACCTAACTTGCATGAAAGAAGGGGAGGTGACCAGTCTTCTCCTATAAAACTCCTGCTAAAACTGTGTTCTACTCTGTAGCTGTACTGTTGGAGGACTCTATCCTGGGTTAAAGATCTCCATGATGGTTTACTTGGCTTAACTAAGTACTGAGGTATTGGATTTGTTCTAGGAATATGAAATCTGCAGAAAAGACCTGTCTTTTTTTTTTTTTTTTTTTTTTTTTTTTTTTTTTTTCCCTCTCCAGGTGAAGACTCATGTTTAACTATGTGCTCCTGATTGTACTCTACAGTAAGTTCATGAGAATTTAAGTAATGTCACCAGACAGTAAATTGATCAGAGATGTTCATGTGTTGAGTTTGGCCTTTGCTGCTGCGAATGATGTGACTTCTTATCCTTCAGAAATAAGATGGGTTCTGCTTCTTTTATCACTAAGATACCAGATAATTGATTCTGTCAATCTCTCTTAATTTCCTCTATGCATCTTTTCACTGCATGAAGATCTATATTATCCCTCACTGCCTGTCGTGTTAATTCTTATTTGATGATTTTTGATTTTGTAGATGTATATGCCTTTTCATGCCATTACTCTTATTTTTTAGCTATTTCAGAATTTGTTGATGCTAACAGGTAACAGTAGTCTTGTGAGTACAGTTTGAGTCTATAGCATACACTAAGCTAGAGCTTGACCTAAATCAGTACCCTTCATCCTGAGGAAAGCACCTAAATTTTCGCTTACAGAGCTAAGAATACTGTGTGCTGTAACTAAATCTGCTGCCTGACCTTAATCTATCATTTTATACCTTTCTTCAGTCCAAATTTCAATTTTAACAATATTCATCTTTATTTTGGAACCCTCTGTGTGCTGGTCTGTCTGTCTGTCTTCTCTTCCCCCTCCCCATACATGGATACTTCTTGGATCATTTCCCATGAAACTCTTGTTTCCTGTTTCAAGCAGTCAAATTTTTTAATTCCCATATATTCTCTTCTGGAAGTTGACACATTCTCTCATCACAGGCATAAACCCTTCTCTATGCTGCATAGGTCATGCACCTTTGAGAACTATGGGACACTCCTCTAGATAGCATCAACCATTCCACTTCGTTTTGTTTGTTTGTTATACTGGTTGTATAATGTTTATAGTAGCATGAGTGCTTATTAGTGAAAGAGTGTAAGCTTTTAAGAATTAATAACAAAGGAGGTCCAGGATTAAAATTTATGAAAATATACTTCAATCTCCTTCATGGGAATGAGCTTCAGTGTACATAACCAGGCAAAAATTGCCTCCTAAGGTCGCTTTCAACATGAATTACTGTATGATTCCATTACATATGCAGAAAAATAAGCCTTACACACACACACACACACACACACACACACACACACACACACACACACAAAGGCATCAGAGACAACTCACTCGTTGTTGGCATATAAAATATGTATGACTAGCCAGAGCACTTCCATCTCCAGGGTGGCCTTACTTGTGAATATTCATGCATCCTCTTTTATATAAACAGGCTTGTCAAACTAGCATTTATCATTGCATAACTGATGTATTAAACAAGGAGACAGTATTTTAGGATATTACATGTGATTTGGATTTTTTTTTAATAGGGAAACTACAGAAGAAAATAAAATGACAGATGCTCAATTCAGAGAGAGATAATTAACACCAAATCCTTTGTGGTTGAGTGGATGGGTAGAAAATATTTTGCAAGTAACAACTTTAAAGATTTTTACAATAAATAAACATACATTCTAGGCTTATAGGATGCTGTTGGCCTTCTGTAAGCTTACTGAACATGAGAAACCTATTGGGTATCTAAAGACCAAAAAAGTGCCGTCTATTTGGCCCTCCGATTTTCCATAGCAGTAATAGATAAGGTTAGACTTCATTCTGCGTTTTTAACCAAACAGGTACAGCTATTCAGGCCTGAGAGGCCTGAGAGGAGAAGATAGTTTGAACCATTCTTCTGGCATACAGGTAGTGCTGCGCACTGGCAGGCTTCCAGCGTAAACCTGCGTGAAGTTCTGCCGTGGGCTGACATACGAGTTACACAGATTCCTGGAGAGCCCAGCGTGTGTTCCAATGCAGGCTGCAGCAAGCCTCGTGGTGTTTTGAGAGATTGTTCTGTTAGTCCTCTGCTATCTGCCCCCCTCCCCTTTCTCCCACCAGCAAGAATTGTTTCTCACTCTGTCTAGGTAGAGCTAGGTCCCTGCTTGGGGACCTTGCTCGTTTTTCTGACGCGTGAAAGCTCTCTACACGGCTGCTTAGCAGGTACCTGGAACTTCACTGTTTGTTCCTGAAATGTCAAAATGATTTTTTGCAAGTCCGTTAAAGCTTGATATGCCAATGTAACTTGGATGTAATCTTCCATAAGGCAATCCAAACAGAAGACTCCTCAAAGCTGATGCTTATGCAGGTTCCAGTCTGTAATCTGTTTGTTTGATAGTTTTTTTTCCTGTGGTTTCTCTGGCTCCATACTGAGTGAAGTTCTCTGATTGTGTCACTTTGAGAATGTATGTGGGCTATCAAATTTTGAGAGAGCTTTACAATCACAATTTAAGCTGAAACATGAACATTGGATTGTTTCATTTCCTATTTTTACCATAGCTACAGGAGATGAAGATAAATGAGGCACAAATTCCATCATGATGGACCAATGTAAACAAGTAAATTGATCTTTAAAAATATGGAAAAATAACCGTGTTATACTTCAAAAGATAAACTTTTGAAAGTTTGAATATAACCAAATCTAAAGGAGTCTAATTCACTTGTGTCATACATGCTGAGCTTAAAAAAAAAAACAAAACAAAACAAACAAAAAAAACCACTACCTCAAACCTGAACAGTTTAGAGCATTCATATCATTAGTTTTACAGAGCACGTATGCTATAGTAAGGACTTTTAAACAGTAGAAGTTGAACTTCTGAGAGCAGAAATATTTTCTCAAACTGAATGGGACAGTTTCTTCGTGACTAGCACTGTTACTTTTGTGAACTTCATGTTGAGCAGCCATGGTTTTGAATTCTGACACAGAATAAATTATGGCATATCCACACTCAAGAAAATGGATAATTCTCACAAAGTTAAAAAGTATCAGGTTCTTATCAAGTATAAAGTGGCATAGCTCCATGGAAATGGGTCAGGTAAACCGTGATTTATGTCAGTCTGCATATTCTTCGAATATGGCTAAGAACTGTTCTCACAAGGCATTTATATAAAACAGATTTTCGAGGTGAGTGAGAAGTTACTGTATATTATATATATTTAATCTACTCAGATCAGTTCTTCAGGTTTTTAATTTTTCTCCTTTAAAAGTTCATCAGTAATGCTGAAAGTCACACAAGTAACACCTTTTTTAGATTTCAGGGTATGATACTATTGCTTACTGTGGTTTTGGAAATACAAGGTGCCTCAAGATCCAGATTCAAGATGATTCAAGATTATAAACGTAATTTTAATTTTGGTTTAATTATGTTGATATATATGATGTTGGTGTGAGATATCTTTATAGTTTTGGACTATTTTGTGTATGAAGCAAAACAAGAAAGTGACAATATAAAACTGTATTTGTAATTTATAATTCCCTAATGTTTCATGTTGTTAGAGGATGTTAGAAAGTACCAGCAAAAGAAATAGGAAAAAAAAAAAAAAAAAGTAGGGGGGAAATGAACTGTAGGACGTAATGTATTGAGTAAAATAATATCATATGGGATAAGGGATTGTTATTATACAGAAATGGATGTAGTCTGCAGTTAGTAGTTTCTTTCTTGTCAACAGAACATTCAAAAATGTTTTGAATTAAATCATTTCATTCAGACATCTTTCCTGCATATTTTCATAACTTACATGGAAGCAGATTATTTTTGTATTGTATCATATTTTGTGCTTGTTCTACTGTTCAAGGCGTGCCTTTGATTTTGAGGAGCTTCTCTTTCTTCTGTAATGGCAATCTATCCTTGTTACCTATCTGTCCTCTTGTGGGATTTGTGTGCATTCTGAATTCTTATCCTAAATACTGGTAAATGCAGATACTGCAGTGGCTTGATGGTGGTATATGTCTAATCTATAGGTGTAACCAAAATATTATAGTTTTGAAGGGTGCATAAATATGTAGATCAGGTAGATGTTGCAAAATCTTCTTGTGGAGGTCTCCAACAAAATGATTATTAGAATGTGATAGAAGATTAAATGCATATTCTACAGAAATGAGAAATAGTAAGGAATGTTTTAGCATAATTTTGATGCCAATAATATTTTTTTTATGAATTAACATTAGAAGAGTGCAGTAGCACCTACCAAAAATAACTTATGCATTAGAATCACTTACTGAAAATGGTTTCCCATTTGATCCTGAGAAGATACACCTCAATTATAATAAATATATGGGTAGCTTAGGGCAAAGGAATTTCCCTCTTACCAAGGAACAAATGATTTGTTGTCCATAAATGTATTTACGTACCTCAAAAATAATCCTTGATGAGTGATTTAGTAACATTGTACGAATGAGTCTCTCAAAAACTATTAAATATTTTTGGAGGCTGAACTCTAATAAATTGCTATTGATGAGTCCTTCATACACTTGTTAGTGACTCTTATTATCTAAAATTATATTTAGCAGTCTGTACCCATTTCCCACTGAATTTGAACATTTAATATTAGTTTTGTCTGAGTGAGTGCTGCGTAAGGGTTGTGTATTTTAGCATCACAAACATGTTAGCAGACGAGGTTTCTTGTCTTTTTGGTGATAAACTTAACTGGAGCAAGGGTCTGTGCCTGCAAATCTTCCTGAAGCATCAGAGTACAATACTCCAAGGGCAATTTGGAATCCCTGGAGGGAAGGTATTAAATAGGAAAAGCTAATGTTGAGATGTGTCAACTCTATATACAATTCTATTACATTTTAACTTCTGAATCAATTGTAAGCTTTTAAATTCTGTAACTGTCTTGTAATTTTCATTTGTGTATTTATATAAGTGTATATGTATGCATGTAGACACAAATATTGTATGTATAGGGATCTGTGTATGTATGCGTAGGTGTGTACGCAATACTTGCATCCCTTCTGTTTACTACAAGAAATCCCAAAATCCAGAACTGAAATATCATAGAATTCAGCCACTTAGAAACTTGAATTGCTGTGGTTACTGGGACTAAATTATTTTTTAACTATTCATTAAATATATATTATTTAAATAGAAAAATATAAGAATATTTTCTTCCCAATTTGGCTCACACACTGTCATGGTATCTCAGGAAACACTGCAACTAATAATTTATTTCTAACTCACTAATATTAGACTTATGAAGAGTTTACTGGCCACAGCAGGAAAAGATGCATAATTTAAGAACGATGTTGAATCAGGATGGCTTTCTGCTCGTTGCAGTAGACATCCGTGCATAAAACAGCTTTGAGGTTACACTGATTTTGTGTCTGTGTGTGGTGAGGAAATACATTTTAGGAGTATGACTATAAATAGGAGTGAGTAGAGGATGTCGGGTGTGAGGCGTTCCAGCCTGCGCGCGCTGTGCCGGCGAGCTCAGCAGCCGAGGCTGGTGCTGGCCGGGGCTCGGGGGCTTCCGCAGCTCCCGGGTGCTGGTACCGCAGGAGGGAGGCGGTGACGGAGCTGATGTGGTCACACCCGGGGCCTTTGAAAGAGGCTGGAAAAACATCCTATGAAGAAAGTCCCTGGGAAGGAAAGTGGAACATATTTTTGTGTGTTTAAACACAACTGATTTTTACTGTAGTCATGTCCTGTTTGAAACCTGATGAAATCTGCAGCTTTGTGAGAAAAGCTTGAATCTCATATTTTCTGGTTGGCTTGCTATTGAGTAAAAAACTCATTGATGTCCTCATACTGCAAACTTGTATTTATTTTTCAAAAATACAGTCAAGCTTCATTTGATGAATACGATTTATTCTAAGAAGCTTTTGTGAAAACAGATTTCATTTCTTACTATCTCTTTGTGACCTGAGATACATTCCTATCTAAAAGTCATTCTTATTACAGAGTACCTTCTTTGTTGGCTATCTAGCACCATTTTAGGGGCCAGTGTGCACATAAGCAGAAGTTACTGAATTGTAGAAATAATGTTCTAGTCTAGATTTGACACTACTTAGGATATAACTCAGCATTGTGGTCTTAGCTGTATAATGACATAATAAAATTTAGTAATTGAGTTTAAGTTGTTTGAAGGTAGATTTTCAGGCAAGTATATCTGGAAGCATTACAAGTGCTATGCTGGTATAAGCGCAATGGATGCAGAGAATGGAGTATGAAATAACCTGCTGTAATCTTCACTTTAAAATTTTTTTATAATGTTTATCAGAAAATTGCTATTGAAAGTATTATACACTAGTCAGCTCTTGATATGAAATGAAGAAGCACTGAGATTCATTATTTTAGTGTCTTGGAACAACATTACAATGAAAACCTGAAGCTTTTATACTCTTGCTGGTGTCCCTAGCATCACTCCAGTATTGCAATAGTTTCACTAAATGAAGTGACTAACACTTGTTAAACAGAAGTGCTGGAAAAGGGTCTTTACTAATAAGCTGTGAAAAGCCTAGCTTGTGGACTCCACTGTGAGCATCAGCTTCTGATTAACTAGTTGTCCTGTGATTCTGAACATCATTTGTATTGTGGTCTACACCGCATGTTTGATTCCAAGGTATTACTACAGCCTTCAGTATTGCAATGCCACTGAAGAGCAGGATGTTTCTAGTAATGCATTTTTACACAGCTTTGTGCTACTAGGCCCTAGGTCTCTTATTGCAGATAAGTTCACCCAGGAGCCTTGGTGGGGGGGGTGTGTGTGAGGGGGGAGTTGGGGGTGTTACTTTTTTTCTGATGGGTTTCACTGTTCTCAGGGGGGCTCTGGCTAGTCTCTAAAGCTACCAAAAACCTGTAACTTATCTCTCTCTCAAACAGCAGCAGATTGATGTAACTCCGTGTGCTTTTTTTACATTCTTATGTTAAAAAAAGAAAGCTTATATTCTTCAGAAATAGATAAATTATTATGTAATAATCCCTCTCTTAATATTTAATAAACATCAGTGGATTGGAATACCTTTAGAGTTAACCCCCTTACGAATAAGCACACACATCATTCTGACTATATTTCATTTTTTTGGAGAATACCTGTACACACCAGGAATGACCAGAGGGATAGTGTAAGTAATAGCAGAATCACTTTCTAGCATATACATAATCATAAATCATAACCATTTACATGACATACCTCTCTATGTTCATATTCTATTTGAAACTTACTGTGGATATTCTAAACAAGTAATTGATTGTACTGTAACTGACCTGAAGAAAAAGTAAAGAAAGAGTAAACTCTATGCCTGATGGAAATGCTGATTTCCAGGCCTGATCAATGAAGAACTAAGGTTTTTTGATGAAATTGGTTTTGAATCAGTATATTCAGTCAGGAATGGCTTCCTTTTTCTCTTGTCCTCATTAAACATTTAAAGCAGACTAACATAAATTCAGATTCAATACTGAAAAACTGCTAAGACAGAAAGAGATTTGAGTCTAAAAGGCAACTGTTGTACGTAGTGCTTCTCTCTCTCCTACTGCTAGTAGATCCATTGAGGCAATGTAAAATTAAATTACTGTTGATTTATTCTTGCTGAATAGCTTCAGTTCTTCTGTTGGATTAGAGAGATCAAGTTCATTAGATGATGCGCTTGAAGGAGTCTTCCTAAATCCTGCTACATTGTAGCTATGATTTTAACTACACTGGAAAGATTTGTGTAAGTTCACAGTAAACATTTTGAGGAGGTTATAAGAAAAATTAATTTCTTTTTGAGGAATAGTTTATCCATCTGAGATAAAATCAATTAACTTACTCCTGTAACTTACAGTAACTGCATAGTTTTGAGATTTAAAACAGTGAAAAAATGGTTACAATAATTTCATAAAAATTATTTAAAGGAGTTTCTGAAGGATAATTACATGTGTACAGTAAGTTCCAGAGTTTCCCCCTCTACCCCTGTTTAAACCTGTATTTGTTTCAATAATATTTAGCATGAGACTTCTAAATAAATTCTGCAGGCTTCTGCCAACTCACAGAAGTGGTACTTCTATTGGTATGGTACTTTGGTCTGCTCTGCCTCTTAGCTTTGTGCTTTTTCTCACGTCAGTTTTAAATAAATTATGAGATGGTGTGTGGCTGATGTTTAATAGCATGCCAGAATAAAGGTTCCAAAATATTATTTCCTCAAAAAACTTACTTTATTCTGAAATCTTTGGCTTAAAAAAGGAATTCTCTTAATTTTATCTCCTTTAAAATTCCTGATTTAGTTTTTCTTTTTTTCTGTCACTCTACTGAGCTTAATTTTGGAACAAGTTTTCACTCAGTCTTCTAGGAGGCTACTTTATCTTGTGTGATTTTCTTAAGTCTGTAGTATTGATGTGCTTTCAGCATGTAGTTTGGTGCATGGTATCTCACCTATTTGAACTTCGTAAAGGTGAGATTGCAGCAGATCTATGAAGACTGGGCATCTGTAAAGTTTTAAAGCCCAGATGGGAGAGTAATGTAGTTCAGACACCTTTGGGTTAGGTATTAGCCAAGGTGGAGGAAGGGAGTGGGAAGTCTGTCTGGAAGGCAACAGGATCATGTTTTTTAACGTGTGTATTTGAACTCCTTCAGTTAGGTCTTTTATTATATCTAACAGCAAACTCTTAGCTCTAGACTGTACATAGGTTTGGTCCTGGATAGCTGACCACCAAAACAGAGGAAAATGTCCCTTAAGACTTCTAATAGTCTTCTGCAAGACTTCAAATGGAGCAGGACTGAAATGGTCTTTCTCATGGTGGCTTTACAAAATACGATTTCCTTCTCTCTAAGGCAGATAGCCTCACCAAATATCTTTTTAGCAGTTTTTAAAAAGAAATAATAAGAACAAGGAGCACAACATCATAATACAAGGTTTTCCTATGCCTTAACTGGAAAGCTGATTTTCTTCGAATTTTTCCTGTGGTAGCTGTTACAGATTTATACTTATGGTTGTGAAACCATGTGAAAGTTGATTTTTGTTTCCCCCCTCATGGCCAAAACACAACAGTCATTCAGAAGTGAGGAAGAAAGAGGAATAGGTGGTATTTAGACTGGGCTTGGTCCGAGTATTCTGAATGGAGTTTGAAGAAAGGCTTTTTAGATCTTGATACTTTGGTTTCTTTTGTACTTAAAATGGAGATTCTCCTGGTGGTAAGCATACTGCATGGATAAAGTTTTCTTGTTTCTTCATTTAGAAATAACTGTTTTCCTTGAATGCCACTCCAACCTGGAATACTGTGGCAAAAAGAAAAAATATGTGGAATGCTGGCATCTTTCCAAAATTTGATTTATATTTTTGTAGCCCAGTGTTTTTGAGAAATTGGTCATTATCTTTCATGGTGCAGTCAGAAGAAACTTTCAAGCTTTCAATATCCAAAGGTTAACTATCTTTTTGAATAGATGTATTGTTGCTATGATTACAGCTTTTAATAGAACCCAAAGTAGAGAGGCTTCACTTTAACCCTGTATATGCTGAAGAATTTGTTCTTCATAAAGCTTGTGTAGGAATAGGATATTCTAGTACCTTAGTCAAAAGAATCTGCATTCACTTAACTGTGGAGCTGGCCTTTGAATTTCAATTACAATAAGAGGGTGTAACGAGAGTGAGATGTTCTTAATGTAGCATTTATGATAGGTAAAGCATAACACCAGCCCCATTAGGGTTGCTTGAAAAATCCACGCTGACTTCGATGTGATAGGTTTACACTTAGTCTTTTAAACAGAGAACGTGAAGCAGCTCAGGAGCATGTTCAGCTTCACTCGGGAGTTTTCATTTCTAATTGCCAGTTTGATGCATGTGCTTTTAATAGAAAATGTAGCTCTATTCCCCTAGTCTGGAAGCTCTTGCTCTCTCTTTTTATCCATATATCTTTTGCCACTTTGCCATAAAGTGAAGGAACACTAATTAGGAAATATGAGTGAAGATTTTGGGGTGGGGGGGGAGAAGTCTCTTGTGTAGGTGTTGTGAGTTTAATTCTGAAAGGAAGAAGATTGCTGGGAAATTGTTTTACCACTAATAAAAAAACCCAGCAGCGGTAAAAATCATTGGAGCTGCCTGTATACATTTAAGCACAATCTTTCTCTACAATCTTAGTCTCAGCATGGAGAAAAATATTTTGTCTTCCCCGTAATGACAATGAAATGTGGTGATGTGCGTTATGTGTGGTTAAAATTCATGCTCTAAATTATTTCTTCATATTATTCTAAAATTACACTGAAAGAGTATAATTTGGCTTTGTTAAACTTCTCCATAAATATAAAAGCTCAGAAGGTCAGAGTTCTATGCATTAATTAGTAGTACTTCAAGGTATTATGTTTATTTTGAGCCCTGGCTTGTATTGTACAGTTTTTTAACAACTGTATTTTGAGGTGATAGTTTTGCTTTGCTTATTTTTAGTACTAGTAGGCCAAATTGTGTAGCGTTAGCAAGATAAATTGGAAGAACCATAGAAACATGTTTCAGTTGTTTTGAGTGAAAGCAGTAGATGAAGTTGGCAGAGACTGCGTGTAATATGAAGAAAAGTTGCGAACATTAGAAGAAAAAGAAAGTTTAGATCATAAGGATGTTGAAGCTTCATTAAAAACAGTTCTGTATAAAGCTGTTATACACAAGACAGCAGAATGTAATTTTAATCTGCCTTTTGGCACTTAGTCAAGCCAAGATGGTAGCAACTCAAAGCCCCTTGCAATTTAGCTGTGGAAGAAATGGGCTGTTGTCTCGCAGCTGCAGGCTGCCTCTGCTGGCCGCTGCAGTGGGAGCTGCGCGAGTCCTGGTCCAGAGGCAGCAGTGCTGATCTCCTGTACCATGGCTTTGGACCTGCTCCTTCGAAAGGTGACAGTTGGGCGACTTCAGCTGGGGCTGGTGGAGGGGACGGGGGACAGGAAAGAGCAGAAAGATGTCTTAGCCCTCCTCTCCAGAAAAGTGTGGTGCTGGCTGTAAGCAGGTGCTTACATGGGGCAGCAAGAAAGGTGCCCCGTGCAATGTCCATGTTGTTCATGTTGTCCGTGTTAAAAAAAATAACAGTCACTGTGTTTATTACTGGGGAAAGTTGTTAAATGCTTTGAGATAAAAACACAGACTATCAGACATTTATTATGGGGAATTTGACAGTCTTACCAGATTAGGCAATTTGGATTGTATTTTTACTTTTTTTGGCTTGCTTTGCTGGCACTGAACTGATTCACCAGAAACACAAGAAGAGTGATTTTATCAAAACGAATGCTTTGGAAGAAATATGTTTGATTTATTTCACTTTTTTGTTTGTGGAAATATGTGACTGATCAAAGAAATATGAAATCTTCCTTTTGTTCATTTCTCTGCTGTGAGATATAGTATCTTTGATTGGTGCTGGAAGGGTTGTGTGGTTAGACTTAAACTTGTATAGTCTCCTTTTATGGCATCAAAGGCCTTCAGATTTGACCATTTTTGGTGATTATAGGCATGGGAAAATAATATTTCTATAGAGAGTGTGAAAATAGTTGAAATTCTTTTCTTTGGAAAGAAGTAAATAAGGGGAGTGCTAAGAGTATACCAAATTGAGTGTATTTCATGACTGATGACTGTTGTTATATAATTGAAAGTCATAAATATGATGTGAGAATAAGTATTTGGCAAAAATATTGATGGTTTCAGGCTAGAAACTCCTCCTTGTCAAATGAAGGCTAGAACATCAACACCTTATTTTAGTTCAAGCTTTCCTCAGTTCCAGGCTTTAAGTTCGAGAAAAATGTTGTTGATGAGAAATGATTCTTAAAAAAAGCTTCCCTTAGTAAATAAGCCAGGTTTTATCAGAAGAGCCAAATACTGGAGCATAGTGAAGTTCAAATATTTAATTTAAAGAGAAATTTGACTTTGTTGTATCACGTGAAATAAACTCTACACTCTATTCGAATGCTTAATTTCAAACTATTGTACTTTCATATCCTACAAGGCACAGATTAAGTTTTCCTTTATGCTAGGCAAAATGTTGAAAGTAAGTGTGGACTCACAGATTTGTTCTTCTTTCATATGTATGTCTTGACAATCATAACATGGACATTTTCTTCTGATAGTGTCTCTGGTTTGCAGATATGGGATCAGTTTGGATGGACCCTGCAAAGATTTACAAGGATAAAGAATAAAAAAAACCCATAAAATATGGTAGGAGGAAGCTTTATGAAACAATTTTAATGAAGAATTATCACATGTAACAGAGCTTCCCCCTCTTGGTTTTTAGGCCATGACTTCTCTTCTGACACAGGTGTATTTAATTGAAAGTTGGCTGTATTTTCCTGATTGCCATGTTCATTTCTGTTAGTTGATTCCGCCCCCCCCCCCCCCCCCCGCCCATGGAAAACACATCATCCTGTTGTGTCTAATAACAAAATTAAGTTGCTTGTTCCCGTAGCTTGAAAATGTCATACTTGGTGTCTGCTGAGTTTTTTGTTCTCTGGTATGCTTCCTCTGGTAGACAATGAGTCACAAGCTGTCTGATCTTATTAATAACTTGTTGACTTTTAATTTTTAATTTCAAAGTCTACCTTTGTAAATATACTGTATTTAATGAATCATTAGAAATATTCTGCTTCTCTAAATATCTAATTATGAGTTCAAGGTAGATTTACTAGGTTAATTCATGGACTGCATACAAAACGTAAAAATTAACCAACAGCTTCCTATAATTCTCTGTTTATGGGAGGATGACAGCTTTTCTCTTAAATAAAACATGTCTCTGGATAGCAGTATTTCTGATGCAGAGTCTTGTGCATAATTTTGTGTCACTGAATTTTAAAAATCTGATATTCTAGTAATATCTATTAAGAATGATAAATCATTGGTAACAAGATCAAGATTATGAACTCTGTCAGTACTATTCAGTGGTTTTTTTGTATTTATTTTGAAAGTAACTTTAAATGTTTACATAGTTACAGGCAATAAAATGCTTTTGCCTATCAGATACCAATCTGAAACTATGATGATGGATGCTATGGGGGAGAAGTTAGGCTAGGCTTATTTATAGCAATTCTCAGTTAAATGTGTTGAGAGGGAAGAATTTTAGGTTCTTAGTGTATCATACTTTGAAAGTTTTTTTATTTAGTTTTCGTCGTTAAGATTTTGTGGGTGCACTCTGATATGGAGCCTTGAAATAAATGGAGGAAGAATATGTACCCATAATTGGAAAGTTATGAAATATCTATTTAAAAGGAACTATCACTTCTGTTGTTTTTGTATTTATTTAACACAATAATATTCGGTCTAGAGATGTATCCCTGGGGTTCTCATTACTCCAGAAATTTTATTTTGTGCATATAAATTCCCTCTGGCCGGTGCCTACCTGTTTACCACTATTTTGCTCCTCTTCCTCCTCCCTAGCATAGAGCATAAAATCTGCCTCATAAGAATTTAAATTCTCCTCGAAAGACGCACATTCTTACGTGGGATTGATGTTAGATATAAAATTAATTTGTATTTCCAGTATATTTTCTGCTTCTATTTTTATCTAGAAAAATGATAATTGTCTATTATGAAATGTAGGGTGTCTACACTGTTGTGTTAACTAATTGGAGACGGTAATACTTAAAAAAAAAAAAAAAAAAGAGAGAGAGAGAGAGAAACTGTTGAATGCCCGTGAGATGGTTGTTTGTATGAAGCTGAATATTCCATTGCAGATCTATTAATAATAGAAGAGTTTAGTCGTATCAGACTATGGATTAATAGTAAGATCATTCTGAATTACAGGTAAAGAGAAATGTCTGCCTGAGGTGTGGGTGTTATCCTTGTTATGAGCATATGCTTACTGTTGTTTATCAGATATGATATGCTCAAAATATAAATCAGAGAGATACTTAGAGAGTAAAATAATATTTGCTATACAAAAGTACACATTTGGGCTTGTTTTGATCTATGATTAATAAAACAATGAGATTTTTTTTTTTTTAATTCTTTTTGCTATATTAGGATTTGAAAGCCCTAAACACACTGTGGTTTCAGCTTTACCCCTAGTAAAGAATCACCCTTTCATTGTGGTCCTGATCCCAAGCTCTCTGAGATGGGAGAATGAGAGAGGCTCCCATTCTTTTCAGCTAGCCTCTGCATGGTCAACATTTATTTATTTGTGTACTTGAGCTTGCTCATTTAATGTTCAGGGTAAATATCCTTTGGCTCCAGGTGGGACTGCAGCAATATTTTGCTTATCCACGCTGTTACTTGGCAATGCTGTAATTAAACTAAACTGTGACTAAACTGTATATTTCTGTGCGACTCACCAAATATGGCAGGAGGACTTGTTCATCCTTTAACACAGAAAAGGATCCTCAGTCTACATGTAGGTCGTAAGATGGCTGTAAAAACTCATGTTATGTTTGGATCTATTTGGTTGATTATTGACCATTAAACGTAGACTGCCTCCACAAATACACCATTCCTTAATGCTTGGAAGTATTTTCTTCAGGAATCTTTTCCATTCTCATGTGATTTAAAATGCTTTGTCTGGCCAGGAGCCACCTTACAACAGCATCTGTGGCATTCTGTGGTCTCCAGAAATTTTATATTGCTTGTTATATTGTGCATATCTTAATTACACCATTCCAGTAGTCTCTAGGTAGCAGAATGTACTATCCTAAGGGCTTGAAAGAATTTTCAGTATGCCTGATTTAAAAAAAGAAAAAAAAAACTCTCCATATATTTCTTATTGTATTCATAGCTGAATGCTGGTTAAAATGTGTGATCATGGGGTGCACATAACTTCTTACTTGGGCCATGTAGTCCCTGCATGTTTGCAAGCTTACCCAGGTGTCCTTCTGCCACTTGGGCCAGGAGACCTTCTCTGTTCTCTGATGTAGGCAAGACAGAGAGCAAGTGGAACTGTTTGGAAAGTGAAATAAAAGAATTATAGGCTCTGGTTAGCTCCACAAGGTTGATAATGTAAAATGTAGTGAGAATGGCTTAATATTCTGACCCTCCAGAAAGTTTTGCCATGGGTCTATGATAATAGCTTCTGATCTCTTAATTCTGTGCCTTGCCCTCTGCAAACTGCTCTGCCAACTACTAAGTGTGCTGTTAACACAGTCTAACAGTTTATAGATTTGTTTTTGTGTAACCCGTGCACCTGCTGGTCGGAGCTGAGCTCGAGTAGGTCAGCAGGCGTTACGTGGTGCGGAGGCTGCAGTGCTGTGAGCTGTAAGGGCGATTCCAGACTGAGCGCAGCTCTGCTGGGTCCTCCTGCGCGCACGCAGGCAGCCTCTGCTCCTCGACGTAGTTCAGGGCCACAGGGATTAGCTACATCCCAGAAATACCACTGCATTTCATAGCAAAGATGGTGAGTTTTAACACTTCATGTTTTGTGGTCATGTGATTCTTTGGTTTTGAAATTTTGAGTCTTTATTTGTGCAAACCCCTTGTCCTTACTTACTACAAAATAAGTATTTGCCTACTTTCTTTGAAGGCCAACATATTTTAGGGTCATCTCCCTTGCAGCATATTTATTAGAAGTTAACTGATACAATCTATGTTATGTCAGTATTGGAGGTTAGTTCAACCATTCTTAGTCTTTTTAAAATGTAGACAGCAGTTGGCATTACTGATGTGTGCTGGTGTCTTGCAGACTGTTATAGAAAGGCTTTGTAAGTGAAGCTTTTTGAGCGAGCAGTCTAATTCCTCAGCATGTACAACAATACTGTATTTCAGCAGCAGACCTGTGTTGGTTCTGGACATGGTTGTGATGGTAGGAATAGCTGATTACTCCTTTGGTTAGTATTTGTGACTTTTTGAAAACCTTCCTGGTTAGTACAGATACATGTTAAATATATCATGAAAAAAATCATTCGAGTTAATGTGTAATAACAGGACACTGTGTTTAAACCACTGTAAAATCTTGAGCTGAGCAGAATTGGCTTCTGTAACCATGCTTATCTCCTAGGTTCTAACATATGTTTTTTCCTTAATATTACTGCTCTGTCTAGTAACTGGTATCCTTTTGCAATTCCAGCCTCCTTCCTGAGTGTTTGATGTTGGCAGCTGCAGGATTTGTCAATTTGAGGTTTGTGTATTTGTTACAGTGTGGGCAGATTGTTAGTGAAGTAGGACAACATCCTCCACTTCATTGGCTGTTCCTATTTGGGAAGCAAAGCTTAAACTTACTGCTGTGGAACCTCATGGAAGACTGTTTGCCTAAATCTGCCATTCTCTGTTGTTAAATTACTGTAATTACATCATAGGGACAGAATCAGCTAGTAGTAATGATTTAGTAATATAACTGTAATAATATGGGCACATTGATTATTATGTAATGGATTAAAAGAGCAAAGCAGCCTGAAACTGGATTGAAAACAACTGACTGACTAGGACTTTGTTCATATGGTTTAAAATAACAGCATTGTAATTCTAGCAAACCATGAAGTCCAGTCTATATGCAGGTTTGGTTTTAATGATTTCTCTTTGGTTTTGCTTAGTAATAATCTGCAACAGAAGGTTGAATGTGACAGTGAATTTGGCACAAGTGGATGCCTGACACACAAGCAACAGAATTATCTAACCAGAAAACTGCACTGCATCTTACTTTTGGGGAAGGTCATCCTGTGAAGTGAACTTGTAAATGTCCCTGCATTGCTCTATATTTCAATTAACAGGAAAGAAACCCCACAGTATAGTTCTGGATTCTTATTTAAAAAATGTAATTTTGATCAAACTGTACATATCTATTTCCAGTTAGGCTTTTGGTTTCTAGGGTAAACCAAAAGATTTCCATGCACTTCTTGGGATATTAAGAGACAGGAGGAGATTTGCGCTGGCAAATGAGAATGAGCTGCCCCCTGCAATGCAGTCCTGATGCGAGTTGGTCACCTGACTGCCAGCTTTTCTTTTTCTTTTTCTCCTGCTCATGCTAAAAATAATTAAAAGCGTAATAGAAAACCTATTAGATGAATCTGATTTTACTATTCTTGGGGGCAGGTTCTGTCAACAGATATCTGCAAACTGGTATCCAGGGAGAGAGGTCCTTCTCCTTCTTTTATCATAGTGCTATAGTTGTTGTTCAATTACATAAATTACCAGCTAAAGTCTGTGTCCCCATTACAGATCATTTTCGTAAGTATATCTAGCTGAATCTGCTCCAGCTCATTTTTGTGAGGTAAGAAAGTAAGAAATACTCAAATATTTTTCAGACAAACTGGTATTTTGCAATACCAGTTTTACTTTGTTATGCTGTTCTCAGTTACTGGTGGGAGACAGAGGAGAAACTCGTGGGAGGGCCATTCGGAGCATTAAGACTTGGCCTGTTAATGCCTGTGTCACGGATGCTTCTGCCTTATGTGAAATGTTTGTGTGACTGGGCAGCCCCATGTTTAAATTAGGAGTGAATGTAACTGAATGCAGCTACTTTTCCTATTTCGTAGCAGTAGGAAGCATTTAAGAGGCAGTTGGGCCATGGGTCAAGTATATTCCAACCAGGTACTTCCTCTGCCAGGCTGAGTACTTGAATCTGCACCTAGTTTTTGTGCTCTGCAAAATGGAAGCAGACTATATGACTCCTCTGAGTAAAACAACTGCATATCTTTTAATTAAAAATAATGTACTTGCAAGCTGGTAGCACTCTGAAGTGTATTCAAAATGCATGAGCTTTTGAATACTTAAAGCATTTCTGTTTTACCTAGATTATTTGTTCACATTAATTTCATTTTCCCTGAAAACTTACTGGAAAGTTGGATACTTCCTTGGAGTAGCAAAAGGAAATAGTGCTAAATTCAAAAAATAATGTGTAATGTAGCTGTAACAATTTGGGGAGCCTGGGTGAAGATTTTGATGTCTTTTCAGAATTAGCAGCTCCTTTTGGTAATGGATGTGAGATTACAAATGTTGTGTTGAATGTGTGGGTGGTTGCTTTTCCTGCTGGCTTGGCTTTCACTGTGAGCCCATGTCCAGAGGGTAGTGATAGGAGAAATTCTTGTGCTTGATGTAAGGTTAGTACCATATTGTTAAAACTTTATGAATAATATTCAGATAGTGCATAGAGACAAAAGGACAGCTACTCTAGGACAAACTAGATATTTCAGTCTGAACTTTGGCAGAAGGAATAGCTTGACAGTGAAATGTGCTGCTTCCTAGGCTCCCTTCAGGAAGGGAACTCCAAGGTAAAGATCCATTGCAGCAATGTCAGATCTCAGAGTCCTCATATTCTGGATGAGGACAAAAATAACAGATTGCCCTAACGTAGCAGGTGAAGGCGCCTAAACTATGCAAATAATAACCATCCTCCTCCTACTCCTCCCTGAAAAACCTGGATGCTCAGAAAAAAGATGCTTGTTGAAACCTAAATGCATCTGTGGATACTAAGGAAACAAAAATACGGAAGAGGTATTTGGTGTTCGGTTTTTTGTTGTTGTTTCCTAGGTTCTGTGTATTTCTAGCGCTGAAGTAAAAGACTGTTTTTGAAACACTTGGGAAAAAAATCTGTCTTTCTGATCATTCCAACTATAACATGCCATCAGAAAAACAAATACAAATCTTGAGTTTTACTTGGATGAAACTCTAGAGGAAAAGTGTTCTCTGCCCTTAATTTTCTGAGCTTCTAGTAAGTGATGTGAAATTTACTCTGAATTAGCAGTGTTAAGTAGTTGTATCTCCGTGAAAAACTCAAATTCTAAATCATTTTCACAAAGAATAAGCCAAGGACATTCCAGTGAGAATCATTGTCACATTATCACGATTTTTGTACTGCACACCTGAAAAAAGACGTGAATGATAGTAGATAGTATAAATACACTGTATGTTCTGATAAACTGATTTTAAATTGCATGAAAAACTAGAAGCTAACTCTGCTATAAGATTTTTTCTGTTTTTATATCTGATATAGGTTTAATTGGATATTTTCTATAATATGTAATAGAGAAAATTCAAAATGAAATCAAAATTATTTTTTAAAATATAGCATTCAGAATATTTTAAAATGCTATTAGGATGTAGCATGCTGTGATTTCTTTGTTTGTGTTCCTTTTTGTCACATAGCATTAGCAACTGCCTGTTGAAGAGGTGTGTTTTGATCTAAAAACACCAAGGTTGTTTTTAAAACATTAGGACATAAACCAAATTGTCTTTAAAAAGAAATGTCCAATATAAAAAAGTAGTAAGTTTAGGCCTCTAGTTGACATTGTCTTAATTTCTGTTTGTTTTTGGTGGTATGTGCTCTAGGGTTTCTTGACTGTATTTATAAACACTGATTTCAATCAACTTCCGTTTCCTGATACTGTAGCGCCTACGCCCTGGGGTGGATTTGTGTAGAATTTTGCTGCATTCCAGAATGTGCTCATGCTGAGCCAGAATTAGCACTCTATTTATTAAAACCTTTTGTTTATGTATATCGGTAGCATGACTTGCTGTTTTAAGTGTATGCTAAAAAACAAAGAGCATATTTGGATTTGTTAGGTTTGGTTTCCTTTTTTTGGTTTACTACTTCTTTGGTGGGATGATGGAGGAAAGTAGAAAATGTATGCATTTTTTTTAAAGAAATACTAAGATAAAAAGTAAAGATTTAAATAGTTATTGAAGTTTAATTTAAATTGAGTGTTCAGATCTTCTGTTGTTCCTATCTAATACAGGAATTGCCTCCAAAAAAGATTAAGGTCTTTCTAAAGATATAAATTGAAAATGGGGACTAGACTCTGGAGAGATGCGTGTGCCTGTTAGTAAGGGGGTTGAGTGAATTGTGAAGACAGGCACAATCTGCTGCAGGTTCCTTCAAAAACAGTGACTGAAAATGGAGGAATTCTTTATGCCCGGATCCCAGAGGATTTTGTGCAAAGATGAGTTAGAACCAACGTCAACAATGTAAAAATGCACATTGAGGGTCCTTTAAGCTATCGCCTGTTTGTTTGTGTGAGGAAGGTGAATGAAAATTGTACAGCATGGAGAAATCCAGTGATGCATGTCTCTATTTTTAGCTCTACTTATTAGTAACTCTGCATATTTAATAGTTAAAAGCACTAATTCATAATGGAGTTCATCTTTATATAGCCCATGTTATATTGTTGTCTTTGTGTTCATTAATTGTTCATTTAGATGCTGAAGGATTTCCATTTCATTTAGCGCAGAAATTGGGCAAAGAAGCAAATGCAACAGTAATCCTGCCCTCCCCCCCCCCCCCCCAAAATGTAATCACTGAATTAAATAGTGCGTTGTAATGTATATTCCAAAGGCAAAGAAGCATGGCCAATGATAACTCTATTTCTGACTATTTCTACATGCTAGTTCAAGAAGACAGATCGGACACACGCAAAGCATACCTGGTTACACTTGCATGTGATGATGGTGTAGGTGACTTACTGCAGGAATATGATTTTTCTCATGTTGGAGTCCCTAAGGGTTCTTAACTATCTCTCGTATGGGTTGTGATTATGTACTGCACACTATGCATAAGTATATTTTTAAATACAGAAAGCTTTTTCTGTACCATTTTTTTCCTTTAGAATTGCTTCTTATCTCCTTGAGAGTTATCAGACTGTATGTGTGCATGTGCATATGTGCGTGTTTGCACGTCTGTGCTTCGAGCCTGCTCCTTGAAGGAGCTCTGCATGGCTCTGGGTTTCCCTACAGCTGGGCCTATACCTCTGACAGCCTCAGTGATTACACTACAGCTGTTTAGTCGTAGGCAGATAGATTTTCCATTGCATAACATGTAGCTCTCTAAATATCCTACTGATGTTCATGCTACAGCATGGTAAATGTAGGCATCTTTAATGACCTTTTTGTTGCAAATTCATTCATCTGACTCGTCGAATTTTAGAAGAGCATTTGTGCAGTAGAGACAAGACCTATCTGTTTTTTTTCCTTAAGTTATGAGGCACTCTGTTTTTTGAGTTACCTGGCTAAAATGTTTAACAACATCATTTAACTAGTATTTTCTGTAAATTAAAAAAGCAGTTGGTGCATAACAGTCCTGTCACAATAGTGAAGGAACCATGAAACTCTGAGCTAAAATTTATTTCTGAGGCAAATTTAAGTAGTGTGTAAAATTGCTGCAGTTTGTATTTCTTTAAATAGAGTTGTTAGACTTGGAAATGTTTCTATGTCATTATTATTACCTGATTTGTAAAATGCAACCTGAAAATCTCTTCTTAAAAAAAAAAAAAAAAAAAAGTGTTAATAGGCCAGCTGTCTTTTAGAGCTGAAGTGTGTTTTAGGTATTAGAGTGGTGTATGCATCCTGTAAGTACAGAGGGGAAGATCATCAGCGCTTCAGTATAACCCTACTGACTTTCTACTTTGATTTATTGGGGCTGAAGATCAGCACCAGTGTATAATACAGGCAAACATACAAATTGGGCTAATTAGGGCTGTATGTTGTCTTGGAAAAATAGCTGCTCATCTTTTTCCTCTTTCAGAGAAAAGTGGCAAATAAAACATACAGTAAAATGTGAACGGTACTAGAAGCTTGACCTCATGCTTTCTTATTCCAAGTTCGCTTTGGCAGGTTATGAGGAAACAGTAGTTTTTAAGAAAGAGTAGAGCTGATATGTTTTATAGCAGAATTTGAGTTGAAAGTCTGTAGGACTTTCCATCTCTGTAAGTTTCTGTAAAGGTTACATTCATAGCTATTTTGGTGGCTGATTCCTTGCAACATTTGTAACTTAATATGCTGAATATTCAGCATTGTGTTTTAGCATTATGTTAGAGAAGAATATACAGTATTACTACAATAACTAATGAATGTATATGTGGTTTAATTTTTACATTTTGGCCACAAGTTCTGATGTGTTTTGAAGTATTCTGAGGAGAGAGAATCAAAGAAAAGCTAATTAAAAGAAAATCCTAGTGAATCTAGGAATACTGCTATGCAAAATATAATAGTATTGAAAGGTTTTTGCTAATGGAACCTCCCCCCCTTCAGGACATAACACTGCACAGTCAGCAAGCAACAGACATTGAACTGAGTTGATTAACAATTCTACTACTTCTGCTAGTTTCATGGATGTCTTCAGCAGCTAATTACTTATTGTATTTTCAGGCAAAAAGTTTCATTAAACTGTAGGCAAGCAGAAGTGCTCTGACACTTTATTTCAGCCAAAGAATCTCCTTAAATCTTTAAAGAAATGTGTGTGTGGGGGGGAGTAAAACAGTAAAACAACAAAAAAAATTCCTGATTGAAATACTGTAAGGGTAAAAGGGGCAGGGGAAAAGAAATTTGAATGTATGCTGATAGACGGTTTAAATTAACTCTAGCAACATTTGTCAAATTATTTTAATAGTTTTCTTTCTTATTTTTCTACCAGCTTCAGTCTTACCTACTGATTGTAACTAGAGTGCATGTGTAAGATAGTTGCAAAAAGGTTTAGATTGTTTTTCATTTTACAGTGTTATCGGAGGGGATCAACTGAACTTTGAAAAGGAGAGTCCATTCCTGCATTTCCTGATAACATGAGACTCTCTAATCAGACTCTCTAATCATCAGAAATCTGCCTGGTCTGTCATTGTTTGATATTATTTCAGTGAGTGGAATTAATATTACATTGTAGAAAACTGAGCTTATACAGCTTGATAACAGGAATGATTGTACAGGATATGCAAGGTGGAGCAAATGGGGTTTATTCATACTTGTGTATTTCAGGGATTCTCATCAATATAGAATGTATTTCCAGTTATATAAATAAATTTATGTAATTGCTTGTGGTGTAGTGTGTGTGTGTGTGTATATATATATATATATAAATATATATACACACATACTACCTTTTAATAACTGCCAAATAAATACTTAACTCAGGCTTTCTTAAATATCATTAAAATACGGTTGTCATTCATGGATCTGACACTCATGGAGTAGTACCTATATTGGTAGATGTTGTAGAGCTGGAAATGAAACTGCAAAACAATTGTGATAACAAGTATTAAATAATTATACTACTGCTTGTTCAATCAAATCCATTTTTTTTTAAATAGCTTTTTGAATCTTGTCTTTATTGGTTTAGCAGTTCCTTTCTTTTTCAATAACAAAACTTTCTTTGCTGTTTACTAGGTTTTTTGCCATTATACTCTTTCTTTTTGTCATGCATTTATTTTCTTTCCTTGACAAAAACAAATGCTGAATTGTTCTTTGAGTTCTGTATTTTGGTCTTTACTATCTCTTTTGGAAAAAGCATTGGAAGAAGAACGTTGTTTGGAGAACTCTGAGCTGGTGCTGCAGAGGTCTGAAAGACAGGAGGGAATTTGAAGAGGTATACCTGTTTTAGTAGGTTCTTAAAAGCTTTCACATACCTTGGTGTGAGCATTTTACATTTTATTCACAGGATAACTAGATCTTGAGCTTTCCATGTAGTGGCAGAATAGTTTCTCTTAGAGATTATATTCTGTTTCTCCTTTCCTCCATAGCCTTTTGAAAGGGGCTATATTTGAGACGAATTGTGTGACCTGGCATCAAAAGGCTAAACTGAGAGCAACTGCCCCAATACTTGATGGGAAATTCTTCAGGACAATCAATCAACAGCAACTAGAAATGGATGTATCAGTGTCATGAACACAGAAGATAAAATTTCTGGCAGTGGGGATTCACTGGGGATGAATCAGAAACTTGGTCAACACAACAGAGACTGAGCCAAAGGCAGCTGAAAACTGTGATGTTTGCCATCTGTCAGGGGGAAGATAGGGGTTGTGCAATACGTATGGGGCATTGCCTCAGGGAGATTTTAATATACTAAAATTTTGGTCATGTCTTTTTTTTTTATGGAAATAGTCTAGGTGATAGAGTGTACCTGGTATATATTTGTTGTTCTGCACAGCTTTTTCTGTTGCAAATCCCTGTGAAAGAGACGGAGATGAGCTTTAGGCCAGTGACGTCCTCTTATGTACCTAGCTGTGCGAGACTAAGTTAAATCTGCAGACCTGGATGTCACAGCTCTGCAGCCATGGTAGAAAGGATTGTGTGAACTTTCCGTAATCTCTTCAGTTTAGATTCAGATAGGTTGTCCCAGCTCTCTGTGTTGATCCTATAAGCCAGGCTCAGTTAGCTTAAAATGAATTAGTTACCCTGTCTTAGCAGTGCAGGAACATGGGAGTTATAAACATCTTCAATTATGATAGCTACTTTCCAAGAGAACATTTCTCTGTGCTGACATAACAGCACTCTAAAGTCAGTTTAGGGTGCAGTAAATGCACCCTAATACCAATAAAAGCATGTCAAGTTAGCTAAGGATACAGCTTTTTACTCGGATAAAGCCTTTATTTGAAAAAATATTTGGAAAGAATATTTCTTTTTGAAAATGCTGGAGCTGTGGCATCACTGTCATGACTAGCATGGTAGCACTTCTCTGATAATAAAATTCAGATCTTGCCTTGGATCTCTTCTATAATGTACTGCATTTTCTTGAATAAGGACCAGGCTTGAGCACTGGGTCACAGCTCTAAATTTAGCCCTCAAATGTAGGATATTACAAAAGCGCTCACTCAGCTATACCAGTTTTGAATGCTAGACTCTGGAGATGTATTTATGACATTTTCCAAATGTGTCTTGTTTTAGCTCTGCCTGTGCTTAGATCTTCTGCGTACTGACCACCTCTATCCTGAAGTTTTTGTGTGAGGATTGATACAGTAAGTTGTTCTGAAAGCACAGCAGTGCCTGATGGGCTCCTTGGCATGGAGTGCAGACCTGTCAAAAATAGTCAGAACCCACCAAACTGCTACTTCAGAATAATGTACTTGAATAATAACTCATTCCTGATGTAAGGAAGTCGCAACTGGTGGGATCGAAGATGTAACCCTTAGTCAAGCAACAAAGCTAATGGGAGGGGTGACATTTGTTTCTGTCTAGATACAGAAGTATATAGGGCAAATGAGCATGTATATTACAAATGAACTGTATGAAAATGTACTGAAAAGGTCTGAAAGGTCTAAAATAGATGTTCTGTTACACTCCAAATTAACTGAACCAAATAATGACCAAATAATGTTCCTCATAGACGTCTTAAAATATATTCATGCTGAACTATATATGCTTTTATCCGTAGGGGAGTTTTTCAGCAATTCTAAGTTACATGGTGGTTTTGTAATCTGAGCCGATGTTTAATGTCTGAGCTGAGTCACCAAATCTGAGTGCAAGGAGACAAGAGTGTGCATGTGCAATTTGTGCTCTCCCCCCTTCCTCTATGGAAATTTGGAATTTCAGCACGGTAATTTTTAGCTTTATCTTAAAATATCTGGATACAGTTTCCAGAAGTAAATTCCTGCACTATTCATAGCTTAGTAGTGGTGAGCTTTGAGGATGAGTTAGCAGATTGAAGGCAGGGTATTCTCAGCTTTTTTATTTTTTTTTTTTTTTTTTTTTTTGTTGTTGTTACTGGAGAGTTGAAAGTTTTTATTTAGAAGATTGAAAAAATGCAGTCTGTCAAGATGCTGCAGTTTATTGGAAATATTCTTGATTAAAAAGGGAATCTGGTTAAAAGATTCTGCTCATATAGTTTATTTTCTGCAAACTAATAGGTTTCTTAAGCTCTTTCATCATCGCCTTGTGTTAGGCTGCTTTTATGAAACACTTCAGTAATTGTCGTATCCTATCGTGAAGGTCTGTGAGTTTTGCTAGAGAAGAAGCAAAGCATATCAGTAGAAAAATAAAATTTCTGAATTTAACTCATCTCTTTGCTTTTTCGAATTATATTTTGAGACAGTTGTTATCCAGAATTACCTGGATAATTACTTGTTACCAATTACCTTGAAATTTACTTCATTTAAAAAAAAAGTCACTCAAATACTTAAATTGTATTAAGTATTTAAGTATTTCAATACTTAAATTGTATTTGAGTTTTATGTCAGTTTTTATGGTTTAAAATGATAGTTTCCTACCAATTTGACTCTTTCCTTTCTTCTGTTTTTTTATGAAAAAACACCACAACTAAAAGAAATATCCAGAACTAGCTATTCATGGAAAACAGCAAATACAAATTTACAGTCAAATGTGCAAAGTAGAACTGAGGGAAAAAGAGACATCTTAATCTAAGATGCCTTCAGTGCTTTGTAATTAAAAGGATAAATAGTGTCATAACTGTAATGCTGTGATTTTCAAGGTCAACATATCTCTTCTGCTTTTAATTTTTTTCCCTTTCCTCCAAGAAATCCATCACTAGACTTGTTCATATCACCTACCTGGATAATTTATTGTTTAAAACATGCAGCTTGGTATTGGGAACCTGTATAGTAATAGGTGTATGTATGTCAATAGTTCAGTCTGATTTTTTTTGACGTTTCAGAGTTGTTCGCCACCTGTAGATTTAAACTGTGCAACAGCTTCAAATGTGCGAAACACCTTTTATTTCAAATGCAAATCTAATGAGCGTTCAGGCATTGGGAGTAGCAACATTGAGCAGTTAGCTGTGGAGTCTCATCACTTCTTTACCTGATGCCAGTGCCCAGAACTTTACAATTGCACATTGTAACAGTTGTTACATTTTTTGAAATACTGAATTTTATGATCTACTGGAAAAATATTAAATAAATTCCCAACATGATACAGGTTGATCAGTTCGTATGCTAAGTCGTTCTAAAGATGCAAGATATACCTGTGGTGAAGGAAATAAAGAGACAATATTATGCTGTGCTTGGTAAATAGTATGTGGGAAAATAGGGAAATAGAGAGCTCAGATCGCTGATCTTTCTTGGTACTTCAATACTGTGAATGTCTTTTACATTCATCTTTGTTTTTTATTCAGCTAGCTGAATAGGAAGCATCCAGACATTTATTTGCTTAACTTGAGTGTGATAAAATGCTAGCTAACAGGGGAAAGATTCTAATAGACAGTGAAGTAGCTTCTCAGAGGAAATAGTGGAGGTTCAAGATGACAGGAAAATTGGTGACTAGGAATTCTTAGAAATAAGGAATTGAAGGAATGATACTGTATTTCAAGAAGAGAGCTTCTGGGCAGAAAGATGTGAACATCTTATCTTATTTCTATCTGTATAGGAAAGGATGGTTCATGTCAACTGTTTTTCTTTACAGACCAAATCTGTGTTTCTAAGTAGTCACAGAAATACTAGAAAATAGTTCTGGAAGGAATTTGAAAGAGCTGTCAAGTCTCTCTCTTTGCTTCAGGCAAGATCAGATACTAATGGTTTTGCTGTGTAAATAGCTGGTGAATATCAGGGGGAAGGGTGCCTCTGTTCTGCTCTCAGAGGTGTGTGGCAGCTCTAAAGGAGCTTTAAAGCACTTGAGTATTGAGAGCCAGTGCAGGCTGGTTAACCAAATGAGTTAACCCTATGGCTAACTGTAAGTTAGCTTTCTAGACCGGTTTTGCAGCTTATAGTGAATTCTAACTACTCTGCTTTCGGCAGAGCCTTTAGCTAGTTTGAAGACAACACACAGATAGGTGCAAATGGACTATAATCATATATACCCAGTGATGGTAGGCCTAGACATTGAAATACATCATGACAGTTACATATTGGTCTTGAGATTTATGTGATATGCAAGTTACCAACTGGTGAAGATCTTGTTTAGAAAATATGCACAAGGATGCTTAAAACTACACACCGTATTCTGTTACTGCAAATAGAATTACTGCAGCAGTGGTGACAGCAGAGTGTGCGAACACAGGTTTAACAAATTGCCATAAAAAAGGAAAGAAGAGGTAAGAGAACTATCTGCCATGTTAAAAGTCACTAAAAAGTCTTTTCTGGGATGTGTTTATTGTAATATCTGAATATAAAGGGGAAACTAAGTGCACTAGGTAAGTGACAAGCTAGCACGAGGGAGAGGAGCCCTCTGGTCCTTGTTTTGAAGATGGATTTGAAAACAATTTCTTTTGTTATCAGACACATCACTGATTGCTAAGTAAAAGAAGATGTTTAGTTAAAAAATACATATATTTTATACATTAGAATTTAATATAATTTAAAAGCTTTTATGCAAAAATTTTTACATAGGTGTATCTCTGACATGAGGCTTTTTGCAAAATCTGAAATAGAATATTTTAATTTTTTTGAAAGAGGCTTCAAGTGTTCTGTACAGGATTTTTTCTTCTAATCAACACCAGTGTCATAATGAAGGTTTTCCGTAAATGTTTTGGGAATCTTTAAGTCGTATTTCAAATGCAGATACCAGCTGGAGGAAAGAGCTACAGAAGAACAAAAAAGGGCTATATTTTGAGCTCTTTGAGAGGAGGGAACCGCTAAATTCTGAATTTACTCAACAAACCATGTTTTGTTTTTTTTTCAGCCTCTTACAGCTTAAAGCTGGTTTGGGCCTTTTACTTTATATTTCTATTGCTGCATTTATAAATCTTTTTGTACTGAACAAAACAATTCATATAGCGTATAGTTGGGAGACCAACAGATGTTTTCTCTTCCTCATATTCTTAATGTGTTCTTCTGTTTGTCTTTAACTATGTATATTTGTCACCCCTGCATGTGAGGGACGTTTAAGAGAAACACCAAGTTTGGCTGTGGGCAAACAAACAAATACAAAAAAACCCCAAACATTTGGGCGTGGGCAAAATTTGGGGTCCTTTGAGTGGGCCAGATCTTTCTGCCCATCTGAAGTACAGTTGGAGAGAGCTTGTACGTAGAGCAGGTCTTAAGCGCTTTCCCCGCTCTCTTAGCTCGGAGACTGCCACGCCACCCGCCTCCTCTCCCCTCCTCCTGGGCCCGTTTGGGATGTTGCCGTGCTGTGGCTTGAGGCCGTTCCCAAAAGGAGAAGCGCTGATCGCTGCTTCCCCAGCAGCACCCTCTGTCACCAGCTTAGGGTGCCTGTTGCCCCCGTCATTCCCAGGCCAAAACTTCGGAAAGCAGTGGGGAGATGCCAGTCACACGCTCGGGGTCGGCCCAAAACAGCCTGTTTACTGTAAATGCTGTGGGAAGAGGCTGCTAGTGAGACCCGTAAGCCACGTAAAAGATTCTTGCATAAACAAGAAATGCTTCACTGTTACCAGTAAGATAAACAGGGCAGCATGTGAACTCTTTTTTGTTTGTTTGTTTGTTTGTTTGTTTGTTTTTTCTTTTCTGGTGCAATCCTGTGCTGATGCTTCCTTTTCAGTCATGCCTTCATTTGTAATTTCCAGCCTTTCATTTATGTAATTTTTTTAAACTACTGAATATTTGACCGTATGTCAAAAATGCTTTGAAATCTCCTGTAGCTGAGAAGGTTGGCCAAAGGCCAGCCTTGTATCTTTATTTTGTGTATCAAATGCAGCTTTCTAAATTCTTTATTTTTCCCACATCTCTGCCCTTTGTGATTAGTAATTAAGAGGTATATTTAAGTATAAATAATCTTGAATTTGTGCCGCTTAGAGATTAAGAGGAAATCAATCCTACTTTGCTCTAAGCTTCTCGTGAAGTGTTGAAGGAAACTCTGATACAGATAAGCAGCTTTGATACAGGTTTCACCTTTCAACTGAAGCACATTTCTCAAATGTCAGTATTTTCCTATACTTCTGATTCAATTTCCACATTTTAGCTTGCCTTCACTAAGCAATGTTCCTTGGCCATTGACACTCAGCAAAACTCCTGCTGTGAGCACACTCAGCCATGATTACCGAAGCTGGATACCAAAGCAAGGGCATGTAGCGAGTTAGGTACTTTGTCTTTACCGGCTAGTCTGGGTGCAGATGCCATTTGAATGGCACCTGGCCTGAAGTGAAGGTAGCAGAATAATTCCTATTTTCAGTCCCTGGTAGGATCTATCTGTTAGTGCACTATTAGTTATGTTGTTGATAATGTAGGTTACCGATCTGGGATTGTTGATCAAATGTCAGGTAAGCAATTCATTTTGTAGGAAGAAGATCCCTGTGTACGGTTTCCATCTCGTCTTCAGAATGAATTTTCATACTTCAGATAACAAGTGACTCTTTCCCCTTCCATCACTCCTTATAGTTTGAGATTTAGGGCAATCACCTTTTTTTTTTTTACAATAGGAATGTTGTATTTATCTCACTGCAAATCTCCCTAATGCACTTCCCAGTTTATTGTGAGACTCTAAGCTGACACTTAGAGGCACTAGGTCCCTTTACAACCTCTTTCCTTGAAGCTTAAAAAAATGCTCTAAAAGCTTAAGTCTCCTGAATTTTTGGAGGTATCTTTTTCATAATAGGAGCTCGTTTACCTGTGAGTTTAGTTTGTTCCTTGCTAATTGTTTTTGATTACTTTGGGTTGCAGTATTTGCTGGAATTGTCATTAAAGTCATAGCTTTAAGACGCCTGAATTGATGGCTAGTATCAAAAAAAGTGTGCAGTGTTTATGTTTGTGGTTACTTTCCTTTCAAAAATTGTAATTTTGTACATGATTCACCCAAATAATAACAAGTAGGATTTACGAAGACTGAATGTTTTAAAGGAGCTTAAATTTTTTGTGAGGCTGTCATTATCTCTCAAAGTATGGCATAGTTCATCGCTAGGACAAGATAATTTTCATATGTCCTTAAGCATGGATCAGTTTGTCCATCTGCTGTATGTAAATGTGCAGTATGTTCCAACAAATGCCAGTGTTGCCATGGGTAGAACACACTGCTCTGCAACCGAAGAAATTTTTGTCGTCCTCCCTGTTGCAATTGTATCCTTAATTGTAGTTTTCCTGTATCAGACTTATTTTGCAGGAATTTTGCTGTTGTAAAATTGCTGTATACAATCATTCAAAACGAGCTGAGCCTGAGCATGAGCCTCTGGTTGTGGAACAGAAGAAAATCAACTCAGTAGTGCACTAGTACTCATAGTATCTCATAGTATCTCCTCCTGGCAGACTTTGTGATGACAGTGGTACCAAGGCGTTTATATGTGCTCGTGGGGGTGTGTAAATTCAGGTGCAAATGTGAGCCCTTCCTGTTTAGGGAATGCAGTTTTCACAGTATTTCACTTTCACTGAAATTTAAGATGCAGCTGTTAGTGTGCTGCTGCCTAGATGCTGAGAAAAATGAAAGAGAAGATCAAATATCAAACAGGAACAAGGTGATACGGTCTGCGGGGCCTCCCCTCCCCTCCCACCGAGCTTGTAGAAGGTGGTGACTGGCTGACCTGTGCCAGGCATCTTGCAGTGGCTTGTAATGAACTTGAGGAATTTTTCTTATTTATTTTTCTGTTCTCAAAGTCACCCAGCACTTTCAAATCTAGAGAATAATATGCCTTGTAGTGAAACAAGATGTTGACTTTCCAAATTTTCATTTAAGAAGACTATGCAGGGTTATGGTTTCATCATTGACATTGACTGGTGTCAGAGGCAGAATACACATGAACTTTACAGTGAATGAGTTAGTGAACCCTGTTGATGCCTGGAACCAAAAATAAAATCTTTTCTGTACATAGCCAAAGCAACACTCGCATTCAGAAAAGACTGTGTTGCATTTTTTAAGAAGTTATCTTAAAATATAGTAATCTTCATTTCATTTCTGTAGATTTTTAAATTTACTGAACTATGTGTGTTTTTTTTTTTTTTTTTTTAAGTATTTGATGCTGAGCTTAAAATGAATTGCACTCACAATTGGGTGGAGGTAGCTTTTGCTCTTTGTTACTCTAGTATTTCAAAACATCTCTGACTTAGTTTTAGAATAGCAAAATAAAATCTGTGATACACCATAAAATTGTATACACTGAAATGTAAAAAGATTTAAGAGTAACAGGAAAATAGAAATTGGGAGAAAGCAGTTTTTGGAGATTCTTGAAATTCGTCATATGAGGAAAGAAGAATGAACAGAAAAAGTAAAAAAAAAAAATCCTCAAAATGCAAAAATTTATTATTTTTTTCTTTTTTAGAATGAATTCCTGCTTTTAATATCAATTGAAAATAAAAATCTATCATGTCTGTGGTATTTAAATTTGAAAAACAAACAGACAAACAACAAAACCCCCAAAACCCCAAACAAACCAACCCTCCATGGGCTGAGGCAGGGAATTGATTTTAGAATATGAAATTTGAACAGACTCCTAACCCTAATTCTGGTTTCAGTCCAGGTGCTTTCCAAAGGTACTCCCTCATCTTCACTGTCCTGCAAATTATAAGATACTAGTCTACATTGTTGAATACCCTTGTCTCTCTGGGAGTTGCATATCCAAGAGCAGTGACAAAAGTGAAGTTTCTTAATTTCTTTGTGATCTTGCGTTTTTGAGACATCCTGCAGGTATATAAAGTATCATTTCTGTTGTTAAAAATGTTATTTTTAGTCATAATCTTGAGACTTTTGTTTAAAAAAACCCCAAACCCTAAGCGCACTTTTTCTTTCCCTTTCAATAATTAAATGTCTTTTGACCTTTAGAAGTAGTGGTTTCCGGTTAATAATCCAGCTGCCAGACATTTGATTGATAGCAACCTGTAGCTCTAATTACATTTCTAATACTATGGAAGTGGCCAACCAATCATAATTCTTTTCTAGTGGGTTCTACCTAATTTTAAATTAGAAACTTACTTCCCTGAATCAAGGAACATTGCAGCAGCTGACATTCAGCGCTGCCTGGCAATGCTTGGGTGATTTTGAGAGAACGTGTCTGTGTACGATAGCTGAAGGGTATGACATCAAGAAGAAAGCCTGAGAATACTACATAGGTACCTTTATTCTTTTTTGTATGTGTGCGTACACACTTATATATGTGTGTGTGTGTGTGTGTGTGTGTGTATGTATGTGTATAAAAAGGAAATTTGTCCTTCAGTATACATGCTTTATGAAAGACGCTATAGTGGTATAATTGCCATAGTCGCTGGTTGCAGTCTGGTCAGTATTGTTGAAAGAGTATTTTCAAATTGTTTGAAAAGTGCAAAGAGTGCACAAAACAATTCCTTCCTGGGGAATTCTGTAGCTACTGGGCAAGAGGACTGTTTTGGGTTGGTCTTGTTTTTGGAGGAAATATATTGTTCGTATTGCAGGTAAACATAGTATGGAAGATCATTTCCACAAGCTTTGACTGAAAAATAGATTAACAGAATATTCAATTTCTCCTAAAAAAATAAACATTTCTGCCAATGGAAGGCTTTTATTTCCTTTGTAAAATGAAGAAATGGAAATGATGAGTTGATGTAAACTTTAACTTCTGAAAAGAGGCAAACAACAGAATGTTAACTAAGTGTCACATAATTTAGTTAAGAAAATTTTTCTATTTTCCTCTACATAAAGAGACTCCCTGTGTCTCATTTGATCCTGCTGCAAGTTCTTTCCTCTGTTTCAATAGTTCTGTCCTTCATTTCTGATTATTTAGCTCTAGTTGTGGCTAGTGTGGGCTTATTTACAGATAGTGGTATTTCTAGTAGTTGTAAAATATAAGATGTGAATTATGCATGTAAAAGTATGGTATGATGATAAAGATGTGAGCAGACCAGTGAAGACCACCTAGGATCTTCTCAGGGTTAAAGGAAAGCTCTTGAATTTAAGGCCTGTGTTCCATGATGTATTGAAAAGAAGAACAAAACTAAACTTAGTGGATAACCTGGTGTGGGCTGGTTGAACCAATATCCATATTCTAAAGTAATTCATTCAATGATCTGACATATTTTTGTATGATTCAGAAAATCACAGACCCTATATTTTGTATTGTAAAAGATAACATTCCTACAAAATTATTTTATAGTAGTGCTGTTTTGTGATACTGTATTTCTACTGAAATGGTATGCCCAGCCTTATTAATATCCTTAACACTTCTGTGATTCTGAATATACAATGCATAAAGAACAGTTTTTGAAATTAATATATCAGACTGAATGTATATGGTATACTGTTGTGATTTCTTTTGTGGAAGTAGACTTCACTGTATCTTTGCTCTTTAAGCCATTGCCAGACTTAATTCACTCAGTTATTATGGCTTCTAACGCTTGATAGGTCTCAAATATTTTGCTTTTTGTTGCTTTTGTTGCTTTCTAGCTTATAAATGTCATTTTATAGTTAATTCTGAATTTTGTTGCAGGTGATCCATACACTTTGTTCTGCTATTTGGAATACTAGATTGGCTGCAGTGGTATATTAAGGAAGTGGAAAACAAGTGGAAGTGGAAGTCTGTTTTAGACTGTTGTAGGGACTGTCCTAAATTAAAACATTTCTGAACTAAGATCTTTCCATTTAATATTTGACAGCATAACCTTCTATTTCACTTTAACACTTCCTTTCTTTTCTTCTTCATGACAGATCTTTAAAAAACAACTTTTTCACGTAAATTGTCAAAAGTGAAGAAGAGATGGCTGGGTCAGCTCGAGAACATCTGCTTTTTGTGCGGCGTCGCAATCCGCAATTGCGGTATACTCTGAGCCCAGAGAATCTGCAGAGTTTGGCATCTCAGGGCACCATGGCTGAGAACATGAACTTACAGCGTGCCAACAGTGATACTGATTTAGTGACCTCAGATAGCAGGTCTAGTTTGACAGCAAGTATGTATGAATACACCTTGGGGCAATCTCAGAACCTCATCATCTTTTGGGATATTAAAGAGGAAGTAGACCCAACTGACTGGATAGGACTTTATCATATAGGTAAGTCAGACCTGTGTTGTAATTTTTCATTGTGTTCATTGCTCTCTTGCCATTTCCTCTTTTCTTCTCTTATATGCGTTTTGGCGTACCACATCACTAAGTAGAGATAAAAACTGAGATTCTGAAGAGAATTATCCTGGATTTCTCTTTGCTTTTCTTAGTGCAGTGAACTATGTGAAGACATGATTTTAATTAACATAGATCTGGTTCCATGGTGACCTGCTAGAGAATGAAATGCATTCTTCTTAAAGAACCTAGGCTGCAAATGTGCACACAGTTTCCTGTTTTTATCTTTCCTGGTGGCAGGCTGGCAGACTGGAATATTCAGAGTGCTGTATTCATCATATAACTCGACTTGCTTACTGTTTAATATTTATAAAGTTTTTTGGACAAGAAAATTTTTAACATTAGTTAAAAGGTATTTTGTATAATTCTTTGATTTTTATAGAGCTGAAATTGTGTCAGTTCCAAATGAATGAGAATTTCTATTTATGAAGTTTTTTTGCAGAAGGAAATCCTCCAAAAGCTTTTTCCCCCCCTCCTTTTTTTGCGCTTTTATGGTTATTTTATTGGAGGGAGCGGGGAAGAATTTCAGATTGTGGCTTGCAGGGCTCTGTGGGCTGTATGTGCATTAGCAGGTAATGTGGCATAAAACAAGTAGATCAATAAATCAAAGCAGTTGGTGCTGAGACCCTGACATAACACTGTATATGGTTTGAGATTTTACATTTGTATTAGGTTTAATCACGTTCCTGTGTCCAGACAGCTCTTCCCTGTATGTGGTTTGAATTTGTCCAAAGATTAATTTATGAAATTTATGTCCTCATTAGGAATTGGAGCATATTTGGTGGGTAGCTGTGGTAGCATGTGGGGTTTCATTTCCTTCTAAAGGAATCTAGTTCACATGCACTAAAACTGTTCTCTGAATTGAACTGGTGCTCAGTAAGCAGGGCTGATCAAGAGGTTTGTTTCAAAATCGCATGGCTTTTCTGAATTGAATTGTTAATTTGGAAAAAAGCAGTCTTACTTAACCTGCCAAAAGCATATATAATAGAAACTGGTGAGAATAAGTCTGACCTGTAGAACTTTGTCCATGGTAGGACTAAGCTTAATGCAACAAAATCAGTTTCAATAGGATTTGGGGGAGAGATTTGCTGTGCAAGCATTTCCTAATACCTTTTGTCCCTCATCACTTAATGTTGTATGCTGTGAAGATGCTGTTTCCTGATGTCATTCCTTCCCCTCTGCCACCTTCTTTCAACATTACTGCAGCTCCACAAGCTGAAAAATATTGACCTGTGCTGTTCCAGTGTTTACTTGGTTATAAAAGCTCATCTGGAGCTGCATGAACTGCAGAGTCTCTGCTGTGGAACAAACTGCAGATACATGCAAACACTTAAGAGAATTAAATGAAGGTCCTCCCTAATAAACAGAGCTAATTCTTCCCAACAGTGTAAGAAACTCAATGTGTTCTGTGCTGAACTCCTACTTAAATGAAGCTTAAATATTCTATTTAAATACAATGAGAGGTTCAGCTGAATAAAGGCTTGATCTTTTTTAGCCTGGTAGAGGTATCTGTGTGATTTGGGTTTTTGATAAACCCTTTCAAGGACATAGCATCATTATATATATTAAAAAAATAGTTTTCATTAGATTATTGTCTAAAAAGCCTTACTCTGCCTAATTTTTGTAGGTTTAAGAAAGATACAGTACAATGGACTATTTTTCATAAGTCAGTGCGCATATATTAGGAATTGCTAAGGCTTTGGCTCTGAGAGTGACAGGATTTGCAGTGCTTTTGCATTGATTTCACTGAGAACTGAATTGGGGCAAAATTGCTTTGAGGATCTTTTGTTGTAGATGTTATATGACTTTCTTATCACATTTATTAATACAGAATTGTTCTTTTAAAAACCTCTGATAGAAGACATCTGAGAAGCTGAGCCACCAAGAGTCAAGGAAAGCAGCACATCTATTAACCACCTTTAAATCACATGTAGAATTTTGTAACAATGAAAGCTGGTAATTCTAAATCAAAACTATGATGAGTTATTTGAAAATTTCATAACCTTCAAAAATAGGTGTAAAAATGACCTTTCATCACTCCTCACCATGGGCTATACTGTCCGAATCAGATCAGAGCAAGACAAAGAGATGGAGTATTGGTGTAATCCCAGGATCTTCAGACTTTTGTAATATTGTAATATTCGCTGCAGTTCTCATTTACTACTTTGGAAGTTAAGGACACTCGCTGCTTATCTTCCCAGAAGTAGCATGTTTGTTGGTGAATGTATTTAAATATTAAAGCTCTATTCTTAAGCACATTATGAAGATTTAAAATACTTGAGGTTATCTATCCTGTTTTCTATAAAATGTCAACCATTTAACTTACAAAGTCATTCTCCTCTGGCACTGTCTTCTACAAGTGATATAGATGTGTAATCACTAACACGAATCATCTCTCAGGCTGTGCCAGTGTAATGCGGTACCTCTGATGTCCCTCTGCATCTTCAAGGAAAACATCATCCTTCAAGGAGCTAGGAATAGGCAAAAGGTGCTATTTTGTTCTTTTTTTAAAAAGAAAACACACTGTATAATCCGAAAGCACAAATTGGGTTTTTTTTTTTTTCCTTTTACGTTGGTTATACAGTTAACTATCATAATCAGAGCTGGGTCACTGCTTTGCAGGAAAAAAGAATGGTTGTTAATTCTGTAAATGAACAGAAGAAGAAATTCTAAAAATGAACATCACTCTGGGCACAAGCTTTAGTGTGGAGAGATCTGTCAAAGAGCTGTAACAATCCAGGTGAATTTTCACTTCATATTAATTTCATAGAATGCATCCTTGTAACAGGAATTTAAAATGACATACAGAGAAAATGTCTTCCTTCTTCATTCATGAATTTATTTAGTTATTCATTTTATTCAGTTAACTCTCTTATTAGCTTTCTGTCACAAGAAAGCAGTTATTTCTGTGCTTGTAAGCATGGTTTTACAGCATGGTTTTACAGCATGGTTAAAATTGCAGTGACTAACTAGGAATCCCAACAATCTTCTTATATCCCTTTCTTTTTAAGAAACTGACTTTAAATCACCATACAAATTCACCCTTTCAAATACACCAGTCAGTACAATTGATCATCTGACTGTCAGTAGTCAGAGTGACTTTACTACTATGCGGCATGTAGAGGTGTATGGATAATTGACTTAAGGGAATAGTAGCTGGAGCTTTTTCAAAGTACAGTACAATTAATTGAAATATTTTTCCTGTTAATTGTTTGAAAGTAAATGTTTCTTTTTAAAAAGAGAAAAGCCTGTGGGGGGGAAAAAATTCCAAAGGAATTTTTTCTTTTTTTTTTTTTTTTTTTGCATGTGGATTTTTTTCCTCCTTCTGTTAGGAACTTAAATATTTCTGCAAAAAAGATTATGTATTTTATTAGAGATTAATTCACTGTAGTGTCCTCGGGATACTCCTTTGCTGTAACTTTTGATCTTCAGGTTTTAAATGTGAAAGTTGAACTTATACATAACTAAATGCACATGCTCAATTTTTCTTAAATCTTGTGTTTTAAGGAGTGTTCTTGGATACGCGTAGAAGTTGACTGGTTTCTGTTTTAGTACCATACACATATTCTCCTTTATTTCATCTTCATCTTGGACAGCTTAAATGTGACCTGTTTCCTTGTTGAGAGATTGTTTTGTACAGATCTTTTTTCTTTGCTAGTGTACTCCTAAGAATCACCAGAAGAAAAGTGTATGTAAGGGACACTGTATTTTGTGAAGGAAAGCATTCTTTTTTTTCTTTTTTCCTAAATATTTCTGTTTTGTACTGTCTGAATTCTTTAAAATAAGTCATACAATGCCAGCAGCAGTTGTCTATGAACAGTCTTACCCCTGAAGTTTTATGACAGCAGCTTTCTAGCTTCATAGACAAGATCTATGGGGGAATGTAAATGATAATACATCTGTAAAAGGACATAAAGATTTCCCAGAGAAACTATATGAAATGGAGAAATGTAATTTCAGAGTATTAGCTGCTTTTTAGGCAAACCAAGTGGTGTTACATGAAAGCTTGAAATAAATTTTGAATCTCAAATGTGGGTTGTATCGTTTTGAACTCAGGTTTAAGTTTTGCCTAGAATGGGCTTCTCAGTCCTTCCTCAGGGCTGAATATACAGATTATCACTTCAAAGTGACAAGACTTTATGAAATTCAGAGAAGGGAGCTTTTTAGTAGATGTACTATTCCTGTGCTTCATCTGAAGAGTAAAGGTGAATTTCCAATTTTTCTGTTCAAGGGAGAAGGAAGAAGTCAGTTCTGTTTTTAAGGAACCAGTTGGATTTAGAATGAATGTTTTTCATAATCTAAACTAGAAGATGACTGTACTATATGACAATCTCATTTTGCAAAGATCTTAGACCTGTGACATGCTTCCCTTAGCACTGACCCAGCTTTTTTTTGGTACGTGTTTGTTGAAAATCAACCTTTGTTCAGAAACTTCTTTAACCTGTTGAAGGTTTGCAGACATTTTTTCACTTATTAAGAGGAATCTGAATCCTTCTATGGCAAAAGTGGTCAACCAGCGGCTCTGGAGTCATAAGCGGTTCCAATGCAGCTCTCAGGCTGCTTTCATTTCTGCTGTCTGAGGCATGAAATTGTATTTGTTGGGAAATGTTTTGCTGTATCTGGCACTCCTATTCACAGGGTTGGGATCTAACAAGAGAGACTACATTAGCCCTTTCTTTTGCTTGCTCTGCTGATAGGTGGGTTTACAAGTTGCTATCTCTGAGGAAGAGAGAGACATTAGGATATGAAAAAAGATAGTGGAGTGGATTATGATCCAGAGTAAGACACTGCACTATTTTCTTGTGAAATAATCAGTCTTCTAGTGAGGAAGGTTGTGCAAAGTATTGGTTTTAGACGGAAGCAAAAAAAAAAAAAAAAAAAAAAAAAAAAAAGGTATTCAATTCACAAGGATTATGAGACATCGCAGTTTTCTGCCGTTGTATGCCACTGTAGGAGAACTTGCTTGGGAAGGGAGAACTGTGAAAGAAGAGCAGCTACAGTGAAAGTTGCCTGGATCTGCAGCCCAGAGAGGAGTCGTGGTGGACTGTCCACTGCTCATAGGATGCTGAGTGAGCCCAGTTCAGGATCTTAAGGAATTTTGTGCATTGCTGTGAAGCCTGATGCTTAAAGAAAACAGAAAGTACTGAATAAAGAAGGAAAGGTCATGAGATAGAAACAAATCCTACTTGTGGTTTAAGTAGATTAACTCCTGGGGCCAAATTGCCCAGGTTGGCCTATTTTTGTCCTAATTTATGACGTCCCAGTTACAAGATGCATGACCTTATTCTAGGGGTCCTTAGCATATTTAAAATGCTGAGTATCAAGGGTCATCGACACTAATGTAAAAAAAAAAAAAAATCCCAAATCAAAAAACCGATGCGGTACTATATAGGGCAATTTAGATAGCATCTAGGTTTGTACTAAGCCTCCCACGGTAGTGGCGTTTAAAGCTCTTCTGTTTCAGGTCAGACAAGATTAAAAAGAAAAAAGCTTTCATGTGAACCGCCTTTAATACTCCTAGTCCAATCTAAGCCACTAATTTAAGAGATTATAAAATTTTACGATCCTATCCTCAAAAGATTTAGCTGGTTTTGATTATCAAAACCATATAAAGTAATAACTTTATTATCTTCTGAAAAGCCTGATTATTTGTTTTAATTTTCATTCCTAATTTTTAATAGTATGAGTGCTTCTGCATACTTTAACATCTGAGCAGTACTACTAATTTCTATTAATTTGTTATTAGAAATGGCAGTATTACTTTGTGATTGCTCCCTGTTTTGGCTGCTGCTAAATTCTCTGAAACATGGGCTTGACTTTATGGAAGAATCAATCCTTCCCCAGTTTGCTCCTTGGAAGTCAGTAGAGTCTTCAACTTAGGCTTTCAGGGGACCGGCATTGGGTCTTTGGTCACTAAAGCAGTGGGTATTTCTGGGTTTTTGTATTGTAGAATTTTAATATCTAAGCATTGTGCTGGTTTTCTTCTCTTTAGAAAAAAAAAATCCAAAAGTGGAGATATATGCTTAAATGCTACATACAACAAAGCAAAATTACCTCCTCAACACTAAGTAGGAATACAGGAGAGAACTTGCAGTAAATGTTTTGCATCTGAATGGTATTGATTTTTGTGATAAGCAAAAGTGCAAGAAAATAGCTGCTGTGAAGTACATAATTTGCTGATGACTTAGCAATATTTATGGAAGAGTATGGTGCCCTGCAAGCCAGCTCTTGAGCACGTTAGTGAAAAGCGAAGGCAGCCCAATGTAGTAATTGTTTCCTAAAATCATATGCAGTGAGGCCTATGGTGAAAATAAGTCTGTAACAAACCTAGGACAAATCTTCACAAGTTCACTTTCCCTCCTGTTACTGGCTTCTAATCTTACTCTCTTATTTTCTTGGGGAGCCTGGCCAACACGTAAAGCTGCCTTTTCTTCAGTTTAGGGCTTTCTTTTCCTCGGTTGTGAGCTAGTAAATCATCTTCAAAGAACAATTTATGGACAGTAGAAAAAGTAGAAAAAGAAGAATACAAGGTGCTTCTTCCTATGTGTTTTTATTGCATGCAGCAGATATCTTAGTAAGATATACTCGATATGTTTATTTTAAGAAGAAAAGAATGAATTCTCTAATAAAGAATGTTGAACCTTGTAGGATGGTATTTATGCCTGGAAGAAGTTCAAGCTGTGACAGAGAAAGTGTTGCTAGAACATCCAAACTTTTCAATTAATTGTGTTTTAAACTTTTGAGATATCCCTGACCTCAAAACTAGACGAATGTAGCTTCAGGGGGGACACTTTCAGCTGTGTTGTCAGTAGCTTTCCACTGCAAAAGATTTTGGCATGACAACGTTTATAATCCTTTGGATAGAAAGCAGTGTTCTTCCCAACCTGCTTTTGTGATGCAAGTGACTGTTCCAGCAGATGGGGAGATGGCAAAAATAAACATTTGATAATATTAAACATAACAATGTACACTTCTAAATTCATAAGATTCCCTTTTAACATATCATTCCCTTATCATAGAATCATGGAGTGGTAAGGTTGGAAGGGACTTCTGGAGATCATCTAGTCCAACCCTCTGCATAGCCCCGTACGGAGATTGAACCCTCGACCTTGGCATTAGCAGCACCACGCCCTAACCAACTGAGTTAAACCTTCAATATCAACCTGGGGTTTTTATTTGAGGAAATTGACTTTAATTTTTAAATAGACATTTGCTGCGCTGTTTTCTTCTGCTTTCTATGACCAAATCAACATGCCATGGAGTATTTTAAAAATAATTCATTCAAAATCAACGACAATTGGTTTGAAAAAGTAGTTACATTAATTCATCTATTTGTTTCATATAAGTAATAGATTATGGATTGTATTTGCATTATGTACAGTGTTAGAATTCCTCCTGTAAATTTTTTATGAAGTTCTTGGCTCCTCCATCTGCACATCAGTCTATAAGTGACTAAGAGCTGGAATTAATGGGGAAGTATTATCAGTTGAGTATTGAACATAGTTCATTAAGGATGTGCGTGATATAATTAAGTGTCATTTAAAAGGATGAGAAACATGCCTACCAGGATATTGACACTAACAGTATGTTACACATTATTGTTGCATATGGTTAATATAACCTCTCAATATGTACTGATATTGGATATGCCAGATCTTAAATTATAGATGAAGGCGATTTCTAAAGGTGCTAGTGTTGATCTTGATAGACCTCCTTTGCTTGCAAAATTCAACACTGTCTTGCTTAGACTTTTTTTTTCTTTTGTTGGTGAAACACAGAAGATCCAGAAATGGCCAGATGCGACTGTCTGAGAATTTTTCTGGTAGAGAGAAGTTCTCAACTGGGCAAGAGCTATACCCAACCCCTGTACCATTTGCCAGCTTGGGATAAGAGAAGTGTGGATAAGGGGCAAAGATGCTGTAGGAATGCAGTTAACTGTGACTGTGCTTAGCTGGCATTTAATCTTTTGGAAAAACAAAGCTGGCAAATGTCTACATTGGCAACATTTCTTGTCTCTTTGCCTGGCGGCCTCCAGACTCCATCACACTCACTCCGGTGGGCAGCCAGTTCTCAGGCTAGCAAATCTCATGCTTCAGAGCTTTGTGTCAAGGTCTGCCCAAACTCTCTTCACAAGATCGGCCTCTTTGTCTAGCAGTCATTCAAAGTTAATGTCAAATAGTTTAGTCTTTTGTTGTATTTTGAAGATAACACCAGTAATATGTCAGCAGTCCTTCATAGTTTATAAAAACTAGTAGGTTCACTGTCTTTATAATTCCTCCTCTATCCTTGTATGGAAATAAATTCCAGTAGGCAAGAATGCAAAAAAATACATAAAAATACAGTTATTTAGTCATTTTAATACAGTCCAAGGGCTAGAGAAAGCAATAAAGCAGAAATTCAATATTTTGCCTGGAAGAAGCAAAATTAGTATTATTAATGGTAAAGTGAACATAAAGGAGCTTATTTTGAAAATAGAGTGTATTCAGAATATCTCTATAAAGTGTTGACAGAGGTACATAAGCAGTGTAGGGGATATATAGTCAGATTTTAAGGGGAAAGGATATTTATTCTTAAAGGACATACTTAGGAATTTAGGACTTTCTCTTCATGGCCAAATGGGAATATGAGCCTGATTTGATGTGTCCTTTCTTCCTTGAGAATTTAAACTTTATACGATAGTCATATAGACAGTTCATATAAGTGAAGTCACACGTCAGTATAATCAGGTAACTTAAACTGAATGATTGGACCTACCAGTGTCGTCTATTGAAAGGACTGAGGGTTGAAGGCATTCAGTGCCCTGCAAGATCAGAACCTTAATAAGTGTTCTATCTCTGTCTTCAAATGTGAAAATGTTTTCTTGCCTGTGAAGCCTCTTAGATCAAATGGATTTGGCACTACAAGATGAAATACACGTAATAGCATGATCTAGCACAATAGCAGGCACATACCGTTGTCAGTGAGATAAACACGCAATAATGACCCCATCAGGAAACAAAAAAAGGAACGTTTTTCTATATTTATTGTAGTTTAATTTGTACATAGCATTTCATGTATGGCATAGTTTGGCAGATGGTAGCCTGCAGGGAGAGCGAAAGTTCAGTTGATAGGTTCTTCAACATAGGTCCATCTATCTGAATTTTAGTAGACTTACAGACAGGCAGTTCTTTTTTGAGATACTGAATGGAGATCAGATTCAGTAGTGGATCAGACTTTATGAGCTACTAATTATTGATGAGATGGTATCTAATGTAAAGCTAACAACAGAGTTTCACTGATGTACTTTTTAACATGTAAATTATTTGATCAATAAGACTACAAATAAGTTTTCCAGTTTCCTTAAACAAAAAAAAAGTGTTCCATGTTTTCTGCAATTAAACAAATGCATTAGTGGCATTTCACCAAATCATGCAAATAGCTTTATGACTTTACCTGTTTTCCTAGATGTTCTAAATCCTTAGCACGTAAGATTTCACAATTCTAAAAAATAGTCAGCACACTTAATTGAGTGCATTCAGTTGAGTACACTTACAGCACACTTAATCGAGTGCATTCCTGCTCAAGTAGTTAAATAAAATTACAACCTATCAGATTAGTGTAAATTATTGCCTTCTGTGCTATTTACTGCCCATCGCCTGAGGGGAGGTAAGGGTGTGCACTGCAACACCAAGTAGAGACTATGAGGGGAAGAAAGAAAAACATAGACTTAATAAAAGTAACAAAAATGACTTACAGGAACCCATTTTTCTGTTCATGAAATAATTGGGGAGTATACGCCTCATCAGCAATGATGCCTGGGAATGTGGTTTCACCTCGTGGTGCTCCACTTTTCCCTTCTTTTGCAGCCTCCTGCTTCTGCTGCCTTCCTTGGGCAGGTGCTGGTCTAACCCTCCGCAGTGCTGCCAGCTGTGCTGGGAGCGCCTTCACCCTCCAGAGAGGGCCAGCGGCTCGGTGCCGAGGCAGCCGCCCGGGGCGGTGCGGGAGGGCAGGCAGAGCACCGGCGGCCCGCGGGAACCTGCGGCACTGTGCCGCTGGGGCAGTAGGGCTGGCTCTTTAGACAGTACTTTGCCATTAGGCCTGCTTGGCTGCGATGTAAAAGTGACTCCGGCAGAGTGTGTGATGGGCTCTGCTTTGGAGACTGTTAAAATAGGAATGCAGATCTGATTGTGCTTTTTGTAGTTACTTATTTATGTCCTTGGTTAACTTGTGGGAGTAGCTGAGTTAGTGGGCCTTTGTTTCTAATTGTGTGTTTTATTCTAGGTTCTGTTGTTTGCTTGCAGAGTCCATGGGGAATTACTGTTAAAAAAAAAAAAAAAAAGAATTTAAAAGGAATCATGGAAATGTTATCTCTAGGTGCTTTCAAGCTAATTACATACACACCAATAAAGCTTCTTTGCTATCATTAGCCTATGCAGTTCCGTAGTTGTTTTTTGCTGTTGCATGTTAACGTTGTGAGGGAGGATTTTTACTTCTGTGATTTCAAACTAGCAAGTTAAATAAGAAAGATATCTTTTTTTTTTTTCTGCTAGTGATGAGATTAATATAATTGGCTTTGATTTTTGGCATGCAATACTGCAGCTTCTAAAGAATTACAACATGACCTTGCTCTTTTATAGCTTTGATCTCATCTAGATTAATGTGTACATCCATTTAGTGCTCATCATAAGTAGAGTTTGGCTCCAGCTGCTCTCGTTTTCATGATACGAGCTTACATATTTGAGACTAGTAAGAAGTATATTGGCCTCCTTTTTGCTCAAGAGAGAAATCTTAACCGTAGAGATTTAGTCTGTCCTGTTAGAAATCTACTAAACATGATGCATGTGAAGAAGATGATCTTAGGCATGTAAGAAACTATCTGTCATTCCTGTTACTCTGAAAGTGCAGTGATGGTGCTGAAGACAGGGTAGGAATTCTGATTGTTATTATTGGAAAATGCTGTACACAGTGTATTGTCAGTATGTTACTGTAGACATAATTTACCCTGGAAATTCTAAATTCTCTTGAGCTAAAGCAGATTGAAAAGATCCTGGGCAATCTTCCAAGCTGTTTTTTCAATCTTCTGCAGCTGCTGCACAAGAGGCAACGAAGGATAGATTACTAAAATGCTGTTGCTTTGGTAATGTCTTTTTACTTAGGATTGCTGTTCAGTTAGACATAGGTAATCCAGACCTCATAAAACACCATTTTAATTTCCAATAGAAAACAATTTACTATTTAGCCAGGAAATTAACTAACAATTACACTGATGTAGGTTTTTTGTTGCAGAAAGCTAGTTACTAATGTCATGAGAGAAAACTCCAGATACTGCAAATAAGTTAAAGATATGTTTAGATAAGTCAGTATGAAATGTATGAATCTGAAAGGTATATTTAGCTAAAAAATAGTGTGTGGTGTGATTCTTCAAAAATGCAGAGAGCTGGTAAAGTGGAAGATCACCTTTGTTTCCAAAATAGTAGAGTGCAAAGCAGGACAAATTCACTGCATGGAGATTGTACTTCCTCATTATTTAAAGATCTGAGTTACCACTTAGAATTACTCCAATTCACTTTTTGCTCAGGCAAAGGTTGAGAAATGTCATTCTAAAAATGAACTTCCTGGTAATAAGTTAAATACCATGGCCATGGTGGAGGGGAGGAGGGATTTTTGAGTGTTGCTGGTGTTTGAAAGGAGTCTGGAATCTGCCTTGTCGGAACAGAGCTTTTGGGGGAGGTGAGTGAAGAAGAAAATCGTGAGGGCTATCAATAACTTGAATTAGTCTTGCTGTAGCGAAAGCTACCATATTCTCCCTTCAAAAAAAACCATTGTTTCATAGTGTAGTTTTACCTTGCATCTAATTTATAGTTTTCTTTTGGAAACTTGCTGATCTGACTTACAGTGCTTTGTCTAATAGAGAATGGCAGGAGGCATAGTAAGACTATTCATATAGAGGCAATCTGCAGATACACGAGCTGTAATTATTATCGGTAATGTGAACTGTCATTAGGCAAGCAGGTTTAGCTTGGTTTGCTAGTATGAGATAAAAAGTTTGAAGCGGTGGAGGATTTCCAGATGTTGGGACTGGTGTTTTAAGAACTTAAATGGTGATGGTGCTGGTGGATTACAAAGAGGCATGCTAAGGTTTGTAAAGCTTTTTGTTTGCCAGACCAGACAAAACAGAGGAAAACTACTTGGAGGCATCAAGGGAGATTCAGGTACAGAGAAGTCGTTAGACAGAAAAGTGAAGTTCAAGAGAGTCAGTTGGAAGGACTGAACAAATACTGATCCAACATGTAAAGAAAGTCAAAAGTAATGGCAAAAGTGAGACGGGGAGGCAGATATTTTATTGTCTTGAATCCTTCTAAAGAGCAACTTCTTTGTTTTCCAAAGTGCGGTTTGCCTCTGTTATGACAGCCCCAATTAATCATTTCCCCAGTAGTGGGGCTGTGGCACTGAGATTGCCTCTTGGACTTGGCTGCTGTCTTATGGCTTTGTGGCTATTGCGCTGTGGGAGATCCAGTATCATCCTGCACCCCACTGCATTTCCAATGGCTGTATGTACATACAGTGAGCTTAGTGAAGAGAGTACTTCACACCCTTCCTGGTCAAGCACTTTGTCATCTGATAAATGTCTAGCCAAAAGTATTTGTTCAGGGTTGTCATGCTGCTAAATTCATGTCTAGCAAACAATGGCACCAAAAAATTTTAATTTAAGATTGCTTTTTTCAAGTGGTGAGAATACTCAGAACCCTTAGCTAATATTCCTCATTTACATACACTATTAATAACGTACAGGGGGACTGAACTCTACCTTGATGTGACACTTGTCACACTCTTCATGCTTCATAAGCATATGAGAATCTAGAGAAGGGCGAAGTCAATTTGTAATAACTACTATTTCATGAAATGTTTGTTGTTTGGGAAATAGATTTTAAATTTGTTCCTGTTAAGATATCAGATATTCAAAGACATGAAACCCTGGGGATAATTTTGGCTTTTGGAAAGGCTGGAGGAAAAAAAAAAAAAAAAAGCTTCTGGTTCCTTGATTTTGTTTTCAAAGAGCTGAGCATTTTCAAGATGATGTGCTTAGCTACATTGCTGGAAAGCCTTCGAGGTAGGGACATTTCATTTCCTTGCACCTCTGGGCATCAGCTGCCAGGTAGCTGGTGACCCCAGCCCCCCGTGTGATGAGGCAGCTCGGTGGTGCGTTACGCATCTCGCTGCAAAGGTTTTGTCTTGGGAAACGTAGTTTGGACCCTACAGCGCAGAGGGTAAACATCAAGGATGTAAAAGTTCTCATGAGACATGATAGCAGTGTGTTTTAATTTAAATGTTGAGGGAGACTGACTAAACCATTTCAGCTTTTTTCATCTCACATTTTTCTCCCCCAAAACACTTTATCTGTCATCATAGTAACTCCCTTTATGTTCACTTTAAAAGCCAGGCGCTATGGCTAATCAGGAAGGTAAACAGGGCTGTTTTGCACAAATTATTTACAGTTCCTTTTTGAGTTTCCTCCTGCTCACTTCTCCAGAAGTTTAAGACTGACTTATCTTATTGTATATTGGATGAATTTCTTCCAGGATGTGTTGGCTCATTTCCTTGAGTACTTCTAAATTTTCTGAATTTTTTCAGTCATAACAGATAGCTGAAAAAGCTTTAAGGAAATGAGTCAACCTCCTGAAATAAATTGCTTGCTCAGTAGAGGATACTGTGTTCAAAAGCGTATATACCCTTAAAGGCTCTGTGGATATGAATTTTTAGATATTCTGTGAAAATACATTCTATATATTCCATGGTCCAAAAGGATTTGAGGGAAAAAAAGTATCCTAAAAGAGCATCTGAGCTTTCCTGTTTTCAGACCGTCAGACGACGGTGCATGAAAGATGCAGCTTGGGAAGTGACAAGAACAGTCTCTAATGCAAACGTAAGGACACGACTGAACTTCAGTATAATTTAAGAGGTGTGATGTAAAGATGCTGAGCTGAGTAACGCCAGCCTTTCCTGAAGTAGCACCCTGCGTTCTGAACGCTGCACAAGCGATGCACGTCTGCAGCCATCTCACCGCTCGTTACGAGCTTGTGTTGCGGCTCGGGGGAGCCCTTGCTGACGACGCGCTTGGCGCCCGCAGCGGCGGGAGGCCGCCGAGCGTGCTGCGAGGGAGGCAGCCCCCACTGGCCTGGCCGCCTGGCCGTGGCGCCGCCGTCCCGGCAGGGAATTTCTCTGCGTGTTGCTCTGCTGAGTCACCGTGCTGGCAACTCACTGCAATCCTAAATAGTTAGTTTAAAAATAAATAAGAGGACACCCTTATAGTAACGTGCATATCTTACAGAGCAGGTAGACAATGCTTTGGGGTTTTTCTTTGCTTCCCAAGATTTGGTGAGCAATTTAGCAACAGAAATGACGAAGCTAGTGTCTTATTTGGGATTCTCTCTCTAATGACCAAACTGTGAAGTTAAATGCAAATAAATCTGAACTTTTAAGACGTTTGACGTCCGGATCTAAATCTGAATTTTGAACTTGGATCCACTACTAATTAGCCAGCTCGCTCTGCTTTAGTGTATTACACGGCCTCTGATGCAGGCAATAAATAGCACATCTCCAAACAGATGGAACGCTGTCAGCTTTTAGGCACTCTGGAAAAATCTGAATCCAGACCACAATAAAGAGAAGAAGGTGCAGAATAGTTGCGTGGGAGTTGATTCTCCCCAGAGGTGATACTTGTTTTGAAATGTTGTTTTCAGTGCAGTGAAAGCTTTATCTCTTTATATTGTAGAGTGATGTGACAGTAGGAGAGGATTGCCAAGCAGCCACTGTTTTTCTTTACAGGGGATTTGGAACAGGGGGAGGAGAAAAGGTTATTCACGTAACCTTTGCTACAGCTATGTGTTTGCATAATATGGTGGCTGACAGTGTTACAAATGAGCAGTAAGTCACATATGTCTAGCAGTATGTAATTTATTTCTTTACAAGCAGACCAAAAAGGAGGACATAGTAAGTTAATGATCGTATGTTCGTGTTTAGATTTTTATTCCTTGTCATACAGGAGAAGAGAAAAGGGCTTTTATGCATTGCTTAACCATACGAAGTAGATCAAACAGTGTTTTTATGTGTTAGTTTCAGTGAGGATAGGCATGTTTTGCATGTTTCAGGAGCTGTACAGTGGGAGAGTCAAAGGGAATTTTCCTTGAATGGGAATTAGTTGGCAGATAACGCACACTGCTGCCCCTGGTTTCCTGGTTGTCAGTCAGTGTTTGTCTGTGACTTGTAGTTGTGAACAACAGATTCACTGCAGTCCTGTCATTGGGTTGTACATGTCAGCCAGTGTTGTTTGAAAATTTGATCTACAAACTTTTAAATATGACCTTTAGGAGTGAAATAGCAGTATGTATTAGGAATTGCAGCTGCACATTCCGTAGCAGTTTTGTCCTGGTGTTTAAGGCATTTCTGACAAAGGTGCCCAGGTATTTATTAATTATTTTGAGGAAAGTGAAGTGAAGAAAAAACAAAGGTCACATACTACTGTAAAGCCACTGCAGGTCTCAATATTAGGGATTAGGACAGTGATAGCTTTTTACCTTCCATTTTTGGATGATTTGAAGAATGTATCATGTGGTATATGTATGGAGTTTATCCCTAAGTCCTTTTAAAGATTTGGAACCCTCTCTCCTTTTGTGGTGTAGGACAGAACTACTTTATTTTGTAGTTAACTTTGCAGTTTCCTCAACTGTGCCAGTAAGTTTTACTATGTCAGCGTGCTGACACCAGTACTGAAAATGGGGCTAATCAAATGGGCTAGTCTGAGTTAATGCTGCCTATTGCTGTTATGTACCTCTAGATTTTCCATATCTTTACTTATCAACCATTTGAATGACGGTATGTATAGGTGTATATATTTATTTAAATAGCAACTATATATATTTTAAAAAATAGCAGGATGTTACTATTTACTTAAGGTAGAGGTTATTAGCTTTGTGAAAAGGTGTGGAGAAATGACTTATGCTGAGATGTCCATGATAGCATATTTAATGGATTCATTCTTTAATAATGGCAATGGTGGTGCCTGTTTCTAACCTGTGTGCTCTGGGGTTGTTTCCCCTTTTTGTTAGTGGGTTTTACATTTACTTTGTCTTAAACTACTGAAAAGTTGAAATATGACAAAAGCATATTATGTAAGTGTATTTTTCTATATTCCAAACAAAAAGCTGCTGTTGCTTTCTAGTAAGTTCCCTAAGAAGCTTACTACTTTTGGAAGACTACAATAGAATACTTTTCATTCTTGCTTAAACAGATAATAATATTGAAGATAAGTTTAAAGAATAACAACCTTTAAGAGAATATTAAATTCCACAAAATCCTTGAGAGATGTGTGCTGCAGAGACCTATTTTCTTGACAGCTTCTAGAAAGTAGGAGGATTTGTAGAAGGCAGTGACAAATTACTGAGACCTAGCAGGGAAAAAAAAGTTTAAGAAATGGTTATTAGACATGGGAATGACCTTGAACACCAAGAATGAAATGCCAGCTAATACTGTGACTGTCAGAAGCAGGAGCAGATCAATAACAGGATTGATAGGACAACACAGGAAACAGCAGGCAATGATCAAGTGCAATCAAAAGCAAAACTGTGGAAGCAGGAGATGATCTTCAAAAACAAAATAAAAACCTCCCAGTCCAGCTTGCTCCATAAAAGCTGCTGGTGGATCTCAAGTGTAAAGCCTGGTCAGCTCTTTGGGTGATGCTGGTTGTGTAGCTCAGTGTTTTGTGCTCTCATTTTCATGCCCTTGCTAATGAAGAACTCATCTGGGGGGGGGGGGGGGAGGGGTGTCACTGGAGAATTTTAGTGATTCTGGCTGAGACTTTCTCTTGCACAAAAATCCACTTGTGCATAACTTGGGGGAGGGTATGCACACATAGGCAGTGGAAAGCAGCTGAGTCTTCCATGTGGTTACACTCATTCTCCTCTTTGGCTGTCAGCAGAATACACCATCTGGCAAGGGAGCAGCTTCCTTCCCATTTACACACCTGAGAGCTCCCCACAAGCCAGATTTCACCTCATTAGGATACTTTGCGCCCTTATGGGCATGTAAAAAGAAACACATTTTCTTTTCTAGCTGCTCGTACCATAAAAACAACTACCCCACTTTACATGGGGTTTACAACAGTGCTGGCATATTATTACCTTCTGAAACCCTTTCAGTAATAAGGTGCCACAGGAAAGGCAAGTATGAAGTCAGTTACTCTCTGTATAACAAGCTAATAAACTACAAAACTTTCTGCCCTAATTAACAGGAGTCATCCCAGTTCCCATGCCCTACAACTTAATGACATGAGAACACTTCCAAAAACATCTGCAAAATTTAGGTGAATTTCTAAACAAGTATAGTGCTTATTCTCTTCTTTCAACCTCTGCTCCTAAAACTGAGATTATGATTTCAAGCAAGAAACTACTTTTTATTAATAAAGGTTTCAGGTTAATAAATTTATCAAGTGAAAAATCACATTTGCCTGAAGACCCTCAAGCTGCAAGAAAGCAAGTATTAATCAACAACAGTAGTTAACAATAATTTGAAAAGTCCCATTCTAAGTGTTACAAATTCCTCAATAACTTCTGCAATTATCTTCTACAAAACCTGACCAGAATTTGCTGCTGCATTAACTACTGATGTGCTCATTTTCCACAAATATTTTAACAGACATATTACTGGCAGAAATATTTACATTTTCTGTTTTTTCAAGCAAGTGTTAGGGAATATTCATATAGCAGGAGATGAACTCAAACATCTCAGGTTAGAAACTGTCACATACTGTGTGTGCAATGTCTCAAGCAATACGGCCTTCCAGGCACTCCTGAGATGCACACGAACACTCATCAACCGTAAGCTTCAAGATGTAGCTTTGCCTCACTCACCAAAATGAAGGAACCCAGTAGCACAAGGTTGTAAAAGGATGGATCAAAAAGAAAGGAGACTAGAAAATGTTCTGTGCGAACCTACACAATAATAACAATATTATTGCTATCAATATAGCAAATATACTGGTAGTACTTTATCCCACCTTGTGGGTAGGCAACAGGAGGCATGCTGCAAAACGTAAGCTGGAAGAAAGCTTAGTGCTCAAACTGAATATGTTAGTAAGTTTTGGTGGAGAATTGCCAAATAATTCTGTTTGCTGGTATCTGATTTTAAAATGTTGTAAGTATAACAATAAAAGAATTTCCAACAGTATCAAAATATAGATTCAAAAGAACATGCTTTAATTAAAGATCTCTTCCAGTCTGTTGTGCTTTTTACATGTGCCTTTCATTTTTAAAGGGCAGATGCAAATTTTGCAATGATTCCAAATGGTGTTTTATTTTTAGAGATTTGCAAACAAAAAATATATAAAAATAGCACACAGTCATCTTGACTTTATTTTAAAGTCTCTCAGTCGTGGCATTTGTCTTCGCTGACTATTCCACAAGAAAAACCCATCTGAAGGGAAAGTTTGTTACAGGAGAGCTGTGTGTAGAGTATACTTGAGGTTAATTTATGAGCTAATAACACTGGCTCTCAAATATTTTCCATTGATTTTACTGAAAATTAAACAAGTATTGATTTTACTGAAATTAAACCCTCAGATAATTACATCACCAGTATGATTTCATATATGTTGCAGGCCATTCAGTGCTGTTCAGATTTGAACCAACTTGAATATCCCAGTCCTCAGAGAATTAAAAAATAGGAACCATTGTCAGAGAGGAACAACAAGCTGGATGAGGAGACTACACTCATGGTTGGGGTTTGCTTAGACGGCCTGCGTTACACCCAAAGATGCTTGCTCCATTTTGTAAAGGTAGACTTCCAAGGCTGCTCCTAGTCTGATCCATGAAGAAATCCTTTCGTGCGCCAGGTCTGGTGGCCGGCTTGATTCCGGGCCTAAGAGCAAGACCACCGTAGAGAAATGTCATAGGTTTCGTGTATCAGTAAAGGGGCTCTGGCTGTTTCCCTGGGGTGAGGGAACCTGCAAGCTGGCCCACGAGAGCCGTGCCGCAGACAGCCCTCTCCGTAAGCGCAGCTGTACTGGGAAATTGTGCTTTTGTTGGTAATGTTTATTTCCCAACAGAGTTTATCTGGGGGCAGGATAGGCTATGTTGACAAAAGCACAGCTTTGCTGGTGTAACGTCTTCCAGACTAGGAATGCTTTGCTGTACATTTTGCCGTGTTTCTGGCAAAGGCTCGTGATGAGGGCGCGCTCCCAGATAAGCGTGCCTGCCCTTTATCCTTGGGAAGCCGCAAATCCTCTTCTGCGTGTGGCTCAAGCAAGCTCAGCAGCTCCTGTGCTGCCAGCAAACAAGTGCTTATCTAGCACCATATAAGGTTGCAGTCAAGAGGGAAAATGATGAAAAACATTCCACAATAAACTTAGATTGGCAGATTAAATATGGCACAAAAAAGCTTAGATGCAGTTCAGATGCAGATACAGCAGGATCTTAGAGACAGACCTCTAGCAGTTAATTAGGGAAAAAGGCTTCTGTTTCTAGATACACGTATTGCAGGATGCAGGTTTTTAGGAGACTGGTACCCACAGTAGGTAAGGTTTTTGTTTTTTTTTTTTTTTTCCTTAACCTTTAGTTTGCATGTTCTATCCAAATTCATTTGGCTTAGCATGAGACAATTTGAGTAATAAAACAGGAAAAAACAATTTTTATGAAAGACTTGAGCTTTTATATTTAGGATTAGAAAAAAAAGCTTGACTATAAAAGATACTTCAAGCAATTAATGTGTGCTTAATGTATATATTTTTATACATAATAAACAATCATCTGTGTTACTTCCTGTCAGACTACAGGGTCATGGGAATGTTGGGATGTATTTGGGGATATGGTGAGAAATGTGGGTATTGCACAGAGGAAATATTGGGAAGGAGTTATGGTTATTGTGAAGATGGATTTGCTGAGGATGTAAGACTCAAATCTGCCAGAGGCCAGGATTCATTACTTCTGTTGCTCGTAGAATAATACAGTTTTGTAGCTGATCCTCACTATACTGACAACACATTCTTTCCTGAAAATTCATCCCCTCTCTTCAAATGCTAATATTTAATTTCTGTTTTCTCACTAGTGCATGTTCCTTCAGGCTTTAGCTAGTTTATATTTCTGGTTTCTTTCTTGAAAAACAATTTTTTTTTACACTTATATTCCTTCTTGCTTCGGCTGTCCTGCTTGGCCTTCTTTCTTGCATTTCCTCTTCTCTAGGTACAGCTCTGTCGTTTTAATACTTGCACAGAACGACCTGTTGTCAAGCAAGTTGACATACATTAATAGCTCTGAACACCGGAGTGAGGAGGTTGAGAGAGGAGCAGAGAGTTTCCTTCATCTGCGTGGAGGAGGAGGAGGAGGAGGGAGCTGTAGGCAGGTATAGGGGAACAGAGAAGTTGCGCCTGAGGCGGGAGGTGGTAATGGAGTGCCCCGGCAGGAAGCCGAGCGGAGGGTGGAGAAGCCGCTGCCCTACCAGTGGGGGGAAAGCGAGGACAAGGAGGAGGGAAGAGGGCCAGGAACCCCAGAAAGAAAGCTTAGCTAACTAAGAGCATAAAGCTGTAGAGAAAATAAGAAAGCTATGTGTGTGTATATATATATATACACACACACATATATACACACACACATGTACATATGTATGTGGGGTTTCTGCTTTTTTTCTTCTTTCTTTCTTTCTTTCTTTCTTTGCTCACTTTCTGGAAAATGGATAATAGTCCTAGCAGACCTGGCCAATCAGATAATAGAAATAAAAATTTGGTTAGGGCTACTGGATTTATCCCATTTCACTTTCTAGCTGGCAAAATTAAAAACAAAGAAACAAACAAAGCAGCAGATAGCAGGCAGCTTCTTTTAAGCGGCATTTACTTTGATACTGCATGCTGGAAATTTAGATCTCTGTAATCAGCAGTGCTGCCTGTTCCTTCTTCCTCTGCTGACCGTTGCCCCAGGGACGGGGAGGGAAGGGCTAGAGTTCTCTTCGGTTGTTCAGTTACAGCTGTGTGAGCACACCTTTGCCATTTTGCAAGGAGAAAATTAGCATTGCACTTTACAGGGAGTGTATAGGAGTTGTAACAGGGTGTGAAACACAGTAAATAAATTTTTAAAATAATAATAAGAAATAGATTTCTGAAAGTGGACAAGGATGGTCCTGCAGACTATCCTTTCTTCAGTGTATTTCTGTTTTTTCCTCTCATATTTCCTATTAACAATGTAATAATATGATAGTCTGCTGAATTAGTCAGATGTATTAGACTATCAGAGCAGTCCAACTTTAGTAGCTATTGGTGGCCTAAATCTGAATTTCTGAACTCTTCCCTGCCTGGTGGCCCTTCCTTTTGGCTTTACTTCTGAGAGGAGCAGGCTGTCCCCATCTCTGGGGGACATGACACTGCCATCAAACCAGCAGCAGCAGAGAGAACGGAGAGTAGTTGTGAAAGGTGGTGCAGCTCTTCCTTCAGCTGTGAGATGTTTCCTTCAGGAGAGGATGGAAGCGTTCTCCAAGCTATGCTTACAGCCACATACAGCCAGCTGGACCATAGTGAGCTAAATGCTAGTTGATGTATTAGAATTTTTGCAAATTTGTAGGGATTTTTCCTGAGTAAGATCAAATAACTAATGCTGTTTATAGCTGAGGATGTGCTGCACCATAGGTCAAAATTTATTCCATGTTGTTCTCTAGCTTAATTTTTTAAAATGAAAACCCTTTTATTTTTTTATCTAACATTACGCCTGCCTTTTAGAATCTGGTCTTTTGTGGTTTTGTTGAATTCCAGAAACATCCAAAACACTGTGCAAGCGTGCTGTGGAGGCTCTGACTTCCAGGTGAGTGCGATCAGCTAGTTGTTAACCTGCACTGTGCAGAGTACTTGTGCTGTGGTACTTGTGCATGTATAAAAATGGGTCATGAGGTGTAGATGAGTATGAAATGCACATCACTCTGTGGAGAGGGATTAATAAGATCGTCAGGAAAAAGGTTAATCTTGAGGTCATTTCCTTCCTATTATTACACTCTTGAATTTTTGCCAAAGAGATGGGTGAAAGGATTTATTTTTGTCTTTGAATGCTTTGAATTTAAACGATGTCTTTAACTACTTTGAATGCTGAGAAGTAGAATTCCACTTTATTCCTGCCATTGTTATTCTGTGACAGGTCTGGAAAAACTGCTTGTATTTTTGCAATGACTTTATGTCCTGCATTTCAGTTGATTAATTCTCTGAGCTGCTGCTATGCCTCCAAATACCTGAATGGGAGTGCGTGGAGGCACTCTGATCCCTGAGTCAAAGTGTTAGTTTACACACAGAAGAGAGCAAAACACAGTGCAACGCTGGGGGGAGGGAGGGAAGGGAGATATTCTGAGACAGTCCATTAGATAAAATAAAGACAGTGTATGAAAATGAGAGCTAAGTTCCTTGCTTACTGCTCTATTAATTTAAACCTTAAAAAAATCCTTTAAGTTTAGCATTTTGAGGGAATTTATAGTGAGGCTTATCCTTTTGCTCAGCTTCTGCAGCTAAATTAGCAGGAATGAAGTGTTAGAGAAATACAGCTAATTCCTGAACATCCTAATCAGTCATAGGTAGAAAAGCAAATAATTGTTCTTGCTGTGTAAATTAATACAGTGCAATAAATGTCAGCAACATGGTATATTTAGTGTATGGGAGATTGTGGTGGGCACTCAAGAAAATACGAGTGGAGTCTTGCTTCTTTTTGACCATTCAGAAAAGGCACTAAGTGATTGTGTGTGGTTCTGCCTTTTGGTTGTACAGAAGAACAAATTGCTACCATACAGTGAAGAAAATACTTAGCTGGGTAATAATATTAGTTCTCTGAATATAGATGTAGGCAACGTATCTTTCACTGCTCATACAGAAGGGCTGCACTACCAGAATGTCAATGTTTGCATATATGCTGGAGGTCAGAATGTCACCCTACAAGTTTCTGGCAATACTTTCTTCTAAACATCTTTCTTCTTACGGGCTGAGGCCAGATCTAGCAGCATGCTCCAGTCTGTTCCTGTGGAAGTACTTTCTTTTGGAAACAAGAGCCCAAACAGCTGCTTTTCTTTTATGCTAGGCTGTAAGATTCAGGAGAATCTGTTTTATCTTTCACTGCCTCTCACTTTTCTTAAGTGAAGATTTATGTCCTTTATTTTCATTACTGTCCAAATTTGCAAAACCTTTACAGGTAGTAAAGACATCTGTACTGGCTTGTAGTAAGATCTAGTGGCTGTTTAGGCAGCCTTTTAAGACCGTCCAAGAATTTTGCTCTTCAAACTTTTGAGGGCATTGGTCTATTGGCCCTCCAAGGAGGGCAGTTTCCAGCCATACAGTATGCAGTGATGTTTTAAATCTCTTCTGTGGTAGCTGCCTTCTGATGTTCTTTCCCCTTTTGTCCTTTGAACATACAGTTCCTACAGGTGCTTATGGCAACCTAAAATAGTGCAGTAACTTCCAGTTCTTTGTTAGCATAAAATCCATGTTAATTTCTTTGATTGGAAGCATTTTGGGAAAGTCCTCAAGGTGAATATAAATAAATATTCCCCCAAGAGTTATTTTTCTTACTACTTTTTGTTGTTGTTGTCTAAGTTTTACTGGGAAAACAAATTTACCTTGATGGCACTAACATGGTGCTCCACAAACATACAACCTGAGGAAAGGTCATGTGCCATGGAAGACTTGATCTGCAGACTGTGGACCAAATTTGAGGCTTTGGGACAATGCTTGAACCACCATACGTGCAATAGATGAAGAGGGGCAGATGGCAAAACTGCCTGTAAGTACCCTTTTTGTTCTTCTGATACTCAGGCCACTTGGGTATGATTTAGATCCTTGCCATAAATTGAGGGAATCTCAACTCAACAGGCAGCAGCCGCCGGGAAGCATTTGAGCAGTCAGAATGTGTGGCAAAAAGGTGACTTAGGCTCAGAGTGGAGATGGCATGCCACCCCCAAAGAGGAGAAGTAGTGACAGCAGCTCTCTGCCACCTGCTTATCCTCCTGTTCAGAAGAGCCCAGCAGATAATTATTCTAGCGTAAGGGCAACTTTGTCCCAGCTAAACAACACAAAGCAGTCTGTTCTTCTCCCAACTAAATGGATGTGTAGGGAAGGTGTGCAGGAGAATGAAATGATGAGTAGACTAAGGCAGCACTTGCAGGGGGCTGCTGCTGTGTTCCTTGCTGAGGCTGCCTTGGTGTCGTTTCTAGGATTTAAAAATCCTCCTGTTTACACCAGCCTGCTTCACGTTACAGGGGCTGGCGCTTGTTCTGTGCAGTTCTCCCATGGAAAAGTCAAGGAAGGAAGTGGAGGGAGGATGGGGCTATTGCATCCTGTACCCTTGGAAGGGGAGTGGCCGCAATAGCTTAGTTCGACGGACATAATACTTACATATGTTTTAACGTACGGTGTTTGAACCTAGACCTACGCTTGATTAAAGCAGCAGAGGGAGGCAAATGTGTATAGCTGATAGAAACTGCCTAAGAGTTTGAGAACATCCTTCTAAAATCCTTCCCTTAAAATGACAAGAGGAAGAGACAGCACGGAAGCTCCTCTTGAAGCGGTGATTTTGCATCAGTGTTAATACAGAGCTAGAGCCTGAAAACCTGAGCTGCACGGCTGGGTTCCAGAAGGCAACTCCTGTAGAAAGTACTCTCTGTGACTGGGAACAGGGGTGTTATTTTCAGGATTTCTCCTGTAAAACAACTAGTTTTTCTTATTCTCCAGTTGGTTAATTGGGCTGAAATGGAGCAATGCAGTTTAGGATCCACAGATAACCTTTGGAATAGCCAGGTAAGGCTAGAATGCGCAAGAGTGTTGATCTTTAATTTCAGCATTGTGCTACTTATTACTAGTGCTGTGTTCTGTGAAAAATGTTTTGGTTCCACTGAAGGGCCTGTGAACTGTCGTGGATTACTGGTATGTAGTATCACGGAGTAAAACCCATAGTTACTATTTGGTGCTAGGATAAAGTTAGAAGAAGAGGCTACCTGATAAGTAGTGTATTTTAAATGGACTGCTTTAAAGTGATTTAATGTAATAATTACTTGTAATGGACGTTCTGCCTTGGAGATGTTAATTTCTTTACTAGCTTTCTAGCAAAGAAGTGGGGCTCAGGTGGTAATATTTGATGTCTCCTTTAAATGTGTCTTGGTATAGTTCTTTAATTGCTTTTAAGCGTAGTTTGGATGTAAGGCAGAAATTGAATTAGTTTGTTTGTTCAGTAAACATTCTGTTGCTTCCTTAGTGATTACTCACAGATTTTTTGTAGTATTTGTAGAATTAAAGTGATTACAGGTTACCAAAGTGAAAACATTCGGGAAAGTTTAGAGTTATAAACTTATACGCAGTCAAAATCCAGCATAGTACTCTTTGTCATGTTCTTATTGATTTTACATTTTGGTGGCAGTCTGTTTTACTTCTTGGAATCCTTTGCTTACAATAAAAAGTGGAGTGCACTCGATGGCAGCAGGACTGAGGTTTTGGAAGTGAAGCAGTAAAATTTATGTAAACTAGATATCTGTGTTACATTGAAAATGCCATCCTGGAGATCCGCTTATGGTTATTCAGACATGTCTTCCAGTGCATATTAACTACAATTGTGATACTTTTGAAGATTGAGTAAAAATATTTAACATAGAGTAAAATAAAGGATGATTGCTGTCAGTAGTATGCCTACGAGAGAAACTCATGTCAGATCTATGAACCTCACATGAGACAAAACTGTACTTTAATAAACAAAAATGATCTTGCTGCCTACCAGCCTTCCAGCTCTTCTGACGCATACTCTTAAGAGAACACCTGACAAGAGAAATAACATGTTTAGAAGGATGCTTTGTAAGCTTCCCCAGGCAGAGCATAAACACCCCTCTTGGTAATTAAATGTGTCACACATCACCTTCAGCACCCAAGAATTCATTAAAATTAACCTAAAATTTTAAAGGGGTCAATGTTTTGACAAATTGAACTTAATTTGTTTTTTTTAATTAAGAATAAAGAATACAAACACTTGAAAAGATTTTGCATAAAACACCTCTAGAAAGGAAAGAAAAAACAGATTAGGAGGTAAATACCAAATGAGGGTAATGGAATTATGCAGGGATACAGTGTTGCTAGCAATACTGTTGATCTTTTCTACATGGATTTTTGAAGAGCTGTAAATTAGAAAATCCATTTATGGTAGTGAAAGATGAAGATAACTTTTTAGACAATTAAAACCATACAGTGACTGAATCTGCTTAGCATCACCTTCTTTCTGAGATCTGCATACAAGCTTCTTTATAAATGCATTACAGAGAAGAGATCATCATAGAAAAGTTTGAAGCTATTAGATTGCTGTAATGAACTTTTAAATCTCTTTCCTATGCAATAAATGAACCCTAAAGTTTCCACACTAAGAATCCATGGATTTTATCATTCTTTTTGTTTGAAGAAGGCATTTTTCTTGTTAGGCAAAAGTGGTCAGTCCTATGAGTTGTAGTATGTTAGGTCTGTAGTGCTTTTCTCTGTATTTCATTATCTGTAAAATTGGGAACTAGGATCTGGGAAGAATGCTGTCTTTATAAATTACATCCAAGAAACAATGCAGATAATATGTCCCTTATATTGATTCAGATACCAGGATATCACGTGCCCTTAATGATTCAAACTGAGGTAAACAAACCTTGTTGCTTAAAAACCAACACCTTGCTTTATGCATAAAAAGTGAGCTGGGTGGTAGGTTTTTTAAGAAAAATACTTTTCTGTTGAAAAATGGCTGCCTGGAAACAGTTAAGGGATTTGCTGGGTATTCAGTTCTTGGACTAAGTGTAAGACCAAACAAATCTCCCACATGGAGTGCACACTGGATCAAGATGAGGAGACTCATCTTGAGGAGACTTCGTCGATTATCGTGTGATGAGCTGGGGTGTCCTCGCGCTAGGCCAGTAAAGGCTCTGCATGGAATGAAGACGCTTCCACTGCATCTTCTGTGAAACAGTAGCGAGAAGGCTGCATCTGCCTGGATCAAGTAATTTTGCTGTATGACCAGTTGATCTCTCAGAGACTCTACAGTGTGTTCAGAAACATTTTTTTTTCTTTTTTTCTTTCTTTTTTTTTTTTCTTTTTAACCAATAAGGATTATATGGGATTCCCATCCAAGCATATCAGTGTGTCCTCTTGCTAACCGACTTCAGACTGACTTTTACTTGAACAGTGCATATCCTTTCTCCATTCAAATTTTAGGTAATCTAGAGCCTCTCTTTTAGGGGCTGCTGAATCAGAGGCAAGGCTGCTGCAACTCTCTGTTCCCATATCCTGCCGATGGTGAGGCTGAGCAGTATTCCCAGTGGGCACTCACAAGTGTGTATTATGTGTTTACACATGGCTGACCAACGTGTGTACACATACACAGACCGACAGGGACAGGAACACTCAGCACAGGCAAGGACTGCACATACTGGAGCAAGTCTGGTGAAGGGCCATGAAGATGGTTAAGAGATTGGATCTGCTACACAAGAACCATCTGGTTTGAAGTTCCCTATAAAGCTAGCCTCAGGAGTTTCTACACGAAGTGAGTTAGAGTCACTGTGTTCTTGCAGACACAAAGAGTTGGTGCAGCCTTGGAGAGGGCTGTGCTGCTGCAGACCCGACAGGCAGGAGCATCCTGCACCTCCTCACGTGAGGCAGGTGGAAATTCTGCATGGGCTCTGACAGCTGATTCACAGCAATGGGCAGAATCAGAAAGTCTCTGCTGTCATGCTTTCAACTTACTTAAGTTGTTACTTTATTTGGGTTAAGAATGCTTTACATGTTTTCTCCAAACCTTTTTGATAGGACCGTTTTCCTTGTTTCGGAGCCCTTCAGTGTAGGTCTGCGATGCTGCTTAATTAGCCAGAGAGACCACAACAGAGCATTAGTCTTGCTTCTAGTAATCCATTTAGCAGAACTGTGCACAACAGATTACAGTTAGTTCTTGGAATTTACTCAGGTAATGTCTGAGCCTTTTTCTAGCATTAAAAAGAGACATTTTGACTAACAAAAAAAAAAGTGACTGCTGCTTGTGGGATCAGTTTCAAGTGAGGTTATTAAGCATTTGAAATAACCTACTGAAGTTATCCAAACAAGTTTCTTATGACTCTTAAGCTTGTAATTTTGTAAAAATGATGCCGCCTTCTTTCATTGAACTGTTTATACACATATCCAGGACTTACTTGTGTATTGCATTTCACTTAAGAAAGCCTTATAGTTTTGACATATGTAAGTGAGAGCTGCGTTGTGTTCATAGCTGCATTGGGCGAAACTGTGGACACTGGTGGAGAACTGTGTTGGAAAAACTGACATGGAGGGTGAGTTGCGGGTAGTAAGATTACACAGATTTCTTTGGTATCTAATTTATCTTTAAAGGAATTGGTAATGATGGTGAAGCCTGAAGGAACAGAACAACTGAGTTCAACTCTTAGTACCAGGTTCAGAGATTATTTAGCAGTTAAATGTCAAAACCAGTATTACTCAGAACATGTTTGCTTTACAGTGGTTTCAAGGAGCACTAATCAGTGTGAAGCTCCATACAGTAATATTTATTATTACCCGTTCTTAAATGCTGGAGAGCATAAATTTCTGCATTCATTGATTTGTGCAGGAGTTGCAGCACTGTAAGATGGAAGTTATTTTCTGTAACATTTTGTGTCTAATGGAATTATTGAAGATAGAAATCTGACCCCATGGATCTTGCATTGTGCTATTTCTTTCAGAAGCATAGATTGAGATGACAAGATACTAATGATTTAATACAGTATCTTGTTGCATATTTTATGTTCTGGGAGCTGATATTTATATAAACTCTTTGGCCTAGATTCTGGAAAAGCAGCCAGTTTCATAAACAGCAAAAGTTATTGACAAAAAAGGCACTAGAACTTCTTAGAACTGAAGTTCCCTAGGGAATATGTATGTTTTTGGTGAGGCGGCAGTGGTAATCCTGATGCTCTGCTCTCTCTCACTTTTTACACAGATTATTAATACTGAGACTATCACAGCTAAATTTACCACAACTTTTATTGCATTGTTGATAGGTGAATTTCTGTAATACTGTGTAGCGTAATGTTCTTGCATTGTTTGATTTCTTTTTTAAAACCACAAAGTCTTTCATGTAATTTTTCTATATACATTGATAATTTTTACCTATGTGGATAACTACATAAAAGTTGAAAAATTCAATTCTTTCAGAAGAAAATGAAAGCTGTCCAAAAAAACTTCTGTAATTTGATTAGATGGTTGCCAGGCAGTAGTCTGTCAGCATCCTTCATCCCTCTGCCTCCACCACCTTTTGTTGCAATGGTAATGTGCCTGTGACCAGAGTGTCAATGATTTGACTTTTTTCACTGGAAAGGAGACTCATCCTTGATGAAAAGGATGAAAATCTAGACACTTCGTTAAATGTTGAGTTTTATTAATTAAGGTCTAAGCAAATACACTTCTTTCTTGTAACTGCCAGCTCTCAGAATTTCAGACTTGCCTTGTATCTTGTTCATGTAGGACACCTTTCTGAAGCTCACTGATGTTTCTGTAAAGGTTCCTATTGACTTTACTTGGCCATTGATTTAAAAAACAAAGAATAACAGCTTGCGTTTTATTTGTTGGAAACACCACTATTAAAGTCATATTTCATTGTTTAAAAGCTTTTTGATCTCTTGAATTAGATAATATTCAGAATTTTCTTGTTTATGGTTATGATATATCAGATATCTATCCTTCTGTTTGGAATTAAGAACAGACTCTAGCTGATTAAATACAGAAATTCAGAAAAGGTAGAGCTAGTTAGAGAAGCTAGCTTTGTTGCAGACTACATCCTTACTTACTTAGACGTAATGAGAACACTGAATAATTTAAAACTATTAGTGTTTCAGATAACTGGAATTTTTCAAAGGTCTATTCTCTTTTGACAGCTATGGTTTGGCTAGCCAAGCTTGTATTATGGATTAAAATATGCACCAACATAGGTATGTTGGATGTTAAACTATATCTTTCCATTTCCCAGAGTTATATCCATGGAAAACAACCCAATAGTGAGGACTTTGATTAGGAGTGGGGAAGGAATATTTGAAAGTTCATCAGTATTATGTGGCTCTGCTTTGAGTCTCATTGCAAGCTGCATACAGAGATTTTTGGAGGCCTTTGTGATGTTCTAGGGGCTGTACTTTAAAAAGTCCTCTTCATACCATTTTGCAGAGAAGAAATATACGGATGTGATGCAGATTTGCTGACTATGGATTTTTTTTTTTAATTTTAATGAGGAAGAATAAGCACGCGTGGTTTAAGCTTTTACTGTCTGCATGCCTGACTTTGTGATGTGAGCAGTTCATGTACTATTGTATTGAGTCCACATGGAAAATCAAGTCTGAGAATATTCTATATGTCCTCCAGGATCACAGACTTTAGGAGATGGTTAGGAAATTATTTTGGAGTCATCATAATGTTGAGGTATTCAGACTACAGCTTACTACAAGTTCTCCAAGTTGCCCATGCCTTGAGGCACAAAAATCTCTATAAAGATTTCCCTGGCTTCTTTTTGACTCTCTGAAGATCCCTCAGGTTGTGGATGGGATGCATAATTTTCTCTTGAACAATCAAAGAAGACCTCCAGTTTGTGTCCTGTAGTACTTTGCTTATCAATTCAGTGGAATGTAAATGTATAGACTGCACTGATCGTAATTCAATAGAATATTGTGCGTATGCTGAGATAACAATGAAGTAGAAGAGGAAAATTTTCTGTGTATGTGTATGTATTTTAAGGTGAAAGTAATAAAGCTGCATTACTTATTACTCTTTCATAAATAGTATATGGATTTCTAAAACATAGGTGAAAATTTTGCAGTTTTATTTATGCAGGATTTCCTACTGAAGTACAAAGAAAGCCTGCTTGAATAGGTAAGAGCTTCATGCACAAAGCCACAGTAGACTAAGTTTTTGGTGAAGTCTTTTTAAGATTGTAGAATGCATTCAGGTATATATAATAAAAGATTTTTTGTTTGTTTATTTTTTAAAAAAGAGTAAGTGATATCAAGCATCATTGGGAAGAATTTGGTATTTGGTGGCTTTTGAAGTAGAATTTATCTATGTCTACATAAGAATCAGCTGCCTAAATGCACTTACTATCATGCATACGTTCAAAGAACTTTGTGTATAAAATAAGTTAACTTGGACTTTTGTCGGTGTCTTGTGGGTTGTTGTAACCAATCTGTTTCCTTTCAAACAGCTCCTCACTCGGTTTTTGTTTCATTCAAGTGTTTTGGGTGTCTGAATGTAAGCTGGTAAATAAAAAACAAACAAACAGATCTTAAGGCCTGTTACTGTTAGAAGTAAAGAGTTAATTACAAGGGGAAAACATTGATATTGTTAAGCTGATATTCAGATACTTATTATTTGCTTCTCAGTTCTGCTCTTTTGAGTGTATTTCACTGAATCACTCTGTTATCTCTGTCTCGTTAATGACAGAGGGGACAAAGGGAATTCTGCCCTTTTGTGAACCTGTGACTCAGGTTTGCTGAAGGGTGATAATACTGTACAGGTCAGGAAATAGAGTGTCAGATTTTTTGGTGTAGGTGTCAAAATATTCTCTCTAGTTTCTAAAAGGCAGGAATATCTTAAAACCTAAAGGAAGTCTTGATACCTCCAGTAGCATTTCTGGAAATGAATGCTTTATTTGCATGTCTCAGAGCAGGACAGCTATAAATAAATGTTGTGACAACCCTCTGATGAAAACTGTTGTGGTGTTTTAAGTTGCGATCGCTATACGTTCCCAATAACCTGTCTATTGAGTTAAGTTTTGGAATTTGATGCTTTACTTTGGTAGGCCACCTCTTACAGGAAACCATATGTTTGCTATGGCTATATGAATGTCTGCTCACTCTGTATAAATTGATCTAGCTGTAACCATAAAGGAAAAGCCATTTATTGTTTGCCAATTAGTCTGTTTTTTTTCTTTTTATCTTTTTTTCTTTTCTTTTTATCTTTTTTCTTTTCTTTTTTTTTTCCCCCTCCAAACAGAAGTCCATGTTTGTGTCCAGGCCTCTTGAACTGAACAACATCTCTCCCCCACCCCCAACAAACAATCAAGCAACTTACTATTATAAATATTGCTTTACAAATAAAGATTTATTTTCTTTTTCTTTCAGATGAGAACTCTCCAGCTAATTTCTGGGATTCCAAGAATCGGGGAGTGACTGGCACACAGAAAGGACAAATCGTATGGCGAATTGAACCTGGCCCGTATTTTATGGAATGTGAGTACATATTTATGCAATCCAAGGCATGCCTGTGATTGTATGAAGGCATGCCAACCAGGTGACAATTAATGTCCATTTTGTCAAAGTCTCTGAAAAACCAAAGGAATTGATACTTCTCCAAGGGACAATTTTTTTTTTAATGTCCTTGCCAGACATCATAAAGGAGTTGAGCTTAAATGTACATCTGTAATCTAGGGATGTTCTTAAATGGTGTACTTCAGCTTAAGGGAGAAAAAAATTACCTTTTGCAGTGTCATATAGTATACGTGCATTGAAAGATGAACTCCCTTTCTAAGAAGCTTAAAATTTCAACTGGACAAAATGTTAATGACAAATACATGCAAAGGAAAAGATAATAAGTCAGTAGTGCTAGTGTTTCTTAGTATTAAGGTTAGATTTGTCTTTAGGAAATATCAGCTGCCTGTCCAGCCACTTCTGGATTTTTCAGCTAAAGTTTTGTTACACTGAAAAATCTACCAGGCAGCTTTGAAACGTTGAGAGACTCAGTCTGACTGGAAGGAACAGGCTTCAGATGAACTCCGTGAGAAGTACTGGTAGTAAAGTTTCAAATCAGAGTGATATGACACTCCTTTGACTTATAGAAAGTTAAGCCACTCTGCTGTGTGATTTTTGTTTTTTGCTTTTCAGTGAAAAGGAGTTATCTTACTTTCCAGAATGTTTGGTCCCCTGGAGAAGTTGATATTCTAGTCCTGGAATGGTGTATGTGAGCTTGTTGAACGATGATATGCCTGCCGTCAAAGTGGCAGTCTGTCCCAAGTGAGCTGAGAGCTGCTCTACCACCTTTTCAGCTTCACAGTCATGAATCTTGCTTTATAAATTAGAAAAATTATATATATACTCTGACTCTATTATTACCTCACCGCATGCTGCAGGGCTGCTAAATGTAGGTCTTAACACAATTCTTCTTTTAATTAATGGATATAACAGCAGTACGTGTATTTCAAGAGGTGTTGTGTATCCTTTACTATAAATAATTAATGAAACTTCATATTTCTAGAACTCATCCGTGCATCTTGCCAAGTTATCATATGCGTTACACAGCACATTTTTTTTTACAAATGCAATACAATAATATAGGAGTGAAAAAAGTTTTAATAGGATAAAATTAAAATCAATTTCAGGAGTTTATTACAAGAAAAAACGGTTGAACTGAAGATGAAGATTAAGAAAATAATGAAGGTCAAGAAGATAATTAAGTTTCCTGGTGCCAGAGACAGCGATATGTTAAAGCAGATTAAGATGTATGTTAGAAGAGTTCCTTTCCTTTTCCTTCTTGTAGATACAAACTATATCCATATTGTTGCTAATACTGGCAGTTTGGCCTCCAGGGTATTTGTTTATATCCTTCAGCTGATTGTGTGTTGCTCCATAATCTACTGAGGTGAGGCTCTTGGACAATGTATTTATTTCATGTGAGTAGCCTAGGCTACTACTTCAAGAATTAGCAGTTTCAACTTAAAATCACTTGCACTTTGTAACCAACTGCACTTTGCAACTGGCCCTTACGAAGAGTGCAGTGTACCTATTCCTCAGTCACCGGGAGCGTTACCAGTTAACAGTTCTGCTGACATATTAGGAACAAGAATCAAGGAATTATGCAGCAGTTGAGACCTGTAAAAAGGGATGTTTATGAGTGTATGTTGCTGTAGCACATACTGTGGCAGATAAATATGTTACCAGTGATATTTGTGTTTGTAGTGAGAGGCCAAGAATTGCACTGAAATGCTTAGCTGAATTTCTGATCGCCCTTTGTAAAGTGGAAGCCTGCGCGGATCCGTGGCAATGTTTGCTCAGCAAAGTTTCTATTCTTAGCTTATGGGGGAGCTGTAACGGTGCCGTGACTGCTGGTGGCTGTGCTCCCCTACCCCCTCCTTACATCACGAAGTCCCAGCTCCTGCAAATGCAGTGGGTGGCCGTGCAGTTCAGATACGACCGCCATGGGGCAGCCTACGCCGTGCAGCACCAGGCTGGGTGTGGGGACCACTATGCTCTACCTCTTCCAGCTCATGTTCTCCCTGCATTTTGCAGACAGGGATGCTGCTCCGGTGTACGCCAGCTGCGGTGAAAAACAGAGGCCTGCTGCTAGCCTCTTTCTCCCGCTGTGGTGCTGATACAGTTTGTGCTCTCAGTGCTGCACTGAGTGTGGTGCTGCTGTCATGGCAAGGGAGCGAGAGAGAGAGGCAAATGGGGCAGCTGGTGTCCCCGGGAAGTGTGGGCTGATTGGTGCAGTTAAGGTCTCTCTGATGCATTATTCTGCCGTTGTTTTCCAAACATTGGAACAAACTCTGCAAGTGTGGATTTCTTGTGTTGAGGAATATCATTATCAAGAGTCAGAAGATATCGTATGCAAGTCATGGAATTAGGGGGTTGTCATATTTACTTGTCCTGGTAATGACATGCGACAGAGCATTAGCAGCTCAACAGGGCTTCCCTAGCAATGGGTAGAACTATTAGGATGGAGAACAACTCCAGGCTCTGCAGCAATGTCCACAGTTTTTTAAAGCAATTGATGTGCAGGATTGCTCCAGCTCTGTTGCAGAGACTTGCAAGTCTCTCTATTGAACATACGATGCTTCTCTTGACCTGGTCCTCTGGTCATTGCTTATACTCTGACATGCCTGAGCTCCAGAAGGCTGCTATTAAGCTAGATAAGTAACTGAGGTAGAGATGGACTTATGTGACCATAGGATTTATAGCTCAGAGCTGTTTCATTTTTGTCTGCTTGGAGCACAGGCAGCTCTGGATTGCACTACCTATATGCTGCTATACCTATATGACCAGCAGGCTCCCTTCTCTTCCTATCCATGAGGAGAGATGGGGGTGTTAGCCGCAGACTGGAGAAACCTCGAGCCAGCTCTGGCAAAGAGAATTTATACATGCCTGTTAAGAGTTATGTTAAATAGCTATGATAATTGTTTAGGAATTACAGTCAAAAGATAAGTGAAACTGGCCTGATGTTGCCTGTCTCTTTGTCAAGAAAAGCAGCTGAACTGAAGAATTTACTAATGTTGAATAATGAGTTGAGATAATCCACATCCAGATTACTCCAAAGGCTTTGGTTGTGTTTTTTTTCCTACCATTGTCAAAGCTTCAGGACATTGCAAATCTTTTCACCAGTAAGGCTGCAACATCTCTGTAGGGCAAAGTGTGGAGGACGACAGTGTTGCTAACAAACCACATGCAAATGAATCTCATGCAGAAGGAATATTTCTAATTTAATTGCATTGATGTTAGTTCAGTAGGAGTTTGGATTAGGGCAGCAGATTCTTGCAATCCTCAGATTTGTGTCTTTTTAAGAAAAGCCTCTTTATTCAGGAACTTGCACTGTTATTCCACAAACATAATTGTAAACATATTAATAGTGTAATTGAGGTCTCTGGAATTTATGCTTAGTGTTAGACTTGGTTAAGCATTTTTCTGAGTTTGGCATTACTATGTATCTGTGGTCTTTTAATGCGATTTTTCAGGCGTTTAGTCTGTTCTTAAAACCCCTCCTTGTAGATTTAGCATCTCCTATTTCCCAAGCAAGTAACATGTATAAAGGCGTAGTTTGCCATCTCCTGCATTCAGATCAGGCAATCCCCAGAAAGAAGAGGAGGGAGATACTCATCATATTTGTGCTAAAGAGACATCAGTTCCCCTAAAAGCACTGAAAACTAGCAAAACAAAGATGATCAAAGAAAACTCTCACTAGCTTTCAGCAAAAATCAACACAAAAAATTTCCAAAGACTGTACCCTCAGAAGGGGGAATCAAAAGAATCAGCAATGAAATAACGAGAAATAAACTTAATGTGCTCCAGAAATAGGAGCACCCTTGGAGGGGAGGTGCTGAGGGAGGAGAAGACGAGTATGTAGAGGGGAAATAAAGTACCTGCAAAGGACAGACTTCAGCTCACCATCACAAACAACTTGGGCCCTTACGCCATCTCCCCTAGACGAAGTGGCTGGCTTTACGCTGCCGAGCCAGCTGCTACAGAGGTAGATGCTCTTCTTTTCTTTCCTTGGGGAAAGATGAAGTGTGATGTAAGCATGAAAACGGGCTCTGTCATTTTAGGGATTCAACAAAGTGAATATGAGCATCAGTATCCCTGAGATGGAGTTTCATTGCTTACATAATAGAGATGGTTTAAAAACTTTCTGCTCTGAGGCTTGGTAAAATGTGTGGGAAGGAAAACAGAGACTTGCTAGACAGCTCTGTTAAGTTATTGGCTGTATAAATTTCAGGAGGATTGTTCAGAAGTGACCACAGCTCCACAGAAAGTTTTCTTTCTTCTGTAAAATAAAGGGACAAGTTTGGGGAGCATTACTCTGAGTAGGCAGTAACAGCATGACAGTGCAACACAACTTAATGCTTTCACGGATTGTGAGTGTGTTTGCTATGGTTGTCTAGCAATTGGCCTCACATCAGGCTCTTAAGCACAGCAGGTCCTTCAGCCCCTGACGTGAGAGAGGCTGCAATTGCCCTAGAAATGATTTAACAGGGCAGAGAGTTTTTCTGGGCATGTCAGTCTGTGCACGTGGGATGGCAACGGCTCCCTTTGGAGTGTCGTGCTGGAGTAGACATGACAATATTCCTTACAGAGAATAGAGGTAGCAGAAAGATGCATGGAAATGATCAGTGGAAATGGCAGCAGGAGAATATGAAAGGAACCTTGAATTCTGTGAAGGTTAGTTCATAGAAACAGCAGCCCTTTAGAAACTGCAGCTTCTAAATCTTCAAGGTGAAGCTTAAGCAGTATAGATGGTCCCAGGCCTGTACTCGAGTCCATGGCATGGCCCTGTTCAATTTATTTGTGTAGGCATAGAGGCCAGGGGCCTCTTTGAGATGGATTTCCTGGAGTTGGGCATAAAGTCACATTTATTTGTATTTATCAGCTAAATTCTTGGTTCTATGAATATTACTTTCAGTATCCACAAGAAAGACCATCCCCTACTTTACTTGTAATGTAATATTTTTGCTAGTGTTTATAATACTCTATGTTGTAGTCATTACTGTAAGCAGAATATAAATACATTTATTTGCATATATTTGCTTTATTGATGCTGTGGGTTTGAATCTTGAACAGTAATCCATAGTGGCAGCTGTTGGGATTCATCCAGAGACTGCCAGTCTTGTCGCTTCAATCATTTTCAAGTCACCCTTGGGAAGTCTGTGGTTAAATTACTTCTGGTAGCACAGTGCAATACCTCCAGTATAGTGGCAGCACAGACTGAGTCTGTTTTGTCTGCTTAAAAATCTCGGTTTTATGACTTGAATAAGCTATGAGATATATTCAGAAAACGTGATAATACATGTGTTTGTATTATGCTAGTATAATGTTACAATTAAAGTGTTATATAGAATTCTTTCTCTTGACTCTGTATTTCTATAAAGTTGTAACTTTGCAAAAGCAGTCTGTTGAGACTGAAACTTGCCGTACTTTGTGCTCAGTGGAGCAGATTCCTAGCCCAACTTTTTCATTTCATTTTTGTTTAAGAATAATGTGAATTTAAAAAAAAATCAACTTCATAATTGAGTTTGTTTTTAGCTTTTAAGGGCTGCTTTAGTGAAGACTTGTTTTATCTGATAAAGATAGAAGCACATTTCAGTATTTTTAGTTGTTTTGACCAAAATGGTCAATGTTAATGAGTATTCTATCAACGTGATTCATGGCTTGTATCTGTTTTTTATATGCTTTTGATCTTCCTTTAATTTTAGGTTTCATTTAAGTGAAATTCTAAAGGTCATTTACTTAGGTTGAAATGAGTGTATGTAACACTGTGTGACTAGTACCCTTATTCTAACTGGGGACTATCTTGCAATTATTGTCCCTAAGCTATTTATGACCACCTTCACTGAGTTAGAACTATTTTTTGCTATACTTCTGCTATATGTGTCTGTTGTCTCTCAACAGCTATTTTTGAGTATCAGAAATACCTAAGACAGAATTGCATCTCTCTCAAAATTTGTGGCAAATTTTGCCAATTTTCTTAAGCACATAATATCCCCAGTAGATAATAGTTAAATGCTTTGCTAAACTGGAATATAATAGGCAATGCTTATGACTGTGAGTAAAAACAAGAATATCTGTGATACAAGTGATAGCATGGTGAGAATTTTATAAACAGCTGTTGTTTGAGTAATTTCCGTTGAAACAGGTTAGATGAACTAGTATCAATAATAGACAATTTATGTCCCAGTAGTGCCTCTTCACCTAAGAAGCTCTCTGTAAGTCCTCTTAAGCCACTATCGAGTTCTTATTATGCCGCCTGTAAAATAAATCCTATGATACACCTGCAGAGCGAGACAGCAAGTACCTGGAGGCAACCTACTTTGGCACTTGCATTCTGCTGTTTTGCTGTTTGCTGTTCTGTGCTGTTACAAGTAGGATGTAATCACAAAGATAAGTAGTTAAAATGATGTAAAGAAAGACTGTTAAATATCTGAATAAACAGCTTGTGTTCATTAAACTCTCATGATAAAGAAAAGAAATTCGATTTAATGGATGTGTGAACACTTTTAAAGCACTACAGTTGTTTAGCAAGGGTTTGTGCTCAACTGAGATATGTGAAGGTTTAACCTGTGGCCTTTTCCCTGGGTCAAGTCTCCCTTGTTAGGTTTATAAAGTCTGAGCAAAACTAACTTAATCTGTTGTAGTGCCAAAACTTTCTTAAATAAGGTTTGCAAAACATGTTCTCCTATTATTTTTTAGATGGATCGCTGTTGTCTACTTTAGCTCACTGAATATTTGAGCATATATGTTTATATCTGCAGAGAACCATGGATTCAGCCCAAGTAACTTTTTGTGTCCATCCGAAGTGTCCGAGAACGTTAGCTGCTGTGCAGCTTCTATACAGTTAATAGGGAGTGCCGTGCATCTCCAGAGACTGTTGTAACCCGGCCAGGATCTGACTTGTCTTCTGGAGGTATCTCTGCCCATTGCTTATAAATGCAGTGTAGGGGGACTCCACCTCTTAATTTAAATGTTTCATTAACTAAGATACCTCTGGAGCAAATTGTTTTTAAAGGAAAAAAAATGTTGAAATGAGTTGTGTGTGTCCTGGAAAAGAATGTGTTCTTCTATAAATATGTTGGTGATTGTGTATTCCAAGTATATTTCTACGCAAAAACAATTTTTTGATGGCCAAAGATAAAATATGAAAGGCAGGAAACAGATGAAGTGGGAGACTTGGGGGAATTATTCATGTTTTAAAAGCAAGCCATTATTTGGAATAAGCTGATAAGATGAGAGTGCATAGTCCATAGGGAGAAATACAACACGATTATCTCATGCAGGAATTCTTTTGAAATTCAAATGTCAGTATTTGAGTCCCAGAAACCCTTTGTTAATTCCAACATTTTTATATAATGGACTTGAGTCTATGGCTATAAAATGCTAACAGCCATTGGCTTTAGAAAGAGGGGATTATGATGTTAGGGAGGATTCAGATTAACTAATTAACATAGCCTTTTTCTATGGCTCTGTATGGTAAGTTTTAAAGAATCACAGATACCTAAATTTCATTTTGTTCTATTTTTAAATGAAGAGAAGATGTCTGCTGGCTGTAAGACTTTCTTGCAGTCTGTGTGATATCTGAAGGAATGTCCCTGAGAAGGGAATGGATGTGGGATGCTCTGTGTTTATGGGGCCTTATAGGTAGTAACAGAGATGTGTTTTTATCAGGAACAGCCATGGCTATTGGTTATCAGTACCTCTGGAGCATAAGAATCCATCAGATATCAATCACAAGTATTCTAATCACAGTTTCTCTGATAACAGAAAGCTAGAAATGCCAAAGAGCCAGATCCTCGGTACTATGAATTGACAGAGGGTTCCACTGCGATTGCTTTCATTGTTAAGTATTAATTGTAGTTTCTACCATTACTAGTTATGAAAAAAAATCACACTTGCTGTTTTTGATCCTATGAAGGAATTGTATTCTCACTATATGCAAGGTCTAATCTTGTAAACCCATACTCACTTTAGTGATGCCCGTATGCATGTGCCATATTGCCCACTTCTCAACTTCATGCCAGATTTCAAGCCCTGCTACTTTTGTGTCAATCCCATCAACACAGTGCAAACAACAGTTCTACAGTTTATGTGTGTAGATCCGTACAAGGCCCAAGTTGAATTAACACTACTCCTATTGGGAAGTAGGGGAAGAGGTCTCAATACATCATGTTTCTCAGTGCTCAGCTGGCTTTTTCTAACTTCAAGCAATTAGTCTTGAAGAGTTTTAGAGGGATTTGTGGTTTTATTGTTATTATTATGATTTTAACTCAGTTGTATGAAAGGTCTCTTTCAATCTATTTTTTGCGTTAAACATTTTGTTCTCCTATCACTAGTCACACATAGGTATTAGAGAGTACTATGTGCTTGTAGAAGTCATTATGAGAGAGACATCTGAGGATCAAAAGCTCCTTGTTTTGCATTTCAGCCTTTAGAGGAGCATACATGCTACTGTAGTGCGAATGCGTAAAAAAACCTGCTGTCCATCTTCAAAGATATTGTGGTAGTCCGTAGATGGAAGACTTGAGAAGCTGATAGCCTTTCCATTCCTAGGGTCCTTTCTGAAGAGATGTGTTTGGAGAAATTAGTCATTGTCAGTAGACTGAAAAACAGCAGCTCCAGAAACCCTCCAAAAGCAAAATTGGGGTCATTTGTAAAGCTGACCAACACAGTTGGAAAGAAGAAGGCTTGGTGGAATAGTTTTTCATCTTACTACACTTTCATATAGTCATGATTTGTTCACAATGTGATTAAGACTCAAGATTTGAGTCCTGGTTACTTGATGTATTCATTTTACATGATATGAAGAGCCAGGCACTTACGAAAGTTGGCAGGACTTACCCCAAGCTCTGGAACTCCAATTTTGTGTGAACTAGAAAAAATTATGTGTCCGTTTGACTGTAGGCATTGTTGATAAGTCAACATAAATCCTCAATTTAAGAAGAACTTGCAGCTTCTGACTCAAAATTGAATATCTAATTCATATCTAACATATCTAATAAACTTTTGTAGTTTATTAGAAATCCTGTTTGTATTTTGAATTTTACTTTAAAGCTTGTGGTAAATAGAGCAGGTTAGATGCATCGTATTTTGACTCCATACAACTCAGTTGTAAGTAGGAAGAAGTGGGATCAGCAGCTCTCTACTGGGTGAGTCCCTGGTGGCACTGTAAGCCAGATGCTTCCCTTTGAAGGACTGTTTTGAGATGCAGTCTCTTTGTTCTCGGAGGAGGATAGTAGAGGAATGTTGAACTGTAACTGCAGCAATTAAAAAAAATTCTTTTGGCTGAGCAGGCTTGTAGAATGGATTTTTCATCCTCTCTCAACAGGGATAAGTGGACATTTTGTCTTACAGCAGTGAAATACCTCAGCCTTCAAGGAATCGTGCTGCCTGTCTCAAAATGTCATTTGGAACATTGCAGTTTTGTATTTTAGGACTGCTGACATACTGTTGAACCAAATCAGAGGGACTGCACTGCACAGACTTTCATGCACATCTTCTGGTCTGTCTGAACTGGATGCTATAATTTGTGACTGTCTATGGCCATTTCTGTATGCAGAGGTAAACCATCACCAAACTCAAACCAAACAGAAGTTGTCCCAGCAGAGAAGGAAAGCAGAGATTGTTGTAGGTAGGGCAAATACCACAGGACCAGTCTGCCATAATTATAACTGTTTAGTCCAGCTGGAAGAACACAGAGAAACAACAGTGGAGGTCAGGATTTAGTTAAACATAATACACTTCTGTTTGCAGTAAATGCAAGCAGCAAACTAAGCTCTGTTCAGGGGGACCAGAAACAAGGTGAAGTGTTCCCCTTTCCTATGTTCCAACATGAAGTGCTTCAGGCTTCCTTCTCATATGTATTATGCAACTTCTTCCAAAGTGTGAAAAGAATCCTTCTAGCCAATATCTTGGTAAGGCTTTTTCATAACCAATTATAATGAAACGGTAGCAGAAATATTAGCTGGAAAATACGGTAAGTTACTTTTTCTTAAGCAATAGAAGGTCTCGACACAGTAAGAGGGGGTAACCTGCTGCTTTATGCTTAATTCACTATTAAAGTATTTCTGGAAACAGATCACTGAATGATGGATCCTACTCATATAGAATGACCTTTCCAATGTACAGTAAATAGCCTATTTGCAGCTTTTCCCCATGATCAGTCATGCTTGGATCTCCACTCCTACCTGAACATCAGAATATCTGTAGGGCTAATGTGGAATCCTAACTTTGAGAACTTGAGTTTTGTAATATTTGTAATATCAAGCTATGTCTATTACCACCATCAAGAGTATTTTTGGATCAGCATACTAAATGATAGTAGAAGATTTGACAGCTCACAAAAAGGGGAAATCTTAAAAGTGGGGCTCTGCCAGAGATGGTTGCCACAAGATGAAGTGCTTTAAAGATTTTCATCTGCAATTTGGAAATAAATCTAACATTCCTACTGATTTTATTTGTGGTTGGTATGAGAATTAGAGAAATGGATAAGAACAATGAAAGATACATATAGAATGATCTAACAAGATAGGCAGAGCTAAATAAAATTAATTTTGATTTAGTTGACTTCAGGATGATATGCATGAAGGCCAGAGCTGCAGAGTGGTGAGTGTATCCTGCATGTAAGTATCAACTTGCTGTTTTAAGCTGTGACTGAGACCTCCAGTGCATGAAGTGGAGAAGGGGCAACAAAGAGCGCAATACTGATCAGAGCAGACAATCTAATGATTTCTTTTCTCCTCAGTCTTCTAAGAATTAAGTCATAGGAAGAAACAATGATTGTCTTAAAGAAAATATGGTTTTATTATAATCCAGATAAACATACCCTGAATCTCTGCCACTATTTCCTGCAGACCTGTGTTTTACTGTGCATAGAGGGATACGTGGAGCCATTCTGTTCTCTGTGCCCTTGCCTAAGGTTAGGGAAGAAGTGCGAGCAGGTAGCCTCAGCCACCGCCACAACTCAAGAGCTTGCTGCGCTTAGCACGTATTCAGCAATGCAGGTCTCCCTTCTATCCTGTCTTGGTGAATCACAATTAACACAGGAGAAAGTGATTTATTTGAGAATTATTGCTTTGACATGAAAGAAGCTTGTATAGATTGTGTAAACAGAATGTCTCTCTTTAAGTTGTTATGTCAACATATATGTTAATGCATGTGTCTAAACAGGCTACACAGCCCTTTCCATTTGAGAAGCAAAGTAATCAGTTGCTTTAACACTTCATGGAGTATCAAGATATAACGTATCTTTAATTCCACCTGTGTTTATAAAACTGTAGAGAGGGGCATCAATTTCCATCTGACTAAATAATTTAAGAATAAAACAAATACATGTCAAATTTTTTGATTCCCAACTTCCAGGTCTGTGAAAAAATAATAATTCACTCTCTTATGTTGAAATGGACTTTTCTTCTCAGCTGAATATTAATCTCATTTCCTTCCCCTCTGGATCCATTCAAAACAAAGCGGGTTAATATGAAGCATAGTTTGTAAATACTTAAACGTTTCTTACTCATTAGTAAGTGGACATCTCAACTGCAAGAACTGCAAAAAATGCACTGCTGTTTTTTCACCGACACTGAGTAGAAATCTAGTTAAAATTAAAAAAAAAATGCAGAGGTTACCCACACTTCAGCAAAAAAATTTATTCACTTTTGAGAGAGAGGCTTCTACAGGTTGAGAGAAAATACAATTCAGTTACCGTTATTGTGTACTGAAAATATTTTAGTAAATCATGCTGGTGAAACAGCCCACACATTTGAACAGAAGTGAACTATGACTCCCTATATGCATGTATTCCCTTCGTTGTCTCTCTCTTGTCCAGTATCAGTCACAAAGGATTTCATGCGATTAATGTTTTTCAGCTGAAATAAAGATCTGTTTTAAATACTACCATGGTGTTAGTGGAGCCCTCCGAGCTACTACTCCATGTATCACTGTGAAAAACCCTGCTGTGATGGTAAGTTTAACCTATTTATTTGTTCATTTTATTTATGTAAGAAGATAATATTAAATTTCAGATAAATGTGTCAAGATAAATCTAGTTTTACCATCAACTGCAATTTTTGCAAAAAATGAGATTACTTGACAAAATCATCAAAATCAGGAAATGCTTTTCTAAGTTTTGTACTTTTCATGATTACAAAAAGGAATCTTTTTTGCTAAGAATTTGACTTTGCTTGCTTTCAACTTTGAGGCTGCAGGTATGCTCTAATTTAACAGTCTAGGTAAACATTTTCCAATGGTTACCTAATACAAACTGAATCCTTATCAGAGTCTCCATTTGTTATTACTGTTTGTTAATATTTAAAGTTAAGCTATTGATGAGATAGCAATTACTAACATAAAAAAATAAGACTGACTGGACAGCATTCCTCTTGCAGAAATAAGTTAATTCTTTGAGTGTTCGTATACCATTGAAATTTAGATAATTCTCTATCGAGGGTTATTGTTTCCTTATTACAGTTTCCTTATGAAACTTATGAATTCCTTATGAATTGTTCTTTTGAAATACAGGATGTTTTAAGGAATTTTTAATTGTTTAAAAAGAAATGTATATTTTTTAATTGAATGCATACTATATGCATACTAATATTTTGGAAGCTCACTACCCAAAAGAACATCTGAACTTTTATCTTTCAATACGCATTTATATCTTTGGGAGTTAGACCTTTTTGTCAGAGTCATTGGTCATTATTGTGTGGTTAATTTTTGCTTCCTTTGAAAGGCAGTACGAAGTCCTGAATATTCTGGAGACTGGACGTAACCCTGACACTGCTGATAGAAGATGTAGTTTATGTAAACATGTTTGTGCTAACAGTATGCGGCTCTAACTAATAGCAAGCTGTTAGTTTCCCTGATAAGAATGTCATATGAGAGCTCAGATGAGACTTACTAAAAATGTTATGTTGGGTTAGTTATACATAAGCATACCTATTATTAAATGTTAATACTGAGCACTATTTTCATATTGTCAGGGTTACACTTTAAGCAGTCTAGTGGAGGATATTACATTCTCTTGGTATTGTTGATGTCTCTTATTACAGAAAAGTTGGTTGTGCTGAAAGAGTCAAGGTACATGTCCAGGTTTTCTTGAATTTGTAATAAGTTACCTGCTTACTTGGATCTTTCCTAATTTTGGTATTAGGTGATTAGACATTTAGTGAGAGCCAAATCACACCAAGTATTTCAGTCCATCTTATGTTTTGGATAAGCAATTAACATTCTGTTGAGTTCATTTGAACACTGTTCTAGTAGACAAACAAGGTCTGATCTAGCATTCAGGAGCACTGTTTTCCCAGATAAGCTAGCCTTTGTAGTTCAAAATTCTAAGTGTTTATGGTGGGATCAGGTATGGAAATTGGAACAGAAAAATTGAAATTGCTGTTCAGATCACAGTGGAGCTGGAAAACAGTAGATAGTGAATCAAGACACTGATACATCTGAAGCAATGTCAGCTTGTGAGGACCTCCACTACTGTAAAATTGCTAGAGAATAGTTATAAATCGTTGTATTATAACTGAATTGTAAGCAGTTGTATTTTCTATGGAACATGAAAAGTAATGATTAGTTATGTGAACGTTATTCATACAGTAACCTAATATAAACTGAGTCAGTGACTTAGCAGAAAGACATGTATAGCATAGGGAAGCCCTTTTTGTTGATAGATAATGTTTTTAACAAGAAAACAGTACATGTTAGAATAAGCCAAAGAAAGAGAGCACACTGAAATACGCCTGGGTTCTTTGACCCTGCACATACAGCGTAAGCTTCCCTCAGGGATTAGCCCCTTGTTGCTTCCAGGAGCCTGTGCTTAGAGCAGAGGAAGCTGAGCTGCAAGTAAGCTGTTGTGTTTCCAGGCCCTCCTGTTTTTCCTGCCTGCTGTTGCTGCTTAGGGCTCCATACAAAGTCCTTGCAGTAATGATTTCGTGCTCGGTGGGAAAGTGGTAGAGTTTGGAGCATTGTGGTGAGAGATATTTTACCTTGAAAATGATGGTGAATCATGAATCAAGCAATGCAAAAAGGAAATGGGCTGGAATGTGAGCAGTGGCACTTCCCGCCACAGTGCGTTCCTTCAGCTGCGTGCCCAGCGCCGGCAGGACGTCAGGCATCAACGTCATCGCTCTTCCTTTAGCATTTGATTTGTTTGCCTGCGTGTTATGCTAAATGTGAGAATTTTGCAAAGAAAGAAATTCTGCAATATCAGTTGTTGATTTTGCCCTGGTGTTTATACTGATTCTGGTTTTGTTCTTTCAATGTGCTTGCTAATCATGGGAAGTATTTGAAAGTTAATGATATTAAGTTGCTTAAAGCAATATGAAAAGGTATGGTTGCATTTTCAGTTAGTGCAAAGCAGTTTTCTTCACAGTTTCCACTTTCTAGTCCAGCTATCAAGTCACCCCAAAAAATTTCTCAATTCCATAACTTCTATTTCATCTTCTAAACAACTCTCCAGATGCTAAATATTACTTTACATACTTAATCAAAACACATAGGTGTTAAAATTTTTATTTAACTTATTTTTATTGCTTACTAGATCAGATGACTTTCTATTTTATTCCTTGTATATATATCCCCAGTGTAGTGTTTGGATGAAGCTTTGTCAGCAGACTGTGTCTACTGACAGTCGTCTGTCTGGAAGTGAGTGCAGTGCCTACCTGAGGAACCATTTCACTTTTAATATATCCATCAATGTTGTTTTTGTGAGATTTCCTAACTGGTTGCGCATCTTCCTCTTGAAAAGCAAATTCTTCTGTTAATCATAAGAACTTTACTTGTGTATGTAGTAATAGGACATGAGAATTTTTTTTAAGTAATACATAAATCCCTTATTAGGAAAAGTAGAAACCAAACCTGAAAATCTCTGAAATATGTGTATAGCTTTTAGAGCACATGCATACATAGATTAAAAAAAAAAAAGTCTGAAGACTTGAAGACTTTTGTTAGTCTGTCTGTGATCTCTTTGCTGTTTTTTTTTTTTTTTGTTATTGTTGCAAAGTAAACTGTCTATTTGTGAAAATCAACCAGTTACACATACTGTCACTGGTTAGCTCTTACTTTGGTATATATTACCAATTCATACTGTTGATGAATTTTAGAAAATGAAAGCCCATAAGAAAATACAGTTTCTTTTTTTATTCTTAATCATCTCTTCCCATATAATAGCGTGTATATGCTCTGTTCCGATGGTTGCAAGGATTGATGTGTTAATACCACATGGCATAAATAGTAGGTGTTTTCCTAGAAACTGATGCTATTAACTTTTCCTGTGGGTAATAGTCAGACATTGGTCAGATTCTTCTCCTGTGTATTACTTTACAGTTGCATAATAACTGTCAAACATGTATAAAAGCAGATGAAAACTTATGGGATACACTTTATTTTTTCTGCTCTTCAGATGGGAGTAGAAGGCATGGATGAAGGTGCTTCTGGAGCCCATCACTCTCGGAAGTTAGTCAGCTTTACCCTGTCAGGTAAAAAAAAAAAAAAAAAAAAAAGTTCTCATCTAGTTTTTGCAAATTATTTTTACAAAAAGAGAAAAAAGTGTGTTAAAATATTCAAAAGTAGAATGCATTTCTTTATTAGCTTCGCTATGAGCTCATTCTGGTGACTTGAAAGATGTCATTTTTGCAGAGAACTTCTGTTTGTTGAAAACAATCTGGAATTGTGAATCTGTAGGAATTAAAGAAATGGATTTGGTGGATCTCAGCATGAGAAATGTGCAGAAGTTTTCAGTTTGCTCAAGGGACAGTTCCTCTCAGATTGAAGAGAGGAAAACTTAGTCTGGAAATAAATTGCAAGTTTGTCCCTTCCCTTTGAAGAAAGCAGTAAAAAAGCAACGGCTGCAAATGGTGGTTTACAAAAAGCATTGCTACTTGATTTACTTGTAGCAGAGAGTGCTAAGCTGTCCCTACTGCAAAATAACTGAAGTACGGTTTACCAGCCTCACTTGTTTCGATTAGCACTAGACCATGAATGTTTAAAAACCAAGTGTAGAATTAATGACTTTCAAACTGTTTCTTCAGAGAAGGCCTGTAAGAGTAGATGCTGAAGCACTGATGCAGTCAGGCAGAAGGCATACAGAAGAAAATATACATGGAGAGCTTTGCTGAACGCAGGCTGGATTTGATAGTTTTCTAGCACTAAACAGATAAATTGGCTTCTAGACCCAAGGAGCTATGGTGACAGTATCCTCATGCACCTGTTTTACATACTTTACATTTCCTTTAAATTTCTCATTCCTGGGACTTCTGTCCTGTAACTGCAGAACAGAATCTGGAAGGGGGAAAAAAAATGTTAACGAGACAAGTGAAGTAATTTCTCTTGTTTTCCTTCCTTTGGTACAACTCAAAGAAGGTTATTTGAAATGTGTGTCCTTCCAAGTCTTTGCTAAAAACACTTTAAGAAAATACATTTGGATGAACACACGTCAAATTGTTGAGGATGAAATGATGGCAAAGGATGGATGTTTCAGAGCAGCCTCTAAAATGAATGAGGAAAACTTAAGTGAGCCACTTAGCTGAATCTTCCTGATTAAGTGAAACCTATAAATCATGACAACATATGTCATACATCATTAGTAACATTGTACAGTATATTACCATATTAGCAAATCAGTGTGAAATAAGATTGTTAATGAAATCAAAAAATCATCTGCTTCATGCCTGGAGATCTTACAGGTTTGTAATCTGTGCTTGTGCAGACTGATACAAAATTAAGTCATGTAGATTTTTTTTTTTTTAAGGGGAAAAACCGTGTGTCTAGGGAATCTTAGTCTCTTCATGGTTGTCTCACCTTTCATAGCTGGTGGACTGCCATGCGCTGTTGGACACAGAGGGCTGTCTTTGTGAGAAGTATCGCTGTACTCTGTCCCGGCAAAGCAGTTTCTGAACGGCTTTAGTTCAAAGATCGTGATAGAGAGCTCTGTGCAAGTTTGCAGGTGTTATGCATATAGAGTTGATGTTTTTAAAGGGAGTTACTTTTTATTTCATTGTATTTATCTTATGCAGCTTAATTCTGAACATTAGGTAGATTTTTTTTTCTGAATCCATAGGTATGGCATTTCATTTTAGTATGCTGAATTTTGCCTTTTTTATAAATGGCTGAGCTAAGTGTGTACGTTCCAATTGCAGTAGAGTCATGAAGACTGCTTGCCCCATGCTAGAATACCTAATGGAGAAAGGCACAAAAATCTTTTTCTTCAGCAAACCTAAACAGAGAATTGTTTTACAGTTAAGTTTAAAATCTAATATTTTATCAAAAATGCCTTTTTTTTGCTCTTGTTTAAGTGCATGTTCTCATTAATGTCCGTAGATACAAGAATATGCATCCAATAAAGTCATTCGTTATTATTGTGAGTTGTAAGAAGTTTCAGTACAAGATTTTCTGTAGATGGGAAGAAGCATTTTCAGAAGACCTTGCCTCCTTTTGTATGGGATAGTTTGTCTTCCTCCAAGCTGGAAGAGTATGCATCATAGTTCACAGCAATCTTGTTAATGAATATTTGAAATTATGTTTCTCAGAGTCTCAAGTTTGGGAAAGCATGAGTTCACTACGTTACCTCCCATACAGTTTTTTATTTTAGTCACTTTTCCTCATCCAGAAACAGAGCAAGTACTGTGTGTGTATGTTTGTTTTTTTTAAGAGTGGTAATACCTTAAGTATTTAGAAAAACATTTGTGTGTAAATTGAAAGGTCGTGCTATATTTTGTATTACAAATGACTGGAGGCAAGGGTATAAATGAGGATATTGATACCTTTCCTCTCCATAGTCTTTTGGGAAAACACTTGACTTCCTGCTTTAACTATCTTCTGTGCACTAGTTACCAGTTACTGTACGATGAATGTTATGTTGCTTTATTTAGTGGTTTGTGGTAAATTGATTTCCTGGCTACTATTTTAAGAATATAACACTTCATGAACTGGTTTTAATTACTGTGTTACTTTTTTTTTTTATTATTCTCTCTTTTCTTACTTTAAAGATATTAGAGCAGTTGGACTTAAAAAAGGCATGTTCTTCAACCCTGATCCTTATCTAAAGATGTCTATTCAGCCAGGCAAGAAAAGTACATTTCCTACATTTGCTCATCATGGTCAGGAAAGAAGGTCGACTATCATCAGTAACACAACTAATCCTATTTGGCACAGAGAGGTAATGTATGCCTTTTAAGAGCGTTCTGCCAGCTGATGCAGTACAAGGCTTGTATTTTCTCTTTATGCATTGGTCCTGACTGTCGGAAGGCTGTGAGCCTGTTTCACAGCTAGTGATTTGGAATGACACACAAATTAGAGTAATTCTAGAAACCCTGTTGTTTGACATAAATAGCTATCATCTACATGTTTAAGCTGTGTGTTTAAGCTACACTGCTATGAGGTTTTCATTCCCTTCTCTGCTAATAAGAGTTAGAAGCATTCAGCAACCCTGTAGATTCCTTGCAATTGCAAGAATAAATTAATTAAAATGGATTATATCTTGTGAGAAGACTCTTCAAGAAAAGGTGCAATAAATGAGTATTCATCATCGGTGATTGCAACCACTGTTCATTCAGAAAAGATGCTTTTGATGCACATAGCAATTGGCAAGGTTTCTGTTTCATCAGGCAGACAGGATGCTTTTTGGTGTACTGTATGCGCTGCTGTAGAAAGGAAAGCCCAGGAAGGATTTACAGCACCACCTAGCAAGAAGAAAAAAAGTTGTTTGGCAGAAGCCACTTTTCCAGATTTGTTTGTACTAGGTAAGCTATGCAGACCTCAGGGAGGGAACTGAACAATGCAGTCCCACTACAGTCTTCAACACATGAGCAAAGCTTTATCTTTGAAGGGATATGTTTATGTGAGAAATAGTGTTGAAATAAACCTCTCCTTAATGGCAGAAGTCCCTAGTCTTTGAGGACCAGTGAGTGGGCTTGGAGAAGATTTCCACAAATTGTAACGAAATCAAACAAGTGCTGAAGCAAGACAGGGCAGGGCCAGCATTAGCACTCCTTCTGGACCGCTTGGTTGTGAGAGGGAGTGTAGATTTGTTAAAAACTTCAGAATTTGAGAGTGTTAATTCTAAATTGGTTCATATTCTTTTTATCTATTGATTTCTCTATCCATCCATCCAGTAGATAGTAGGAAACCCTAGTCATATTTTCCCCATTCTTCTCCTCCAGGCCCCTTTGTTTGCAGCTTATTGCAAAAGTGATAGTGTTCACTGAAGCATACATTACATCATCTTGCTTTAACTGCTGAATCTTCCCTGTAGCAATGCTCTGACAATACCAGCTTATGATCCCATTACATATGCTGGACTAGTGGTGCAGAATTGATCCTTTTTTACATCTACTGCTTTCTGCAAAGTGAATATGTAATTTTACACCAAACAGAGTGACGAATTTTAAGTTCTGTTTATCACAGGAACCCAACTCTGGCATTTATGCTGCATAGAAAGTGGTTTTATTCCTGATCCAATTTAATTGCTTTTTTTGAATGTATTTATTTGAAGTCCGTAGTGGAGTTGAAGGGTTTTTCCTTGTTTTGTACCCTGTTCAATATGTCTTACCTATCCAGCTAGATTTATATTAGCCATTGTACTGAAATTGTGATTTGTTTGGAGATCTTAAAAATGGAGGATAACATAGGCTTTTCAGAGTACATTTTACCTGTACTTTTCTGTTTGTTTGAAACTTCTTAGAATCTAGAGGAAAAAAATCTCTGGCTTCTAAACTGGTGTTCCTAGTGTTCCTAAGGGTGTTTGTCAGCATGCTGTGTGTGCATGAGCACATGCTTGTATATTTGCCCCTGAATTACTTCTGAATCTTTTGGACACCTGCAGTCAAGTCTGACACAGCAATACAGATCCCAAAAATGAAATATTCATAGATTTTGTGAAAATGAGCTCTAGGTTGACGACTATGACTGTGATAGTGTTCTCCCCAAAGGAAGGGTGGGAAAATGACTTTATTAGACACCAGGAAACCATTTATAAGTTAGCACCATGTGGTATAAATGCCCCAAGTGCAGGAAGAGCTTTGGCTGAAGCTTAACACTGTTCATTGAGAATGACGTGAACTTTGGATCAAAAATCCATATGAAATTCTGCTCCTTTATTTCCAGTGTTCACAAAAATACTGTATTTCATTAATATTATATGGTATGTTTCCAACTTTGTCATGTACATGGACAATTAATTCAGCAACAGTGTGGTGTTAGAAGGGAAGTTCTTGAAGCACAGCCTGGAAAGAGACTCTTTCCTTCTTCCCCCTGCACTGGCACTGCTACTCTTGTATTCCCTGGTAGAGTACACTGAGGATTCGTTCTCCTTTTACTTTCTGCTATCTAGACTGAAGCAAGCATTAGGATACATTGGTTTCTCCTTTCTGGCATGATCAAAGTGCTTTCCTGCAGCGTTTTTTTCCTGAGCACTTATTTTTGAGGAACAGTAAAGGCATGGTTTTTCTGAGAGGCTGATTATATATGTGGAAATACAGTTCTTAGTAACATCATCATTTGATGTTACTATTATGCAGTATGGAAACTTCTATACTCATCAGTTGTTGCTTTTGGAGTTCACTGCAAACTGGTAGTAAATATGTTTGGACTTTCTGAATAAAGGTATATTGATATGGTGTCAAATATTTCTTTCCTTCCAGAAATATTCTTTTGTTGCACTTCTAACAGATGTCCTGGAAATTGAGGTGAAAGACAAATTTGCCAAGAGTCGTCCAATCATCAAGCGCTTTCTTGGGAAGTTAACCATACCAGTTCAGAGACTATTGGAGAGACATGCAATTGGGTAAATTAATACATTTTTAATACTAACTTTCACTGATTGGTGAGACTCAACATCTGGGATGCTAGCACAAAGCAGCCTTATCCAGCTAATTCTTTACGTACCTATTGAACCTACAGTAGGAAATTTAATAAATATATTTACTAAGAATATGTAGCCTTATTGCCTGATTGGAAAACATCTGTGTTTCTTAGCCTGTTCTGAATGTATTCATGTTTGTGTATACATGCATATGTAAGTTATTTCTAACTTAATTTCTTTACACAAAAATTTGTCCATGGCTAGCTAACCTAAAAGCAAGGTATTGTTTAGTGCAGTTCTATACAATTGTGTGCAAACTTTTTAGAACAAGCAGATTTTACTGGCTCATTTCTTTTACATTTAAAGAATTTTAATTGTCAGTTTAATAGTCAAGAGTTTTAATATCCCTTCAGCTAAGTGGGCAGAACTACAAGGCTGTGGCTGGTTATTTTCAGAATGTTGGTGATATTACACCACTAAAATTGCCTTAGCAACTGTGAACAGAGCACTGTTTAATTTATTGTGCTGTTTTAAAAAAGGCCCACACTTTTTGGCTATCCATGGCGTTTTAAAGAAATATGTTTTTGAGATCTTTGAGCTTTTTTTTTTTTTTTTTTAACTTTAAAATGGTCACTGGGAGCGATCACAGTACAACAAAATGTATGATCAAACCGGGCTAAAATATGCACTGAGAAGAGTAAGACTTTGTAGTCGGGCACTGTGATATGTTGATACGAAACGAATGACTGGAGATGCAGCAGTGTGCGCAGAAATACAATTTTAGGTTTAAGAAAAAGCAGTATTTTACAGTATGTTGTTTTGCCAGAATCTTTTGGCCTTTATATTTGACAAATCAGGCAGAAAAAATAATTCCTCAAAAGACAATGCAAGGAACTGAATTGTTCAAATATGTTTTGTATAGGGCCTAACTCAAAGTCCATCAAAGTTAATATGTCTCCACTAACTTTAAGTGGGGATGAAGCCCATGAGGAACTAAGGAAGAGTATTTTCTTCCTTGAGAGGTTAAGGGCATGGCAGTATCATCATGCTTTTGTATAAAAAGCAGGATATAAACAACTGGACTCCTTTTTCACAGATATTCCCATCAAAATAACAAGTTGCATAAATGGAGAAAAACAAATTCAATTTGAAAACAATTTTCAGCTTTAAGTTTCCAAAGTGGTGGTTATACTGGTAAGTAAAATAAGAATAAAATTGTAAGAGTAGCTTAAAATTCTGATGGTGTCTTCTGATACAGAATTTATTAAAAAAAAAAAGGAAAAAAGAAAAGAAAAAAGGTCTGCCCATGTGCTTTGTAATGGTATAGTGGTATCCAAGTGCAGTTCAGATGTACATAGAACCTAACTTTACTAAGAAATGTTTCATTTCTGTGTTTCAACAAATTGTTATAAGTTGGAGCAAGGAGCTTTTTCTAATGAATTTGCACACTGCTAGATACTCAGGAACAGCAGTGACAAAATCTGGTTCAGGGTGTTAGTTTCCATGCTAAATCTCCAAATGGTTTTCTGTGCTGGGATTCCTCATGGTGTGAAGTCTGGAAATTACCTACCTTATTTGCTGTGTTCGTCCGTATGCACTCAGTTCTTTTCTACTTTATGTTTTTTTTCCTAAACAAAAAATCTGGAAGAGATTTTCTACTTTCTTCTCCCTACTTCAGTTATGTTTTTTTGATAAATTAGATCTTTTCAGGAAAGAAAGTGGTATATAATAGATATCTAGGAAGAACCTGGCTAAGTATTCAGTTTGCTTTTGCTATACTGCTGTTAGAATAGACTTTAAATAAGCCTTGCAGATGTTTTTGGTTCTGTCTGTAATTTATGCCTATTTATGTTTTTTTGTGTGCCAAGCAGTTACCTGAGTTCCATTTTCCTCGGTATCCTAAAGACAGGCAGCCCTTTAGCTAGAAACCTTGTAATGGAACGGAGTGGGTGGTACATATATGAAATAGGAATGAAATACATATGCAATCGGTTGCCATTATTTTTTTCTTTTAATTTTTGTCCAGCAAGTTAAATACTTTTTCTTTCTTCCTATTCATTGTGGGTTACATTAAGGACAACTGAAACTCTCTGCTGGGACAGGTTAAAGTGTAAACGCGAAAACATTACATGAATGAAGTCTTTTGTATACCATAATTTGCCCTTCCTTGTATTAATGATTAGCCTTAATGAAAAGGTAAAATCTGAAACAGCCATTCTTCAGATAGACGGTGCTAGAATTCAGGCCTAAATTTAGGTGTCAGTAGGGCTCACAAGTTTGCACAGTGAAATGGCCAAGTGGCTTCGAATTTCATAGAAAATGGCATGCACAAGCATGAGAATGAGCTAGTATGGATTCACTGAATCCAGAGCAGACATTATTCATTTCATGGCCTGTTCTAAACTTGATAGGCCTAGAGTAATGTAGACCTTACACAGACCTGTGGAAATCTCGAATGACAGTCTCTCGAGGACACGCCAAGGCTAGCAGAAGAATTGTAACTAGGGTACGGAGCAATTAATCTGTGACACACATACTGCAGTGATTAGGTGCACAGTGATTTGGTGATAGAGCATCCTGAGGAGTCTGCTTTGCCTGAAGTTGTCCATTCAGGACTTTTTTTCACTAAAAGTTAATGTCTGGATGCAAATTGCTGCAGCTTATTTTATAATTATCTTGCTGAACTTTGTTCAGAATAATTCATTTTAGTTTGTCATTCATATTGCAATAAGAATGCTCCCAAGTGTTTATACTCTATAAGTTTATTTGCATAATTAGAGGTAATTTCTCAGAGAGATTTTCAAGACGACCATCATTTCCCCTCAACTGTCTCAACTAAGCTGGAAGAAACTGTGAGGTGTGGATTTTGACTATGCCGAATAAGAATGTATAGCCTAGGATCTTATCCTAAGTACTTAATCAAGTCTGAGTCCCATTGACTTCAACAAATTGTAAGCACGTATTTGAAGTTAAATCCAAGCATTAAAAGCTTTTCTAAATAAGAATGTGTTTAGGCAGATGCATAAGTGCTTTACTGAAAGTGAAAAAAATTAGCTAGGAATTTTGTATACAGTAGGAGCCACAAGGGGGCAGAATGTTTTCAAAAAATAAAAGGTTTTGTTAATTGCAAAATATAAATGTTTTCATTTGGGGGAGAGAGGAGAGAGAAGAAAGGTTTTCCTGTAAAGGAAAACTGTTCCTTTACAGTTTAATTTTTTTTTTGAATTAAGAGCAAATTTAGGTATATATGAGAATTTCTGAGGCACAATCTCTATTTGGAAATGATTTAAAAAAAATAGTATGTCAAGTTATTTTATTTGTTAAGTGGTGGATATTTTAGGGCATTGCTGGTGTTTGTCCTTCTCCGTACAAGCCAGAATATGAGGCTCATTTTAAGAATGCGGTAGAGTCAGTGCATGCTTACTCTATCTGATAAGAATGTCTGAAATAAAATCCTGGATAGTTAAAAATAATAATGGTTAAAATTATAAAGACCAATATATTTGTTTTTGCAGAGACCAAATTCTCAGTTATAATCTTGGCAGAAGGCTCCCAGCTGATCATGTAAGTGGATATCTTCAGTTCAAAGTGGAAATCACATCTTCTGTTCATGAAGGTGAGAATTTGTCAGTGATCTGGATCTTTAGATAGCTGTATAGAGAGAATTTCTTTAATATTTCTCTTTCTAGGATTTGCTATGGTAAGTAGTTATTTGTGTAGTGTCTCTGTTATAGATTTTTCTAGCGGGAGTCAAATTTTAGATATTTCAAATACTGCTTTGGACCTGCTATTGCTAAAATATCAAGACATCCTATTGTTCTTCTATTTTATTATGATTATACTTTAAATGAATGTGCTTATTCTCATTTTATGAGGTAGATTAGGTAATCTAATTGAGTGTTTCTGATCACTCAGTAGCATGTACGATGGCTACTTTCCTCTGAGATAAACAGTTGCTAGTGGGATTCCACTCGTGCTGTCCTCTGCTAGCATACGTGCAGATCACACTGTCATGTCCCATTTTACAGAACTCTGTCCTGCTCAGAACTGAGAATATCTGTTACAATTAGGAGAATACATGCTTCCACTAAGCAGTTCTTTTATTTCCCTTTTTTCTTGTCCTGAAGGCAAGTAGCAGAACATGGCTAGTATGGTTGCATGTCTGTGACATGATATATGTCTACTTAGGGCTTATATACATAAATTCTACTTCATTAGACTTGGTAAAATCTTTTTGGCAGTGATATATTGCCCTATCTTTTAACCTTACACAGCCATCCCAGCCTTGTTGTAGCTGTGTGGTCCTGTATCTCATTAATTTTTGCTCTGTCACCACAAAAAACCACTCTTGTACTAAGATCTGTTTGTTGCCAGCTATTCTAGTTTACTGATTTCATTTTTAAGTTTCTTGCTCAAATATACAGATACTTGCAGCTAGATTAGTCAGCTCTGTGCCTGTTTAACTCACGTGTGGGAAATCTCTCAAATGAGATGGCTCACTTTCATTTTCCCTCTTATATTTATTGCTATAACATACTTAATACAGAGTAGAATTTACTTAGGTAGATTTCCATTCTTTACACGAAAAGTCCTTTAAACTAACTTAAACCAGATGTGGATGCAGTTTGATATCTGTACACAGTTTGTGATTCCTCATGTCATCTCAGATGTTGTTTTGCAAGTTGCTGAGGACATAATGACAAATGGCATTAGTGTCTGGCTTTGTGTAAATCCTGCTTTTGAAAATAAGAGATATACTGTAAAGAACGGATTCCTTGATTGTGGCGATGACTTCCCAGCATCTTGCAAAACTGTCTGTACAATACTGTGCCATTTGAAAGCAGAATGGGAGTCCTTTACACTGATACTTCTCAACCGTTAAATTTCCTTTATCCTACAAGATAGTATAGACTAATTTAGGGAAAATTCTGTCATTGTAGATGCCTGCATTGATTTAATTGTATTTTCTTCACTTAGCTGTCTGATTAAATAAGCAGACATCTTGAAAGATGTGTATTTTAATATCACTCCTGTGATACAAAGAAAATTTTTGTCTGTAACTACTTCATGTATTTCATGTTCAATTTTTGTATGTTTCTCTGCAGATGCTTCACCAGAAACAGTGGGCACTTTACTGAGAGTGAATTCTGTCAATGGAGACTTGGGGAGCCCCTCTGATGATGAGGACATGCCAGCAGGACATCACGATACATCTACAGTGTGTTCTAATGGGCCAGTCCTCGAGGAATCTTCTGGAGAAGCAATCCCCAAACACCCTTTAAGGACTAGTACAACTCTGGAAACAGACCAGGATGAGTTAACCTCCACTGCTTCAAGATCATCACCTACCAGAGGTCGCCAGGACTCTCTCAATGACTATCTGGATGCAATAGAACACAATAATCATCCTAGACCTGGGACATCTGCTTGTGGTGAGCGTCCTCTTGGGGCCTCCCCAAAACTGAGGAGTAGCTTCCCTACTGACACAAGACTTAATGCTATGCTTCACATTGACTCAGATGAAGAAGAGCATGAACTACATCAAGACCTGGGTTTTCCATCCTCCTTAGAAGAGGATGGTGGTTTAGTAATGCTTAATGGTGCTACAAGAAGTGTTGAAAGAAATGGTTCCAGTTACTTGTCAGACCAGGTAATGGAAGGGCCTGCAGAGAATGAAAATGCTTCAGCCTCTGAAGCTCCTTTGCAATCAACTGATGACCAGCAAGAGATTCTCCAAGAGCTTCCATCATCACAGGTGGCAGAAGGTGAAAGCCCACAAGGCTCTCAAAGTGAAACACGAGCAGAACAGGCTGGCAGCGAGTTATGTGCTGCTCAGGAGGCAGAGCAGCCTCCTAGCAGTGCAGACTCAGGAGCTGCTAATGCTGCTGCCAGGAGCAGAAGAGGTGCTAGTGAAACAGAATCCATTGATCAAGGGTCTGAACCTTCCCAGGTATCATCAGAAACTGAGCAGAGTGATCCTGCTCGTACGGAAAGTGTCAGTGAAGCTAGTACTAGGCCAGAAGGGGAGAGTGATGTGGAAGGGGCAGACAGCTCTTGCAATGAAAGTGCAACTGTGCAACGTTCCTCGGTTGAAATGCGATGTTCTTCCTTTGAAAGTGCCAGGTTTCCTGAGACTCCAGCCTTTTCTCCTCAGGAAGAGGAAGAAGCCGCTTGTGTCACTGATATAGCTAGAACTGAGCCTGTTGCTGAAACACAGGACCCTACAAATACTTCTGGCTCTTTACCTGCAGTACAGGTCCCTCAGGAAGAGGTACAGGAGGCTGAAGCAGGTGAATTACGAGACCAAGAGGAAGCAGAAGAAATTTGGCAAAGAAGAAGTAGCCTGCAGGCAGCTGCTGCCAATAGCCAGTCTCAAGATGAAGAAACTGAAGGAGCCCAAGCAGCTTGCGAGGGTGCCATGGCAGAGGTTGAAGGAGCTACTGGAGGTAATATCTGTGGGAGCCACTTTATAAAGTGGCCTGTCCTTTCTGCAGCTATTGAAAATTATTTCAAAAATGAAGGACTGAAAATAAAAATCTTAATCTCTCAATTCTCATCTGTCAAGACCTTTTTGTTCCCTTGAGGTTTATTTCTTTGTTCAAGAGGCTCTGAGGGATTTTAAAATGATTTTTTTTTCCAAAAACAACATATCCAAGACATGTTTATTTTGAAATTGGAAAAAATAATTTTTGAGAGAGTAGTGAGAAGGGTAAAGAATTCTGCAAGGTTTACACTGTTGGGTAATCAGAAAGATAACAAGGGAAAAACAAAGTGTGGAAACTATGAAATACAAACTAGAACTTATATTTGACTCTTTTCGTTGGATTGTTTCTGACGTGAAGAAAATACACGTGTATTTTAACAAACAACCATAAGGATAAATAAAAGGGAGGAAAAAAAGAAAGTAATCAGTTTCTAGTTGCACTTCAGGCTGATTAGCCTGTCTTTTCCGTTTCCTCATCTATATAGACACATCCTAGTGCTGCTGGAACCATGAGGGGAGAGGAGAGTATTACTTATGTTAACCATATTAAAATTTTATTCAGTTGTAAAATTATTTTACCACCTGAGAATTTTGTGTGTCACTAAGTTCATTGAAAATAGAAATATGTCCACAATAGATCATTCCCAAGCACATTTCACAATGGATTCCTTTACTTCCTTTCTTCAGGGAGTGAAGTGAATGTCATCAAGTAGATACAGTCAAGTAGGATTGTTGGATGCATCTTGTTGATAATGTTTCTGAAGTTTGGGATAATTTCCCTGTCTTTAAAGTTCATTCCATTCTAAATACATTTATAGTAAATAATCTCTGCCATAAAGGTTTATTGAAATTAGATGAATATTATTGAAGAGCAAATTATTTTTTTCAATTTTGAGAGTACTAAATTGCACTAGAAATCTCAGGGAACAATAATCTATACTCTTTTTTTTTTTTTTTTTTTTTTTTTTTAAGTACAAAATGAAATTCTAGGCTTGCTTAAATTGTGGAAATATTGGGCAGATCTTACTGCCTGTTGTTCTGTCCTGAGGGTCTGTGGGTACAGCTATCAGCCTACATGGTGTGTGTTTTATGAAGCAAAGTGTAAATTTTTGTAGTGAAATTACTTAATAACTTAGTTTGAGAAACACTGTTTACTTCTCTACTGGTTATAGTCATAAGCTTTTATCTGGGGGGCGGGGGGAATGTATATCTTTTTATTTTTTTCCTTCATAAACCGGTTTTTTGATTTTAGAAAGAATAATTTTGGTATACCTTATTAAAATACTGTCAATATATTCCTTAACATGATTTTCTGGACATTAAAGGGCCTTTTCAGTAGGTATCAAATTGCATCATGTTTGCAGATCAGCATAGCTGCAGCAAGGAAGGTCAGTGGAGTTTTTTCTTTGACTCTTGCAGCAGGTTTCTGCAGTGACCAACCAGAGCTTTGTCACTTGCTAGGACATGGCTCGGGCACACACTGCTGTTCCTGTGCCCCAGTTTCTCTTGGTAATAGGGAGTTGCAGCATGTCCCAAGAGGTGACAGTTTCAGGACTAGGATTGCAAAGCATGTTGGAGAAAACATTTATCCTAAACTGTAAATGTGACTTATTTTACCTGAAAAGCCAGGTGAGTATTAGGAGTACCCCAAATTGTGATACGGAAGCTTTAACATCTCTTATTCACTTTAGAGAGAACTCTGGCAGCTTCCCCAAATTGATTGAAAAATAATTCATGGGTGTTTTGATTCTAGGTGCTCAAGCCAATGGCCATCAGCCCTTGAGGTCTCTGCCTTCAGTACGTCAGGATGTTAGCCGGTACCAGAGAGTGGATGAGGCTCTACCACCAAGTGAGATTCTTCATACTTTAATTGGGGGATAGACTGCTTAGATCTCCTTACTGAGATCTCATTACTTTTGTTGTTTTTTAATGTGAGAACCAAAAATGAACGACTGAGAAGCTCTAAGTGAGGAATGGTGATTAAGTCTAGGGTTGTTTTGTAAAAGGCATTGTGCTCTGTCTGCAAACTATCATGATGTGTTATGGTAATTATGCCTGATGTATACAGACTTGTTAAGTGCAATTCGCAGAGAAGTAGGAAGGAGTGATGCTGCCTTTTCAGTGTGCAGTACACACGGGTAAGGAGGTGAGGTGATATGCTGTATGAGGCACTCTGAGGGAAAGATATCAGGCACTGAAAGCTGTGAATGCTTCATGTATGGTGATGGTTTATGTGGAAACATATAATGTCCTCCTGTCTCCTTTCCACGGATTAGATGGAAGATACCTGTGTTTTACTTGCCTTTTTTTTTCCTCCTGAGACAGAGTCCAGACTTTTTGAGTATAGAGTAAACCTGAGTATTAAGCAGTTCTTGAACGCTCCTAAATTGGCTGAGAAATTGTCATTTCCCATTTCTCTAACACGTATGGAAAATTTACGTTAGACAGATGCCTTAAGCTGAACCTGGAATAAGAGTACTCTAATCAGTATTAAATATTTAAAGAAAGGACCAAAAAAAAAAAAAAAAGAAAGAAAAAAAGAAAAACTGCACAGCTGATAGAGAAACATTATGTTTAAAAAAATTCCTAAGCGGACCCACTATCGGTTTCCATTAGTCTAGCCTGTACCATTCCTAAGTTAATGTACATTATTGCGTTAGGAACAAATAATGTTTTTTGAAGTCTGTGATCATTAGCAGAAGGAAACACAATGAGTGAAATTCAGATCCATTGAAGTCAGTGGCAAAGCTGTATTGTTTTAAAGGTGTCGGGAATTCAGATATTTGATGTAAAATGAATATATTCCAATTTTTCTTTGTGTAACAGGATTGTGTTTAATTTGTAATTAGAGAAGGTAATTGTAAGGAGCCTGATATTAGAACACAGATCTAATTCATCTCTGCCAGGGTGATGAGAAGATTTTACTTTCTGATGTTTTGATAATAATCAGTGTATATAACAACTTAGACCTGTCCACAGATCCCAAAGTTAACTAACTACCACCTCAGTAAACTAGTATTGCTTTTTACAAAAGTATGCTTGGGAGAAATATACTTCATTTGTATTTTTATCACTTTTCATACTGAAAAAGTACTTTGGAAAATAAGTAGAGATCAGGTGTAATAAACTAGAAATGCATACAGATAACTTTTATAGGACAGTGCTTTATACATGGATTGCCTTTTTGGTTTCAGAAGCAAACTATGCATTATACTTGGAAGAAATCTCAGAATGTTAATTAAAAAGGTTTGGCTGTGTGGTGTTCTAATATTTCTGTCATTTACTGGGATTTTTACACAGTCACATATGGGCAAACACCCCTACACATACACCCCTATAAAATCAAAGCCCAGTGCCATATTTATGTAGTACATTAGTCTGCTAATGTGAATAAAATCTTAAATACTAATTGTAGAATATGTAGAATATGATTTTGAGTTATAGACTGTAATTTATTTGGAATTTGTATTTGTTATTTCATCAGAATCTGAAACAGAGAAAGAAAGGTAGGCTTATTTCTTATAGTTGTGTGTAGATTAAGGTAAAGAATGTGAGGAAGAATGGAAACATTCATCTAGTATGTCTACCAAAAACGTGCAACTTCACAGCATGCAGATTTATGCTATAATTGCTACATTCTAAGGAAAAAATCAACAGATCATAACAGCTTGACTGAACAACCTTGATTAATTACAATATTGCAATTCATCACTTTCAAGTTTTTGAAAACAAGGTTCTTTGTAACAAGTTTGACTAACGATGATTTGACTAACAGAAGATAATCCTTGTCCATGACAGTGCTGATGCAGGTACTCAACTTTAGAAGTCGTTGCTCAAGTGTTTAAACTTGGGTATTTAACATTGAATGAATACAAAAAGGTTTTTCTGGGTCAAGATCACGTCACAGAAATGGTGACTGTAGATCAAAATTTGAAGTATAATCACCACAAGAAAAATCGCAACAAATATGCAATGTCTTGGGGTTTGACATCAACAAAATAATGAATTCAACAATGTAAAGTGTTTTCTATTCCTTCTATTTAGAAAAGACATTCCTTTTTTTTTTTTTTTTTTTTTTTTTTTTTTTTTTTTTACAATGGACAATTCTGTATTTGCCCAGAATATTACTGGTTTATTAACCATTAACCATGTACTGGTTAAATGTTTTGGCTGAGTATTTTTATTTCAGCAGAAGATGCAACTTTTTTGATTTCAGCAGAAGATGCTGCTTTTTGGAAATGGGAGCTTTTCACAGGAACAACTATATCAATCTTTTTTTTCTTTAGGAAAAATATTGAAAGCAGATTTCAGAGAATGAAACATTGAAATGTTTGCTTTTATTGAGATAAAAATGAAATGTTTTTGTTTGGAATAACTTCGAAATATGTTGTATTTTGAATAGCAAATACAGTGCTCAAACCATAACCTTTGTGTTGATATAATTTTGTTTATTTTGAATTTTTATTTTTAATTGATAGTATATTTCAAAATTTTGGATTTTTGTCCAGATTTGGAGAAAGAAATCAAAATATCTTTTTTTCCCCCCAGAGGTATTGAAATCTGTTCCTTTAAAGAGTTCTCTTTGTTGCTGTTATGAGTTGCAGGGTTTTTTTTCTTCCCCTCTGGTTTTACTTTCCTGCATAGCTCTTGTACGCCCTAATAATGCTCTAGACACTAGTAAACTGTTTTAATTGTACATCATAAAAATAGAAGAGTAATTTGCATTATGGCCAGCTAAAATATACAGTTGTCCTGAAGGGATGACACATTCAGTTTATTTTAAAACCTGCCTTTCTGCCCTCTTTGTGACTCAGCTCAGGCCCTGCAGTGTAACGTGGTGAGCCACTTAGCTGCCTCTTTGAGCTGACAGAAGTCATAATACACACACAGTAACACAGCCTGAGGTTTTAAGGCTGTCAGTATTAAATACTTCACAGTAGAAATATTTAGTTCTGTTTCTCTCCTGTCAAGATATTTTTGTATCCTCTTTTCTTGAGGAGCAGCAGTCATTTAGAGTTGGTTGCTAGCCAATGGTCTTTTAAGTTGTTATTGCAGCGACTGGTGTTTTTACCTAGACATGAATATAGAAAGTCTCTTCTAGAAAACTCATGAGTTTTTAAAAGTAGTTTTTCAGCTGACATCTAAAATAATTTGCATGTTTTCTGCGGTTTTGGATGCTCACTAATCAGGTTCTGTTTGATCAGGTTGTTTTATAAAAAATACTCTTTTTAGCCCGCAGCCACAATCAGTGCCCAGGTATCTTGCTCATTATATAGCTAACTAGGAAGGCAGTGCTTCTGGCACGGATTGCTTACAAACTAACGCTTAAGTGCCACGTGCACCTGGTTTCCACTGAGCAATGAAAAGCCGGAGAGTTGGTTGGGACGCAGTGCCAGCACCTTGGTTTCTGCTCGATGGTTGCTCCTGCCGTGGCACCGGTACCGGCTGTCTCCGGGGGACTGTCTCGTTGCTCCAGGACCCTGTCTTGCAACACCGTCTGCAAAGTTACCAAATGGTGGCTACGAAAAGGCAGGTGTAGGCAGTGCGTAATGCTCAGCTTGGCTGACTTCTGCAGCTATTCCCTGACACTAAGGAATTATCGTCAGGGCAGAAGGGCATTTTTTACTCTGCACTGTGAGAAAGGGCCAGAGAACCTGTGTAGTATGGACAGAGAAAGGTTATTTTACTCAGGTGATCTTATGCTGCTGTCTTTTCTTTCTGCCTGGCTATATGTAGGGTACTATTAATAAACACAGTGGTATCTTGCAGTGGTTTTGGTACCAAGATGTCACATTCTAGTCTTTCTTAAGATGCTGCAGCTGCAGGAGATCAAAGAATGTAAAGGTTAGTGTTAGACTTCTAGTGTTATCTGTACTTTGTTTTTCAAAACTAGTGGACACCATTATAGCTAGCACTTGAAATTTGAATTTGAATCGTTTGAATTTGCTATGATATTTGCAGAACCTGCAATTTTAGAATGTGCATTTAGCATATGAAACTATGCAGCATCTAAGAGGACTGGGATCTGTTTTATTATTGTTACTGTTAACTGAGAAAAACAATGGCAAGTGTAAAGCTTTGCAAGCTTTTTGGTATTTAGCCATTGGCATTTTGCACTGGGATAAGCCTCAGAGATTGTCTTGGCATGATTTAGGCCAGAAGAATAAAACCATGTGTCCTGAATTGTTTTTTCTGGGACAATCACTGCTTAGTGAGGGATCATTTCCATTTATTTCTGTATTCTATTAGATATGAATTCCATAGAAATACTGTGATGGGAGATTTGGATTTATGGGATAAAATCAGGGAAAAGCAGTGTGTTTCTTAACCCTTTAGTGAGAAAGTTCTGTGCTGAAATCATCCTGTAAAAGAGAGAGAGAAACCTGGAACAGTAGATTCAATTACAAAAGCAACAAACTAAAAACAAATATATAAGCCCCAACCACTCCATAGTTCACAATATTTTATTGCTATTCAGACTGGGAGGCTCGAATTGACAGCCATGGACGGATTTTTTATGTGGACCATGTGAACAGGACAACAACATGGCAGCGACCCACAGCCCCCCCGGCCCCGCAGATTCTCCAGAGGTCAAATTCCATCCAGCAAATGGAACAGCTGAATCGTCGGTGAGATTTACTGTTGTTGCTTGTGAATTGTGTGGTTATAAAACTATGTTCCTTGTTGAACAATTGAGTGTGAAGACTGGGTCTCAGTTGCTACTGCAGCTGGCCGTATATATTTTTATCTGTCCTTTTTAGTTTGCATGTTGGCTTCTAAAGTGTTCATGTTCCACCTGTGTTCAACAGCTATGTGGCTAACAAAAACTGATAATGGTTGTCAGAAATTCAGGCCACAAAAGGCTATTAATGCAGAAATTAGAGAGATTAATATATATTTACCTGTACGAGAGAAGATAGGCAAGCCTAACTTCGTTATTAGAGTCCCCTGGAGCCAGAATTGGATCATAGGTACCATATAGTGTACGTACATACATACATACATATATATATATATATATATGTATATATAAAGTCCCATCTTCTAACACTAGATACCAGAGCATCCGAAGAACAATGACTAACGACAGGCCTGAAGAGCACACAAATGCCATGGATGGAGCCGGAGAGGAAACGGACTTTCACCATTCTAATGCAGGTAACAAAAAGAAAAACCAACAACAAAAAAGATTTTTGTTTTTCTATCTTCTGAGTACATTAAATAGTTTGATAATTGGTTCGTGTTTGTGTGGGAACAGAAGATACACTGACTCGTATTTAGTTTCCTTCATCTTTCTTTTACCTATTCTTAAAGATAGATGTAATATTTATCCCTTTCAGATCTCAGAAATAACCACTGATTTCTCTGAGATGGCTTCACTTAGTTTCACAAGTATTGTAAAGTATATTTCATCAAGCCCAAATTTGAAAATTTCTGATTTACACAACAATCTTTAACTTGTTCTTTACATATTCTAGCCTACATTCTCTTTCTTTGCCTGTTGTTCAGTTGTTTTGATTTGAGCTGTGTTAACGTTTTGAATGAAGATTTTTTTTTTTTGGGTGGGGGGGAGGAATTTTTTTCTTTATTATTAAATGAGTTCAGCCTCATTATTACTTTTCTCTCTCACTAAGCAGTTCTTTCTTTGGTCATCTTCTTACTATTAACTAATACATTTTTAAAGGTGATTTGTTAGCCATTCAGTCCTTTGCATAGTTGAGTCTTGTTCTGTGCTTTGACTTTGTTTCCAGGTTCTCTTGATATTCAGTTATAGTCCTCCTCCCTAATCTAACCTCATACCCATGCAGTGCCAGTCCTTCTTGAGTTTTGAGTCACTGAAGGATTTGTGATTTAGCTAAGTGGCCCTTTCATTTTTGCCTTAGCCACCGCCTTTTCTTTTTTTCTGTGTGCAGCTGTCTAAGCCTGTGCAGAAGCAGCTAGATGGTTAGTTGTGCTCTTAACAAATTAGTTTAAAGCAAATTCAGACTAAACCCTAATCGACAAGTTCTGCTGAATAAGGCGGTCATAAATCAAATTCAGAAGCCCCTAAATTGCTGGACAAACCTATCTGAAGACATGTTCTGGTTTCCAGGTTATCCAGACTATGATAGTGGACCTATCTGCAGCATGCCACAGCTTCCTTCCTAAGCTGGGTGTGAGAAGTGATTCATATACACCCAAGTCTTTTACCAAAATAGAGTTGGAATGCAACTGCAAAGCATGCCTGGTCCCAGGAGCTGCGAGACACTCCCAGCCCTAGAATTCAGGCAGAACTTCAGGGCTCTTCAAACTGTATCACTGTCACTCCATAAATGTGCTATATATGGGAGGTTTTGGGGCTATATCATATAAGAAGTGACTCTAAAAATCTTCTTTTTCATTTACTTATCCTTTATTTACTACTCTTTCATTCTCTGATTTTGTTTAATGCTTAGAATGTCATTCATCTCAAATAGCATACTTACTTCCCCATCCCCCTTTTCTATAATCCTTGCCAATCCATATTTAACATTTCATTCTTCTTTCTCTATTTTCCTTCTCTTCTTTGTTTTTCTTTTTCATTCTCTTTTTTTTTCTATCAGGTTAGAGACTAATCCACAGCCTCTCTTTTCCTTTCTCTTTCTCTATCTATGTATTATTGTTTTGTTATATCCATGGTAGCTGTGTTCTACATAACTAATGCTCTTTTGGCATTAATTAATAGTGAGATTCAAGTTGACAGAGAAGCATGCAAATACTATGATATGTAAAAGGCAGAACCTACAAAATGTAGAAGATGGCATGCATTTTGGAGCAAAATTACCGCAGACCTTGTCTGAATTTATAAATTTTCATTTACATTGACAGGTACATCCAAATATCCTGTAGATTTTCGTAGTTCGAGGGAATAGTTTTAACACTGTAGCAAATACCATGCTTTTATTATAGTTTCAGTTCCCGATACTGTTGAAAAATCAGTGCGCTTCAACAGTTGCTATGAGAAGGACCCAAATATTTACTGAATGTTGAAACAGAGAGGTACTCCTTGGCAACCCTTTTCTTACTTGTGTAAGCTGATTAAGTCTGCATCAGGATTAGGGCTGTATTGATAGCAGTGATTTGCCTGCCTTAAAAGGAGGAATGAAATACTTTTAAATGTGCAATGACTTTTATATGCATTGGTCAGCATTTAAAAATACTATTATCTGTGTACAGCTACAGTATAGAAAGTACAGAATTGCCATAGGTACCTTCTCACATTCTATGCGCAGACCTGTTTGGTATCCCAAGTGATTAGGAATTAATATATTTTTAATGTTTGAAGACCAAAAGCATTGAATAAATGTTATTAAACTCATGAATCCTGATATTTTCAGGAACTTCAGTGCTATGTTAGAAGAATTCCCAATACACTTGTGGAGAGTATTAAATAAGTCTGATACGAATTTATACCAGTGATTTTCTTGCTTGTATGATTGAAATCAATATAATTGTTTTCAGTGATGTCTTGTTAATGATTATTACTGGAAGTCTTTGTCATTCACTTTGCTGTTAGATTTTCGAAGAGAGAATGTGCTGCCTCACTCTACCTCCAGGTCCAGACTTACTTTATTGCTCCAGTCTCCTCCTGTGAAATTCCTGATCAGCCCAGAGTTCTTTACAGTGCTGCATTCTAACCCTGTGAGTACTGTGTGCTTAGAGGAAGGGCTTTCTCGTGTGTATGTGTGTGCGTATTTATAAATACAGATGCCTTATATGCAAAGATATTTCTGTATGTTTGATACTAAGATATTTGGTGGTACACAGGGAGACTGGATGAATTCAAATGCTCATCAGCATTCATTGCAACTGGTGGACTATCAGAGATGTCCCAGTTGGTGTTGCATCTTTTACAGCTTTTATTTTTGACTCAGCTCTTCATCTTTTCTATGACACTAAACTCTTCTGTTTCTTGAGGGAATGGCTTTCTTAACTGTCTACTGCAGAGGGTCAGGGACAATTCTGAGAATGAAGATGATGAGCCTTTTTTAAGGTCACTTTGCTGCTCATGAGATGATTTGTGCCCTCAAATTTACCTGTTTTATGCCTAAATACATTAGAGATCATTGAATAAAAAGATACCTTAATATTAATTTTTCCTATTTTCTCTGTTCTTCAGTCCTCCTTACTTACATAGTTATTTGTTTCAACATCCATTTTCCTCTGCATAGCAGAGTTTACAGTGTAAAAAGTAGTAGTGAAATGAGTAATATGTTATCTGTAAGCATACTTGGAAATAATTAGCTTTTTTAAAACTACTGGTCACTGGTAGTTTAGTTTTGATATATATGTATGCTTGTGTGTTTCTGAACAATTCTGTTTGATCTGTACAGCTTTATCTTTAACACATACAGTAGTGCAGAAGTAGGTAAGACCTGTGGCCAGGAAGGATGGGTGAGGGCACAGAGAGAGTAGCAGCCCAGTGCAATGGGAGGGCCTATGTCTTCATTGCTGTCAGGACTCTATTGCTGATCCTGAGACAAAGACCTGGTTTTTGGTTGGCTGTGGCTTTGGGGTTTTGGATTTTGGATTTTTTGTTTGAGGGGATTACGTTCTATTTAAAGTTTTCCACGTTCCTCTGTGCTCTCTTTTTGATCTCTTATTTTAATTCTATTACATAAGTTACAAATAGACATGCAGTTATAATTTTTTTTGAGAAATCAGTGGGTGGAAACTATTTATGGGAAATATTTTGATCAATAAGCACAGGTGTGTGCCAGCAAAAATGCTTAGCAGCTTTTTTGCTGTGTTCCATAACTATGTTTGATTCCAGAATTTAGAGAATAGCTGTGTAATCTTTACTTTTTAAACAACTGTAATGCTAAAAGATGCCTCACAGTTCCAGTGACAAGAGCATGGTAAATGGAATTTGAAACAATGCAACAAACTTTGTTGAAGTGATTCAGTAATGGGAGTTCATATATCGCAAAAAAAAAGGGGGGGGGAAGGAGGGAGAAAAGGAATATTGGAATATTGCACTCATCTCAAAACCCCAGAATGAGAACAGGTTTTTTCATACTGCTGTAGTTTAGTTGAAAAGGATTTTTAAGGTTTTATAGATAATTAGGTCTATTTTTACATTGAAAAGATTGTCGTTCATAGTAACAAGAATGGATGATTGTTTTTAAAGTAAAATAGGTCTGAAAGCATAAAGTCTAGTGGGAAGAATTTACTCAGTGCTTATTTTCTCCTTTTTCACATGACTGTCTACTTACCCAGTTATCAGTGCTGCAGATCAGGATGTCAGTAAAACATATGCATCATTTTAAACGGGTGGGCAGCCCCATTGACTTCAGTGTAACTACTTCTGGCTAAAATTCAACACCTTCCAAATTCAATGGGTCTCTTTATTGCTGTGGTCATATTGATCACTCACAGTTCCCTTGAAAGCGATATACCTACTTTACTGCTTCCCTTGAATGGGATTTACATTCTGCTAAATAGATGATAATTTGTGAAAACTATTATCTATTCGTTGTGTTCCATCACACAAATAGAACTGCTAAGATGATGACTTTTTTATGTTGTATTTTATCTTGTAAAATTATTTACTTTTATTATGGCTTTTTCAGAGTGCCTACCGCATGTTTACAAATAACACTTGTTTGAAGCACATGATCACCAAAGTCCGTCGGGACACCCACCATTTTGAACGCTACCAGCATAATCGTGATTTGGTGGGCTTCCTCAACATGTTTGCTAACAAGCAGCTGGAGCTGCCGAGAGGTTGGGAAATGAAACATGACCATCAGGGCAAGGTAAGTGGAATAGACGTGCAGCTCTTTGTTCTGTGTTTGATCCTCAATATTGCAATGTGAGAACTGAGTCGGTTGCTCTTAGCAAGAGCATAAGTAAGTGTAGATTTCCAAATGCAAAAGGCACACATCCTATTCTTCCTTGGCCCAACAAAGAATGGAATTTCTCATCTGTACCAACAGATCTGAAAAGGGAAGGAGGCTGAGGAGTGAATATTAAGCATTACAAGGAGATTTGCTAGAAAATCTGTAGTCTTTTTATTGTGAAATGAGTTGCTTTGATTCCCGTGGATGTTTAGAACTTCTTTTGAAAAGAAGAATTATTTATTCTGTAAACATAGGCAGTTCTGTGAAGTTCTTTGGAGTTTTGCCTGTGTACTTGGAAGAGAATTTCGATGTGACTAGATGATCTCCAGAGGTCCCTTCCAACCTTACTGATTCTATGATTCTAAAGTTATTAAAATGTTTTCTACAGAATTTTGTTTGCTGAGCACTTTACTTCCTGTTTAACTGTCTTTTTTCCCCCTTCTTCAACCTTGAGTGGAATTTATTAGCACACAATGTTTTATACACACACACACACACACACACACATATATATCTACTAGTTTTCCCAGGTGAGTGCTCCATCCAAATGCTAAGTAAATCCAATGTTTATCTGCTTCTGAGATAAAATGGATGCACTAAGACCACAATAGCTCTGTGGACGGCCACTTTGCTTATGTGTTGGCTAACAGGAAAGAAATTGTGTGTAGCAAGTTTCATTAAATCGTAGGGATCTTGAATAGCTGCAAACCCTACTGGCTTTCAAAACAGATAATTATAGATCGCTGCAGAAGTGGCAAGAAAATATTTTAAAATAAAAGGACATTAACTGACAAATTAAGTTTTACAGTGGGAATGTAATTTTAATGCAGCTTTAAACTAATGTAGCTTTGATATCTAGAATCTTTGCAGAAAATAGGAAGATTAAAAATAGACCGTCATTAGTATGTGAGGAAGAGATAAGGCTATCAGTTTGTGTGAGAACTCCTAATTAAGACTTCAGGCACATTAAGCCTATCAGTTCTTATGTTTATCAGTCTTGGTACACTTAGCTGCAAATGTTCATATAAATGATCTTGATGCCTGAAAAGATTAAGGATAGATTCTAAACTAAAGGCTGGAAAAAGTGCTTGAGGGTTGTTTTCTTGAATTTATTATCTTTGGAAAGCGCGACAGTTTTTCATTGTAAATAAGATTAGAGGTATGCAATTATAGTAACCTTGTTATTTGCCTCCCTCACTTTCTATTCTGAATCATCCTTTTCTGTTCAGTTCCTCAGGGCCCAGTTTTCTCCTGAAGAATATAGTAATTTCAGTTGACTTTAATAGATGCTCCACAGAGAAAGCTAAACCTCTAGATTTCTAGTGTGGTATTTGGTAACAGTTATGTTACAACAACATTAATTTCCAAGAGGAAACAATGAATAAATCCCCTTGGGATTTCTTCACTTTGAATTGTGCTCAGTATTGTTTATTCTCATTAAGTTGTCTTTCTCAGAAGTAGCACTTATGGCCAGTAGAAAAGCTTATTCAGCACACGAGAGAGATGATGGTCAGTAAATGATGAAGCCAGCACTTGATGAGACCAAACCAAAAGTTAACCTGCCTTTATCAAAGTGTAGGCTAAAAAAAGGCAAGTAAAAATTAGCCGTGCTACAATGTAGAATTGTATCTTCTCTCCCTGGCTGCTGAGGGACCGTGCTGAGACACGGTTTTCAGTTACTTTTCTGAGTTGTAGTAGGATGTCCTTGCTCTTGCTCACAAGGAACAGTAATTGTCCTGACTGTTATGCAGTACTGAGAAGTAGTCAAGCCTATAAGTTGTCCTTTGTCTTTAACTGTAAGCTGCAGTGACTATTAAAAGCAATGCATCTCCTCTCTATATGATTTATGATAAACTGTACTTCAATTATTGAATTTATTTTAATAGAACTCACCCTGAAATTTCTGGCTCTGAGTCAAGGATGAGGAAATTTTTGTTGGGGATACATACTTGTATGCCTCTTCCTTATCAAACTGCTAAATGTACATCTTATCAAAAGGTGTATAATCAAAATATATATGACCTAATTGTGTGTCAGTCGCATCTTGTCATGTGATGTGTTGATAACTTAGTAGTGTGAGTTTTCTCTGAAGCCACTGAGTACTTTAAGTATCTGATTCCTGGATGTGATCCTCCCCAGTGCCATACAGTTCTAGTAGTTTGTCCTCTTTGCAGACTCTCTTTCCTGGTCAGCTGGGGACTGCCCATCTCTGAATGCCTTTCAAAGCTGCATGGTAAAGCCCAGTTGCCCACTATTCTTTGAGTTTTCCAGGTATTGCCCCTTCAGAGAGTTAAAATCTGTTTGGCATGCAGTTCTCCCTCTAGATCTAGGTATCTAGGATAGGTTTTCTGATTGGCCTTACAGATGCTCTGGTCACTGACCTCAAGGAGGCGGAGAGCTTTTGGGAAAGGTGGTGGCAAGAAGCATCACACAGGCTAGATATGTCCCTGATCTTAACTAGATCTCTGCAAGATGTGCAAACAAATACTAAGTTATTGTAGGGCTTTTTTTTTTCACAATAAAGTTGTAATAGATTATTAATGAACGGAATAGGAAGAAGAGGTATTTTAACAAGCTTCATAGACTGTAATTGAAAAGACAGCTTAGGCAACTATCATATTTAATAGGCTAACTGTAGTATTGGCTCCACCCATATTTTGTCAGTCTCTTCAAACATCATGGATTTATGGATTATAGCTAGATAATTACGAGAAAAAAAATTTGAAAACAGACTGTGAGCTACAGTGTATTCCTAGCTATGTATCAATGTCCAAATTAGTGCAAAGCCTTGAAACTCCAATGATTATCTTCAGTGACACTTCAAAATAATAATCTATGCTTTAAATTAAAGTAGTCTGCTACTAGGTAGCCTTCAAGCCTTCATGTTTAATAAGACATGATTGTCTTTAACTTAATATTTAAGCTTAGTTATTTGTTTAACTGTAAAGCCAAAGAGCAGTTCATGCAGTATTAAATTGATGCGTTGACTTACAGAACTACGTAATGCAACTCTATTCTTTTTTCTCTATTGAATCATTATTTTTATTTATTGATAATTTTTCCTGAATAATTTCACTGCATAATGTTGACTTAATGAAGTCAACCTTTGTTTTGATGAAATTTCTTCATTTCTTGTAAATATAGGTAGACTGGACTAGATAAAATAGTAGATAGTGGAATTTACAAAACATGCTGACTACTTGTTTGCAAGTGAAATAAACCTATTAAGCAGGAGCAAAAATTTCAACAAGCCTGGATCCATTCTAGCAGCTTCTTCCAGCCATTTGCAAAGCCCTAAATTGAAATTTCAAAGTGACTTTCATTCTACTTTCCCATTTTCTAACATGTATACTTGTGTTGCTGGTGATATCATTTTTTGTCAAGGTGATCACATCTGCATCAGGCTAAAACATTGCAATTAAAATTGCAATTATTAAATGCACTTTATGGTTTATGAACTGTGAGACATTCCCCTTCACTTACATATCTGTAGTATTTCAGCAGAGCATAACATGGAGTTCTTGCTTTTCAGGTCAGGTAATGTGTGCCTCAGCTGTACACACACGTTACCATGGATGACCCTTGGTGCTGTAGGAGATTTACTGCCCTCTCCTTGAGTTTTCCTAAGGTTTTGTAGCTTTGGTATCCCTTCTGCCTCCCAGCCAGGCACCTGCCACAGTTTGCAGCTCCACGTTTCGCCTTGTTTGGGAAATGGAAACATTAACATTTTCTCCCATCACAGCTGATACTGGTATTTAGCTGCTTTGTAGGATGATGTGCTGGTCCATCTCCATACCTTCACAGCAGTCAGAAGAGTTCCATTGTCTCTGGTTGCCTGGCCCAGCTCTAGCAAGTGATCTGAAACAACGATTTTCTCTGCGCTATAAGCTGGCACTGCTGTGAAGCGAGCCAGTTCTGCTCTCCTCTCATCCCTGCTGGGTGGCCTAAGGTCAGAAGAACAAATAGGGAAACAGACGAAAAGAGTAATTTTAGCCTGGACCAGTTTCCCTGCAGGGTTCCCTGCATGGCTACACAAACACTTGTGCCAGCAGAAGACAGGGAGTGGGGCACAAGGGATGAAACAAGTGGTCAAGCTGGGGGCAGATGGGATTGTTTCTTTGGCTGACACTGCAGGACTAAATTGTTTATGAAACTGTGGTCCAAGTACTTCAGTAGTATCAAAACCTAGGAGTGGTTCCTGCAGTCCTCAACAACCTCTCTGCTGGCCCAGCTTCTTCAGTTTCTCAAACCAGATGTCACTTTCCTGTAACTCTCCTACTCAAAACCTGATTTTTTTTTTGCCACTTCCGCATGTTTCCAGCATTGTGACTGAAAAAATGAAAGTGTCTTAAAATAGAAAGGGACTGGTTTCCAGGTGCAGCACTAACACTGAAGCAAGTTTAAATCTCAAAGCTTAGGACTATTTTTCTGGTTATAATTCAACTAAAATGTATGAGGTTTTTCAATTTTCAGGATATATGCTCCCATGACCTTGCTTTCAGCAAATAGCTGACTAGGCAGTGTATGATAGTTCTCACTGAAGAACCCAACTGTCTGCTTTAAATGTTTTTGTTGCCATCTTATTCGTGTCCCAAATGGGCTATTTTTTAGGTTAATGAACTTAGAAGAGTTGTATCAGGAGGATGATAAAAATGCTTTTAAGCCTGTAGTTGTGTCACAAAGTGCAATCCTTTACTTGTCCTACACACCCAATTGTGTTTCTAATTATGCAGTAAGTAGTTTACAAAGGAGAATGTTTTTGCCACCAAGGGAGTTCTTTTTAGATAATCATAGTGAAAGGAACAGGAGAAAACCCCAGGATGACTCCTATTAACTTAACTGTTAAAGTCTTCTCTTCTTGACAGTCATAATAAAACTTCTGACTTCTGCAGCTTGACATCAGAGAATTTCAAAGTGCTTTGTTAGCATGAATGAAGTGAGGCATTAAAGACTCTGTCCCTTCAGTGAAATGGAAAAATGTTATCCCCAGTCTGCCAAAAGTGAATGCGAGCCATGGTAATGTGAAAAGATTTCCCAAAGTCTCATATCAGTGATTGAAACCTGGATTCTGAATATACGTAAACCTCAAACACATGCTCTAGGGTGGTTCAATAGTTTTGTGTCAAGAAGTAATGACTGTAAATTCTCTCTTCATTCTATTTCTCTTTCTCTAGGCCTTCTTTGTTGATCACAATTCCCGAACTACCACATTCATTGATCCCCGGCTTCCCTTGCAGAGCAGCAGGCCCACTAGTGCATTAGTCCATCGACAGCACTTAACTAGACAACGCAGCCACAGCGCTGGAGAGGTGAGTTTGATCTGCCTCTTTGTTGCTGAAACCACATTTTTTTTAGGCTAATCCTATTTCACATTATTCCTTTTCATTCTTCCAATTTCGTTATGTTGTGAGGAGTATGATTGTTCTGCAAGTGTATGGCACTCGCCCATAAATACTCATTCTTTATTATTTGCTAGCCAGGAACCTCATTGCTTTTTTCTTTTTCTTTCTTTCTTTCTTTTTTTTTTTTCCTTTTAAAAAGATACAATTTAAGAAGGAAACTATCGGAAGGGATTTCTCTTACTGTTCATTTGCAGTAAGTCCATTTAACCACTGGAGAGCGTCTGATTACAGATTACAAATATCAGTATCATGTTTTTCACTGTCAAAACACTTATTGACTAGCAAGATACCTGCTAAGTATGTTGATAAAAATCTGTAAACAGAAGTGTGCAAATCTAGATGTGTAACTTTCTGAATAAATATAAGAAACTGTTACCACACATAACAGGTAGTCACACTGTTGTATGTATGTACATATGTACGTTTGCATTACATCTATACTTGCTAAATAGAAACACATGGAAAACACTGTTTTTTTGTTTTATCACTGTGGACATTTTCATCAGCACTTTTCATGTTGTTGTAACTTCTTTCTAATCATGGGCAAGTGAATGTACAATGACTCAAATTTCAGTTGTACTTCATTTAACCTCCACGCTGTTGGCTCTAACTTATCTTTTCAGTGTTTCAGAGGAGGGCTATCCTATGACAGAAATTACACTTAATATAGGTTAGAATGGCTAGAAAGATGCTCTAATTTATGCTGTCTATAGCTCAATGTCATGGCAGATGAACTTTTGCCAGACCTGTTTCAGAGCAAACATGCATCTTGCTACTTGTCTAACAGGACTTCCGCTGAGCTGCAGCAAATGTCAAACCACCGGTTGCATGTCTTGTCGTATCCTGTATGACTATAGCTTAGTTGCCCTAGTTACTTCCCCTCCCCCCAGGTGTTTTTCACGAAGGATTTTAAATAGCATTTTCTAGTAGTCTGGTTTTATGGTGAAGGCATTGATATCCTGCAACAAATGAGAGAGCTAGAAGTGTCTTATACGGCTATTTAACTCTTCCACTGGGTAAAATAATTATTTCTGTTGTGATTGATTCATAAGACAGCAGGAATAAATTGTTTTTCTTGACTTTACTGAATACATACTCAGATCATTTTTCTGTAAATAGTGTGCAGAAGTTCATAGCTCATATCATGTGAGACATGCTGCTGAAGTTGTCAATACTGCAACTTAAGTACAGTATATTCTGCAGGAAGTTGTCACATAAGCAGCACTATGTATATGCAATAAATCTGTCTAAATAAATTTTCCACTCAGTCTAGATTTATGGAATACTTTAAACCATGCTTTTGCATGATAATTTAAAAATACTTTGATATTGTTACAGTTTTAACATGATTTTGAATAAAAGTATAATTCCAGGTAGAAATCTTGAACCTCAGAATTCAATACAGTATTCCCGTTAATGATATAAATGCTTATTTATATACCTATGTGTGACTCTGAGCATCACTTTTTTTGTCTACCCTTATGACTTAAACATTGCATATTTGTAACTTTCTTCTCTATTTTTAAAGTATTGCATCAAGGTGCTATGTGTTGTTGTAGAAAGATGAATATACATTGAAGACAAGTTCTCAGAATTCTTTATTTGGATTTATGTAGCCACAGACTTTGATGTTCTGAAGCCAGTGACCCATTTTTTACAGGGAGAAGCTCTAATGCAAACATTAACCTTTGTAAGGAATGCCTTCTTAGCTAGAGCTAAACTGCAGTGTGAAGCTGGAGCTAATAACAATGGCATTCCTTTTCCAGCACAGTGCCTACAGGAAATAGTTTTTCATTTTTCTAAGAGAATATTATCAGAGAGCACAAAGATCTTGCAAGATATCTCAGGACTTTTGCTTCTTTGTCATTTCAGAGACTAGATGTAACAAAACTTTTTCATTATTTGATATTTTGGAGTTAGGTTTTGGAAGTGTAGTTAAATACTAACCATTATATGTGGCCACAGGAATTGAGAAATAAACGTAAAGGTCCAACAAGATGAAAAAGAGGTTGAACAAAATACTTTATATAGTTAAAATTCAAAATACCAATGCTATAGAAAGGACTGAAACCTCAATATACAGAAAACTGTGGCAGCTACCCTGACATCACAAGTACTACTGAGAATGATTCTACATTGTGTTTCTACTGTAAAAAATGTTCATGTATAACATTTTTTTACTCTCAAAAGGTGAACATGCAAAGAAAAATCGTATCTGTTCTCCTGAATGATGATGATAAGCACATTTTTTCCAGCTTTGAACTGAATGTGATCTGACTACTTTATCCTCCTGCTTCAGCCACAGAATTGTTTGCATTTTAAATTTAGAGAAATTTCATTCATGCACAGAGGTAACAGAAGTTATGGTGCTATTAAAGGACGCAGAATTTGTTCTTCAAAACATTTGTTATGGATAAAGATGTACACAAAACATAAAAATACCCTCTGAATTCCATTTTGAACTTCTAGAGAATGAGTTACTTTTCAGAATGGGACTATTATGCAAAAATAGCAACAAACTTGGAATGAATCTATTTTAATTATTTGTATTAATAGGCACAATATACTAGATAATGTTTCACTGATAACTCTCATGCAATACAGATGATCCCTGCAGCTATGGTTACTTGGAATAGTGACTCAGCAAAACATTAGTGCATGCTTAAGTTTAAACTGTATGAGTTCTCACTGATACGTACTTAAGTGATTTGCTGACATGGAGACATTCACAGTGGTTACATTTACCTTTCCAGGTTGGAGAGGACTCCCGTCATTCAGGACCACCAGTTTTACCAAGACCATCTAGCACATTTAATACAGTCAGCAGAGCTCAGTACCAGGACATGGTTCCAGTGGGTATGTCAGCATTTGGCCCATTTTAAGAGAAGTACTCAGTGACTGAATTTGTCATGTCAGTGTGTGTTGGGTTTTTCAGTTGCTTGAGGTGTGTGGAAGTTATCATTTGTTATAACTAATTCTGTCCATCAGCATTTCCTTATTGCACTGTTGCAATCTGCAGGAAAAATATTGAAAAGCTTCTGTGCAGAATTGAATAACCAAAATAAAAATTCTCCCTGTACTTGATCTACCTAATATACCTACTGTAAAAGGTGACAAAGAGTTGAAGCCATTGACTCAAGTTCTATTCTAATTGGACTCCAAATATTCCCAGTGATTCTGTGCAACTTCTGGGCATCTGTTTTGGCAGGATCACAGAAAGCGTTAATCAGCTTGGAATTAGTCATTAGCTTAAATTCTGTTCTCAATTACACACACAAAAACTTACTGACTTCTGTGCCACTGAGAACAGAATTCAGTTTACTGAATCTAACAGCTGTCACATTGTGCAAAATTAAGATAACTAATCTGACTGACTGTGACTGCTTCTCTGTTCTGTGGCATGTTTACTTGAAAATTTCTGCTAATTTAAATCCTTCCCCTTGCAATGGACATGGTGTGCATGCACCACAAGCTCAGTAATTGATGAGAATTTGAATAGGGGTGTTTCCAGTGACTGCTTAATGGTTGACAGTGGACTGGACACCAATGCTGAGCGAGTCCTGGAATCGCTTTAGAAAAATGAATACACAGATAAGAAAATGTATTTGAAAAAATGACAATAGGTAAAAACTAGGACACTTCTTGCCTATTATATTTTAACATTTTTTTAAACTAATTCTGACCGTAGCATTAATCAGATATTGTTTGAAGCTTCATGAATGGATTCAGCCTACTTCCTTATGGCACCTGCTAGCTGGCTATCAGCAGTGGAAATGGCTTAGAGCATTCAGAGATACGTTCAGCTATCTGAATGGTTTTTGTTAAATAAATGCCTAAGATGAGGAGAGTCATATGTTGTGTTTTGAAGTGATTAATATTCTAAGAAAGAGAGTGCAGATGTAGTTGAACAGGGAAACTATATTACACTATAATACCAGGAATATGTTATGTAATATAATTTAACAGTGAATTTTAACAGCAAACCATGAATTTTTTAATTGTTTCATTACTATCTTTTTTGTAAAGTTGCAAAGAAGAAAAGGAGTAATATTAGTTAGGTTTTGAATGTTTCTTAAACGCATAAATAAAGTGATTTTTACCACTAACATGACGTAACTGGCCTAAATATACATCCTGTCTAAGTCTCAAAGCCACATCCCGTCTAGCAGGTGAATTTATGGTAAGTGGGCAAGTCTGTATGGTTTAAGGGTGGAGCCTGGATGTACAGCCATGCATTTGAATGCACTGCCTTTTTGAAGCTTAATCAGGCCCTTAATAAGAATAAAATAAAAAGGTCACCACTTCTCAGAGAAAAAGGTTAAAAACATTCACATATTTACCCCATGTACATCATGTAAGACTTTTATAACGTCTGAGTGTATAATCATATTTTAGTCTTGTCTAGCTCTATAAGTCTAAAATATCACACAAATGATGAAATGAATGACACTTACATCATCAGTCTATAAATTTAGTGACTAATCTGGTCTTCTACTAATGCAGTCGGATAGACTCCTCTAGTGGGCAAGTTCATCCATTTTACACTAATCACTCATGTGGGATAATTCTTCCCTCTGGTAGAGTTTATGGAGATTACAGGTGAGACCAAACAGGCTAAAGGGAATGCTAAAGGTGGGGGAGAAAGAACCTTCTTTGACACATCACTATAAAGCAAGATATTGGATTCTCCATTGCTCTAACTGGTGTTCCAATTTAGGATAATACAAAGCAGTATTTCACATGCTTTTTATCATTTTGCATTGGTGTTATATGACTGAACATGGTGTAGTACAGTGGAAACACAAGGTCCTCAGTTTTGTTCTAGGAATTAATACTCTAGTTTGACTTTAGCTAAGAGAGTATGAGTAAAAATATTATCTAAATTCCTAACAAAACTGGCACTTTTAACAGTGGGAAGGGTGTGTCATCATCAGATTTGGTTCCTAATCGTGAAGCAGGCACCCCAAATGACAGTACTATCAGTATCCTTAGATGAAAAATGTAGTAACACGTACTGTGAAACTAGTAAATGTGAAGATGAAATTTGCTGTCAATATTGTTCAAGATTCAGAAGAAATGCAATTTTGTCCTGTATGTCCTTGTTTCAGAAGATATTTTTGTTGATATTTTCAGCTTACAATGACAAGATTGTTGCATTTTTGCGGCAGCCCAATATCTTTGAAATTTTACAAGAGCGTCAGCCTGACCTTACCAGGAATCATTCACTCAGGTAATAAAATTAGTGGAATCTCTTATTCCCACTTCAGTACAAAATGCTAATTAGAAGTAGTTTCTTCTGTTAAAGTTAGTAGGAGAACATACCAGGTATCTATGTAAAATTTTGGCCAGTGAGAAACAAACTTGTTCATAAAGTTGTGGGAAATAGTTCTTTATTGTATTTCCATACAACTCCCTGAAATAAGATTTAGGGGAACAGAAGTAATGTCTTAATACAGAATGAAGGTACCTACAAGAACAAGTTTGCAACAACTGGTGTAAGACATTTGCGGATGCCTTCAAAATGTGTCAAGACAGCTGAACGGCAAAGCGAATGTGCCTAATTGTGAGTATGTGTTCAGCTTGGGGAGTGAGGCAGTCAGAGGCAGAATGGTATTTGGGTTTGTAATTTTCTTCTAAATGCATATTTACAGAAGGTCTATCCTGACCTAATGACCTCAGAGGTCAGCTTAATTAGCACTGTCTATCAGCATTTTTAATGTTACCCCCAAATTTTGAAAAGAGTTATGTACAGTTTTTGCATGGTCCTGTGACATCTGATGGTGAGATCTGATGAAGGATGATCTCTGCTTGTTATCTGATGGTTATTTTTCACCTATGTGGGCATACTAGGAATGAAAAGAAGTGAAATACAGAAAGTGGCAAGGACACTCTTAAAATGTATCCCATAAAAGGACATCTTGAGTGTAAAGTGGAATAGCCATCAACTCAGATTTTAGAAAACAGCAGTCAAATGAACATACCCATGCCTTTCTTGGACACTGAAGTTGAAAAATGTTGGTTTGCTGGTTGCATAATCGTACTAATTATGTAAATTTTGATGTGTCCTGTGCATAGAGTTGCCAGTGCAGTCCTCTATGTTTGAAAGGCATATCCATACCAGCTGGTTATGTACTCAGTTCATAGAGCTACTTATTGATCCCTTTCTGTCTGCATCCTGCAAATTTCCCAAACTGAAAAAGCTACCCACTTCTGCAGTTTTCCGAAGCATCATTTTCTAACAAGTTGTGTTTGAGATTTTAATTTATCCTCTAAATAAATCCTGGCTGATAGCCCTGAAATGAAGTACTAGCAAAATTCATGCTCTTTAGAAAATAGAGAAAAGAAGGAAAATAAAAATCCTGCAGTTCTCAGCCTGTCAAAGCATTTCCTGTGTTGTACCCATGTCAGTACAAACAAGTTAGTCCTACTGGACTTGGTTTGAAATGTGAGCAAACTAATCTGTTGCAAAATAGTATAGAAGCAATTTCTAATTAATAGCAGTTTCTATTAATTTCTATTCTTCTAGACTTAGTTTCGATTAGTTTCTATTCTTTTCTCCTTTCCCCAGGGTGCTTGGCTTCCTTTACTCTGATTGCAATCAGAATGTTACTTTCTTCACATGTTTTTTGTTGGTTCTGTCAGTTTAGAGTTCAGACTGTTCAAAAGACTTGTTGGTATTATCAGATTCAGCTTCTTGTAAAACCTTGCTTCATGATTTGAGAATTGTAACTTTATACAAACTGAGCCCTTTTCAAGAAAAGATGGTTTGCAAATTTAAAATGGAGATCAAAAGTAAGAAGAAACTTGTTTCTGTAACTCTTCAGTTATGGGAGACAATCTGTCTTTCTGTATGTTTATTTTGTAAATACATTGAAGATGTATGAAGACATAACTTACCTGATGATATTAAATGTGTATATATATATATATGTATAATATATATGTTTATTGTATTAGTTCCTGAGGAGGAAAATCAACATTTGTCAAATGGAAGAGGGTAGAGAGTATTTTAAAAATCTCTTACATTTTCTGACTAAAGTAATTTATTATTTCTAAAACAATTGAAGAGATATGATAATAAGTTGCAGGTTTACTAAAACTGTACAATGAAAGAATGTTGCAGATAGGAAATGTGTTGTACAAAGATTTTTATGGTGGAGTGAGAACATTGTACCTAATGTACTATTAATCATGTAGCCAAGATTGAATCTCATTGCAAACCACCGTAGATAAACATGAGAGGCTGTTAAATAACATAGAAGGCCTCAGGCAGAGGCAAAAGTTGCATGTTAAACCTTTTTTTATATATATATATATATATATCTTAATAGAAGGTAAAAGGCATATATTAAAAACTGTCATTGAAATCAGGAGTCTTGGGTGGATTTTCCGGGGAAGTCATGCAGCTAACCTAGAAAATGTGCTTGTGGATTCCAGTATTACTGGGAACTAAATGCTAAGACATATTTTGAAATCCACGTTTGTATCTCCTCAAACCTTGCTGTTTGGGCTCCAGTGTAAATTCAAGCAGGCTCTGGAATTGCCCAGAGCTCCTGGACCTGGGCACCATAGGGCCATGCTAATGGGAGTCAATGCATGTCAGGTTTGGCTCAGTGTATGGTGTGCTAACAAAACTACAGGGCTTTGGGACTGAATTTGGGTCTTGTCCTGGTGGGATCACAGAGTTCGTGAAGCAGATGCTTGACTTTCAGTACTTGACTTCACAGAGAGACACTGAATTACAAACTCCTGCTACAGCCACAACTGCCACTCCAGCAAGCAGAGTCTGAGGGGCTCTAGGGACAGCCTGGCCATACCCCTTTTCTCCCTCAAAAACGCTATATAGGCCATGCAAGTCCCCGGGGAGTTTACATTAGGCCCATTGCTTGAGAAGGTACTTATGTGCAATGTTTGTCTATTCTGCTATTAGTGAGAGATGGCAAGAAATTTGTTTTTATCCTTTTGATGAAACTGCTGTGCATGAAATCATATATTCGAGAAACTCATATTGCAATTTAGGTGATGTGCTACTGGCAGTGGTCTTGTTTACTCCCTAATTAAAGTGCAGATTGTTTGGGTTGTTTTCTCATTCTTGTTGCTTTTAGGACAGTGGGACAGACGGACCTCTGAGCTGAGCTAGTGCTGCTGTTCTTATATAGAGTTCTTTTCTAATTGTTTAGGGGAGCTTGCTTTAGAATTGGGACATTTTTACTACACGAGTCTTTTATTTATTTTACTTCTCCTTGTGATTAAGGCCAAATTAGAATTTATCTTTAGCAGACAGTTATATAACTTGTACTGAGAAAATAAGAGGAACGTACTTTCATTTCAAAAAAGCAGGGAAGAGCTGTTCGGAGAAAAAGAACAAGGATCATCTAAAGGAGATGCATTCAGCACAGATCCTAAAAATCCACAGCAGCTGACAAGCACAGTGTTAGGTTGCGCAGATTCCAGAACAGCGGCCAGCTTGGGTTTGAGAGGAGGGCTGTATGCGTTGCATGTGTGGATGAGTGTGAGAGAAGGAGAAATAGTATGAGGATTTCTGGAATATCTGCTAAGTTCAATGTGTTGCAAAAAGCCTGTTTTTAAAACACAAGTGAGCATTGTAAAATATGGCTTGAATTTGTCCAAAGGTTCAAAAGAGATATTACTACTTCAGACAGTTCACTTTCAGAATAGTAATGTCTTCCTGCAGAGTTCAGCCTCCTACTTTGAATTCAGAGCCATGGCTGGTATTAACCTGAAGGATTGATTATTATTGGTTAGATGGCTATGCTACCTGAAGCAGCCGGAGCGTCAGAGAGAAAAGGGCAACAGGACAGTCACTCTTCAACCAAAAACCCTAATTTGTTCTGTAATATTTTGTTATACATATTAACACGGTGTTGTAGGAGAAAATGGTTTCTGAAATACAGAAGCATAGCCCAGAGGTCTATATGATATACTCTCCGCTTTTTCTTGTTGCAGTGGCGTACATTGGTGCATTATTTGTAAAAGACATTTTGGAACTCTTTTTTTGCTTACACAGGGAGAAGATCCAGTTCATTCGGACAGAGGGAACACCTGGGCTGGTGCGTCTGTCCAGCGATGCAGACCTTGTCATGTTACTCAGGTAGGCATTGCAGCTTCCCGTGACTGTATGGAATATGCCGTGGCAGCCGCTGAGGAGCCTTTCAGTGAATGGCTTGTAGTGATTTAGTGACCTAATCCTTTCCTCTTCAATACTTGCACTTGCAGCTGGGGGAGCTACAGCTGAAGGTTTAGATTTTTGATTTTGGTAATGTTCAGTTTCTAGATGGCAGTTGCTAGCATGGAAGCCACACCTTTTCATAACAGTGATGGAAAGTTTCCACTCTGTGGAAAGAAGAGGGAAAGAACACTATACTTTTGATTCTTACGGATTTGCCCTAGCCACCTTTTATTGTCCTGGTGCATCCAGCTCTGCCATTTAGATAGATAGTACAGCTTAGACTTCTTCACAAGGATGTGCACCTTTACTGCCACAAGAATGCATCTGTTAAGTTCTGTGAGTTGGGAAGTCTGTATGTGAACATTCCTACCCAAGACAGGTTTTTATTACTTAGTCTTGCTGCCTCTTCTCTGTGCTGCCGAATGTTATCCTCTTTAATAAAGGTAATGTTGTTACAGAGTTTAAGAAATGGGAAGCTGCCTCTTTAACAGATTTCATTTAAGCAACTAACCCAAAAAATCAGTCAGATCTTTGGCAGGTTTGTCTCTTCATGTCATTTATTGTAAAAGTACATCAGGAAATTCATAACTATATTTAATACTAAATCTAATGTAATAGGATTGGCATTAGTAGTATTTAGAAGTCAGGTTGCATAATCACAATCCTTTCTGGCCCTTAAATCTCTGAATGAATTAAAGATATAGAATCTAATTTTAAAGCTGTGCTGAAACTATTTTTAAATGAAAATATAAATTTAAAAAAACTCGTAAAGATTTTGGTTTTCTTAACACATGAAGATGACACAGATTTTACACGGAGACATCTGGCTTCATCTGTTTGTTTTTAAATGAAGGTTGCATGAATGATTTTATCATTGCTGTTTGACTGGGTTCTAGTCTGTTTACTGTTCTGACAATAGCAAAGGCTGCAAAAAGTTCTTATAATGAAAATACAACAAATTCAAATTTTTAATTACAATTCTTTTGTAGAAAAGCCATAATCAATATAACTAATTTTTGAAAGAGAAAAGCAGAGTACCCAATATCTCCCTAAAATAACATCATATTTTTCAAAATTTATTTCTCTTAATATATTGATTTTTTTTTTAATCCAAAAATATATAACAACCTCAGTTGTTACTAAAACCTAGGTACAACTGAAATACCATTGTCCCCAAGGATACATTATTGATGATATGTAACTATGCATCTCTTAGTTTCTTAAAATGTTAAATAGTGTACCTCAGAACGGACTAAGTTATTGTGAGTGTACTGTTGTTGTGAATTTATTGTAAGAGAGTAAATACTTGTGTGAAAGCAAAGCTGGACTATGTTAAAATAGCAGTGTACTGAGATACGCTGGAATTTCTCTTCTTACCATTGTTTAACTTTCATGGCTTTTTGGGGGGATTGTTTGCTTGGTTTTAATCATTATTGTCTAGCAGAGTGACAGCATGACACTTCTCTATGAAACCCTGATAAAAGTGTGCTCTAGTCGCAATGAATCAATCTTGCTGGGACTCAGGACACTGAGGTTTTATCTTGAGGTTAGCTGGTTGGATGACCTTGGGCAAGAGAGTACCCCTTTCCTCTGCTTCCTCATTTGGGGGGAAAAAATGAGGAGGGGGGATAGGGGATGTAATTATCCTGTAAAGCTCTCTGAGGTCTATTAAATCACTGGGTGGAATCACAATTTCTGATATTTTTACTGCTTGGGAACACTGTACTTTTTTCACACGCTTCAGTAAATATTAAGTTGCAGTTAACTGAAAAGCCCTGTGTTTTTAAGGACTGAAGGAGGTACACAGCACCACGTATTTCTTGAAATACCCTTAAGAATGGCATTATGTTATGTTCAGGTGTTTTGAAAAAGGAGTATTATTTTGTTTGCTCTTCTAAATATGCTATGTGGTATACAACACAAGTCATCGTCTTAAATCTTGATTTAATCCAAGACTGAAGTGGTTGTTTACATTTTACCACATTTTCAACATCAGACCATAGTTTTGTGAGAAAAACAGCATATGGTAATGAGTGTAAAAAGTATTGACAGAAAACGTCCATGCAAAAAAAAATCTTGTGCAAAAAATTGTTCTGGGTACTTGTTCAGTGAACAAAATTAGTAAGAAACTTTATTCGAACTCTACTTTCATTGTTCTGTAATAAAAGATAAAAGATTTCAAGCTCTATAATAAAAGATTGACATGTGATTCTTTCTGTAGCTCAACTTTTGAAAATAAATTTTATATATGATCTGCAGAGTTTATTATTATCTGTGACGTAGTTAATATCCAATTATGCTTTGATATTAGATCTATTGTGATACTGTGTATTTTGTCCTCTTTTGGAAAGAGACTGAATTTTTAATATATACAGATTCTCTGTACACAGATGCAAAAGGGTTTATTATTTTTCTTTTTAAAAGTTGTGTAGCTTAGAGGGCAATAACATATGAGGCATGAAATAACCTGAGCAGACTATAAGCAATACCAGTTTCAGTAACAGTGTTAGCAGTAAAGACAGATAAGGAAATAATTTGCTATGCCAACAAGCTTACTGTTCAATATACCCAAGTTCAAATGTGATTCTTCCTCCTAGAGGCTTAGAATATTTGTTACATTTCCTGATCTTTGTGCAATGTTACAGAGCTTTTTACAGGAAATTGTGACTAAGGTTATTGACCCCTTTGTAATGAGAACACAAAAATCAAAAGAAAAAAAAGGAAAAAAATAATTTTAAAAAGCCAATTGGCTATACTTTAATCTTGAAAACATACACTGAACTAAGTAAAGTGATGTTGCACAAGAGTAGTAATAATTGCTTTCCAGTAACTTTCAAGATCTGTTTGAGGGAAAGGTGATAAAATACTTTCTAGCACTTCAGGTGTATATAGTGGAAATAAGTAAGTGACTGCCAAAGAAACCAGGTTCATTTTGAGGCTGTAAGCAGAGATCTATTCCATTCATTCAAATAAACATGTTATCTCTTCTCTTACTTCACCAGCTTGTTTGAAGAGGAAATAATGTCATATGTGCCACCACATGCCTTACTGCATCCTAGTTATTGCCAGTCCCCAAGAGGCTCACCAGTGTCTTCACCTCAGAACTCTCCAGGTAGGTTGCTTAGGCACAGCTTCAGCAGAAGCTACAAGAAACCATTTTGCATATTCAGTAAGGACCAGTTCCGAAGTCAGTGAAGGTCCCAGCAGTCAGAGAACAAAAACAGTAGAAGAAGAATTTGACTGTAACTTTTTGTTTGCTTTCTAAATTGAAATTTATGGCAGTCTAAAGCTGAGATCCTACCATGCTGGATGTGATAACCTGTTTTCCTTTGCAGTTCCCAACTTCTGGGTGGCTAAAGATGAGCTCAACCACCTTCTGAGTGGTCAGTGAGCTAGTAATTGCTGTCATTTTCCACTGCACTACTACTACTACTTTCATTATGATAATATCTGTAAAATATTGCAGTAGTGCAAGCCCCATAATTTAGTTTACATTATGCTGCATGAAGTTACATCCTACCTTTCTTAAGATCCAAGTTCTGTTACTGCAGCAACAACAAATATATAGTCCTGTTTTTGAGCAAAGCCAACCAGTATGTTTGAATTTGACTGTCAGACTGAAACCTTTGCCTTGGGCTGGCAAGGTGTTTTGCCAGTAGAAAGATAAGTATATTCCAGAATCAGAGTTTGTGATTTTGTTCTGACTTGTAAAACCTGCAAACTGTTTTTTCATTGATGTGAAACAATTGAGTGCTCTTGCCAGTATCCCGATGCCTAGAGAATTAAAAATATGAGATCTAATAGCTGTGCATTAAAATGCCACTGTTAGTGTGGCTGTGGGACAATGAGTCATGACAATTTTATGTAGAGCTGGATTGTTGTCCCTTAACCTAAGTTCAAAAGATGGTATATTGCCATTGCACATATCAGAATGGAATGAAGTTGTTGTGCAAAACATTGTACAGCACATTCAAATATTAACTAACTACATTGCTGATCAAAACTAAATTATTTCAAATGTTACAAGTTCCATTTGACCTCTGAAGGCAAAGTACAGCAGTTTGAGGTTTATAGATGTCACTATTCTTAGTTTGCTCAAGAAGATAATAAGAGGTATGTAAAATAAAATCACTGCAGTAAATCAAAAGAGGCTTAAGGGGATTTCCACAAATTAGAGAACAAAAATACAGGTAAGTAAAGAACCTTTGGCATGTAATCAACTCTAGAAATTTCCAAGAAAAGAGGGAGATTTTGTCAGAAGTATTGTGATTTTTATGGACTGTTTCTCAGTCTAAAGATACAAAGACAAAAAGTCAGATTAAAAACATACATATACATGTCCTAAATGGTAACTTGTCCTCCTACTAAGGACTTCTACAGGACCTATTCAAGAGAATTGAATTCATCCTAAGATCTTAATGATCTTATGGTATCCTGAAAAGCAGCAAATACATTCTACACATGTTAAATTGATATTTTGGATACATTTATGGTCTGTATATAATTATTTTCCTTCAATAAAGAAAGAAAGGATGATGCATGTGTGCATCTTACTTCCAACTGCAAATCTAGCAGTCTTTCATGAGTAAAAACAATTTTGTCTTACGTTTGTCATTTCATTATTAGTGCACCCTGGTTGACTGGGCTTCAGTCCAACAAAATAATTTTTAAAATGTTTAATCTTTAGCATGCGGTATTCTCATCTGTTCCTCAAAGCAGCAGCACATAGTAAAGGATGAACTGTGATGGCTTCAGTCCTGTTTTCCTTAAAATTGTGATCTGTATTATATCACATAGAAAAAGATATAGATGCCATTCAGTTGGCCTGTTTGTGAGTCTGCATGTTGGTATTAGTATACAAACAAAGTCCTATGACTTTTTAATTAGAAATTATAAATTGCCCAGGATTTCTATGGAGGCTCCGTGTGTTTTCATCTGCTAAAGTGGCTGTGCTACACTGCCAGAGGTTGCGTATTAAGGATCTATTGTTTAGATGAGTCACAACCAGTTGTACTTTCTCTTTTTGAAAAGACGAATTGTCATGAGGCTACTCTTTATCTCTGTTTTAGCATATGATTTGTTTGAAAATCAAATATGGTTATCACATCATTTTCATTTTTTAGCCCTTCCCCTAACATCTTTTGTTTTCAAGGTAGAAATAATCATATAATTGCCCAGGAATTTCTTGGCAGATGCATCTGACTTGCAATGAGAACTTGGCATGTGCTGACAGAGTGTTATACTGGTGATTTCTGAACCATGAAGTAATGTGTTACCAGATTGATTTTCTGTGGTATCTCTTAGCAAAAACTTCCTTCAGAGATTCAGATGAAAGTATGTTTTTGTTGCATTCTTTGGTGACTACATTTTTGTACCTCCTTTGACCCAAGGCAGAGTAAATAAAGTAGGGAGAAAAGACCAATAATTAAAAGGCTGTTTACAGTTTCAAATTGCTGTGTTTCCTAGAGCATTCAGCAGAAGGTATACAATTAGAAGCTCTTGGTGCTGTCAGTAAAATATGATATCCGCAGTGGGTTAATCAATGACTATGATTTGGTCTTCCAGAAGGGTTCTGCACATTCCTGCTGGTGCTATAAGGATTTCCTGGGACTTTTGTATTCCTCCCACACACCAATCTGTAGACCTAAAACAAATAGCAACTCTCTTTTCTGGTCAGACAGGTCTTTTAGAGACCTGTGGATGGGATTTGGTGTTAATTCTGATCTCATTCTTCCTCTCTCCAGTTTCTGCAAATTCTTCCAGCAGCCGCTTGCTGCAGGATGTGCTCGTACTGTCAGACCAATATACTTTGTGGCTAAGCAACTGCTTTCTCTTCCCCTGTTCTTTTTCCATAGACTGTATAGGTACACTTTCAATCTCTTTTATAACCTGAAATATTACATTCTCTTGCCTTCACCTCCACCAGTAACAAATGTTTTTATATTGGTTTAATTTTATACAGGAAGCCAAAAGAAAACCAATTAAAGGAACTGATTGTCATTTAAAAGACAGAAGTCTACATATACATGCTTGTAAACTGTTGATTTGTATTTCCTGCGCATTATGGGCCTGTTAGATGACCCGAATTTACAGATGAGTAGTTAGCAACCTATGTAAATTGCATGGTGTGAGAAATGTTAACATGCTCTGGGCTATGTGTGTTTTTTGGCATACAAATCTGCCCCTACTTGTAGGAAACTGGCCCTCAAAAACAATTTCACAAAATAAATTCACTGTGATCATTGTGAATGTTCCTGCAGCCACATGTGAAAAGTTCCACAAACTTAAATTCAATCCTTTTTCCGTTCTTCCAAAAATATTCTTTCCTGTACTTCCCCAAGTAAAAATTCGCATTAGGGAATTTCCTTTTAGGTACAAAGTTTTCCTTCTTCTAGCTTTATTCTTTCTTTCTTTTCAACTTCCCAGAGTTTTCTTTCTTTAGCTTGACATACTCAACAGGGGTATATTACAGAGCAGAGGACAATCTATTTATATTTCATGCCTGAGCTCTTGTTTTTCCTCATAATACTTTTAATATCCTATCAGAGCACAGCATTTATTTAATGAACATGAGCTACCTTAAAGTTTAGACATACAGTATACTCAACAAACATTAAGTTTTTCCAGTTGATCCCACTGTTATGTTTTAATCAATCTTTTGCATTCATCTGGATTTGTTCTTTTAAGACTTACTTTGCAAAAATGAAACCATTTAAAATCAGCAGCCAAAAAGTCTTGAATGCAGAGCAGGTTTGAAGGTGTGCAGCTTTTCCTAGTTTGTGAAGGTGACCTCCAGTGAAACTAAACATATCTCATGCTGTTTGCTATTGAAGAGTCTTTCTAGTAGAAGATGGGAAATTATCAGTTCGTGTCACTATAGCTCATTCTTTGTCTGTCGCTTCTTGCAGGTACTCAGCGTGCCAATGCCCGGGCTCCAGCTCCTTACAAAAGAGATTTTGAAGCCAAGCTGAGGAACTTTTATAGGAAGCTGGAGACTAAAGGATATGGACAAGGCCCAGGGAAATTGAAGTATGTTGATGAATCTCATGAAACTTGATTTGTTTCTCCAGCAGCCTGTCTTACCTTGCACATCTACAAGCTTGTTCCCATTAGAGGGATAAGATGTCATGGTTACCCTTGCACTTTTGAAATTAACCCTATCATAAAAGATTTAGCATCAGCATGCAATTCATAGCAGAGGATACAGCAAGTTTTCTGCACTGCTTTTCCAATGGTACTTCCAAATATCTTTATTTTTGTGCAAACAATATTGCTAATGCAGCGACAAAAACAGCTTTGGGAAAAGGCATACTTGCAGAACCTCTTGTTTGCAGAGCCGGAAGCATTTGAATTCTTACAGTACAGAAATCACTATGAGATAAATGGTTACATTTTATTTTGTCTTTCCATTTCAGAAAATGAGATGTGCTTATTTTTTGTGCATCTTTACCTGTATTAAGATTGTAGTTCTCCTCAGTAAAGAGGATAAAATTACTCATAAAATTAAATTCCAGGGAAAGCCTTAAAAACTACTACCTTTTTTTGGTTTGTTTTTGTTTTTTAAGTTCAGCAGTCCAAATGTTTCTTTATACAAGAGAGATTTTACTGAAGTCTGAAATAGATCTGTGAAGGACAGGAACAGAACAGAACAGAAGCTACTTGATCTGGATCAAATCATCCAGCAAAAATATGTATCAGTGTTCTAGTAACAGTTACCCTGTTACCTTACAATGTAGACAGATGTTTCCAACTGTGGTTCCTATTCATGAACTTCTGTTTCAAAATTATTTAAATCTTCAGATTAATCATCAGAAGGGACCACTTGCTGGAAGATGCCTTTAACCAGATTATGGGTTACTCAAGAAAAGACCTGCAGAGAAATAAACTCTATGTCACATTTGTTGGGGAAGAAGGGTGAGTAGAACAGGGAAGTAGATGTGAATTCAAAACTCTGTGTCTTGCAGCTGTGCTCTTTCACCAAATTTTTTGTGGTTTAGGGTGAAAAGAGGAAGGGTTGTGGTCAGGAAACATGCATAAGCCTAGAACATGCAGCTGTTCAAGATGATTTTTTAGGCCTTGTGAAATGTAATGCATCCTGCCTTTGCAGAAGCTATATATGTGTTTATGTGAATTTTCACAACAGTCGCTGTGTGTTTCAGAATGTTGCTGGGAAAGCAAAGGAAAAACAATCAGAACTTTATCATGTTATTCATGTTTCTTTTCTGCCAATGCTGACATTATTATCTCTAGTGCTTGTTAGAAGACAGCTACCACTTGCTGGAAGGGAATGCTTCAAGAATGGGCTAAAGGCTCGATCCTTCATTCAACTTCTGTCTAAGGGAATAGGAGCTGAAAGCTCCTGCTGCAGGAGACGCTCATTGTCTCTCCAAGCCAGGGCCTGTGGCACAAATAAAAGTAACTAAGCTGTTGCTAGTTGTCAAATAAGCACAAATATTCTTGACATTTCAGAGTCATTTCAGAGAATGTTCAGCCTGCGCCTGATGCAGGTCTACCGTGATACAGATTGTGTGATTCGTGTTACAAGGCAAGATGTGGTTAGATTTTTCTTTGTGAGTGAAACTGGAACAAGTACTATCTGCCTCTTTCAGCCTTTTTGTGTCCCCTATACCAGCTCTTAAAGCCTATTGCATTAGGCACAAAGTTTTTTATGGATATATGTGCATGTATATGTAAATACATTCAAAATTTTATTCTTTGCTGTTTAAGGAGATTGCAGCACATAACTCTTGCAGTGCTGTTATGTGTGTTAGTACCATCTGATGTGTTAAAATAGCTAAGTTGTAACAGTAACATCTCACACAAGATTAGATAAGATTAATCTGTCTCTGAAAAATCCTTAAATACTCTTATTTGTTTAAAGTTTACCCTGAACTCTTTAGTATTAGCAAGAGCTCACTGAAGGTTTAAAATAAAATATGTTGACAGCTGAGAGCCAAGTGTGGACTTGTTCATATAAATAATATCCCCACACTGTCTGAGGAGAAGCTCAGAACTGGAATGACAAGGTTGGTGCTGCGTGAGATTGCACAGTATTGACAGACCAGGGTGGGGATGCGGCAACAAGACCTGTCCCACATAGGGGCCTTTGCTTTCATAGCTACAAGCTCCATTCAGCTTTAAAAATGAAAGGGACAAATTGAAAATCATACGTGAGAGAAAGAGATCTAGATAGACAGCCTCCTTTTGTTAGACTTCAGGCCTTTGCATTTCATCATTCAAAACAGCAAGATGAAGTGTGACCTGGAAATGGGAGTGACGCGTACTGTTCCCATTATAGCCAGCTTTATGTGAGCCTTTTTTCTTAGTGGGAAAGAATGAGTTAATTATGAGTAAAGTCAAACTAAAATGACATTACTTGTCTATTTACAAATTATGTTTTGAATGAAAAAGAACATGTGCAAATAATATTGTTTCATCAGAAATGAATATATCTAAAGACATATATCATGCCAAACTTCAGTTGGCTGAGTGTAGGAGGACAGGTCAGGGTGAAAGGAGGAGGAGGGGAAATACTGAAAGTGAATTGTACCCTATTTGCTCCTCCTTTTCCTTTTTGAAGACATCTGATCAGGAGTTTGCTGTTACATTTGTTTTCCTGTTGGTAAAGAGGTACAAGTCTTAAAGTAATGGGTAATGAAATCCTCTCAGATTCAAACATTTTAAGTAACTTTAGATTATTAGGATATATTAGTAATTAGGGTAACTTAGACATAGTTTTTGCCCTTCATAAAATTTTTGCTGTAAATCTCAGTGTTCGATCTCTTCCTTGAAGCTTCAATTTCTACAGTCCTGTGACAGTGATACTATTTTAATGTTTTTTTTAACATTCATACTACATGTGGAGAAAAAGAAAAAAAATGATGTAAAGAATATGATTCCTTGAGTTATATTCTCTAAATTGTATTAATTTTAAGCATAAGTTTTTTAAAAAAATGGTCAATAAGGTTTCTTTTTCTTACCTAGTTGAGATGGTAAGAAAGGATATTTTTTGGATTGTATTTACTTTGAATGGTATAACTGATCTGTCTGCTTTTCCTGTTTTTAAATGTTCATGTTAGCTGTATAGTATATAATTCTCTTAATTTTTGATTGTCTGCATGTGAAAACTCTTGTTTCCTGGCCTGTTAGGCCTACTCAGATGCCATAATCTCTAATATATGAATGTTTCATGACATCTAAAAATACTGGATGAAATCTTCACCTCTGTTATAGTAACTGCTTCATTAAAGGGCTGGAGATATGTAAAAGAGCCCTAAAATCCAGGAAGATTTCCTACAGTTTAGACAATCTTGAAGATCTTTCACAAATCCGTATGTACAGGAACTGCTAGGGATGTATCTACAGCCTCATACACTGTGAATATTCAAAAGAAAAGTATAGTCTACATGTCAGTCCTGGGAGCTGGTCTTAATTTTGGTTCTGGTGGCCTCTCCAGTCATTAGACCAGCCCAAGAGGGCATAAAAATGGCATAAATAATTTTGGGGCTCCTTGTTTCCCTGACATTTTGAAATAGTAGTTCAAAATATCACCAGTATTTTAAATCTTAGATATAAATTTCATAAAGAAATAAGTGATTTATTATGTAGGACTGTCTCACACTTTATGATGAATGCCCTGTTTCCTCTTAAGGTGGCTTGGAAAAATAACAAACTTCACCGCAAGAGTCTTCTGCAGTCTACTTTTTATGGTAGAAGATGCCTTACATTTAAGAGTGGCAAATCTGGAGTATTAATGGTGATTCCCAGGAGACATGAATCATGTTGCCAACAACATATTACTGTACTCCTGCGTACCCAGATGCCCCACAGTTGCAGCTGTTGTGGTTGCATACCTCTTGTATGAAGTTTTCTCACTCTTGTGCCAAGCCTTTAATTGTGGGATAAAGCTGACTGGCAGCACAGGACTCCCACGATTGATTTATTTTACGTGACTCACAGTAATGCCATGTACAAAGGGAGCTATATGAACTGGCTGGTAGTCAAGTACACAGTTTCTATTCTATCTTAAGATTTCATAGTGATTCTGACTATCCCAGGAGTTTGCAAAACTCTTCTAGATGACCCCTTTCTTCATCTGGTATTTGTGCCAAATTAAGATCTAACAGTTGCCCATGATACCAGACTGTTACTTCTTTCTGCAGTTTGAGGATGGAATCTGCCCTTCTTGCCAGGTTGAGAATCTGTTTCAGGACTTCACTTCTGAAGCTTAACAGAATTCAAGTGCTTCCAAGTGACTGAAGGAAAGATATTTTCCTTCAGAAGAAGAGTCTCTATTCTCAACGTGATAAGGGTACCTTATTTTCCTGACAACTTCATCTTCACAAACCCTCTCATCTGTGGCTAATAGGCTTTTACAGAAAACAGACAAAACATTATCCTAGTTCTAAAGTGCATTATCCTAGTTTTAAAGCAAGACCTTGAAAGTTAAGTTTGAATTCTTCAAGCTAAAGAAGATGCTATATATCTGTTATGAATATTGTAATTTCGGTACAGGAAGATCCCTAGTTTTCTGTTTCCACCTCTACTGAAGCATTAACTTCATACTTAATTCATTTTACTGGTGACCCGCAGCATAATGTCAAAATTCAATCTCAGTGCTTTATCAGCAGTGAGTTTGTTTATGATTCAGGAAGAAGGGGTCATTTAGATTCCTTGTCCATTAGTACTGGAATCTTGAAATAGCAAAAACCAAAGGAAATGCACTCTCCAGAAAATATTTAATTGCACTGAACTTTAGAAGATAAACAAGTGAATTTAGACCAAGAAAGATTAATCACTGAAGCAATTTCAGATGGTATTGTTAGGGAAAACAGAAATATTACTCCTCAAGCTGTCTTATTGTTGCAAGTCTGCAAGGACAGAGTATGACTGTTGTTCATGTTCATCCTTAATTTGTCAGATGCAGATAGGTCTAGTATTGGCTCTTTTCATGTTTCCTTTGCTTTACTAGAATTGTCTTACTAGATTCCCATGGCAAAGTGACCATTATAGGTGGAGCCAAAGTCTTTGAGGAAGGCTGTCTGTGTAGCATTTCATTCCAGTCCTCCAAGCCACGTATTTCAGAAGAGCTCCATGAGGGACTTCACATCCTTTGGGATTAAGCAGTCTGCAGAATCAGGGTTCTGGTTAAAATCTTAAGAAAGTTTAATGTAAAATGTTCATTCCTTATGAATCTACATTAAGAATGTAGATTCATAAAAGTGTTTACTTGTATGCAATAAACACTTTACAGTAATGTCACATTTCTCTTAAAAGGTTGGACTACAGTGGACCTTCAAGGGAGTTTTTTTTCCTGGTGTCTAGAGAGCTCTTCAATCCATATTATGGTTTGTTTGAATATTCAGCCAACGATACCTACACAGTACAAATAAGTCCCATGTCTGCTTTTGTAGACAATCACCATGAGTGGTAAGAATTATTTTTCTTTCTTTGTTTTTCAGATATTTTTTCTGTTGCTCCCACTTGTGGAGAACAGCGCATATTTGCTCAGACATGTAAGACACATAATTTGGTCTTTTTAACCAGCAGCAAAATAATTGCATTTCTTTAGACTTTCCTCATTTTGTTTTCTCTTGTGGTGGTTTTAAATGATCTTATTTCTCACAAGGTCAGCAAAACTGTGATTTAGAGCATGTTTCATGGGATTATCTCACAACTCTGCATTTCTTTTACGTTAGCAGACAGTCATTACATGAAAGCAACATTAACCCCTTGTGTGTATTGAAAAAAATGCATGAAACATTGACTTTTTGTCAACTTAGGAGATGAAGGGAGATTTTAAAGAAGTTACTGTGTATCATTTGTTTGGGACTTCCTAAAGAGTGCAGAGGTCTCTGTGGGGAAAAAACCCACATCTACTGGATGGGAATCTATGGAGCTATCTTGATGGAAAAAAAAAAAACTGATGATAGCACAGCTCTTAACCCAATCTATACGTATACACATACTTTTAGAATAGCCGGCAAGGATTCACAATGAAAACAGAAAAACAGTTAGTTTTTAAAATATTTTCAATGTAATCTAATTTTCACAATTATAACCCAATTTAAATCATTCTCAGGTGATTTAAACCATGGCATCTTCGTAAGTCTGTAAAGTTGTGCAGTGAATATTAACAGAGAATTCTGTTTTGTAGGTCATTAGATTACAGTAACAGTGGAATAGCAACTGCTTATCTGTGTAGGACAGATATGTGCTGGGTTCTCAGTGGAAGCCAGTTGTGAAGAACGAGTATCTGAGAGGAGTCTCATTACTAGTTTTAAAACTGGAAATGGAATGGAAAATTTAATGCCCGCTGCATCCAGTTCAGCTAGTTGAATCAACTTACCTGTTCAGCTCCAATGCTGCAACAATATACGGCACATACCATATTGGAAAAGCAGGACAGTCAGGCAAAGGGGGAGAAAAACAATTTGGGTGCTGCCACAGTTTCTGCCAACAGCGCACTCATCCCTGAGTTCAGCAGTGCAGGACCGGAGACTTTGTCTGTGGGCAAGGGAGGCATGGCCCCTCTCTTTCAGGAGAGCCGATGCCAGTAACCGCCTCGGGGGAACTGAGAGAATGCAGTTGTGATCAGCAACTGTGCATGGAAGGAGATGACTGTGTGTGTCACATCCTCATCTTTCAAACCCTGCATACAGATAGGCATAATAAAGCCCTAATCTTCCCAAGTAAAGCATTGCTGAGGATGCATCTGAACAGAAAGTTTTAGAAACGTTATTTTCTTTTTTTTTTTTTTTAAAAAAAAGAACACTAGACTTTAATCTAGTTCCAGACATATGGAGGAGTTTTCACCATTGATCTTTATCGTCATGGGAATACTTGCAAAGACCCTCATATTGCAAGATTACCATCTGACCCATCTGATCTCAAACCTGTCGAACTCCACAGCAGTCCTCCTTGTACATCCAGCAAAATGAAGATAATAAGGGAAGAAAGAGAGAGGGAAGAGGAGGAGATCATTTAGATCATATTGGCATAGGGCTAGACAGGAGTGAGATACATAAGAAAGCTTCCAGTCACTGTTCATGAAATTATATATGGAACTCCATAATCACCAGTCAGAAGAGAAAGTAAGAAGCCCCCTAAGCAGAAAAGAAACACCTATCAGGCTGGGAAAGAGTAGAAAGACCTTCTGCCTCTTAGTGATGTGAAAACAAGTTAGTCCTGTGTAGGGAATGTACAGAAAAAAGGCAGACATTGCCTGTTGTTTTGGAAGCTATGCTTTTATAAAAAGCCTAGTCTGGTGGGGCGGGGGGGGGATTGGGTTAATACTGATTTGACATTTCTGAAAAGTAGTAACTCAGATAACAGAGAGATTTTCTACACCCTGCAGATTTGCATTTTTTTTCCTGTGCCTTAGTAAGAATGTAAAAGAAACACAAGAAAAAACAAGATACCACAATTTGACATAGCTATCTGATTTTAAAATGCTATTTGGAAATATACGTAAGTTTTGATGACAGAGCAGTGTGCAAACCACAAAGTTTCAGTATAGTAACTGTAACTCTTTCTCTTCTAGGTTCAGGTTTAGCGGTCGAATCCTTGGTCTTGCTCTGATACATCAGTATTTACTTGATGCCTTCTTTACACGGCCCTTTTATAAAGCTCTCCTCCGAATGTGAGTAGAAGTGTTCTGTCTCTTTCCACCCGCCTCCTGTGGAAGATGCCATTTTGAGTAGGGATAAATTATGAAATTTTTCTCCTCAAGAAGACAGGCCATTATAAACAGTGCTGTTATTTCATTCTAATCTAGGACTTTTTTTTACAAGCTGCCTTGTTTCTGCTTCTGATATTAGCCAGGTACCTAATAATGCATAATATGTTGTGTCTGATCAGTATCAAAACATAATGATTTGTTTTAGCCATGGTATCATCTTTCTTTAAAATCTTATATTTGAAGTTGTACAATGAATTGCTGTGGTTTTATTCCAGATATTAATAGAGTTCTTATTCATATGTCTTCTAATGACTCACAGGATAGGATATGAATCACTTCTTTACTTGACTGCAAGACCCACATTCTCAGAGGTAGACTAATTTTGGGAAATTTCCATTTTGAGATACTTTACTCTGAGATACTTTAGACCTGATTTTCAGAAGGACTACTCTTGTTCTGGTTGAGACAGTGAGAGCCACACTCATGCAGCATGTCTGGATGTACAACGTAACAAGTTCAGAGTGCTTCTCTTTGTGTCAGTGTGCTTCACAGAACAAGATGTTACTCAGAGTTAACAAGAATAGCAGAGATTGCCACTGCAGTATTAAATATTACTGACTCCTGACATATTTAAAGCTTGGAGTAGTAAGTACTAAAGATGATGAGGGCCATTTAGCTCATAGGATGAATTTGTAAAAGGATCAGTTAAGTGAAATACCACAAAACTAAAAAGGTATTTCCATGATAAGTAGACTATCTGAACTGACTTTGCACAACAAAGAGACAAGAGAGGGGGCAGTGTAAGAACATAAGCAGTAAGGAAAGTGGTTGCTTGTTATTAAAACTTAGTATTTCATTTGTGATTTGAAATTTGTATTTCTTAAATATTAAATATTATATATTTTCATAATTTCTGTTCAAATGAAGAAATACTGTTTACATAAAATACAGGACAGACTCAGAATAAGAAACAACATAAGCTTGAAAAGCAGCATATCTTTAAATTAGCAAATTTTGGAGTTTTGTACAATAGCAAAATAACACTGAGTTATGCAAGCAACTGCTATTTTTAGTAGGCAAACATACAGAGGTTTGGAATAGTGTCTTTGTTCTACTGATTTTTCTCTTAGCTGTCTTTATTCTCAGTCTGTTTTGCAGGACTGTGCTGTCAGAGCTCTGTTATTGAGTGCACACTACTGCTGTCATTTATATTTGTGTGTTTTCTTCTTGTTTATGTTAGACTCTGTGACCTGAGTGACCTGGAATACCTTGATGAGGAGTTTCACCAGAGTTTGCAATGGATGAAAGATAACGATATACATGATATCCTAGATCTCACATTTACTGTGAATGAAGAAGTTTTTGGGCAGGTGTGCTTTCATTTCCATTCCTCTTTATATCCTACTGCTAGACAACCATTTCTTTTGACAGAAAAATGAGTTCATTCCCTGACGATTTTAACATGTTTTTATAAAATTCTTTTTGATGAAAACAATGTTGAAATCTTTGGAGGAGTTGTTATCTGTAACTGGTCAAATGCATCCTTCTGGTTAAGAAGATTTTCTGCAGAGTATTTAAAATCCGAAAATTTTGGATTGCTTTGCTGATGCTAGTTCACCTGAATTTAATTATAGTGAAGTTAGCATTCAGACATACTATTACAACATCTAGGTTAAGTTATTACTTGGGAGACTTCACTACTTTAATCTTTATAAAGATTGTTAAAATCGGCCTTGCTTAGTACTCTTAAGAAATTATTTCAACTTAAAAGTTTTAATTATTGTAATTATTCCTTTTGTCTTTTTAATATTTTGTTATCATTTTCTTCTAAGATCACAGAACGAGAGCTAAAGCCAGGAGGTGCCAACATCCCGGTCACTGAGAAGAACAAGAAAGAATATATAGAAAGAATGGTGAAATGGAGAATTGAAAGAGGGGTTGTACAACAGACAGAAAGTCTAGTTCGTGGTTTCTATGAGGTAAAAATGAAACAAAACAAAATTGAAATTTACTATACTTCTGTATCTCTTCAAAATGTCTTTTTCCTCATATACTGTCCCCAAAGGCAGATACATATCCAGTCAGAAGTGCCCCTATACATATCTGTATGGGTATAAATATCATTGTTAATCATTGACTTAAATACTGTGGTTATGCTTTTAAAAACCTGAAAAATATTAGTAATCATAATTTATATAACTGGCAGTGAATGTTTGCAGAAGTGAGTAATCTGTTTCTTCTTTGGGTCTTAGAGGTGATCATGTCTGAGTACATGCCATACTGAACTTAAAACAGCAAATGGTATTTCAAGGTATTTCTCTTACATGTTTTGCTTGGGGCAGTGAAATTGAATGTACTGAACTCAAATTGCCCTAGAATAATTGAGTGTTATTTGCTAATAAACTTTTCTCCCCAAAGCTTTGAATGAAACTGAATGGATCTGCACCTTAATACATAGTTAGAAAACTGTCCATTTATTTGCCTTAAAAAAAAAAAAAAATCTTCCCATGGATGAGGCAAGCCAGTACATTACCGATAAATATGTTTATAACAGACAAGCCTATTTACAGGAGTCCATAACCAATAAAGGAAGAAATGCTAATGCACATTTTATTTCCTTTTACAGGTGGTTGATGCCAGGCTTGTGTCTGTATTTGATGCAAGAGAACTGGAACTGGTTATAGCTGGAACGGCAGAAATAGACTTGAGTGACTGGAGAAATAACACAGAGTATAGAGGAGGTAACATTCATTTTTAATTGTTCACTCACAGTGTAGGGGAATCTGGAATTACCCAGATTCTAAGACATTAATATGTTACCCTGTAAGGTACATCTTTAGTAATTGACCCCAGAAGTGTACCACTCAGACACTGGAGTCAAATGGAAATAGCAACTATGCTTTACAGAATCTACTTCTTTTCCTCTCTCAAGAGAAAATATAAGCAATTCCAGGTGATTGCCGGCTGGCAGTTGAGAACTGTTGAAAGCAATGGGAGATGGAAACTATTTCGAGAGATGGTTGCAACATCATTTACAGCTTTAAATATTTCAAGTTCATACATACACATACATGTGTGCGTGTGTGTATATATGTGTGTGTATATATATACACATACATACATATATGTATATGGAATATATATATATATATATTCCAAGAATTGGCATTGCTGTTAGTGATTGATTAATGGAAGAAATGCTTGCAAAAGAAATTTCACTTCTTTCTGTTACAGTAATTTTCTTGCATTTGTTTTGTTACCTTTTCAGGAGGAGTTTTCTCTCACTTCTTGTCTTTTGCTCCAATTGGAAAAGAAATATGGCATTAATACTGTAACCAGGGCTGAGCTAGAAGAACTTATTAGTGTTCTCTCAACCATTTTTGTTGCACTCTGGAGGTATAAAGCCTATTGTTGTTTTAACAGGTTATCATGACAATCACATTGTAATTCGGTGGTTCTGGGCTGCTGTGGAAAGATTCAACAATGAACAACGACTAAGACTTTTACAGGTAAGAAATCAGCTGATCTGTGCAGAAATATTCTGTGTCATTAAAGTTAAATACTAAACTAGTTCTGTCTAGGTTTATAACATCCAAAAATAATGTCAATACTAGCTAATGGGAATAGCTTGATAACCTCCAGAGACTTACTGTAATAATTTCAAGTGACTAAAACTCAACATTTATTTTTATTACCTTAGAACTTAAAAAAACACTTAAGAAAAAGTATTTGATTGATTAAAAATACATTACAGCTTATAAAGAGCTAGAAAAGGACAATTGTTACTGTTTTTGCCATTGTATAGAAATTATAATAATATTTATGTAACCTAGAAAGGAGAAAGCTTAGATGGAAGCTGGATAAGGTACCCAAAATTAGAAAACGATGGTGAAAACCTGAAAATTAGTCCAATTTCATTTTCATAAAGTCAGTCTGCAGAATTCCTTTTGCTGAACATCAACAACATAAAACATCAACAAATGATTTTATGCATCTGGGTTTACTACTGAATTAAGTTTCATCAAACTTGGGCACCTCTGTTATAAAGAAATAAACAACCCCCAACCCCTAAACCTTATGACATGCCAGCTCTATTATCAAATCTCCATTTTCTAACAAATCAGAATTCTCATCACATTGAGTTAGCTATATGAATATGATAAAGCATTTTCTTTTTGATCTGAGTAATTAAACAAAAATCTGAGAAGCAGTTCAAGACATGTCTGGCTCTCCATCAACTGAGATGTTTGTTCATACTTTCCTATGATATCTGTTAATCAAAATTTATCATATTGCAGATCATTAAAAATGAAGTAGCCCTTGATTTGTCAAAAACCATTTGTGATTTGTTCATGTCAGGTTCAAAACTAAATCTGCTCAAGAGCAGTCAGTGGGCATTCCGATTTTTCAGATTTTGGTCCTTTGCTTATAATATTTAATATAATTTATAAAGATATTGAAATCCACATCTCCAAAAGGCGTAACATAAAGTCCACTATCATACATGATTACTTTTTCTATTAATTCCTCTTAACACAGAATAAATGCAGGAGGAAGAAACTCACTTAGGCTTAAGCTTAAGTAACTTGGTATTAGTACTGTTTTGTTCCACAGTACTTACGCAGCATAATTGCTCTTATACTGGTGTTCAAAGAGAAGCCTTTAGAGGAAATTAGTCTAGGAAATTCTCTCTCCTAGAGTCCTATCAGGAAATAGGGCCTGTTCTCCCTTATCTTACATTTAAAGCAGCATTTATTACTTATGGCTCACAAATTACCTTATTTGCAAATGCCTTACATAAGCAAATGCGCCGCAGGGTATGCTGATAGAAATGAGTTTCTATCCATGGTATTTTGTTTGTGTTGACAGTTTGTTACAGGCACATCCAGCATACCTTATGAAGGATTTGCCTCTTTAAGGGGAAGCAATGGTCCAAGAAGGTTCTGCGTAGAGAAGTGGGGGAAGATCACTGCTCTTCCAAGGTATGACTGTGTGTGTGAATTGTATTACTGATGTTAGTGCTAGCGGTATCTTAGAATATTAGCTGTTGGAATAATGGATAAGCACTTTGAAAAGCATAAGCGAGATGTAATTGAATATGTGAATATACTGTGCCTTACAAGATGATTTATTTCCCTGTTGCTACAGTGCGTGATATATCCGTGTTTCTTTGAACTTAAATTTTTTCTCGTAAAATGGACAAGGCAATGTAGTTGTGGCTAACATCTAATATAATTTACATAGCAACATTAAAATATAGAATTATAACTATTTCAAACATTGATTTTTTTTTTTTCGAAAGATACTTTGATTATATGTGCAAGTATTTAATTCCTAAATGTGCAGTTCATCATTTAGGAGCAAAGATCAATACAAGTTAAAATCAAACACTGCCTGTGACTTTATCCAAGTGAAAGCTAGTGTCAGACTTCTTGAATTAGCAACCTAAAGCTGTTACAGTTTAGTTATATAATTTTCATGTTTTGTTTGATGTCAAGAGTGTGTAGAAATCTGAAAGATACAAATTATAAACTGCAGAAAATTTATTTTGAGGAGAGAGTCATTTGACTTAAAAGGTTGCATAGTGACAAGAGAAGATGAAGATTTTAAAGAGAACAATTAGGGTCAATGGAAATAAGTGAAAAGGGTGGAGGAAGAAAACAGGAGTCCAAGATGGAAGCAGGAGTTGAGGTATGCAAGGCCTTGAAAGCAAGAGGAGGCATTTAAACTGAGTAATGACTTATTTGGAAGAGTGGGATGAAAAGGATAAAAAGAAGAGTTGCTTTTCTATTTTTTCTGATTTGTAAAGACAGGAAAAAGAGTTATGGTAAAAAATCAGTGGTAACAACTCCAGGACTATGCTAATGATATTTGAGTGATATAAGAAACATCTAGCATGACACTTCGTTGACAAAAATGTATTAGATTCTAACCTTTTCTATTTTGTGATGAGGCTGCTCATTTCTGGATATTTTCCTTTCATCCAGGTCTGTAATTCTCTTGCCGCTAGAGCAGGTTATGTTGATTAGAAATACAGATTGGTGTGCACAGTGTAGGTGAATCAGCTCTACAAAAACAGATCGCAGCTTTAGGATGCTTCTTACAGCCTGGGGTAGTAGCTTTCTGCTGGGCTGATCCATGTATAGAAGCAAATTCACCCCAAATCTCATCACATGCCGCAGGAATCACTTGCTTTCAGAATCTCTTTTTAGACATGAGACTGCTGTTCAACACACAGAGGTTCTCTGACCAACATCCCTTAGCTGTTTCCTCCAGCTTAAGAGCAGCAACTAGGCAGAAGCATTTCTTGGGTTGGCTTCTGCCTGCAAGCTGCCATTTGGCCCACACTGAGAAAGCCAAAGAAACAGACAGTGCTGTGTAGCTGAAAGCCACAGACGCAGCAGGTAGACTTTAAACAAAGCCATCTTGCCAGATCATGGTACAAGTGTGAGCCAGGCTACTGAGGATCAAAGATAGGTTAAGCAAATTTTGGACAGGAGTACTTCAAAAAGAAAGACATTAATGTCTTCTAGGGAGCTAATAATGTCTTGTGCTTCAACCAAGCAAGTCTGCTTTATAGGTTGATTATGACTGACATACGGGCTAGCTTTGATTTGTTTTAAAAAGAAAAAGCTTTTTTTACAACATTTTTACAACAATTTTTACAACATCGAATTTTTAGTTCTTATTTATCTTAAGTGCAACTAACGAAAGAGACTGTGGGAATCTTTCTCTATATTCTCTAATACTGAACTTTCTGATGCTACCAGGTTCAGCTTGTAATATAGTAAAGGTCAGTTCATGCCTCAAAACAATACTCAGAATTTCCTCTGAAAAGCTTATGCAGAGATCTGGCTATAATATAAAACTGCTTCCTGTGGAGCACAGGGGAGAAATGTGTTGATAATCTTTACAACTGGGTGCCCAGCAGGTGCTGGGAAAATGCCAGCTCTTCACCTTTACACCTAGGAGAATGTATAATGCCTTTAAAGTTTAATTTATGATTCCCTTATTTAGCAAACATTAGATTTTGTTTCTGTAATTTGGGGTTTTGACATATTTTTATAAATATGAGAATTAAACAAGCAATATGATTCTTTGTTAAAATAAACAACCACCTATGACAAAAATATGGGGTTGTCATGGGTTGGCAATTCCTGGCATTCGTATATGGAGCCTTGATCTCGTAGAAAATAAATGATGTGCTTTGTTCACGCTTAAATGGAAGCCCTAAGCAGAAAACAGTATTTGCACTTTTAATATCTAGATGCTATGTGCAGTCCAGCTGCAGCCTGAGTCTCACCAACTTCAAAGACTTTACAGTGCAAACAGCAGGTAGTACTGGCTTGAAACTAAGACACTGTTAGTGAAGGCCTTGAGTAGTAAACTTCCAAGAGGTTTCCAGGCAGCCCTGCATTGTAAAAGCATCGTTGGATCCACTGTGAGTGCTGCTCTAGGACCCTCTGACTCTTACTGATTCTCAGATAACTAAAACATTTGTGTTAAGGCGCCCTCACTCACTTGTATGAGTGTTATGCTTTGCAAATTTCCCTTTTGATTTCTGATAATATTTGATGGGAGGGTGGCAAAAGCTAAGACTTAAATAAGAAGTCAGTGAATTTTGTCAGTTTTCTTCCTCTGTTTCTAAAATAACTACTGCACATCTAAAAACATAAAAATTACTCTTCTCCATCTCTTTTTCCTGATTTTGAGATGCTGAAGGCAGCTACTATAGTTACTTAGCTATTTGACTGTGGTCTCACCAGCTGTGACTATAAACACAAAAATATTCGCTAGATGTTTACCTGTTCCAAATTCTGACTACTGTGTGATCTGTTCCACTGTATCAAAATACTGAGATTTCTGTAAGATGCATGTCAAGTTGCTTAACTTCTATCAGTCTTTCACAGTAGTAAGTCGGTAGCATGTAAAAGGCACTAAAAAGATCCATTATTATGAGTTTAGCTTAACGACAACTGTCCCTGGTGCCACTTTTATGCCCTTTTTTTCTCATTGTGCTGTGCATTACACTAAATCAATAGACAGACTGTAGCTCGTTCAGTTCATTTACATGCTGAGAAGTTAGTTGTGTTCCAGGCACCTTTCATTGCTGTATATTATAAGGTGACTAGATCATTCACATGCAAATAATAATCTTATCTTATTGCTGGGCTTTAACCCGAAGCCAGTCTCTTTCACTGCTGTAATGCTGTTCAGATTATAATGAAGTGGCGATTAATTGGAATTCTGAACTTTAGGAACCAAGATATTTTTTCATGTTGTCATAAAATGTGAGTACAGAAGGATGAATAGCTAATGTCCACATGATTTGAAATGTTGGAATGAGAAAATACTTTTCAGAGAAAAACCTTTCTTACTGAAGATTGACACAGCTGCTGGCTAGTGTGAGAAAAGCATATAATTCCTCAGTAGACCGAGATAGAAACTTTTTTGTCTTTTTTTTTAATGATTTGGTTTTTCAAAGTAGGTGATTACATTTTCAAATCTACCCTCAAAATTAAGATAAAACTCAATTCCCATTTCCATAATAAAGGTAAACAAGGTACCGTATCAGTATTAAACCAGTTTGTAATGCATTCCTTGCTAATTATATACTGTCTTTTAAAAATTATGGTTTTACAGCCTGCACAGCATGACCTGCAGCTCTAATGAGTGGTTATCAGTCCCATGCAGCAGAACCGTGTGGTTAGACTGTTAATTGCCTAAGACTCCTCCACAATCTCCACTGAACTCAAGGGGTCACTGAGGTCTTCCAGCCACCTTGACAGCATTGCTCCAGTTGCCCATTTGCTGCCAGTTTTAAAATGGCCTCTTCCTTCTAAGGGGGAATTTTTAGAAAGGAAGCACTGTGCAGGAAATGCAAAGATGATTTAAGCCATATCACAGGCACTACTTTGTAAGGTTTTTGGAAAGGAAAAAAAGGAGTAGGGAGAAAGCTGTCTCTCTGCATTTCTGCAAGAGCCTGGGAGGGATGCTGGGGTGGAGAAATTGTATCAGGGCCCTAGGATACAAGGTGAGGAAACACTCTATGCTCTAGAGAACAGTATTCTGTTAAATCTACTAAGTTTGAAGGGAGAGGAGGAAGAATACAATACTTTTTTTTTTTTTTTTTTTTTTCTCAAGAGATTACATTCTTGATGTTGAGACTGTATTTCTAATGATAGTGTGACCTTCTGTGTATGCATTGCTCATGCCTAATATTTTTATGACACCATAAGGCTGTTTCCTAGTATCCTAAGTGAATGTTTCACCTTCACTGAGGATTTGTAATGAGCTCTTTTGTGTTTTTAACAAACTAGCTTAACCCACTTCACTTCATGTTCCATCCCAGTAGTTAGGATCTGAGAGGCACTTAGAACAGCAAACAATAAATCTGCTCCCATGGAAGTCAGCACATTCTGACTTTGTGAAAGCTCATTAGAGCTCTGTTGTAGACGCTCACATTGCTAGGAGTGGTTAGTGTAAATGAAGAGTTGTGTTTGCTCTTAGGAGGGAATTTGTTCAGTCCTTCCATTGACATTATACATTTATACTTAATACAGGTCGTGATATGAAGGGCAGGTCACTGTAGGAAAAGTTTCTGTTTATCTACTGAAATGTGTTTAAATAACTGTGGTCTGTTTTATTGCAAAAGAGTAAAGTATTTGTAAACAGAGACCTACCAAAATACAAAAAGGTTTTCATCCTGTAAAATCAAAGTCTAAAGTGAGACTTCAGTAAAGAGCTTTAAAGGAGAAAAGTTACCTCCTCTAGCTTTTTTTCCCAGCATTTCTTCCTTAAGAACCCATCGCACTAACAGTTATGCTATCTATTTCACTAGAGCAGGCTCATCCGCAATAGTGTTTTAGGAAGAATTATCCTTGCCACTGCAGTCAGACAATTTGTTACTCTACTAAGAAAAGAAACGTCTATAATTTCTCCTTTCATTTGCTGGAAAAAGTTTCAAGAGTTCGAAGTGTATCAAAAGACTGAGATAGGCAGTCTTTGGAAACTGAGAAATAAAACGTATATTTATCCTCTTAAGAACACGTGAAGGTACATTGGAGGTACGTGCATAGTTTCATGTAATTACAGAAGGCATTATTCTAAAGGTCAGTGGCTTGCAGGGCCATGGCTGTAGACGTGTAAATCAGCACAAGAAGCAACTTCCCAGGAACACAATCCATATGCTAGCTGAGGAAGTGCACAATGAAAAGAATCTGGTTTGTCTGTCCTATATTAACATCGGATTGTTTTCTGCACATTTCGTGTACTTTTAATACTTCATCAAATCCAATAACCTCTTACTGAAAATGGACTGTTCATGATTACCAATATAGTAATCAAATATCATCAGTGCAGAGAAAAAAGTTACTTCTCATAAGATACATTTACAAACAAGCTTTCAGAAAATCCTGTTCAAACTGTACCATGTTATATCATTCTTTTCTCATGCGCATTTAATGAATAAAATTTGCACTACCCCTTTTGAGCTATTACTGTGGTTCTAAAGACCTTGACAAATATTTCTCACTGAATTATTTTGATTAGAAAAAGTAGATTACACCTCACTACTTGTTCAGCTGGAAAATGTGATTTGACTGCACGTCTTCTGAAAGAAGACTATCCATCTCTGCACAAGCACATACCAGTTTGTGTATTTTGTTTTGAACTTTTGAATAATGCACTTATTGGCCTCTTCTTCCCCCCCTCCCCCACCCCTCCACTCCTCGCAGGGCTCACACTTGTTTCAATCGTCTGGACCTTCCCCCTTATCCGTCATTCTCTATGTTATATGAAAAACTGTTGACAGCAGTTGAAGAGACAAGTACTTTTGGACTTGAGTGATACACTAACCACAGTGCCCAGCTCGTTGGACTTTGTGGATTTGTCTTCTCAAAGAATGAAATAATGTTTGTATTGGATTTCCTAGAGGAAAATTGTTTCATGATGCAATTCAGATAATGAGATTCCGTGAATGAGCTAATGAAGCAATTAAAAGCATTGTGGTAGTGGCAGAATCCTCTGCGGTGACACTAGAGTGTGCCTGATGTGCAGCAAAAGCCAAGTCTTGCAAGCCACAGTTTTTCAGGACTGCCACAATTTTTATGCTCATGTTCCAAGAAAACAAGAAACGCAATCCTGTGTTGTGATCAACATGGCTACAGCAAAACTGACATGTACCTGAAAACTGGATTTCACCAAAGTCGTTGAATATAAAATTCAAGTCAAAATGTGAAATCATTCAGCCCCTGCACTAAGTTACCGAAAAATCACACGATGAGACTTTTTGGGGAAGATTCATAAAGGTACATTATTTTATGCCATATGTTATAATAGAATATCCAGTACTTGCTATACCTAAGACTACGAGTGCCTGCATGGTGCACACCATAGATTTCAGCTTCATGGGGCAGAAGTGAACTGGAAGGAAAGTTAGCAGGAAAAGATGTCACAACAACGGGTTGCATTAAAGAGGTTTGTGGAATTGTATGTGCAAGTGGTGTATATGGCAAAAAATGAGCTGTTATAAAATGAACTTAATAAGACTGATTTTATGCTTTATACTGCATGGAAACTATTTTAAGAAGAAACTAGCGATTTATCACAGCATATCAGGAAAAATTCCTTACACAGTGACTTCTGTTTATTTTTATAGGTTCATTATATTATGTTTCTTAGAGTGTAAACAGGAAAAAAAGCAAACTAAAATGCTATTTCTGTTTGTGTCACTTTCCATGCTTAAACAAGCATTGTGCTAGTGTTTATTATTTAAGCACTCTCAAGGGAAAAAAATGCCTTTTATTTTTATAAGGGTAAAAAAAAAACTCCCAGAATATTTTGCACTGAATGTACCAAAGTTGAAGGGACATTATGATCTGACTGACAGCAAACTGCATCACTATCAAGTATCTATAAAATGCTTAGGAACCAGGCTTTCTTCACGGTGCCATGTCTATAGATATCAGGACTGTGCACATAAGTAATAATTTTATAATACTTACTATATGTGATATTGTAATATGCATTTATTTTAAATGCATCTGGATCATTTTTCATGCATTGGATAACTTAACGCAATGGAGTTTAATACAAATATTTCATATGTTCCCCGCAACTTTTTATTTGTACAGCACCATAAAACACTAGCTCGTTTGGAAATTCATGAGCAACCTACTTTAAGGTGTACCACTGATTATAATGCCACTGTCTCATATCAGTGAACACCTACAAGATATAAACTCTTCATAGTCTTTTTAAGCTTGCATTTTCACTGATAAGTCGTTTTCTTATCAAATGTTATTTGAATTAGTTCTTTTTTATGGCATATCAAACACTGCATGGATACCAATTTATTTAAGCTTAATTTTGCTGAAATACACAAGACTTGCTCGCATCCACTTTTGGTACTTTCCTCCAGATGGTCTTGTGGAATATGTACACAGCTGTGCGTGGTTTCTTGTACAGCTGCTGAGATACAGTACATCCAGCACATTTTAAAAATTCAGAAAGTTGCAGTTGGATACTGAATGACAAGAACGTGAAACTAGCTTTATGTTGGTCCTCCTGATAGCACAGAAGCACAGCAAGCCCTATTTTGTGGGAGAGGTAGCTTCTGAAGTAAACTTAACATGCTCACTTTGGAGACTCTGGGAAGGGCACCTCAAGGGAGGTATCCTACTCGTTTCTTTGGGAGTGTTTTCCTATGGAAGTGAAGATGTCGTCGGCAGAGGCTGCCATTCCACCCTCCGGGTCAGAAGGCAGGTGCAATTGTGGTGGTAGCAGCAAAGACTGAGGAAACTCGTTGGGCTTACTGAGTACGTGTTACCTGTGCGAAGGAAAACCCACTTGCAAAATCAGAATGAAAGCATCCTTTGACTTCAGGAATAACTCAGTTTCTGCATGACATCTGGGACTCACTCAAGTAATACGAGTTTTCTTATGCTAGTTCTGGTTGATACGAAGTAGCAAAGGAAAATCCAAACATGTCATTCTACTTTCACTCATATACTTATCGATCTTTGCTAAGAATGCATGTCACAGGTGTTAGTGCACATCTTGAGCAGTAGGCAAATTCACTTTTCATCACGTCACTCCAGCATGGCTTGTTTCATGTGGTCAATTCATCGAGTAGCTGAAACTTTGGCACTCAGAGCAGAATGTAACTTTTGCTTGGTTGAGAGACAGCAGAAATTTGATTTTACAATACTCTGTTATCTGTTATCTAAAAAGGTGATTTCCCAGGTGGAAACTTTGTCTGCGAGCTTTGAATCAGAAACTCTTTGGAATGAAAAGTTTAAATATTTGGCACAAAAGAAGTTTATACTAGTCTGCCTTTAAGTTATGCTTTTGTACAAATCAAAAATAATAAATGCATCTGTCAATTTTTATTTAAACCTACCACACACATTTGTTCTGTATTTATACATATATAAATATTTGAAGTTACTTGTCATAATCCAGGATTTTGTAAAGATTTGACAGGATCACCAGTGCAGCAGGTGAAAGTTTAAAAAAAGAAAAAGAAAGAAGTCTAGAATTCATGTAGCACTAGGACTGAGAAGGACTAAGGAAAATCTGCTACTTCCTCCTTCACTGCCAACATTGTGTGTAGGATGCTGGAAGAATGTTTTGTGCGAGCAATGAGGAGCTGGCTGCCTGGAAACGGCTACCAAGGTTGCCTCGAGTGCTTGGCTGGTGCCCTGTGATGTTATGAGCAATGCTGGTGCTCTGAAGAGATGAGTAGTGGGGGAGCATAAGAAACGAAGCCTGAGCTTTTCCACACACCCCCATCTCTTGGCTACTGAATGGAATAGTCTCCTTTCCGCATGGGAAGCCATTCCCATTAACCACTTCTCAGAGTGAAAGCCAACTTTCGTGTCCTGCAGATGAGTGCTGCAAACAACCCCGGGGCTTTAGCTTATGATGTGCAGTGGCAGGCACAAGGGTCCTGAATAGAGAGAGACTGAGAAACCTTCCTGAAACGCTCTGTCTTCTCACAGCTTTTCCAGTCGCTGCGAAGGAGCTTCGCGTGAGCGGGCTACATGGAGCAGGCAATAGCTTCCCTTCAGCTACAGCGCGGTGACAGCCAGTGCTCACGTAACCCGCAGCATCTCCATCACGCACAAAGTCTGGCGGGGGGTACCCATGAGAGCTCAGGTGAGGTGCCTGGGTTTCCTGCTCTGCTGGAAATGGCACTGCTAGCCTAAAAGCAGTGGTGAGCCCAGGCAGCCTGCGTGGCTGGGTGTCCACACAGGGCTGGCACGTACCTGCATCCCTGGCGCCCAGGGACTCAGCCCACCTTGATCCTGGGTGCATGCCCCATGCGGGTGCAGCATTCCTGGCCGAGCAGATGTGCATTTACACGCTTGGTACTACTAGCAACCGATTCAACTGTAACACTGCTAAATACACTGGAAAAAATGGTAATCATTGAACTTATGCGATGTGTCATCTCCTAGAGCAAGCAGTCACCCACTCAAAGTCTGCAAGGCAGAAGGAGTCACCTTAGCTGTGTTAGCACCCAGTGCAGTTAGGAGATGGCTATGTGCAACACCATCAGCTACAGGTTGCAGATTAACATGTGAAAGGATTCTCTTAATCCAAAATAAATTCCCATGTAATATATAATTCTACTGGAAATGCCTGCATGCGCGCGTGCGCACACCCCTCCCCCCCCCATCAAGTGTTCCTTGATATTCTTCAAACAGTTCCCCTTTTTTTCAAAAATAATTTTTGTTATCCATGTTGTGAACCTACCATAAAAAGGTGTTAGTATTGCTTAGAGAATATCTAGAGTGAAATCTATCTGAGTGCACAGGCCTGCTGGGCACCACATAAACTCTGCATTAAAGTTGTTAATCTCTGGTCATACAGTATATGGTAAATACATGTAATTTTCAGGGAAACTGCAAATCTAGGCAGTAGCATGCTGGCAGGACATCAGATAGACTTTATGGCATGAGGTAAGCCAGCAGAGCACTGGACTGGTAGTTTGCTCATTTTTAGTTCTGGAAAGAAGACAGTTTGGTGGTTTCCTTTGTATTTTTAATCTTTCTAACATCCCCAGAAAGCTTGCTTCTGAAGCATTAGGAGTAGTATTATCTGCTTGTTCTATGTAATCTCAGGATTAATTGCAGAGGGTTACTGAGTGCCTCCAGTGTTAACAGCTGATGGTCCTGGAGATATTCACAAGCACCGTGGCCCGGGCAGAGGGAATTCTTACTTGCAAAATGGAAATCTGTGCTAGCTGTGTGGGAGTATCCTGTATAAGCTCATTTCCTGTAATATAAAGCTAGTTTATCCTTTTCAGCAAATGAAACTTACTGGTTTTAAATTATACTAGTAGCTCTGTTTATCTTGCCACTGATTTTGTGTGGAAGCATAATTCATTCCTATTAATTAAGCAATAAGTATTGTCTCCAGTCATAAGATTACAGACTTTTGCCTTAACATGAACCTTACAGTATTAATACTCAGCTACCACTATTATTTCCCTTTCTCATCCATTGCTTGCCACCTTCAAAAGGCAAGCAAATTCTACTCCTAGTAAAATTTCAGAATAATTATTCAAACCTGGTTTGTTAAACTATTTGCATTTTGCCTCTACTCTGCAAGCCAAAATAGAATGCAAACATATTAAGGGTTGACTAGCTGACATGTTGCAAGTAAAAAAACCCTTTACAATGTTATTAGCACAACTGCAATGGCTGCTATAGAACTAATCTAACCTTTTGCCTAAATATTGTAACATAAGAAAGAGTTTAAGGGGTTAAATTTGAAATTGCTTGTCTGATGGAAAGATAAATACACATTGAGCAAATATTATGAAAAAAATTATTGAAAAGACAGCAAGGTTAAAAGCTTTTTTACAACCCTTTTTCATAACTAACAAGATGCAAAATCATTAAGCTGAACATATAAAAGTAGAATACCATTTCTATAGCATGTGTTGGGTTTTAATTTAAAGAAAGGTATTGTTCAGGTGAAAACTTAATTTAGGACCTTATTTTGTCAGCTTTGCTCAGTGTCATGTTATATCATAGGTATTTTTAGGTAAACTTGTAATCTGAGAGGTCTATTTAAAATCAGTGATGTTAAAATGTCACTGCTCCAAAAGACTTCTCCAGATTGTAAGTTTAAAAGGATGACAGTGCAGGATTTCTCTGAAGCAGTTACAGTCCGTTGTAATATTTGTATGTATTTGAAGTGCTGTTGACATATCCCCCGAGGGCTTTCTGAAATACTGTGCTCATTAATTAGCCCCCTTCTGAATCAGTAATCGGCATTTGGAACTTGTTTCCATTATGCAGCAACTGCAGTTAGACCGTATTAAAGAATAATAATAAATTTTAACTGTAGATGTATAGTAACAAATCTCTTAAAGTTACGGTGAATGCAGTATACAGCCAAGCTATGTTTGAATCCTTCATTCTTTTAAAAACTTATGAATAATGGAAATTATATTTTGTTTTTCAGTACACAGTTTTTTTGTTCTTAGTACATCCAGAAACTTACCAATCAGCCCCTACCAGAAAAGGCCCCATATACCGAGAGTGCCCTCAGGAGGCACACTGGCCCGCTAATTTAACGTAGCTTTGTACTAATCTCAAGGTAATTGGTTTTTAAGTGTATAGGCCTACAATACTCCACAAGAGTCTGGTGTCCTTTTTTCTGGGCTGCCTTCCAAAGGCCATCCTCTCCCTTTCAATTGCACATAATCCTGCAATCACCCCGAGAGAAACACTGGCCACCTATGCTAACTGTAACTACAGTTATCAGAGTAAGATTGTGCTTTCGTTTACTTTTCTATACAGAATTAAACCGGTCTCCTTTGCAACAAGAGTACCTCCCCTCCGTCCAAAGAGTCAAGAGCCTAAACGTTACTCTGGAATCTAGATCTTGTGTGTGATTTAAGAACAAGATCTCTTCATTCAGTAGTTGTCATAAAATATATTTGAAAATCAAATACTTGATTAGGTATCCGGTAGTGGAATGTCCTTTGACTTTGGTTTTGCAAAGTTAATAAAGAGGCAGGGGATTTTTCTTGCAGAGTTTTCTATCACCAGAATTTCCCCCACTTGCTTCTAGCAGGTTTTGGCTGGAGGTGAGAGCAGCCCTCGCAGTGGGGCAGGCTGGTGCTGATGGAGCAGTCGCGGAGGCGAGGGAGCTGCTGCTTTGCAGCAGACGAGGCCTTCCCCAGCTGGAGGCTCTAGCCGTGCAACCCTTAAAATGGGTTTCTTCCAAAACATAGTTCACGTCTCCATTTCCTGTTAATAGCAATATGGGCAGCTCATGACATAGTCCACTGATGTATCTCTCAGCATCTCATTTTAAATCAAGAAAATGATTATTTTTATAGTTAAAAATACTGACTCCATTAACTTGTCTGATAGTATGAGTCCAAGTAATAAAGATTTTTGCAAATAAAGATTGCAGTGCTGACTGCAGTCAGATACTGGAGCTGAGTGATTTTAAAATAGATTCCTGTATGAATAAACAAATAAATACCTGAACCCTCACAATTTATGCTAAAGCAGGAATGTAACTGTAGGCGTTGTAATGATAAGATACGGTTGTTCCACACAGGAAGTACAGCATTTAAAATGCAGCCAGGGAAGAGTGCTAGAGTGAAAACAAAGCTGAACGAGTAGGGATGGAAATAGGATATTGAGCAGTGCTGATCAGAAAAATAATTTCTCTGTTGGTTGTTTCTTTTTTTTTTTTTTTATTGGACTACTCAAGAAAATGAAGGCTTCTAAATAAAAAAGGGTGGTGTTTCGAAGTCTTACTTGCCTTTGTTTTTACAATTGTGTTTACTACTAGCTGTATTGGCAAGGTAATTGACATCTGATAAAAAATCAGATCATCACTACTAATGATAATTTGAATTTTAAATGTAGTGGGCCAAATCCTAACTACCTAACATTTAGATGTGTGAAAATGTACATGCTTATTTTACCTGGCTGGGTTTTATGTTATGGTTGCATAAGAACCATGAATTTCCACCAAGAGGTATTTTTGTCATTCTGGAATTGGTGTAAAGTTTCTAAAGCCTATTTTAGGTGTTAATACAATGACTTTGGCCAATTCTCATGCTCTAGTGAGATCATCCAAAAAAAAAAAAAAATAAGGAAGTAGGTAGGAAGAATTTCAGGATCTGTTTCTTTACCTAAAAACCAAGACATTTGGATGAAGCTGAGTACAAAAGTCAAGAGCAGAATTCTTTGCAAGTTTTCTTCTTCAGGTGGTAGGAGTATAAACTTACATATAAACTTTTAAGTCTCAAACTAGAAGGTGACTAGTATGTTGGACCCTGATGCTTCAAAAGTTCCGTACAGCAGGACATTTTCCTGCAATGAGTCTTTAACACTCAGGAGACTGTTGTTTATTATCAGCATTGCATGGAGGAAGAATTTTAATGATATTAAGTACATACATCATCTTAGGAGGATGCTTTTGTACTCTGTTTTTCCTTGGATGGTATAACCTTGAGGGCATCCGCGAATCTGGATCAGCAAGGTTGCCTTTCCTATAAGCGACTGAACATTTATACTCATAAGGGCTGATATAATATAGAAAGGGAAAACTTTAGAGAAAAAAAGGCACCAAATTGAACATTTGGTATGGAAGGCTGGTGCCCCCAAGTCATTTAGTATTCTTGTCCTTACGAGGCTACAGTTTTGGTTTTCAGTATGTTCAAAAGTGCATATAGTTTTATGAGTTTTTGTAGTGGGGATGCAGGCATCCAGAATCTAACAGGTATACAGGTGCATTTCCCTCATTTTTGACAATTTAACTGATCTAATTTTATACCAAGTTCTTTGTTTTTAAAGAATTTCAGGCACTGAGAATTATAGTGCATATTTATTTCTAAACTTTAAGTAGAACAAGCGGTGTATTTTTTAATCCTTTCCATACTTTTCAGTTTAGTGTCCACAAGACTGTATATCAAATATAATACCAGATTTTTCTATCTTTCTACAAGGCAATTTAAATTTCATCTGAATTTGGTATATGTCTCACAAAATACTAAATGGGGAAAATGTGCTTCAAGCATTAAGATGATGTATGTCTTTTTCTCCATTTACATTGCATCACATTTCAATTTCTTTGAGGCAGGGAGAGCAGATGTGAAATGTGCTGAGTATGTTACAGGGGCATTTCATTGTGCCTGGCTTCAAGGAATGTACTATAATGTTTGACTGCTCACAGATTTGCATAATTATTTACTCAGTTGAATATAGGATTGTTGTGTTGTATTTCCGGCTATTCAAAAACATTTGGGGAAAAGATTTTTCTCTGTATAATTTTATTTTCATACTGATATCTATTTTGTTTAAGACCATGTTTCATCATGAAATCACTTAATTCAAAATAAATCTTCTTACAAAATCCACTTTGGAAATTTACTCTTTCATTGTGCCTCTGAATGTATCGTAACATCATTTTTAAAATGAGTACCCCTTTTCTATAGATCATTCTACGTCATATGCAGCAGGTTAAAACACTTGGAGAATCCAAATGATAACCTTTCTTGCCTCGCCTTTTCTAAATGACTTCAGGTGCCCTGCAGAGTTTGGCATGTTGCAAATCGTTATTTTGGAAGCAGAGAAAATAAGAATTCTGGAACAATGTGCATCCTAATTTGAACAAGAACTACATTTGAAACGAAGGCTATCATAAAGTAAACAAACAAAGCACGAGATGCGACAATCAACATGCTGGAGAAGCCGAGGCTTCTCTCCCTTTCAGTGGAGTATCAGCTATGTTTTTTAAATGCCTGTAACCGTAGCTGACTTCTGACACAGAGTTGTTGAGCAGCATTTGAACGATTAGCCTCTCAGTAAAAGTCAGTGGCCCCCACCAAATGATTCCTTCTGCTTTTGTAACAAATTATGCTAGTTCTATTAAGAGATATTGGTCTTTACATAGGATTTGTTTGAGAATTCTTCCCACTCAGACATAGTCCAATGAGATGTTTGTTCTAGAATGGTTAAATGACAAGTTACTGCTTCTGCTATATTATTTTTTTCATAAATGCTCTTTCTAGAATCTAATATTAAAGAAGTATTTCTACTATTTTTAAGTTGCTTTCCTAGAATGAAGTCTTGCAGTACCTGCTAGCAGAAATGTGATGCAAGCAAAGCTAAATCATTAAAGGGAAGATGATTTGGGAACAGAAGAGGCTTTAAGACTACCTTCCAGACTTGCTTCTCTGATGTAGTTCTGGATTTCAGACTCCTAAGACCTTTTTGGTCTGATCTTTGATAAGTGACACCACAACTGCCCACTTTCCCTCCACTGTTGAGATTGGAGTTTGTGTAAAGCTCGTGCAAGGTCACAGTGAGGCAATTCTGCTAAGCAGTAACTGGGTGAAACAGTCAGTATTTGCCTGTTGCATGGAGCAGAGTTGCCTGCTTTTTGTTACTTGTTTCTTGCATGTGACTGTGGTGACATTCTTTTAGAAATTTCGACACTGGCAAAACCAGGCTCTTTAAAACACCTGTATAAAATAAGAATATGATACTGCCTTTGGTGGGGGCAGATTCAATTACTAGGTCATTTCCAGAATTACAGCAGATATGGCAGGAGATGGCACGCTGGTTAGGAGGGGCATGTTGGAAATGTTATTTAGAATATTTATTAAATGTTGTTTATATTATTTATACTGCTTAAAGTATTTCTTGTTTTAGTTCGGTATTTGGGATGTTAGGCTTTTTCAGCTACTAGCACTATCATAGACATGTTTGGTAATCTCTATGGATTTGGGTTTTTGTTTTCTTGCTTATTTTATCCCTGCAGAATGAGAGAAAACATTCAGCCTAAGCATAGGAATATCACCCCTAAGACAGGCAGTTTTATGCTATAATCTGAGTGTGTCAGCATACTTTTCTGCCAGCCTGCTGTGTGTGGTGTCTGGCATGCCAACACTATGCTCTTCCAGCAAGTGAACAACTGCGGGCACTTTGCACGACAACTATCTCCCACGTTGCAGGCAGATGGTTGCTGCTTGATGGCTGCATTAGTAGAGGCAACATATGGAAGACATGGGCCTTTTCCCCTGACTTTTGAACTTCTGGACACTGAAGATTCTCAGGTAAGGTTTTGTTTTGCATGTGATATGTTAGTTAAGGACATACTGAGTACTTGTGGCTGTGCCACGTGAAGGTAGACTAACAGCTTTGTGAAATTATTCTTTTGCCTCATGTTTTGGAGACCTTTTTTTGGTGCTACAGATTAACATCTTTCCTTGCCAATGTCTTGTCAAAGTAGTTATTACAAACAAGTTGGAGAAGAAGTTTTGGAGAGTCTCAACTTCCATTTATGTAGCCCTTAACTGGTGTAGTCTACTTGTCCTTCACTGCAGCAACTGAGTTAGCTGCTGAAAAGGGTAGGTTGCTGTCTATATGGTCCAAACTTCATCAACCCCATGGTAGGTCTGAGTTGAAATCAGCAATACTTGAGGGAATTCAGCTTCTTCTAAAATGCTAGCTTCCTAAAGGGCCTATGGCTCCGATCAAAACGAGCTGCACGTGACATCTTTGACAGATGGAAAATTGATCAAGAGAAAATTCTTCCATCTGTAAAAGCTTTTAAAGAGAGCAAAAAGCCAGTGTTGTCTATCCTAATAGATAATTAAAGAAAGCAAGAGAAAGTTAGTGTTAAGAATAGGAATTCTGAAGCTAATGCATTCTGGGTAATTAGAAACATCTATTAGTGACCTTCATCCTAAATTCTACTAGAACTGATTTTTAAAAACAAGCTGATGCATGTATGATAATAAACATAGTTCATGATCCTGCACTGTTGTAACCTTCACCCTGCCATTCCCCCTTCTCCACCCTTTCTTTGTCGTTCTGTGGTATCTAATTAAAATTCCAAAGTCCTCGGGGTGGAGTCCTGCCAATCATACCTGTCGGTAAAGTGCCATGCGTGCTTCCATGGCATTATATAAACAGATAACAAAGGCGGCAGTAATACTCCCATGACATGAAATGTTTTTAGTACTTATTTAGCTTTCAGGACTTGAAGGGGAAAGTACAGCAAATCCTGGCTGTGAAAGAATCTGCAAGGGGGCACAAACAGTTAAGGAGACGGACATAAGCACTGTCATTTATTTTTTGGCACCCTGTGCTATAATAACCAAAAGCATCGTAATTGCAGACATCTTTAAATTTTACTCTTGTGGATCATCTGGTATGTCCGGAATGCTGTTTGCTTTTCATACTGTGCAAGGAACCTCAACAAAATGAGTCTTTTCCATGGATCGTACATTAGTATTTTATTTGGCAAGGCTATTTGAAATCACATTATAATGAAGAAAGGGTCTAGGCTGGAGCTTTGTGCAGAGATGGCCAAGCTCTGTAAGAGGGAGTGAAGGTTCGACTGAAGATCAAAAGCATCTACTGCTCAAAATGCTAAAATTATAGATGGTCAAGTGAGTGGGAGTTACTTTTCAAAAGCAGCTCTTGTTCTTAGCAGGTGTATGTTACTGTGCCAAATGTATTGGTATAACATATTCTGAAGTCCTGTACTTTCAATTTTATCAAACTGCACCTGTTACCTCAACTAGTCTTCAGGTAAGTATTGCATGACTTAGACACTGTCTTCTCCAAGCATATAGTAATGAGCCATTTTGCTGGCAGTGCCAGGGCATAAACGGCACTAGCCCAGTAACTGTAAAGGTGCACTGCTGAAAAGAAGTTCGTAACTCTTAAACGCACGCTCCAGCAGTATTTCTGCCCTTACGGCACATCTATTCTGAAATGAACCTTTGCAGCCTTCTCGAGCAGCCCCTTGGGTTGCTGCACAGTCGCAGGGAGGGAACTCAATTTGACAAACAAAGCGGGAGCAGCTATTTCAGAAGGCCCTTAAGCTCATCCGATTTGCGAAGAGCACTTAAGGCTACTATCTATCCTCAAAAGAGGTCTTAAGAAAAAAATAAATAAATCGTAGCTCCTCTGATTTTTTTTTTTCTCAGGTCACCTCGAGCTGTAAAGCCCTAAGTAACGCCGCGCCCCGACCAGCCCCGCCGCCGGGCCGGGACCAGGCGCGGAGACAAAATGGCTCCCCCGGCGCAGCGCCGGCGGCGGGCGGGCCGCGCTCTCCCGGCGGCGGCGGCTCTGCGCGGCGCCCCGCGGCGGGGCGGGCATCCCGGCTCGCTCGCTCGCTCCCGGGGGCCGGGGGCGGCCCCGCGCCGGCGGCACCTGCCGCCCCGCCCCGCCCCGCCCCGGCTGCCGGCGAGGCGAGGCGAGGCGAGGCGACCGGCGGCGCGCCCCATTGGGCGAGCGCCCGGCCAACCGGCGGGGCGGACGGCACCGCCAGCTGGGCGCGGATTGGCTCTCGGCCGCTGGAGTGGGCGGGCCGCGCTGGGCGCCGCCGCGGCAGCCACATCTGCCGGGCTGCGCTTTTCAAACGGCAACGGCGGCGCCGGCGGCCGTTACGGGGCGGCGGCGCGGGCGGGCTCGCCGGGCCCTCCTCGGAGCGGGGTGAGTGCGCGCGCGCCGTGCCGTGCCGCGCCGTGCCGCGCCGGCTGCCCCCGCGGCCGCTTTCGGCGCGGGCGGGTGAGGCCGCGGCGTGGGCAGCGTTGCGGAGCGGTGTGGCGTGGCGTGCGCCGGCTCATAACGTCCCGCTGCGCGCTGCTGCCGGCCGCCGCGGCAGCGGCGCCTCAATTTTTATTTTATTTTGAATCGGTGAATTTAAGCGACGCCCCCCCCGCCCCCGCCAGCTAAAGCAGGGCAGTTTTGCTGATTATTCCGAGAGCCGTACTTCTGACGTCTTCTGCCCCAAGTGCAATGTATAAAACTCGTGTTACCTTTATTTTTGAAAATAGTTAACCTGTTTGAATTTGGGGGTTTCCTTTGCAGCTAACTGGGCTTGAAAAACGCCGGTTCTCCTTCTCCTCAGTAGCTGATGTTGCCTGTTCACTGGCGACGGTTCTCCGTTTTTCCGTGTTCTTGATGCTCCCAACCTATCGAGAGGAGATAGTTTCTTAGCACACAGTTAATCTAGAATAAGACAAAAGTTCTAACAAACCGTAACTCTTTAAGAATAGTAACAAAAAATGAAAGCTTACCTAATGAATTCAATAAAGGCAACTCTTAAATACTTAAGTAATTTTTTTGTAATTTAAATCTTTTTGTGAAGTGTTCAGTAATAAGATATCTTACTGTTCAAGCTGTATGAGGAGAATCCAACGTAAAGCTTCAGACATACGCTTTGGCCTCTTGAATGAGGAGTTGGTTTAATCCAGGATAAAAGAAGACATACTTTTAAAAATAAATAAAAAACCCCCCACCAAAACATCCCAGCTTCTAAAATTGTTTCAAGGGCTTACATATTACTGCATCGATAAATTTTTAAGAAGCTATTTTATGCTTGTCAGATGCTAATTAGAAGGAACTCTTTGAAAAGTATATTGATTTTTTTTTTCCTGCTGAAGTGTGAATGTCTGTTTAAATCCAAACAAGTTCCAGTATGTGTACACTCATTTCAGGATTTGATAATTTGTTCAGTGTTTGATGGGTGTCAGATAATACTTGAGTCATAACTAGTTCAAGTGCTCCCCCAGAAGTTTTGACAGTATACTGCTGCCGTTTGGATATTGAAAGCATGTTTTTATAAGGTTGTTAACTTTATCTGAACTGTAAACTGCTTTGTGTTTTTTTTACTACTAAGGAGAACATTGCTGTTTAACTTAATCAATCAAGATTCCTCTTATCCTTAAATAACACTGATTTGTCTTGCTTTTCTGATAAATCTGTCTTGCGTTAAAGAAAAACTGAAGTGAGCTACAAGTAATTAAAAATTTTTGGAGATTTCTACTGTAAATTTTTTCTTGTACTCAGCTGTGCCTGCTGTGTTGCAGACAACAAGAAGGACGAAATCCTGTTCAAGTTAGCCAATACTAGTTAAGTGTAGGGTAAACTTCAGGGAATTGCTAGAACTTCTCCAGATTCTGTACAGTAGTTAAGTAAGCTTGTTCTCATGAAATTAAAAAAAAAAAAAAAGTAATGTTTACAATATTTATTAGTTCTAGTAAAAAGGCTAATGCTTGTGGCTAATTTTGTATTAGTATACTCCAGGAAAAAGCATTCTTATCTCAAATGTTAAGGTGATGTAACAAAAAAAAAGTTACCATTTGAATTAATTTCCCTGGCATTACTTGATTCTGTTAATTAATATTCTTTTAAAGTTTTATATTTAAAGTGATTAAGTTGTCTTTAGTAACTGTTAAGCAAACTTAAGGCTATTCTATTTTGATAGACCTAAGTCCTAATGTTTGTATACTATCCTCCTGCATAACTGAGATTTCCAAAACTCTTGTATATATTGCTTTAACAGGTTGTCAGTAACAAGGTGACTGGTAGAAGAGAAAGACCTACTCCTGACAATGTCCAGGAGAAAGCTGGAGAGTAAAAGCCTTTCAGGCTTGTTAGCCACATCTCTACAGACACAAATCAAGACAGACAATTTTCACAATTTCTACGTGCTTGAATCTAAAGAGCTAGGAAGGTAAGACTACTTATTTTATTTTAATAAGAGGGATTTCTGCTGCAGGTAAATCCTCTGTGCAGTGTTAGACTTTCCTTCTGGAAAACTGTTGCAGTAGTTGATGGGGAATTAAATAGTTCCTTCTCTCTGCCTTTCTTTGCAGTATCTAACAGGTTCCCTAGGGACCAGGAAAAAGGTACATTGAGACATAAGATGTCAGCCCTTTCCATGTCAGAAAGGCTGTTTCTATGAGCAAGTGGATCTAGGAATATGTTTCTTTCTTTTTTTTTTCATTACTCCTGTCCAGGGATGTACCACATTCCAGCTATATAAAGAAGAGATGACATAGGGTGATACTGCAAGAATGGGAATTTTGAGTTGGTTGGAATAGATTTTTTTTGAAATCTAGAAAAAAGGTCTAGCAAAGACCTTTTTCTTTCTCCCTCCCACAGTCAACAGTTTAGACTAGGTTTCTAACAAGCTGCTATTTCTGATTAATTTCATAGTCTGCTTCCTTGACACGCTTGCTGCAGTAAAATAATTTTAAAAGTCCTTGATATTTATGATATTGTTACTGATATCTGAGTTGATTTTTGTTTAAAATTTTTAGGTTACTTCATACCTTCAAAATATTCAGGGCATTTGTGTATAAAGCCGTGCAAACATAACAGCAGCAATTCCCTGGTCTTGTTTCCAAGGTTCTTAAATTCTTCAGCTGTGGAAGTGACACCTCAGTTCTGCAGTTCATGCACTGAAGAGTGATCCTTTGCACTCAGAACTTGTTCTGTCAGCTAAGATGCTCTTCTGCATGTGACTTTTCATTATTTAAACTCTTCAGTGTTTACTGTTCTCTGGATTATTCTAGCATAGGTGCTTTACAACTCTTTCTTTTTTTTAAAAAAAAAAAACACACAAAAAGGAACCTTACAACCCATAGCTTTCCTCTCTCTTCTTACCTTCTTTGCCAGCACTGTTTATGAAATCCAGGCTCTACAGAAGCAGTTTGTACACGCTGTCCTGTAGAATTCCAGTATTCTGAAAACTCTGTATTTTCATATTATACATATCTGAGAGATGATGTCTGAAGCAAACATATATATAGATTTTGCAGGGATTCCAAAAACATAGTCCTTAATATACCTTTCTGCACCTGCAGAAATAGACTTAAAGTTAATGCCAAAGTGCAGTGAAACAGAGGCAGGGAAATAGCTTTTCCAAACAGTTTGTTGGACTTTTTCTGACCTAAGTGTGCATATATGTTTTTTTTTTAAATATTTTGAAATTACTTGCATCTTTTCCTAAGTGGTGTAAAATTTACCTTTATATGTGGCTTTTCTAAAATGTATAATTTACTTTTGTTTTCATGTGCTGTTTTCTTCTTCCTTTTCAGATTACTTAATAAATAGTTCTTTTGTTCCTCTTCCGTGCTCAAGCTTCCTGAGCCCCAGTTCTTCCTCCACACCCTTTTATCTTTTAGGTCCTTTTGGTATTTAAGACAGTGACTCATGAGTGAGGCAGGTTTAGTTTGGTGGGTTAAAGTAGTTCTGTCCTTGCTGTGCGGATGGCTTGGCTTCTTCCAAAGTAGTGGAATTTCTGTGGTTTATAACTTGGGATGTGAAAATAACTTGAAATCGTTTTTACCTTATAAAACTGAGCTGTAAACTGCAATGGTTCAGCAGCTGCTTTGCAGGCCACAAGGAGAGGGAACCCATTGTGCTTGTTTCAGTACAAGACTTGAGATTTGATTCTCTTTTCCTGTTTCTGGGGAAATTCCAATGCTCCAAAACAATTTACTGAAGAAAACTTGGCTAGGCTTGTTTCTTCAAGCTACAGCTCTCCTGTTTCACTGAATTGCTGCCTCTTATATGAGCTGTTAGGTTTTAGTGATGCTTTTTATTGCTGGTTTGTGAGATAGGTATTGGCTGTCAGGACTGCGTTAACTAACTCAGCACATTTCAAGACACTTGGTAATATGACAACTTTGTAGCTTCAACCAAAAACTTTAACTAGTTCACAGACACACAGATTGCATAAATTCTTACACAAGCACAAATACAGTTTTGCTGGTGTGTACGTATGTTAGCTTGTCTGCACGTGCTTTTATAAGTGTAGTGTTATTTTTTTCTAGAACCTCATTTAAAAAAAAAAGAAACTAATTCAGTGTCTCCATCCTTTTCTATCTTTCCTTTAAAAGTCTGTTTGTCTACATGCTGAGCCAATACTGCTGTACGGATTTGAATGAGTTTTATGTACACCTATACATCCTGCCTTTAAATGAGTTTATCCTGTTTGCTGGGGCACAGTAGTATGGCAGTGTGAGGGTAAGAGGAAAAGAGGGATGGAGAAAGATATATGGTGAAAATTATTCGAGGTAAAAGACATGGAGTCAGTGATAAAACACTGAAGTCTGTGCAGAGAGAGGAAAGGCAGAAGCTAGACAAAGGAATTGTAGCATCCATTCACATGGCAAAGGTTAACAGTCAACAGAAAATGAAATTATATTGAAAGGGGGGATGGGGAGTTATGTAAAAGTTTATATTTGCATGGCAAATGCAATATGTTTATGAAATACATTTTTGTATGCCAGAGGTGCATACTAATAGCATTTGCTAGAGTACAGCTATTTGTTTTTTTACGATGCTTATCTTTTTGCTGACTTCTTCAAAGATGTGAAGTCTCATTCTTTCACTTTCTAACTTCAAATTTTAATAATTGACACACTATAAATACACCATAAACAGATAGAAATTCATACATTATCAGTCCTTTCTGGAGATACTGCTGACCCTTTGAAGCTGTTGCATCCACGGTTATTGTACAGAAGATGTGCAAAAACTCTAAGGGAGGATCTTGCTGTTCTCATGAAACTCAAACAGTTCCCCTTTTTTTCAGTTTTGGGGAAACTTTGTGGTTGACAGGGTTATGTGAAATTTAAAAATAGAATATAAACTGTGTGTGGCTATCTTCAGAGTTAAGTATATTATAAAATTCAGCTCAGTAAACTTTAAATGCTCTGCAACAGTAAGTTGCTTTAAGAGTTAGGAAAACATTCAGTTGTTTCAGACTTGTAGATACTTTCTAAATTAAGTGTGCATATATCAGATTGTAAATGATCTTTAAGCTCTTAAATTGATTGCTTTCTTTTGTGTTTTGTACTTCTACCTTTCTAAACTTAATGTTTAAACAAGGACAAAAATGTACAAAATCCACAGGTAGCTGATACTGAAAAATAATAGAGAAGCTGTTTTGTTGAATTTATTTCTACATAAATGATAGAAATACAATAAAGGTCAACTCTTCATGTTTTATAATTTTGTCAGACTTGTACAAACAGTATTTAACAGATATGGTAATCTGATTTATGATGGGAAATATTTGTACTTTTTTGGTAAAACATTGAAATCTAGGGTTTTTTTGAAAGATGCCTAAAACATGCCTTTCATTTTAGATACATTCCTTTTAAGCAGTCTTTTGTACCAGAAGAAGGGCAAAGCTTGCTGGAAGAGCTAATATTTTCTACTGAAGAAGTTAATATAGTTGAGAAGGCAGATCAGACAGCGAGTATTTGAGTATTCAACCCCTTCATAGGTTTGTCCTTTGTGTGCTATGGTGGCAAAAAAGAACACATGGAAAAGTGTTGTTTGTTCAAAGATGTAAGAGTAGATCTTGTTCTTGATACATAGTTTTATAACTGTTTTTGGAACTTTACATAATTTATTTTGGCCCGTAAGTTTTTTTTTTTTTTTTTTTTTTTTTTTTTTTTTTTTTTAAGAGAATGCTTCTTGTATGATTTGAAAACACTTTGTAAGTATGCAACTAGGCATTTTTGGGAATGCATAACTTGTGATTATAAAACTTTGTTTTTTCAGGAATTTATAACTTGGCTTAAAAAATGCATTTTTTCCTCTAATTTTTCAAAAGGTCAGCTTGGTGTTCTAACTACAGTATGTGGTTTTCTTTTAAAAACATATCTTTGCCAAAAATACATTTTTGTTTCCATACCTAAACAGTTGGCTAGGAAATTAAACAGCAGACTTTGTCTAACTGTAATTGAGAAAAGGGAATGTGAAGTAGTGGGTTTTTTTTGTTTTGTTCTTTAACAAAGCACAGAACTGAGTTTTTAGCAGTACTACATGGTTTGTGAAAGGAACTTTTTTTTAGCTCTCTAAAATTTTCTGTGCAGAGCTTCTCCCCTTTGCCATAGAAGGTATACAAATAGACTTTGTTTTCTGTGTCTGTTTTCTACTTTTAACAGATGTGTTTGCTGTATCCTTTAAGTGCTATAATTTGGTTGAGTTTGATTTTTCTTTTTTTATATATTACCTGCCTGAACAAAGCACCGAGCAGCCTGGTCTAGCCTCATAGCTGATTCTGCTTTGAGCAGGAGCTAGAGCTATCCAGAGGTCCCTTCTGATCTGAATTATTCTATGATTCTGTGACCCTTCAGCAAGAATGCCCATGCAGCAGATACTCTGATATAATGTCTAATTACTCTACATATGTAAGAGGAATTGTAATTTGTCACACCAGTTCCATCTAGCTTATTGCTCTAACAGTGACGAAAAGCAAATATCCAGGGAACAGGTAAGAACAAGCCAAACATGACATTCCCTGAACGGCTTTCCTAATTTCCAGTTACTTGCCATGCCTTTTTATTTATAATGGAAATTTATTTACTTTTTATATCTTAGGTTTTAATGTTTTCCCTTTTACTTTGCAGAGGAAGATGTGCTGTGGTTAGAAAATGTACAGCTAAATCCACAGGTCAAGAATACGCAGCTAAATTTTTAAAGAAAAGACGACGAGGTCAGGACTGCAAAGCAGAGATTCTTCATGAAATTGCTGTACTTGAATTAATGAAATCTAATCCTCGCATAGTCAATCTCCATGAAGTCTATGAAACAGCAAATGAGATCATCTTAGTGTTGGAATAGTAAGTACACTTTCGTCAGATGTTCTGTGTTTGTAATTACAAATCTGTCAATGTATTAATTTTTAGTGCAAGTTGCCTGAACACCTAGAGGAATTACAACAGTACATGGTATGTATGATGCTAGGATTTTCTTAAGATATACTTAAGTAAACTCTTAGGGCTTTTTTGGTTTGCTTTATTTTCATGTAAATGTAAGTGTTGAATCCATTGCTGTTAATGACAAATGTTTGTAGTGAATGTTGTAAGTGTATTTTGTTACATCCACAGCTAAAGAGTTATGTCAAACAATATGGAGTAGAGACTTAAAGCAAAATAGACCAAAACCTATCCCAGTTCTGTACTCAAAAGTTTAAAAGTACTGCACCCATTCTGTTGTATGAATGTGTTAGTTAAAACAACAGAAAACTGGGAAATGTACAGTGTAGCTGTGCTTTACATCCTTAGGATGTAAATGCCAGGACAGTGAGACTAAGCATCACATTTCATACAGGAAAAACAAGCAAACTGATCTGGTTGAAGTGAAAGTCTAATATTCTCAGTCTTACTCTTTCCTTTTACATCCTTTACATGCTTTTTTTTTTTTTAAGAAGTCTGACATGCTTAGTATTTAGCTCATAGATTGATGCAAAAAAGTGTTCCAAGTACCATTTTCAGTGAATGGATACATTCTTCTGACTGTTGGTATCCTTGTATGTGTGATTTGATCATTGTGACAGATTTAAAAGTAAGACAGAATTGGACCCGGATACTTAAGGAGGTGACTACTAAATGTTGTCAGTAATATAGGTGGAAGCCTAAGACCCTACATGATGTGGTGGATGGACTGATAAAATTTTTTTTGACAGACCTTTGATACCAGAAGCTTTCAAAAAATAGAGTGGAAATTCTTTTTTCTCTCCTCACTGAATAACTCCTAGATGCACAGACAACTGATTTTACTCTTGATTCAAGTTTTAAATATTTTTATTTTGTGTATTTAAATACTGTTTCACTTGGTGGTAATTTTGATTAAAATTGTCTAATTGTTTGTTTAATTTGAACAGATTATTTCTTCTGCTAGTTAAATTTTGTAAGAAGCTCTACGATGAATTTTTAAGCAGGTTAACCTAATATAAAAACTGAATGCAAATTCTAGGATGTGTTTTTTTTTTCTTTTTTTCTTTTTTCTTTTTCTTAAAATAATCCTTCATGTCAAGCTGACCAGAGAGAAAGTCCTTGGGGACTACAGCACTTTGCATATTAAATATTTTTTTAAAAAAAGGTAGCCACTGATTTAGAGTAACAAATTGACTTTGCCTTTCAGAGGAACTGCACACATGCATGCTCTGTCAGCTTTGATCACTGCTTGACACATTTTGGTCATTGAAAACTTGCAATCCTTTTGCAGATTCTGAGCTTCTGTTTTCTCAAAAAATTCCCTATTTTTTTAGATGCCCTTGTGGCTGTTTATCAACTCTGAAAACAAGTCTCCTTATTTGAGAATCTATCTTGGATTATCCATCATGTTTATTGTATATGTAAATATTTGTTTAGAATGTAAGGAACAAAAAAGTGAATTGTGAAATGAATTCAACAAGGCTTCCTCTGACTACGATTTAGGCTTTATGTATAAAGAGAAGAAGAGATATGAATGGTAGTCTATACCCACGATGACAGATTAATTTGAATTTACCATGTTGCTCACGCTCTCTCTTTTTCTCTGTCTGTCTCGATATATATACATATATACATTCTTTTTAAAGGGGGGGCGTTCTTATATGGAACTACATTATTCCAAATGTATTATCTGTTCTTCTTGAAATATTAATTTAATAATCTAGAAGTAAGGGCAAATTCCAGGTGACAAGTTTGGAACTTCTTATTAAGTGCATGTTCACATAAGAGTGATACTGATTTTTGTGCTTCCGTTTTAGCTCAGCCAACTTTGCCTTGTTTACTGCAGCTCTGTAATGATACTACTTCCTAGTAATATGGTGTTAATCTTAATGGTCTACTTTATAGCAGTGTTCAGAAGTTTTGTAGTAAGCTTTCCTAATGCTGTTGAGATGAGTGGAGGGCTGATTACACTTCTATATTATTTACTTCTGTGCCAGAAGATGCAGGACTTATTAATGTTTCTCATTAAAATGCATTACTTTCAAAGAATTGTTAGAAATGATTCTCTCAGTTGTAAATTTGTGTTTCCCATTTCACCATAGTTTTCCGGCTACATATGGTCCTCAGTACTGTTGGAGTATGTTGATGGGGTTCTTTGGAAGATGTAATAGTGAGAATTAGTGTATGTTAAAGCTCATATCTTTTAAATAAAACAGAGGAATAGATGCCAGTCATCTCTACAAAGATGGCCTTATTAAGAATTGCTAAAGGCTTGAACACTTTTCAACACCTGTTCAACAGTACCACAAAAAAGATTATTACTCTTCTAATCTGTGACTCAAAGTTAACTGGAGAAACCTCTTATCCAGGGAGAGAAACCTGGCAGCTGAACTAATTCATTTTACAGCTGTACCTGGCAGCTGTAGTAATTAATTTTCAAATCCATCTAGTTTTTGCTTATGCAGAACTAGGAAAGGCCATACACACTCAGGTCAGTGGTTGATCTAACCCATGGTTATTTCTAGGGATGCCTGAAGGATATACTGTTTAGGAAGAGCTAAGATGCAAATGAGCCTATCCACTTTCTGCTATCCATTCTCCTTGTACTCTCCCAGCAAACACAAGTATTCTGCTGAGGATAGCAGAAGATACATCTTTGCCTGTTTTTTTTTTTTTTAATATCTGTTTATGGACCTCTAGTCTGTGAATCTGTTTCATCCTTTTTTAACCTGCTGGTACCGTCTGTCTCTCTACCTTCTGTGGCAAGAAATCGCAGATGTTCTTTAGCTGCTATGTGAAGAAATACTTTTCTTTTATATTTGTTTTAAACTCATCTACTAGTTTCATCAGGTGCCTCCTATTTTTCATATTGCGGGATTCGATGAATAACAGTTCATCTCTGAACCAGCCTTGGTGTTTTTTAGGGCTTATTCTTGTACCCCCCCTCTCCCCCCGACAGCCTTCTCCTCTTCAAACGGAAGAGTCAGACTCTTCAGTTTCTTCTTGTAAAGCAACTGTTACGTTCTCTTATTTTTCCTTTGCCTTTTCACCTTCTTGAAGATATGGAGACCAGAACTGTGTGCAGTACTTGAGGTACGCTAAGATTTTACATAGAGCAACGTTTTGCTGCTTTGTTTTGTTCTCAGCAGCCTTCTGATGATACGCAATGTTTGTTACCTTTCTTTGGCTGCTGCTGTGCATTGGTCCAGTTGTTTCAGAGAAATGTCAACAATTACTCTGAGATACGTCTGAGTTGTAACTGCCAGGTCCAACTTTAGTGTTTTATAAGCTTGTATTAGATTATTTTTCTCAAGATACCTTATGTTTAGTTATGCTACAGCTTATTTGGTACTCTTACCTACTTCTTGATTTGGTGACTGACTGCTGAACTCTCTCCAGTTTGCTAGTATCTTGAATTGGGGAGCCAAAAACTGGGCGTGATATTCTAGATGTGGTCTGTTAAGTGCTGAGTTGAGTCGCTTGCTTCAATTGCCTGGCTATGGACTGTTACTACAGCCCAGGATGCTGTTGGCCTTCTTTGCTGCATTCAGCTTGCTGTCTGCCAGGACCTCCAAGTGCCTTTCAGCAGAGCTGTTCAGCTTTTCATCCATCTGTTATCCACCCATATCAACTTGTATCCAACTTCGATACAAGAATCTTGTGAAAGAACAGCATTGAAAGCCTTGCTAAAGTTGAAGTAAATTATATCCATTCCCTTCATCCACATTTTTGTCATAGAAAGCATCAGATCGTGCATTATTGACATCTTGCGGAGCTCCAGCAGGGTAATAACTGTGTTTATCCATGTTGTCCATTATCTTAGTTTTTTTTTTTTTTTTTTTTTTTTTTTTTAATATAAACATTATTGTTTTATTAAGGATGGAATTCTGGCTTACTGATCGGTAGTTCTGAGGAACTCCTTTATGCTAAAGAGAGAGAAATCTCATGCAGTTAAAGCGGTCTGAGTAATAGTTTCAAAGTCTGCATGAAAGGAAACACTCTGTACTGCCACAGTGTCAATAATAACCAAGAAACCACACACAGCACAAAAATGACACAAGGTCATTTTCAGGTTTCCTTTGTGCTCTACTAATGGTAGGGTTTTCGGTAAGGAAGTAAGAGCCTTATTCTGAGGGAGCCATTTTGAGTTGCTGTGTGAAAACCTGAAGCTTGTCAATCTCATCTTTGTTATTAGTTTGGAATTGGAGATTTCAAAGTGACAAAGTTGAGGTCCTGTATTTCTGAATATTTTGTATCTGGTGGAGTTCTGGAAGATACTGTTAATTGGCTGACTAAGCTCCATGTTACAGTTGTGTCTTGCAACATCATCAGAGTGCTAGATTTTTTTTCCTGGTACCTCTGACAGAAATACGTGATTTTTAGTCTTTCATCAGAATGGCAGGACCTATAATAGTAACTGTGCAGTTTTTTCCCACCCAGAAATATTCTTCAGCAACTCTAGTTATTTATTGCATAAGGTTGTTTTGTACCTTTTGAAATAATAGTGTATCCAACAATAGGAATACTGTTGAGCTTTCTTCCCTCAAATTGTTTATGGAACTAGCCTAATTGAAGGCTTGGACATGTTCCAGAAATTCTAGGTTTCATTTCAAGAGGTAGGTTTCTTCCATTACAGAATGATGATGGAGCTCATCTTCATGAAGGCTTGGTCAGGCCCAGTTGCAAGAAAGCAAGGCTGAGATTTCCAAAACGTTGTGAGGAATTTGACCAAAAATTCTTTTACTGTCTCAACCCCTATTGCCTGCTGTGAGGTAAAAAAAAACCCCATCATTAGATTTCCCCCTCCTCATTCTTTCCCTTTCTAAGTGCTTGCATGTTATGTTTTGGCATGTATGTATTTAAAAAATAATTTTCTTGGCAGCTTCTAGGATGAATAGTGAGTAAATAAAATATATATATATATATATATATATATATATATATACACACACAAACACACATAAAATTGATATAAATAGATACTATGTGTAAAGTTCTTCTCATCTAAGCTTGACATTTCAAGTTTAATACATCAGTGTTCTTGAATGTATTTCAGTGCTGCTGGAGGAGAAATCTTTAACTTATGCATCCCAGACCTGGATGACAGAATTGGTGAAAGTGATATTATAAAACTTATAAGACAAATACTTGAAGGACTTTGCTGCTTGCATGAAAACAATATTGTGCATCTTGATTTAAAGGTGAAGCAACATCATACTTTTTTGTTTTAGTACTTTACCTTCAATTTAATATTGTAAGCATCAAAATCATTTGTTATAACAAAGATGAGGAAAAGAGGCAATATATTAGCGATTAAATAAAAATATAGAATACAGAAGACTATTTAGAATACAAACAGTCTCTGTTCTGTTTAGCAGTGTGCAGATTTCTGTGGTCAAAACAGTATAAGCACTGCAAGTATAAGCATTTTAAAAAAATTTTTTAAATAAAATTCAGTAACAAGTATTGCATAATATAAACTGGAATGTCATTTGGTATATTGTTTTTGTGCAGCTTGTAGTTTATGAAATAAAGAAGTAAAACTTTTCTATTCTAGCCTCAGAACATCTTGCTGAGCAGTGTCAATCCTCTTGGTGATGTAAAGATTGTAGATTTTGGTATGTCTCGGAAGATTGAGAATTCTAGTGAACTGCGGCAAATTATGGGAACAACAGAATATCTAGGTATGGAAGAATTCCTTTAAAATTTCTGATGTGCAGTTTCCTGGAAACAACAGTTCATACATTGTACTTGTGAACTTATGAGCCATTACTAGAGAAAAAAGAACAAGACAAAGCAACATTTTGTTTTGCTGTTCTCTTCCTTTAGAGAATATTTCATAGAATCTTAGAATTGCTAACATTGGAAGGACCTCTGGAGATCATCTAGTCCAACCCTCAGACAAGTGGCCCGTACGGAGATCGAACCTGCAACCCTGGCATTATTAGCACCATGCTCTAACCAACTGAGCTAAACCTAACCCCGGAAACTTCCAGACTATATCAATAAGGGCACCTCTAATTCGATGCTATAGTTCTTGCTGTGGTGCATTCTTTACAACTGAGTAGCTTTATGGGTTAAATTAAGAATTTTTGACTGTTAAAATTTTGCAATTAGAGCTGAAACACAACTCTAGCGTGCATACGAAAAGCATGTTAGTTGAATTAGGTATACAGTTTAGTATGATGATTTAATAAGATCAAAATATTCTTGGGAAAGCAAATGTCGTTATGACTTGATCCTCTCTGTGAAGCAGGTTTCCTTAAAGGTCTGTCTACACTCGTTTTTTAGGAGCACTTAAGCCTGTGATCCATAGTGTGATATCCAGCATATACTAACAGCAGCTGATCTTAAAAATGGCCTAATCACCTGACTTCACAGTGTTACTGTTCTGTTCTTCACCTGTTACCATGTGTTCTTCTTAAAGCTATATACTGGAAAACCTCTTTAAAAAAGATCTTATCTGTGCATCCATCTGAATTTAAAATATTTTGGGACTTAGAATAGACTTTATGTCATGTATTACAATTTAAGTCTGAACCAGTTAAGTGTCAATGTGTCTGATCGAACTGACATAACAATTTTCACACTTGTGCCTTGAAATAATAAACTTGATTATTTAAACTGCATGCTTAGTCTTATAATACTGGTTGGCAAAAAATCTTTGCCCAAAAAATCAGAGTATGTTTGAAAGGACACTTGAATATATAGTACCTATTAAAGCATCTTTTTTTCTCCCATCTCTCTCTCTAGCTCCAGAAATCTTAAACTACGATCCTATTACCACAGCTACGGATATGTGGTAGGTTGTGTGCTATAATTCATTTTGATGAGGCAGGTATGACCAATTAGCAATCTAAGGGCTAGATGCAGGTTTTGAGCAATTTTATCATCTTGCTTATAAAAATTCTTACAAAAAAGGAGAAAGACAGTGCTCAGGATATATACTGGCACTGGCAAGAATTACTGCATATGGGTCTGTATTGTTCCACAATTAGTAGGGAATGCCAGTGGCTTTTGAGCACACAGAGCATGGACCTTTGTTCTAAGGGAATAATTATTATTATTGGATAACATACTTCAGGTATTAGTTACTTGTGGATAACACTGGTGAACTACTTCAGGTATTAGCTACTTTGGGAAACGTCTATCACCCTCACCCCCCCCAAAAAACCCTTACTATGTAAATGTTAAGAATGTAACTTTCCACTTCTTGTTTTTAGAGCAGTATCAATTTCTGCAGAATGACTCTTAAACGAAACAAGTATCTTAGGCTACTTAAAGCTATACTTTTTGATTGTGGATTCATGTATCAACATAATGAGCCATGTTAGTGTGAAGTCTAACTTTGAGATGTGCTTATATACACAAATAACACACAACTTGATTTTGAAAGTTGCTGTGATCTGATTACTCCTTTAGAATTTTTAACCCATAAAAAAGTTATTAAATCTGTTTGTGAACTTTAACAACTTATTATTTCTCTGTTGTTATGGGAAGAGATAAAAGCGAATTATTGGTTGTATGCTCAGAATACTAGTACACAGCAGCTACATTTTTCCATACTGATCGCTACTAAGGTTAGACACTTTTCCATGCATTAAGAAACCATCTCAGATGTGTAACAGATCACACGATACAGTATTTGCTTTCATGTTCTTATGGAGAAAGATCTGAGCTGGAGGATACTGTGGCACAAATCAGTTTCTAATTCTACCGACAGGTTGACTAAATGTCTACCTTCGATACTTCACCCAGAATTGTTATGAAACATGCAAGATAGGTGTCGTTTATTTATGTGCAGATTGAAAGTCCTTTTTTAAATTTTTTTGCAAATTCTGACTTCCAGAATTGCCATACCTCCAAGAACTGGCTATGTCAAGCTTTATATTTGCTCCTCCTAAAAGCCTCAGTGGGAGGAAAACGGTGTCTGTGAGAGTAAGCAATTTTCAGAAATCCCTTCATTGAGATACATGGATACATTTCCATCTGTGTGTACGTGCACACACAGCCAAATCACATAAAAGTGAAGAAATCATACGCTGTTTCTACTTCTTTTGGGTACGGCATACATCAAAAAGTTCTCATTTGCAGCACAACAAATGGGGGACATGGGATTTTGACCCTATGTAGGATGACACGTTGTGTTCTTATCTCAGGAACATAGGCGTAATTTCGTACATGCTGTTAACACAAGAATCTCCATTTGTGGGAGCTGATAATCAAGAAACTTTCCTTAATATATCTCAAGTTAACGTTGATTATTCAGAAGAAACATTTTCATCAATTTCACAGCCTGCCAGAGACTTTGTTCAAAAGCTTCTCATCAAAAATCCAGAGTAAGTAACAAATTCTTTAGGGCAAGAATTCTATGTTTTGTGTTTTTGAAGCATCTGGATAAAGTGAATATTAATATAAAAGTTTAGTATCACTGATGTGATCAGTTACACATTTCAAAATGCACTGATTTGATCACTGGGTAGTATCAGCTTGATATTTAAAAATGCAGGCTTCTGGTTTTCCATAATGTAAGAAAAGGATCTTTGATTCAGTGTCTGGCTATTGTTTTCAGGTCAGTGCTCTGAGTTTGCTCACTTTGACTTTCTTTGTACCACCATTTGGAAGACAGATTATCACAAATCTTAAGAAATACATTCTAGAAAGATCAGATTCTTGTCTGTATCTTAACCTTTTATTATTCCATGTGCAGAGAAAAAAAAATACAATCTTTTTGATACAGTGCTTTGTTTCATGATTTATATTTAATGCAGCTTTTTTATTTTAATACAGTTTACACATAAACTTTATAGTCTTGTGATTGAACATTCTTCAGGAATGAATAGCGTTTTGCTATGTTCAATCTTGTCAAAAGCATTCTCAATCAAAAGTACAAACTTTTGTACCTCTAATGCATATTTCCGTAACTTTACGTTCCTTGTGAGTTCAGAGGCCTTTCAGAGTAGCTGAACTGTGAGATGTTAGTCTCTGAAAGTGCGAGAATTGTACACAAAAACTGTGTGCCCTTGCTGTATAGTGTTAAATATTGAATTTTTAACTGTCACACAAGTAAATGCAAGAAAAAAAATTAAAAGGCAATTGGAGAATGACTCAATCTTGTAACAGTATCTGAGTTTAGCAAAGTCAGGTGGTCATATTCTACAAGGCATGGTCAGGGATTATCAGTGCTAGTGCTGCATGTTTTCATCTGTATTTGGCAATCACTATCCTCTTCAGAGAGGTGCCACAGAACAGGAGTGAGCCTTGCTGTTTGAGGAGGAGGCTTTTTGGTAGGAGGGATGACGGTGGCAGCTGACATCTGTGAAGTGCCTGCTTTGAGGAAATAGAGACTCCATGTTACCTTATGTCTAGCCAGGACAAGATCAAGGATGAAAAGTACTTTCTATTTTATAATCTCACATAAAGGGTTTGTTAACAACTGAAAGAGCTCATTGGAACCATTGTATCATCAGGGAGAGAATTATGAAGACCCTGCTTCAGTAAATGTTAGTATGGACCTGTGGGAAATTTGATGTTCTGCTACAGCTACTATACTTGCTGTCTTGCCTCTGGGCATCCTAGAGTCTTCATTATATTCTTAGTAACTGCTTTTCCCTTTCCACTGCTTAATGACTATACCTTCTTGAACGTTAGAGGAAAAATCTGTCCAAGATTGTCATCTCCATAAAGTCAGCGGTCTCTGACCAAAAAATATTTATGCATTTCTGCATAGTTGGGAGCAGGTAGGTGGGCTCTATCGTATTTTCAGTTTTGTGGAACTTGCCAATCCAGAACACACATAGTAGCACTGCACTAGATTATTTAACAGAACTATCCGATGATCTCAAGTCTGTTTGGAAGTAACTTTGGAATAATTTACACCAGTCTAGGGTGATTCCAACAGTAAAAGTCTGATATACTTGAAAAATTCCCCTCATTTGGTCCTCCCTGAAAACCGAATGACTGAACATTCATTAAATAAAGATTTCCTGCTTGAAACAGTCTATGTAAAATGCAGGACTTAAAAAGCATAAGTATGTATATATATATAATAACGAAAACATACTAAAGAACTATGAATACTATCTAGAAAGTACCTGATCCTTGGTCTGATTAAAAATTTACCAGTTTTGAAATAGAGCAATAGGGAGAACAATCAACTGAAATCTAGATGCACATTGCTAACAATGAACCCTGAACTGCAATAGGTTCTATTGCACTTTTTAGTAGCTTTGGTTGGTGGGTGGAAAAGCAGTAATGTTAACTGTGTAATGTTGTTCCCTCTGTAATGCCAGTTGTGGTTACAATTCATTCTCTGTGTATGTCAAAACTACTTTAATTCTATTTTTTTCTGCTTCTGAAATGACCTTAAGCAACTTACCTCTTGGTATTTTTCTTTCAAAGGGAAAGACCCACAGCAGAGGCCTGTCTCTCTCATTTGTGGTTACAGCAAGGGGATTTCATACTCTTGTGTAGCCCCGAAGAAACTTGCTGCCCTTCTGTGATGCCAGGACACACAACAAAATACTCAGAAGAGCGGAATATAAAATCCAGTTGTAATGGTACCTGTGGCAACAAGGAAGACAAAGAAAACATTCCAGAGGACAGCAGTACAGTCTCCAAACGCTTTCGGTTTGATGATTCATTGCAGTATCCACAAGACTTCATGACAGACTTCATATGTTAATGTGTTTTTATAGACTTTTTTTGAAATGAATTTAGCATAATCTATTCCAGGAGTGAATATAAGATTATGACTTCCCAATTCATGCAGCATTGACGTACTGGAAATGCACTTTTGATCCTTTTATGCTGGTGCTTCCTTTTCTGTCCGTTGCTGGCAATGGATTTAACTCCTGAGAAATTGGAAGTTATAGCACCAATAGAATGAGTTCTATGTTGTGTTTTTAAAGAAGGTATAATTAAATATATTTGCACTTTCCAAGTTTTAGTCCAAAAATTATGCCAGATTGAACAAATTAAACCTGAAAATGAGTTTAATTAAACTCAAACTTTGCCAAGCAGTGGTTGAGTAACACACACATTTTTATTATTACATCTTGATAATAAACTGATCTAAGCAGAGAAACTGAACTGAGCTCTCCTACTAGGCTTAGTTGTAACCATTCTCATCAGTTTAAATGAAAGTTAAAAAATAGTGTGCTTTGGGAATATCAAACATCTGTTGAGACCATTTGGACAACTGCCTTTTCTCTAGGATCAGTAGTAGTTAAGAAAATGTTTCTGCCTTATTGGTCTGGTCTGCTTAAAGATTACAATGCATATTGTGTGCATTTTTCCTGTATTGAATCTCTGCAGTGCTTGAATAGAACACGGGTAGATTGAATAGAGCATAGATAGACTGTCATTCCTAGCGCTAGTGGCCCTTTGCTTCTTATCAGCAAGTTGTATTAGAAGAGGATGAAGGTCCTGTGCTGATGGGCATATTTGACACACCTGCGGGTTTCCTTTGATATAGTCTCTGTAAAATAGTATTGTCTACCTGTAATGATCTATTCCTCATCTTAAAGAAAGCTTCGGAGATTAAACTAATAACTGAGTATAATCATTTTTGCCAGTGAAACTGCATTTAACAGCTTTTTATTATGCCCTTCTAATGCAGATGCTCAGTGCATCTTTTCTGTCAATTATTGTTACCCACAATACTTATGCCCGCTCTGAGAAATGGACTGCAGTGTGTTAGTAATTAGACAAACTATCCAGAAATTGTTTTAAACCCGTAAACTTGCTTTGTTTTCTAGGTTTGTCATTTTTTAAGTCATAAAGACTTAAAAAAGAGATATCTCTTCTTATTATTTCTAAGATCTGTGAAATAATACATATGTCAAATTTTGGCTTGGAGCAAATGCTAATCATGTTTTAACAGCCTGAAACTATAGTTTACCCTTGAAATACTGACAGATACAATCCTGATCGTAACAACACTGAGTTTAAAAGTCTGTGTACAGAACGTTAATAAACTCTCAGAAATGTTCTGAAAGGGCTCTTTGAAATACCTTTGCAATTTTCCATTCCTCACTGCACAGATTTACCCTCTTTTGGTTTGGGTTTAGTTTTTGTATATTAGAATATCACAGTCCTGATATTTTTTTCTTTTTTTTTTTTTTTCAAATGTGTCTATGGATCTGTCAGTAACTAAGCAAACAGAAGTTTTGGAACATCATATGAGAAGTAAGTAAACAGAATGACAAGTAAAAGGTTGTATTTTTATCTCCCCACTGCGTGCCAAAAGGAATAGACAAATTTTTTGCAAATAGGTTTCAGTATAAGGTTTTGACTTAATGGATGGGGGAATTCAGGACTAGTGTCTTTTATTTGGGTGATATTCATCTTGACAAGTGTGAAGTCATCTGCAGTAAAGCCTGTAAAACCAATATTTTTGTTTTTAAGTTTTTGTTTGTTTGTCAGAAATAAAAGTTTTCTAAGACTTAAACTCATGTGAAATGAAATCACAAGTATGTTTGGCATGGATGAAGCTCAAATGCCTATGTATAAATTAACTGCAGTGACTCTTCTCTGCACATTAATTCTCATGTAACTTTTTTCTGTGATGCTGATAATAGAAACTATAGAATGATTTCATTGGATGTAGTTATTGGATTGTATTCAGGTACTTCATACCATTGTCAAAGTTTCCAGTTAGTCTTATTTAAAAAAAATAATTCCCTACCAGCATGGAGTCTAATTTAAATTGTGTAAATTAAAAATATGAACTGTTTTATACACATACACTCACAATTTAAAGTTCACTTAAGATAAAGGAAGAAACTGTCAAAAGTTACAAAAGATAAAGGTGGGAAAAATGGTTTACAAAGTTAATTACATTTTAAAATTATCCAAAAATATTACTAAACTGAGATTACAACCAGGAATCTCATGTCTTTGTATACTAGTGTTCTGTTTTTAACATCCAGAAAATAAAGCTGAACGCATATGCCAGCACTTTATCTTAAATATTCCTTAAAGATTTTATTATGGTAACTGATGTTTACATTTCTAACTACTTTTGGAGCTAACTTATTTTTAAATTTCAATAAATGAAATTTTGTCCTTTCCAAGGATAAGGATTAAAGACTTTATTTGTAGTTTATGTAAATTCAAAAGTATACCTTGAATCTGGTTTGTTTGCATCATTGTTTGATTTTATTTAAAAATTACTCTGCATCCATATCTTATATTGAATGTAAATATATACATTATAGACAATGTTAGCCCATCTTGCTTTCTGCCAGATTATTGGGGATTACCAACTGTAAATGGGTGATGAGAAACATTTTAAGATTACTGAAGTCAAATTTCTACGCAGTTCTTTACCTTTTTATAGTAAAAAATAAATAAATAAAGGTTGTATTTTTCAATGTTTGTGGGGATTATTTTTTCATTTGTTTTTAATCATATCTTTATTAGCTAGCTCCCTGGGACTCTTAGGATCATATTTGTTTTATAAGTATAATACAGATACATATCTGCAGTGGTCTTGTATCTTGTAGTATTTACTGAGGTGATATTTTTGTTAAATTCTAATGGCTTTTGCATAATAGCTATGTAAGGAAACTTGCATGAGTACTACACACATAATAGGCTGTTAGGGCACTAATCCTACATTTGTGCCTTTTTTTTTTTTCCTTCAAGTAGATGACCGAATTAAAGAAACTCTTCTTTAGAAAAAGGATTGTACTCAAAAGAGCTAGTAACTCATTCTTTTGATCTGGATGCTGCCTTTCCTACGAAGACACATTTCACTGACAAAACGAAAACTTCCTCATTGCTAGAAATGCATGAATGAGCTCTCTTTCAATGCAAGGAATACTCTATCCATGTACTTGCTTCAGTGTTGTTCGCAGCATTCCGTTCAGAAATGATCTGTGTATTTACATTTCATGCATTAGGTTTATCAGTTTAAGACATCTAGAAAAACTATAGTCTGTATAACACTAGTAGCAATTAGAGACTGTTTAAAATTGTTATCATTTCCAAGGTTTCCTAAGAAAGGAGGCACGTCAGAGCAATTTTTCTAACAGCTGACTGTAGTCTTAATGAGACAAGTGTGATTGTACTCTTAAGATAAGTTATGCTTGGAAATGTATATTGCAAAATCAAGGCAAGACAAAAATAGGCAATTAATATTTTTTTTTAACCAAAAACCAAAACAAGATACAGGATGAGTCAGCTGATATGAAGTTTATCAAATTAATGATGAAATGACAGCTAAATTTTCAAGCCACCTACCAGCGCATAGGAATGTATCAAATTTCCTCAATCAGAAGCACATACATGAGTTGCAGCACAAAAAGAGAATTTTCAATCCAGTCAGCTGTTACAGCATTAGCCCTAAAGTGACTCTTGGATAAAAGATGTATTCAAAGAATCAATTCTTTCACAACAGAATAGGAAGAGCAGGGATGATTTTTGACCCAGTAACATCTGTGACAAAACTGTTGCCTTCCAGTGAAATGAAGACTTCACCTTTGAGAAAAGTGTGAATAGAAACCTTCTGGGTCAAACACATTTGCAGCCAGAGCCAGTAAGTCACCATACCAACAACTGAAATACAAATATGTGTATTTAGTGTTATGATAATTTAGATAGCAAAAATAAAGACTCATTATTATTTAAGAGATACTAGCACTGAGAGGTGTTCAAGCTGACTCTCCTGTTCCTTCTGAATGGCTGTGACCATGGAACAGATTGTAGGCATAGATGTTCCAGCCGACAGATCCCCAGATCCCCTTAAATCGTTTTCTTGTTGCATTTACTATAGAAGTCTATGGTAAATCTGTGCTATAACTCTCTATTTCAGATTCTCAAAGTCATTTCTTGATCGTCAGTAGTTCCTTCATGGTATGAGCAAAAGACTGGTCTGACTAAACATGTCTTACAGTACAGTATGTCCCTAAGAATAACTATACAAACAGTAAGTACATATTTATCACCCTTTCTAGGGGAAGGAAATACTACTGCAGTCCTGTCTACAATTTGATTTCTTTGCATTACATACTCTATATTGAAGAACCCACAGGATGTGCCTAACAAGACTTAAGACCATAAAAGCAAAAAAAGTGTGTATATATATATATATATATATATATATATATATATATATATATAGAGTGTGTGTGTGTGTGTGTATTTGAAAAAGGTGGAAATTTTCTAATACTACAGAATTGCATAGAAAAAAACAGTATTAAAAACATTACTTAGATTCATGTTTTATTAGTTTAGATACGGTCTAACTATGGAATACAAGCAATAGTTACCTATTTTTGTTCTTTAAGAAATTCTTGAGCTTGAAAAGGGTCTTGTTCCTCTGAAAACTTGCCTAAGTGTAATGTCTCACCATTCATGGTGAGTCAAAATATTAAATTTATTATCTTTTTGAAATAATTACTGCATCTAATTGTATTTTAATTGCTATCCAAAATTCAAGTCCTGCTTCTGCGCACAGAAGGGCTTAAGTACCAACTGTTGATTTAAATCACCCTAACGTGAATTCCAACAACTAAAACTTTTCCTTTATAGAAATCATTGTTAATGACTGTTCTTTGCTCTGCAGATTGCTGAGGTGCTAATAAGATGGGTACAGGCAGTCAGAGATATGATCATCTGAGTAAATGAATGTTCTGCCTACTGGTGGCATAAAATTTATAAGGTAAAAAATAATCTGTGAGAGGTGTACCTAAAATACAGCTTAAATTCTTTTTTCTACACTACCCTTCATTCAAATAGACTTCATCTGAAGAATTTAATTTCTCCTTCTCCTCTTTCCCACCAGAGAATTTTGTCTGGGTGTTCTCATGCCATTTATTAAAAAAAAAAAAAAAAAGAGAGAGAGAGACAGACAGAGAGAGAGAGAGAGAGACAGAGAGAGAGCCAGTGAATAATCTGGCCACATAAAAGCTGTTGTGGAAAATACAGTTAAAGACAGTATTTTTTTAAAAAAGAAGAAACAACAATTATGAATTAGAAATAAATATTTAGAACACTATTTTCTAAATGGTTGCACTTGTATTTTGACCCCCCCCCCCCCACACACACACCATGAGAAGCCTCTGTGAGAAAGCTCTGCTTGCTTCATTGAAGGTCTTTCCACTGTGAGATCAATTATTTGTTTTATATACAACTATAGTGAGTCCTTGAAGGGAAGATGTGAGAAAATCTATATTCAGTTCTAAAACTAAAAATACATCTATTTATGTATATAGCAATAGCCAAAAGAGATTTTAGACTAAGCGGAGTACAAGAAAAGGAAACATGGGATTGAATTCCAGTATGTAATGTTACAGTTCATTTGTGATTAGTGAAATTGTCTTGAGTGATTTAGGAATACAACTTAATTTGAGTGACAAGTTATAGGCATTTAAGAAGATACACCTACACTGCATTAAAGCATACTGTTCCATACTCACACTAGCTACATGGTCTTCAGACTTTATTGGAAGCCTCTGGGGAAGGAAAAGAAAAAAAAAAAAACTTCCCAAAATTATTTTTAAAGCAAGATTTGAATCTGAAAATTTTCAATTTTGTATATACAGGAGTTACTACATTTGTTAGTCTGTACTTTCAAATGTTATTCATTTGCTATAGTCAAAACAGCATGCCAGTAACTACTTTGGGTAAAAATTGAAGGGTTTTTTTCCACATTGAAGACAAAACATCTGGACAGTGAAGTATTTCATTGTGCACAGTATTCTGGCTTAAGTTTTGTTAATTCCAAAGAATAAGCCGTATTACTCAACTGTTCAGTACTTTTGCTTCTGTTTTTTTTTTTTGGGGGGGGGGGGGGGGAGGGGAGGAAAAGTTCTTGATTACTAGCACTTCAGAATTTTACTCAGGTATCAAGGTGGAATAAAAACTGTATGTCATTAAGTCTTTCATATAATGAAAACTTAGTTCTAAAATCTTATTTGATAATATTCAAACTATATGATATTGAATGCCTATGTTCTGTAGGCTTCGGTAATAATGGACTTTAAGACTGCTTTCTTTTATATTACTTGTAGAAAGGTTTTAACAAACATACTTTGGAGTATCTGTTTTATTCTTCTGTGTACTCCCTTTTCATTCTTTCACTGGTTTATCCTTTTGATCTCATTTTTACTGGTGAACTTAGATTTTGTTTGTTTTGTTAGATATGACTGATGGGATTTCATATGAAAGTGAGATTTCATCTAAACACAAATAACAGATTATAAACCATTTTTTTCAATATACCATCTTGTGATCTTGACAAAGCAAATGAAACCAACTGTTTTTATGTTCATGTAAATAAACTGCTTAACTGATCACTGCTGGAAAAGAGTCAGTTGTGGAAAAAAGGGGGAAAAGAATAAACAGCAGCATAGAACATCTTAGTTTTCTGCAAAGTACAAAGTTTTACTGATAGTGAAAAATACTACATATGAAAAATTTAGTTTCTCTATAACATTCCTAAGTTTAGCAACTTAACTGTGTCCTTCCTTCTCCAAATAGTAAAAGCAGGTTAGTATTTCCAATTTCCTAATCAGATAAAGAAGAAAAGTCACATTCTAGCAGTAGGAATTGTAATGACCAGAAGAATTTTCAGGTAGATCAGTGTGCACTGAATGTGCTACTGCCTTCTGTATTTAGAGTTTCTAATTGTTGATTCATTCACTTCAAAACAGAAATAGCAAGGATTTTCCTTTTCATATTTTCTCACTAGACTGTTATGTATTACAGCTAGTATAGCATACAGTTGCAATCTCCCTGGGATATGTTTGAGTAGGGTATTTCTAATTTCAAAATCAAAACCAAGCTTTGGTACTATTTTAGCAAATACATGGGGAATTCCAAGTAAGTTTGAATTTGCACAACTGCACAAAGCAAAAATGCCCTAATGGCTCTTTGTCTCTGGATTTGTAACCAAGGGACTTTTATGTTTAAAATGTGACAAGTTTTAAATGTACAGGCCTTTATAATGCTGTTTGTCTAGTTCACAAGGTTGGTGGTGGCCTGAATCAGATCTCATTTATAGGGATTTTCCACTAGGTTAACTGTCCTGTAAACTGTGGCATTACTGCCCTTCGTGCATTACTTATGTGAACACCATCAAAACCTCTCATTTAGCATTCACACAAGCTACCTAACATTGAAACAGCCATTTCATACCCAACTGGAATCCAAAGTTAATCTCAGCAGAAAGCATTTGTATTGAGATTGGTCAAGGTATCAGACTCCTAACACAGTGAACACCCTGTGTTTTCACTAGCACTGAAAGTGATTGTCCTTTGGTTTAGCTCCTTATCTGTGCGTGCATGTGTATGAGAGCTTGTTTAAACACTGAGTGTTCGCTGAGTATAAGCTAAGTGTGTAAGTGCACAAGATAGGCTGACTTCTAATTACATGACACAGCACTTGGAAATATCTTAGGTCACTGTCGTCATTTAGATAATAAAACCCTCTAATGGCCTGACTAGGGAGGATTAAGAATGGTTTTGGAAGTTCAGCTGAATTCTTTTTTGTGTTTAGTTGGAGCACACATGTCTCTGCTCAACCTAAGAACAAGCAGCTGAATTCACTCACTCAAATGCATTAGTTAGTCTGAAAAATAAGAATGAATACTTACTTCAACAGGTGTGAATTATATCTGAAGCAATTTAACTATCCTTATTTTCCTGAAATCAGGAGGCCCTTACAGGGAGTCCAGTGACTTTCTACAAGAAGACAATTTTATTCTCACAGCAAAGTAACAATAGCAAAGTTGAAATTCAACCTGCAGTAGCTAAAAACACATTGCAATAGGTTAGAAAAGAACAAAGTTTCACATAATTAATTTTTGTTATCAAAAGCAAGGAATAATATGTTTTGGGTTTGTAACCTTTTTGTCAATTTTAAAGCATATTTTAAAAGCATATTAAAAGCGTATTTAAAGCGTATTGAAGTATTCTACTTCAAATAAAGAAGGCTCACCGTAAAGCAACAATTCTTCTACTGCAGTTGCAACTAATACAACATTGCAAGGTTCATTAGAAACAGAAGAATTAGATCGGGGGGCATACCACTTCTGCTGCAGAGGCACTGAAGAGAGCTGCGGGGTGGTGAGCCAGCGCGGGGCCCCAAGCCCTGCACAGCCGCGCCGGGGAGGGCGGCGGCCGCCTTCCCTGCGCCCCACGCGCCCCCTTACCAACGGCGCCGGCGGCCGTGTGTGCTTCGCCCCCCCGCAAGGGCCAATCAGCTCCCCGCGGGCCTCGCGCCTGTGCGTTGGGATTCGCTGTGCGTGTGGGGAGGGCGGCAGCCGTTAACGGTCGCGCTCGCGCGGAGCCGCTGCGTGGCAACGGCGTCGCCGCAACACAGCTGCGCTCCGTTCCTCCCTCTTTCGCTATCCCGCGCCTTCCCCTCGGCCGCGGCCGGCAGACATGGGCACCGAGCAGGTACGGGAGGTACTCCTTCAGCCCCGAGCCAGCAGGCTGGGGTGGGGCGAGGGGAGTCCCGTCAGCGCCCCGCGTTGGTCAGGGCGCTGGGGAGCAGTGGGCTGGCCGGGGAGAGGTGCCAGGACAAGCGAGGACGGGTGCCTAGGGGTGTCGCTTGGGGCTGAAGATAGTGCTTCGCCTGTCGCGTGCGCTCGGCGCCAGAAGAGGTTTGGTAGTGATCGGGAAAGCGTTTTTCCTTAAAACTGGCTTTTAACTTTGATTCAAGTAACTAACTTGGATTAAAATGTTGAAATTACATTTTTCTTCCTGATATTCAATTAAACGCTTGTGTTCTATAAGCGAGAGAGCTGACAGGAATTTTCTGAGAAAGGCATTAGCGCATTGCCTCGTTATTTGCGGGCTGCTTGCGGAGTGATACCCTCCAGGAAAATAGAAGTGCAGTGTCTGCTGTTCAAATCAGGTTCTTAGAAGCAGTGCAGTCTCACCTACAGCTGCTCAGATATGTTTTAATTGTTTTCGCAGTGCAAATCTAAGCAGATAAGCACTTTTTTTTTAATTCTCCTTTTTTTTGCCTCCAGCCTCAAAAATTAGATTTTAGCACTTGAATTTTTTATTTTTTTTCTTTTCTTTTTTCCCTGTCCCTTCTGTTTTTTCATGAAGCACAATTAAGGTAATGATGTCTAGGAGTATTTTGGTGTGTTTATTTTTAAATTTCCTGTGGGGTTTTTTCTGCTACTCTGTAACTTACCAAAACTTTCTTATCTTCCCAGAAATTCACTAGAAATTTAAATGTTTATTTGTGGTTTTCCTTCTGTTTTCAAGCCCAGACCAAATGGCAAAGGGAAAGTGGCAAAGAGAGCAATGAAGATTCTACCGCAGTTGCCTCAGGTGGTTGTGTTGGCTTTTTGCGAAGCATGGTTGGCTAAAGACTGTGCTCATTTAAATTTGTGTTGAAGTGTAATAATGTGTATATTCTCTTTCTTTGCATTACACACACTCACACACGCTATGTATGTAATCTATATTTGCAAATGTATTTCACTTTGGAAATATTGAAAATAGAGTATTTGAGCAAGTTTGAAGATATTTCAGTAACATAAAACTGGAGAGTAAATAAATACTCGTACATAAACTTAATATGCTTCTCTCATGCTCTGGCTATTATGCTGCAATTTTTATGCTGCCTTATTACTGCTGTGTATTAGGTTTTAGTTTCTTTGGCTTACTGTATTTAAGGTGTTTTAAAGTGTGTGTTAGTAGCACCTACAGCAAGTATAGGGTCTAAAATATAAAATATTTATTCTAGGCAAGATCTAAGCCACTGTGGCAGCAGGCTTGTCCTTCATTCCACCTGAGGAAAGAACAGAAAGATAATGAATCAGACGATTTTACTGTAAAAAATGAGTATTTACCTGGTAAGGTTAACATTTAATATTACTTAAAATCACTCAAAAACTTAAGTACATGCACAACACGTTTGAACTCTGGGTTCATAGAACTTAATTTCAAAATGTATTTTCTGCAAGGAGAATATTTGGAGACGAGATGTAAGAGACGCAAGATTCAGGATTCTAGAGATAATGAAGCAGTTGCTGGACCATCAACTTCTAAATTGAGGAGAAGCAGTCATCTGAAAAAAGATGAACATTTCAGAAGTGCTCTTGTTAACATTATATTGTGAGTTTTCTTATCATTGAATAATATATTTTTCCTTTTTGGTAGATGAACCAAGTTTTAAAATTAGATTAGTGAAAAAAAGTTTGAAGATTACACTCATATACATACTTTTGATTTGTAAACTGTATTACCAGTTTTAAACGCTGAACCTTAGCAGGTAAAAATATAAACTTGGTCATAGCATTATAGAATTGGTAAGGTTGGAAGGGACCTCTGGAGATCATCTAGTCCAACCCACCCCCTGCTCAAGAAGAGTCACCTAGAGCATGTTAGACAGGGTTGCATCCAGGCAGGCCTTGAATATCTCCAGAGAAGGAGACTCCACAACCCCTCTGGGCAACCTGTTCCAGTGCTCTGTCACTCTCACAGTGAAGAAATTCCCCCTCACGGTCATGCAGAACTTCCTGTGCTTCAGTTTTTGCCCATTTCCTCTTGTCCTGTCACATGGGACAACTGAAAAGAGTTTGTCCCTGTCCCCTTGGCACCCTGCCTGCAGGTACTTATACACATTGATAAGATCCCCCCTCAATCTTCTCTTCCCCAGGCTAAAGAGGCCCAGCTCTTGCAGCTGTTCCTCACAGGGCACATGCTCCAGCCCTCTGATCATCTTCGTAGCCATACACTGGACTCTCTCCAGTAGCTCCCTGTCTCTCTTGTGGTGGGGAGCCCAGAACTGGATGCAGCACTTGAGATGAGGCCTCCCCAGGGCTGAGTAGAGGGGCAGGATCACCTCCCTCCACCTGCTGGCAACACTCTTCCTAATGCAGCCCAGGATACCATTGGCTTTCGTGGCCACAAGGGCACGTTACTTGCTCGTGGTCAGCTTGTCATCCACCAGCACTGCCAGGTCCTTCTCTGCAGAGCTGCTCTCCAGCAGGTCAGCCCCCAGCTTGTACTGGTGCCTAGGGTTATTTTTCCCTAGGTGCAGGACTCTGCACTTGCCGTTGTTGAAGCTCATGAGGTTCTTCTCCACCCAACTCTCCAGCCTGTCCAGGTCTCTGAATGGCAGCACAGCCCTCAGGTGTATCAGCCACTCCTCCCAGTTTGGTATCATCAGTAAATTTGCTGATGAGGCACTCTGTCCCCTCATACAGGTCATTGATGAAAAAATTGGACAGGATGGGACCCAGTACCGAGCCCTGGGGAATTCCACTAGCCACAGGCCTCGAACTAGACTTCATGCCACTGAAGGCGACCCTCTGAGCTCTGCCTTTCAGCCAGTTCTCAATCCACCTCACTGTCCACTCTTCGCCTGCTTCAATGTTCTTTTTGCATCAGAATGTCTTAAGCACATTGTAAAATGGTGCCAATTACCTTTTTTGTTTTGTTTGTGTGCAGCTAACATGTAGGTTGGATAAGTATCTGAAGAACATGATGCGTGCTCTATTCTTTTTTGTTAGGCAGCAAGAACTTACTGAAGAGCAGCTTCCATCCCTTGATCGAACCCAGCTTCCAAGAGCAGATTCTTCTACAGCAGTAGAGAAAGATATTTTGGTAGTCAAAATGCTTTTCTAGAATATTAAAGGAAATACAAAGCCATTACTTACTGTAAATACACACAAGATGACTGATACTGTAGCAGATGATTGGCAGTGACATGTTCTTCTGCTATTGGTTTCACTTCAATATATTATTTATAATGTTTTTTTGAAAATGTACATTCAGATATATTCATTTGTGGTTATATGTTCATGTTGCTCCATATATTTCTGAGCAATGCATTAAGCGTATGTTTTATATCCATATAGGGCTCGTTAGACTGCATGGATTTCTCAGAGTATACAGTCCAGACCTAGGTCTTGGAGATAACAATGACAGCACTGGAATGCTATGATAGATGAATGTATATTGAAAATTTATTTAAGGAAAGGATTAATACTGAAACAGTGCCTTAATAAAGGAAAGGCAGCTCATCATATATATGTATGTTTTTTAATAAATTTGATTTCAATGAGTTATGCCTGTTCTTTACTGAAAATTTTGTTACTTAGCTCTCCTCAGAGGACTGGAATAAAATACATGTTTTTGTACCTTGTTTTTCCATTTCAACTGTTTTTTATCATTATTTTGCCTGGTAACTTTTGACAGGATGATTAAGGTATTTATATTAGATTTACGAAGTACATGTAATTTACTATGTAAGCTAATCCTTAGTACTAATTAAACTTACTTTTACTAAGTGAACCCATATACTTATCTAAACCTGCGGTAGCAATGACTGTCTAATACTGGACATAACCATGGATCTTATTCTTTTATCCTGCAGAAATACTACTATTACATTCACCATGGAATTGATACAGAAAATGTGGCCCCAATGGATGAATCATGGCTAGACCATGTCTTAGCTTTAATTCCAAAACGTTTGAAAGTACTTGAGGAAAGTATATGTTTACTGTCTGATGAAATGAAAGAAGACTATCTTTTGAGTGTAAAAAAGGCTATAGGTAAATTTTTAGTATTTTACTCTTCAGTTTCAGAAATGTTCATTGTTGAGTACTCTTTGCTGTTGACAGCTACCATTGTTGAAACATTATATATGTATCTTCCTAGGTGTTAGATGCACATTTTAATAAAAGGAGTACTCACATTTTCTTATCCTTGCAATGCTGAAAGCTAATATTATTCAATGTTTTTGATCTTTCAAGATTTGTTTTAAACATTATTTTATCTTATAAATCTCTCTTTAATAATATGACTTTCTATTAAATCCCTTTTTGTGTACGTCCTGGTAAAATTGCTCATCTAAATGAGTTAAGCATTTAGCCCCTTTGATTGTCTTTATTCTTTTACTAAGCTTATTTATATTTTAACTTATTTTTTACACTTTTTCTAGTTGACTTTGTTTTAAGAGACACCAGGGAAAAAGATGAAGACAAGAAGAACAATTTTCTTCTACCTCATCGTGCAGAGTAAGAAAATGTATTTATTCACAAACACTGACTAGAGAGCAATGGAGTAGAATAGCATGTGTAAGGAGCAGTCTTAAGCAGAGGCAGTCAATGTCAATTGGAGCACTGCAGAAAATAGGAAAAGTAAATAAGATTTAGTTACATGAATTCAGATAATGATTATGTAACATCTTCGGAGGAAACTCTGGAAAATACGTGTCTGCCTTGAATAATTGCTAGAAATTAGTTTTCTTTTTCTTAGTGTTTAACTGATTATAAGTCTCAAATCCAATGCCACAGCATTTGAAAATGGGATATAGCAGACTGAATCCTCATGTGTAAATTGCATTGTACTCAGTGGAACAATGACATGCCCTGCACTGATTTCAGTGAAGCTCTGTCTTGTTTACAGATGGCAACAGTTTGGCTCAATACATACAGATTTAAGAATGTAGCACATACAGCAGCATAAATCAGAGTGTTCTGTTCTTCAGAACAATTTGGCAATTTGCAGCAAAAACATTAATAAATGTCTAGTTTTTGTATTTGGGTTTTCCAGTATGCACCAACATCCAAATTGTAATGGATAGATGTGGCTTTTATTTAAGGTAAAGGACTGTCTACATTCCTTTCATGTTTGCCTTGAAAGGTCTGCTGTATACCATTAGCTTTCTATGATGAGATGATTGGCTTGATAGGTGAGAGGAGAGCACTGGATGTTGTCTACCTAGACTGCAGTAAGGCTTTCGGCACTGTTGCCCGTAATGTTTTTATAGATAAGCTGATGAACTGTGGTCTAGACAAGCAGAGAGTGAGGTGGATTGAAAACTGGCCAAAAGGCCAAGTTTAGAGGATTGTATCGAGTGATACGAAGTCTAGTTGGAGGCCAGTCATTGGTGGTGTACCCCAGGAGTCAATACTGAGTCTGGTATTGTTCAGCTTCATAATTAGTGATCTGGATGATGGGGCAGAGCATACCCTCAGCCAGTTTGCTGATGATACAAAACTTGGGAGGAGTGGCTGATACACTGGAGGGTTGTGCTGCCATTCAGAGAGACCTTGACAGGTTGGAGGAATGGGCAAACAGGAATGTTATGAAGTTCAACAAAGGGAAATGTGAAGTCCTGCATGTGGGATGCACCAGTACTCACTTGTGACTGGCTGGCTTGAAAGCAGCTTTACAGAAAAGGATGTGAGGGTCCTGGTGGGCAACATGTTGACCATGAGCCAGCAATGTGGCTTGTGATGAGGAAGGCCAATGGTATCCTGGGTTGCATTAGGCGGAGCATTGCCAGCATGGTGATTCTTCCCCTCTACTCAGCACTAGTGAGGCCACATCTGGAGTGCTGTGTCCAGTTACGGGCTACCCAGGGCAAGAGAGATATGGAGCTACTGGAGAGAGTCCAGCTATTAAGATGATTAAGGGACTGGAGTGTCTGTCATATGAGGAAAGGCTGAGAGAGCTGGGGACTGTTTAGCTAAGAGAATAGGCAGCTCAGGGGAGATCTTACTGATGTGTCTAAATATGTGAAGGAAGGGTGTAGAGAAGATGGAGCCAGACTCTTTTCGTGGTGCCCAGTGACAGGGCACACGACAGGCAATGGGCACAGACTGAAACACAGGGAGTTCCATCTGAACACAAGCAAAACCAGTACTTAAAATACAAAACTTTTTTCTAAATAGGTCAAATAGATGTAGAAATACTTCATTTTTTTTCCCTTAACTTCCTATGTGCACTTTTTTCTGTCTCCTATAGAATATAGATTTACTGAGAAATGGATAAAGGTTTTATATCAGAAATTTTTTGTAATAGTAGTTAATTATGAAGATGAGAGCAAAATTTTTACAAATATATAAGCTATTTCTCAGGAACGTTTTTGCTTTTCCCTTAGAAATATGCTCTTCTGTTGGAAATAAAAAGTGGTTCTGTTTTATTTTTGCTGTTTTGTAAACTGAAGTTACATTTGGCCATATATGAAACAACAGTCATTTTCTTCCATCATCTGTTACTGTTTTTTCCCCACAATAGTTCACTTTCAAGCTATCTCAAATAATTTTATTTGAGGAAAGCAAAATCTTGGAGAAGAGACAAAATGTTTGTGTCTGAATAATTTTTAGATAAGTTGCTTGCCATTGTGAAATAATAGGAAAGATTATCATTACTGTTTGCCTCATAGTATTTCTTTTCATGAACTTATTGACTGTGCAGTTTTGCTGATGGATTCTTTGGGTAGGAATACCTAGAAATTGGCCCAGTTTGAGGTGGTTACCAGTTTACTCAGTCCTGCCAAGAAAGTACTGATTGTCAGTACTAGCAGAATGTTCAATATCTGTGTTACTTTACTGGCAGAAATTTAGAGTGCTGCAGGCTTCCGGATGTCTAAGTGGCTCGTTGAACGCTTTTTGGTGTCTTGTCTTAAATCCCTGAAGTGTTAGCTGAAGTTGAATAGCTTAATCTCTTTTTGTTCCTTGCTTGTTTACTTTACAGAGAGTTTTGTGTCAGATTGTGAGAACTCTTTTCATTAAATTCAATGTCCAAGTTTGATGCTCAGTACAACACAGCAGTATTTTAGTCTCTAATTAGGGCTTCATTCCCACCTTCTGTTCAGGAGAGTACCATTTGGAAGGTTGTTTCACGATGTGAATAAGCAGAGATTACTTAAGAAATTAAAGTTACTCATCTGGATCCAGAGTTTTTTGAGATAGTCTCTTAGATAATGACACCTTTACATAACTTTTTCCTTACCTTTGAAACCTATTATCAGTCTGAGATTGGATGAGAGGCAGAAGGATCTGAGGGGGGTTAGAGTATCATTCAGGAAGTAACATTCAGGAGGACATGGATAAAGTTACAATCAGAGGGAGGTGCAAGGTAATGTGCTATGTATGCAAAACAAAATTGTTCTATCATTGGATAGTAAACATGGCTGTGCAGTCTTTTGAAGAACTATAGTTACAAGTGTATAACGGTAATCTGTGATAAAACAAAAATAATGAAAATCGCAGTGCGTATTTCTTAACTTGTAATACTTAACATTTTAACAGTAGCGTCACCTGCTGTAGAAAATGACAGATAGCTATGATTAACAATTTTTAAAGCAAAAGAGACAATATTTTAAGATCTAAATAAAGAAGCATAAGACTAGATTTATCTCCTAAATTCTAAGCTTTCTGGGATGCAAAACAATTATCTTAAAGCAGATGTACATTTTGGTTCTTAGGACAGCTACATTTATTGTATTGTGGTTTGTGTTTTTTAGAATTGAAGTAGTGCCAAAACCGTGGAACAAGTCTTTCTTGTCAGCATGCAGTTACATAAATGAAAATTTGCATGCAGTAAACCCTACAATACTAGCTGTTCTGCATTTATGGGAGACTTCATTTAAGTAAGTGCTATTTATATCTCTTAGATTTTCAACTGTCATAGTTGATGTTTATTGGCAAAACTGTATTTGCTCTAACAGTGCTCAGTGATTTCAGAATCCACATAGGGAAAAAAAAATGTTTGAGACATCTTAAGATTTCCAAGTCACCATATTGTATTTGGGACAACTGTACTGTATGTATCTAGACAGTGATCATTGATATGACTCCTTTGTTCAAAAGCCATCATCTCCACTATGTTTTATTTGTCTATATGCCCTCTAACTTCACACTATGAAAAGTTTTTGCCAGCTTTTCCTCTGCAGAGTTCAAGCTTTATCTGTATTTCTCCAGAACTGATGTGGAACACTTTTCAAAAACTGATGTCACGTTTGTCATCATCTTTTCCTCTGGTATCTAGGCAGTTTTAACCAAGAAGCGTAACATCAAAGCTAATAATTTAGCTATTTCATATTTGATTTTCTTTAGAGCTTGAGTGAAATGCCATCTGGACCTAGCGGTATGTTGTTTTTTGTCATTTTTTTTCTACAGCCTCTTCCACTGAAACTTCAATTTGAAGCATTGTATCTCTTGTGCAAAAAAGTTCCAGAACAGCGCTACTATGCTCCTATCTTCTCTAAGCCACCCTTTTTTCTTTTTCTTTTTTCTTTTTTTTTAACACACTCTCTTTCTCTCCTTTTTTTAATCCTGCAGACTCTGGCAAGCCTTAACTTTGAGGGGTTTTTTGTGGCCTTCCATAGGTCAGAATTTTCAAAACAGTCTGTCTTCCTTACTCCCAAGAAAAGAAGGGTTGCTGTCTTGCTTAGCAGTGCTCTCGTATTTTCTCCTCTTAACTGATTAACAAAGAGAAAAGACATTAGGTGGCCTATGATTTTCTGCTTTCCAGGGCAGACCAAACTGCTTGCTCGTTTCTTGACTGGTAGTAGGAAAGAGAATGAACTGATCCATCCAGGCAGGGGGCAATTGCTCTAAGAATTTACAGGGAATGCTTTTTTTGTTTGTTGCATCTTCTACGTAGTAGACAAAACTTGGTTAGTTGTCTTTAAAAATATAAGTTTTGAAAATGATATTTATATATTAATTTTACATTGTTTTATATATTGTATATATTACATTTTACATTTTTTTATATATTTGTAAAATCTGCTGAGTTTTAGAATGGAATGTTATCTAAAGCATTCAGCAGTTTTTAATTATGATCCTAGATACTATGAGTAACATTTACATTAACTCTGATTCTGAAAATACTTATTCGTGTGCTCAAAGATAGTAGTTATACCTTCAGTGTAAGGTCATGCATACAGACAGTACTGTAGTGCTTATATGTGGCTTTGAAACCACATGTTCTGAAATAATAAAAAGTAATTTCTGAAAATAACCTTATCTTTAAAATTGTTTTAAATATAAGGTTTTTAAAATATAATTTGTATATGGAATATGAAAAATGTTCTATGGAAACAAGAAAGTGAACAACAAAGTACTGCAAATGATTCTAAAATATTCATGTTATGTTCTTTTTCAGAGATTTACGTCTTATTGATACAGAAGTATTTCGCAATAAACAGGAAGCTGCAGAACTCTCATCTTTCCAGATAAAAGCCATGAGGGAAATTGGAAATTCCAAAGTGGTTCTGTCTAGAAAGTATGATCCAGTGTATCCATATTATCTTTTAAGTTACAGGGGTAGCTTCAATTTCTCATTTTATGTTTTGGAAGTCTTGAATTTTGCAGAAGGAGAAGGCATGACCCATTTTAATTCTACATATTAAAGAAAGAGATGCCATATTGTAAAATGCTCTGAGGACAAACAGAGCTGTGTAAATATTTAGCATATTATCATGATCTGTGCAGTTTTTCTTTTATTCTGAATTTTTGAGTGATGTATTTTGCTTATTTCTTAAAGAGACACTAACAGTGTATTTTTTTAGTGCATTATGACAAAAACTTTTATTTTGAGGACTCATTTCTGCTTTAGTAACTATTCTTCAAAGGATTTTTTGGAAGTATTTTAGCTTAACAGAGGTCTACTTTTTAAACCTTTGCTAATTTTGACTTCCAGTTTGAAATTTGTCCACTGCTGAAACCAGCTAAAATATTGAATGCTGAAGAGAAAAATAAATACATTTAAAAAATGCAATATTTTTACTATAAATAATCTGTGACAATTTAAAATATCAACTATGATAGAACTTCTTATATAAAAAGACTTGCACCATCCCTGCTGCATGCAAAGTGTCTCTTGATTACAGTAATTCAGATTAACATAGTACTACATAGCCAGTACTATACCAGTATCTGTAGAATATTTCATTTTGTATCTACTCAGTTCTGTAGCTATCTCTGAGGGTAGAGGACAGAGTCATCTAAAGAATGTCATATTTATAAGATTCATTGACATTGCAGATTATGTTTAAGTTTTTTAAAACAAAGTATTTGATATAGTATTGGATACACAAAGTGAAGTATTGGATAAACATAAAGTATTGGATATGCACAATATGTTTGTATATTCAATCTGAGATACTGAAAAAAAATTTTCAGTAAACTATTTTTCCAGCAGTACACTCAGTATGCTGCAGAGTTTTAAATAAAGAATCAAAATTATTAGTTTTATTTTTCTCCTTAGATATTGGCAGCCAAACTATATTGTTTATGTGCATCTAATCTTTCTTTAATCGATAATGCTTCTTTGCTTCTTGCAGTTATTTATTACTACTTTTCTACCATTTCAGATTTCTATTGAATAAAACATATCTTGATGCTGCTACATTTCTGAGTGCTTATGTTTTTCATGCTATTAACTTGATAGGTTTTTATTTCAGTCTTTGTCTATGACTTTGTTACATATTGCTATTTTCAGATGTATTTCTCCCTGACCCAGATGATATTTTTGTGCTCTTAGCTGAAACCTACAGACTTTGATTGCTTTGTTCTTCCTTATTCTAAGACCTCATACGAGAACTGATTTCATTTTGGCAAAGGGCAGCTGGCAGAATTTCCTCTGGACTGCTTTCGTTGTTCTGTCTTAACATATCTTGAAGTTACAAGGATGTTTAAAGAACTAACCTTAGTGTTACCTCTGAGACTTGAGTATGATGTCTCTGAAGCCTTTCTATCCTCTGTTGACCTGAGAAATAGGAGATAAAGCAAGACAGCAGATTTATCTATTGTAATATCTTTTGTCTTAATGTGATTACATTATGGATAGATAACAGATAATATTTTCAGAGAAATACTTCCTTACAATCTAAAGATCCTACCACATGAGCTACTTAAGTTAAGCTATAGTTTCCCAACTGTGTCTTTTGACTGCTTGTAACATATGCATATCTAGTAATTCACTTAAAATGTGTTAATTACTGTCTGCGCTTATTCATGCCAATCACTTTAAGAACTTTAAAATATTATATTCTTTTAAGGTGGTTTCCAGAAGTGCAGAATATCTTTTATCAAGGTAACAGAAAAAAGCAAGTACCCAGCAATGCCAACAGCACTGGATTAGCATCTTTCTTCAGTTGTGCTGCCACTTTAATGACTCGTCAACTGGAAAGCTTACTTTTGCATTCAATTCAGGACTTTACAGATTTAATTGTTCGACCTGCAGTAAGTACTCTTTCATACCCATACTAGCAACATTGCTTATTTGTGTACATACAATTTCCTTTTTTTTTAATTTTGTTTCTTCTGAGAAGTTTAATATAAAAACAGCATGAACTATAGTGACAGTTATCTTTTTGGAGAAAAAAAAGGAATAATATTTTATGGGTGCATTATTTATTAAATGGAGTATAAAAAACAGCACAAAGCAGCTTTACTTTTTTGTCATGTAAGAAGGGAAATACTAACATATTTTACATCTGGTAACCTCAAGAACATTCTGCAGTCAGTAAGACTTATAGTAGAAATTCATTAATGTATAGGCTGTGTGCATCTTGCATTATTCTAGGACTAGCTATCCATAATCCCCATCTGTTTAAGAAGGCAGGCATCTCCTGTCTGCTATTGGTAGGTGTATATTACATGATTTGGCAGCATAGTTCTTGGGCAAAAAAAGTACAGACAGAAGAGTTTCCCTTTGGCACTCACTCAATGTGTATCATGGAGATAAATATTTCTCCTTGATGTTTGATGTCTGGGAATGCAGCTGGATTTTTGTTCAGCTTTCTCTTAATAAGGTCCTACCCTCACATATCCACAGAGCTCCAACTCCAGATAGTGTGGATGGGAAATCAGGCAGGGTATCTAAAGCAGTAAGGAGTCATACTGTAGAGATGGAGTATATGTTTTTTGTTCCATCATAATTAGTAACTGGTCCAACTTGTTGTCCTCAAAGTGCTATGTATACCTCTGAACTGAGTGAGCTTTCATATCTGTAGTACTGTTTTGTCTAATTATATTAATATATACTTTTAATTTTATGCTTTCTAATAGTAATCTTATGCTACCTAATGGTGATAAAATGATTCCTTATACTTCCTAATTATATTTAAAAATAGTTAGAATATGTTGGCAGATACAGAAAAATTAAGAAAAGTCTGATCCAGATTAAAGAGATGATGAAAAATCCAATTATGCCACCAAGGACAAAAGCATATGAAATTTCTTATACTGGGATACATCAGAATCTATACCACAAAAGAGACTACTCTCTGTATCACAAATATAATCTTTTCAGGTTAGTTTTTGTGGATCAGATTCTTGTGTATCAAGCAAAATTGGAAGCAGCTCTTTTAATGTAAGTTAGTTTGTATTGACTACTGCAGAGGATGAATACAGGTATTGCAGAATAATACAGTATAGTAATACAGTATTGCCTGTATTACTACAGTTGTGAGGACTATTACTGTAAAGCTACTCTGCCTCAGTCTGTGACAACCTTAGAGAAGTTTTGGCTAGTGTGTAGAGGATGCCTCTTGTGCCTGCTAAAAAGTAACGTATTACATTTTATGTTATTAACATTTTTCTGTGAATTTTATCAGACATACTTGCTATTTGCACAAATAATTTCATTATGATTATGGCATAACACTTGCAATAATCATCCTAAAAATTTAAAATGCATATACTGGAGTAATTCTTAATGATCCTTTGACTGTTAGCTAATATTTTACTCTTTTACTCTTAAGAAATCAGTCCGTGCCTATGGACACCCAGGTTTCATCCTGCGGTTAATCCTTGAGAATGACTGTGTTAAATTTGAACCTGACTTTAATGACTGCATCGATATATTACTGAATGTTTATACTGTTATGATTAAAGCTCTCAGCGATATTCCAAGAGTTGAGACCAAATTATTTTCTAAATGGGTAAGAAATTACAACCTCCATTTTTTTGTTTTCTCATTATATTGTTGCTGTATTTAATTCCTGTCTATTTCGAGGAATAGTCCTATTGCTAAAACTCACACAGTAATATGATAATCTGCTTTTAGTACATTTGGAACATTTTGAAATCATCTTAACTTTATTAGTAAAATGCACAATCGCTGCTCCGCAAGCAAATAGAAAGCCAAGAAAGAACTAATTTCTTTTGTGTGGTATTATCTGCAGTTACTCCTACAAAGGTATTGTATACTAAAACTGATGCATTTAAAATTTAAGTGCAATTCTGCAGTATTGTGGAAAATGCTTCCTATTTTTATACTGGACAGGATGTTCTTATCTTAAATACAGAATTTTGAGAATAGACTATCCTTTAAAAAAAATCCAAAATACCATTTTTAAGCAATTTATATTTTTTTATATACATTTAACCAAATCAAAATGTTAGATCAAACAGGTTAAGAAAGAAGAACATTTTTTCACCTAATTGTTTTGGATTTGCATGTTACTGTCAATGTTAGTTTTTAATATGGAGAGAGTCAGTGGAATGTCCTGTAGTGCCTTTTCATCATTTTCTAGTGAGCTGTGGGATGTGAATGTTTCTTTTTTCCTGAAGGATTGCCATTTGGAGATCCTGTTGCTCTTTCTGTTTAGCACAAGCTTGATTTTAAGAAAAGATACTGATCCTCAACATTCTTGTCAATATGCTTAAAGTTAAACACATAGAACCATAGAATCAGTAAGGTTGGAAGGGACCTCTGGAGATCATCTAGTCCACCCCCCCCTGCTCAGCAGGGTCACCTAGAGCATGTTAGACAGGGCTGCGTCCAGGCGAGCCTGAGTATCTCCAGAGAAGGAGACTCTACAACCTCTCTGGGCAACCTGTGCCAGTGCTCCGTCACTCTCGCAGTGAAGAAATTCCCCCTCACGTTCAGACGGAACTTCCTGTGGTTCAGATTTTGCCCATTGCCTCTTGTCCTGTCACATGACATTACTATTTAAGTTTCTACTTGGTTATGTTTTATAAGAGGGCTAATCGATAACCTGCGAGAAGATAAATTAAAACAAGTATGTCAAGCATGCATAAATTCATGAAAACCAGTCTGTAGAGCATCCGACACTTGCAGGAAGGCTTTTCCATATTTCTGATGTTACAGATTCTAATGTTTCAGTTGATGGCAAAACTGAAGTTGTGCTGGCTCTCTAGGAAAGATAAAATCAATGTAGATTGAATTTAAATTTTTTGAGGGATTTTTTTTTAAATGTAGATTAGTATGTGGACCCTTGAATTTCTGAATGAAGCAGCTCTGTTTTCTTATTTGTTGGCTGCAGACATATATAAACTAGGATATAAAAAAATCGGAAATATTGTAAATAGCTGTATATAAAAATCAGACTTAAAATAAAACTTTAATTAGAAAATTTAGCATTTAATTACATTTTCTACTGTTCATTTTCCGTGAGATAACTGAGCCATGTACATAACTGAAATTTGAAAACCTGTTTTTTTTGAAGCCTAAAGATGAGTCTGCATCAAATTTTTTGAAGCCTGTTATCCTGGATGAGATCTTAGATGAACATAGGAAAAGGATCAGAGAAGAAGTTATCAAAGAAAGCACTGCACCTGTGGAACATCTCAAGCTATATGATAAGTACAGCTTCTTGATAAACAAACAAGCTGAACAAGATATCGATAAGTTCCTGACAGAGGAACATACCTTTGAAGAAATAACAAGGGAAATTACTAAGTACCAGAAACTCAGTAAGGAAATACAATATACATCTAGGAAGGTAAATTATAATGCTTTTCATGAGGAGATACTGACATCAGTTCAATGTTGATTTTGTACTAAGAATGTTGTCAGTCACAGGTGATAATAATTAGCTGTGAGATAATTAAAGTGTAATAAAATTAATCTCTTTTTCCAGAAAAAGATCTAGTTCTTCAAGAATAACATTTTATGGGGTGTATTTGCCCAAATTGTGTGAGATTTGCTTCTTTTTGCTAAATACCACTTTGGAACTTGTGAAGGCATTCAGGATATGCACCTCCTAGATGTCAAGGCCTAAAAGAAAGCATGAGTTCAGTCATCTCCCCATTTTTTTCTGAGGATCCTTTTCTGAGGAGGATTTGTGATCCTTTTTTTTTTTTTTTTTTAATTTTTTTTTTATTTATTTTATGAGGAATTCTACAGCTAGCGGGTTTTTTGTTTTTTGTTTTTGTTTTTTGAGAAGGCTAAAGGGGTTTTCCTTAATTTTTTTTTTCTTAGAGCATTCAATGTGAATTTGAATTCTAAAGAAACTAGCCTGCACAGGCTTGTCCTTCAGGAGCGTTCCTGTGTATGGAAGTGAAGCTCGCTTGCCCACTAGTCAAACATTGGATTCTGAGATTCACAGGGCAGTTAAATCCCCCTTTAATGCTGAGGCATGTCACATCCTGTAGTGTTTATCAAAGTAAGACAAGATTAATGCATTTTTAGATATGTCTCAAGCTCTGCAATTTCACCAGGCAACATTTGCTGCTGCTGCCTCTGTGCAGAGAGTACATGCCCTTCTTATAATGAGGCAGTAGCAATATTTATCAAGATAGAAAGAGATAGAAGAAAGAGCGTTATGAAGATGAAATTCCAGACATGGAAGAACAGTTGTTCCTAACTTTTATTTTTTCCTTTGCCTTCATCACTGGAAAGTTTTAAGCGTATTTTAAAATTTGACTAAATTCCTAGGTGAGGTCTCTGACATTCCACTGAAGGTTGTGAAAGAGAAAAGGTAAAAGCTGTTTGATGTTCTAACTGTTAAATTTGTATTGCAGTATCTCCGTTTAGGAATGTTTGAGCTGCATTGTGATGAATTGATAAGTGCTTTGGCAAAGAGAGCTGATACTATTTGTGGAAAAATGATTGCCAAAATGTTCAAAGATCATCAAGATATAAGTCTGAGGTATCTCTCGAACTGAAAATGTGCACTTAAGTGTACTTAATTTTGTTTCCACTGTTGAATTTTATAATCCTAAAGCATATATTTAATCTTGTCTTTGCTGTTGTAAATGTGTGCAATTTGTTTAAGGATGATTAAAAAAAGAAATTATTTTGTATGTTTTTCAGATTATGTGATGAGTTTGAGAGAGTATCAGAAAAAGCCCTTACTACTCCATCAAATACACACGAACTAATGGAATTTAAGGTACTTTCTTCTTCTAACGACTCCAAACAAGAAGTAGCTACCAGTAGCACTCTTCTGTCCTTAAGCAATAGTATTTTCAAGTCATCTTTTTTACGGGTGTGATTCTGGCCCTCTTAAAGTCACTGGTGCTGTGTCTGTATTACCAAATAAAATAGGACAGATCTTCTTAATCTGTGAGGCTGAATATCACAGCCTGGCTCTTATACATATATGTAAACTCTCCTTCCCATAAAAACATCGTGGTTGGAACCAGACTGCCTATTTGAAACATTCTCTGAAACTTGCTGTCACTTGAACCTTGCCATGGCACTGTTGGAGAGAATGTTGGTTGGTGCAGACTGTGACTATGTAGGGAAGCACACCAACAAGCAGTATGGATTACTGCAGTAGCAGCTGAGCCCCTGACCTGGTCCTGTTTTAGTTAGCAATATAGGCATTACCTGGCAGCTTTGTCAGTGATTTTCATGAAGCAGAGATTTCACACATAATAGCTTGAAATAAGTGCACAATTTTATTTATCCCCAGCTATCTAGCAGAAGAAGTTAACAATTTATGTAATATGGGCAACATGTCATTAGAACTAAATTTAGACTTTGTTCTTCAGGCTGCTGTACAGGTAATATAGTTAAACACTAAATATTTCTTGGCTCTCCTGAATTAAATTCAAAAAATTGAGTTAATGTTAATTGATGTTAAAGACTAAATAGCCATTCCCAGTATCCCAAACTGGTTAAAGACTTGAAAACTGAGATGCAGGGAATTTAAAAAGTTATTTTGTCCCTTACAAGAAAACACTCATTTGTACTCATTGGGAACTTCTGTGAATTTTGCCTTTGCTTCCTATGTTGAATTATCATTTTAATTAGCAATTGTAGAGTTTGCAGTTTGATAACTAAAAATCCTCACTTAAGAGTTGCCACTTCTGTAATCAAAGCGTACTGTTGATTTGATATACTCCAGGAAAGCACATACACACTTAAAGCATATCATATGTCTGAGTCTCCTGCTATTCAGCAAAGTTCTCTTCTGTGTTCTTGATTTTAAATCTTTGGAACACAGATGTGTGCTTAAAATGAATTGAGTGCCTGAGTGGTTGTCTAAATTTTGGCCTAAATGCTTTGAATCTTTGCTGCAGTCAAGTTGAACACAGGATATAACTGGAGTAATTTTTTCGAGTGAAAAATAAAATGTTAAATAGTTGAAATATATGTTGAAGTATGTTCCCTTTAAACTGCTGTATGTTAAATGCTGTAGTTTTATGTTGGACAAAAAGCAAATTAGATGTTCTCATGTACAGCATCTAACAATGTGCCAGTATTGAACCCATTCTAATAGTTCTTCCATCTCATTGCTGGAAAGATGCATAAATCTTCATTTTGGATATTTTTTAGTAGACCAATGTTCTCTAGATCCAGAGCAATGAGTTTATTTTGCTGCGTAGAAACTACCATTAAAAGAGGAGAAGCGTAGATTTACCGGTCAGTTTATCCCCACCTAAAAAGTTTGATACCTCATTGTGTCATCATATATAATATGTATTTTTTTCTGTAACTTCAGTTGATTGATATAAAGAGGCTTTTACATTGGTATATTATTGACCTGTCCAACTGACCAACATTTTTACTAGTACAGCTCTTTTCCTCATTAAGAGAACTTGTAACACTTAAGAAGGTCTGTCTGGATTGGTTTCAGTTGGTCGAAAGCTTTATGTTTTTGTACATACAGCATCAGGCATTATTTTGATTTTTATATAATAGTATGTCTGCTAAGGCAAGATGCTTAAGGTGTCACGCCCCGTCATAATAGCCATGCCATTACAAATAAAAACCTTTTCAGATCATATATTTCTGAACTTATTTATTCTTCCTAGTAAAAGTAAACTTTTAAAATTAAATGTTAACTATTTTAGACATTATGTTGGCATTAAATTACATAAAGTATCTCCTCTTTTTGTAATTTTTATTTCCTAGGCCTATATACAGAAAGTAGAAACATGTGACATGCCTGAGTTGGAACAGAAATTAGTGGATGCTCTACACTGTCTTGCTTTCTTGATAGAGTGTGTCAATTTCTCACCAGCTGATATTCGACTCCACAATAGTGTTTTTCAATGGTATGCACGAATGCCAGATATTTTTGAAGAGCACAAAAAGATAGTTGAAGAAAAAACGGAGCAATTTCAAGAGGGTCTTAAGGTTTGTAGTGACAACTTTTTAAAAGTTTTTGAGTTACTAATTTTAAGTGACATATACGACATAAAATCATATCAAATGGAATACTCTCTATTAATTTATTTTCCCATACGTTTGAAAAAGAAGTTCAAAGTAGAAGTACAAGTTGTTGTATTATTCCTAATATTAATTAATTTTTGTCTGTTTTCTACTCATTCACTGTTTGCATGTCCGTGAATTCTCCAGTGTAAACCACGTTTCATATTTTGCACTCAGTCTGGAAGCCCGTGCTACAGAAGTTCCAGTGATGTTGACAAAAATTGTTTGTATGTGAAATCTTAAAATCTGAATCCTTTAAACACTAGTGGATGGCTTCGTTTATGCACATGAGCAGTCCTTTTGATGTCAGTGGCAGTATACTGGGGGCAATGCAAGTTCTACAAAACCCCCCAAAAGAAAATTATCTGCATTAATTTATGTGTGATTTTGCTGTTAGGATAATGTCAGATAATGCAGTTTTATAACATGAATATGTGTTTGGTTTATTTGTATTTATTTTTAAATCTGTTATACTTTGTTAGAATTTTTCATTGTGTTTACTAGGCTTTTACAGTACAGTGTTTTTAGTATCTAGCTGCTGTGATCTCTCCAGAAGATTAAAAATTGATTCCAGAATTGATATGGTGTGGTTACTGCCTGTGTAGCTGTCTGTTTTTTTTTTTTTTTTTTTTTATTTTTTACATTTTTGTGCTTCTTAGTCTTATTATTGTTTTGTCTGAGATCATATATTTTGAGAAAGCGGGTTTCTATGTTTATGCAGTGTGTACCAAAAGGGAGCTGTTAAGTATTACTGCAATGAAAATAAATAATAAAATCAGTAATTCGTTGGAGTGCAGCATAGACTGTATTTTCTTGAAACATGTTATTGCTTTGTATACTTTGTTATTCTGTTCCAGATACTTATCACTACTGATACTCAATGGGTAATGTGTTTTGTGGAGTGCTATATAGGAGGAAAAAGTTGCCCTTGAACTGTGTTGCTTTAAAATAAGAGAAACAATTACCCTTCTCTTGTGAAACTGTTTAACTATAGCTGTCATTTGATTAGTCTAATCTTTTATTCTATTTTAATTTGTGCTACACTTGGCATTTCAATTTAACTTTCTATTATTAGCCTACCATCTCCATCACAGAAAGCAGAAATTTCTGTGCCCAACTGTATCCCATTGCCCTACACAGCAAAGAAGAAATCAAAGTCACTTCTGTCACTGCAGTAAGTTGCTGCATGTAACAGTAGGATTCAGGGCAAATTCTGTAATTTGGATGGAATAGATGTGCAAAAGTGAAAAAAGTTCAAAGATGTTGGAAGTTTTGGATATTTTGTAAGTATTAAATGTCCTTCAATGGCAAATGAGAGTAGTTGTTACTTATTTTTACAGAAAAATTAATTTATTGTGATTTTTTTTTCATGATGATATACTTGTTTGATGTTTAATTAGGTACGTTGTGAGCGATTTGTTGAGGAGCTGGAAAGTTACTCTAAACAAGTTGAAGAACTGTACACATTTGGAGACATTCAGGAAGTCAAAAGGTACTTGAAGAAGGCTCAAGCATTAAATGCAAAGTTGGATCTTGCTGCTGATAAGGTATTGATCATAGTTGAAACTAGTCCAATCATATAAATTATAAATCTTAATACCTATGTTACCAGCATTACGTTAAATTAACAGATTGCTTAGTTCCTGATATGTGGAAAATTCATAATTGATCTGTGAAGTAATTTTACCTGATTTGCCATATAAGCAGCAAATTTACTGAGCACATAAATACAGATTACGCTTGTTTTGAGTTACGACAACAGCACTTTACATAGGGAAGAGTGTATTAAGCCTATGTAGATTTTCACAAAACTTTTATTTTGATGTTTTTGGAAGTACATTTCGTGATGCCTATTATAGCTTCCTGTCTGTTATAGCCTCCAGAGTATTGCATTTAATTTGAAGCCTGTTGAAGTCACTGGAAAATACCCCTAATCCCTATGGCAAGGACTTGATGTCATGGACAGCTTTGTTTGTGTTTCACACTTCACTTATGTCTCAACAGATTGATCGGTTTAATGCAGAAGAAGAGGCCTTTGGATGGCCAGTATCTCACTACCCTCAGCGTAAAAAGGTCCAGGATACTCTCGCTCCATATCTTCGTCTCTATGATATGACTGTTGAATTCAACAGAAAACACAAAAACTGGACAGAGGGATTATTTACGAAAGTGAATCCAGATGAAGTAGAGGCAGATGTAGGAAACTACTGGCGTGGACTATATAAACTAGAAAAAGTCTTCCATGATTCTCCAAATGCATTATCAATAACAACAAAAATTAAAACAAAAGTAGAAGAATTCAAAAACCACATTCCTCTGGTCCAGGTGATTTGCAATCCTGGTTTGCAAGAAAGGCACTGGGAAGAGATGTCAAAAATTGCTGGTTTCCCGCTGTCTCCTTCTGAAGACTCAAATGTCTTGTCATATATTAATATGCATCTTGAGCCATTCTTAGAAAAATTTGAGACCATCAGTGAAACAGCCAGCAAGGAACATTCACTGGAGAAAGCTTTAATGAAAATGATTTCTGAATGGGATCAAATGGAGTTCTCTGTTCTTGCCTATAGAGAAACAGGAACCCATATTTTGTCATCTGTAGATGATATTCAGATGTTACTGGATGACCACATTGTCAAAACTCAGACTATGAGAGGATCTCCATTCATTAAGCATTATGAAAAGAGAATAAGGTAATTCATTTTTTTAATAAAAATCACTAATGATGTTACCAAATAAGAAATTACTTTTTCTGCTTGATCTAAGGTGTTGGACCTTCAAATGTTTTGCTTCATTTTAAAGGTTTCAGGCTTTTGTCCATGTCAGATAAGCACCATTTAATTCTGTAAATCTGAATTTTACCTTTAATTAAAGGTAGAAGAAGTGCTAGTGCTCTGTAGAGGTTGCTAAACATTTTTAAAATGTTACCTGCAACTGAAGGTACCAGGTGCATCATAACATTACCTTTATTTTAGTGTGTGTTTGTGGTATTGAAGGAAAGACTGTGGACTAACAGCACAGAGATTAAATTTTCTACCTAAATTATAAAGCTACTGGTTATTTATTTAAGCTCTCCAATCCTTAGAAGTGTTAGGCTTAAGGGAGATGAAGAAATTGAAAACAAGACAAAGTCCAGGGAAGTGAGAACAGATTTTTGTTTTTTCCGAATGCAGAAAGTTCAGTTCCAAAGCCTAGTGTTAACGTGTTAAAAATTGTGTACTTTCATCCTTGAGCATAGGTATTCAATTGATTTGGTCTGTTTCCTTAATAAGTGTGTTACTTGCTTCATAAATCCTCTAAACATATTTATATTAGGGAAGAACATGAAAATCTTTCAGCTAAACTTTGGATATAATTATCTTGCTACATGAGTACACCAAAGCTGCTATTAACATGAAAAAATACTATTTCATATTTCAGCCATATATTCAATAAATACTAGTGCATACTTACATATATATAATGTATATACACATACATACCACTAAATACTAATTCTGTAATTACTACTGCATTATTGAATGATACTTCCTTCCTTATTAAAATAGAACAGTAGTTGTTGCCTGTTTTTAATTATATTTATAAAAGAGTAGACTGTGCTATTACAAATGCTATTAGTCACCAGAAGGCTCAGATGAAATTATCATATGATAATTTCATCTCAGCTTTCTGGCAGCTGATAGTATTTGGAATAGTACAAGATAGGCATTAGATCTTTGAGATCTAGATAATTACACAATGTTTGCTTTTTCAATAACCCAGCAAAGAATGCTCTGAGTTGCTCCCAGAGAGGATTCAAAATTCAGTATTTTATTTTTTGTGTATTTTTTGTATAAGCAAATTAACTCACTCAGCTAACTTTCCCCTTGGAAAGCTGCATTTTTCTCTAACTCTTGGTAGAAGCAAAATCACCAGAGATTGTGTACCTGTACCACCAAAAAGATGAAAGAGGGACTTTAGATAGAGGAGATTGTACATCCAAGCAAAGTTGTTTGTTGCTTGGAATCTGTGCCAGATAAAGGAATAAAGGAAGAAGATAGGTATGTTTTCACACATATCGTTTTACAGAACTCAGTTCTACCCATGTATGGGTGTCCTTTTGAGAAAATTATTGTCATAGTTCTTTTATACAGTATATATTTTAGCAGCATGTATTTTTAATAATATTTCCATTTTCACTATCCTGTCATATGAGAGTTGCAGAATATTATACTCGGTGTTTTTATACATGAAGGAAAACTGTATATAACTGTTACAGGATTACAAATAGCGTTTTATTTTTGTATTAATTTTTGCAAATTGCTTATGTTGGATAATTAGGAATACCAAGGAAATTAGAGAACTGCTAATACTGTATCTGTATGTGGTATTAATGAGATAGTGAAATGTTACATGAAATGATGGTGTGAATACTTTAAAAAGGATGCTGAAAAATTGAGGACGTTCATAAAAAGTAATAGACTAAAAATGTTGAATTTTTGGCTATCCAAAGGAATAACCGAATAAGTATTGAATTATAATGTGAAACCACACTGCAGTACAGTTATATTGAAGGACCTTCTAAATTGTCAGACAAGTGTGTTCAACATCCACATTTGCATTTTGAAGTCAAAAATAAGATTTGATTCTTTAAATAGTGATTTAAAGTAACCATGGGACTAAACTAAGGAATATGGCAAATGTTCTATTACTTCAAAATCTTTCAAGTAAGACTGAATGTCTTTTGGGGAGAATGTCTACATAGTTTTGATTTGATAGTTCAGGCTACTTTCCTAGCTTTATTTTAATCTCTCAGCCTTACTTACCAAGCAAACAGTTAGATATGTTAACCTGTGCTTTAGTGTATGCTAGAAATCAGATTACACAGTCAACAGAAGTGAATCTATCCATAGGTATTACTACATGCCAAAGCGCTACTTTTATTCACTGGTTCATAGATTCATAGAGTGGTAAGATTGTAAGGGACCTCTGGAGATCATCTAGTCCAACCCTCAGCATAGCCCATACGGGGATTGAACTCACAACCTTGGCATTAGCAGCACTATGCTCTAACCAACTGAGCTAAATGAACTACTGTACTGTTTATTAGATTAGCCTATTTTATGAAATTCTGCAATCAATTTACCAAAAATATATTCCAAATACAAACTGATGATCCGGTTATATAATGAGTGTGGATTTTGTTATGCAGAAAATCAAACTAGGTGAATGTGATACTCTGCTGAATGTGCTGAATATGAATTCTGCTTAAAATTTATATCTGTTGTTCTTGCTGTTCAATATGTAATTTTCCAAAAAGATCTTGATAGTCTGAGAGAAATGTTTTACCAGAAACATCAAATCATGCTTCTGAGCTAATGGTATTTTATAGGGAATGGGAAGGAAAGCTGATGTTGGTACAGGAGATCCTGGATGAATGGCTGAAAGTTCAGGCTACTTGGCTTTATTTGGAGCCAATTTTCAGTTCTCCTGACATCATGGCTCAGATGCCTGAGGAGAGTAGACGATTCACTACTGTGGATAAAACATGGAAAGACTTAATGAAATCAGTTTTGCAGGTAAGTACCACTGTCCTAAGCATATGGAAAGGATTTGTAGTAATACCAAAAAATTGTTTCCTACAATGTGGTTATCTGTTTCATTGTGGCCCTTTCTTAGATTCTTTAAAAAATGCTTTGCAGAACTGTTTCACATAGTATCATAGGAGTGTTGGCTGGAGGGAGTTGGGAGGGACCTCTGGTTCAACTAGTCCAGCTTCCTGCTCAAGCACTAGATTAGGTCAACCATGTCCTTGTTTAGGCAAATTTTGAAAACCTCTAAGAATAGAGATTCCTTGGAGATTGCCTCCATAGACAACCTGCTCCAGCGCTGCACTAGCTTCCTAATGTCCAAGCTGAACCTTGCAAGCAAAGATTTGTACCTGTTGCCCATTTGTCACTAATATTATTTTTCTGACTGCCCTGCAAGTAGTTGCTGGCTGCAGTTAGATTCTGCTTTTAACTTCCTCTATACCAAGCTAGACAAGCCAAGCTCTCTCAGTCTCTTCTCTTAGTCCATGTGCCGTACTGATGAGTAAAATTAAGCAGCATATAAAATGAAGTAACATAGCAAAAGTGATCGTGGCACTATAGGTCAACTTGCATGCGATTCGTAGATGAGTGAATGAAATTTTACACTGGTGGTTCCTTTTGAAAAAAAGCTATTTATTTGCCTATTGAATGGCAGCAGCACTTCTGTAACTTCAAATTGTAGCTGTTTAACTTGCTTCATAAACACTATTCTCATCTACTATAAATCCATACATAAAAGCAGTTGTCAGATGCAATCACATGTCTGGCAGTTCAAGATAGTACTCTCTCACAGATTTGCTTGTTATTTGACCCTTTCTGGAACTTAACAGTTAGGATCAGTTGATGAGACTGTGCAAATGCTCTTTGCGTTGGCATTTTGACTTTTTCTGATCTTGGTTAGACTGATTGCATTTGCCAATTGTATGTGCATACAGTCTGTACATTCATACAATCTGTTCTGCTGACTTTGCTGAGAAGGCAGTGGCTTCTAGCAAAGAGGTGGTACTATTTGGGGAAGATGTAACATCTGAAACTGGCACAGCCATTTCTTTAGCAGTCATCTGATCAATGGGCTAAATGTGTATTTTGCAAACCCTATTCCTCAGGGACAGAGCCAGTTGCCTAGTAATTCTATTAACCTTTTAGGTAATTCCAGTAATGATTAGAGAGAATTGCATTTACTCTGAATCGGTTCCCTAATATCAAGAACTTTTCTAGTAGGCTTTTTGTTTTCTTTTGTTTTTTAACTGGGCTTACTAAGCTGTTCTGTAGACTCATGAAGATTTGTGAGGTCCACTGTATTCTATATGGGGATATAAGGTCATTATTTGAAGGAGAAAATGAAGTTTATTTTCTTCTGGCTCAAGCCTTTGCAGGACTTTGAGATCCATTATGTCATTAGGAGAAATGCTAAAATCTTCACTCTGCCAAAAGTGTTTAGTCTGAGCTCTTCTCAGGTTGTGGATGTGTTCTTAGTATATGAATTCCAAAGAAGTGTAATTTATAAAAGGAAGCATTTACTTCATTTCCTAGCAATTCTGTTTTCTCTTTTAAAAATAATTTTGTTTTTTAGAAGAAAATCAGAAAAGTATCCTATTGAGCTAATGTGAACTTGAGAATTTTTTTGAATTATATTTCCAAAAATATACCTGCTCAGTGATCTATTTTAGTTAAATCTTATAATTCAAATTTATGTTGCTAATCAAATATGAATTATTTGTGAGTGTGGTATATCTAATCACCCATGGAAAAACAGAGCCGTCTTTTGTTTGTACAGGAAAGTGTAAATACTAGAATAGTATAGTGTAGTAACAATCTAAAATTTATTTTGGATTAACAACTAAGAATTATTTTCCAGAAGATGGCACTCTTTTTCTATAAACTCAATGTCTAAATTTTATAGTTTAGAACGTGTTCTTCCCCAGTCAGTGTGGATGGTCTTTCTTAAATCACAATACTGCCTTGAGTCTGCTCATGCTTTTTTGCATTTATATGCCATTGTATTATAAAATTGCTGTGGGAGGAATCAAAATGCTTTCCTCTGTTTGCTTTGTTTTTCACCAGAAACTTGAATGATCATATATTATTCATTTTAAATATCTAATTAAAGCAGTGCATACTAATGAGGATTACAATTTGATTTAATTTCTGCTTTTCATTAAAAAATGTAGAATGCATTTATATTTCTATGGGGAAGAAAGTAAAGATTAAATCCAAGAAAAAGACATCCAAGACTGTGACCTATGAGATATTAAAAATGATGTAAGGAAACTAGAATTAATGATGGTCAGCCTGTTTTAACAGGCTATTTTAAATTTTTGTCATACACTTGATTCACACTATTTTCCTGATACTTTTTTTTTTCCTTTAATGGATAAAATGAGTGACACTGTTTTGAATGACTAAAAATGATGGCCTACACTTTCATCTCTTTGCCTTAGCAGAGCTATAGATAGGAAATCTATGCTGAAATAGAAAATACTATTTTTTTCTTATCTCTTTTTCATATGAAAGAAAAAGCATAAGCAGGAAATATTTATAAAATTGGCAACACAGTTTTGAATTGCTCGATCAGTTGCACTTAAATTATTTGATGATGATCAGCATGCTAAGAAATAGAACAAAAACTCTGACCGTGTATAGTTATGTAATTGTGTATTAGAAACTGTTTTATAAAACCAGTTACTAACTGTATTTGATGTTCATGGCTTACTTATTTCTAGATGAAAAGTGTAAGTCATTATTTAATTAAATTTGCTCTGGTTTGATATGATTCAAGGAGCAAGTAATAGAAGGTACAGGTACACTAGATACAAAAGAATACTATAATTATGGTATTAGACAGGTGTGGCCCAATGAAGATCAATTAGATAAGCATACACTTCTGGGTTTTGTCAGAAGATTGAAAGTGTATGTGTATTATGAGCAGGAAACAGAACCAAAGCTGAATGTGCACTGTAAATCATTTCAAAGCGTTACAAGTTTTTGAACTGAACCTGCAGTTGGGATTTCATATTGAATTCTATGAACTAGAGCTGAGCAGAGGTCAGGTCACTGGCTCAGACCTAGATCCTCATCCTGTGAGGGGTCTGTTTCTCACAGGTATTCTTTGCACCTTTTGGGCTCTGCACAGCAGTTTAACCTCTCTCCCCTCATCTGCCTCTTGCAACATGAGTCGTCAGTGCTTCTGCCTTGTGATACTATGCTGTACTGTTCTGTAAACCCTATCAGGGACTTTTCACAGTGGGACTTTCTGCATTTGTTATGGGCTATGACATTGCTGAAGAATTCCTGGTTGTTGCTGTCATCTGTTATAAGGCCTCAGTAGATAGTCTGAAATTTTCCCCAGCAGTCTGGCATTTCTAATTCTTAAGAAATATGCTTTACTTCTGTCTTTTTTCTTTGGTGCAGAATATGAGTTATGTCTGTCTGTGCTGTGTGTTTACAGGTGCAGACTCACTGGGCAGAGCAGGGGGGCTCTAAGGAATGAACAGCTTTTCTGGTTAGCACCTATTTCCTTCTCTCGGTCACTCTTCTAGCCCCACTCAAATTCCTGGCAAATGCAGTCTGGTCTGATTTGGGTGTTGAAAGAGAACCTGTGGCAGCATGTTCCCAGACTTTGAGAAGGGGAACAGGAGATGAGGGTTAATCACTGCCCACTGCCCTGCCAGCTCTCTATGTAATTTTACGATGTTGCATATTCCAGTCTCAGTGAATTTGAACCAGTTCAGGATTAATAATTCAGTTAATATACTGGCATGGGCCTGAACTAGAACTGAACTACAATAAGTTCAGTCACAGATAAACCCGATCTCAGGCTGGAGCTGAATAAAACCATTTGCATGGTTTGATTTTTCTCAGCAACAAATCTGCAAAATTTCCTGCTTTTCCATATGTCTCTCATTTTACTCTCAAAAGCCAGATTAAAATATGTAGTGATTATTATAGTATAAATTGGTTATAAGGCCTATTAAATGTTAAATACTTGATGTTCATACACCTGCATATTTCTTTTAAGAAGCTTGACAATCTTCAGCTCTTTTCCAAAACCTTTTTTTTATAGTTGTATTAATCAGGTACCTTTCATTTAATGCAGTAGCTGTTCTAAACATTTATATTCATTTCTTTTAAGAGATTAATTTGGAAATCAATACTAATAAGATATACATTTTGTCATCTACACAGTGTATAAATTTTTTTTAAAAGTGTTCATCCTATAGTATATCTTGACAGGTGTTATTCAGGTGCTAATGTAAAAATAAAGAAAAATGTGATGTTTTTGAAATGAAGTTAACTTTTCATTTTTTGCTAGCAAAAAAAATAAATTTATATTTAGTTATTAAACGTATTAGGATCCAAAAAATGCCTTTTTTTAGATCACATGACTAATCCAGTTTAGTATTGATGTTTTACAGACAATATCGGTGTTGCCTATATGCAACTTTCCTATCTCAAAACTCCTAATCTTGTGTATATATCTACATATTTTTTATGGAAGGAAAGATCATTTTTATGCATTGATCTCTGACAGTTGATTACCTCTTAGAGTGAGTGTCTTGTTATCATAATTGTACACTTCTTAAAATCCATAAAATGTTTTTGATTGTGCATTTTGATTATATAGCCCAATTGCATAGCCAGTGTAAACTGATATTGCTGCAACAGAATGGTAAGAGTTATGCCATTTGATGAATTAATCCTATATTTTGAAAATTATTTTCAAAATAGTAGTAGATATTTGAAAAATTTACTTAATGCCAACTGCCTAACTACTTTTTCAGCGAAGGCAGGCAATGAAGAAGATTTGAGAGTTGTACCCTGGAAATGCTTTGAGTAAAGCAAAATTTGAAATAAAAATTAATTTTGCTTAGGAGTTCTCCTGCACTGTCTTGTAGTGAGTTACTTGGGAAGGTTTTAGTATTTTTATCTGAATTAATTTCTTTTTCAGGACAAACATGTGCTGGCGGTAGTAATAATAGACAAGATGTTGGAAAAACTGAGAAAGTGCAATGAATTTCTGGAGCTAATTCTCAAGGGACTTAATGAATACCTAGAGAAGAAGCGCCTTTTTTTCCCCAGATTCTTTTTTTTATCTAATGATGAACTCCTTGAGATTCTTTCAGAGACCAAAGATCCTACTCGGTACAGTAATACTTGATGGATGTATTTGTGGCTCGTGGTGCATGCAAGTAGGCGTGTCATATTGTTTCTCTAAGCCCAGAACTCTCTTTTAATTCACTCACACTTACAGTTTAAAGTATGTACCAGTTTAGATTTTATGAAAGGTGAATGCGGAGTAATTTTTAATATGAGTAATTAATTTTGGCTTAGTTTTCTAGACTAGTAAACTTTTCATACAGTAATTTTTCAGGAAAATTATAAGTCCAAATACTAATTCATGGTGAAATTTAAATATTTGATTATTACCAATGGAAAACTGAAGTTCAGGTGTGATCTGTGTACAGCTGGCTGAAGTGGGGTTTTTAGTTTCCAGGTGCAGTCCTAGTAAAAGTATTTCAAAAAAATTTTTTTTTCAGTATTTTCACTTTTTCTGGAATTCTACTTGTTAGCCTCATTTGGAGCTAGGCTACAGATGTTTTTCTTCTACTGAGCAGAATTAACTCTATGAAGATTTCTGCAGAAGCAATCTTATTAAGCAAGATAGCTTTCACCATGAGCAGAAGAATTGGGGTTTGGTTTGCAGTATGCAGATCTCAGTATGTGCAGTGAATGCAGTGCAGGGTCATGAAGGAACAAAACTGAAAATGAATAATAAAATGGCTATCTCAGTCATAGAGACTCCATTCAATGCAATATGAATAGGGCCAGAGATCTTGTGAGGAAAAAAACTTTTTTTTTTTTTTTTTAATTACAAGACCATTTGTTACAGTTTTACTTGGTTGCTTTGCTCAGATTCCTTGAAGTTTATTATGGTTTGTTGGCAAGGCATAAATAAGGGATTTTATATATTGTAGGTAGGTTAGCAGTTGAACAAAGGATATTTTAAACCTTAGCAGCTTATACATTATGGCAACCATAAGTAATATTTTACATGTTTAAATTGATCTTCAAAAAAAAAAAAAAAAAAAAAGTAGGCATCTTGCAGAGGCAGTACTCAAGAATTATTGCTTAGAGTGAACTTTTTTTAAACAAACTAAAAATGATCTTTTTGTAAGTTCTTCAGAAGTAAATTAAAATAAAAACACTTAGAGGTTCTTTTGTAGTATTGACAAGAAAACCTTGTCAGAAGCTGTTTTATTTTCTAGAGTACAACCTCACTTGAAGAAATGTTTTGAAGGAATTGCAAGAGTGGAATTTACTGATGTATTAGATATTACACACATTAAAAGCAGTGAAGGAGAGACTGTGGAACTCACAGAGACAATCTCAACATCTAAAGCTAGAGGTCAAGTTGAAAAATGGCTGGTTGAACTAGAGGCAGCTATGCTGAATTCTATCCACAAGGTAACATGTCCTAATCTCTTTATTTTTCTGTTTGCACTGAAGCATGACAAAAACAATCAGTAGATGATAGATGTATAGTTGTTAAAGAAACAAAGTACCTCATTGCAGAAATTGCATTGCCTAGTATGTCAAACATAAATCCAACTATTTTTTGTTCAGATATTAGAAGATGTAACAGTTCAAGCCTGTCGAAACCCATGCTTTAAGTTAAGCAAGAATTAAAAAGTATTTTTCATCAGTCAGACACTATTGCTATCATGTATATTTACATTGATTATTGAGTGTACAAGTACCTAAATTAGGAGTTTATGTTACCTTTGTAGTCAATGGAGAGCAGAATCTTTCTCCATGGAATGAGTCTAAGAAGGACTTTATTAAAAATACACGCTGCTGCTTTAAATAGAAACCTTCTCAGTTCTCAGAGTTTTCATTTTCTCTAATTTTGTTTCATCTTTTTACAAGGCAAAAAGATACAATTTATACTAGATGAAGCCATTTCGTATTATTTTAAGATATCCATGATTCTCAGTTTTGCTTAATACTTAAATGCTTGAGTTCTGTTAGTGCAAGTGACTTTTTCTTATGTTGAAAATATGATGAGAATTATTATTGAGGGACATGCAAAAATTTAAAATCATATCAATCCAGTTCAAATTTTGATTAAATAGTACCATTCTGTTGTCTTTGTCTCTCACATAATAAAGGGGCAGGATGGAGTATCTTGTGATTAAGGAACTGGACTAGCAGTCAAGATGCCTAAACAGATTTATTTTTTCTATTTTACTGAACAGATCAACCTCTGAATGAGTTTTTCGTTTATAAGGTGATAAGTGATTGTGATCTTACAGGACTATAGTTCAAAGTAGTCTAGAGAAAATCAAAGAACTATTCTTTTGAATGGAAGCATTGAATCACTGTGCTGCTCTGAGTGGTCAGTAGGTATAACCTTCAGCTGAAGGCAGAACAGTCCTTTCTAGTGTTAGTGTGCATTCCTAGTGTGAGGCAGTTTAAAACTTAAGACTCTTTTTCAATATTCATACTATTTTTTATATGTCTTTAAGTACTGAAATACGGTTCTTCTTATTATTTTGGTTGCTTGCATTTTACTGATGCCTTTGCTCAGTGAATTATACAACCTATTTTATATAGTTTGTGGTCACTGTTTGTGCTGCTTGTCTTTCCCTATGCTTAGTAATATCTATATAAAGAGGAATTTCTTTCATTAATTCTAAAAATACCAGTTCTTATCTTGATTGGTTTTCCCATGATTCTTGTATTAATAGATACGATTAAATTGAAAGATTTTCCAGGTCTTTAATATCCTTCTTAATTATGACTACATTTAATTAAGACCCTTAATTCTTTTTTTCAGATTGTATTGTTCTAATTTTCAGTCTCTCATCATCCTATTATATTTATAACCATTTCTACTGTTATTTTCTAGTTCTTTTCAATGCCAAGTGTGGTAATCAAAGGTGCACACACTTTCCCTGATACAGTCTTAAAGTACAACATTTTAGCTGTGATAATGATAAAGTAGTATGTAAGAAATTGAATAACCTAAGCTACTTGCATATAATGCAATGGCAAACTGTCCTGCATAAATAAAAAAAGGGTAAGCACTGTTCGTCTGCATTTACCCTTGACTATAATACTGTTATTAAGTTCTAAAATAGATAAACTTTTCATAGTTTTAATGTTGTTACAGACACATTTTTGTTACTCATGGATGTATCTTTTTTTATTGATGGCTTTATGCATATAGATTTTGTTAATTACAGAGTGGCTTGGAACTGCAAAACATATGGCAGATTTTCATTCAGGTAATTTACATCAGCTCTCTGAAGAAGCATCTAAATTTATTAAAGAGTTGATAATAAAAAATTCTGTTCATGTAGACTGATTGCAGTGGTGTGGATTCCATTACAAATTTTTATTTCATTGGGATTACCCTTGAGTGATGCTAGAACCAGCTTCATCATTCTATTGTTAGCAAATAAAGTTAGACATAGTGTAAATAATATCTGCAAACTTAAAAGCTCTGAGATTTTACTAGAATGACTGAATGAAAAAAAGCCTTATGAATTTTGGATATCACTTCCAATTAAAACCATACTTGTTTTCTAATTTCATTGTAGTTGTGGCTAGAAAACTTGACATTTCTGGTGGCAACAATCGTAATAGAATGTGCTGTGAAATTAGTTCTCAGAAATTTTGTATGATCAGTTGGTTCGTATTATAACTTTTTTTTTTGAGCTTTGAGACATTTACTTGCAGTATTTCAGTGTTACCGAATTAAATTTGAGTCTGAATCTTGACCCTGATTAATGTTTGATTCTCAGGATTAAAACCCAATCTAAATTAATTCTAGAGCTGAACATTATCTGTTTTCACATGTAATTATAGTATGCTTTTCTCTTGTCTAGGTCATTGGGGATGCAATTGAAGCTTACCCTAAAACTCCACGTGTTAATTGGGTAAGAGAGTGGCCTGGACAAACAGTTCTTTGTGTATCCCAAACTTTCTGGACAATGCAGGTACAGATGTCTATTAGAAATGGCCAAACGGTAAGAACATTTTAAAGGGCATAGTAATTTAAACTATGTAAAATTGATATCATGTAGTGGTATATCAGGCCTTCGGTAGTATCCTTTTTGGATGGGTTGCTGTTCAATATAATAGATAATCTTCTGAGTATCTGAACTGTGGTTCTTGAGGACTTTGAAGTTAGTATTTCCTTTTGGCTTTAGGCAATCATGTTTCAGCACTGTGTCAGAATGTATTCTATGTAGCTGAATATGTACAGTACATGTTTTTGTGTGAACAGTATAGTGGCATACTTGGGTGGTGTGAATTGGCATCACTTGTCTGTCTCTCGTTCAAAAGTTCAGCCTACATACATTAATGTTTAATGCTTTTTATAAAGATGGCCTAGGACTAGTAAAGAAGATAGGTACCATCGTGACACTTATCAAGTAACGAATATACATGCAGATTGGTACAGAACTAATGATCTACAAGCTCATTAGTAGATCTAATGGGAAGAAAGGCACATTGAAATACATTGAATTTAAGGTTCAGGGTATGTGCCTTGTAATATTTTTCTGTTATCACTAAGGCATAATGTTCTGCTGCGTACCTGCTGTATTTGGAGGTGTTCCGGAATAGTTACAGGATGTGTGTCATCAGATGAGGCGACCAGATTTTTATTCTCTGATGCTGGGACAGAAAGGGTCATCAAGTTTTTTGTAGCTATAAATAAAGCTATGACTTTGATACTTCATGTTACTTTCTCTTCTCTTGGTTCCAATTTTTTGCAATGAGATGGTATCAACTGGAAGAATTTCTACAGTATTATGGTTTTGGATTCTCCCTGTTCAGATATATCTGAGCAAACGCAAAGTTAAACCTGATCTGTGATCTATATATAGAGTAGTATTTTCAGACTTTGTAACATTTGCTGCTTATTCACAGGTAGGTAGTAGGAGCAATGGCTCCTGGTAATAGTGGATGTTCTGAGTAGCTGTACGTCTGACATACTTTTTTTTTTTTTTTTTTTAAAAAAAAAAAGCCTTCTGAATGGAAAGGGTTTTGCATCTTCTGATGATCTGCCACAAACTCTCACCAGATAGAACATCTAGGCTTACAGGCTTCAAATATCTCTCTGCTTAACTATTTCCCTCTCTCATATTAGAACATAACATTGCAGAAAATCAGTGACTCCATCAGAGCCCAGAAAGACTGCATTCTCCATGAAGCAGCAGCTTTGTTTTGGATAGAATAAGCACCATCTTACCTTCTTCTTAACAGCAAAGGCAGTACACTCAGTGCACACCAACAAAAGTAATTAAAAAAAAAAAGCTCTTCAGAGTTTTTCAGGACAGGAAGCAATATCGTTTAAGTAGCTGATCGAATATGTATTCACACATAAATGCACATGCATACACACACCTGCTCCCTTTCATACATTTTTGAGTTCATTGTTTCCAACAGATAACTGTTGTACATAAATAAAAGATGAAAATTTCTCATTAAAACCCAATAATAAATTAAGATGTTGTATAAAAACAAAGACATTTCCTGAATTTTGAAAACTGTCTTGTGGACCAAGTATACTCTGAGTGAAATAGTCATACAGTCAGGAGGATACTACCAAAGAATATTACTGACATAGGAGCTGAGGGCGTACTCTGTGCCACAACTGAGATCCTAGGTTTTTACTTGTTTACTGAGTATGAGCAAGTGGGTTTTTAACTCTGATCGGAGTGAGATATTTAGGATTTTGTTTTTTGATGCAATACCGTAGCAGCTGATCTGCTTTTAAACTCTTTGTTTCTTTTGATGTACTCAGAAATAGGTCATTCTAAGCAGATGAATGTCCAAACTTAATGTCTGAGAAATAATGAGCTGAGATGAGAGAGGGCTTTAAAAAAATGCAAATTATAATAATCTGTTGAAGGTTATCAATGTCAGGATATCTGAGGAGAAACAGCAAAATAGAGAGAAAAAACTGAAACAATCTTAGAAGAATTTTTCTCTGAACAAACAGAATCCATTCCTCTGTAGAAATAAGCTTTGGTGTGAACGTACTACTAAGTTAATTCCCACATAGTTATTTACTTCTTCTCTTTTCTGTCGTATTCTGATACAATTTTAATTCCTCTGTATGCCATCCTGTATTTCACTGTTTGTGACTTGCCCATAGGTACGAAGAAGAGAAGCTGTGTACTAAATTGAGACTTCTCTCATATTTTAATTTACCTTGGAAGTCTGCTAAATTGGTTTTTTTTATTTATTTTCTGTTAGGTGTAAAATTATCTTAACATTAAATGAATACATTTGGTTACTTTCATGCTAACAGTTGATGTATTTCTACTACTTTCTACTACTGTATTGGTGACTTGAAAGATCTTAAGTCTTCAGCAATAAAAAGTGAATCCCAAAGGAGTTGCATGCATTTTTGATGACTCAGAAAATAAATTATTAACAAAAAATTATTGGACAGTTCCATACTCTGTCCATTGGGCAGCTCACCAAGACTTAAATCTGTGTTCCTCACCATTAAAAACAGAATGCTATTCACAATATGAGTAGGAATATATGCAGTCAGTTAAAAGAGAGAACTTTTGTCTTCCTCTTATTTGCAGAATTTGCTCATGTTTAATGCTCTTTCTACTAATTAAGGAGCATGACTTGCTTTTCTGTCTGTTATCATAGTCCCTTTCTTGATTTCGTGTAATTTCTTACATATTTCTATGATCTTCATCCATTACATAGTTTTTCTTCCTGTTTAAACTTCTTTCAAGCATACAAAGAATATATTTTCTGAAGTCATTGTGTGATTTCTGTCTAAGTTAATTTGCCAATATCACAAATGCATATATTCTATGGTAGTCTTTGAGTTACAAAACACTGAGAATTTTGGAGCCTTTCCAGAGTGATTCATGATGTTTCCAGAGAGAATGATGGGACTGCTAGTTTAAGCCTAAGGCTATCTAACCAGGTATTAAGTTGTTATAGGACTTGGGATGCTTGTTAGGATTCCCAGCTCACATCAGCATTTATTCTGTCAGGGGACTGGGAATCTTAGCAAGGTTCTTTTATAAATGCCTGGAGCACTTCTTCAAAGCATAGATTCATTTAAGGAATCCCAAGACTGAATGCTTCTTTTTGGCAGAGTTTTGCTGCTACCTGAGACCCTAAGTTTGTGCCTCCTTAAATTAGATCGCTACTTGTTAGTTATCCGGACTAGAGTACAGGTGGGCAGGCTCTTGAAGGATGTACCCTCTTGTACTAGTGTCATAGTGCTCTTGTACTAGAGTAACTAGTGCTGCTCGTGTGTTTTCATACATACATTGTGCGGTTTGTCCTATTTCACTTCAGCATTTAATTTTGGAGTTCTGCAGAAAAGCAGTAACAGGATAGTGTTTGGACCAGTCTTACCCTTTTTATAAAGATAGAGAACATTCAAGGCTAATGTGGACCTCCAGTGGATATTCCTTCCTAAAAGAGTCTGCATTTGAGCACAAAAGATATTTTTAACTGGCACACTCCAGGAACTGGAGAACTGGAGTCTCTCTCTTTTTTTTTTTTTTTTTTTTTTTAATTGCAGTTCAATAAGGCACTTACTGAAGTACATCTAAGTACTGTTGTGATCCAAGTGATTTTTTTCAAATTGGGTATCTTCTGTTTACCAGTGACTTATTAGTGTAAAAGAAGCTATCAGTTATCACACGGGAGAAACAATTTAATTAACTGAAAACAAACTATTACCAGAAGTCAACAAACTGAAAAATTGCAAGAAATTACATTTCCTTGTTAACTTGTTTGAATTACAAATGTGTTACTGTTTATAACTATAGTAGGACATAAAGGTGTTCTTTTAGCATGATAGTGTCCTACATGTAATATAAGTAGATCTTTACAATACTTGTGGTGTTTTCATATTCTTAATTTGAAATATATAAAAAGATATGGACTATTTCTTTTCTTCCCAGAAGAAAATAGCATATACTTTTTGTTTCCAGATATGTATCATAGGTGTTCAAATAGGATTCTGTTAAAGTAAAAAAAAAAAACAACAAAAAAAAAAAAAAAAAAACAACAATCCCTTTGAGACTGTCAGTGAGGGAAGGACATTTTACTATTATTATAGTGAGAAGGAACACTTTAATACAAAGAAATAACGGTAATATTAAAAAATACATATTTTAACATATATTTTCAGATTAGAAATGCAACTTTCTAACTTTTTAACATTTTCCCAGGCACTAGAGGATTTTCTGGAACAGAATAATAGACAGATTGAGGACATTGTCACCTTGGTGCGAGGAAAGCTGTCTAAGCAGAATCGAGTGACTCTAGGAGCACTTGTTGTGCTTGATGTTCATGCTAGGGATGTTCTTGCATCTCTAGTAAGCAAGAAAGTCAAAGATGAAAGTGACTTTGAATGGTTGAGTCAGCTTAGGTACTACTGGGAGGTAAGTGATACCTCTCAATCCTATTAGAAGGTAATTTCTATTCACAGCTTTTCAATTTGTGCTTGCTTGCTGACACAGAATAGTTGCACTGATACAAGAAATTTTGCTGATCAGAGAATACATCTAACCAGTCGTTCTGTGGGTTGCAAACTAGAATGGCCAATAGACATAAATAAGCAAATTTTAATTAAAAATTACTTTTTTTTTTTTTTAATTACTGCGGACTTCTACTGCATTTGCTGAATCTGCAGGAGGTTTACCGATAAAATTTGTTTATTCAAAGACTGTGCTTTGCTTTTTGAATCTGCAGGATAGAGAATGCTGTAGTGATAAGAAGTTTCTAGTTAAAGGTTGTAATCTGATTTTTTGATGTTATTTTATTTGTGTGTTATACTTCTTGGCAAAATAACAACATTTCTACAGGATGGTGGTAAGGTAGCATATATTTACATCCATCAGGAGAAAGTTTCCTATAATAAAGAAGATATTGCATCTGTAATTGAATATATCTCTGTATATATATAGAGAGACCACGCATTACCGTATTAGAGTCACTAACTATGACTGCGACTGTGGGTTGCGATTACTTCTGCTAAACCTTTCAGAAAGTCCATTACTTTCTGGGGAGCTAAACGAGAAAGTTTTACGTACCAGTATAGAAGGATCTTTTGTGAGATAACAGTTAATGGAAAAATTGTGTGGTCTTACTGTTGTATAGATACTTTATTATTCACTAAATGACAATATTTTTGCTTACTTGGATCATATTGAAACTAGTGTCTCAGAGCAATCAGTGGTCTGCTATGCAGTTGTTTCTGACAACATTGTGCCTATTTAGGAATTTGAGGAATAGTTGTTTGATTGTTTTGTTTTTAATTATTTATTTAATTTATAAAATTAATGCCTGGTTCCTTAGGAAGGGCATCTGCAAACAAAAATGATCAATGCTGGATTGAAGTATGGATATGAATATCTTGGCAATACCCCTAGGCTGGTTATTACTCCACTTACAGACAGATGCTACAGGTACAACTGAAAATTACTAATGTGCAATATTAGCACAAATTTACTTAACTGAGATATTAAATTAATTCCAAGAATAGCTGACTCCAAAAATTTTGTTTTTGTTATTCTAATAAACATAATTAGAATAGGATACATATTTTTGCTAGCATTAGTATTTTAATTTAAAATTGTGATAAAATCTTTTAAGACACTGTAATTAGTGATAAATTACAAATGGCATGAAATTTAGAAGGTGGATGATGAGCTATGATTTACATTGAGCTTCTAGTAAGCTTTATATATTAGTAAAAATTAGATTACAATTATCAGGAGTAAGTAAATAGTACTGTCAGAAAAATGCAGATATGAAACAGCAATTTTTAGAGATTTCTGATAAAAGCTATAGTAATAGAAAAATGGCATAAGAAATAGTACAATTAGATTTTTTTTCCTATCATTTTATTTTCAGAACCCTATTTGGTGCACTTCACCTACATCTTGGAGGTGCCCCTGAAGGTCCTGCTGGAACTGGAAAAACAGAAACTACTAAAGATTTAGCAAAGGCTGTAGCTAAGCAGTGTGTGGTTTTTAATTGTTCTGATGGATTGGATTACCTTGCACTAGGAAAATTTTTTAAGGTTTGGATAAAGCTTGAATGTCGTATCCTCTATTGTAATAAAGCCCTATAATTACTTTGGCACTTGAAGTGGTCTTAAGGTATAGTTAAATATAACTCTGCTTGCTTGCAGGCCATTTCATGATGCTGGTATTGTGCAGACAGGTCTTAGTGTAATTAAGAATGCAACCCAAATATCACAATTGTTTTTTTTTTTTTGCTTTGAAAAATGGAATATACTATAACATTTTTATTTGTTGCAGATAGAAGACATACCATCTAAATGAGTAGCTTTTATCAGCTGATTGGAAATTTAGGGGAGTTGGGTAATCTAAATAAGCTAGTAAAAGTAGCTATATTTTGCAAATTTAGCACATTTATTTCAGTACTGGCCTGAAAATCCAAGTATTGTACCAGGTTAAAGCTCCTAGCATAGACAGGTCTGTATTATGAAAATCTATTCCCAATGACTGTATGTTTCTTATAGTCTAGTGTTCTGTTTTGGACTGGAATTATACAAAAATAGAGCAAGTATACTCTCCTCACTGGCATTACCCTTCCCTTCTGAGTCAGAGGTGGTATTGGAACCATGTGCTATGCCTTCAAAAATCAACATGACAAAAGTTCACCAAAATAAGTGTAGTGTTTATTTCAAACGATAAAAGCAAAATTCTGTTTTAAATGTGAGTTTTGGAATTAAATGTAAACAAAGCATGAAGTACTGTCTAGAGAGTGTACTGCGGAGACAATACAGTAGCATTTCAAGTACATACCTCAGAAAAGACCTAAACATTAACCAGAATTATAGGAAAGAGAAAACTAGTCTTCGGTTACATTCAGATATCATAACATGTTATAATATCTTGTAAAAGAATGATCTTTTACAAAAATACCTTGCATATCTTGACAAAAAAGGTTATTTTTATTCATACTGTAAACCAAATGGTTAATTTTAGACTGTGCAAGAAATTCCTTGCATTGCCTGCTGTCGCTGTGAATTATTAGTCAGTATAGAGGCAAAAGTGTGGTAGGTTTTTTGCAGGCAAGATGAAATCTTTTCCCTTGTCCAATTGTAAAGTACTTCCTCCAAGGGTTAAACCTGCAAAATGTGTGTATTAGATAGGCATTTTGCATAAGACAGAAGAAATGGGATTATGGATGAATGTGTACAGGTTTGTTGTCCTGGCCTTTTCTCTTTCTTCTTGACAAGTGAAAATTAAAAAATTTTGTAATACTTTTGGGAGCAATTTCTATCTGGAGTGAGTTATTGCCCTTGTTCACGGTTATAAGTCCTCTCTTTGTAAATGAAATCTTTTTCTCGTTACAGAATTGTTTCAGTCAGCATTGGTATGTCCAAAATAAGCAGTCATCTATGGACTAATCATATTCTTGTCTCTTCCAGGGGTTGTTGTCTTGTGGGGCATGGGCTTGCTTTGATGAATTCAACAGGATTGATTTGGAAGTACTCTCTGTGGTTGCTCAACAGATTCTTACTATCCAAAGAGGTAACCTGTTGTTTTAATCTTTGGGGTTTTTTTTTTTTTTTTTTTTTGATCTTTGTATCTTTGTCTTAAGTATAGGAAAAGAAAAATAAAGACACCACAAAAAGTCCCCAGCAATGACTTTAGCTTTTATTTGTTGCTAGGCATTAATTCAGGTTCTGACTTAATAGTGTTTGAAGGAACTGAATTGCAACTGAACCCTACGTGTGCTGTCTTCATTACCATGAATCCTGGTTATGCTGGGCGTTCAGAGCTTCCTGATAATCTTAAGGTATTATAACATCTGTCATTTTATTACCTTCATTAGCTAACATAGAGCATAAAAAAAGAAAATGCTTTCATGTCAAATATAGAAGTTATTAAGAGTATGTAATATCACTAACCTTCTATTTCTCAAAATAGTTTTTGGTGACATGTTTCGTTAAAAGAAACTAAAAAGAATAATTAAATTGCAACATAGGGATAAACTAATAAAAGAATCAATGTCAAGAAGTGGTTATTTGATTGAAGGTCTAATCTGTCAGGATAGGAAAAGAAAACATAAAAAAACTTTATGTATTTCTTAGCCAACCACCTGAAAGCTCAAAAATTAAAATACACTTTATGGAGTTCAAGCTGTGAGCAATATTTTAAGATTTAATTAAAATTCTATTTTTTGAATAATTTCTGTGTCTTTCTGAAAAATTACTTAGTTTGGTCTGAAGAGATCAGACTAAGTGTAGGACGTATTTGTCGTGTTTAAGTCCACTATTGAGTAGCAAATTTTTTGTGCTGTTTGTTATTTTTAAATAAGTTTGATTGCAGTGCATAAAAAGCATTCTCTGCATATGAGCAGACGTCCACTGATGATGGGAACCAAATGAGAAATTCTCACAGTAATGTCAGTGAAGGTTTTGCTGTTGACATTGATTGAGCATTACTATCTTTTTCTTGTATTAACCAGAAAATAAGGTTGTTTTAGCAGGCAACGCATAACTTTCCTTTTGCTTAAGGTTTCACAAATAAAATTATTGCAACATGAGGACAGTTAGGGAAACAGAGCAATTTGTCAGTATTTATCTCATCTCTTAGATGAGATGAATCTCATCTTACTTTTTAGCTCCCAATGGGAATGTTACAAGAGTGTATCCTACATCCATTCTTACCTCTTAAATACATTTCTCCTGTGCCCACAGCAAGAAAAGGAAGTTGAACAAATATATTAATAAATTAATAGAAACATGTAGCTAATCCACAGTCTTTTTCAAAACTGTCTGAAGCTCACTCACTAGCACATAGTATAAATACAAGATATAAAAATACTTCTTGGTAGATGAGAGAGGAGAACTTTCTGGAAGAGTATCAAAAGCACAAAAAAGTTTTGTCTGTTTGAAAATTTTGGCTGCTTATTTGGTAGAACAGTGGTAAAATTGGGAAGTAAAAGCTGCAGTTAAACAATTCTAATGGGAAGAGTCTGACTGCAGCTGCTGCAAAACTTACTTATGGTAGTTGTATGGGACTCCCCTGTTCCTTCTAAAGCTTGTGATATTTTATGTATTTTTGTTCTTAATCTTGAATAAAGACATCTACTACCATAAGTTGTTACTAAGAAAAATTTAAGCATTTTAAAACTTTTATGGGAAGCTGTAAAATACATGGTAGTATAATCATGGCCATAATGATAGATGAGTTTAATTGGTCATCACTGTATTAATGAAATAATAATAAAAAAATAATATTTTATGTAATTGTAGAAAAATGTGATAGAAATTTTTGCTAATGTGATTTTTTCATATTTGTGTCTAATAGGCTCTCTTTAGAACAGTAGCTATGATGGTTCCTGATTATGCTATGATTGCAGAGATAGTTCTGTATTCTTGTGGTTTTGTTACTGCTCGACCTCTGTCTATAAAAATTGTAGCTACGTATCGTCTGTGTTCAGAGCAATTGTCCTCTCAACACCATTATGATTATGGAATGAGAGCTGTGAAGTCAGTACTTACTGCAGCTGGTAACCTGAAGGTAAATGATTTCTTACATTTTCTTTGCCATCCAGTAACTTTCTCAGTAATAAATCTGTTTCACAACGGAATGTACACTATTCTACATAATACCAGATAGATGTTTACAGTGTTTGTGAGCCCCATTGATTTTGTATCAGCTAAGCAGAACAGCCCAATGAAACTCTGAGAACATTTGTAAGGCACGTGTAAGGCACGAGCTGAGAAAAACCCAAACGGAGATAAAGCTAGGCCATTCCTGACAGTTGTTTCTGAACGGCTGGCCAGTTACATGTCTTCCAAGAATTCTAATTAAATGCAAATTCTTGTCAGCTGTGTTTGACCTATTGGCCACTGCTTTACTATCTTTTTCTTAACAGTTTTCTTAACAGGAAAATTGTATTCATACTGTTTACAGTACGAATAAACACATTCTAATAACACTTCATCTAATATCTGCCATATGTGACTCTGATCTCCCTTTTATCTTTAAGGAACACTGTGTAGAATGTAGTGTTTCGTTTTGGCTTGTGTAGTGGATAAGTGAGCACATTTTATTAGGATAACGAAGCTGTCTGTTTTTATTAATTTGATTATTTTTATTTAGGTAGACTATTAAAATTGATAATTCTCTTCTATTCCAATCTTTTTACCCACAAGCCTACCACAAAAGAAGAGAAAAAGTTAAGTGTTGTGGCAAAAAGATATATTTCTTGTGATCTGTACATAACCTTCTAGAATTTCCACTTTACTGCATACTGAAACTTTACCTCAAAGTAGGGAAATTTATCCTCCTTCGAAAGGAAAGGACCATATCTCAGCAAAACTTCAGCAGTTATGGGAAAGTGTCATCTCAAATTTATAGCAGAAGCTATCATTAGGCATAAACTGAAGTTAAACTGGACTGACTGTAGAAGCCCACTGTAAACATTTGATATGAATGTATAAACGTACATTTAGGACATGTGTTATTTTCATTGGACCTGAACCTGCCAAAAATCTACACAGGTGCACAACAGGAACTATTCTAGAACAGAGGAAATTTAATATTTGTTTTCTGAAACTTTAAAAATAAATGACACTATTTTTTATCTTTTTCAGTTAAAATATCCATTGGAGGATGAAGAAATTTTGCTACTCAGATCCATTATAGATGTCAACCTGCCCAAATTCTTGTCTCATGATTTACCACTTTTTGAGGTAGGAAATACGAGGATTTTTTTGTAATGTAAGATGGTATAAATACTAATTGGTGCAACTATTATATAACAGATTAATCAGAGAAATGTCCCAAAAGATTTTTTTTTAAATTTAGATTGTAGTTATTTTAAAAGTTAGTGTTAACTGTTCCTGACTAGCAGGTGCATCTAGCATTTGGGTTTGGATCAATGAAAATTTCAAACATGTCTTCTGCTTGAAATGATAACATACTATTTTTATATATCCTGTGCTCAGGATTTCAGAGTGTCTTATTAATATGCTTCTGAAATCAGTACCAAGAGCCTCCTTTTTATAAGAGAAAGATTTGATTTTCATTTAAAGTATGTGCAAAACAGTAAATAGAACAAATTGCTCACATTCATTTTTGTCCTGAGTTTATCTCAAGCTGGAGATCATTATCTGTAGCTTACTCCCACGTTTTACAAGATGCACTAACCACAGTCAGTCTGTGTCATAATTGTGCAATTTGGATTGGATTTCAAATCTGTTACAGGTAGATAGATATGTTTAATATACCTCTGATAGAACCAGACACACCCAACACAAAGGTGAGCTGTCAACTTTATTAGGAAAAGTTTGCAATGTAGCTCTGAGCTTTCTGTGTCCAGCTAAAAAAAAAAAAGAAGGATCTGGGCTAGTGTTTATAGATGTTTGGAAACTGAAAGCATTGCCCTTTACGTGCGTTCTCTTTAAACTTTAGTGGAAAGAAAGATCTTATATGGAAAAAATGTGCTTTTTCATATAAAGCCATGGAAATTTTTATGCAGTTACATACTCACAGCATAGAAAAATTGCATTTTGCAGTAATAGGTATGTTCTAGTAGTCATATTAGTTGCAATCATATTTTACATAATTATATAATTTTATAATGAAATAAAATGAGAAGTTTTGAAAGAGAACATTCATGAAGGCATGAAAATTATATAGAACCTCTTTACATTTTAAGAAAAAGCATTAGAAATTTGAAGCACAGAAAAGTTAATTGGCTCACCTAAAGGAATATGAAAAAGTAATGATTTAGGAACTAAACATATGTCTCTGGACAGTGTAACCTAATCAATGCTATCCCTAAATTACACATCTTTACCTGAAAGACTCTTGACTATTTTCATTAGCAGTGAAGTAATGGGAAAAAACCTTATAGAAGTTCTCTTAAATTGAAGAATCCTCATTTTTTTTCTGCTGAATTTCAGTCTTTAAGAGAGTGAAATGCAATGTATATAATTCAGTTACCACCTAAGAAGTACCTCTAAGTATACTTATGAAATAATACTTGTACATTTTTCACTTTCATAGAATGATACACATATATCATTTTAGGTATGAAATAGTCTTGCACATACTAATACATTTTGCTTGCATACATTAGGCTTGTTGCCTAAAATAGCAAAAATTTTAAAAGTTGAAAAGAGGAAGCATCACACTGCTGACTTGTTAACAAAAAAAGAAGGCTAAGGGATATAAGGTTCAAACAAAATAAAAGTAGATGGTAATATTTGATATAGAAAGAATGTATATTACTAGGAAAAAAACCTTAACAAATGAGTGTGACATCACAGTGTCACTATAATTAATTATTCATTGTCATACCGTTTTAAGGATCAGGAATAAATGTGGCCAAGAGTATACAGGAACTGTAATAGCCTAAACCGTTTATTCTGAAATGTGTAGCTTTATTTGAAGTTCTTAACAAATATAGAAATAATTACAATAAGATTTAAGTTTAGCAGTAGTAATGTCATTTTAAATTTTACATATGATTCCAAGAATTATTTCCATCCTCATTATGAGAAATATTTCAAACAAATATTCATTTACTCCCTGAGTTTCTGTATCAGGCTTGGGAGAAATGATGAAAACACCTACTTACTTGCTCATTCCTTTTCATTTGTTTTTTTTCCCCTCTGTTGTTCAGATTGTCAGTGTTTCTGTTGAAGCATGCAAATTATACATGCTATTATCTGTCCTGCTTTACTCAAAGCTATGGTAGCTTCACTTACTCCAAATAGTCCAGATTTTTGTCTTGCTTTTTTACACTGAAAAAAAATTGTTTTAATATTAGCAGTCTCCAGTAGTATATTGCATTGGACCTATCATATATATTTTTTTTTAACTGCATTAATAGGTCTGTTTATAACTTTGATCCTTCTCTGCTGTGGAGAAAAAGAAACTTTTACCCAGAGGGACAACTGCTTATACTGTGATACTGTTTTCTGTAATATGATATTCTGTAATATGATAATGAAAGAAAAGAAATAGCATTTTATGCCACCCATTTTACGAATAGGAAATCATAAAATATATTTTTCTTTGTCCCCACTTTGTAAGTAGGAAATCATAAATATATATTTTTTGCCTTCATCTTATAAAGTCTACTATGCATAGAAAGGTCATACTCAAGCATGAATGTATAATCCTTTAAGTGGAAGGTGTGGAGGAAAAGCACTGAGGATGAATGACAAATGGATATTTTATCAAATGTGTTTCAGAGAAGAAGAGCTGCTCATTTTGAAGGCAGCTTGGTAATTCTGCTTGGGAAATACAGTTTTGTCATCGTCGATCAGAAAATACCTGTAGCACAGAATGTTACTCTTATACGTTATTTAAAATGTCAGGATGTGATATGCTCATTGACATCTTAATACTAGAAACTAACAGTGGTAAAAGGAAACCAAGGCATGTGGTAACAGGAAATATGTCCAAAAAAATACTCTATTGTAAGCGAAAATGAAGAGTCTTTTACTTTTAAATTTAGATTTCCTGTAATCATTTTCAGTTATTGAAAGAGAAGGGTAAAGGTTTTCTTGACTTACTAACTGTAAGTTTTAAAACTAGCTTGATAATAGCTAATGTTTATCAGGAGACATAGGCTTAGATAGCTAATCGCTTTTCTAGATGCACAGGTAAACATGATAAAAGTACATAAAATAAGTATCATCAGTTATAAATTACAGAGTTAGAACTTTGGCTCAGACAAAGATGACTTACAAAATTCATAAGTATCTTATTTAAATCAAAATAATATATTAGTCTGCCTCGTGTTAAAGAGCAAAAGATTGTCTGCATGAGTTTCAAACCAAATGGCTTAGAAAATGTTAAGCATTCTTAACATTCTTAATGTTAAGAATTCTTTCCAATTCATTCTCTGGATCTAGGGTATTACCTCTGATTTGTTTCCTGGTGTGAAGCTACCAAAACCAGACTACAATGACTTGCTGGAAGCCATCAAAAAAAACTGTGATGCCATGAATCTGCAAATGACCGATGTATTTGCTATGAAGATCCTACAAATATATGAGATGATGATTGTGCGTCATGGCTTTATGATAGTTGGAGAGCCATTTGGGGGAAAAACATGTGCGTATCGAGTCCTGGCAGGAGCACTGGGGGACATATGTGAGAAGGTAACTAATTTTTATAAATATTTCTGATCAAATCTATTTTTGAAAAAAAAGGTAAAATACAGAAGTATTTTTATATATTTATACCAAACACAGAATCTGCTCTAAAGATCTTAGAAATATAACGTGAATTCATAAAGAATTTGACTGAGAAGCTGTACTTCCAAACTGACATATGACAAGATGAGCCAATGTCAAAGATGCACAGAACATTCCATGAGTTTCTGTACATGTAGTTTTCTGTAAATTCTTTCATATGATTGGACAAGGAGTGAATTAGCTATTTAGGATAAAGCTGTTCCTTGTAAAAGCTTTATACCAGTTTTCTGCTACAGACAATTTCCTTATTCAAATGACAGCTACCGAATTCTCTTTTAGCATACATTATTCAGTTGAGAAGAAATACACAAAACAGTAGATCTGCTTTATAAATTAACACAGAGTTTTGAAGGCATTCCTGGTAAAAATATAGTAACATTTTGAATAAACCCTTGTAAACCCATAAACAAAATAGTTCCAAATTTTGACTATGCTTGAAACTAGGATATCAATGAATGTTTCAGTTTTTCTAGTGATTTTTGAATGTGAAAGGGAATCCAAGATCTGTTCTGTGAAATAAATTCTCACATCATATATGAGAAATGGATAATACCTGTTATCTGTGGAACATTTTAAGTTGTCCAGTAATGTAGCTTTGCTAAATCCTTCCCAAATTCAGGCCATCAAAATGGTTGTATTTCATGTGGTATTTCTGGAATTCTGCAACTTGGGACTCTGGAGGTTCTGCAGAATAGTCATAATTATTGTATTTAGTATTCTGTGATAAAAGGAGCACTAGGTTCACAGTCCAGTCAGTAACTGGTCTGGTAGGTTGAAACGCGTCCTCAGTATGAGGCATTTTGGTAGGTGTTTCTGAGATGAAGTGTTTGGGGTCTGAGACTTCTGAAATGACTAGCCACTAGTCAGTGACGGGAAACACAGATGTCTCTCTTGTACTGGCAAGAGACGCATCTAAATTGTGCAGGAATACAGATGCAAGTCCTACTTCTCAGTTATTAAAGCAAGATAAAAGCTTTCTCTGCACGTTACTTCATAAAAATCTCTTCAGTGTGTCTATTGTGGTTTCAAGGCCTGTAAGTCAGATGTTGCCTTAAAGGGCAGAAGTTTCTGATGCCAACTTTTGATAGTCTTTCACACTTCTGAAGCTTGTACCTCAGTACTCTTGACTGTTTCAACTTTTAAACCAATGAGTGCTTTAGCCTAAATTGAAACACTCAGAGTCAAGAGGGAATAAGTGTTTAATCCTCCTTTTGAGAAAATTCATTCTTTATATTTCTCTCCTTTTGTTATAAACATTCCTCTTGGTTTACACTGGACATACAGTCTAGGTAATATTTGCTCTTTGGGGTATGCAGTTATATACTGATTCCTTTTGCTGCTCCTCTCACATTAAATACCCCTTTTTAACAAAACATCTCTTTTAGCCACTACCATCAGAAGCACGACAGGGAAGAAAAACATTTCAGAAAATAGATCAGTGGAATCTAGCAGCAGTATTTCCTTTTAATTAAATGATGTAGTTATTCTGTTTGCTTCTAAATGTTCTAATAATTGTAATAATAATTGTAATAAAAATAATAATTGTTAATAATTTAATAATTTTAGTCGTCTCTTACATTGCCTGGGAGATACTGTATTATGCTATCAGGTCACAATGGAAAGAGAATGTTAGAACTTAATGAACCATATTTCTTTTCCTGCCACACACAGCAGTCTTGTTGTGTGTATGAGTGAAAGATGGTTACAACCATATAAAACCCACAATAGCCCTTGCCTTCTGTTTCATCTAAGATTTAAAAATTCTGTGTTTGGGCTTAAATATTTGATCATGCGGCCATTCCCAGGATCACTGATAGTAAGAGTGAAGTGAGAAAATTCTGAAGTACAAGCTTTTCAAAGGTGGTGACAGGCAAGAAGAATCTTAAAATATATGGCTTTATGTGGATGAAAGATTTCCTCATCAGCTAACTGTTCTCACATATGTTTCAAATGACAACTTACTTCCGTCAGTTACCATAGTGGGATTATGTGTCACAAAGAACTTCTCATGTGGCCGTTTCTGAATTAACATTCATGATTTCTCAGAGGAAGTTAATGATCTGAACAGCAGTTTGCTTGTTTTTTTGGTTGCTTCCTTGTGTTATATTCGCACTGAAGCTCATAAAGAAAATTTGTTTTAAATAATAGATCTGAAAGGCACTGATTGCTTCTTGTCACAAAGAGATAGCAATCTGGGTTTTAAAAGTTCTTCGTTATCTTTTTCTGTAATTGTCAAAATATATTTTCACAGATTTTCAAAGATTTTTTAGATTATCAAAACTACTGAGGAAGAAAACAAAAGCAGTGTCTAAGCTGCTGAATAAACCAGCACTACTGAATGACCTAATCACTAGGCTGCTGAACATTCATAATTTCATTTTATTGAATCTCCCTTCTTTGCATAACGTGCCTAGCAACAAATATGCCGCCTTCAAGGCTAATCAGAACTAGTATCCATATATACTGTTTTCAAGGCTAATCATAACCAGTATCCATACCCATTTCCTCCTTTTTTGGCAAGTGGCTTTCTATTTTTATGATCCTTCGTAAAAAGCTGCTTCCTATATGATAGATAAATTATGAAGTTTTTGCTGTGGGTGTTTAGGAGAATTCTGTGCCTGCTGGTCGCTCTACCATAGTAATAAACTTTCTGCTTTTCCTTTTAATTCTGTGAACTACTGCCCACTCCTTCCCACTTCTGTTTATTAAGGGGAAAAGTCATCTGCAAGAGTGACAAATTTTTACCTGATAAATTTCTTCCTCTTAGCCCCGCTCCTCAGTCAACTGTAATGATTAATTACATGGCCAACACACCTCTTGGATTTTTTTTCCCTAATACAGCTGGGGTAGGACTAGTGAACACAATTTCATTTTCTTTATGAGAACAGTTAATTCTTGGAGGAGTTCTGCTTTCTTGAAAAAAAACCTCCTCATTAATCTAAACTGATGGTTAGTGTTCAGTTCTGGGAATTCCAGCAGCCATATAGCTACTATATTTGAATTTTATAAATAAGGGAATTCTGTGATGAATAAGATGTGAAGGAAAGATTTATGATGAATTAGGTAAGAAGGTGCTAACAGAAACAAGACAAAAGAAAACTAAAATGTACTTCCAAATCTTGAAGATTGTAAACCTGAATTTTTTATTGTTATAACGGTTTAATTTTTTAACTAGGCAATCCTGTCAAAGTTGCTTTATTTATTTTTTTTTAATTTTGTTTTTTTCATGCTTGTGTTTTTGCTGTTCACTAGCTGGTAATTATTTCAAGAGTTACCTTCTGTTTTCCTATTGCTTTAAATATCACATTTTCTTTCTCAATATTCACTTTGGTGGAGTAGTAAAGGGAGTAGTAATCATGAATTTTTATGTACACAGTTGTTTCTTCTTTAAAATAGTGTAATAAAAAATCCTGAATTTTATATTTCACAGAGGAAATGTAGTCAAAGAAGATACATATATCTGTGGGAGGAAGGCAGTTAAAACCAGCACGATGTAACGCAGAACTCCTAATTCTTCACTTCTTATTTGTAAACAATAGAATGATAGAATCATAGAATCAGTAAGGTTGGAAGGGACCTCTGGAGATCATCTAGTCCAACCTCCCCGCTCAGGCAGGGTCACTGAAAGCATGTTAGAGAGGGTTGCATCCAGGTGGGTCTTGAATATCTCCAGAGAAGGAGACTCCACCACCTCTCTGGGCAACCTGTTCCAGTGCTCTGTCACTCTCACAGGGAAGAAATTCCCCCTCATGGTCATGCGGAACTTCCTGTGCTTCAATTTCTGCCCATTGCCTCTTGTCCTGTCACATGGGACAGCTGAAAAGAGTTTGTCCTTGTCCCCCTGACACCCTCCTTTCAGGTACTTACACACACTGATAAGATCCCTCATCTGTCTCCTCTTCCCCAGGCTGAAGAGGCCCAGCTCTCGCAGCTGTTCCTCATAGGGCAGATGCTGCAGCCCTCTGATCATCTTCGTAGCCCTGCGTTGGACTCTCTCCAGTAGCTCCATGTCTCTCTTAAGGGCTGCTTTTGAAAGAAAGAGATTTTTTTTTTCCTTAAATCATGAACCTTTCTTATAATATGAAGCTGTAGTAAGTTGATGTTCAAATGAATGTATGGAATTTGACAGTGCTCATGATTCATTCCTGTAGAACTGTCTATAATCACACCTCTAATGTTAAATGTCGTGTTTGGCCACAAGGAGAGAAGAAAAGAATCAGTTTAAGTTGATAAAAAAGTAAAATTAGGTGTTTTTCTATGGTTTAAATAATAATCTTTTTTGCTAATTTAGTGTTTTGATGTCAACCTCAGAAATTTACCATGCTAGTCATATTTATTCCCGTTTTAAGCATGGGAAAAATGGGATGAAAATTAAAAGGGTTTTGGCTGTTGTCATCCCTGTAAATGTGGGAATAGGGTCTATAGGGAAAATTCGGGTCTCTTGACAGGCCTAATGTCCTGTTCACAAACATTAAAAAAAGAAAAAAATCATTTATCAAGCCACTACTCAAGTATGAAAATTAGACTTTCAGTTACCTATGATAAAGATGGGATAATTTTCTTTAGATATTCTTCAACTATCTTTACAGTATAGTATGTGATGACTTTCCTGTTCTAACATAATGCAATTTTTTGGAAGATTTAATAATACAGAGCTGTAAAATTCAAAATAAAACACATGACATAATGAACTGCATATTCATTATTAACAGATTGCATCATATCTGCATTTGTAGGGGCTGATGGAAGAAAACAAGGTTCAGATCACTGTTTTAAATCCTAAGTCTGTAACAATGGGTCAACTGTATGGACAGTTTGATCCAGTGTCGCATGAATGGTCAGATGGCATTCTGGCAGTGAGCTTCAGAGCATTTGCTTCTTCTCCAGTGAGTACCAACAGGATTAGAGCATTTTGAGAACTGACTTTTCAATACCTACATTTAAGAGTTCAGTGGTATCTTGAATGCACAACAACCGTAGGAATTGTAGGACTAATCATTTGAATGCAGAGACTGCAGTTTGGCTTGGTTGTAACTTGCTCCTTTGCGATGTACTTTATGGATGTTGGTGAATGATTATTTGTGTTTCATAAGGCCTTATGCAAGAAAAAGTACATTTTTATTTGTGTACGTTATAAATATTTGATCCTTCTACTATATTTTCCTTCTTTATTTCCTCTGATTTTTGGCCCAATTTTGCATTGTTTATGTATATGAGAATTTTGCCATTTGTTTTCTGTATTGGAAGAAATGGCTGTCTAACTGTAGCTTATGGTTGAACTTCCAGTGAAGTCCACTGAAACATTTTCACTGCATATGATGAAAGCTGTATCTATCCTACAGATGCCTGAGTTTATGCTAGTGACTGCAGTATCAAATTCTGATCCGCCTGTAAACTTAAACATACTAGTAACATTTTGAAGTTGATCAGTGTAAAGTTTGTGGTTATGAATAGCATTTTCACAATTGCTTTGTATTTTCCAGTGAGAAATATGAGAAATACCTCTATTTATTTGCTTATTTTGTAGAGTACCAAACTATATAGTTTTAATAATACCATATTCCTTAAATAGTCCTATTGACTTCCATGGTAAGTAGTAATGATGAGTAGCAGTTTGTGGTATTAAGAGTCTCACTTTGTCTAAGTCAAGATATTTAAATTTAAAATTTAAATTGCAATTTGAAGTGATGTACTACTCTACAAATATAAGGGAAAGACTCTAGTCAAACATATTAATAATCTTCTGGAGTTAACTGCAGACATAGACTTTAAAGCTTTAAAACTAGATTGTGAATATAGATTGTGATCATTTTCAGAAACTGCTGCTGAGTACAACTCTATACTTAAAATATTTTCAGTTATTGTTTGTAGAAAATAATAAAATAAAATAAAAATATCTGATTAAAAATATATTCTGCAAACCAGACCCCAGACAGGAAGTGGCTGATTTTTGATGGACCAGTGGATGCAGTGTGGATTGAGAATATGAATACTGTACTTGATGATAACAAAAAGTTATGCCTTATGAGTGGAGAGATCATTCAGATGTCGCAGCAAATGAGCCTTATTTTTGAACCAATGGATTTAGAAGTTGCTTCTCCTGCTACTGTAAGTACCTGTTTTTGAAAGACTAATTACAGATCTAATTTTTTATTCAGATATACTGTGAAGATTTTCCCTTCTAATTTTTTAAAAATATATTTAAGAATACTAGTTATAAGCTTGTATTTCTTTGATACTAACCATGGTAAAGTAACATCGTAGATTAGATTTTTTTGTTTGTAAGATTATGAAAAATTTTAAGCAATATGATATGAGAAATTACATATGTTCCCCAGAAGACTTTTTTATTGTTATTCCCTGAAAAGGGAGTCAGGCCCCTGTGTCTTACAAGAAGAACAAAATTCATGTGTGACTCTCTAATCTTGCAGACAAATTCTGGTAAAATCAGTGGTCGTTGAATTTCTATTGCATCTATTTTTTCTGACAGTATTTGTGGAATGAAAAAAAAAAATTGCGAATATCAATAGAGGTTCTAATAGTAATGTAAACAGAACAGAATTCGAGGAAGGAATTTTGAGTTAAATTGGTATAACAATTAAGTGTATAAAAATGGTATAAAATGGTATAAAAATTAAGTGTAGTAGCTGTAGCCAGTTTATTATTTGTTATGCTGTTACAGTTGAGATGTAATTCTATTCAAGAAGAAAATCTGTCTTTGCCGTTAGTTTTCCCATTGGCTCAAGAACAAAGCTAAGTTTAAATTGTGTGTGTCTCAGGGCTCGCAGAACCACACTCTAACAAATGCATTTTTGTATGCAGTTTGGTACAATTTACTCCAGCTTATAATAATTTCAGAACCTGTATATTATAATACTGAATGTTATTTTATTTTCCTTTAAACAGGAAAAAAAATTGGGGATTGTATAAACTAATGTGCATCTGTTTTTTGTTTTATTTAGGTTTCAAGATGTGGTATGGTGTATATGGAGCCTCACATGTTAGGCTGGAGACCATTAATGATGTCTTGGCTAAATGTAATGCATCCAGGAATCAGCTCTGTGCATAAAGAATTTATAATAGGCCTATTTGACAGAATGGCTCCATTTTCTCTTGAGTTTATTAGGAAATGCACAAAGGTAGGATAAGGAGAACTTTTCTGACAGCTAAAAGTTATTTTTACTCCAACATGCTAAAGGAACAAATCATTTCAATGGGACCGTAATGATTTATATTTTTTATCTGTATACACAGCTGTTTAGATAAAGGTGAATAAGGCTTGTGTTTGTCTAATTGACTTAAGTTTTAATGTGCTGCTGAATGTATCTTAGGCACATTTATCCTACTATTTTTTATCTTCACAATTAGTAAATAATGAAAAAACTCCCACCATGCAGCAGTTTCTTTTCAGTGAATAAAATAGCCCTGCATTTGAGAATAATTCTTCTTTCTTTTCAGGAATTGTCTCCTACTTCAGATACAAACCTAGTTCGATCACTTATGAATCTGATGGACTGTATGATGGATGAATTTGCCGATGAAGCCAAAATTAAAGCTATGAGTGACCATGACATTTACTCTTGGCTTGAGGTAGGCAATACGTTTAACATACAGAATAGGGAGTTCCAAATCAGGCTTTACTGAAATAGGATTCACAAGAGAAAGAACCTGTATTTGGTCATTAGGACAAATGTTTTCTAATGACTATTGAGGAAAATACCATTACCTACATAACAGCTACTTTTAATTGATACTTAGTTGAATCTTTTGTGCTTAATTTCTTGATACAAGCTTAGTGATTTTTTTGCAACCAACTAAAGAAAATTTTATATGATACTCCAGTTTCTGTTATCTCAGTTTATTGCTATTTAATTTAATGCTACCTAAAGATAAGAATCCAAGGAAAGTCTTGTTGACAAACACATCCAGCACTGTGTAGGGTAGGCCTTTGAGTAGAAGACAGATAAAGCATTTTAGAATAAACAGCAGTCTATGCTTGAACCTTCTCAAAGTAAGGGCTCTGCATGGAGCAAGTCAAGCACTTTGCTGCACACCAAAGGTGAGAAGTTGCTAGCAGCTAACATAAATGCTGTTTTCCAGTACCATCACAATGGTGCTATATTTTGTGTGTAAGAGTGAGTTGGTCCAGCATGCTTCTCTTCTGATTGGTAGCAAAGATTTCTTTGACTTCAGTGAGTAAGAAGTTTGTAATATACAGCTGCTGAACATACGTTTTTTTTTTTTTTCTCCCACTCTAGGGTATTTTCATATTTTCACTGATATGGTCTGTTGGAGCTAGCTGTAAGGAGGATGATAGACTGAAATTTGACAAAGTTCTGCGAGAAATGCTTAACGGACCGATTAGTGAGGAGACAAGAGAAAGATATAAATTGTTGAGCAGTATTGATCAACAACCTTCAAAGGCTTTTGCAGTCCCATTTCCAACAGAAGGAACAATTTATGATTATCGGTTTGTCAAAAAGGTGAGGATCACAAAATAAGATGAAGATTCCCATTTTGAAGTCATCTTTTATGAATGGTACATGATTTATATTGCTATTGTAAATTTATTTCTGCTACTGGCTTCTTTTATCAGTAAATAGACATGTCCCTTCTTGCAAAATAGTAATGCTCTAGTGTTCTGGCTGGGAATTGCAGTAACAAGGTCTGGGTTTTTTAGCCACCAGAATATTTGCCTGTTGTGACAGAACAAGTAGGCAGAAAATCTTAACTAGTTATTTTGTTCTATTTTTTATCCTTTTCTTTTTCTTGTAAGATTATTTTATTCTCATTTCAGTTCTTTTCTTAGGTTAAGGAAGCACTTAATGCATTTTAGACCATAGCCCTTTCATTACTCTGATAGTCTGCTTCTGTGCCTCTCCTTCTCCTCTGCTCCTTTTCCCCACCATTAACATGTGAATATATAATATAATTCTCTCAATGAAGAAGAAAACTTCATGCAGTGGATCTAGTATACTCTAAGACTCCAAGATGAAATAAACACACCCTTTTTTGATGCTGTTTATGAGCAAGCAAAAATTCAGAATGCAAAAACTTTCTTTTTATCCTTAGACTGTTGGGCAATTTTACATTGTGTTTCTACTTCAATCTGCAGCACATCTGGGCAATCTGAGTTTATTATTCTTGTGAAGTCCTGTTGCAGTACAATGGGAATTACATTTATCTAGATTTTGGCTCATGCATGATTCGTGCATCTTGCCACGGAAAGTAGATGATATTTCAATCATCAGTAAGGGCTTTATGTCGTCTGATTGTAATCCATAAAACCACGTTCTGCCAGTAAAAAGGATTTTCTGTTCAGAGCTGGGAATATGCCCACTCTAAGAAAGCCTTGAGGAGGGAGCAATCTTTAGAAGTTTTATGACTTCTGTACCAAGACAGAAGCTTTTCGGGATAGATAGATGGGACAAACAGTTGTTTAATTTTTTTCATCCTTATGCTAATAATTGATGACTGGAAAGTTTCTGCACCTTTTAAACAATGCTGTAATGGGTTGAACTAGGGGAAAAAGCTTTACTGTGGAGCTTCAGCACTAAAATTGACCTGTCTCCAAATTCCATAGTTTGAAGGTATTAAGAATGAGGAAAGTCTGTGACAAGGACAGCAATGTTTTTTATTGATAAATTGTTCCATGATGTTTCTTATCCTTTGAACTGAAAATACTGCATTGTATAAAGTTTAAATATATTTCAGTTGTATTTCTGAACCAAATCTGTGAGATTTATTTTTTAGTACTTCTAAAAATTGTCCGATAAAAACCGTCTATTATATCTTAGACCTTCAGTTTTGCTATTTGCATTGATTCTGCATTGGTTTTACTATTTATTGTAAAAATCTGACTTTCATATAAATTAAAATAGGGCGCAGGGATTTGGGAGCCCTGGGTGGAAACACTGAAGTCAGCTCCTCCTATACCACGAGATATGATGTTTAATGAAATAATTGTACCAACTCGGGATACTGTTCGATACATGGCATTGATGGAATTATTGACAGTGCATCAAAAGCCTTCTATATTTGTTGGGCCAACAGGAACTGGAAAGAGCACCTATATTACTGTAAGTGCTTTTAATACTAATGTTATAGCTTGTTAATAGTGTAAGATGAGGAATAATTTGATAAAATTATTAATAAAAGCAAAATGAGATACGAATTGTTGGATATTATGAAATGAAATTATGGGTCACATTAGTTTTATGCAACTACAAAATGCAGTTGCGTAGCAAAAAGTAAGGGTTTTTTGTGTTTGTTTTTTATTGTTTTTGTTTTTGCTATGTATTTCCAAATTAAATTCTTAAGAGGAGCCTAATACAACTGAAACAGGACTCTTCAGTTTTGTTCCTGTATTGATTTACTTTTCATTGTGATTATATGCAGTGTATACTTGGGATAGTCTACACAGAAACCAATGCACAAAGTATAGAACTATTTAATAAGGTATCCAGTCAGGATTGCTCAAAACAGGAAAATGCATATGTTCTCTAGATTTAGAAGCAGCAGAAATGTGTGCTGCTATTACTGCTGAAATATTCAGAAAGAAGTAGTAACCTTTTCTAGTCAGATGCTATTATGGCAATTGCATATATCAGATAACAAGAAAGAAAAAGAATTTTGTCACTAAAGGAAACAGAAAGCCAAAAAAATAAAAGTAGTATTCCTAAGAAATTGTTTATTGGATATGACTGTATTGGTGAGCGGAATTAGCTAGACAAGATCTTCCCAGGCAATTTTCTTCATATAACCATTTAGCTATATCTGGTCATTACAATGAAAAACAACAGCTGCTTTTTACAAGATGAAGTAGTTGTAAATCAAAACAATTGTGTGTCCTGTTTTACGCAGTGCCAAATATTCTTTACTGTGTGTCTTATCCTTGTCTTTGAGAGAAAATGAAAGAGAAACCCAAGTAATAGTGATAATCTAGTTTGACTGGAGCTTTTAGTTTCAGTGGAAATGGCTGTACGCAATTGTTATTTCTGAAATGAAATATTCTTAGTGAAATAGTAATTTTTGATCTACTTCCAGGATTTTTAAAGTTGCAATCTGACTGTTGAAAGGAGATTTTTTTTTCAATGTCTAAATAGTTAATTATTTAAACAAGAGACTTTTGTTTTCTAGGAAGTAGAAATATAAACAATACCCTAATATTCATAGAAGTTATGCTATACATTGTTATCTCAAACCAGCCACCTTATCTAGACAGCAGGATTAGATTGCATTGTTTTTATCTATAACAGATGCACAATACAGTTAAAAGGTTATTAAAGTTCTAAAATAGATAGTTATGATACACTCTTGAGATACATGATCTTATACTGTTTTATTTTCCTCCATAAGATTCCTATCCCATAACTGTGAATATTACTCTGTGTACATAAAAAACAAAACAAAAACTCTGTTAGCTGTTGTATGTAGAGCCTCTGCTCCACTTGAGAGGTTTGAAAGTTTACTGTAAATGTGGCAAAACAGCCAAAACACATCATTCAGGGGAGGAATTCTGTCCCTGTTGTTGTTAGAGATGTCCACTGTAATGGTTACTTAGGTCAAACTTTTCGCAGACAATTATTGTGTTCCTTGTTTTGTGGATGGCTGATTTGAATCTATGCTTTTTGATTTGTGGAAATACTGAAGCACCATAATTTAAATGTGTTAGAGTTGCTATTTGATCATAAAGAATTTGTATTCTTTAAAAATCAAGTTGTTGGTATGTGAAATTAATGAAAATAATTATTATGAAAATAATATTTTGCCTGTGACCTTTCCATGTCTCTGTAGTGTTGTGTGGCATAGAAAAGCTTGTCTCCTAATTTTGTCTTTGAATATGATATGAATTCTGTTCAGTAAGATAAGCACTGAGCACACTGAATACTGAACAGAAAACAAGCCATTGACAGTTTTTTTTAATAGTAGAAGAGGCAAGGTATATTAGTCTTGAGTGTGTATATATATGGCTAATGATAATTAAAACAGATGATAGTAATAAAAACATTTAAGTAATGACTTATTACAGCCAAATACAATATAGAGCTCTTGAAAATGGAATCAAAAGGAAATAATACACTTGTAAAACAAAGCATTGTAGTTTTATGTATTTGAACCAGAAGTCAAGACTAATGCTTTTTTCAGTTTTTCCAAATCTGCAAATATTTCTTCTTTCTAAAGGGAGAAGTTAGACTGTATGATTGAAAGCAGACTTCATTAGCATTTTGAAATAACTGAGTCATCATTATTTTGGGATAAATTAGTTTCTTTTATTTAATCTTCAGTCACTGAGTGATGCATTGTTCATTCTAATTTTGTCATGTGATTATTAAAAGTATGAGTAATACAGAAAAAGATTCTAATTTACTAGATGAAAAGGTTGGATCAATGTTAATTCTTCAGATGGATCTGACAGATGAAGATAATCCTTTTTCCATCAGAAAATGGTGTTCTGCTATCACAAATCTCACATTGCATTCTAAAACACTGTGGTGTTCTGCTGCCCAAATAGGTTCACTTGCAACAGGTGGAATGCTTGATGTTTCCTAGTGAGTTATTACACTCTTACTCTGTTTTCTGTGAGAAGATATAACATCATTAGTTTAAATGGCAAACTGGTACTAGTTATGGAATGAGTCCCATGAGTCTTACTTGAAATGGTGTTCCCCCAGCGGTTAAATGGCAGCTAACAAAAGAGACTTTGGAAGCCAGTAGTATTACAAAATACTAGTAATCTTGAGGGTAAAGCTTATCTTTAGATATTCTTGCTACGCTCTTTGAAAGAAAATATTTCTGGAGACTCATGAAAAGTAGGCATAAATATTTGGATTTGTGGATACTTGTGCAAATTTGAGTGTGGATTTGAAGGCAATATGAATCTAGTCAGATCTAATTGGTATTATGCACTGATGTATTTGTACAAAATATGAACATGCTAAACTTATATAGTATTTTAGGTAGTTTTTTGAGAAAATGTGAAAATATCTATATTGGCAGGTAGAAAATTTTCTTTGACAAAATAAGATTATTATGTTTCAATTTATCCAAGAGAATTAGTTTATCTGATGAAATATTATTAAAGATTTATGTTAGTGATGAATTACTATTTTAACATTTTAGATGAAATAAAAATGATGTAAAAATATCTTTTTAGATTGATTGCCATTTGCTGAAGTGCTATAGAATTTGTGTTATTTACATATGTAGTTCAACTGTCTCCTCTTCATAACCCTTCCAGAATTTTCTTTTAAATAATTTGAATAAAGAAGTCTACAAGCCACTACTCATTAACTTTTCAGCACAAACTACAGCAGCTCAGACTCAGAATATTATCATGTCAAAGCTGGATAAAAGGAGAAAAAGAGTTTTTGGACCTCCTCTTGGGAAAAGAATGGTAACTGATATACGTATGTTTATGTACATAAATAAGTGTGTAAATGCAAATCAGTATGTAAATGCATTATTTTCTCAACTGTGATCACAAGCAGTATTCAGAAAGGATACTTTGAAATAAATAGTCAGAGATACAGTTCTCCTAATATAGATTCTCATGTTTCCCTTCTTCCAGTAACATACATCTTATTTTAATCAACAGAAAAAAATGATATGAATAAGTGTGAACAGCATTATCATACTTCCCACTCCATATTTTGTGATCTAATCCTTGAGATAAAACTTCTGTATGGGCAAGCAGGTTGCTGACAGCATAGCTCTTGGTAATGTGATTTCAGAGTTTTGTAGAAATCTGGAAGTGAAATCATGGAGAGTTTGTCATTTGCTGGAGGCCTGGATCTAGTATATTGTGGAGAGACTACTTACTGAAGCTTGTTCACCTCTCAGACTGTTAGCCCTTGTTGCTCATCTACAAGGGCACCAGTGAACTGTGAAGGGAGAGCTGGAATAAACCAAAAAGGACTACAGAGCTCTGTGGGCAAAGGTGAAGGACATGGGAGCCCAGGTGATATTCTCCTTCATCCTTCAGATAAAGGCAAAAAATAAGGTAGGAGTGGATATGGCCTGCCAGTCAGCTAGGTATGATGAGCATGCCAGTTACCAGTAGTACCAATTACTTCATGATGGGAGTTTGTTAGGGACCACCTCATCAGGGTGAGAAGGTGGACAAAATCTTCCACAGTCAACTTATGGAAGTCTCCACATCACAGTGTTACTGACATCTGCTGGAAGGGCCAGACAGAAGAAATCCAGGTCATTTCTGTGGGGCCTTGGGCACAGCTTCTTAACAGCTGCTACATGGGCCAATGAAGTTTAATGGTCTCCTAAATATGCTGCTTATGTGCAAAGAAGAACTGGTCAGGGATGTAAGGTCAAGGGCAGCCTTGTCTGTAGCAGTAAATAAAAAAGAGTTCAAGATTGTGAGGGGAGTGCAGAAGGCAAATATGAGAGCAGAAAGCTTGAACTTCAGGAGACAGACTTTGGCTTATTCAGGGAACAGAGATCCCATGGGAAGGAGGCAGATCTGAAGGGTAAAGGAGGTCAAGAGAGCTGGTAAATCCTTACAGACAACCTCCTCTGAGAACAGGAACAGTCCATCTTGACACTCAAGAAAATCAATAGATGTGTCAGGAGACTGGCTTAGCTGAAAAAGGAACTATTGATGCAATTTGAAAAGGACATACATCCTCTCTGAAAGGGGAGTTAAGGACAATCTATAAAAGAGAAATGCAGAAGCGCTGGCTAGGCATGCGTGGATGCTGTTAGGAAATTCATAGCTCAGTTGTTCAATGAAAGTGACTGTTCCTTTTAATCAGTGCTTGTTAGAATTGAATACTGCATTCAGTTTTGGGCCCTATAGGACAGGAAGGATATTGATAATTCAAGCAGGTTCAGCAGAGGGCTGCAAGGATGGTCACGAGATGGGAGCACAAGCGTTGCGAAACTAGGAGAAAGCCTCGTTCAGCCTGAAGAAATGAAGTCTTTAGGAGGGCCTAATAGCAGCCTTCCAGTACTGATGACGAGGGGTACAAGAAGATGAAGCTAAGCACTTCGTTAGTGTACCCAACAGGAAAATGAGAGCAAATAATCATAAACAGAAACCAGGGAAGTTGTAACTGGATATAAGGGGGGAGAAAAAGTCACTGTGAGGGTAAATAAGCAGACAAAGAGGAGACTAGAGAGGCCATGGAATCTCTGTCTGTGGAGCTTTTTAAGATCTGAGAAGATAAAGCTCTGAGCAGTCTGATGAGAAATCGGTGTTGAGAGCTCAGCTTTATGCAAGAGATTGAAGACGATGAACTCTGAAGTCCATTACAACCTGTATAATTGTATGATCTTGGAGTATTAAGGAGATTTAAATTTAAAGATACAACATTCTTCTTCCCCCCCCCCTTTTCTTCCCCCCTCCCCTGCAGTGAACAAATTCTTTTCCCCTCTATCTAGAGGAGCTGCAATGAGACTGATAATTAAAATTCATCTTAGGGAAAAATTTAGCTTCTAAGGAAAAATGAAATATTATTTTTAAATTACTGTGGAAGATATGTTCATTTTAAAAAATGCTACTTTCAGGATTCCTATGGAATTTTCGTATTTTTTGAACAGTGATTCACAATATCACTTTCAAAAGCACCATTAAAATTGTCTGCTGTTGTATGTGATGACTGTATAATATGACCTTAGTATGTTTGTTTTTTCTTATTTTCAGTATTTCCTAGCTATGGTTTAATGATTGCTCATTATGAAGAGCAAAATACGTTTTTATTAGAAGTTCCAGAAGGAAGTACCATTTAAAGATGCTGTTTTGAGGTTATTCATCTCAAAAAGCTGTTTCTTAAGATTTATCTTAGACTATTCTTAACAAAATAAAGTACTGCTGAGATGATTTTTTTTGTCTTAATTTGTGTTGGTCAGTTACCCTCTTCATAGCCATCTCATTATGTTGCCCAAGTTAAAAGGCTAAATAGGTTATAAGGCCCGTGATATAACCTATTCTCATTTTGACCAAATTTCTGCTCTCTGTCACGTAGAGAATGAGAAGAAAGGGGATAAAATACAGGTGTATGTAGAATGTGCATTGGTCACATTAGGTTAATTGTTTGAAGAAGTTTTCTAATATGAAATAGCCAAGAAAGATTTAACATTTAATAAATTTAAAATATATTTAACAAATTTCATAAATTTTCTGTTTTCAAAAAACAGAGCTCGAGGCATGTAAGACACTAAAGTTTAAAAAGCAAGTGCTAGTTTGCCCTTTTTCATTAAATACATTCTAATATACATTAAGTACACTCCGTATACTCCAAAATACACTTTTTCTCTCCTCTGTAGGTACGTTTTGGAACAGCTTTAGACAGGCATAGTTATTTCATAAGTTTAATTATTATTTACTCAGCAGTAGGGCCACTTTAAAAACACATACTTACATATGTTACTTGCATTCATTTCGGTGGGAGTGAATTGATGGGCACTGCTTTCTGAATCAAGCCAAATGATAGCATATATTCAGTTAAATAAATAATCATTTATGTTTTCCTTTTCAGGTTGTATTCGTAGATGATGTTAATATGCCAGCACGAGAGGTCTATGGTGCTCAACCCCCTGTTGAATTGCTACGTCAGTGGTTAGATCACTGGAATTGGTATGACCTTAAAGACTCCTCAGTGATTAAACTGGTGGATGTTCAGATCATATGTGCCATGGGACCCCCAGGTAAAAGATGCATATTTTATGCTTTGTCCTGTTTCTTTGGTTTGTGAAGACTGCATGCTTACTGATGAGTAATTTTACAGTTTGGGTGTCTGTGGGAAGGGATAGGATTCAAGGAACCCATTGCTTACAGGAAACGTGAACAGGATGCATGGTAGAGTGGTTGAGGGGCAGCAAAGAAGATACCCAAGCCTGCCAGGAAGTAAGATTGCCTTGTAGGAAAGTAAGAATGTGGCTATACAGTATTTTTGAAATTCTTTTGGTCTGATGAGACCCTCTGTTGGTCTTCAATCAATATTTTTCTTCTTTTAAGCTTTTCTTAAATGCTGCTAAGTGAAGTTTTTGGGTAGATACACCTTGCCTTTATTTGGCAAAAACCAAAGTAAACTATTTATGACATAAAGAGGTAATTATGTTTCTGACAGGCTGTTTACATACTGACAATATGTAGATAGAGATACGTATTGATTTACTCTGTTGCTATAATTAATGAGCTGCTTATTTACTCAAAATAATTGAGTTTTGCACATTTGTAACAGTTAAAAGGAGGAATTAGTTTCTTTGATATTTTGTTTATTTTTAAAATATTTATACATTCAGTTTCCTTCACTACAGCAAGACTCATGTGGCAGGATTTCTTTAAACAGAATTGTTCATAGCCCTGTCTCTGACAAACCACTTAACAAGTTTCTGTGAAAGCTGTTCTGAGCATAACTTTTACAGTGCTTAATCAGGCTGTGACTGATGTTTCCTTTCCATTTAACCTTGAGCTTCCCTGAGTTTTCTCTTTCTTTTATAGAAATGTTTTTAAACACATGCATGTGTACACACGCACACACACACACCCGTGCGCATGCACTCAAACACATACACAGACTGTAGCCTGTGGATTTCTTCTGCTGGTATGTACCTTTGCATTTTGAGCAGTGATGCCTGATGGCGTTTAGGACAGGGCACAGCATTTGTTCACCTATCTGGTTTCCTAAAGAAGCAAAATTGTTTCTTGCAGTCATTTAAAATTAAAGGCAGTGTTCATATACAATTCAAAGCACTATATAGAAGGGTCAGTCTGTGAAATAACTGAGCAGAAGGAAACTGTGAAAGTCTTTAAGCCATCCTTACTTTTCCTAAACCTGAGGTGAGGTCATGAATTGTACTATCTTCTGGCATAACTTAATTGCACAGGTTTTTTTATACTGGCCAAATCTTGGAGACACTTTTGCTGTAAAGCCTGCCTTAGTGCTACATTCCTCTCTTGGGGTGACAATGTAGAACTGACTATTTTTGAAAATGGGTAGAATTTTCTTTTGCTGGAGAAATCTGCAGTTAGTTTTGTTCTAGTACTCTTCTGGTTGAATGGTACAAAACAAACTGATCAAATGAACAAGTTAATGGTCCTAACTATTAGTGTCAAATATCACAATTCAGCTTCAGCTGAAGAATTTACTTTAGTAGCTTCTGGAAGCTGCTTCCAGAAGTCTTGAGAATTATATTCTTTTATCCAGCCTATGTTTAGTCAAACTTTTCTCTGAATATAGAAATTAAAATCTGAAACCTTCTGCACACATGTATACAGTGCTATTGAAGTAATTCTTTTAAAGCTGTTTTTGTAATGTTAGGTTTAAAATTTATATTTGAGAAGCCTTATCTTTTGGATAGAATACATATTTTATCCAAATAGTTTGTATAATTTTGCCATCAGTGCATGTGTAAACTTCAAAATGCTTTGTGAAGTACTGTGTCCAAGAGACAACCTTAGCTGAGGTAGAAGGAAGTAAGATGAATAAATGCTTCAGTAGATTCTAGCAAAGCATGCACAGTTAAGTTTAGACAATCACTAGTTTTGCTTGCAATCTAAACTGACTGAATGTGAGGTAGTTCCAGGCTTGAAGTCTTAGTGTCATTTGTGCAGGCTCCTAAGTCTTGTGTCTAACTTGAGATTTGCCTTTAACTGTGCTTCTGATGTTAGGAATGGAAGCTTGCCCATTTCTCAGCTACCTCTTGCCAATTTGGTCCTATAAGAAAGTTGAACACCCTGAGTAGCAGCTTATCCCTGGATTCCCAAAACAAGGAGCAAGTATCCAGTAAACTTATATAGTTTTCTTCCCCTTGCTTCCATACATAGATTCATTGTCCAAATCACAATCTAGTCATAAAAACTATTAATTCTAGAACTGAGAAATAATTTCAATTAAATTGAATAAAGGACACAGCACTAGCCACAGAGGCTTCTTTCGTGGAATGCTTTGAAAATTAAGAACATAGTTTTAGAATTTATGATAAAAATTTTTCTTCTGTGCCAGGAGGCTATTAAACTATTAAAATAGTTTAAAATCTCTGCATATATGTCATCTTGATAATTTCAGTCTGTATTTTACAAAATGCTGTTGTTTACAGAATAGACAAATACTGAATACTGTGAATATTTTTTTCTGCCTCATTGCATTAATTAAGGCTATGGTTGGTGTACATGAGCCTGATGATTGTATTAGGGATGAATAGTAGAAAAAATTGCTTGGTTTTACTGTTTTATTCTAAATTTTTCTATTTGCAGTATTTATGCTTTCTAATTTTTAGGTGGTGGTCGAAACCCAGTAACGCCACGATTCTTGAGACACTTCAATACAATTACAATTAATGAATTTGATGATAAATCCATGTATACAATTTTTTCTAGAATCTTAAACTGGCATCTGACTACATGGTAAGTGACTTCTATGTGTTTGGAAAAATCAAAGTCGGTATTTAAATTATGCTGGTAGGAAGTCTCCAAGACATGTTTATAGGACCCTGCTCCTGAAAACAAGTGAGCATCTGTGGTATCCTATGCCTTTTGAGATGTTCATTGCTCCATAGAACTACTGCTCATGTGTAAAATCTCCCATGGAGAACTTTTTGTTCTGAAGTGTTTTAACAAAGCCTTAGACTAGTTAAGGCTACTTCAGTTAGTTGAGATATATCTGTAACACTATTCTTTGATGTATAATAAATAAAAATAGAATTTAATTAGTCATTATTCTGAAAGTAGAACTGGAAAGTGCTTTTAGGTTTCCTGTGATTTGAGAAGGCTGTAGAAACTGACTCTTTTTTTGGCCTTTTACCACCATGTTTCAATTCCATTATTGGGAATTTTTATAGTTTTGTGCTTCAGATTCCATTATTCTATCCGTTCCAACTAGTAAGTCCTGAAAGATTGTTTTATCCTCTTTCTAGACAGGATTTGTGCTTTCACAGCTTCTTAACCTTTAAGAGAGATCCGAGAAGAGAGCAAGGGCTATTTGTCCTGTCTCCCCCATTGTTGTTATTAGTAATAAAAACAAACAAACAAAAAATTAGAATCAGTCACATTACATCAGCAAACTTGTTACTAGATTTGATTCACAGACTGAGTTAGTCTGTTAATCTAGTAAGAGAACTCAGGTTTGTAAAACTGTCTGTGAGGAAGTATAATAGCAGAACTTAAAAACTGGTGTAGGCTCAGAAGTAAATCACTGTTCTTATGTATTATTTGTTTGTTCACATGTTGGAATTGTGAGAATCACTCTGTTGTCACCACTTTTTATAACCTGTCAGTTACAGCTTTCCATCAGAATATGTAGAATTGATACCACAATTGATTAATGGAACTATGTCTATGTATAAAGAAGCTATGAAGAATCTGCTTCCAACGCCAGCCAAATCTCACTATTTGTTCAACCTCCGTGATTTTTCTCGTGTTATTCAAGGCGTTTGCCTATCAAGACCTGAAACAACAGAATCTGTAGGAATGATAAAGCGTCTCTGGGTTCATGAGGTAAATCAACTAAAACCAAGAACTGATATTTTTATAAATAAGAAGAAGGTCCAGATTTCTTTCTCAGGGCTATATTGGTATTTTTTACCGTGTAATTTTCTATTAGCTAGTAACTATGAATTCGTATTCATTTATTCAATTTATTAACTAAGATTTTAATTATGGATAGTGTACTGGTAGAGGAAATCAGAGCTTTTTGAAGTATGAATCATACCTTAGAGAAATTGATCATCATTTCCTTCACTTTTCCATAGTTATGTAGTCTCTGCTGCTCTGAATGGTTGCACAGTCCTTTCTATCTCTTCTCTTCTTCCTCCCAAAAAACAAATCAACAGTCAGAAGAGCAGCAAGTAGTCCAGGGACACTGGAAATATAAGACATCTAAATTTTGGTCCCTACGTTCTTTTTTCCTTCAGGGTTCCATTTAGAAAAAATTCTTGAGCTTTCTGTCTTCAGCAAATACTGTCTTTGAGTCATAATAAAATAGACAAACTGGATGAGTGCAAGTTTTAATTTCCTTTTAGAAATAAGAAGAATAAAGCACAGGATCCCCCCTGGATTGTAAGAAAGCAAAGTCAGTGATAACTGTTGTTCTTTTAAGTGTTTAGTTTCAGTCCATCCTCCATCCTCTGAGCAGGATCACAAAAAGTAGCTCCTGAAGGTGCCTTTCTAAGTTTCTTACAGTTCTTTAAGATGAAGGCGGTTCAGCCTTCCCAAGCACTCTATTTGTGTTCTTTACTTTTTCATAAAACAAATTTTCTAGTATCCAACTTCAGTATTCTTTCCCAAAATACAAACTCATAACTGGTCCTATCTGGTCATGGCAGAAGGAACAAAATATTCCCTTCCTCTTTGCAGTGGTCTCTTATGTATTTGTATAAAGTGTTTTTAAGTATGTGTGCATGCACATGCATGTGTGTATTTCCATACGGATTTTCATTTCAGAAGAAATAGTACTGGCATCAAAAATTATTCAAATTGATTCTAAACACTTATTTTATTCTTTTCTATGTGGTGAAGTTTAAGATAGTTTATACTTTGAAGTCTTTTTCAGATTTACATTTCTTTCATCTTAATTAAAATAAGTGTAAATTAAAGAGCAGAAGCAACTATTAAAAGGATTATGTTTTTATTATACAGGTTCTTAGAGTGTATTATGATCGTTTGGTGGATGGTTCTGATCGGGCCTGGCTTGTTGGATTTATCCAAGAAGTAGTGAAAAATGACTTACATGAAGACTTCCATGAACTTTTCCAGAATCTAGACTTCAATAATGATGGAAGAGTGGAAGAAGATGACTTACGTAGCCTAATGTTTTGTGATTTTCATGACCCTAAGAGAGATGACACTAACTACAGGGAGATTAATAATGTGGATCAATTGCGACTGGTTGTAGAGAGTCACCTTGAAGAATTTAATAACATGAGCAAAAAACCAATGCAGCTTGTTTTGTTCCGATTTGCTATAGAACATATTTGTAGAATTTCACGTATTCTGAAACAGCCTCGAAGCCATGCCCTCCTTGTTGGTGTTGGAGGTAGTGGTCGGCAGTCTCTTACTCGATTAGCAGCCCATATGGCTGATTACACGCTTTTCCAGGTTGAAATAAGTAAAAGCTATGGTACCAGTGAGTGGCATGAAGACTTAAAAATCATACTAAGAAAATCTACTGAAGGGGAAATGCAGGGAGTTTTCTTGTTCGCAGATACACAGATAAAAAAGGAGTCGTTCTTAGAAGACATTAACAACTTACTAAATGCAGGTGAAGTGCCAAACCTCTTTGCAGTAGATGAGAAGCAAGAAATTTGTGAACGAATGCGTCAGATCGATCGCCAACGAGACAGGACAAAACAGACTGATGGCAGTCCTATAGCTCTTTTTAACATGTTTACCGATCGTTGCCGAGATCAGCTTCATGTAGTATTGGCCGTGAGTCCTATTGGAGATGCTTTCCGTAATCGTCTTAGAAAATTTCCAGCTCTTGTCAACTGCTGCACACTAGACTGGTTTCAGGTAAAAAACAAGGAGTTAATTGTGCTTGTTTTTCTAATGGAAGTGCTTTAGAAACATGACTTCAATTCTTTTTGTAGCAAGTAATTCTCTTTGGTCAACTTAGCAGTGAAAAACATCTTGGATTTTCTTACTGTCATCTTCTAACTTAAACTGTTAGAACTATCCTGATTGTGATGAAGGCCAGCATAGGCAGAATGAAAAATCACCGAGAAAATAACTGTCTGATTTTGATGTAAGAGTAAAACTGAATGAATACTGTACTGTAGACATTACTGAAGTAAATATTAGTGATATCTTTTATTACCAGGGCAATCAGAACATAGGTTGCCAAAGAGTTTGAAAATGAAATACCATAAAAATACAAACATCTCTCGATGCAGCAAAAACAGATTTTTCTTCCTACGACTCTGCAATAAGACTGCATTCTATCTTAATGTTATATGCAAAAGACCTTACACACAATTTTAAAGATGTAGAATTTAATCATACAAAGAATTTGAGGAACTCAAAGTTTACGAAAATGTACTACTGTATCTGTAAATGGTACTTTGAAGAGGAAAAGCAAAGAGAGAGTTACAGACTCCTGTGGACATATTGAGAATACATAGTTTTAATAACAGTATTTCTACTAGGTGAAATAAAACAATAGGCTTGAACTGAATACTCAGATAACTGGGTTCTTCCCCAGTTCTGTAATTTTCCTCTCTGGTGATCTTAGATCAAGTCACTTCTCTGTGCCTTAGTGTCTTCATCTATCAAATGGGGTAAATACACATTTTTGGAAAGTGCTTTGAATTTTATGAATGTGAAATTCTGAATATGGAAGAAGTATTTATCCATTTGTTTTAGACTTGGCCAGAAGATGCATTAGAAGCTGTGGCCTCTCGCTTCTTAGAAGATATTGAAATGTCAGAAGAAACTCGGAGTGGCTGTATTGATATGTGTAAAAGCTTTCATACATCTACCATTGTTTTGTCTGGTTTATACCATGCAGAGCTTCAAAGACACAACTATGTTACACCTACCTCATACTTGGAACTCATCTCTACTTTCAAAATTCTACTGGAAAAGAAGCGCACGTGAGGATTTATAATGTGGATTTTTCTAGAACTAAAGTTCACCCAAACAATCTGTTGTAAGAGTATTGTAAGCCTGCTACCTTTGTGCTTCCAACTGTGTGGTACCACACTACCTGTGTGTAGTGTGTTCTATCCTCATAGCAAGGGAGCAATAGTTCCTTTTCTTTAATCCTCTCCTGCCCATTAATAGGATAGTGCCATGTGAATTACAACAAATGCTTAATTTAACCAATGGGCTGTGTGAATTATTGTGTGCATCAAGCAACTCGAAAGGTAGCAGGGTGTATCAGTCAGGAAATAAATAAATATAATCTTGAAAGTAGTGACCCAAAGCTTTTGGAATTTCTTGGTATACAGTTGGTTGTCAGGAGAGCTGTTCACATTCAACTGCTAAAATGATTTTCCCAATAACATTAGTCCGGTTCAAACCTCAGCTTAACGAATCATCTTCATGAATCTGTCCCTGTCTTTGCTCTCTGCTTTTTTTGCAATTTTTGCAGCTTCTGCCAACAAAGCTGTTCCTGACATTTATCTGTTTCCCATTCTGTGGGTATACATGATAGATGAGTTAAACATTATGGCTCAAGTAATCTCTGCTGTGTTTGTTTTGTTGGGTAAATAAAACAAGTTTGGCAGAGCATCTGAATATTGAGAGTAGCATCAAACAGCTCTATAATTAAATGCTATTTATTTTCAGTGAGGTGATGAAAATGAAAAGAAGATATGAAGTTGGCTTGGAGAAACTGGACTCTGCTGCGTCTCAAGTAGCCTTGATGCAGTCTGAGCTGGGAGCTCTGCATCCTCAGTTGCAGGAAGCTAGCAAGCAGGTTGATGAGATGATGATGGTTATTGAAAAAGAATCCTTGGAAGTCGCCAAAACTGAAAAAATTGTTAAAGCTGATGAAATAGTGGCAAATGAACAGGCTATGGCTGCAAAAGCCATCAAAGATGAATGTGATGCTGACTTAGCACAAGCCATGCCTTGTTTGGAAAGTGCTCTGGCTGCCCTTGACATTCTCACTGCGCAGGTATGGCTAACGATACATATTTACACACTGGAGGGTATTCAGACAAACAAAAGCATAGAATGTCTACCTTTTCAGATTTTGCATTAGACTGACACAAAGGTTTATAGTTTAGTAACTTCCTGAAATCTTTCAGTTTTAAAAAGCAAAATCTTATTATGTCTTTACTTTCCAGCGAAAGAGCTATAATTAAATTTGTATGAACTAAAAGATCAAATACCTATTATTCTAGACACTTCAAAAATGATAGTTATAAAAATATTTTGAATCAACAACTAAGACGTTAGAAAAAGTATGCTTTATACTTTCTTACTTAGAAACTGCAAGCCTGTTTACTAATATTTTTACATCCAGTCTTTCAGAGTCTAGAAATGGAGGTTGAAATTCTGTTGTCCTCCCCCCTTTAAGGGACCACTCTTCATAAGAGTATGATGGTGTGGGCTGCCACCTCTAGTTTTACAGATATTCAGGTTTTAAATGCCTAGATGCTGATTTGGCTATGGTGGGACGAAAGAAAGTCTCCTAAATTGCAATAGTGAAGATGGACTGTATGCTTCACCTATTGCTGCTCAAAGATTTGTGAATACGTATTAAGAAAAGCCTCTTAGATAGCAAGCAAGTGGTTTGCTTTTAATGAGTATGGTTGGTTGGTATCAGAAATTTTAGACTCTCTCATATTCAAGTCATTGGCATGATTTGTAGCATGAATCGTTTCTTTGCCACATCAAGGCAATTGCATTATGTCTACAAATAACAAGAAATCACTTGGCTGAGATAAGAAAGCTGCTTTGATGGCTGATGAAGCAATGCTTCAACTGCTGTCAGTGCCTCATGTATCCAAGAAAATAGTATGATAATACAAGTGAAAGAAAACTGAGTAGGAACTTCCAAGGGAAAAAAAAAAAAAAAGTTCAAAATCTACTCAAGTGCATGATAAGCCCAAAATCCCTGTGTGTGGGAGAGCGTACAGTACCAATACAGGACTCCTGTTTTTCATTTAGACAGACCAATGCTAATGGTAAGTTGATCAGAGTACAGGCTGTGAATTGTGAACATAAACCTATGCATATAAATATACAGGTAAGTGCCTTGTCTGGAAAAACAGAACTATACGTAATTCAGGACTGTTGAAAGGAGTTTTTACCCTCAAAAAGGGCTTTGGAACTTATTGCATCCCACCATTCATCAAGGATTGGAAAAAGTGTAATTTCAGGTGTTACTTTGCTATTGACGTCTAAGTTTTGTAGGAGTATATGTATAAAGTCACTAAAATATAGACCTATAAAGGACCTCATGAAATTATCTAGTGCATCACTGTCTCAAGGCAGGGTCAGCTATACATGCGTCATTCCTGACAGACATTTGTCTGATGTTCTTAATAACTTCTTATTGCTGTGTCCTGCACGTGTAATCTGTTTCACTTTACACTTTTGTCATTAGGAAGACTTTTCTTGTGCTTACCATTAATCTTCCTCATTATAATTTAACCTTTTTCTTTCTCCTCACTGTGGACATGGACAACAGATGATTCTTTTCTTCGTTGTCTTTTATGCAGTTAAAGATTGTATCATTCATCTTACCACCTTCAATATTCTGTTCTTTAAGCAAAGTCATCTACTCATAGCTCACATTTTTGAGACATAGATGCAAAGAGCATTAACATTTTGACTCTGTATATGTCACTTGCTGATGTATCTCCCTATCCACCAAGAACTTAGCCAACACTTCCCATGTTTTTTCTTAAAATTACTGTAGTTGCAGAATTTTTCTTGTTACATTTAATATTGCTTGTTAATTGCAGCTCAGTTTGTATTTAGCATTTATGGTAGCCTCTTACTCTGCTTTACAACCTCAATCTACATTGGGTTAATTGTTTCCTGGAGTAGTTAACTTTATTTGATTGTTTTTTTTTCTTTTACACTTCTCTCTGGAGGTCCTGTCATTTGGTTTTCTGACTGCCTCATTGAAATTCACTGGTCTTATTTATCTGCTCTCCCTCTTTACTTGAATATTTTGCTGGGTTGCTGTTGTTATTTTTTAAGAAAGGTTGTAGCTCCAGCAGCATTGTTTCACAGTTCCATTGAAATGATTCTCTTTTTATTTTATCCAGTCAAGACCATTTCTCTGCATTTTTATGCCATAAATGGACATTCCCAGAATTCAAAAGATACCTCTTTTTATCCAGAGTGCCAAGGTCCTAAGTCTCAAAGAAATCATGGGCAAGCTGGCAAAATCTAACACCAGTTGCAAGATAAACATGAGAATCTAGAAATCCTTAAATGTATTGGAGAAAAAATATGTGAGCATTCTCTGAGAACAGCTCTTGGAATATTCTAGTTTCCATGTAGAAGTATTATTTGGAAAGAGTGATTTTTTGAAAGATTTTGAACTGAAGAGCAGCACATCACACTGGAACATCTAAATTTCACAATGGAGGTGCAATGCCTACGATTAAGGAACAGAAAACGTCCTACTAAAAATAAATTACAGATAAGACTTTTTTTCCTTCCAAGCTGATTGTTGACTAGATATCAAGGGTTTGGTTTTTACTCAGATGTCAGTGTTAGTTTAACTTGCATAGCGCCTTAAGAAAGGACTGGAAAGAATGGAAAAATTGAGATATAAGTATTTTGGAAAAAATGAGATATGTGTGGACTAGGCAGGCTTTAGCTATGAATCAAAGATCATAGTGTACTTAAATTTGTAAGGAATGAGAGTAGTAAATGTGCTTGGAAAAATATTATCTTGACATAAAAAGAAGGATTTTTTTCTATTCTAATAGAAAAATTAATCCAAAACTATACTCAGAACTCTAAGGGTATTTTTTTGTTTGCTTGTTTCAAGGATATTACAGTGGTTAAGTCCATGAAGAGTCCCCCTGCTGGTGTCAAGCTTGTAATGGAAGCTATATGCATCCTTAAAGGCATCAAAGCAGATAAAATTCCAGATCCAACAGGTTCTGGAAAAAAATTGGAGGATTTCTGGGGTCCGGCTAAGAGACTTCTGGGTGACATAAGATTTCTTCAGTCTCTTCATGAATATGACAAAGATAACATTCCCCCAGCTTACATGGCTATCATAAGAAAACAGTATCTTACAAATCCTGAATTTGTACCAGAGAAGATTCGAAATGCTTCTACGGCAGCAGAGGGTCTATGCAAGTGGGTCATAGCCATGGAGTTTTATGATACGTACGTACATATTTTTTTAAAAAAAAGTTAAAATAAATTTGAGTAGAAATTGGTTTATCATAATACCAAAAGAGATTTAAAATTACTTCTTAGGAGTCTGAAATGTGCAGATAAACAGTCATAAGATTGCTATAGGACAGCTTATGTTAAGGTGTAGAGCCTGATTTTCAATTCTGGATTTTTCTGACAAGGTGTGGGAGCAATATTAAACTCTATTCAATAAGCAAAAAAAGTTAGCTTGCTACCTAGAATATTGACAGAGGCACTATTGATATGTCGTTAAGTTTCTGACAATCACATCAAGCCTCAAGGATGTTTTTTGTTACGCATAGTATTTGACCCGTGGAAAAACCTGTGCTTATTTTTGATGACATTTTCCTTTTGAAACATCTGGAATCCACATTTAACCACAAATGGGCACTGGGTGCCTAAGATTAACTTACAATTTGAAATTTGAGTCATGCTAAGAGGACATACCTTCATATCAGAGTATTTTGTTAGTTGACTAAAAACATTAGTAAATATATGCTTGGTAGAGTTTTGAATTTGAGAATGACTTTAAACATTATAAATATCATTGTCAGAGAGAAAACTAACTAAAAATACGGATTTCAAAAGGAGTATGCAACTTAGGGAGATTCATCAATTACAAAGCTAATACCTGTGAAATCATAGCATCATAAAGATTGGAAGGGACCTCTGGAGATCATCTAGTCCAACCCTCAAACGAGTGGCCCATAAGGGGATCAAACCCATGACCTTGGCATTATTAGCACCAGGCTCTAACCAACTGAGCTATTGAGTATAGGAACATCCTAGCATGTTTTCTTGTCTATTTTTAAAGAAAGATAAATGGAAAATGTTTTCAGTTAAATGTTAGCCTAATTTTTTAAAAATGTTAACCTAATTACATTTTATGTTTTTATATATACATATACACAGTTGCCTATTTGCATGTGTACAGTTACTGTGAGTGTAATGTAACAAATTTGTGTATTTTTAAAGGTGCTAATCCATAATAAATTTTAAACTGATAAAATTGGTGACACAGTTTGGAAGCCTAATGACCCGAACTTATGCAGTAACCCCTTTCATTTTTAATTATTACCTGTTATTATGGAAAATATTGCAGAAACTGCTTAAATAAGTCAGTCCCAGCATATAATCAGGTAATGAAATAAATATCAATTGTCTTCAGATATTATCAGATTATGGAACAACATGTTGCATTATCTGTGACTTGTTGAGATTTCCCTTTATCTTTCCTATGTTAACTTTTTTAATAGTAACTATGGACTGAGGGTGTATCTTTCTGATATTTACTATATTCTTTGCATTTATTTAGAGTGACAAAAAATGTTGCGCCCAAAAAGCTGAAATTGAATCAAGCTGAAGGAAAATTAAAGATTGCTATGGACGGTCTAAGAAAGAAACAGGCAGCACTGAAGGAGGTTCAGGACAAATTGGCTGTTCTCCAGCAGACGCTAGAATCCAAGAAACAGGAGAAGGCTGACTTGGAAAATCAGGTATATGGTGCAAAAGATGGGTATAGTTGATTTTCAGAAAAACATATTTAAAACCTACTATTTTGTCAAATGGTATTTTTCCATTTGACTTTCAGTATGGCCAGTTGTTATAGGAGTCCTGCTTCTGGATTACAACTGTTTTATTTCACTGTAATGATACCGAAGTTATGAATGAACAAAGTATGGTTTTACAGTAATAAAAAAAATGTAGATGCTGTGGGTTTTCCCTTGATAGGTGGGGATACTATGGGGGTGCTATTCTATCTGCTTTGTTGTGTGGTGATAAATTTTCAGTGAGTGTTCTAACATTTTGAGTCATCATTAACTTGCAAGTGACTATATTTAAGGTTTTCAAAGTTTATATAAGCCTTATGAGGCTTCAGTGTTGCTAATGCACTTGTGAGAATGTTTTTGGTAAACTCTGTTTCTGTCTGCTAAATAGCTATTATGCATGTAGAAAGCAGCAACATTTAGAAGACAGTACGTTTTTTCTTGTAAGATTTCCAGTACATCTTGAGGTTTTGCTACAAAAAGAGTAGACTGTAAAATGAGTCCTTAATTCCTTAAGGAATTATTACAGATCTGGATACCGTTAAATTTTTTTTTTTCCAGATTAGAAACATATTTGAAAAGAGTGCTTGATTTAAAAAGTACCACAACAACAGAAATGCAGACTGTGTATTCACACAAATGTTTTTTGCAGCAAAAAGCATACCTACTTTCATGAAACCGTAACCTCTTTAAGGAGTTTTTAGTCTTTGCCTTATGACCTGAGATCATTTCTTTGACTGTTAGTATTTTTCATATTATGTACCAAGCTATTTTGAATTGCGTGTTTTATACTGATCATCTTATTTTGTTTGGATGAAAACATAGCTTTAGAATTTCATGGACTTTACTGTCCATGACACACAGATTTTACACAGATTATTTTCTTTCTTCAGACATAATCAAAAGATGTTTTCTTTTTATTTGGTGAATTTATATAAGAAAACAGATGCACAGGAAAATAATTTTTGAATGCTTTTAATATTTGTAAAATGTCATGAAAGTAATCATATAATATAATGGAGGAAATTCTTCCCTGTGAGAATGACAGAGCACTGGCACAGGTTGCCCAGAGAGGTTGTGGAGTCTCCTTCTCTGGAGATATTCAAGGCCTGCCTGGATGCAACCCTGTCTAACATGCTCTAGGTGACCCTGCTTGAGCAGAGGGGTCAGACTAGATGATCTCCAGAGGTCCCTTCCAACCCTGCTGATTCTGTGATTCTGTGATTCTGTGATAATCAGCAATATTGTTTTTCCCGAGGTTGACTTATGCAGCAAAAAACTACAGCGAGCAGAACAATTGATTGGAGGCCTTGGGGGTGAGAAAACTCGCTGGAATGAGACTGCTTTGGAGCTGGGAAGGCAGTACATCAATTTGACTGGAGATATTCTTATTTCATCAGGAATTGTAGCTTACCTAGGAGCCTTTACATCCAGCTATAGACAAGTAATTTGTAGAGTAATTTTGTCTCCCATATTTTGTAATAATCTAAATGCTATTTGTTTTTCTTCTGTTGTAAAGTTTTTATTTTTTAAATTATATTTTAACAGAATTCATAAATATAACTGAAATTGTACTTCAGGATTTTGAGTTTTATTTGTAAGCATCCTGGAGTAAATTTTTCCTTCATATTGCTGAGAAGTACTTATTACTGTGCAAAGAATATAGTCCTTTGGTTGCTTTTCTTTTCTCTAAAGTAATTGCCATGGCTTTATACCTCTTGGCTCTGCTTGAACCTATTCTATTCAATGGCTAAATTCTCCTTAACTTCAAATGAAACAGACTTGGTGTTTATTTCTGCAGCAACACAATTAAACAAGTTTTGAAAGTGCAGTAATTTGGTGTAAAAAGAGACAAAAAATACAGTAGCCTAGTATCATAGCAAGTTTGTACCTGTAGCTCTCCATGAAATAAATGGAAATTCTGTGTAGAAAAGAATTTTAAACTGACAGCTCAACTTTGGGATGTCAAAATCAGCTTCACTTACAAAGCTTTTTAAACAAGAAAAATTCCCTTGAATTCAGCTGGAGAAATGAACGTCCATTTCTTTTGTAAAACTGATCTAGGTTTCATAAATTGCTGAAAATTAGGAGAGATAAAATCTTATATGCCTTATCTGAACATAAAATTTAGTTGTAATCCTTATTCCAAGTTTCCCTTCAATGTTCTTCCTTTGTCCATTTTTCATCAGAAAATTCTGTACTGTTTTTTCAAACTGATGTTTTATTCATCATGTCCATATTTTGATGTTAATATTTTAAAGCTTTTTAATGTGAGCATTACCCTTAAGCCAACAGTTGTTACTATTCATGGTTACGTAATTTTGAGGGAGTGTTCTCTTTCATGCGTATAATTTGCATTTAAAGTAACTCCTGCGTTGTGTCTGGGTACATGGTGAAACATGTTAAACAATGCTGAACTATGTTTCTGGCAAGTGTAGATATAGGTGCAGATGATATCTGTAGGAGACAGAAATATTTGCATACTGATTCATTAAAACTATCTACAATTTTGTTTCATCTGGAAAGTTTAGTGTGAGGTTTTCATTCTTTGTACATAGTTTTTTTCTATTTAACTGTAGCTGTGGATTACTGCGTGGTAATTCTTAATCTCATGATTGTGCTAACACGTAATGGCTGGGTACGTCTTTAGGAATTGTTGGATGGCATAATTGGTTTTGTGAACTTCTTCATTTCTTATGCCCTAGTGCTTATTTTCCTCTAGTTTAGCCCCCCCCCCCCCCCAAAAAAAAAAAGTTATCTTTGGACTATTAATCTTGTTTATACAAATTGGTGAATCCTGTACAGGAATGTCTTTAGCCCTAGGGCCATTTCCTTTCATGCTGCATTTCTGATTTTTGATGCTTGAGGCTTTGATAACTAGTTTTTAGTTTAGAATACGACAACATACTTCTTTTACCTTATGCATAGTTTTCATAAAAGCTTATGCCTTTCTTGTGAACAGACTATTTGTATACATTTTTCTTTTTTAGAAAGAGTGTTCCATGTGGAATGTGCTATTCGAATGTGTCTATCTTCATTTTAGAATGCATCTTGCACACATGTAGAGATGTAGTAGTTTACACACCTGTATTGAATTAGCATGATACAGAGAATAGTGAAAAGCAACTTAAGACTATTGAGCTGTTATGTTTGACTAAGTCCTGACAAGTGCTCATTTTGAATGACTTGTAAGTTGAATATGATGATTTTATTTTTTTATTAGAATGTGTATTCTACGCTCATTTTAGAGTATAGAAGAATAATAATGATAAGATAAATACTCATACTAAGGATGTAAACAAATAAGCTGTTTTCATATATAGAAATCACATACAAAAACACTTTTAGAAACATTTTTAGACTTTATACATAATCATGAGTGCCTCTGAACATAAAATGAACTTATATGTAGCATTTGGTATAGGAGGAAGTTGAAAAATAGATTTTTGATTGTTTTGAAAATTTTGCGTATAGACAGAACTTGAGTTAATATTTATTATCTTCTTACCTAGATGCAAACTAAAGAATGGGCATTGCTATGTAAAACAAAAGACATTCCTTGTTCTGATGATTTTTCTTTAACAAATACCTTGGGAGAACCTGTGAAAATCAGAGCTTGGAATATTGCTGGATTACCATCTGACACGTTTTCTATTGATAATGGCATCATTACCTCGTAAGTAAAAAAAAAAAATTCACAATAAATCATTTTTATTAAATATCTTATGTTCAGTAATATGTTCAGTTACTACTTCTGTAGATGGAGTTTTCGACTTTACAGACAGTTTAACAACCAGAGTTATAAAATGGGAAAGGGCTGTTGTTTTTCAATTTCTAAGAAATAATAATAATTCATTTTAACTTTTTAGTATGAAGTTTTTGGGTATGTGAATTCACTCTCCTGCTTTTTTACTCTGATGGGTTGCTATAATGATACCACTTTTTTTCAAGAACAAGCTACAGAGTGGATTACTGTTCAGTTTAAGGAATCCCAAAATGCTTTGTCCATGCTTTAGACATTCTCTAGCTAAGCATCAACAACCCTCCCCCCCCCCCCCCCAAAAAAAAAAAAATTCCGTATCTATCTATCTATCTATCTAAATCTCTATCTATTAATTAACCCTGAGGGAAATATATAAATCATATATGTATAAAATCTCCTATGTTGGATTGAGTAACAGGGAACTTACAGGAGAAATATCAAGTGATAAATTCTGTGTTCTGCTGCTTGGCCTTATCACTATTTTAAAGTCATGAGCAGTTAAAGAAGCAGGGGAATACAGTTTTGAATACTATTCTGGTAAGTATAATCAATAGATATGGAAGTATAATCCTCCTTTAAAAAGTTAAAGCTCTCTGATTTGAAAGAATTAGGCTGGAATCAGTCACTACCAAGAGGTGCTTATGCAAAGCTACTGAAGGTTATTTTGCTAATCTTTCTGTGAAAGTCATATATTTTCGCTGAGATGCTACTGGAGATGTTACAGACAACATCTTGGTCACTTGCCTATAAATAGTTTCCCAGATACTTATTTTGCTAACTAGTAGAATATTTTAACATCCAGGCTTGCAACTACATCTTTAGTATTTAAAACCCTGACACACAGTACTAAAAAAAGGCCTATGTACATCTTTCACTGAAGGCAGTAAGGGAGGTACAGAAACTTAGAACAGATATGGCTCTTCCACATCCGTATGATAGCTTTTGATACTGGATGAAGGGTAAATGAGTATATCCCTACTGACAACTCGGAGTCTGTTTTCTTCAAGGTCCCATCCCCCTAACTGTCAATGCTTCATGCAGACTAGCTATTCCCAGGATCTTCCTGAACAAAAGCCGACAGAGCTGTGGTGTTTGAGTTAGCAGAGGGAGCTCTTTAATAGGCAGTATGAATGAGACTGTACAAAGTTGTCGTCTTATCCAACAGCCCAGCCCTTAAAGAATTTAAAGCTAGAATGCTTCAGGCCCAAATAATTTTGAAATTTGAAATCACTTTCAAAACTTAAACCCCTAAACTTGTGCTATGTTGCTTTCACAATCTTTATTATTAGTCCAAAGGACCTTGGGTGCCTGTGCTCCCTGTCTCTGCATATATTCCTTCTAAGGGATCACATTTATTTAGGCACAAGATTATGCATAATTTCAGAGTACAAACAGTTATGCTTGATTAATATACATAGGTGGTATGTAGCTAGGACTAACATGCTACTAAGCTGAACATCAGTATGTTCGTAACTGCATCATGAGCATTTGATGAGTTCATGCTAGGCAGAAGGCTGGTACAGAAGTGAGGACATGTTGACCTCCATTGCTTCTTGGAAAAGACTTGCAAACAAGACCACTCTCTACCTTTTTATTTCAGAGTTCCTAAGTTTTCATTCTGTCTGTTTTGTGTTCAGTTTGATATCTGTCTCTTTAGTTACTCTTCCCAACTCAGTAACTTCCCTTTAATTTTTGTTTTTTTGCTTTTTATATATTACATACTTTCCGTTTATCTAGCCTCTCATAACTTCTAGAAAAAAACCTGTTTTTCAATAAGGATAATCCGGAGTCATACAGTTGTGCCTTACAGAACTGAGCCTAGGTCACAGACGGCTGAACCCTTGGATTAGGGGTTACATGCACATTACTGTGTATTATATGTATAAATAGACATTACAACTACAATTAGTCTTTAGTAATAGGTTTGTGGAGTAGAGATTGTAATAGAGATTATAAAGAGGTTTTCTCTCCTTAAACTGTGCTTTATGTATTTTCAAATTACCGTTTTGAAAGAAGATTGAAGTTTATAATGTGTTGCACAGTTTTGCCTGCTAGCATTATTTTGCCTGCCAGAATTATTGAAACTATTAAGTCTGTAAGAACCTAGATTGCATTGGACTTGGTTTGTCTAAATGTTATCTTTTCCAAGTTATACTGTAACTGTAAGTACTGGCAACGTATTTTTTTTAATTTAAGGCTCACTTTCTACTGACAGTTTATGGAAACCTTTCATAAAACAAACATCTTTCTAAGAAAAGTCGATCTGAAAATTGGACAAAAGCGAAACTTTTTTTTTCCTTAATTGCGAATACATTTCATCTTAGTATTTCTAAGTGAAACAAGAATGGAGATGCAGACACATTTCAAGTTTTATTTGTGAACTTAAAAATAAAAAACAGATTTTTTCAAGAGACGTGTTAATTTTTTAAAATTTACTAACGATAAATAATTTACTAATGTCATTGTGTATAAAGTGACTTGTAATAAGATAAAGAAATAATACATTTTACACTGACTCTGGAAGGAAAAAAAGTATTGTTTTTCGTAGAATAGTAGATTACACTGGCTGCCTTAAACATTTAGGATTGGATCATTCCCTTGATCCAAAGTTTTAGAGCTAAATTCATTTTGCAATTCTCACATCTACCTGCTTAGAAGATTTGTTTTTAAGTGATTACTGTTTTAATTGTAACTGACACATTAAAATGTGTCACTAGTCGTGGATATCATGATAATGTAACTATGTATCATACAAAAATACTGCAAAAAATCTGAGTAGTAGTTTTTAATTTCGATGAAAATAAAATTCCAAAGTTCTATGTGTCTGTTGCTGCTTAAAAGCAGGGATTAAAAGGGGTTAAAAACCAGATGCCTCAAAATCTGCTTAAGTATTTTCCTTATACAAACTGTAAAATCTGTCTTTAGTATAAAATTCCATTAATTCACTAGAAAATGCAAGTTATGTGTATTTCTGACTGTATTATAGCTGCTCAAATTTTATAGATTTAAAGAACAATCTTTTATTTTGAAATTGTAAAATGAAATTAGATTAAATTTAGTAGGAAGTGAAAAGTATTATTCTGAGTACTTTCTTTGAAAGAGTAATGTCGTATTTTGTAAACAACCTTAAGAGTCCTATGACTCCTAGTAAATACATCAGCGTTTTTACTCCATGATAAATATACTGGGATTTTGTATTTAGTTGACTTTGTTTTAGTGCCAAAAGGAAATGATTCACTTTACTACTTTTTAGGTATACATTTGAAGAACTTATATTTCAGTTTTGAAAGTTTATAATCATTTATTCCCCTACAGTAATGCAAGAAGATGGCCTCTGATGATAGATCCTCAGTGTCAAGCAAATAAGTGGATAAAGAATATGGAAAAAGCCAATAGTTTGCATATAATCAAACTTAGTGACCCTGAATTTGTAAGAACACTGGAAAATTGCATTCAGTTTGGCACTCCTGGTGAGTTATTAAATAATGGAAACGTAAATTACAGAAGAACCTGGAGAGGGCATAATTAACTAAAAAATGCTGAAGCTCCAGTGAGTGTCAAATGTTCTCAGAACTGAGGAAAACAGACGATTGTTTCTTTCTTTTCCAGTCAGATTAGAACTGTAGTTGAAGCCCTAACCCCAGGTTATAAAATACTTCATAGCACAATCTAATTGTAATCTTTAGTTTAATTTGTATCTTTTAATTGCTGTTGGAGATTTGCCATTTCTTTATTTTTGTGTTATAAATTATTTTATTTCTAAACAGTAATGCTATTTTTGTTTGGCTTTTCAATATTTGTATAAATTATGAGACTGCTAGACTGTGATTATATAATGATTCTTGTATTCAGTACAGTAGTCTTTTGGCAAGTCTTGTACTACTCTCAAACATAAATAAGTTAATAAAGTATGTAATTACAATTGCATTTATTTTTCAATGCATAGCTGGAATTCAAGTAAAGAAATGGATTAGTTATTCTCCATTATTTTTGTCATAATTTTGAAAATCTCATAGGCTTACTGTGAAAATAGAAATATTTCTCAGGCCCCCAAAATGATTTCTGAGGCATATGTCATTTAATTTGCTGTCAGGTCCTTTGTAAAGAAAATGGTAGCTTAAAATTGCTGTTCTATATCCATATTAATAGTGGCATCATTTTAGTTGCTTGGTTGCAACTTGGTATGGTATTAAAAATGGATTTAAAGGTACATTTCTCTGATTCATTTTTCAAAGAATTGAATACTCTAAGAAACATTAACCTTATTTCTAGGTATTTGTAGATTGGCATTCGTATTGTATGTACATCATAAGTACATATTATACATACATGCAAATAACTATGTAAAACAAGCACAGAGAAAATCATACTGAATCTTACTGTTGTATTCAAGTGCTACTGGAAAATGTTGGAGAAGAACTGGATCCTATCCTGGAGCCACTTCTGCTCAAACAGACTTTTAAGCAGTCAGGTAGTATATGCATTCGCCTCGGAGACTCCACAATTGAGTATGCTCCTGACTTCCGCTTTTATGTTACAACTAAGCTGAGAAATCCACATTATCTTCCTGAAACATCTGTTAAGGTGAGAATTCTGAAAATGAATGTGCAACTTTGCTTTAATTTTAAAATGATTCCTTGGCTCAACCAGAGAAGAGTTTCTGACATTTCCCTGCCAATACTGTTCTCTTTTTGACGCAGCTGAAATAGTGTCATCTAGAAGTGCTGATGTTTTCAAGTCAAATATTTCACCTTGCAGTACTGTCATCTATTTGTACTGAGATATTTAAAACTTTTTTTAATTTTAATGCCCTTCCCAGTCTATATCTGCTGATGCTATTTAGTCACGTTATAGTAAAAATATTAAGAATTAATATAGTTACCTCACAAGCAAACTCTACATTAGGTTTTTAGATTGAAGATTTTCATCTGTGATATAGGTAAGGATAAGAGTTTGAACAATTCCTGACATTGTGCCCTGTTTATTATGGACAGAATACAGATTTCCAGATCTGTGTATCTGACAGCTATAGCCATTCTTGTATTTCTATGTTAGGGACAAGAAAAGGTGTTCCCTGCTTTAAAGAATAAAACTAGTGTGTTACTCTTCTTGTTCAGGAGATCTATTCATTATTGCTTTTAAAGGATTGTTTCTAGAAAAATATTGCAAATTTACACTTTGGTTAAACATAGCCTATACTGAAACACAGAATCTTGAAATCTAAAATTTATCTGTAAACTAATATTTTCAGCAAAATGGAACAGTAAGTTAAGTTTCAACTGTTAAGGAGGACTGATGCAGGAAAAATGGACAAAAAGTTAGTGAAAGGGAGTAACTTCTGTTCACTTCAATACAGACCACATCATGTAGACATTGATCTTTATCAAAGATGGTAACTACTTGCGCGCTCAGAAAAAAAGGTGAAATACGAAAGGCAGAAAGTATCCAAAAGATTTACTTTCAGAATACACATACATTTAAAAGCTAAATTAAATTTTTTCTTAAGAAAAGATTTCTGTTTAACAGACAATTGAAATCTAGTTGCCAGTCAACACTCAGTACAGGCTTTTTTCGCAGAATGTGAAGTTTCTAAAGATGCATCTTCTCTAGCTGGGTTCCATGCAGTCAGACATAAGTTGTTAATTGCTCTAATGAGGAGTGGTTGCTTTGTGCCCTTATTGAGTATACTGCTAGCTACCCCACAGCTGAGCTGACTAAGGTAGCTTAGATACTGGGAGCAGAAAGCAGAAAAGTACTGTTTAAATAATATAGTCTGAAGCTAGTAGCAACATCATTTGGTGATTTTGCCATTAAGATTATTCAAGAGCTAGCTAATGAAATGAGTCCAGAGAGAATGGTTGTTAATATGGTTATCATATTTCACAGAAAAAGATTTTAGTGAATTGCTATGTCACTTATGTAGTGAAATCCAGGAAGAGACATAGATTATGCATTTACAGTTATGAGCCATTTGGAGTAGCTTTGCTCCATTTCTAGAAGATTATTAATCAGAAATACCTTATGAAACCAGTAAAAAAATCAGATAATCTTCAGCAATGCTGGGGAAAAATCAACTTACTCATGTTCATTTAAAAAGAAAAAAATCATTTGACCCCTCAAGGAATAAAGTGAAACATAGACTCTAATAGCAGTTTGCACTTAGACCTCAGAGATTCAAATGTCTGAACCAGCCAAGTTTTCAGATTGTGGCAGCTTCAATTGAAAGTTAACGAATAAAGCTATTTGTAGCTAACTTTGTGCCCTGAGGAAGGGAGATGGAGCCTCGGGAAAACCCTTATATAGTTTTGAAACATTAGATCCCTTTTATATTTCCTGTTAGACTACCAGGTCTAAAGTTGCTAAAGAAAACTGGGAAGAATTCAGCCCTGATGATTATGAAGATTTTACTGATTCTTAGTCTCAGATATAACTGGAATTCCTCTCAGAATTCCTGAGTGATGTGTGATGAGTGATGATGAACAGTGTGATGTGCTATTGTGCATCAAAATCCTGTACTTCTAAAATTCGTTCAGAACAGGCTTACTATGATATTAGAATATTCCTCCTCATACCTTTCAAAGCAAAATTAATTAAGAAACTCTACAAATACATGGACAACTGTCAGATATTAACAGTGGAAGAATCAGATCAAGACGAACTCAGTTTGCAGATACTCTGTATTCTAACTGATCACTGATCAAAATTAATTTCATTTGAAAAGCAAGTCAATGGTCATCTGTATACCCTGAAACCCCCCAAATCTCTAATCTCTATTACTTAGTCAACTTGTTAAAATTAATATTTTTTCAGTTACAAACTACATTCATTGAATTATTTTCTAGCCTTTGCAGGCAATTTCTTCCTTTATTTGTGTAAAATACTGTATATTTCTGTCACTTGCTCAGCCAGACCTTGTGGCTTTTTCTGGATCTGTTGCACATGTTATGTCATAGCATGGCAATTATTTTAAACATAAAAGCCTTTTTTCAGTCACTGTTAGTTTCTTATGAAAAAAAGAGAACACGATGCTGTCCTAATTTTAGTTGAATATAAATATGATAATAATAACAGCATAAATTGCATGTGACCAAGGCTGTTAAAGGGACAAAATGTATGTAGCAGAGGCAATAATAGCTTGAAGTATAACTTCACCATGTATATTATCACTTATTTTATGAGAACAGCAGAAGTTTTCTAGGTGAGAAGTTTCCATATACCGTTAATACGTGATCTATCTGATCTATAGCTATATTTTTCCAAAGTATTGTGTCAGCATCCCATTTTCAGTATATGCAACAACTCTGGAAAGCAAGCAATATTCAAGTTTATTTACAAATTCTGTACATTATGTTGAATCTTTTTTTCATAAAAATGTTTTACTGCTTCCATTGTGAAGGCTATTTGATGTAGGCATCAAATACCTTCAGGTACCATCAAATGGAAAGGTCCATCTTATATGTAAAATTACTCCTTCATGTTTATGGACTAATTACTCAAAGCATTGATACTACATATAGATTTTTAAATTAATTTTGAGGAACAGACCTCTATGAATTCTTGTCACAGCTCTATTTCAAAGAGTTTTTTAACATTATATAGTTAATTTTTTGGGATAATCTTGGAATTAGCTTTCCAGTGCACGGCCTTAAACCCTCACCTGCAACTCATTTGTCTCAAATTTTGGTTGACGTTTTACACGTTTTAATGATATTATACAATCCTCCCCATCTTGCAAATGAAGAAACATTTTAATTGATTCTTGTCACAATTGTGTTATCTTTCAAAACATATTTCTTCTGCCAGGTAACATTACTGAATTTCATGATAACTTCAGAAGGAATGCAAGATCAGCTTCTTGGAATTGTAGTTGCAAGAGAAAGGCCAGATCTTGAAGAAGAAAAACAGGCTCTCATCTTTCAAGGGGCTGAGAATAAAAGGTATCAAAATAACTCCTCTTGCTAGGCATAGAGATTGCAGTTTAAGGAAATTTAAATCATAGGAAATATATCTAATACATCTATTTGCTTTGGAGAATATAGTGTGTATCGCATTTAACAAGAAATTCAAGACTTACTTTTGAGAACCCAATCTTAGGCATCTATACAGGCTAATAATGGCTGATTTTGGATGCATGCTCCTACTTATATTACTACTGTTTATGGCTTTTTTCCTTTGACCTGATTTGTTATTTCTGGAACTATTAGAAAACACTAAAGAGCTCAATTTGGGGCTTATGTAATTGCAAAATCTAACTCTTGGTCCTGTCACCTGCTTTTATGTATCCCTTTCATAATGTTGTTGTCATATGACTTGCTGTCTTCACAAGTTTTGATTCGAGACTAATGGATGTGGTTTTTAAATGTCTTCATTTTGTACCAGATTTGCACTGACTATATATGCAAAGGGCATCTTTCCCCACAGGATAAACCGTGAAATGTGCAGTATTAGAAGTAGTGTGGCGCTTTCTCCCTTTGCATTTAGATGAACACTGTCCCTCTTCAGCGTAATGCCTGAAATTGGCTCAATTTTTCAAAAATTTAAATTTTAAGAAGAAGTAGTTTTATTATGGAAGTTTCATACCATGAATAGAATTTACACATGTTCTGTATTATTTTCATTTATAGACACTAGCAGAAAACATCTGTAATGTTCAAATGTGAAAAATCTTGTGTATTCCTTTAGGCAGCTAAAAGAAATAGAAGACAAGATTTTAGAAGTTCTTTCAGCTTCAGAAGGAAATATTTTGGAGGATGAAACTGCTATTAAGATATTGTCTTCTTCCAAAGCTCTGGCTAATGAGATTTCTGAAAAGCAAGCTGTAGCTGAAGAGACAGAGAAGAAAATTGATGCTACTCGTATGGGCTATCGTCCTATTGCTGTCCATTCGTCTATCTTGTTCTTTTCTATTGCTGATCTAGCCAACATTGAGCCTATGTACCAGTATTCACTGATGTGGTTTATTAACCTTTTTGTCATGTCTATAGATAATTCACAGAAATCTGAAGTTTTACAAACAAGGTAAGAATGATAATTCTCCATTTGCACTTAATGATATTTATTGTTTACTGGCATGTGTCCTAAGTGTGTTGTCTCAGGCTTTGCATTTTGAAATGTTCCTTCTGTATGTGTATCTGCCAGATATCTTACTGGAAAGTTATCTATTCCTAGAAACAAAATGATAAAATATATTACAAGTGCAATATATTCCACTATTTCTCTTTAGCTATTGCTACCTCAAGTCCTGCGTGAAATTACAAAATACAACGTAGATAAAAATGGTCCAGTCCTTATGATTTATGTGTTGCATTTCATCTAGTGACTTTGTATGTCAGAATAGCACGCAAGATACTTTTTCTCACAGCTAGTTCCATTTCAAGTGTGATAGTAGGAAGTCTTGTGACACGGGCTCTTGACTGCAATTATAAATGGCAAGGCAGTATTTTTTATTCAAACATTTTTTTTGGATTCAGTTCATTACTGTCTTGTAATTAGGGAGTTCTGCCCTCTTCCAGCTTGTTCATGAGAACAGGAGGAACTGTGCAATCATTAATGATCTTGTTTGCTCAATTATTAGTAAAAGCAAGCCCTAAATCAGTTTTATATGTGATGGACTTCACTGTTGTGATCATATTAGGATTATTCAAAACATACTCTGGAAGTAAATCAGCTACAAAAAGATTGTTTAAAGAGAATCTAAAACACTCAGGGTGTTTTTCCCTTTGACCTGAGGGTCAGGGGATGGGGCCGAACTCTTTTCAGTAGTGCCATGTGACAGGACAAGAGGCAGCAGGCACAAACTGAAACACAGGAAATTCCACCCGAGTATGAGGAAAAACTTCTTTACTATGAGAGTGACAGAGCACTGGAACAGGTTGGCTAAAGAGGTTGTGGAGTCTCCATCTCTGGAGATATTCAAAACCCACCTGGATGCAACCCTGTCTAACATGCTCTAGGTGACCCTGCCTGAGCAGGGAGGTTGGACTAGATGATCTCCAGAGGTTCATTTCAACCTCAGCCATTCTGTCTGTAATTCTGTCTGTCTGTAATTTTTCAGTGCTCTATAACATCAGCTAATAACCTCTACTTTAATGGCTTATTTGATTTTCACATCTGTGGCTAAAATGACAGAGCTTTGCCTTGGAATGAGAGCTCATGGGTAAGCATCAGAGACCAGACCAATCAGAGTGACATTGTGGTAGGTGTGCGCTATAGTTGCCTGCTCAAGGAGACAACATAAGTGAAGCTACTTTTAGGCAGCTGAAGGAGGCCTAATGAATGCAGGTCTTTGTACTCAGGGGGAATTTTAACCATTGAGTATCTGCCAGCATTTTCTACAGTAGGGCTGGGCATATGCAACCCAGGAAAGTTCTGGAGAGTGTTGTTGACAATTTGACAGGAGGAGGCATTCTGATGGACTTGTTACTCATGAGGGAGTTGGAATCCCTTGATATTTATCTGTCTGCATTTACAAAATTGTCAGCCTCTGTTCAAATCTACCCTGTGTTGCTAGAGCTGACACTTAACGCTGTGTTTTGCACAGTTCTTTGTAAAATTACTGTGAAGGCTAAGGCAAGTTCTTACTGCTTGTCTACAACTACCTTATCGTAGGAAGTGTATAGAGAAGACAGATTCCGTCCAAAGCTGCATGGTTGCAAGATAAGAGGCAAAAACCACAAGTTGAAACACAGGAGATTTTGATTAGATAAAAAGAAAGCTTTTTCACCACAAAGGTGATGAAATACTGGAACAGCTCACCCAGAGTGGTTATAGATCTCCATTGCTGGTGATGTTCATAACTTGTCATTGCCCTGAGCAGCCTGATCTAGTTCAACCTGTAGGAAATGGAAGAGATTTCTGGAGGCAGTCTAGTCCCAAGCTAAATTATTTTGTGATTTCATGATTCATGTAAGTGTCAAATATTCAGAAATTAGTTGAAGACTAAACAATAAAGAAACCAGTAGAATTGAAAGGCCAGCTTGACTATTTTCTGTATCTTCAATTAAGTGAATTCAGTGTTTAGTTTTACTTCACTGTAAACCCATTTAAAAACTATTTTGTTGCCTAAATTGAGTTCAATGTGAAGTTTCACTTGAGATTCGCTTACAACCTGGGAATATTGAAATAGCTTTATTGTCAAGTTTCCTTTCTCTCTGAAGAAGGATTTATTTTATGATTTTTATTAGGCAACTAGAGGGCTGCACAAGCAGTCATAATGTAAGAGTATCTTGTGGTGTTAACTGATTTTAGGATCACAACCTTGTTTTAAGGGGCTCAATCTGTTTTGCAAGGAACTGCAAAAAAATACATTTGGTTCGGGTACTTTTCTCCACTCTTGCAAGGAGTTATTGCTGAACTAGCAGCAAAAGATCAGGTATTTTTGATCATGTTTTCCTCTCACTTAATAGTTGAAACTTAGAATTTGACACTTATTAATGGCCTGATTCAGCAAAGTACTTAAATATTTGCTTGTGTTAAAATTAATTTTATGAGGTTACTCATCCAAATAAAGTTAAGCATATGAACATGCAAGTGTTTACCCGCTTGCATGCTCATCCAATGAACAGACGATGGGAGAGAAACTTCTTACCCAATCTTTATATAGAAAATTAATCTAGTTAATATTATTGCTGAATTGTCTGTTACTGCTCATGTTTTATTTAAGTACAAGTAAGTTGTAGTACATAGGTAGCACTTGTTAGCTGAATGGAAGAAAACAAAAATAGATGGAAACACCAGGCTGGAAAGGAGGCACATATTGTTCAACAGAGCTCTTTTTCAATCTCGATCTTCTGTCAAAATCCTTTCTCACTTTAAGTAGGTCACATTTAGATTTCTGAATTATCACCATGTCTGACCTGGAAGAGTACCCTCAGAGTAAGCTCCCTGCCAGGACAGGTGACCTAGGCAGTTGGGAAAAAGCTGTTGGACCCCTCCACATCTTTGTTACTATCTTGCAAGAAGTGTTTGAAGTAATGCTGCAAATTCAAACACTGCATATCTAGCCCTCTGGATTTTTCCATTATTTTGTCTAGACAGAAATACTTAATTTTAAATCTTACTTAGTAAGGCAAAACTTTCTTAGTGGAAATACTGATAATAAATCACAATGTTTTTATTATATTTGTATTATACTACAGTAAGGGAAATACTCTGTAGAATAGGAAACATATTTCAGATAACAATTAAAGAGGAGCTGTTTTAGTCTTATTATTTATATTCTTAGTGAATTTTAAGACTATTGGATCATTGCTCTTTTCAGCTCCCCCCCAAAGTGGAAATTTAGACCTCCCCATTTCCTCTAGAAATCATTTGTTACCAAAATGTAATTTTAGTTAAGTGGTAAAAGTGGTACATGCATTTAGTGATTGTTTGGAGTAATTGACCAGAACATTTATTAGAATGAGGGAGATTTAAAATAGTTTGTAATAGATTTCCTAAGTATACAAACTTTAGAGTGGTATTAATATGAGTTTGTATTTCGACAATTCTAGGTTGAAGATTCTCAAGGATCATTTTACATATTCACTTTACGTCAATGTCTGTCGCTCACTCTTTGAAAAGGACAAGCTGCTCTTCTCTTTTTGTCTAACTGTGAATCTCCTGAAATATGAAAGATTGGTCAGTAATAAAGTTTGGTTTAGTCAGTAATTGGTCAGTAGTTTGCGGTTTGGTGTGATATACATTTCATGGCATATACAAGCTATCACTAATAAGAACGTATAGGATAAGAAAAATAAACTTTATATATAATTATTATTATATACTTTAAGCCATAATTCTGCTGTGCTTAATTTTCTTTTTAACAAACAGTTATAAGCAATGAAAAAGATTCTCTAGAATAAACTAAATACAGATATGCAATAAACAGGACTGGCAAAACAAAACTAGATGATGATAATAGGCTTTTTAAACACTGCTTAAGCCAAAACTCAGCCTATGTTATTCTTACAGTCAATATTTTGCAAAATTTTACTATAATGTAGTCTGAGACCTGAGACCTTATCAAAGTGAAATGTAAATATTGAATTAAGAAACTACTCATCTTTTCTACTTATGGTGGTTAAAAATGTTTATTTCTACATAGAATTACTCCAGATCAAACACTTGTATCAACTGCTTTTTAGTAATTCCTTACAAGGATGGTTTTTTTTAATTGATAGTGAAATATACTCATTTAACCATATCTATTGTCTATAGAACAATATTTCTAGTTGTACTGGGATTGTTTCTGTCAGATTTAACATATATTGGCATTCTTGAAATCTTTGTATTGGGGAATACATAGAAATGAATACCTTGAAGAGTTGACAGTAATAGTCATTGGATACTCTAGTCCCCCGTTTTCAGGGACTTGGATTTACAAATGAAAGAAATTTAGAGATAAAGTAGCATTGAGAAACAAATGAAACATGTAATGGGCTGATACTTGTTTTTCATAGCTAGACCTGAATTATGGGAAAAGTTTACAAGATGTGCAGTTTCCTGAAATATTTTTGTATTTGTTTCCGTCAACATTTTGGGAAATGAGGAATGAGTTTAACATGTAAATGTTTATCTAAAAATCTAGTCCACTAAAATTATTCATTCCTTAAGTTAGGAATGAGGCTGAATCTTAAAATTCACTCCTGTCTCTGTTCATATCCATAAACTCATGTTTAACTGAAAACCACATACTAAATATTTTGAAATTTTAATATAGAAACTTTTTCAACAAATATAAGAAATATAAGAATATATTCTTATATAAGATATAAGAATTTGGATAAATGTATTGGTTTCCTACAAAATGCAGTAAAACAGTTAGTGTTTTTTTTTTTTTTTAATTTATTTATTTATTTTTATTTAGTCCTGAGAGTGGTGTCTTTCATTGTAGATTAATGAGAGTGAGTGGAAATTTCTGTTGACTGGTGGGATTGGTTTGGACAATCCCTTCTCCAATCCATGCACCTGGCTTCCTCCAAAATCATGGGATGAAATTTGCCGACTAGAAGATTTGCCATGCTTCAAAAACTTTCGTAAGGATTTTATGCAACTGAAGGGTGGATGGAAATTGGTATACGACAGCTTGGTATGTTAACATTCCTGATAAACTAATTAACACGAACGAAATATTTATGCAGAGAATATGTGAATTCTATGTGAATGCAGTGGAACGTTCCAAAATGCCAGTTAAAGGGTCTTAGGCAAGACTTCTTTCAAAAGTACTGTTTTTTCACACCAGTGTAGTTTATCCCCCATTAATACATAACCAGAAGTTTTTCTTCTTCTGTTAGCAATATGCAAATCTAACTGAAGGGCATTTTGGTAATAGGTAGGTAGAGGTGAGAGTGGGTATGTGTGAAAGAGGGCATGAAATGTTCAGTGTTATTAGAGTCACTTTGTCATGAGAAACCATAAACTGAAAATAAATTTCTGAATATTTTTCATACAAGTTGAGATGCATTTTATCCTCCCAATGCAGTAGCTCAGGTTGCACCCAAAAAAAGGGGAGATCTCAGTTCAACTTCCTGATTCAAGAATTCCCTGCATTTTATCTAAAATTGTATCTCACACCTTGCAGAAGGAACTGAAACTTAGTTCTTCCCTAGCTGACTGATTTAATCTCAAAGCTACTAATCTCTCTTCTCATGAAGAAATAAAGATTTTTCTACACAGTGGCATAACTCAGTAGTCTTACATGCAACCTTTACTCCTCAGGGTTTCCTAATTGGCTCACTCCCAACAAGCTTGCAAACTTTTAGCTAGACTGTTTGACAGTGAATATTGATGGCATTCTGAGATATCTACTTTCCTCACATACTCACAGAAAAACAATACAGCATTCTGGAGTCCAGTCTGAAATTAAGTACCTAGAAGCTGGGGGAGGCAGGTGCCAGGCCTCATGTCCTCAGGAGAACATATGCCCCATTGTACTTTGATTTGCTAAATCAAAACTGCTCAGAATACAAGTTCAGCAGGTCTGTCTACATACATCTGAGTAAAACTTTTTACAAGCAAGTCTAAGCAGCTCACTGGGGAACTGTTATACCCCTTTCCAGAAAGATATGGACAACTGTTGCTGTACTCCAATCTAATAAGAAATTAACTTATGGTCTATCCAACCATAAGTTGCTGTTCCCAACTGGTAATTGGGGTAGTAACAGCCAAATTATTCATAGGCCATTTACAAGCTAAGTTTCCCAGTGCATTTTTTTGACTTTCCAATTCTTGTTTTCCTGCACTCATTTGTCCCTTTTACAAGTCTTATGTGATTGTACCATTTCAGATGCATTCTAACTCATTATCATGTCTTGTAATATTAAGGACTGCCATCAAAATTCAACTTCAACACAAAAAGAGGGAGGCAAAGTGCATTTTCAAGTTTCTTCCATCTCATCCCTCTTTTACTTGCTTCCTAAAGAAAAAAGGTTTTGGGGTTTTATCTTTAAACACATCTGCAAATGGCTTCAACTTCTCATTTGCTTCCTAGTTAAAGGTATTTAAAGTGTTTTTTTGTGGAGGTGGGGTGGGGGGAGAAGTGGGAGGGAGAGGCTGAGCATGTAAACACAGTTCCTGCGAACTGAAAAAAAAATATGGATTGATGTGTTGAGTTAAAAGATGATTTACCCTAAGTAATTCACAAATGCTTTAAATAAAGCTAAAATATATATACGCTTTTAGGATCCTCAACATGAGGATTTTCCTGCAGAGTGGCAAAAGCTGGGAGAATTCCAGAGGATGCTTGTCATTCGTTGTCTCAGACCTGACAAAGTAAGTACAAAACTTCTGTATTACCCTAAATTTTACTGCCTGCCTTAGAAACCAAATCAATTTGTAAGTATGCATTTTATCTGTTACCTGTTGCCATTTTACAATAGTCTGTATGTTACTGAAAAAAATTAGATTAAAAAGCAAGTTCGAACGTTACAAACACTATCAGAAGAATACTGCACATTTTTAAGGCGGCATTTTAAAGGACTTTAACTATGATTACTTCAGGTATACTATTATCTAATATTATTTCAAGAATTATTATTTTTTTCAAATGGAAGGGTAGGCCTTTAGCTTTTATCAGATGATATCAGTGTACACACAAAAATCCTCAGAGCACTTCCTCTTTAAGACTGTCTTACAATCCTTGTAACTTTCCTTTTTCAGTACAGCTGCTATTTATGTATTTTTTTTCCCATGGATGTTACTATCTATGGTAAATGATGACTGATCCAGGAAGATAATTTAATGGTAAGCAAGAGTGTAGATAATGTTGTTACTAAGTACTTATTTTGCAGGTACCCAAACCCTTCTATTGAAAGTGTTTTGAAGCAGAACTGGTGTGATTTGAGCCTGTCTAGTTCTTATGCTTGAACACAGTATAGATCACAATAGGGGCTTATCGTTACAAATCTTTATTTAGGAGGAAAAAGTCAACCTACTAAAAACCAGAAATACTTTGCTTAGACATTTTCATATATTCATAGTTCAGTGGGACTACTATTAGTCCACACTAGCCTTAATGACAAAGCATACCATGAAAGGTAGGAGGCGATATAAATAGTTATGCCTTCTGTTACAGGGGGTCTATAAAACTCTTTACTGATTAGCTCCTCAGACAGTTTTTTATATTTATGTTAGTACTCAGATAAAAATATGATTGCTTTGACCATATAAAGAAGAGAAACTTTTAGAGTCAGACTTCACACTTCTGGATTTTTTTTTGACTGGTAGTAAGAACTTTCAGAAGATTGGGCAGGTGAATCAACATGGAAAGCTATAGGCATCTGTGATATATACTGATGTTTGGAGACAATGTTATCCACAAGACGCTTCCTAGTTGTGGCAACTTCTTCTTCAAAGGAGTTGATTATGCTTCTGCCAGTTTTACACTTAAAGCAAAGCAAAAAATCAAGACTGTCAGTTGAACAGTGTAACTGTGGAGTTCAAATATATGCTAAACTCAGATCCTCAAAAACCCTCTGATCCTGCCTGTAGTCCTGCTTTAGAGATCTATCTGCTCCTGGACAGCAATACTGCAATCTGAATGATGCATAGCAGGTTGTCTGTCATATACAAACCCTATTTAATTCAGAAGGTCTTCCACCTACCTTGCTGGTAGGGTTCTGTACCAGGCCTGTGAGCAGGCAAATGCCTACTGTACTTTCTCTTTTAAAATAAATTGTGAACCCATTCTTTTTCCGTTTTAAACCTAATCAGAGAGGGAGACTTTGGTTTGATTTCCTTCTGTGTGAAGAGGCTTGATTTCACTTCTCAGAAAAATGCATTAGGATATGGGTACTCCAAGATAGCAGCGTGTTCTGTATTAGTCCTAGTCATCTAAGCTATTGGCATTCTTGGGTCAGAAAAGGGGAAGCTGCCATTTCTCTTAATCCTGTACCTAAAAAAATAAAGGAATATTTTTAGCTCAGACCCCTTTTATCTTAGAACACTGAATCACCTCACTGATCAGATACAGTGAGTAAACTGTCACCTTCCTGTTCTGTTCACCTTTTGAGACGTTATACTGTTCTCCCTATGGTATGTGGTTCCATTTATAGATATTTAGTCTGTTGTACAGGGAACTTTGTTAATCTTGACATCCAATGAGATAGGTTTTTCTGCCTGAGCATCATCAGCAAGATAAAGACTCCATTTGTACAGAGCTACTCAGGAGGTAAGATGCAGAACCTGTATTGATCCAAGCCCTGTCAGGAAACTTGATTCACTTGATTGTCATTATTATTAGGATTAGAGGTCAAATACCACAGAATATTAGTTAAAGCAGCTCAGATTGGGATTTTGCATATGTCAACCATGTATATCATGCATGAAATCCCAGAAGTAGAGGAGTACAACTGGAGAACAGTTAAATATTTGAAATAGGCTTGAAAGTTTGACAGCTTAATTAGGCAGTGATTTACATATAAGGCTGTGGACATATGAAGCAACAAAAGATGGACTAGTGATTAAATTTAGTCTGGTCTAATTTTGCCATGCTCATGTGGGGTTAAGTCCCCTTCTGAGAGGGGCAGAGCTGTTCATTGCAAAGCTTCCAGAATTGATTATCATACCCAAGATAATGTTTCTGCTGTAAGGACTCACTAAAACATTTCTGAAGGAACTAAGTTTTCTTTCAGAAGCTAGACAATAGATTTTCCTAAGTGTTTAGGTGCAGATTTATTAGCCAATAATGCTCATGAATCAGGATTTCAGAATAAAGTCTTGTTCTGGCCTTTCACCATCACTCCTTGCTAATGCATGGAAAACAGAGAAGGAAGTTCTTGTTCATATTCTAGCCTTGCATCTTACATTAAGCTTATTTGAGCAACACTTACAAGGAAGGTTCTCAGCCGTGTCATCTCTAGCATGTAGAATTCCTCCACTGTCAGGTCATCAAAGTGCTTAGTGAGGGATAAGAAGCCACAGTTGCAACGTTTGCAGTGTTCCACCCTGCAGCATAAACCCAGATTAAGACCAGATATTAAAATAATGACCTGTACATTTCAAGAGATGAAGAAAACTGGGCAGGACTCTTCAGTACTTCTACTACCTGTCAGTAAAAAAGGTATTATGCAGAAAACATGTGAAATAGATTTTAGTGGATATTTCAAATAGGAAGTAGTTGAATTAGTTGTGATCTAGAAAGAGTACAAGGGAAGGTGTAGACTGAGTGTATAGTGTTGAGAGAAACTTTTCCTTTGTTGAAGCAAAAGCTTTCTCTGTAGAGGCAAAGTCAAAGAACCACAAAGAATTGTATAGGGTATAAATAATGATGTATTTCAAGGATACTGAGTAAGATAACCTTTCCATGGACTTGTTCTGTAAACTGTTACAGAGAAATTGGTTGTTTTATAATCAGTAAGGAGTGTAGTCAGATAAATTTGGAGAAATACTTCAGTGTTGTTGTATCTGTGCTTACCATGGGTCATCATTTGGTTCCCAGCCCTCCAGTTCTATCAAACAAAAAAAACACTTCGCCACATCAGGTTCATTTGCATTTGGACAGTGTACAAAGCCCGCCTTTGCCATCTGCAGGGGACAGTGAAGAAGTTTTTAGGGCATGTAACATACTGCTCATATTTGCATAAGCAAAACAATTTCAAGAGAGCTTGCAGTAATGCCTTTCCCCACAATGTCTATCAGCACAGGTCAGGCTGAAAAATGGATTGTAGGTGTAAGGGCTGCAAGCAGGTAAATAAGCAATGAATAAAGGAACAAGAAATAAGCTAGAAGTTATGAGCAGACTTCTGCATAGTTGCTCTATCTGCAGGCTACTAGAGTAGCTTTGTTCTAGCAGGTAAACAACTTTCAGTTGTTTACCAAATAAGTTACATGTGTCTTCCCTATTCTGTTTAAAAAAAAAAAAAAAAAAAAAAAAAAAAAAAAAAAAGAAAAGAAAAGAAAAAAGAAAAAAAGAAACCATGGCCATGTGAGTAAAATACTACCTCTAGTTTCTAGATTTTCTTGTTATTTTTATTAGTTCCTAAAAGTGGCCTGAACCCTAAAATATGGTCAGAACCCTAAAAAAAAAAAAAAAAAAAATTGTTTCAGCTATCTAAATTCACACCATCTTAGATAACTCTTGTAGCATAATTCATCTAAGAACCAACCTGAAAGTTAAATGTGTGTCCCAAAATGAGACTCAACTTTAGTTTGCTGGATCAAAGCCTACAGGGACATAAACATTAACTTCCCTAGAATTTAAGTAACATTTATTTCTGAACTTTAAGTAATGATCATTCTGACACTTTAGCCTTTCTGTTCAATGAGTACTCATTTCCTCTGTTGCAAGCTGATTTCTGAATTGGAAGTTGCAAGCAGAAAGACAGCATAACATAGGAAATTCACTTTGAAGTGACAAGAAAGAAAGAAAGGAGAAAAAAGGAAGTAACTATATTCAGTGAAATACCTAGGCTAGTGATCTGAACATACAGAAATTACTTATTCTACTGCAATATCTCGAAGCAGAGAATAGAGGAGAGTATTCAGTTTTTTAACTTCTGGCTTAGCAGAAGCTCACAGCTATTCTTGAACATGAATATGTTCATGTTCACACGAACAGTGACTCCACATACAATCACAGTAGATGAAAAATAGTCGAAGTTAACCATTTTCAAACTTACGTTCTCTGGAGTGCACTTGCAGTTCTCCACAAAAGGCCAGTTTATGAAGGTTTTTACACGGTTCTCGTATTCATACATATCTTTAAATTCAGTCAAAAGCTTAGAAGCCAAAACAAGCTCTTCTAAAAGTGTATCCATCTATGAAGTCTGCAATTGCTATAGTCCAGACCTCCCCTCATGCTTTCAGATTTAAAGCACTATACTGATTGGGAACACATTACACCTGTAAAGTTGAGTAAGTTTTTAAATGAATAAAAGATACAGGTGTGTCTATGAGCAGAAAAATCAAGAGGAAGAAGGTACTTGGATTTTTGTTGCGTCACCTTCTGTGTATTCAGTCACAATATGTATTTGTTAACTGAAGGAACCTCCACTAATGCAATATGAAAATGAGTTCAAATGTTAAAAGTTCAAATTAAACATCTAATATGAATTTAGCAATCTTCCATGTATTGTACATTTCAAAGTATTACAAAAATATTACACTGTTTGTGACCAAAGTGGTTGAATTAATGTTGCTATTTGAATGCTTCAGCATTTCTTGAACTTTACTTTCAGATATTAAATCTTAATAACACATTAGCAAAGACTTCTGTATTTTTTTAAAGGAGGGATAATTATAAAATAGTCTATAGTTTGTTTTAAATTACCTCAGAGATAGAATAACTAGTAATATTTAAGAGAAATACATGCATAAGTATTTACAGGACCAAAACTTTAAGCTGTCTTATAAGTTATCTCTTGTTTTGCTTCAGTAGGAATCCACCAGTGTGTAGAAGACTGCTGTACACAGCAGTTCTCTAAGCTAAGGTTTTAGCACCTTTGAAAGGCATTTGATTACTGGACTTGAAAACTGAAATCCTTTCCATAATGCAGATAGGTCATGTGCAGGAAAAATTTCAGCTGCTTATACCAACCCATCAATTTGTGTTGACAGAAGATCAAGGGTCATTTGACTAGAACTTCTTACTTCAACCTTTTTATAGCATCTTCCTTCTTAGAACCTATTTTTGCCTAGATTTACACATGCTAAATCATTGACTACTCCTGAACCTTACTTGTTCCTAATTTTATATGCAGGAGTAGTGTTCTTGACATTTATATATTAAAATGTTCAGAGTAGTATGTGCTAATGCTGTTGTATAAACAGAACATTGTAATTCTACTTTTCTTTTTTTAGATAATACCGATGGTGCAGGAATTTATCATTCACAACCTGGGTCGTCCATTTATTGAGCCGCCTCCGTTTGACTTGTCAAAAGCATTTGCTGATAGTCACTCTTGTGCACCCCTGATATTTGTACTTTCTCCTGGTGCAGACCCCATGGCTGCCCTTCTTAAGTTTGCTGATGATCAGGTATTTTAACATCTCCAAGACTCTTTAAGACGGATGATATTTGTGTGTGTATTGTGCGTGTGTGTGTGTACCTGTGTGAAGCAAGGAACTTTTTTTTAAACTAAAAGTTCAAATGCCAAAGCTCAAAAACCTTGTATTTAGCTGTCTAAAAATATGTTAAAACTGATCTTATGGCTCCTTTAACACAAAGCACTAATTAATGCCAGTGGATTGCTTGTAGGAATTAATAATTTGTCATTGTTTTAAAATAATATTATGGTAAATATTTTTGGCATATTTTATATTGTTATGATGTCATAATCTGTTTAATTGATTTGTTTGTATATTGTCAAATGGAAAATAGAAAAAAGGAACAAAGATAAAACTGATAAAACTGGTTTAAACTTTCATCGTAAGAAATCTTATCTGAAGTTTTTTTTTCTGTGAGCATTATAGATAATACATGACTTAATTACAAAACAATGTAGTAATACGTGGAACGTAGGATCTTGGGTGGCATTTACACCTCAGAATTCAAATGTGGCTTTTTGTTGGCTTTGGGTATCATTATTAAGGCATCTAAAACAAACAAACCAAAAAAATCCCAACCAGCTTAATCAATTCTTATGTGAAAAGACTATTGTGTTAGTAGTAGAAAGACACATTTTTCTGGTAAGATGTATTTCTTGCATTTCTTGACTATTCTGTCTGAGTTCTGTGCAGTTGAGAATGACAGACATGCTTGAAAGTCTCCAACCAGTGTGTTGTAAATGTGTTCTGCATTTTATGGTAAGATATCTACATCCTTAAAGAGTATACTGTTTTGAGGAGTCTTTTGAAATAGTCAGAATTTTCCAGTTCTGAATTAAATGGATATAGAGTTGGAGTTTTTCCCTGGCAGAGAAGAGGAACTCAATTGGAATGACATGAGAGAGAGATTTGATCTGTGTTTTAAAATATACTGTACATTAGATGTGAATTCTGATACCAGAAGTTTTCATGTTTATTAGTCTTACTTATAATATGCTTTATATATGCAGGGATATGGTGGTACAAAGCTTAGCGCTCTCTCACTTGGTCAAGGCCAAGGCCCAATAGCCATGAAAATGATAGAGAAGGCAGTAAAGGAAGGAACATGGATAGTTCTGCAAAATTGCCATCTGGCAACATCATGGATGCCAATACTGGAAAGAGTCTGTGAGGTAAAAAAAAAAAAAAAAAAAAAAAAAAAAAAAAAAAAAAGTACTAACACTTTTGAAGGCATGTCTGAGCTACGCTGAAAAAACACATGTAACAGTATGTGAAGAACCACATACTGGTTCTTTTTCCTTTTGTCTACTGGAGTGAAAAGTGCTCATGAACATTGCGGGTCTTGCCCATTGCTTCAGTCGTAATTCCCAGCCACTGCAATGGTGCCTTCAGGCCTAGAGTTTTCCTGAGGTGTCTACTATTGCAGAAACTGGTACTCTAAGGAATTTTACACTTGTACAACTGCAAGTTTCCAGAGAGGTACCTCCCCCCCCCTTAAAACTTAATAAGTTTCTGTTACTTCAGTCTTTTCCAGCACAGCTGCATTACTGTAAATGGAAAAAGTATATACTTCATTGCTCTCACGGTACAAAGCCTCCACTGTTTTTTGTTCCTATATTCCATAAACATGCACAGAGATGCCAAATTTTAGCTCAGAATACTGAGGTTTGGAATAAAAATGCCTGAATTGTAGAGTGGAAATTGTCATGACTACTTGGGACTCTTGGTATGGTCACATACAAGATTAAAAGTCCACTTAAAGTCTACTTAAAACTTGAACTGCTATATTTCCCCACTTAAATAAAAAAGTCTGCTTTAAGATGAAAAGTTGAGGTGTATATTCATCTATCATGTCTTCTAATTGCTTGTTTTTATGTGTGTTTGTTTTAGGAGCTAAACCCTGATACAACACATCCAGATTTCAGAATTTGGCTCACCAGTTACCCATCTCCAAATTTTCCAGTGTCTGTACTTCAGAATGGAGTGAAAATGACTAATGAAGCACCAAAAGGTTTACGGGCTAATATAATTCGTTCATACATGATGGATCCAATCTCTAATCCTGACTTTTTCAACAGCTGCAAAAAGCCTGTTAGTAATGTTGTATTGGCATTGTTAATTTGGTTTTGTAAAACAGCTAAGTAGACTCTCATGATTGTGTATGTACACTCTGGGTAAAAACTACCAAGCTACATAGTTGTCTTCTACTGCAATGAAACTAGTCTTTGTTACTGGCAGCAGTGAAGTAAATTTTATTAATATTTTAGCTTTATTTTACACTATTTTTCTATAATAAATGGTATAATTGCTTTTAACTGAGGTCATATACTGTGCTAATTTTTTTCAGTTAAAAGAACAAAACACAGCTGCCTACTTGAAGTTTTTCTTTAAAGGCCTGAAATCCTGGACAGTGAAGGTGGGGGGGACCAGACATACAGTGTGAACAATGTTTTATAATACAAAGATGTTAAAAAAAAAATCATGGGAATATGGTCTCTAATATACATGGTTGTATGTGACTGTTGCACGTATCACACAGGCATGGATATACAGTTTTAAAAATAAAACCAATTTGAGGGTTCACACTGGTTTAAGAGAATATTCAAAGTGTATGCTTGCAACAAATTGATGGCACTGCTATGCAGGACATGACATAACTGTTTAAAACAGATGAATTATTGATGTTGTTGTATTTGGTTTTAAGGCGGAGTTCAAGACATTGCTCTATGGTCTCTGCTTCTTCCATGCACTGGTGCAAGAAAGGCGGAAATTTGGGCCCCTTGGATGGAACATTGCGTATGAATTCAACGAGACAGATCTGCGCATCAGCGTGCAGCAGCTGCAGCTGTTCCTCAACCAGTACGAGGTACCGTGCCACCCGCAGCCCCGGCCCAGCCTCACCTCTGCCCGCTGGGGCTGCTCAGGCCTTACCAGTGCAGGCTGAGTGTTGCCACCCCAGCGACAGTTTCATAAGGGACAGTGAATTAGAAACAAAGGTCTACTTGTGATAGTGCTCATGTAGTTCGTTTCAGTTGGTTAGTGTGCCATGACTAGTATATAACTAATTTGGGAAACTTTCAAACCACAATTTAGAAATTCTGCCCTGCAAAATAAAGTACAATTTGCTCCATACTATTGCCTTATTCCCTGGAATCTTACTGTCTCTAGACTGGATTACAGCTCTTGGAGATGCTACTGATAAGCTATAAAATATCGTACTAAACACTTCTAATATATTTGCATAACTAACTGATTTACTTGATGCTAGGGATAATATTATACCCTGGGCTGTTGCAGATCAATTTATTGATTTGATTTGTATGAATTTGGCAGATTACTTTCCTTCCTTCCTTGTTTGCAGAGCTAGGCAGAGTTTCATAGCAGAATCGCTGGAATTTGTGTTTCAGCTTCTTAAACTGTGAAATAGAAATAATGGTATCTTCAGAATTTCTGAAAAAAAGGCTAGTATTTCTGTGAAATTCTTTTACATTGCACTTCATGTGTACATGCTGCATTTACAAACTAACTTTGTACATAGCTGAGGGGTTTTAAGAATTTATTTATTTATTTCCATTTTTTTCTGTATGAAAACTGCTTGTGAGGGCTCAGGGCTCTGAATTAATCTCAGGGGGCGGGGGATGGAAACAAAATACCCTGTTGCAGAGCCAAATCACTTTGCCTGCCCAATTCTTCAATATATTATACAGGCTGCTCTTGAGCTACAGTTGGAAGTAGAACATGATTACCTGGGAAAGTCACAAAAGCTGATGTTACAGGGGATATTTTCTTAATGAGCTGATGGAGTTGACAAGTGCTCGCGAATCAGAAGTGCAGCACACAGAGGAGGCTTGTGACAGGGAGCTGTAATGAATGTTTTCAGACAGTGGTGCCTTTGCTTTGTATGTGCCAGCTGTCTAAAACACAGGTGTTCAAACCACTGTCAGCCAGACGTATCTTTGGTTGTCTGTGGTAACTGGCAAACTGATACAGTATGAGAAAGCAACTTCATGGTTGGGTATTTCTCTTTTACAGGGGAGAGGGTGGGCGTGGAGGTAATCATCCTGCTGTATGACTGAAGGTGATGAGCTTTCCTAGTCAGTAGGGAAGCATTTTTCCTCCTGAGAGATTAATGATTTGTACATGGTGGACAGAGTTACCAGTACTTTTTTTGGCTAGTTTGCTTTATTCAGTATACAGAACCATTTATTAACCCGTCTTCAATGTATCGCCAATTCTTGCCTTTTCTGTAGAGAATTTCTCTTAAAAATCCATAATTTGTTCTGTTCATGCTGCTAAAATAAGTCTAGCTTCACCCAACCTCACGACTCCAATCAAGGATTTTTTTTTCCCCTTTTCCACAAAAAAAGTGTCTGTGACTCTGTATTACCCAGGAGGCTAGCTGGAAGGTACATACTACTGTTTTACTTGTGGAGTGCAGGCTCAAAGATTATGAGAATAGTTAGTTAGTTATGGTCCTCTGACAGCATAGTTAGTTAAAAAGTGTGTATATCCAAACAAGTTCTGATAATTTTGGGAAACTTCTCCATAAACCAGTGTTCAGGGTCTGGCAGGGGATTCATCTGCATTACTATCCAAATTTTTGATGGTGTTTTAATTATTCAAAAGAAACAATGCTGGCTGATGATGTCTGAAGTATTTGGTGATCAGGAGACAGATGGTACAACCATGTACTTATCAGTGAGAGGTAAAATAATAGGTTTTGGAAGTTTCCAGTGAGCATTTTGGATGAGGTTCAAATAAATCACAGTAATGCTAACATAGCTGTGCTGAGAAGTGCTAGGCAGCACTTCAGATCATTGGCTTGCTGCCTTTTTTTTTTCCAGGAGCTGCCATATGATGCCCTTCGCTATATGACTGGAGAATGTAATTATGGTGGCAGAGTTACTGATGACTGGGATCGGCGTACGCTTCGTAGTATTCTAAACAAGTTCTACTCTTCAGAAATCATTACAAACGTAGATTATAAATTTGACCCAAGTGGCCTTTACTTCGCTCCTCCTGAAGGAGACGTAAGTATCTGAGAATAACAGAATTGCAAATGGCTTATTTAGAAATAAATAGATCACACTTTGCTTACATTGACATGTGCCTTGGTGCTTACTGCTGTCACTCACTTCTGTGGCCTAAGCCCACATTCTATTAGTACTTGATTCAGTGATAATGGAAATGATGTAAAAATTCCCCGCCTCGTAGCTAAACAACTGACTTTACTCTGTGTGAGTAAGCACTCTGAGAGGGCAGTAAGGGAGAAACCCAGCATGCTGAAGTTAAAAACATCATTACAAAACAAGCATACATAAGAGAGAATCTGTTAATACCTGGTGGAGGTAGAAGGGACATCATAATGACTTTAAATTATCACTCAGGAGAGTTATGTCAAACATCATGAAACTGCCTTTACAGACAGCTCAGCAAGCAGTGTGCCCACAAAGGGTCTGGAGCCACTTGTATTAGAGTGCATTCAGGATAAGAGGATGGACTAGAGGAATTCACAAGGTGCATTCAATCCCTTTATTTCCCCATATAGTTTGCTTTATAGTTTGTATTGATTACACTAGGAACACTGTAGAGTTTTCTTTGAGCTATAGCATGAAGCTTGCCTTGGGCTTTTTTGTCCATTTCTGCATCTTATTACAACTCCAGAGCCTTTTCCCTCCATCCCTTCACTATTTTTTTCAGTACCAAAGCTATATTGAATATACAAAGACGCTTCCGCTGAATCCTTCTCCAGAGATATTTGGAATGAATGCAAATGCTGATATTACAAAGGATCAGTCAGAAACACAACTGTTATTTGATAACATTCTTCTTACACAGGTATGTAAAAAGACTAAAGATCTTACTATAACTTTCTACTCAGTCTACACTTTACTAAGCAAGTAAGTTCCTTTTTTTTTTTCCTCCCAAGTTTTTTTTTCATTTGGGTTGCATCTCCATCCTGGTGAAATCACTATTCCACTTAAGAAAACTTTGTTTTTTTTCATGCCAGTCTTCCTAAACAAGTGGTTTTAAAGCCATGCAACAGTCTAGATAATACTGTTTCTGTAAGTAAGTGTCATGAGCAGAATGAACAGCTGGGTACAGGGAGCAAGAGAACAGACTGAGAGGAAGAGAGATGGAAATTGGCACCACTTTATGCCATTTGACAGCAGCTGGCCAGCCAATGGGTATGCGAACACCTTTGGACTCATCTCAGACAAGAGCTGTTTTTTAAATTGCTGAAGGGTACTTCAGAGCACGTGGTGGGCAGTTTGGTTTAGGCAGATTTAGGCAAAAAAAGAATAAAAGGGACACAAATCTGTTGGAAACCAGCTTTTGTTAGTTCTATGGCTAATAGATAATCTGACGCAATAATACATGAAATTATGGAACAAATTTCAGTTAACAGCGATGTTACTATTTTAGACGATCATATTAATTAGTAAATCTATAGCGTTTATTAAAGCAATGTAATGCGCTATCTCCACACTGTCCCAACTATGTGGCCTCCTCATCCAGTGTCGAGGAGGTAGGGGAAGGAAAAGGCTGTGCTGCTCCGCTAAGGAAGGAGTTTAGGATGAGTTTTGTTGCTGCTCTGTGATTGTGAAGGGGCTGGCAGTCTCTGGCTGCAGGAGCCAGGCAAACTTACTATGTTACTAATGAAAACTAGTTAACATTGTAAAGTTTGCTGACAGAGCAGTTCAGCCTTCCAAACATGGCAAAAAACTGACGCCACTGTCATCAGTGAGGCCACGAGCAGTATGGAAACTCATTTCTATAGCTGTCACACACTCAGCAAGATGTTAGTACTTTGGTCACTGTACTGCAATCACTTTACCCCAGGAGTGGGTGGCTGGAGGAGTGGAAGAGAGTTGGAACTGTAATAATCTTATACTAACGCCTATAAAAGAACTGCATTTTTCTGTATTTTAACTACTCACTTTCCCAAGTCCCCCTTTTTCCCCCCAAATAAATCCACATTTTTGTCTGTCTGTCTAGTCTCGGGCATCTGGTGCTGGTGCAAAATCCACCGATGATGTTGTTTATGAGGTCGCAGGAGACATCCTGAGCAAACTTCCTTCCAACTTTGACACTGGAGCAGCAATGAGAAGATATCCAACCACTTACACTCAAAGCATGAACACGGTGCTTGTCCAAGAGATGGGCCGCTTTAACAAATTACTGCAGACAATACGCGACTCCTGTGGTAACATCCAGAAAGCAATAAAGGTGAGTTGAAGAATACCCCTTAGGGCACCCAATTGGAACGTGGTCTCAATCTCTGAGCTATTGATACAACTACCTTAGAGCTCTCCACTTAAAGTCTGATGCAGGTCAGCCAGTCAGCTGCTTTAAAAGAGTCCAAACTGATTTATTCATCTGCATCTTAAAACTGACAGGAGTACATTGGAATATAGAAGCACTAGTGTGCCTACTGCAGAAAAACCAAAACACAGGGGTGTTTTAGCTACCCACATTTGCTAGCAAATAAGACAAGCAGTAACTAGGTTCACATCTCACAACTGCATCATTTTTTTTTCCAACTTTACGGACATGGAAGACTGAAGCACTTCACACAATTTCTTACAGATAAAAGCAGCTCTGAACACCTCAAATAACTGGCATCCTCAGAAGCAGTAATCTTCAAACATACAGTCCAAATTTGGTCCTTGTTCCAAGTAGAAATCAAAGGCTACAGCTATGTAAAGTACGTAAGAGCAGAGAAAAATGTGTTTGGGGATTTTTTTTTTAATCCTCTTTAACCTTAAGTAAGTTTGGTAAGTAACTGACCCTCCCCCAACATACACACACACAAACCCAAGCCCCAACCGCTTCTCTCAAGCCAAAACACAAACTGAAATACCTGCAAATTTATACTAATAAAAGAATCACTTGCGTAATCACTGCATTGCAAAGTTTGGGGGGAAATGGCTACCTAAATAAGCATTTATAATTAGTAAATCTCAGAAGCACTCTAGGAAGAACATGTTTCTGAGGAAGAATTCTCCCCGAGGGAGAATTTTGCAGTATTTCTTTCTAAAAGGGTCTGTGGGCCCTTTTTTGACCTATATGACAACTGACTACTGTATCAGAATGCTAACTTTTCTTGTTTTCAGGGTGGCTCCAGTCTGATTCAGCTAAAAGCTGGTTACATCTGTTTGACAGTGTTGGGGGTTTTTAATTTTTAAAGTGAGGCTATAACAATTCATTGTTATAAGCAAAACAAAGCATTTAGACACTTTCTTTTCCAAATTATTTTATAGGGACTAGTAGTGATGTCTGCTGAATTGGAGGAAGTGGTAAACAGCATTTTGAAAGGCAAAATTCCAGGATTATGGATGAGTAAGTCTTATCCAAGCCTCAAGCCCCTTGGCAGCTATGTGAACGACTTCCTTAGTAGACTGAAGTTCTTACAGGTGAGAACACCTCGTTTATACAAGTTTGCTCAATGCTGCTTATTATTTCTGTCTCAAACTCAGATGACATCTCCACAAGTGAATACATGCACACGTGTACTTACTCTGAATAGCTGACAGGTAGAGTTCAGTTCCTTGGTGCATCTTTTTGTAGAACAGCATGCTCATCAGAGCACTTAATGAAGCGCTGTGTTTTGTCATGTACCCTACACCTCATAAAGAGAGGTGCAATACATCAGTAGTACTGTATGACAGATGCCAGAACTGGCCTTCCAGAGTGGATTACCAAGAGCCTCTTAGACTGCATACAAATCTTTGTGGTGGTAGTGTAGGTAAATAACATAGAACTTACTTAAGAGTACACTGTTAAGTGTCTTTTCCAATCATGAAGTTTAAATTAGAAAAGCATTTTAACACTACATATTTTAATTAAGATGTAGTTAAGTAATTTAATTAAGGTCAAATGCCAAACTTTCCATAGGGCACTGTAGAAGAAAGCTGAGTTAGGGAGAATCAATGGGACCCACCACCTGTAACACTGCAGATTCACAAAACTGAGTTTAACTGAGCAGTATCTGGTCTCCCGTTCTGAGGCTTAGTGACCTTACATGATAAATCTTCGTGATCTTGAACTGAATTAGGCCACCACGAAAGCATTAAGACAGATACATGCCTTTGATACTGAAGACTGAACTGATGTAGATAGTTCAAACCTGAAAGATGAAATATGTAATTCCTAAGAGGTAGCTTCCTCCATGCCTGCTGTAAGAATAGATGTCAAGATGGACAAAAATTCCAGGATGAAAACTTAGGTAAATTGAAAAAAACTCTACACATCCAGCTTCAGGTATAGAAAGATATTTGCAAGTTCTGCATTTGCAGTTACTCAGAGAACATCTGCTGTCTGACAGCAGTATGTAAAAGAACAAAAAAGCCATTCCCAGGGCAGAATCCAAGCCAGAAATTCAGCTTGTACAAAGGTGAAATTGCCAATACCTGTGAGAATGCTTATTTTTCTTTTTGTGAGGAAAACTACTTGATAGTAAGATGGTAAGACAACTACTTCAGTAACCAGTGTAATTCTCCACAGCAGATAATCCTAACAAATTTGATTTTTTTCTGAAATGAGTATTCTCATCTCAAAATCTGACATTGGCAACAATCAAAAAAATGTCTTCATGCATGCAGTAAGAATTGACAGTTACTATAGACCTTACATGCATTACAACCAAAACCAATGAATTCTAGCATTATTTCATCATTTTTATACAGAAGCCTCCATGATGTAAGCTATGAAAAGAATTTGTTCTTTTCAAATCACTGGAGGTTTAATTAGGTCATGTTTTTTCATCATGAGATCATCCCTCCTCATCTTCAACTTGCTGTACATACTTCAGATGTGTGACTTTGGCCCTGGAAGGGAAATAAGACAGTTTTAGAAACAGCCTGCAAGAAAATGGTTAGAGCTCTGCCATCTGCACAGAGAAACAAAGATGAAAGCTGAACAGCCTCTGATAATGGAGGAGAAAAAATGAAACAATCATTTGATGAACTTCCATAGGTGATGCATGTTTAACAAAATACATTCACATAAACTAAATATTTCCAGGCAAGACAGTGGTTTTTTTTCATCAGTTTGTGACATTTTTAACAACTTTGGATGTCTGCCATGCCTTTTTAACAAAATACTGCTGTTTTCTGAAAGAAAAAGACAATTCTAGATTCACAAGGCAAAATAACTTTTGATGCTTTCCTGAATACTGTAATAAATAAAATCCAACTATTTCTTTTCTCCTCCTCTATCTTTTACTGCTGCAGGAGTGGTATGAAAATGGAACTCCACCAGTCTTCTGGATTTCAGGATTTTTTTTCACTCAAGCATTCTTAACAGGTGCTCAGCAGAACTATGCCAGAAAATACACTATTCCTATAGACCTACTAGAATTTGACTACGAAGTGCTGGAAGATAAGGAATACAACAGTGCTCCTGAAGATGGTAAGTAAATGTATGACACAATTACCTGCCTATGCTGAAGTTATCAGAGGTTAACATAAATTTGCAGACTCAGAATTACACAATTTGTTTAATGAATTTAGTTGGAAAATATACATACACTACGGTACTGTTAACCTCCCCCAAAAGATGCACAAAAAATGATGCAGCAAAATACTATTTAAGTAAGAAATTACTGTTGACATTAGTTAACTTCCTACATTGGCCTGCAGGTACAAAATAACACCAGAAGACTCTCCTTAGCCCAGACTTTTCCACAAGAGATCAAACTTTCAAGTGATATTTAGCCTGCATTTTCTTTTCCTTTATTTCACTCCACAATGCATGTGCCTGAAGACACAGAGTCATCTTCCTAAGCCAATGAAAGCAAGATATTTAGTAGAAGAGTTATATCTGCTAGCTTAGTTATCCATAGGAAAAACACAGTCCTGCTGATGAAATCTAAGATGCAGTAGGGGACTGCTTTAAGGGGAAAACAAAGTGTTTTTCAAACCACTCTACTATATGTTGCTTACCTTAGGTTCCAGTTGCAGATACTTTCCTGAGCCTCCCTTTCCTTAGAACAAGGCGAGATTAAACTAAACAGTTCTCCATACTCTTTTTAATATTCTTCTGAGGACCAGTTTGACTGGAAGTTGTGTAAAGAGCAGCTTGGCAGGTTGCCTGGGAAATCAACATCTTGTTTG